>NC_143144.1:62267500-63517500 GCF_059928025.1 Delphinapterus leucas
AAGGGCCAGCGGGCAGGGGCCAGGCCTGGGCTGGGACAGCCAAGTCAGGCCAGTCAGCTTGCCAAGGCCTTACTCCTTGCTGATGAGAAAAGGCATCTCAGTACCCACACCACCACCCTCTACATGGGACTGCTACCCCAGGCTATCCCCTGCCAGCTGGTGGCCACTCCCTGGCCCCTAGGAGGAAGCTCACAGGCCTGCCAGGCTATTTTGAAAACCTGAAGCCTTGTGGAATGTGCCTACTATGGCCCTCTCCCATTGACCCTCAAGAACCAGACACCCGCCTCCTTCTGCGGTACCCTGCAGAGACAGAGGAGACATCTAGCGGGTGCCGAGGGCAGGGAGGGCAGGGGTGGAGTTTGGTTCCGTCAGTGGCTTTGGCCAACTCATTTCACTCCCCGTGGGCCTCAGTTTCCTTGTCTTTGAAATGGGAAGACAAGCAAAAGGGCAGAGTTGGGATATGACTGCTGGTGTCCCCCGCCCAGCTTCTAACATTCTCTGTTCTCTGGGCTTTTCCACGGCTGGGGGAGGCTGCCAGTGCATAGGCTGGGTCAAGTGCGAGGGTAAGGGGACCTGGAGTCGGAGGCTGGGTTTAGTGTCTAGCTTGGTCACCGTGGGCTCTGTGGCCTTGGGTCCGGACGTGCTCAGGTTCTAGAGGAGGTTCTGGGTATCAAGCGGACATTCAGCGAGGCTGAGAACAGGCTGCTAGTGTGGGGGACGACCACCCACCCTGTTCCCAGCCCCAGGCCCTGAGGCCCTGACACCATCACTTTCACGGGCACAAATGGGAGTCTCAACAGAGGAACCAAAGGAACAAGAGCCGTGTTCCCTGAGCTCTGACCACACCTGGAAAGGGCCAGCGTCAACCAATCAGAGAATCGGACTCTCAGGACCAGAAGGGGACCTGAAAGGTCACTGAGCCCTGCCCTGTGCTTGCATAGGTCCAGCGGCGATGCGGAGGCTGCATGCAAGGCAGTCCGTGCAATCTTTGACCATCAGAACGTTCTTCCTTATACTGATCTGAATCTCCTTCCTGCTAACTGTTGTCCATATCCACTAGTTCCGTCCCTGAGGCCACAGAGCACAGATCAAACTCCTCTCCTGAAGGAGGGCATTTCGCACGACCCCTCTCCAGGCGTCTCCTCTGCTCCAGGCCAGCCTCCCCACTTCCTCTTGTTGCTCCCATGGCCAGTCTTGCATCTTCCTCCACCACGCTGTCCTCCATGTACTCTGCCCTCAGACAGCATGCACTGGGCCTCCCAGGTGCAGACAGACTGACAGGGCAGAACAGAAGCAGATTCTTACCACCTCCCTCCTCTAACTGTTCTAAACCCTGACTGTCTGAGCACAGTCTAAGAACTGTGAATTCTGTGAACCCATACCGAGGGTTGGAGAGTCATACTGCTGACGTCTGCTGACCTCCCAAGCGACCCAAACCCTGACACGTCACACTCCCGCTTCCGCAAAAACCAAACCTGCTGCTGCCAACACTTGGGCCACTGGTCCCTTGAATTAAAACACATTACATTTATGCCTAGGTAATCCCAATCTTCTCCAAGGCATTTTTGGAAGCTGGCTTGTTGCCTAACACACTCTCCTTCCTCCCTGTGTCACCTATGTGATCAGGATGACCTCAAAATCCCATTGAAGTCACTGACAAACATTCTTGGTCAGAGACAGAGAACAGAGCCCTGAGGCACACCCCTAGAGACCCTCCTTCAGGTCAACGCTTAGCTCAGCTCTGTATGAAGCTGAGAACAGGGGGGCTCCCCGATAAATCACAGTTGCAAATAACAAATTCTTTTATTTTTTCAAACCATAAGAGGAACTCCCTATACAAAAGATTCGTCAGCAAGTTTGTTCATAAAACAAGAAGTCCTCCTGTAAATTAAATAAATCACAAACTGACCTCTTTTGCACATCCAGCATTTCACGAACTCTAGCTAATAAAGGCACCTGCATGTGCGGTGCTCACCACGTGCTGGACTCCCGGCTGAGCATTTCGGGCATGAAGTCCTGTCAGTGGCATCGTCACTCCCATTTTGCAAGCAAGGGCGCCTGGGCTCTAAGAGGTCACGTGACTCACCTAAGGTCACACAGATGGAAACCCGGATGCCCGGCCATGTCTGCTGAACTCTAAAACTTCTCTTTCCACTGTGATGCTGTCTCTCAGGTTTCCCTAAAGAAGGCTCCACTTGGTCTGTCCTTTCTCTGGCCTGAGCCCAGAACCCCCCTCCCCACCCCCCCGCTCCATCCCAGGCCCTCAGTGCACTCTCCACCTCCTTCCTGTGATCAGAGAGCTTCAGACCTACTGGGAACACGGCCGGCCTTGGGAAACAGGAACCCACGATTTGGGTGGAACTGCCTCCCAATGCTGGAATTTTCTTCTTAGTGAGCCCAATCCCTTCTGGTGCCCCAGGCACAATTTAGAATCTGGAAGCAACCCAGGTCCAGCCCTAGGTTAGGAGAAAATGGCATTCCTGGGCCTCACCTAACTACCTATAAAATGGGTATCACAATGGTAACAGGGAACTGCCTTCACAGGGTTGTCGTGAGGATCCCGAAACACCTCACTCCCTCCCACCACTGAGCCTTTACCCTCCGCTCGGAACACCCTTCTCCTTCCTTCCAAATTTACAGAGAGGCCTCCTGTTCATGCTTCAGAGTGTCCTGTTCCTTTCCTGATCTCAGTCCATCGCTGCACATCCACGCACAAGACTGGTTAAAGTGGGTCATCCCAGCCAGTCTGTAAGCTCCCTCCTCTTCTGACTTGTAATCATTTTGATTCAACCAGGAATCTGCAGCATCTGACATGGTGCCCGGCACACAGTAGGTGTCTAATAAATGCTTGTTGATGAACAAAAGGTCAGATGAGAAAATAGACACAGGCCTGCTCTTCTCAAGGCCAGCATGGCTGAACAAGTGCAAGGGTTCTGCATGGCCCACCTTAGGGAACTAGAAGACGCTGCCTGGAGGGGGCTGGGAGCCAAGGAAAGGTGTGTTTCCATTTGGGCAGGATGGGAGGTAAAGCAGAGAGCACGGATGTGATCAAGGGATGAATCCATCTCCTTCCAAACAAGGATGTCCCTCAGATAATCTGTTATCCTGACAGGTCCACACCCATTGTGGTGACCACACTAATGAATTACCCTGGGAGCTCGAGGTGGAGGAGGGATGGGTAGGGGACGTCGCCTCCATGGAACCGAGGAAACTTGGCCCTCAGCGGTCACCACACGTCATTAGCTGTGACCCAGGGGCCATGGCTTTGGGGCAGGGATGAAGACTGGGACACTGGCTCCCTCTCAGGAGGGGCTGGTGGAATTCCTGCTGTTCCCGGGTCCTCCTCTTCTGCTTCCGCAGCCTGGGGTGCTCACCCCCTCCCATCTCCCTTCCCTCCCAGACAACCCTACTAAAACTGAGTCTCTACCATAGTATCAGGCAAAGAGAACGTGCTTTGGAGTTCAACATGTGAGGTTTCTTAAATCGAAGTATAGTTGCTATACAATATTATATAAGTTACAGGTGTACAATGGTGATTCATAACTTTTTAAGGTTATACTCAGTTTATAGTTATTATAAAATATTAACATGTGAGTTTGAGCCCAGATCCACCACCCATGAGCTGTGTGTTGTTGGGCAAGTAACAAAACTTCTCTGAGCCTTGGTCCTGTGTTTGTAAAGTGAACCTCACTGGGTTGCTGTGAAAATTAAAGAGGTCATGGACACAAGGCCCACAGCACAAAGCCTGGCACGTTGTATGCACCCTGAATGCCTTGCAGCCTCTCCCTAGAACTCCCCTGGAGTGTTTGGTAGCTAATTATCTTTCCACAGGAGGAAGTGTTCTCTTTCCACCTAAACCGTGAGGTTTTTTGAGGGCAAGGCTGTGTCCTGGCCACCTCTGCACAGTCCTCAGAGAGAGAGGGCAGTGTTGAAAAGCATAGGCCTTGGTGTAAATTTCAGCCCTGCCACGTACTGTCCATGTGACCACGGGCAAATAGTCCTATGCCTGCTGGAGCCTCTGTTTCTTCATCTGTAAAATGGGGCTAACAAGAGTGGATGGTAATAGTTCTGCCTTTGTAGAGGGCTGGTGTGAGGCTTATAGGAGGGCCTGTGTGTACTGAGTTTTATACAGTCCTTGGCATAGAATTCAACAAGGGCCGGTAACAGTGATCATCAGCCAGGCAGGGCCCAGCAGGGTGGCACAGGGCACTGGCATCTCTGGGGAGGGAGGGAGGGAAGTCTTTGTAACAAGATGTTATGGTTCTCCGTTTCGAGTAAGGGAGGGGCCCGCTGAGCTGATGTAGCGTCATCTAGGTGGACAGGTGCATCTAGGTGGCCACACCTGGCCGGGGAGGGGAGGCTTGTGCTCAGGAGAGGGAGCCAGGAAACTAGTGAGAGTGCCAGGTCCCAAATCAGCCTAAGGAACAAGAGCCCATTCTCCACACCTGGGAGCTCTTCCCGATGATTCAGGGACGACGTTCTCAAGTTTAAGAACAACATTCTCACGTCGCAAGTCCGGTGACCGACTTTATTGCCACTCCTCAAATGAGCTTCCCCCAGCTCATTAAAGTAGGCAGGCCAGCAGCTCAGAACTTGGTCAGCTTTGAAGGATCGCCCACCCTGGGGGCGGCCCTGAGATAACCCAGCCTAACTTTTTAATAAAAGCAAGATGATTCCTGGTCTCTTTCCAATTAAAGTCAGGCCGCCTGGCCTTACGGCGTTCCCCCAGCTCCACAAGCACAAGCTGGCGAAGGGAGGTGGGCTGGAGAAGCTAGCAGGAATCTCATCACTCAGATATTCCGCTTCAGGGTCGGGGGCCCTCCCTGGCTGAGAGCCCAAGGGCAGGGCCTCTGCTAGAGCCATCAGCACTATCTTCGAGCGTCCATCTTCATTTCAGACCCACGACGAGGGGTCTCTTCCTGCAAATCTGCCTTTTGGGTCTTGTGAGAACAAAGACTGTTTCTGTTCTGCACTTCTGCCCCCCTCCTCCTAACCTCACCCCCAGGCCGAGTCACGGTTGGCCCATTGCTCGGGTGAGCCGTGATACAGACACTGGTGTGTTCGTTAATTTATTTCCCAGGTGAAAGGCACTGTCGCGACTTCTGCCGCTGCATATGGAAACGCACACACACACACCCTAGCACGCTTTCTTTTCTCAACGGGGCAGTCGCCCGTTGTCGCTCATGCTGTCTTGACAGTTCTTCTTCCTTTTGAAGTCTCCACATCTTTTGCCCACTGACTGGGACTTTCCATGCTGCCGGGTTCTTATTTTCTTAACACAGTGGAAATATCTGGCCTTTTCCATAATAGTTAGCTCTCCTGATGCAATACATAGACAGCACTTTTTTTTACGTTGTGTTTTCAAGGGACTGTTTATTTAACGGTGATCTGTAGGGTACTGCACACTGCTCTGGGAGGTAAGCCCTGTAGGCGGCAGGGAGGGGCGGGGGGTGTGAGCAGAGGAACCATCTAGAATGTTGTGCTCCCATCCCACTTCTGGGACACAAGCAGCTATCCAAGCTTCTCTAAAGAGTGTAATTTATTATGCCTCTTTTAAGTTTAAGAGGCTCTCAGAGTCGTTCCCCCAAGACCCCCCACTCCAAAGAGCAATAAATGAGACTAAAATGAACATGTGTGAGGGTAAGAAGGTAATGCCACTTTTTAAAGGAAGGATTCTGTTTGTTTTTTTAAATAGGTCTGGTTCTAGACTTTGAAAATGATGGATTAGGGACTTCCCTGGTGGCGCAGTGGTTAAGAATCCGCCTGCCAATGCAAGGGACACGGGTTCGAGCCCTGGTCCAGGAAGATCCCACATGACGTGGAGCAATGAAGCCCGTGAGCCACAACTACTGAGCCCGCGTGCCATGACTACTGAAGCCCATAGGCCTAGAGCCCATGCTCCACAACAAGAGAAGCCACTGCAATGAGAAGCACATGCACCACAACGAAGAGCAACCCCCGCTCGCCACAGCTAGAGAAAGCCCGCGCTCAGCAACTAAGACCCAACGCAGCCAAAAATAAATAAACAAACAAATACATAAATAAATAAAAAGATTCTTCCAGGGGCTTCCCTGGTGGTGCAGTGGTTGAGAGTCCGCCTGCCGATGCAGGGGACACGGGTTTGTGCCCCGGTCCGGGAAGATCCCACATGCCGCGTAGCGGCTGGGCCCGTGAGCCATGGCCGCTGAGCCTGCGTGTCCGGAGCCTGTGCTCCGCAACAGGAGAGGCCACAACAGTGAGAGGCCCGCGTACCGCAAAAAAAAAAGATTCTTCCAAAAAAAAAAAAAAGATGGATTAACATGTAATCCTGTGTCAACCACCCAACAAGTATTTACTTTGCTAAGTGCACAGCGGAGCGGGGCGGGGCGGGGCGGGGGAAGGCGGGGGGGGGGGGGGAGGGGCAGTGGGGGGCAGGCTCTAGGTAGAAGGGTAAGGAAGACCCTAATCACTACCCTCACAGTGTACTTGGAGAAATCACGCAAGCATGTAATGCGTATCTAACATAGGACCTAAAGCCACATTTATGCTCTGCTGGAACCAGTCAAGATTTAAGAGTTCAGTAACAGTCCACCCCAGCGACCTAAGATGTCACAGAACAGGGAATTCCCCGGTGGTCCCGTGGTTAAGACTCAGCACTCTTACTGCTGAGGGCCCGGGTTCCATCCCAGGTTGGGGAACTAAGATCTCACAAGCCGTGCAGCGTGGCCAAAAAAAAAATAAAAGATACGATGTCAAAGAACAGTTATGATTAATTATCCATTGAAACGTTCAGGCCAGAAGTTGGATAGTATCAGGTAGGAGTCTTTTCCCTATAATTATCCCCAGCAAATAAGCCCAACTCATTTCCGTTTGCAAACAAGGCTGCAGGCATTTAAACAGAGTTAAATCCCAAACCTGGCTTCTGTGAAGACAGCAACATCCGGGGAGGGTCTGCAGCCCACCTCCAACCGTGGGCACACACAGGTGAGGCAGTACCTTTCAGAGGCCATTTCTGGGGCATTCACAAGAATGGCCGGTGAGGCTTGGAGGCACTGAGCAAAGGGGGAAAACAAGATAAGAAGGGCTTATTTCAGATTAACTTGAAAAACAAAGGAGGTTTAGCTTTGAAAAGCTGGCTGAGTTTTTAAGATAATGGAGAAAGGTTTTAGGTTTCTGGTCCCATTAGTGAGAACTGGGTGGGGAATTACAAAAAGAACTTTCATTACAGGCAAGGGAGACGGGCCAGGAAGGAATAGTATGAAGACATTAAAACTCACTACGTCTTCCAATCTTGGTTGGATTGGTCCATGGGGAGAAATGCCAACAGCCTAGAAGGCCCTCTCTGGAAAGGAGAGAGGAAAATGACCTACTCTTCTGGATAACACCAAGTGTTGGTGACGGTGTAGGGAGATGAGAACCGTGGTTCACTGCTCGTAGGCTTATAAATTGTACAGCTCTTCTGAAAAGAAATAGGGTAGTATTTACTTAAACTCAGTCTGTATAAGCCCTGTGCCCTAGTGATCCCACTCCTGGTGCACGTACTGGGGAAATCGCTGCAGACTGTAAGGGCTGCAGCCCACAGGGACGTTACTCTGCAGCAATGTTTGCAGGAGAAAGTGTTGGAGGCAACCTCAGGGCCCAGTAACAGTGGGCAGCAAGTAAGTAAAATGTGGTGGCTGCCAGCATGGAACACCATGCAGCAGTCAGAAGCAATAAAGTGGCTGCACACAACAACGTAAACAGATCTTACAAACACCGTATTGAGTAAAAAGGGAAATCACCAAACCAAACCTATAGCACAATACCATTTATGTAGATTACGAACCACGCTCACAAACAGCACAACCTATTTTCTGAGGATACGTGGGTTTATGTTAAACAGGTTGGAGGAGATGCATAAGCGGAAAAGGGATAGGAGTGAAGATTAGGATTGAAGGGGAAAAATAAAAATAAAGCAGGAGGAGGCCTTTGCAATGGGATAACGTACAATGAACTGAAAAATATGATTAACTTAACTTGCTGCACCTGAGGGTAGAAAACCCAGCATGTGACCTACTCTTTGGGGAGGGAAATGCACGATACAGGGCAGGATCAACAAATACTGATGAAGTGCACACTCGAGGTCCGCCAGAGCCCTGGTCCTAAGGAGTTTAGCATCTGGTAGGTAGCCTGGAGCTTAAAGATGGGCCCCTATCTGTCCCTCCTCATCCTAAGTGTCTGGGTCAGTGCTTCACATATGCTTGTTCAATTAATCCTGCAGAGGAAAGAAATATGTAAACCAGTAATTATTACAAGCTAGGAGTGGAGGAAGCCCATCTGTCTCAGGTGGACCTGGAAGGCCCTTTAGAAGACACATCTGAGATGAGCCTTAAAGGATTTCGGCAGGTGAGGGGGCAAGTTCCAGGCAATGAACATGGCTTTGGGGCAAGGGTGCAGAGAGAGATGTTGGGTGACCGCAAGGTGACCGCTCTGGTCTAGGCTGGCTGCAGTGACCTGCAGAAGCCCATCTAAGCTGCCATGTGGCCTAGAATTAGGGTGATAGAGAGAGGAGTGCAAGACGGAAGCGCAAGGCTAATGAACCTATGGGACGGGGCAGATGCAGACCCGGGGCAGTGGTTCCAGCACTTGGCTCACCAGCAGATGCTCCTGCGGAGCTTTGAAAAAGACGTGAACTTCGGGTCCGGCCCTTGCGCCAGGCTACCTGAACACTGAATCAGCCTCCGGGCTTGGAGCGGGTGATCCCCAAGGAAGAAATTCTTCACCAGCTTCCCAGGCAGGTCTGGGAGCCACTCATCAGCAGATCACAGAATCCAGATGGAAGTCAGGGGAGCAGAAGTCAAATGTCACTCCCAGATTTTGACTCCGGGGACTGGAAAAATGGTGGTGCCATTAATTAAAATACTGGGCAGTCAGGGAGTAGGATAAGGTGGGTGGCGGAGGACAGACTTACCTTGGTGAGAAGGTGCTGGCTGGCTGGGGACAGGAGAAGGTCCTCCTGCGGACACAGATCTGCCCAGAGGTCACAGATTAAGTGGAAAAGAAGGTCCAGAACCAAAGAGTATGGAGAGAAGAAAATGGAAGCACAAGGCTTAGTAACTGGACAGAATCTAGGGAAACACCTTTGTTTAGGAAGTGGAAAGGGATTATCCCAGGAGATAAGAGGAATGATGAAAAGTAAGGAAAACCAAGACAGAGAAAGACCACGAAGCCAGCAGCTGCGGTGGAATCACAGCCCTCTGGTGCTACCTTCACTCTCTGGGTCCATCTTCCTGACTACAAATCCCCTAAAGAGGCTGTAGGTTATAGAGGCTTAATCTTAAAGCAGAATGGAGTCAGCCTTGCGGACAGCCTGCAGCCACCTCCCACCGGCCTTATGTTACAGGTGACTGGTCTGGATGCCCAACGAGGGCTACTGATTTGCCTTTTGTTTCTTTTACTCTAGTTCAGGGGTTCTGACTCTGCACAAAACTGCGTACAAAGTGCCCTCGACACTGAATTGGATGGGCAATTTAAGGGATGTTCAAAGGTAATTTTGACCCTCCTTGTTGGCTTGAGAGCCTGACCCACACATCAGATGAGGCTACACCACACTGCCATCCCCTCCCAACTGGTCTTCCAGTTCCTCCGGTCTCTGGAGTCCAATCAATCCTTCACACCACGTGTGCGGTTACATCTTTAAACACACACTGGGTCGTGTCAAGCAACACCTCCAGGGGCTTCTCCGGCTTGCAGGGAAGTCTGAACTCCCAAGTGTGATGTTCCAGCCCCAGACCCCAGTTTCTCTTCACACCCCAAGTTCCCACTTCTGGTCTCCTCATGGCTCCCCATCATCTGTCGGCTGCTCTACCGCTGCCTCTCCCGGGGAGGACCTGTCTTTCTCTCGTTCCCCCTCTAGTGACCTAAAATTAAGAGCACAAGCTACAGAGGCCAGGGCACCTGACTCTGATTCCCAGTGCACCAAATCACTGGCTCTGCCACCCTGGCTAAGTCTCTTTCCTCTTTGGTAAGATGGGGATGAGTTAACGCACCTACCTCACAGGGTTGTGAGGATTAAATGAGAGAACACTCAGAAAGCCCTCAACAGTGCGGGGCACAGAGTAAACAGTCCATTAGACATGTACATGGGCTCATGGGTACACACACATGCACACGCACTCACGTGCACATCTGCTACTGTATCTCCGTAAAGCATTCATTTCATGCTCGATGCTCTGCTCTTCCTAATACATGATAAATCCCACCCAAGGCACTGAACAGATAAGCTCTACTCCCAGGTGGGGCTCACCCAGTGTGGTGGGCTCTGGGATAATTTGCATCTAATTGTTACTTTTGCTATTGCAAGAGTCACTCGGTCAAATTCTGTGCTGGAATCAAACCTATGTTAAGATGCCCCTGTCTTTCTTGCCTTTTAAAATTCAGATTTAGACCCAACTTCTGTACCAATGAACCAAGGCACCTCATCCTGAGCCTCCTTTTCATGTATCTCAATAAATACAAAATGAATTTTTATTGATGTGAATTACTGCTTTACTCTAAATTTGCAAAATCATTAAATAAACATATAAAGAAGGAATGCAAACATTTAAACATTAGTTTTTAAAATTTTTATTAACTTACTTTTTAATTTGGGAATTGTATCATTTTTTACTTTGAAATTTTGTTTTAAGATTTTTTTTTTTTATGTGGACCATTTTTAAAGTCTTTATTGAATTTGTTACAATATTGCTTCTGTTTTATGTTTTGGATTTCTGGCAGAGAGGCATGTGGGATCTCAGCTCCCCAACCAGGGATCACACTAGCACCCCCTTCATTGGAAGGTGAAGTCTTAACCACTGGACCACCAGGAAAGTCCTGTTTTGTTTTTTTATCAATACATTTCACCAGAATATAAACTCCCCAGGACAAGGATTTTTGTCTGTTTTTGTGTACTAATATAGTCTCAAACCTAGAACAATGCCGGGCATGTAGTAGGCATTTAACAAATCTTTGCTGAATGAATGAATGAACAAACGAAGACTACATGTTACATATAACAAATCCTTCCACACTCCATTCAAAATAAATAAATGCTAAAATTCTATCATTTTTTAAATAAGAGAAACAGAAACATTATGGATAAAGTTTAAATCCCTTATTCTCCTCCCAGGCCCATTTCTCTCTCCCCATCCAGAAGCAGCCAGTGTCATGAATTTTTTTGTGTGTATCCTTCCGGTCTGTGTTTTTATACTTTTTCCACAAAGTATGTAAATATATATACAATACACTATTATTTTGTGAATAATTTTTAATTTATAGAAATAATATGAAATTTAGATAAATTATATTTACATAAATGGTATAATAGGTAATATTCTCTTGCTTGCCTTTTCCACTCAATATTGTTTTGGGGGTCATTCCAGGTTGAAACTTATAAATCTTATTCACCTTAACTGCACAGAATTCCATCATATGAATATACCATATTTATTTATCCATCTTCTTCTCCTGGGCATTTGTATTATCCCAAGTGGTAGCCATAGTTCACAGAATATTCCAGTTCTCTTCCTTCTCAGGCACATGGTAGGACTGTGCTTCCATCAGCAGCATATGAGGTTCCCCACTTCCTCATAGTCTAACCGACACTTGGCATTGTTAAGACATTTCACCCTGTGCGTTCCAACGGGGAATCACATAATCTCTTGAACAAAACTGCTAAGTAGTATACTCAAGGGTATAGAATATATGACATACTCTTGTTGACCAAAAAGTCCTTTACGTTGTGTCTTTTGCTTTTAAACATTACTTTAGGGCTTCCCTGGTGGTGCAGTGGTTGAGAGTCCACCTGCCAATGCAGGGGACACAGGTTCGTGCCCCAGTCCGGGAGGATCCCACATGCCGCGGAGCAGCTGGGCCCGTGAGCCATGGCTACTGAGCCTGCACGTCTGGAGCCTGTGCTCCGCAAAGGGAGAGGCCACAACAGTGAGAGGCTTGCGTACCGCAAAACAAACAAACAAACAAAAAAAACCCCCAAAAAACCCACATTACTTTAGCCTGATGCTCAGCCATAGATTGGGAAGGATGGGGATGCAAGATAATACAGTGTTCCTAAATTGATTCCACAAATATCAGGTATCCACAAGGGTCTTCACTGGAAGTATCAGTTATCCACGAGGGTCTTCACTGGAAGTATCAGTTCTCATTGTATGGATTTAGACACAGACGGAATAGGAGAATGGATTAAATGTGGACTGACCTACTAAAAATAAACCTCAGACACTCTTACCTATCAGTGTCGCTTTGATAATTTATCCTACAAAAATAGTAGCCCATATATACATGTATATGGATGTTTAGGGCAGCACTGTTTATAATGGCAAAAATAAAAAAGTTGAAAACAATCTAAATGTTCATTAATAGCATAGTTTTTTTTAATTATAATTTTTTTCTATCTACTTCTTACTTCAAAGTAAGATGATAAATTTCCGTATGGTTTAAGATTGTTTTAGATGGGATTTTGTTACTTGCCTCCTAACGGATTCCCAGTTTTGCACTGGTCCAGCTCTAGCTAGAGGAGAAACAGATGCAGTCTGACTCCACACGCAGAGAACTCCAAAACACTTGGCGACTTCCCCATCGGCTGCCCCCAAAAGAGAAGTCCCATGACCCTGTGTCTCGAGGGAAGAGAGCCTGACCAGGAACCCAGCAACTTTCACCAGAACTTGGTAAGGGGGCTGGGAAGTTAGTCAACACTAAAAACAAATAAAGATGCTTTGTTGTCTCTCTCCCCATCCCCTCCCGGAAACAGAGTCCAGGGGGAACAGATGAGTAAAGACTTTGCACAATTTCCACCCTGCCCCCAAGCTGCTGACCAGGCCAGAGGAAGTAATGGGAATAAACTGCAGGTGCATTCAACATTTCCTACAAGATCCAGCCTCGACCAGTTTCAAAACAGTAGAGTAGGAGAGAAAAATCCACATGCTCCAAAGGGCAGAGAGAGGAAATGCCCCAGTGGAACCTGCACTCAGGACCGCAGGCCAGCCCTGCCAAAGTCACGGTGAGGGTTTGTGCCCAGGGCTCCTGGGCCAGCAGGGAATGAATCAAGCTCACGCTATAAGCCATCAAAAGGGCTGATGGTGGATGAACTTTGAAAACGTTATATTAGTGAAAGAAAGCCAGTCACAAAAGACCACATAGTTGATGGTTCCATTTATATAAAATGTCCAGAATAGGCAAATCCATAAGGATAGAAAGAAAATTAGTGGTTTCCAAGGGCTTGGGACCAGTGGGGGTGTGGGTAGGGAGGTTGGAAGTGATGGCTAAAGCATACTTGCTTCTTGGGGTAATAAAGATGTTCTAGAATTGACTGTGGTAGTGTTTGCACAATTCTATGAATATACTAAAAGGTATACTTTAAATGGGTTGGTTGTACGGTATGAGAATTATATCTCAATAAAGCTGTTCCCAAAAAGGGAGGGGGGCTAAGAGCATCAGTGTGGGCTATCTACTGCCTTAACGCGGGGAGCTACACGAGGATGCCCAGCTCCCGCTGTTTCCTATATTTTTATCCTTCATAATGCTTCGATGCCAGCCACCAGCTCTATGAGTTTGTGGTACTTTTATTATCCCTATTTTACAGATAAGGAAACTGAGGCTCGGGGAGATTACATAATTTGCCCAAAGTCACGTGGTTTGTGAGGGACTTGGCCTTGGCTGTAACTGCTGCACTCTAACCCATCCTAATCCACGTCAGCAGAGAGCCAAACAAGTCCACAGGGTTAACACTGTATTAGGTTAACGCCTAATATTAATAGCATTGGGGCTGGGAACTTATTAGAGGATGGCTTTTGAAAATCTGGGCTGCTCAGGCTGCCTTGCGTGAATCCACCTGCTTCCCTGGGTTCATCCTGGCTGATGTTCGGGGGATGTGGGTGGGGCAGAGGTGGCCCTTTAAGGTTCTCAGGGACAGTGGCAGGAACTGTCTGCTCCTGAGGAGTTGTTTGGAGTCACTGAGCTGGCTGGGTACCAGGGGGCCCTCTCCCAGCAGCTCTGGGAACCCAAGTGTATCTGAACCCCATGAATAAGTCCCAAATGCCCCACGCAGACTACATCTGGGACCGAAGCTTCCATGGGATTCCCTACTGTCTGATGTGAGTTTTTGTGGGTGGGAGCGGCCAGACAAGCCCAGGGGCCCCACTGCCTCTGTCGGCCAAGAACGCACACTGACGAAATGGCCACCCTCTCTTCCTTCCAGGATTCCAGGTAGGGAAGGCCTGTTTCTCTGTGCGTCCCCTTATTAGGGGTTAGATCACATAACAGGTAACACGGACAGGTCCGCATTTCCCCAGCCCCACACACCTGGACACGTAACCGGCTCACAGTAAAACAGGAGGGAGATGGACGTTTGCTCTTGGAGGATAAAACCAGACATAAGATTCCTTACCCAGCAAAAATGTGTACATACCCTCTCCTTGAGGCCCAGGGGAGGAACTCAAGGCCTCTTCTAGCTTCCCTTCTCAATCCTCCCTTGCTTCTAGAGTCTCTCCTCCATCCCCACCTCCCCCCACCCCCCACCGGGTCACAACTCTTTCCTGGGATCAGGTCCTCTGGCATGTCTACACCAGCCTAGTTCACACAGCCCTGCCTCACAGCCTTCCTGCTCCTGCAAGCCTTCTTCTGGGGCCTCCTCTGAAGCTAGAAGTCATGTTTCTAGAGCAAGTACCCTGGATGGAGAAGAGGGCCCTTTCTGCACGTGCAAAGTCACGGCAGAATCCCACCCACCAGCTCACCCCACATGGGTGGAGGGGGCAGGGGGGCGGAAGTTCAGAGGTTGGTCAGATCCCAGTTCTGCTACTTACTAGCTGTGTCACCTTGAGTGAGTGACTTAACCTCCCCAATTCCCAGTTTCCTTGCCTACAAAAATGGGAGTAATACCATCTTTCTTTTGTGAGAGTGAAATGAGGTCTGTGTAAACCTGCCTGACTCAGAAGAGGCACTGGAGGAAAGGAGAAAAGGTAGTTAGGGTAAGTATATGTGAGGGTCTATGATTCCATTTTATACTAAAATCTAAGTATTTTGGGACCCCCTAGCCTGACCTAAGGAGTTCTCAAGGATAAAAGATGGCCCCAGGAATATGCCTGATGGACAATGACCCAACAGCTTGTACTACACACACACACACACACACACACACACACCACACACACGCACATACACACATACCACACACACACCACACACACACACACACACCCCACACAAAATGCACACACATATAAACACGCACTCCCACCCAGACATAATCCCCAAACACCCTGCAACACACACACGACATCCCCAAATACACCCCCCATAACACACCACACCCAAACACACACACAGACATTACACATCTCCAAATACACATGCATTCTACATGCAAACACACACACACACACTCTCTCCTTTTTTCTATTTTCTTAAAGATGCTTTCACCCTCTATAAGGACACCCAGTCTCACCATAATTTCAAACACTACCACAAGAAGCTTTAATGTTCGTAATGCCTAACTCCCCGCCAACTAGCCAGACTACAGCAGACACAAACGACAGTGTCTTGCTCACATTATGTCACCTTGTACCTGGGCACAGAGGCCAGCAGCCCCGACCTCATTTCCTCAGACACTTACACTGCTCCTCCCAGCCTGACCTATGATGGATAAAGATACTAGATTTCTATTTATCCATAAGTCCCTTGTTTGTTTATTTCTTTCCTGAGGCAAGTTTATACAAGGTCAGATTCCCACGTGTCCAAGGCCCAGCTTCTCTCTGTCATGTTTGCATTGACTGGGCTCCTTCTTTGATGAGGCCCCCAGAAGCTGCTGTATTGATCAAGTGTTCTTCAGCCCTGTCCACAATGACTCCTGCCTCTTATTACCTTAAAAAAAACCTGTATCAAACAAGGATCCTGACTCTTCTATAACAAGAACCCCAGGAACCTCCAGAAAGACAGCATGGCCTGGGGAACTGAGTCACGGACAGAGGTTCTCAGTCCTCACTCCACCACTTGCTGGAAGGAGGAGTTTGCTATCATGGTTTGGGTTCATTCCAAAGCAGACCCTGAGACAAGGCCTTGGGTACAGGCTGTTTATTAGGGAGATGATTCCCAGAATCCCAAGTGAGGAAGTATGGAGAGCGAGACCAGGAAAGGATAAAGGCCGATAAAGGGTACTTAATGGCCAATTTACTGCTGTGGGCATTGGGGCTCAGTCCTGCTGGGGATCCTCTGAGGTTCTGGCTGGAAATCGCCTCCGAATTGTCCCAGTGGAGAGCAGGCAGCTGAGATATCAACTCCCTGGGATGATAGGATGACGGAATGACAACTCACCTCCGCCCCCTCCCCTGGCCTTCCTCAGCTGCACCTGCTTGGGTAGAGCAAGTTCCCGTGGTGCCCTTGCTGGAGGGAGCCCTCGCCCAGAGAAGTGATGCGGGGAGAGGCGACAGTGGGGAAAACTCGAGGAGGGGAGCTGCCAGCACGCTGGAAACCGCTGCAGGTGAACTCAGGTGAGCCCAGGGCATATGGGGCGGGGCATCGACGGTGTCCTCCACAATCACAGAAGTCATGTGCCTCTCTGAGCCTTTCTTATCTGTGAAACAGGAAGGAGACCTACAGCCCTTCTTAGCAGGTCCCTCAGAGGCAGCAAGACTGTTTGTGAGGAGCTTGACAACCTGGGATACTGATGGTACCGGCAGGAGGCACGGTCACCTTCTGCATGGGCAGCCCTGCTGCAATAAACACCCAGAGGCTGCTCATGAGGGGAGAGGTGTGGAAAGAGTGTAATTCAAGGCTCCCAGCCAGAAAGGTCAGGCTGGAGCCCACTGACCATCCCCCTGGTCCCCTTGCAAAACCACAAGGCTGTTTAAATGGCCACCATTTAAAGGAAAGGAGAGTGACTACTAGATGCTGTACCCTGTCTTGGGTTCTTACAACGACCCTACGAGGAAGGCGTGGGCACAGTCAGCTGAGGAAACTGAGCTGAGAGGGGTCAGCAACTCGCTGGCGGCACTCAGCTAGGAAATGGTGGAGTCAGCTTTGGAACACTTGTCTGAATCTTGACACCCCCTTCCTCTAGAACATGCCACAAGCTCCATCCCAGATGCCTCTGTCACAAACCCCAGGCATCTTCTCAAGGCTTCTATATATATATCTGTCAGGCCTGGGCTGATAGGAAGCAGACTGCACCTGCCCTGCCAGCTCAGATAACAACAGTAACCCTTAGGTAGCACTAACTCTGCCTCAGGCACTGTTATAAGTGCTTTTATCATCATTTTCTCATTGAATCCTCCCAACGATCCTGTGAGGAAGGTACTATTATTATCCCCATTTTTCAGAACGGGAAACTGAAGCACAGAGAGGCTAAGTGACTTGCCCAAGGTCACACAGAAGTAAATGGGAGAGGAGAAACTTGGATTTAGGCAATCTGGTTCCAGAGCCCCTGCTCTAAACTACTTTGCCACATTCCTCTCGAAAGCGCAGACTCATTCTCCCCACAAGTCTATCAGAAAGGGTCATCCCTGAATGTTGGGAATGGAACTGCCATTGACCTCTCTCCTGGGGCAAGAACTGGCCAAGAGCAGCATGGAGGAGACAAGACAGCCGGCCCAGCCACCTGTTTAAGGACCAGGCTCCTGGGGAGACAGTGCAAATGCTCCCTGCTGAGTGAGGGTCTCTTTACCGGGGGGTTGGTGTGCCCACAGCGGCACGTAGCACTGAAGTTCAACACAATTGGGGTCAAGTGCCTTTTTTTTCCTTTTTGAGAATGATGACTTTGGGGTCTGGATGCTCTAAAGGGGGTTCCCAGTACAAGCTTTCCACAAGGGAGGGTAATTGCAAGGAACAGCCAAAGAACACAAGGGTTTCCCAGAGTATGGAGCCAAGGCAGGCTGGCCCACGGGGACGTTGTGGAGATCACATGAAAGAACATCTTGGGGCTCACATGTCAGCAGAGAAAACCGGTCAACACCACAGGGGATCTGCCCAGCAGCTGAAGGCAGTCCATGGCCTCGGACCCAGTCTTCTTCCCATTTCTTATGTTACATCAGCAGAACCACTGCCAAGTAGAACAGAAATCCCAGCTCTCCTTTCTCATGCCTCCGTCCTGCTTTATAACCAGTTCTACGGTACCGCCCCCCAACCCCCAGCCCCTCAAGTGGAAGTTCTGAACACAGCGTAGAAACAAAGCCAAGCAAATCAGATACAACGGTTAGGGGAGGAGTAATCCTGTTAGCGCTCGGATGTGCGCCTGTGGACGACTCTTTTGGGGGACGCTGCCTTATCTGTCAAAGGGAGCACATGTTATTCCATTCACTGAGCTCCTACTCTGTGCTTGGCACAGCTCATTTAATCCTCACCACCAGCCTGGGAGATGCTTTTATTATCCACGTTGTACAGATGAGAAAACCTAGGTGGGGAGAACTCCAGCACCTGCCCCGAGGGCACAAAGCTGCTGAGTGGCAAAGGGAGGACTCAGATTAGCCAGTCTGGCTTCAACGGCAGAAGCCAGACAGCACTGCCTTGATAGCACTGGTCTCAATCCTCACGGGATACCAGGATCTAGAACCCATGGCCGGATTTTACAGAGAAGGAAATAGGCTCAGAGTTAGGCTGCTTGCCCAAGGTCACCAGCTAAATGGCGGAGCCAGGAGCAGAACCGATGTCAGACTCTGGAGCCTGAGTTTGTGACCACCATGAGGACCTGCCTCCCTGCAGGGCACGAGGGGACAATGCCAGTGTGCGGCCAACAGGCCAGCACTGCCTGGGAGAGGGCATGCCAGGGCACACCAGCTGGCCAGCAAGGCAGGCTCTGTAGGGTCCCCAATGCCCCATGGCATTAAACCCAAAGAGCGGGGCAAACGAGCGCTACGGGCTGTTGACAGACTGGCAGCCAACAGACGATGCAGCCAACAGCTGCTGTTTATTTTGGGGCCCAGGGAGAGAGGAAGGAATGGTTAAGGCCCAGCTCATTCTCACAATAAACTCAACAGGGCAGAATGGGGAGGGTGCCCCCTCCCAGCTAAAGCAACATCCCTGGTCACCTGCTGAGCTTGGCTGAGCTGAATGGCCTAGGTGTCAGAAACATCTTGCCAGACGCTCTAATCTGGCCTCTCCACCAACAGATACAGTGCTCCCCACCCCAGCCGCAAGTGCCGGACCTGTAAATGGCCCAGGGAGGCAACCATGCCCGGCAAACCCACCCCCTGCAGTGTCAGGCTCCAGGAGCAAATGGCTCTTCCTGTCTCAGGAACAAAGAGGGGCCGCTCCTGCCTTCCACCAGTGGCTTCGGTTCCCAACTCTGACACTTGTTAACTGAGGTCTGTGGACGGCCAGGCTAGGCTGTGGCAGCCGGGCTGGCAGGATTCCCTGGAAGGTCAGGACGTAAGAGGTTTCCCGAAGGACTTCGGAGCTCCACTGCCTGGCTCTGAACCCCAGCTCTGCCTCCTCCTAGCTTATGGCCATTGGTAAATTAACCTGTGTCTCTGTTCTCTCATCAATAAAGTAAGGACCATAAGAGTGCTCTTCTTGGGCTTCCCTGGTGGCGCAGTGGTTGAGAGTCTGCCTGCCGATGCAGGGGACACGGGTTCGTGCCCCGGTCCGGGAAGATCCCACGTGCCGCGGAGCGGCTGGGCCCGTGAGCCATGGCCGCTGAGCCTGCATGTCCGGAGCCTGTGCTCCGCAACAGGAGAGGCCACAACGGTGAGAGGCCCGCGTACAAAAAAAAAAAAAAAAAAAAGAGTGCTCTTTTCATCAGGTTGTTGTAAAGAGTAAAGTGCTTAGAAGAATGGGTGGCACATAATTTGTGCTCCTAATATCATCATCGACATCATCACCACCATCTGTCAGCCTGGAAGTTTCCTTCTCAACTGTGAACACTGGAGGACGGTTCCCCTGGCTGTTACACATGGAATTTAGGTTCCCAGGCTAGCCCGTGATATAGGTGAACTAGAGACATCTGGCTCTTGGTGCTATAATTCCATCTACTCCATGGATGAGTAAGGTTTTGGTGGAATGGCCTGAGAATCTTACCACCATTTACAGTATTATAATGATAGGAATATACATTCTACATTGCAAATGACCAATTGCCACAATTGTAAGTTAAAAGCTGTGGTTCTTTAAAAAATAGGAGTGGGGTAGGAGGAAGGGGGCTTAATAGGATAAAGCCTTCGTCTACAGATTTATTTCACTGCTCAAGGCCCTACTGTGACCCAGACCGTCAGCTAGCATGAGGGAGGGAGTTTAAAGATGAAAGCATGCCGAGGCTGCTGCCTCTGCAGGAGCTCCCCACCCTCTAGCTCCCAGCTGGAGGGACTGCTTTCAGCATTGGTGCCTTGCACACAGTAGGTATAAAACTAATGTTCAGTTAGTGAAACTCCCTAAGACGTGTGCTACCTTCGGGGTCCTCAGGTGCTATCCAAGCCGTTGCTGATGGAGGCTGTATTTCCCCACAGAATCCCTCTTGGGGGGGGGTCAGGGTCAAAGCCCAAACAGTCCCCAGAGCGACCTCTCCAGCTGTGTTTTGACCAGTTTCTGTCTCCAGCAAGTCAAGAGGACGCCTCATTGCTAAGCAGAGCACCCGGCCTGGCGCTGGGAGGAACACAGGCGCAACTTGAGCTCTTCAGCTGCCTGACCTCACTGCCCACCGCCCTCCCTCTTGCTGATGCCACTGGGCCACACCAGCCTCTTGCTCTTCTCTGCAAAGGCTAGAGGCACGGTCCTACCTCAGGGCCTTAGCACTTGCTGTTCCCTCTTTCTCAACCATTTTTGCTCCAAATATCCACAGGCCTCACTCCCTCTCCTCCTTCAGATCTTACTTAAAAGTCACTATACAGGGGAGCTGTCCCTGGCCACACTCTATAAAACAGCACAGCAACTCCCATCACCACTGCCATTCCCTGTCTCCCTCACCTCGCTTAGTTTTCTCTACAGCATTTATCCCCCCCCATCCAGCACACTACATATTTCACCAGTTTTGTTTATTATTTCCCTCCCCCTATCAGAATGTGAGCTCCAAAAGGGCGGGGAGTTTTATCTGTCCTGCTGTGTTCCCAATGCCACAGAGTAAACATTCAAATGTTGATTGATTGATTGAATGAATGAATACAAATAAGCATCAGATTAAGGTCCACCCCACAATGGGCTTTTCCATCAATCAGGCACAGGAGACATAGGCTTGCCCCAAACTGAGCAACCCAAGGCCATTCTTGGTAAGAGTTACAGGAGAGGTTAAAACAATAAACTTTGCAAAAATTCACAGACAGAAAACATCGTAAGATGAGAAGTCTTGGAAGCTTCTGGGAGGTAGCAGAAACTAAGCAAAACCATGAAGGATGACCAAGATAATAATAACCACAGCTGCCATCCATTGAACACCAGGCATGTCCCCAGCACCATGTGGAGTAACAAGCAAATGGGCCAAGTGTTGTTGTTATTACTACTATTATTCTCATTTTACAGATTAGAAAGTTGAGGCCCATGGCAGGGAAGAAATTTGAACAAGTGAAACAAGGTAGTAAGGGCTCCAGAGCCTGAGCCCATGTATCAGGGGAGTCGGTGCTCTGCTCCCATCCTCTTGCCCTCAACTTCCAGCTGCTGCCACCTGAGGCCCTCTCGGGGGCTATAGCTCCAGTTTCCAGAGCCTCGTTTAGCCTGAGCAAGCAGCAGGCTGAAAGTGCCTGGGAAATTAACTGCTCCCTGCTCCCAACCACAGTGCCGTGCTAGCCACCATCCTTGGGGACAGGACGTAGAACCCCCAGCAGCTGGAGCTTCTGAAGGACCAGGCTTTTAAAAGTGCCTCTGGACACGAGATCAAGGCGAATAAAAATTTGAATCCCAAAATAGAGGCCAGACCTTGCTAGGGGTCCATTCTAGGTAGCAAGAGGTTTGTTATCTGATCCCAAATACCAGCTCCAACCACATCACATGTTAGTGGAGGGGCTCTGGGGGATGGTCAGTGTGGGCAGATGACCAGGATTTAATCCAGACCCTTGAAGTTTTATCAGGGACCCACGTGATGTGCTTCCTAGTCTCCCAGCCTCTCTGGGAAGCTCTCGGGAGACAAAGCCATTATAAAGCTGCAGGGCCCCAGCCTTCCAAGGGAAGGCCCACTGTGCATATGCCCTTTGGGCTGACTTCCTTTCTTAAGCCCAGGGCAGTGCTGTCAGCGTTCCATACCCTAGCACAGCCACAGATCAGGGACGAGACTCCCATGGGTGCGTGCAGCAGAGGGAGAAATACAGCCGCGGAGACCAGAGTCTGAGGGAGGGCAGAGAGTGTAGAGAAAAACCCAGTGCAGCTAGTTTTGATATGTGTGGATGCCTCCAGCTGAGGGCAGGGAAAAAAGAGAAGTACTCCTACCTAGCAACCTAACCTTTGTGGGGTGAGCAATCCATCAAATCTGCAGGGAGCACAGTGGAACCATCGCGGGCTTTCATCACTGCAGAGACCTGGATTCAGACCCTGGCTTTCACCGTTCATGGCCATGTGATGCGGGGCAAGATGCTGCACCTCCCTGAGCCCCTGCTTCTTTGGCTATGCAACAGGGGTGATGCTCAGGGTGGCAGTGGGGATTAAAGAAGACGGCGGATGAGAAGCCCTAGCCCCGTGCCTGCACCTAGAAGGGCTCCACTCACACATTCTCCGACTCAACTTCCCCACTATCCCTGCCCAGGAGCTGCCACAACCAGCAATCGTGGGGAAAATGAGGTCGTTTTTCTCCAGTTGCCAATGAGCGATGACTAAAGTAAATAATTCACCCCGGCTTGCAACCAAAGTCCAGACATTGTCCTATTACAACTCTGCGAGAGAAGGATCAGTTTGCCACGCCACCGGGGCTTAGACCAGCAGAAATCCCTGGGCGGCCACCTCTGGAAGCCCTACCCTCACTGACAAGTGACCGTGTCCCTTCCGGGTGCCAGGCCCTGTGCTGAGAGCCCAATGAATTCTGCCCAGGAGGCAGAATTCAGGAAAGAGTTTCGCTCTCTCAGAGCCCCACTGCCAGCACCATGCCAGGCCAGCCAGGCCTCCCTCTCTGTTGCTACAAAGAGAAATTCTCCCACACAGGCAAGGCCCTTAAAATAGCCCTTTGGGTCTGGGCCATCAGGAAACGGAATAAAGCTGGGTCAGAATGGGGCCTACCATGAAAGAGTTTACAAGGCAGCCGCTTCAAACAGCAGAGACAATCCCTTCACGCTCAGAACCCTTAGGTGGGCAAAGCCAGCAAGGCAGGCTCTCTCCACAAAGAACACTATTCCCCAGGAGGACTATGCGCTGGGCCGGCAGAAGCTCCCCAACCCCCAACCTGGGGCAGCCCAGGAGAGGGACCAATGTGCAAGTCACAGTGACAGTGTGAAACAGGCACCGCCTGGGGGTAGGGGCCCGAACACACCTGGCTTTGTGCTTGACTAACAATGCAACCTCAACTTTCTGAACCTCAGTCTCCATATGCATAGAATGGGGTTAAAAATGCATACGTTCAGGGCTGTGTCAGGACCAGAGATCATAAACAAGAGGCCTAGCACAAAATAGGGATTCAATACGTGGTAGCTGTTACGATAATGGTGCCCATGTAATAGAGGTCAAGGTCTCCTTTGTTACTGAGTGAGAATAGTCCTGGAAAAAGGAAAACAGCCAAGGCTCTCTACTGGGGACCACGCAGTGATAGGCAGAGATACAGAGCGGCCCACGCCCGCGCCATCCCTGACCCTGAAAGTTCACTATGTTGGGCAGCACCCCACCCCCACTCCCTGAGGGATCAATTGCTGTCAGGTCTGGTTCACACTCCAGGGAGTCCAGAGACAGACTGGAGGGCCCAAAACGTCCCACTGCATAATTTATGCTGCACTGACACACACAGAGGAAGGAATCCTGCCCCAACCCTACTGCCCACCTCCTCCCAGGCCTAGGGAGGGTGGCTTCCTCACAGGCAAAGGGAAATGACAGCAAAGGGCCAGAAAAGGCAGCCGAGGGAGGGGCAGAAAGCACAGCTGTTTCCCCTTTGCTAGCTCAGCCCCCTGGATGTCACTTCCTCCCCCCAGGTAACAGCCGAGACAGATGGGACTGGAAATAGCTCTGTCTCTTCCATTCACAAAACTGACAGGCTTGGAAAGAAGCAAAGCGTAGTTCCCAGTGGTGGTTTTCTAGAAAACATCTTCACTGGGGGCCTAAAGTGGTCCTGAGTCAACCCTGGCTATAGGCTTCTCAGGGGGCGTAGTATGGCAAGGAAACCTTGTCTAAAAATTCCCTGGCATCAGGAAAAGCTTCTTTTTGTAAAGCATCCCCTTCACAAATGATTAGGAAACCAGATTGAGGGATCTAGGACCCCTTCACACAGCTATTTTCTCTGGGCTCAGCGTTTTCCAAAGCAGCTTTCCTCTCCACCCTCCCCTCTACAAGGCAGAAAGGAAGCAGTCAGCCCATTTACTGGATGGGCAAATGGAGATCAAGTGGGGAAGGTGACATGTGGAAGGTCTCACACCTTGAGAAGCCAACCAGCCAGGCCTCAGGTGGAATCTCCTTGGGGCCCGGTCTCCCCAGGTGTGGCATGTAATGGAGGGCTGGCTGCGAGGCTTCTATGGGGACAAGGCCAGCTTTGGAGTCAGCAGGCCTGGGTCATTGCAGGCGCCTCTCCACACGCAGCTTCTTAACTGTGTGGTGTTTGGCAACTCCCTTAAGCTCTCTGGGCCTCAGCGTCCTCGCCTGCACGACATGGATGCCAGCAGTAACTACACGCTTCGGCGGGCTGCTTTGAGAGTTTCCATGTAAAACTCAGCACGTAGAAAGCATTCAGAACTGTTAGCTGTTATTTTTATTATTACATTTTCCCTAAAGAATCAGGCTTACTGGAATATCTGGCAGTGGAGTGAGGGTTAAATAAATGAAGAGGTAGTTTGAAGCACTGTCTTTATAACTAAAACAGGTTCAGAGAGATGCTGAAGTAGAAGACAACGTTGGCCTGAAAGTTTCAGGTAACACTGAGACCTCATCCGGGGCTCCCAGCAAGCTGTTTGGTATTAGCCTCCAGACCCTCCAAGGACGGGGTCTCCTCTCTCTTGCCACTGGGGTGCTTTAGCGGCAGGCTGCGGTTGGGGGTGGAAATGACTGCACCGTGACCTCAGGCCCTGCCAGCGGGGCCTCCACGGATGTGGCCCAAAGCAGCTGACGCCTCACTCCTTGCATTCCCCTCCCCCTCCTCCGCCCTCCCTCCCCAAGACCTCTGGGGTGCAATCAACTTTTATGAGGCAGCCTGACCCCTCGGAGTAAGAGCTATAAACAGAGAGGGGCTGGGCTGGGCCTGCAGCTAAGGAGTCCCCAACGCAAATGGGCTTTGTGACCACCTAGAGGGGTGGGATAGGGAGGGTGGGAGGGAGGGAGACGCAAGAGGGAAGAGATATGGGAACATATGTTTATGTATAACTGATTCACTTTGTTATAAAGCAGAAACTAACACACCCTTGTAAAGCAATTATACTCCAATAAAGATGTTAAAAAAAAAAAAAAAGAGTCCCCAACGCAGAGCTACAGAAACGGTTCCATGTAGCTCTGTTCCCACCACGGCTGCAACAACAATCCTAGAGCCAGCTCTGGGGCCCAGCAGAAGGGACCCACAGTGACAATCAGCTCCCCTTCCCCTGCAATCCTTGGGAGGAACAGAAGGTGCGGAGGTGTAACAATAAACTCTGAATTCCCTCGGCTGGCATGTGAGACCCTCAGAAGCCGGCCCACCCTTCCTCCCCATCCTTCTGCCCCACCTGGGTTTTGTCCGCGTTTTCTTTGCACGTCCCGCCTCCGGCACCTTTGTTTTTCCCTTTCTTGGAATGCCCTTCTCCTCTTTTTCCCACCTAAATCCTACTCTTTCCCATCCAAATCCTAATTACTCCTCAAGGCCTAGCGTGAAGACTGCCTTCGCCAGCCAGTCTTCCCTGAAAACTCCAGTTCACAGAGAGCTCCCCCTTCTGAAGCTTCAGGACTTAATCAGTATTAGAACAAATCCCTATGTTGCACCTAATATGTGCCAGGTACTGTTCTAAGGTCTTGACATTTATTAACTCGTTTACCCTTCAGCACAGCCCTTTGAGCTAGGTCCTACTTTCCCCTCATTTTGTTTTGTTTGTTTTTAACAGATGAGGAAACTGAGGCACGGAGAGAGAAGTAACTTGCACCGGGTCCCACGTAGTAAGTGGTAGCGACAGGATTCTGGCCCAGGGATACCAGAGCCCAGGGGCTCTCCAACAACACAGCCTTCCAGATACACGTCATCCTCTCAGGAGGTGCTGCCCGGACTCCTCGGTTATTTTCATACCCCTCTCTCACTGGCCCAGCTCTAATGGGGAAGAAAGTAACAAGCTCACAGACTCAGGTGTCAGAGGCCAGGGTAAGAATCCCAGCCTTGCCACTGAGTGAGACTCACATAAACTCTCTGGGCCTCAATTTCCACACCTGTCAAGTGGGGATAAAAACACCTACCCACTTCATGGGATTGTTATGACGCTTAAGTAAAATGCCCTCTGAAGGGTCTCTTCTGCACTGCCTGGCACACAGTAGGTACTCACAGATGGGCTCTTTCCCTTCCCCCTGCACCTCGACATCCTCGCTGGACTCTGCTCAGCACCTGCTGCTGATGTGACCTGCCTGGAGGTTACTCGGGGCATGAGAGGGGCTTGCTTGTGGCTCACCGTCCCCCCTCCCTCCCCCAGTCCCCCCTCCCCCCTCCCCCCCACCGTGCCCCCTTCCCCCCGACTCCACTACAGGTAGCAGCAGCCCGGCCTGGGCATGAAGTCACTCACAGCTCTGGGAATCACCGCTTCAAATGCTCATCACTCTCCTGGACTCTTCCATTGCTTTTGGCAACGGCCATGGCAGAGAGCACCTCTGGCCCTGGCTCAGAACCTCTTTCCAAAGCCAGTATCTCCACCTCATTTCCCACACACACCCCTTGTCCTTCCTTCTCCCTGGCTCACTGTCCTAACCCATGATCCCTTTCCCGGATTCTCAGAACTCAAAAGAAGTGTGACTACCGTATGTGTAACTCTATTATTTGTTTTATTTTATTTAATAAGGAGGCAAAAGAGAATAGAGTTTCCTGTTAGACTTTTTCTGGCCAAGAAATAGTCTGGTCAGTGACTCAGGCTGAGGAAATCAGAAGGCAATTTCCAGGGACCGCTGTGCAAACCCCCAAGTCAGAAGTCCTAACAACACTGCTCTAATTCACTGACTCCACTGGCGATTAACTCACGCTGGCCTCGGAATATCTCTTTGGAAAATGCAGCAGCTGGCGCTTATATTTCTGGAGCTGGAACCGGTCTCCTATGACATCAAATAGGTTTATTTTTCCCTTCCCTTCGCCTCCCCTCTGCCTGCCACCACACATGGTGATTCCAATCCTGATTTGTCCCCCCAAACCCTCACTCGGCTCTAAAGAGGGCCATGATAAACGGCTGGCTGTGCTCCCTCTTCCAACAGCCTTGAAGGATGTGGTCGGTTGTTCCATAAGCAGGAATCCTTGTCAGACCTGTGAATCACCCCTAGATCACTTCCCTCCTTGGAGAAGAAGAAACTGTTCTTGCGTGTGAGAGACAGACAGAGACAGAGAGAAAGAGAGCAGGCAAGAGTGCTAACCCATGTGTTGCACTGACCTTGGGGCTAGGATACTATTTGACCTTGCCCTTACCTGCAACACCTCTCTACTCCTCTCCCCCAACACAAGTTCCTTCCCTTCTCCTTCCCAGCCTACCAGGAAGCCATCACTAGGGCAGCTCCAGGAAGCTCTCCAGGTCTGAACAGCTGCTCCTTGTTTATGTGCTTCTCTCCTATGTTGGGTGTTTTCCACGAGGCATGTAGCCCACTTTCCCATCAGACTATGAACAGCTGGGCCTTCCTTTTTTGCCTTAGTCTTTCCTTCTCTCACAGCTTCACCTATTTGATCCTAAATGTACTCAAGTGTTTTGGTGATAAGGAGGACCAGATGGAAGCTAGTATATGTTGAGTACCCATGATGGAGGCCAGGTACTAAGTAGAAGCTTTGCCCCAAATTATCTCAGATCAATTTCCCCAAATCCCTGTGAGGTTACAGGTGAGGAACCTGAGACCCACAGTGACTGGCTGCAGGTTGCACACCTAGGAAGAGTCAGAGGTGGGATTCAAACCCTGATCTGCCCACCACCACTCATTCCACAGTGGGACTGGCCTGAGAAGATCCTTTCCGTACTGCAGCTGCACACCCTTCCTCTCATGGGGCTGGGTCCTCTAAGGGCTTAAGAAAAAATGAAGGGCAGAGAAAAGAATGGGTCTGGGGCCAATTCCTAAAAATGTAGCTCCCAGGACCAAGACCCAAACCTGCAATGCTCTAAACACACAGGAGAATGTATTATTTCCACAGGGTGGATCCTTCATTTATCACAAGCATCATTGGGGAGCAGATATCATCTTGGATTTGTTCCACTCCCCCTGCCTCACAGTGACCTCCTCCATCACCCGTCACACACTCACCTCCAGGACACAAGGTGCACGTCCCACACAGTGAGCCAGTCCTCAAATACCACATGGCACCGCTCTCTCATCATGTATACCTGAGCCTGGTCTCCCCAACCAGACTCCAGTGGAGGAGAAGGGCCTCACTGTAGGTTCATAGCTTCCTCTGGAGGTAAAGTGACCTGAGTTGACCCAGGTCTGCCTTGTACTAACTGGGAGACCTTGGGCAACCTCTAACCTCTCACTTCACCCATCTGTATAAAGGAATCAAAGACATTCCATGAACTGTAGGAATTACATGAAGTCATGCACGCCAAGCATTTGGCCCCATCGACGGTAACTGCTAACACTGGCTATTATCTGCATTCCCTGAAGAGTCCTGTAGAGGATCAGAGCACTCGTGACTGATATTTGTCTGAAATAAACAATCAGGAAAGGAAAAGACTGTGAAAGCACAATGCCTCCCAAATCCAAACAATTTCTTTTTTGTTTTAGATGCACGAGCTCCTCTCCAACACCAAATGACTTGACATACACCTACACATGCTTGTGGGTACAAAGGATTGTGTGAACTGGAACTCAATCCTTATGGAAAGTTTTCAAAGGTATCTGCAGTTTGCAACCAGCACCATCAGGATCATTTGAAAGACAAGTGGTCTGAGGCCAAAGACAGGTTACCTAAAGGTCTCCCCAGGGGCAGCTCATAAAAGCTAAGAGAGGAGCCCGGCTCCATGCAGGGAGCCTGGCCTAAGCAGCAGCTACCCATCTTCCCCAAACGCACCCCAAGCAGGGGCTTGACAGAGGGGAAGGAAGCCAGGGGCTGACAGCACCACTCAAATGATGGAGGTCACTTGCCTGCCTTTCATAAACAGACCAAAACACAAGACCCTCAGTGTCCAGGCAGCTCCCCCACATCACGGGGACAAGCATGCCTTTGGCTGGATGTCCTGAGAAGACCTTTGCAGTATGTTCCCAGCATTCTGGGGCCAGCAGGGCCCCTCCTGCTTGGGCCCCAGGCCTCTCATCAGCTAGCTCCAGCTAACGTGCACGTCCCATAAAGCGGCTCTGCTCTGCAATTTGCCAAACCGCAGACTCAGAATTCACCACCAGTGGAGGAGAGGCGGGAAGAAGGCATGCTTCTTCAGCGTAAAGGGCTTCCAGAACATACGTGACTCGGGCGCAGTGTGTCCTGCCAGCTACCCACACCAGCGCGCCTTGCCCGGAACACCTGACCTTCTGGTGTGTGGTGTCCACCACGTCAAGGCCGAGAGAGGAGGCGATCCTAAACTTCAGAGGCACAGCCTCCCCAGCATGCTCCTCCTGCCCTGTTGGCACTGCTGACACTTTCCATTATCGGCCCCCTCTCCTTATGTTATGCACTGATGCCCCAAATGTGCAGGAACCTCTTGCTATCACCAGATATTTGGGCTCGTCAACCCCAACCAGCCTTTTACGGTATTTCGATGAACCCAACCCATGACATGGGCAGAAGGCCAGTTAGACCCAGGTGCTGGGACTAGCTGTGTCACAAGTGACTTTATCCCATCTGGTTCTCAGTTTCCTCATCTGTAAAAATGAGGGGGTGGAGCCTCATGAGTCCTCAGGTCCCTGCCAGCTCCACAATTCCATAACACACAATACTCTCTCCTTTAACTGTTTTCCCACAACCTGGGTTCAGGGCCCTGTATGGCCCCATCTGCTCAGTGACATCACTCCCGGCCCCAAACATAACGTCATTGATTCTTACACGGGAAGCGGAGACGTCCCAGAAAACACTGTCCATAAAAAGGGAGGAAATGATCATTTTGAGGGAATTGGACAGGACTTCTTTTGTATTTTTCACACAGAACAAGTTATTATCTATCTTAAAACCCCAAACCCTTCTTCCTTCTTGCCAGACCATTAATAGCTGCTTTTCAAAAGTGCTTTCTTAGTCAGAATCACGCCAAGCTACCATTTAATGAGTGCTTCTTTTGTGCCAGGAACTGCACTAAGTGCTTTGCATGTATGATCTCATTTAATTCTCCAGACAACCCTCTGAAGTAGATACTATTATTATACTCACTTTAAAAATGAGGAAACTGAGGCCCACGGAGGTTAAATAATTTGCCCAAAGCTGCATAGCTAGTCAGTATCTGAGCCAGGCTTTGAACAAGAGCCTGTAACTCAGAGCCTCAGCACTAACCACCTCTCAACACTGTCTGCATCGGGCCCCCCCGTCGCTTTAGCAGCGCTCCTGACCAGGAGTGCATCCTACAGCTGTAATCTTGGACATCGTCGGTCAAAGCTAAGATTTGATGTTTCACCTAAAATCCAGAGCCGGCACCTGCCTGGGTCTCAGAACAGAGTGCCATCTGTTGAAAGCAGTGCCTACCTTAACTGAGGACTAGAAAAGAACCCCTAGGGGGCTTCCCTGGTGGCGCAGTGGTTGAGAATCTGCCTGCCAATGCAGGGGACACGGGTTCGAGCCCTGGTCTGGGAAGATCCCACATGCCGCGGAGCAACTAGGCCCGTGAGCCACAAGTACTGAGCCTGCGCGTCTGGAGCCTGTGCTCCGCAACAATAGAGGCCGCGATAGTGAGAGGCCCGCGCGCCACGATGAAGAGTGGCCCCCGCTTGCCACAACTAGAGAAAGCCCTCGCACAGAAACGAAGACCCAACACAGCCAAAAAAACAAACAAACAAACAAGAAAAGAATAATAAGAAAACCAAATGACATTCGAAATGTTTATTAAAAAAGTTCAGGACAAAAAAAAAAAAAGAAAAGAAAAGAACCCCTACAACTTAGCCTGCAACATTTGAGAAAAGAACTTAGGAAAACTGACTTCGTAATAAGTGCTGGGATGTGCAAATGGACATCTGTCCCCAGGGGAGGGTGACCACATGGTGACCCAAGTCCTCCAAAAAGAGCTTTCTTGAAATGGCAGGGCAAGATGCTTGCTGAGCCAGTAACACAAAAGAACAGCTCTTCCACCAGCACCCACGTCTCTGTCCCATCACGAACCAGACTCCTTGGTTTACCTCCTCCCCAACCTGAGCCCAGGCCCATTTATTCTACTATAAAGAAACCCAAAGATCAGAGCCACTGGGGATAAAGACAGAAAGAGTAGCCTGAGGCTGACATTTGCACAAATCCCAGTCTCCTTCCAACAAGGAATTTCAGAGATCAATGTGCTGTCCAGGGCAGCAACCAACAGCCTGTCTTAATTGTTAAAATTAATGCTTTGAGCATTCTAAATGCTCCTTTAACTGACTAATTTGCAAATAAGATGCAGTCCTCCGGCTTTGGATGCCCTGCTGTCTGTCTCTTCTATCTCAAGAACAGGAGCAAAGCCGCTAGGACTGGCATTCTCAGGCGTCAAGGACACAGTTTACTGTGGGAAGGATGGGAAGACAGGAGGGGCTGAGATGAAAGGGGGACGCGTCCCACAGGCCAGGAGCTCGGCTCAATCAACCTTAGCCCCTTCTCATTAAGTTTGGAGAAGGAAGGGGGAGGGGCAGCCGGCTGTTCCTCGGAGACCACAGCAAACATTTGCCTCCTCGTGTCTGGAGATGGAGCATCACTTAAGAGGAAATGAACCCAGTTAAGGGTCATGTCCAGAGGAGGGATAAAAGGAAAAGCCACAATTCTCCTCACACCGACGGACACAAGGACTTTAAGAAGGAAATCAAAGCTCAGGGCTGAAGGTGGAGGTGGGGCAGGGGTGCGGCGTCATCCCTCTGCCCCCAGACCCAGGCCTAGGGAGGCAGAGAACGGAGCAAAAGTGGGAGGCTCGCGTGAGGCTTCCTTCCCCAGGTCAAGCCTCTGAAAGCATCTCGGTCTGTGTGAGCGTGAATGACCCGAGTCCCAAGGGAGGGCCGGGAAGATGCTCTTTCCCAACGGAGCTTCCCAGCGAGGGTTTGACGAACGCTCCCCCCACCATCCTTCAAAGCTCAGGCGGACAGATGACTTCACCGTTGTAACAGACAAGGGCAGCCCTTGCCAATTCCAATGCCAAAAAAAGAAAACGGGCGTGGGGGGAGTGGAGGAAGGTCAGAAAAGGCTTCCCTGGAGATCACAGCCCTGCGAAGAAACTCTACCGCCGAAGGCTGCCCTGTGGGCAATTAGCCCCGGGACTCAACAGCGCGGGTAGGGCAAGGGGCCACCCAGGGCCCTCGGGGGTTCCTGGCCAGGCCCCGCGGGGGTCTTAGGGGCGATACTCACATAGTGCTTGGAGGGGTTCCTCCGTTTCTCCACGTCCACCACGGTGGCATCTTGCACGCAGTAGGCGAGCATCTTCCCCCACAGAGCGAGTGGCGCCCCCCGGCGGCGTCACCTTCTCATCCTGGTCCAGCTCCGGCTCCTTCTCCCGCTTCCCAGGTCCCCGGCCCCCACGCCACCCCGGTCCGGCGCGCCGCTGCCCGGGCTCCCGGCGCCCTCAGGTACGGCCGCGGAGCGGGGACGGTCGAGAGCGGACGCGGACTCCGTGCGCCCGGGCGGCTCCCCGTGGGCCTGCCGCGCGCCCCTTCCCTCCAGCGCCGCCTCCGCCGCTCTCCGGCTCGCCCGCCAGCTCTCTCCGCCGCCCGGTGGGTCCGGCGGGAACTGGCGGAGCAGAGGAGGGGCGGGGGTGTGTCCCGCCGGCGAGAGGACGGGGCGGGGGCCCCGGAGCCTGCTGTCAGCGCGCTGGGGAGGGGCCGGCGGCGCCCCTTCGCCGCGCTCCGGCTCCAGGGGGCTCGGCGCTGGCGGAGGCTGTGCGCGCAGAAGGCGGAGGCCGGGCCGGGAAGGGAAGGGAAGGGAAGGGAAGGGAAAGAGGGGAAGCGTGCTGGGAGGGGCTCCGGGCCCGGGGCGACGGGGAGGGGGCTGCAGCCCGGCCGGAGCGCCAAGAGCTCGGCCAGCGGCCTGGCGCGGCGCTGGGCCACTTCGCCGGGCACGGAAACTCAGGGTGGCTTCGGAAGGAGGAGGGGCAGGGGGAAGTGAACCCAGCGCGCCCTCACCCTGGCTTCCCGTCTTGGAGCGGATTTGTGCCTTCTGTCCCCACCTTTACGGCCCCCTCCCACTCCTATTCCCCAGATCTCTTTAATGAAAAGTAGTTTATTACCCCGCTGTTACGGCCCAGGCCCTCCAAGGAGGAGACAGGAGTGGGGAAAGAGCGGCATTAAATCCTTCAAGCCAGAGCCTTATCTTTTGATAAACCACCTGCCCCCCTGCAGGTTACAAAGGGTAGATTCTCCCCGGAAATGTGATCGATCCGCTGCCTGAGTCGTTTATCGATCTGGGTCTGGGTAACCAACCTGTGATATCATTTACCAGTGAGGTTTCAAGACTGTAACAGCACTGCCTTAAGCCTAGGGCTTCCCTGGGACCCTCCCCAGGCAGGCTAGGAGGGAAGATAGCACACAATGGTGAGAAAATCCACCACTGGGTTGGGGACTGTCTCATCACTGGCCCCAGGCTCTGGCTTTCTCACCACCTGTCCCTCTGATATGGAAAACCGACTTTCCAAGCCACTTGTCTGTCCCTGGACTTGGAACACAATTACTATTTAATTCAATTTACACCCCCTCATCTATTTCAACATATTTTCCATTCTAATTTCAAATATTTAAAGAAGTACTGTTTTCACAATTAATCCTATTGTTTCACAGTCACAATGAGCTTTGTGACTGTGGACCAATGTGAAGCGTGTGAAATGGAGGCCAAGAGTTTTACAATCTAATTGTGTTAATACTTTTTTTCTCTGCACTGTCAGAACCCATGTAGCTATCTAAGACTGTTCACACATTTGCCTGGTACAGAATATCATACTACCCCTCCAACTTTCTTGGAGAAGGATGCTAGAACACCAAATGATGCTGCTATCTAAATATTTGACCTGCCGCAAATCACTTAATACCATAGGCATTAGAGTCATCTTAAAGTTCTCTGTGAAATGTGGGTGCTGAACTAGATGGTCTTTTAAGATTCCTACCTACAGGGGCTTCCCTGGTGGTGTAGTGGTTAAGAATACACCTGCCAAAGGAGGAGACACAGGTTCGAGCCCTGGTCCGGGAAGATCCCACATGCTGCGAAGCAACTAAGCCCGTGTGCCACAATTACTTAGCCCTCGTGCCACGACTACTGAAGCCTGCTTGCCTAGAGCCCATGCTTCACGATGAGAAGCCTGCGCGCCGCAACCAAGAGTAGCCCCCGCTCACTGCAACTAGAGAAAGCCGGCCCGCGGCAACAAAGACCCAACGCCGCCAAAAATAAATAAATAAAATAAATAAAAATTTATAAAAAAAAAAAAAGATTCCTCCCTACATACATTCCAAACTCCTAGCAGTAGTTACCCATGTTGGAGACAGTTTTGAGTTCTTTGTTTTTCATAATTAGCATGTATGGATATTGACATTTAAAAAAATATTTTAAAAATTTTCTTCTCTAAAACTCTAGAATTTTAGGCTTGATTGAGCACCTAATCTATGCTCATTTACAAGGATTTAAGGAACAGAAGAGAGAGAGAATTCAGTTGATGTTTGTGGACCTGAAAACTGAATCCAATTGACAAAATGCTTGTCCCTTCCCTCAAAGAGAAGAGAATACAGTTGAGAAACAGAGACACCATTAAGACTGTATCTAATAAAATATGCATTAGCATTCCAGAAAATGGAGGCCTGGAGTAATCCAGGAGAACTTCCTGGAGGAGGCTGTCCCTCTGCTAGGGACTGAAGGATGGGCTGAATGGAGTACCTTGGAATACTCTGCCTCCTCTGAACTCCTCCAAGCCAGGTGCATTTGCCCTGAGCTGCTTTGACTTGTGTGTATTTGTCCACAACACAGTTCCTCTCCCTGAGAGCACCTGGTATACAAAGACTGGCTTAAGTTATCTTATACTTCTTTGCACTCCTCATATAGCAAATACCGTACCTTATCCACAGTAGTAGTCACTCACTGTATGAGAATCTGTTGAATGAATGATCAGGGGGAAAAGAAAAGGTGGAGTGAGGACACTGAAGCCTGAACCTGCAGGTGACAGGCAGAGGGCCAGGAGGACAGTGTCCACCTGGGGAAGAGCCAGGCAAGGGGGTGAGACACAGGAAAAGGACATAAGGAGAAGGATGGGTGTTGGGGGTCCAGACTGTGAGAGATCTTGACACTAGGCACAGGGCTCCTCTATCAGAGAAGATTATAGAAAACCATTGTCCTGGGAGAAGATGATCTGACAGTGATGCTCAGTGATGCGAAAAGGAGGAGACAGGGCATCACTGCCTTGAGCAAGGCCTGTTCCTTGTGGGAGTAGGAGGAAGACCTGGATAGACCCTCAGCACTGAGCTCCTCAGGGAAGGGCTGGGCTGTGGGAATCTGGGAGCACCTTTGGTGAAAAATCAAGACAGCCTGTGGGTTCACGGCAAAAAGATTCCTAATGGCACTCGGCCACTGTTCCTCTGTGGGCTGCAAGGTGTTCTGGAAGTGCTAATTAAGCCGGAGAAACCCCTGCTGAGGGGAGCCGGGGTTTAGCTGTTGGAGGGAAAGAAGAGGAAGGGGTTTGGCTTGCACTGGGTCACCTTATGAATCAGAGCACTCACCCAATAGGCACCGGTGGTTTCCCACTCACCCTCCTTCTTCTGGATCAGGATCTGAACATGGACCTGAGGATAAGAGATCCGGAGGAGAGAGGAAGGGTGATTGCCTACAAGCTGATGGCCTTCTTCTGGTCTAAGAAACCCCAGACAACCTGACATCTCCTAAATTCAGGGTCTTGAAGCACAACTCGAGGACCCCCAACTTCCCCTGCACTCCCGAATTACCTCAGTTGGAGGGAGCAACCGAGCACCAGCCCCCTCGGTGCCAGGGTGTCTGGAAATTAGTTGGGTAGAAGTTATTAATACCTATGGGAGAAAGTCTCCTTTCTCTCCTGGAGCCATCTAGCCAAGAGGCTTTAAGTATAAAATGGTACAGGCTCTCCCTTCTTCCCTGGGTACATTTCAACCTCATGCAGATTTCCTTCCCAACAGCGCCTTAGGCATGCCTTTCTGCTCTACACACGTTTACTGAGTGCCTCACATGTGCCTGGCCCTTTCCCAGCAATGACCGAGACTGGCTGAAGGCTCCTTGGAGACAAGACTGTGTCTCATTTGTTCAGTACCCAGCATGCCTGGCAGAGTAGGTACACTGGGTGGTCTATATTGAAAACATCTGCTCAAGGAGCTAGTAGTGCTGGAGAGGATTAGGTAAACCCCTATTTTGCCACCTCCATCCATGAACTGCAGACGACTCTAATCCAAGGACACTGTGTTAGTTCAAATGACAAAATATAATTGCAATTTTTTTTAAGGTTAGGATAAATAAGGGAAAGAGGACCTAAAATAAAGATGCAAACTGACTGATACCTGGAAATCTGATTTTTCAAAAACAGAGAATTGTAGGATGCTTACAACCACAGAATTTTCTAACTGGAAGGGACCAGAGAGGTTATTTATTATTTAATTTTACAGAGTAGCAAACCGAGACCAAGAGAAACTAAGTAAGCTGCCCAATGCCACACAGCTAGGGAGGCCTAGACTTGTCATCTTTGTCCTCCACTACTTGTATGAGCTTATTCCCACACGAGAAGAGTTCATTTAAAGAGCATTACAGATACCTGCAGATCCAGAATGTTGCTCTCAGGGTCCCTTGTTCCAATTCTCCATTCACATAAGCATCACAGGCTGCCTACAAACAACCCCCCACCCCGTCCAGGCAGGATGCTCCTCAAGGGCAGGGACCACGTGTGTCTCCACAGCCCCTCTGTGCACATGCAAATCCTATCAGCTCCCATATGCAGAGCCCATCTGACCTCCTCTCCCATGTAGTCTTCATGAGTCCTCAAAGACGACAGCATAGAGGAAAGCAGTGAAAACAGATTACTAAACATTCATTTGGTTACTAATCATACATTGCCCTATGACAGTTCAGCCGCTACTGTCCTGAACGCTTATTTACATCTTTATTGTTTTTTAAACTTTGCTGTGCTTAGGTTGTGCCTTCTAAACCAGTAAGAAGCTGGTGAAGGTCTTGAGGACCATGAATTTGGACTCTGGCACCACCCTTTCCCTCCCCACCCTGACCATAGCACCTCGGCCACCTGCCACACACCCCGCACCCAGCACAGAGCTTTACACATGCCAGGCATTCAATACATGATTGTCTTTTAAAATTAGATATTTGTTGATGGCTGACGATGAAAGCGATGCCTAAGAGTCGGAGAGAGTTACCCAACCTAGGTTCTAGTTCCGCTCAGCCACAACCCAGCCTTGTGATCTTGAAGTCCTTTCCCATCTCTGGGTCTCTGGTGATTTTCTGCTCCCATGCACGCTCTAAGATGCTGGATAACGATCATATATAATGAAGTCTGATGGGTCTGTTATCCAGAGATGCACAAATTTGAATGAGATTTGGAGCCCCCTACTGGCCAAAGTTGTTTTAGCACCTTTAACTCAAAGCAGCTGGCCCTGCTTTGTATCCCTTTCCATCCCTGGCTGACCCCTGGCAGGAAAAAGCAGGAGGGCCTGGTACCAATAACCTGCCAGTTTACAGACTATAAGCAGTCCAGGGTGTACATGCATCTCTCTTTCTTCTCCTTCCTTCTCTCTCTTTCAAATCAGCCCTAATAAGCAAATGTTTGGGGAGTGTCTTGAGAATGGTCTTTCCTGAATTTGGAGTAGACAGTAAGATCAACTTCCGTTTTCTCCAGAGGCAAGTAAATTACTGGCCAGACTTCTTTCCTTGATTGCTGGGGAATGGGACCAGGATGAGACACCAGAATTGCCCTGTCTGCTTAGCCCCATTGTTGGCTAATTGCAGCCATAATAACAGGCCCCTCTGCTTGCCAAACCACCAGGTGGTGGAAAGCACCTTTCTCTGACTCCCAACACAGTAAGTTCATCAGAAAAATCTCAACAGGCTTCTACACAAGATGCCATTGAGAGTCTTAGCCTTCTGTCTTAGCCTTGACTCTGGTGAGGGTCCTTATGCAGGAGAATTTTTTGATAGAACCATGTCAAGTTCCAGCCTTAGCAAATGACCATGGCCCTGGAATACCAGAGGGAAATCTGCTAACTTGCATGGCCAAAGAAGCCAAGGACACAATTAGAGTCACAGAGCAAAAAAAATATTATTCCATAATTCCAGGCTGCATCCCTAACACTGACGGGACATCTGGTCCCCAAACTAGCACACTGTGCTTTAAGAACTTCAAGGATGAGGGTGTGGATGGTTTCACACATCTATCTCAACTACTGAACATGCCCTCAAGTGTATTTCTGCCTGGTAGGGGCTTACCAGGATCATTTTGGTACAAAAGATCAGTGTGCATAGTTCCATTTTAACCATAAGCCACCACAGATTTTTCTTTTGCAAAATCCCCTGGATTTTCCAGGAGCCCGTAAACCCTGAGTTGTCCACTGGATGACAAAAAGAACAGGAAAAAAAAATCCCTTGGGGAATTCAAAGGCAGTTTCTTAAAATAGCCTGAAGCCACCAATAACCAAAATTATGAGTCTGGTTTTGGTTTGATCGCTTATTTTTTTTTTTCCCAGTTCTCTATTCAGAAATGTTAGAAATTACTGTTCTTCATCCTGTTTGAATCCACATGTCTATTTCAGGTGAAAGAGTCAAGACTCTCAAAAGTCAAGTGTGCTCCAGCTCACGTCCTGCTCTCTCTGTCTCAAGCAGAAGATATCCCCATAGTTGGTTCATTTCTTACCCAATAGGCTAGGGCAGGTAGAGGAAGATTTAGTAGGCCGGGTTTTCTCACCTAGGTGAATCTGACTGGGATTCTGACTGTCATCCATAAGGTGTGGCCCTAGGCAGATTACTATGATCACTTTGATTAGTCTTACTGCCTAATATATAAATAGCACGTTTCAGTTGAGACTCTTTGGTTTACAAGTGCTAGAAATTGAGCTGAGCCAGCTGAAAAAAAAGAGAAGGGGCTCTATTTCCAATGTACCGTGGTGTCTCATTATCCACGGATACTTGGGCTTCTCAGAGCAGAACAAGGAAGTAGCAAATCTTTGAGAACGTGATACTTTTCTCCATCTCTTATCTCTGCTTAGCACTATGTTTCTGTTTTATTCTTCTCAATCTGCAGATGGTTTTTCTCTGCTTCTTCACCCACATAGCAGGAGTCCCCTTCTGCCCAAATGTCTACCAGTCCCTCAATTCCAGACACACCTGAGACTGGTTGCCTCTGCAGTCTAGATCCCAGTTCCCAGGAAAAACAATCTGATTGGCCCAGCTTGGGTCATGTGTCCACCCTGATCCACTCAATTATCAGGGAGTGGAGTCATGTAGCACAAAGGTGACTATCAGAGCTAACTCATTGGGCTGGGGAATTAATTCTAAGAAAGAGGGCTGGTGTGAGTGGCTTACACACCCCAAAACACACCTACCAAATTATTGTTTACTTTTTCAAGGACATTATTCCTTTATTTATCCACTCAATGACTATTAGTTAAGTTACCAACCTGTGTCACCCACTTTATTAGGAACTGGGGCTACACTTGGGGCAAACCAGACAAGGTCCTTGTCCTTAGGTAGTTTTATCACCTTTGGGGAAGATACACATTGTTTTACAAATCATCCAAATAAATGTAAAATTATAATTGTGACAAATATTGTCAAGGTGGAGCAAACATATACTAAAGTACGAATGGTGGTAATCTCTGGGGGTAGAGATATGTTTAAAAATTTTAATATTAATTTATTTAAACCTTAAAACATTCTATAGTACTGTACACATGTCCTTCTGTAATCATAAAAGGATTGTTTGGGTTTTTTTTAAATTTGCATTTTAAAAGGATCAGGATGGTCCCCTGGTGAAGGGGCCTGCCTGGAGTATGAAGGGGGTATTTGGTAGATCTGCAGTAGGATACAAGAGGTGATGACATTGATGATGTATACGCACTACTATATAAAAAACAGATAACTAATAAGGATCTACTGTATAGTAGAGGGAACTCTCCTCAATACTCTGTAATGACCTATATGGGAAAAGAATCTAAAAGAGAGTGGATATATGTGTATGTATAACTGATTCACTTTGCTGTACACCTGAAACTAACACAACACTGTAAATCAACTATACTCCAATAAAAATTTTTTAAATAATTAAAAAAATAAAATAAAGTGTTGACCTAATTAAAAAAAAAAAAGAGGTGACGATAGCTTAGACTGGGCTGATGGTCCTGGGTAGAGCGAAGGGAACTTTAGAAGGTGAAGTGGCTTCTGTTTGGTGATGTTTGCCAGGGATGAGGTAAATGGAAGTGCTAAGGACAATCATAGTTTCTTGGCCTGCATACCTGGAGGGATGATAGTGCTACTTAGTTTTCAAATTTTTTTTAGCCTGTAATATACGGGAGCTTTTCTAGTCAATATTAAAATTTCCCTTTAGCTATAATAATGATGATCATCATAATAATAGTAACAATAACAATAGTAATATCAGCAATTGTTTATTAAGCCCTTATGTGTGTACCAGGCATTGTGCAGAGTAAGCACTATGTTCGTGTATTTATTCCATAAATGGGAATTTAGTCACAAACAAGAATGCCCTCCATTGTGGAGCTCACAGTCTAGGTGGAAGAAATGATGAATTAGATAAGAAAAACAAACAAACAAACAAGACTTTGGGCCCCTTCGACTCTCTAGTATTTTTTAAATATTTGTTCAGCATTTATTTAATGAGGGCTGGAAGAAATAAATTTTCTATTAAGCGTGCACTTCTTTCCCTACATTAAAAGTAAGGTATTTATTACATGGGCTGAAAGCAGTATTTTCTAAGCCGTCTTTTATTTCATGGTTTTTTCATACCTGGATAATGTCACTCACCTGCTTGCTATGAGTAAAAGTAACTTAGGTGGATACAGCTTTAAACTCTTAAGAGATGTTTTAAGAGTTTGTTTGTTTGTTTTCACTTTAATGGAGGTCAGATGTTTCCTATTTTTCTGGAGTTCTTGTTTTCCCTTTAATCTGGGGGGTGGGGGTGGGGGGAAGAGGAGGAAGTTTCTGAATAGTTAACTTCTTGGGAAGCATATTAAAAGGTCTGAAGTTACTTAAAACAAATCATTCCTTCCAAGAAAACAGCACTAGGCCTGCACTACTGCACGTTGACCTTGACCTTGCAGCTGGGGGTGACTACTGCTGACACACTGGGCTGTCTGCTGGCCGGAGTCAGAGCTGGCCCAGCCCAGCCCACAAGGGCAAAGCATCCTGCTCCAGCACCCTGCAGGAATACTCCACAGAGATGGGATGTGCTAGTGAGGAGGGATTTCGAATTTCCACTTGAGGATGCTGTTTACCGTGGTAGGAACTGGACCATTTGTGCCAGGAGAGCCTTGGAAAATCTCACTCTTTCAGGCCAGTTTGTCTACCCTGCCTAACACATGAGAGATCATCACTGCTCAGACCTTTAGAAACAAAATAGAAAAATCTCACCTATGGACAGTTAAGAAACCCTCACCTATGGACAGTTAAGAAACCATGTAGATAATGTCTGATTTCTTTTTTTTTTTTTTTTTTTTTGCCGCACTGCAAGGCATGTGGGATCTTAGTTCCCCGATTTAGGGACCGAACCTGTGCCCCCTGTAGTGGAAGTGCAGATTCTTAACCACTGGACCTCCAGGGAAGTCCCCATAATGTCTGAATATTAATTCATGATATTACTGAAATATAAAAATGCCAGTTCTATAAGCACAGGGATGTTGGTCTGTTTTCTCACCATGACACACCCACAGTGCTGAGAGCAACGGCTGACACATGACAAGTTTTCACTAAATATTTGTTAAACGAATAACAGTAAATATTTTCAACTTTGGGGGCCACGTAATCTCTGTTGCAACTGCTCAACTCTGTCTAGTATACCTATACTATGACCTGGCAATTTCCTTCCTAGACACAGATCCAAGAGAGATCAGTACATACGTCCACCAAAAAAAATGTGTGCAAGTATTTATAGCAGCACTATTCATAATAACTCAAAACTGAAAGCCACCCTAATGTCCACCAATGCTGAGTGGGTCAGTAGTGGTGTTACATTCATACAACAGAATACTATATACCAATGATAAAGAGCAAACAACAGCTTCCTGCAGCAAACTGGTTGAAGCTCGCAGACACAATGTTGAGCAAATAAAGGCAGACACAAGGGTTACATACTGCATGATTTCATTTACATAAAGTTCAAAGCAGCCCAAATTAATTTATAGTGCTAGAGGCTATATTAGTGGTTGCCTCCGAGAAGTACGAACTGAGAGGGGATACAGAGAACTGTGGGGTGCTGGCTGTGGTTTCTGGATCCGAGTGGAAGCACCAGAGTTGTGCACTTCAGTCTATGTATGTTACAGCTTGCTATGGGCTGACTGTTTGTGTCCCCACAAAGATCATATGTTCATTTAAATAAAAGAAGGATTTAGCTAATAACAGCTTTCCTTGAATCAGATAGAGAGTAGTTTCTTGCAATAATTTCTTTTCTCAATTGAAATGGTCATACCAGCATTTTGCTCTGGCCTGAAAAGTAAAAAGTAAATTCTGGATCTCACCGCCCATTTTATTACAGTAACCCAGAAATGTCTGAAAAGTTTTCAGTGTGAAGACAGCACCTCAGCATCACTGAGATGCCACATGAAATGCATATTAAGGTGCTGTATTCTTGATGATGGCTAACGCTTGATGTGTGCATCATATAATGACAGCTTAGCCCCGGTACAGGCACAACTTCATAGAAGCCACTGCTTCCTCACTTTTCCCCCATCATTGTTTTCTCCCCATCTGAATGTCACTACTACATTTTTGCCAACATTTCATGGCAGGTTAAAAAAAAAAAAAAGATATTTCTCTTGATAGCTTTTCTTTCTTTCTTTTAAATTCATTTATTTATTTTTGGCTGCGTTGGGTCTTTGTTGCTGCGTGTGGGCTTTCTCTAGCTGTGGCGAGCGGGGGCTACTCTTTGTTGCAGTATGTGGTCTTCCCATTGCGGTGGCTTCTCTTGTTGCGGAGCACGGGCTCTAGGCACGGGCTTCAGTAGTTGTGGCACACAGGCTCAGCAGTTGTGGCTTGCGGGCTCTAGAGCTCAGGCTCAGTAGTTGTGGCACACGGGCTTGGTTGCTCCGTGGCATGTGGGATCTTCCCGGAGCAGGGCTCGAACCCATGTCCCCTGCACTGGCAGGCGGATTCTTAACCACTGTGCCACCAGGAAAGCCCTTGATAGCTTTTCTGAATTGCATATATGGCAAAGGAGTGAGGTGAGGAGAAAGTGTGGGTCTAGGTTTGGATTCCTGCTCTACTGTTATTTTTTTGTGCAACTTTGAAAGTTGTTTCACCTTTCTAAGCTTCTGTTTCTTGTCTGCAAAGTGGAGATAATAATGCTTACCTTATGGAGTCATTGTCAGGTGAACATGAGGTCAGTCACATAGAATGGTCAGCACAGTGTGGGCACATGGTAAATCCTCGGTAACTGTTAGTCATTATCATTACTATTATTATCATCATTTACTAAAAGAAGCACCATTTGTTCTCTGGTCCTGCTGGTCTGTACAGATCGTACATAACTTTGATCTTCAAACATCATTCATTCATTCAACATTGAGTACAGTCATTCAACATTGAGTACATTCATTCATTCAACATTGAGTACAGTCGGGGTTCCGCAGCCACAGGGACAGAGGGCCGACTCCACTGTGCCATTTTACATGCAGGACTTGAGCATCTGTGGATTTTGGTATCATCTGGGTGTCCTGAAACCAATTCCTCATGGATTTTTCTTTAACTCTTATCCAAATTTATTTTTCACTTTTCTGCAGTTTACTCTTTTTTAAAAAATATTTTATTTATTTGGTTGCACCAGGTCTTAGTTGCTGCACATGGCTTCCTTAGTTGCAGCTCAAGGGCTCCTTAGTTGCAGCTCACCAGCTCCTTAGTTGTGGCAGGCATGCTCCTCAGTTGTGGCTCGGGGGGTCCTTGAGTTTTGGCTCGCCGGCTTCTTAGCTGCGCCACGCAGGCTCCTTAGTTGCAGCATGCGAACTCTTAGTTGCGGTGTGCATGTGGGATCTAGTTCCCTGACCAGGGATTGAACCCGGCCCCCTGATCTGTCCTCGGGCGAAAGTTTTTCTCCTAGATTGCAGAGTAGAGATGAAACTGGCTCTCACTTTATAGTTCACCTCTTTTTCTTCTCAAAAGGTACTTTGGTATGGGATAGCGTGCCAATTACAGCCGCCTTAGAAGCAGATATATCCACGCCACGAAACCGGCGTGCTCCGTTCAGGCCCTGGCGCCGGCCGGGTCCCCAGCCCCCACCCCCCTGCCCGGTTCCCGCCGACTGAGGGAACTTGTGAATAAGATAGACCAGAGCCCCGCCTTCAGGGAACTTGCATTTCTAGTGCAATTTGTGCATTTGCAAATTTCTCTCTGGGCAGAATGATCTGGCAGCAGTTATCGCTCTTTCCCAGCAGTCTGCTCTTTCCATGTTCTTGTTGCCTGATTACTAATAGGTCTTATTAACAAGAGCTCGAGGTTTCCTAAGCTTTTCCTTAACGGTATGTTCTTCTCCTTCATGTGCAATGTGTTGTTTATGTGTGGCACTGTACGTGCATTTTCATCACCAGACTTGTGTATGTTTTTACAAAAGCATTAAGCTGTTCGTTTTCCGTGGAATGAAACAGAAAGTTTGTTTTTATGCTCCACTGTGTTTAGTCTCAAAATGGCATTGCTGCTTGGCAGGGTCTATAAAACTAATGTGCAAAATATACTACACAAAACATAGTTAGGACTTGGGTAATTTCTAGTGCCATAAAAGGTGACTTTCCCAAACAAGTAAATATTATCATTCTCTCTTGTCTTCGAGTGGCTTTTTTTTTTTTGCATGAGCATTTTCAGCATATTGCTTTCATCAGCTATTGTCAGTGAGGCTGACGCTTTGAAGAATTGGTCTAAGGTGGGATATTTGGTATCTTGGTCCTGGCTGAACTCATCACAACCAAATTTTCTTCTTAAATGTCCTGTTTTTCACCTGTGAAATCCATTTTCAGTTTTAAGGGTAGTTGTTTAAGTCTGCTTGAAGAAAGTCTTACATCAATATACATTAGCTACTCAGGCACTCATATCTAACAGCTAGAGTAGGATAGCGCCTCCATGAGAGGTGTAACATATAAACTAGTTATTGCAGGACTGACTATTGAACTATAATGAGGGCATTAGCCCTGTGGTCACCAGGATTCCCATGTGGAATTATAGCTCATTGGGATGGGGATATTGTTGTTTGAGTTTTAAACATAGTTAAAACATAGTTTTGAAGTTTCAATTCTTACAGAACAATGTGTAACAGAATCCTGTTTATGTAAAGGGATTTACAGATGTGTATCAGGCACTATCAGTGCCCTGCCCACTTCCCCTCAGCCACTGCAGAGATCTGCAGCTTCAGGGGACGTTCCTCATACAATTGCAGCCTCCGCCTTCAAGCACCTGTGTCTTTCTGTTTGCGAGCTTTCTCTGGCTGTATGCTCCAGAAGCTCTAGCCCCACAGGAGCAACTTACAACCATGAGGGATGGGAGTGGTGGATAAATTCCCTAACTTCCTTGTCTCTTGGACGATTCTGCCGTGTGTTCTACACAGTCTCTCAAGGGGCATAGTGGAATTGAGACCACTTGCCCAAAATGCTAATCTGTTCATTAACACACCTTCATTGGCTTTCTCCCTTTCCTGTCTCCCTTTCCCACTTCTTCACCATGCTCTTTGGATCATATCCCTCCAAAATTACTTGCATCCAGACCACTGACATGGGCTGCTTTGAGGGGAACCCACAGTGAGACACTATGTAATACATATTAAATGATGTGGATTCACACCTAACTGATAATGGTGAAGTCAGCACAACTTGAAATGGCTGTCCAGCTCACAACAGTTGTTCCACTTACCACATATATGCTACCTCTTTCCTTTTGAAGAACTGTTCTCCTTCCAAAGGGAACTGTCTCCTTTGGCTGTAGTTATTGGGGATCTGACCAAAGCTATTAACAATACCCAATCCCTGGCAACTGTGATTGGTCTATGGAGAGAATGTAACCTACACTGGACAAATCAGAGACCTCTCCTGAGATTTTCTAACTGGTGCTACGGGAAGAGATCCCCCTTCTTCTCAGAGCTAGAAGCTATGAGCCCACAGCTCACTTCAGCCATCTCTCTCACCACATAGAGAAGCCTGCTCACAGTGAGAATGTATAGAGCTAATTCTCAGGCAGAGGCGAGGGATGAGTGACAAGAGCATCTTCATGGTATTTGAATCCCTAGGGCAGATGAACCTAAACCAGCTCCACTCTGCCCCTCACCACAGTTTGGCTATGTAGGCTGGCCTACACCTCATCACATGGGCATAAGCTAGCTAAAGTCTTTATCACTTACAAGCAAAGAACCCTGTGTGGATGTTTAACTCTGGGGCAGAAAGTTGGATTGGGAATGAGGATGTGGAACAGAAGGATCATTTTTCAGATACTGTGCTTTTCAGGTCTACAATTTCCATTTGACTCTTTTATACAGTTTTCAGATCTCTCTGGAATTTCTCATCTCTTCACCAAGTATATGCATCTTTTACTGTAGACTCTTTAACATATTAATCAAAGTTATTATAAAGTCCTTGTCTGCTAATTCTGACATCTGGGTTGTGTGAGTCTGTTTCTATTGACTGATTTATCTCTTGGTTATGGGTCACATTTTTCTTTTTCTTCCCATGTCTAATAATTTTGTAGAGTGAACATTGTGAACACGTTCTAGAGACTGGATTCTGTTATCTTCCTCTGATGAGCATTTTCTTCCAGTGGTGGATCACATCAATTAAAACTCGCTTGTAGGTTTGGTTAGGATGGGTCTATTTTAGTTTTAACCTTAGTGCTAGGGTTAATGCCTTAGTTGTGGAAAAAAAATCAAAATGGAGTGGTATTGTTAAGAGAGCTCTCTAAACTGGAGCTGGGAGGGCGTTGAAGAAGTGTGACTGATGCACCTCTCAGCCCAGGTGGAATGTGAACTTTGACCACTTATTGTCTTAATGAAGGCTTCCAGAATGTCTGCCCAGTGTTTCAGAAACTCAAGATACTTATTGGACCCTTACCCTAAGATAACTCATGACAGCCTACCTACTTATTTGACCCTAAATAACTTGTGCACAACCTATCCCTTGAGGACAAATGTTTCCTTTCTTGCATCAGGATCAATCATAATTCTTGCCAACCAACTTTAACAACTTTGTGGCTTTTGCCTGTATAAGCCCCAGACTCCTTCTCTTCTCTGGAACACTCTTACTGTTTTACCCAAATCAGTGTTTCCTGAATTGCAATTCCTAAGACCCCAAATAAATTCTTTTCTTATTTGCAGCCTTCTTGGTCAACATAGTCAGAGACGTAGCCTTTACTCTTAGAGTGTAGCCCTTCCATGGTTTCAGTTGAAAGCTGCAGTTGTTTACCAAACCCCTATCACTTGGTGAGACTTTCAGGTCCAAACTTTGTCACCCCCGTGATGGGCAATGGCTGAAATCTCTGCTCAATCTCTTCCAGCCATCAGCTGTTGTTTTTCCCATGGATCCCTCGGAGTCTCACTTGGACATATACAGTTCAAGAGTCAGCCAAGGATTTGAGGAGAATTTATACACATATTTGGGGGTTTCCCCCTCTGTGACTCTCTCCTCTCCAGAATTTTCACCACAGTTTCCAGCCACTCTATTTGTAAACTCCTTCTCAGAATCATCAGGCCACTAGGCCTGTGGCTTTAGTCCTTCAATGACCTCTACCCTGTGTGAGCTGCCAGTGGTTCTCAAAGTGTGGTCCTTGGACCAGTAATTAGCATCACGTGGGGAATGGTTAGAAATGCAAAATTGGGGGCCCCATCCCAGACCTAGTGAATTAGAAACTCGAGGTGGAATCTAGCAATCTGTATTTTAACAAACTCTAGTTTGAGACTGACTGCCTTAGTGGTAAAGCTATAAAAATGTGGGTCTCACCAGAGAGGTTCCCTTCCTTTACTGTCTGGATGCCTTTCAGTGCCATCAAAATAGGGTTTTTTGTTGAGGAGGGGGTCCAGAATTTATTATTATTATTTGTATAAAGGATTAGCCTTAAAAGAGCTACTCTGTCAGATGAGAATTTGGGCATTCACTTTGTAGTATATATTTCATTCTATATACTGTTTGATCCCCCCCCCCACCCAAGCATATAAACTCTTTGTAATTTAAAAGATAAATTTATTTTAAATTGAGATTTGAATAAAATATTTGTGAAACCCTGAAAGCACCTTATAGTTTTACAGAACACAGCTTGAAAATCTCTAGCTTAAACCATGTGATTGACAGTATGGGCCAGGATTAGCTTCAACAGTGCATAGCAGTGTCTCCATGGCAACTGTCACCATAGCATCAGGCCTATGACAGAGGTGGTAAATGAACTTGTACAGAGTAGGGAGGAATGCAGTGTGGTATCTTCCTGGTCCCCCTTCCAGGAAATCCCAAAGACATGCCTTGCACCTCGATAGAGGAAGCCTGCAGGTAAGGACCAGATGAAAATGACCTCTCTACTAAGAGCAGTCACATTTCCAGCATTCCAACATGTTTTCAGAATGAGGCTCTTCTAAACTCCCATGGGTCAGATTCATATCAGCTTTGATTCATCAAGCCTCACATGTTAACCTTACCTGCTCACCTTCCCCAAAGTGCAGAGGGTCTCTGTTCCTCAATGAGAGGAAGGGACTCCCCCTCAAGAGCGAATTGACCTCTTTCAGCTTCAAGAAGAGGGAATACCTTTACAGTATTCTCACCCTACCAGACGTGTAGAATGGAGAGAAAGTTCATCTAAAAACTCACCCCAGCTTCTCCTCCTTCCCCTGCCTCCACCCCGACAGACCCACTTGTGTTTTATCCACTGGGGAGCAGGCACTGGGCAGTACTTTTCCAACTTTAATGTGTACACAAGTGCCCTGGGGATCTTGTTAAAATGTAAATCCTGATTTGGTAGGTATTATGGGCTGAACTGTGTCTTCTCAAATTTCATATGTCGAAGTCCTAATCCCCATTACCTTAGAATGTGACTGCATTTGGAGATACAGTCTTTAAAGAGTTAATTAAGGTAAAATGAGGTCACTGAAGTGGGCTCTAATCTAATATGACTTGTAAGAAGAGAACACAGACAGACAGAGGAAAGACCGTGTGAAGACACAGGGAGAAATCAAAGAGAGAGACCTCAGAAGAAACCAAGCCTGCTGACACCTTGATCTTGGACTTCAAGCCTTCAGAACTATGAAAAATAAATTTCCATTGTTTAAGCCACCCAGTCTGTGGTACTTTGTTATGGCAGCCCTAGCAGACTAATATAGTAGCTCTGGGGAGGGAACTGAGATTTTGTATTTCTAACATGCTCCTGGATGATGCTGACGCTGCTGGTCCAAGGACCACACTTTGAGTAGCAAAGACCTGGAGAATCAGATTCCTTTTTGTTTTATGGCATGGCCAGCAGCTTCCCAAATCACCTAGCAGGTTGGCGAGGAGGACACTTTTTCTCTAACTCTGCTTTCTTTAGGATGGATGAGGCAGTTGTTCTCGGCCTTTTTATATTTGCAGTATTTTTGAAATATTATAAATACGGTGGCACCTTTCAGGGGATGAGTCGCAGGTTAGCTTATGCAAACGAATGAAGTGGTCTGGATAAACAATAAGACATGATGGATGCAGTAGGTAAACTAGGGAGCTCACACCTCATCTAAAGTGGGCAGATCTACTCTGTCTCCAAGCCAGAATATGAGCTTAATGTGGTCAGATTTCCCCACATTTCAAGAGAAGCTAGAAAATTGGAATTTCATATTAAATCTCTAGATTTTTAAACTTTTATTTATTCATTTATTTTGAGTAACTGAATTTTATTTTATTTTTTAAATTAATTTTTATTGGAGTATAGTTGCTTTACAAGGATTTAAAATTTTTTTTTAAATGTTGGCAACTCTGTCAATTTATTTTTGAAATGTGAGGCAAAGAAGTCCCCTAAGGTCCTGGACATGTTATTGATCTATATCTTGTGTTGGGTCTTGTCTTATTTACATGTGTAAACATTCATCAAGCTGTATGGTTAAGGCTTGTACAATTTACTACTTGCAAGCTATGCCACGATAAAATACCTGCGTTGGAATGATGCACATCAACATTAAGGTAGCTGTTACCTGTGGGAGTAGAGGCAAGGAGGGAATGGGTTTGGCTTCACCTGTATCTCTAACATCATGTTTCTTTCAGGAGACAGAACTGAAGCAGAGATGCGAAAACGTTAATCAGCTGTCTCATCTCAGTGGTATCTAGGTTTTCTGCTTCATTATTTTCTGTATGTTTGAAATATTTCATCATTAAACATCTTTAATATATATATAAAAAAACAACCTGAGAATACCAGTACTGCATGGGCTAAACCAAATCCCTTGGAGGTTACTGAACCATATTCTCTTGGTCTTCCTCTGGGACCATATTGCTGTTTAGATAGGAATGTTTGCTGCCTTGCCCCAGATTTCCTACCTGCTTCAGTAAATACCTGCTCCCTCCTTGCCACCAGTGTGACATGATATCACCCCACCCACTCAGCCCAGCGTCCCATATAACCTTTATCATCAGAAGTGGTGTTCTTAGTGCAGGCTCAGCTGTAGCAAAAATAAAATCTATATATCAGCCTAAATTTGAAGACACTGTGTTGAGTTCACAGTTCAGAGGCACCAGAGAATAGGCTTCTCTGATCATGAAAGCAGTACAGCCTAGTGGTTAAGCTCACTGGGTAGAAACCTGGCTCTTCCACTTACTAGTTGCATATGCTTGGGCAAGATAGTCTTGGCCTCGATTTCCTCATCTGTGCAGTGGGAATGATAATAGTACCTATCTATTTAGGTTCATGTGAAGATTTAAGCTGGTTGGGTGATTGGGACATAACTGTTCACTAATCATTAGCTATTATTAAGTACTTAACATTAGTGTGATTTTACTTTTTTTAAATAAATTTATTTATTTATTTTTTGCTGTGTTGGGTCTTTGTTGCTGTGCGCAGGCTTTCTCTAGTTGCGGTGAGCAGGGGCTACTACTCTCTGTTGTGGTGCGCGGGCTTCTCATTGTGGTGGCTTCTCTTGTTGCAGAGCACGGGCTCTCGGCGCGGGCTTCAGTAATTGTGGCTTGCGGGCTCTAGAGCGCAGGCTCAGTAGTTGTGGCTCACGGGCTTCGTTGCTCTGCCACATGCGGGATCTTCCCGGACCAGGGCTCGGACCCATGTCCCCCGCACTGGCAGGCGGATTCTTAACCACTGCGCCACCAGGGAAGCCCCTGATTTTACTTAAACCTCTTGGACTAAGCCTGAGGTGAGGCCACAGTGTTAATAAATTGATATCTGACCACAGAGTCTCAAAGGGAAAATATTTTCAACTCTGATTCAAGTAGTAAATGAGATAAAATTTTGTCATGCATAGGGAAAGAGAATCACAGAGGCTCTAGGCTAGTTCATTTACTGGTTGCCTCAAACCTCAGGGCTGGGGCACCTACTCCCCCTCTTGGATGGTGATGTTGCCAGGGCAGCCCGGCTTGTTGACATGCAGGGTTGCTGTTTGGGGCTGGTTGCTCAAGGTAATCCTCCCAGGAACAGCACCCTGCCGGCGGCTCTGTGACCCAAAAAGGGCTTTAGCAGTGACTAATAAAGCTGTAAAGGATGCACACAGATCCAAGAAAATCCATCCCCTAAAGGAATATGATTTAAACTACTTCTCAGTTGGTGCTTCTTTGTCTTTTTAACCACAAGCATTAAGTTTTTCTGTTTGAAATTCTAGTTCTCCCACGCTGTGTTCTCCAGAGAGGCTGTTTTCTCTGGAAAATCACTGAGACACTACTGGTGCCTGGAATGGGGGACAGGAGCTATTTGCCTCTGAGAGTGCGTTTCCTGTGTGGGCTTTTCCTTGCATTTCAGGAGATGCGCCCTTTCAGGATTTCTGCTGAATCCAGTTGAGAAGGCCCACAGATCTCCTGAGCCCTCTCTCCCTTCCATTAGTTTGAGGCTGCTGTGGCAATCACCGTGGTGTGTCTTGCAGACCTGGGAGTTACCCTGGCCTTTTCCACACTCCTTCACTCCTAAATCAGTTACCCACCTCAGGTCTGTTTCATTAATGTCTCTGTCATCTGTCTCCCTGCCACCGTCCCAGTTTAGGTCCTCACTACCTTCCCCTGGATCACTGCAGTCACGTCTCTCTGGTCTACCTGCCCCTGAGCCATGCTCTCTACTCTGCAGCCAAAATATTCTTTCCAAAATGTAAATCTGATGCCAGCCTTCAGCTTAAAATCTTTTAATGCTGCCCTTCTGCCCACCTACACACTGTTTCCAGACTAAATGTTCCCAGTACTGCCAGAATCCTGAGTTGCCAAGAAAAATCCAGGACTTCCCTGGTGGCACAGTGGTTAAGAATCCGCCTGCCAATGCAGGGGACATGGGTTCGATCCTGGTCCAGGAATAATCCACATGCCACGGAGCAACTAAGCCCATGCACCACAACTACTGAGCCTGCACTCTAGAGCCCGTGAGCCGCAACTACTGAGCCCACATGCCACAACTACTGAAGCCCGCGCGCCTAGAGCCCGTGCTCCACAACAAGAGAAGCCACTGCAATGAGAAGCCTGCACACCGCAATGAAGAGTAGCCCCCGCTCGCCGCAACTAGAGAAACCCCACGCGCAGCAACGAAGACCCAACACAGCCAAAAAAATAATAAATAAATAAATAAAAAATTTTAAAAAATGCTCTAAAAAAGAAAATCCAGAGAGCTGGATTTTGATGTGAATTCCCCATCCTTTTTTTGTTTGTTTATTTGTAGAGGTATAGCATTTTACACAATAAAAAAATTACAAAACATTGCAATAAATCTGCTACCCACTCCCTGCTCCCAATTCCCTATCTGAAGAGGCCAACCCTGATACCAGTTTCTTCTATGGTCTTTCAAACTACACTACACACACTACATTTTTTAAAAAAATACAGATGGTAGCTAATTTTTTTATGTTGGTTTAATATTTTTAACCATAATAGTTTTAATATTTTTAAACTCCAAGGGTCAAACAATACCATGTGCACCCATGGGTTTTAAGTCATGTAGGCATGTGCCTATGATCCACTTGACTGAAAGTTCCCTGGAGACAGGGTTGGAGCTTTGTCTTGGCATCCCCTCTACACCTGGCACAATGCCTTGCGCACAGTTGGCACTCAATAAGTACACTGCCCATCCACTGAAACATTTATCAAGCACCACTATGTGCCTACTGCTGGGCCCATCACAGAATTCCAGGTGAACTGTGATGTGGGCAACCTCTGAGGGAACACGTGGGAACAGCTAGTTAAGTCTAGTTAAGTCCCAGAGCTCAGCTGGCTGTAGGTTCAGAACACGCCCACCTCCCATTTTCCCTGGTTACCTGGGTCCACAAGAAATGGACAGAAAAGGCAGATGACTCCCACTCTCAGGCTCGCCCCAACGGGGTGTGTGCTTGGGCTGAGAGCCCAGCCCCTGACGGAGTGCTAATACCAGCATTCTCAAGGCGGCTGCCATTCTCAGGAGCGGCGTTTGTATTTCTTGCCCTCCACCAGGTCAAGACAAGCTAGGACTGGACAGAAACCACACAGGCTGCTTGCTAACTCTTCCTGAGGTGCTGGGCTGGGCTGGCTGCTGGATGAGTCAGGCCTTTTCAAGCTTCTTCATGTTGGGAGAAGACTCCCTGTTCAGGTGGTTTGGAGCCTTCTCCTAAGTTAGATCCTCTTTGCTCACTTGCCTGTGTGGTCCAGGTCACCTCTGGCTGATCAGCATACATGATGGTTGCAGGACACGGTGATATTTTCAGTCCATGATAAGGTGGACCTCACTGAGGAAGCATAACGAACTCTTATCACATTGCCCTCCCCCATCCTCTGAGGCAGTGATTTCCAATTGTTTCCACAGTGACGCAGGACTGGTGGTTTGCGAGCATAGTGTGCTCTGTGGGAGGGTCATGAGCAATTTCCCTGGAACCTTACCATGACACTGTACCTTTCTTTACCACTAAGAGACCATTCTGGAATGCAAGTGGGTGGGAATGTGACCTTGTTCAAAAATTCACCTTGACTTGATTCTAACTGTAGTGATATGAATCCTACTCCCAAAACTCAGATGGGTGAGACATCATATTCCTTTTTTTATTTCAAGTTAGCTGGGGCTTGGCGCCTTCATTCTCTGTGCTGGAAAGAAAATAATTTTGGTAGTAGTTGGGTGGGGCAGGCTCTCCCCTTCTCTAGAGATGCGTGAAAAACCAGCACATAAGAGGGTACGTGGTGCCTGGAAAATAGGTGATGTGTCCACTCTTCTGAGACCAAGTCTTCTGCTGATATCCCCAGTGTGTCCCTTTAGAGAACAAGGCTTGCAGAAGCTTCCGTTCCAAGCTTGGGAATCTCGGCTGAAGCTGGGGATCATAGGCCAAAGCTTTAAGTCTGCAAGAGACACTGCAAAACCTCTCCACAGAAGTCCTGCCAACCTGCCACCTGCTGCAGGCACCATGGGCAGCACATTCTGGTCTGCAATGCCTGGAGCCCACTAATCTCCAATCCCTCCCAGGCTCCAGGCTTCCAGAAAACATAAGTCAGCTTGTCTGCACAAACAACTTCTGGATTTGGCCTCCAAACCAAACCTCCCGGAGGCAAGGCTGGCCTCTTGCTCGGAAGAAGTAAAAGACAGGAAAAACAAATCCCATGCTAACAGCTCAATATATTATTCTGCCACCAAATTTATATTAGAATAGACTAATCATTCACAAATTTCAGTACATGAGAAAACTCAGTACTTATCACAAGTTAACTGTGCTACGTAGCACAGCTTATGTGACACTGCTGTTGCTTTGCTCTAAAGTAGAGCTAAAAACAATGGACGGATGCTCTGTCTTCACCCCTACTTTACTTCCTCCATTCACTGATTTGTCCTCAGAACAAAAATGAAAAAGCTTCTCCCCGAGGATGCAATTTCTAGCCAAGAAGATTACCAAAATGGGTGTTGCCCAATGCCCCAATTAACTGTACCAAACCCCAGTCAATGACGAAAATGCAAGCATTGCCTTATTATGATAATTAGGCTACGCTGATTAAAGTGGAAGCAGCATTAAGACCATTTCTATTACGAAAACTATCTTCTCCACTTAATTAGCACTTTCTTAAAAACATCCTTAGTTTTTCACATTTATCTGACTGGGGACAGAGTCACTGAACCAGAGCTGAATGGCGTCTGGTTTATGAGAGGTCTCAGTTCATAATATGGTGATTGGTTTTCAAAAGATTGCTGCCTTCGTGTATTATATAACATTTGGGCAGGCATGTGTCCAAGCACTTGAAGTAGCAAAGTGGGAACACTGAGGTCTGAGTTCTTCAGGATGTTTATTCCAGCTGTGTATTAGCTAGGACCTCAGTGTCCGGCCTTGGCCTGTTTCTGCAGCTGACACCGCTGCTAGAACATACGACCCGGGCCTCCCTCAGCCTCTGCTGGAAGCAACGGCTAACGTCCAGGGCATAATGCATCTGTCTAAGGGTTGCCTGGAATGAACTGATGCTTGACGCCACTCATACCTAAAGACGTAAAAATGTAAACAAAACCCTCAGATGCACACTGATGAAGACTGTTGACCTCACAAAGTGTGGGTGAGCTTGTGACTCTGTGACAGCCCTGACAATCAGAATGCCACGGAAGTGACACTGTGCGGCTTCTGGGGCTCTGTTCAAAATGGCCATGCAGCTTCCATCTGGGGTGTGCTCTTCCTTGGGATGCCCGCCCTGGGAACAGGGCACACTGTGAGGAATCCCAACCTAACCCACATTTCAGTGGTTTGGGGTATATTCAGGGTCGTGCATACATCATCACTGCCTAATTCCAGAAAATTTCTGTCACCCCAAAAAGAAACCCTGTACTACCAACTCTCCTCCTGCCCCTACTAATCTATTTTTTGTCTTCATGGATTTGCCCGTTCTGCACATTTCATGTAAATGGAATCACACAACATGTGGCCTCTTGTATCTGACTTCTTTCACTTAGCATACTGTTTTCAAGGTTCATCCATGCTGTAACACGTATCAGTACCTCATTCCTTTTTATGGCTGAATAATGTTCCATTGTATGAATATACCACATCTTTTTATCCATTCATTAGTAGTTGGACATTTGGGTAGTTTCCACTTTTTGGTTATTAGGAATAATACTGCTGTGAACATTTGTGTACAAGCTTTTGTATGGATGTATGTTTTCAAATCTCTTAAATTCAAGTACTTTAAAATCACCTATTAATATTAAATGGTACATAATACATAAAAATTAAATGATACTGAATAATAACAAATGATATATAATTTAAATAATTCTTATTCATTAAAGCAGCTTTCCTCAGAGCAGCAAACCTGTTCCCTTACAGTAATTCAGACATAATATGAAACACTGGGTAGACTGAAAGTCATAAAATGGCACTATTTCAAACCCAGGTTTTTCACTAGTTTACACAAACCTTTCACCACATCAGTCTGAATTAATGAGACACCACTTTACTGTTTCTATCTAAAAAAAAAACTAGGGCTATTATGCAGTCTTCAAAATTCCTCTTTTGACGTTTCAAAGTAAAACCTATCTTTTTTTTTTTTTCTTGCAGTACACGGGCCTCTCACTGTTGTGGCCTCTCCCGCTGCGGAGCACAGGCTCTGGACGCGCAGGCTCAGCGGCCATGGCTCACGGGCCCAGGCGCTCCGCAGCATGTGGGTTCTTCCCAGACCGGGGCACGAACCCGTGTTCCCTGCGTCGGCAGGCGGACTCTCAACCACTGCGCCACCAGGGAAGCCCAAACCTATCTTTTTAATTTGACATACAGGGAGAGGCTGGAGTCTCTTCAGGAATTTGGGGTTTGATTTAGAATTCCTGTGAACACGTAAACCCTGGGACTGATCTGTTTGGGTTTACCTAATAAAAGTTCAATAAAAATAGGCTGGTTTTTTTTTAAAATTCTGGATTAAGTAAAAACTCACTTATGTGGGAGTTTGGGATCACATTTAGAGCCTCAATCAGTAGACTGTTATGCAAACGAAAACTCTGTTGCAAGGTTCTTTGTCCACAGACATGATTTCCCTTCAGGTTGATTTCAGGTTGGTCCTGCTTCTCTCCCCAGTGCCTGCTGCTGTCTTCTCCAGCAAGCCTCACCACGGTCTTCCTGAGTTTGCCTGTGTGCTTCTTGTAAATCTAGTAAGGAAACAATGAGGTGCTTTTCTGGGGGCAGTTGCTCTACAGGCCACTTGTAGAGAAGAGACCAAGCTAATAAAAAAGTGTGGATGTTTTCTCCAGTGGAAAATTACAAGTTTGCTTGGTTTTCATCCTTGGCACCAAGTCTTGGGTTCCTCATCACTGAATAGACTTCTTTCTGCTCGGCTTTCTCCCAGCCAGTGTCCTGGCACACTATCAGAGGGGGAAATAATTAGAAAGAAGTGTCTTATAGGGATGAGAAGCAATGGTAGCTTACCAGATGGGGATAATCATGGATCTTCAAACAAACCCTCGACCAGACAGAACACTATTTGTCTTCTCGCCTACATTAACTATACACAGTGTTCACAGCTCCTGAAACATGTACGCACCGAGAGAGGGGGAGGATGTCTGCTCAGCTTCCCTCCTTTTCAGGCGAACCCCTTGGTTGCTCTTTGGTACATGAGCGGTGACCCAACTGTAGCCCCAGAGAGTTTTCCAAGAGCTTCCCTCAACTTCTCATAGTTCTTCTGTTGCTGTGGAGGAAAGAGTCTCATCGCATTCTTGGTTCACTCATGATTTAGGTTATGTGAGTGGGGGGTGGGAAGGGAGAGATGGCTTTGTTATTTCTATATAATGACACTTGCTAATTGTAAAACTATCAAAGTATAGATAGGTAGGTTAAAAAGCATCTGACATCTCACTTTTCAGGGGTGACAAGTGTGTCACTCTGGTGAGCATTTCTGGTAATCTCTGTTTGATGTGCATAATTATTCATAAGAATTTGTCAAATATATTTGTGAACATAGTTCATCCAGAAGCTGACCCTGAGACAAGGATCAGAAAAGAAGCAATTCATTTGCAAGGTGCAGCAAAAGGTAATGGAGAGTGGGAAAGTAAGACAGGAGGGTAAGGTAGCCAATTAAGGGTGATCATCAAGTTAGCTGCTGCTGTGGGTGGATGGAGCTTAATCCCACAGAGAAACTCTGGAAAGTGCTGTAGAACAGGAGCCTCAGAGATATCTCAGTGGAAGGGTGAGGGAGCAGAAGTATTTATACCCCAGGCCCCACTGGCTGAGACTGCCCCTGGTGGGTGTTAATTCTGAGTACTTCCAGCCTGAACAGCCTTCCAAGACATTGGAGAAAGTCCCCCAGGAAAGAGAGGCAGCTATTAGCAGGTGGAGGGCAGCCAGACACACACATAGAAGTGGTATTGCTTGGAAGATGCGCCAGGCACTGTTCTAGGTGCTGGGACACAGTAGGAAACAAAACAGAGAAAAAGTTCTGCCCTCATGGAGCATTTTTTCTATTAGGGAGAATAAATATTGAATAGTAAGCAGGGTAAGTAAGAAACGTACGGAATGTGTTCCACGGTGACAAGGAATGTGGAGAAAAATAAGTACTGTGGAGTTCTGGGGAGGAGGGAGAAGGGGTTGGTTGCAATCAGCAAAAAAGGGATCAGGGCAGGCCTCACTGAGAAGGTGACACTCAAGGAATGACCGAAAGGAGGGGAGGGGGAAGCCCACCACATGGTTATCCAGGTGAAGAACATTCCAGGCAGAGGAAACAGCAAGGCCAAAGGCCCTGAGTCAGGAAGGTCTCTGGTGTGTGTGAGGAACAGCAGGGCCTGAGAAGCTGAGCAGAGAAGGGGAAATGGCAGGAGAGGAGGCCCTGCAGAGCAGAACCCTGGTGACACTGTGCTACCTCAGGTGCCGGAAGCAGAAGACAGCAGAGTCTGAGTCAAGCTGTGCTGCTGTGCTGACAGTGAACTGAGGGGGGGCCAGGGGCGCAGGGAGGGCAGCAGGAGGCCCCACAATACCCCAGGTGGCGGCGGCGGAGGAGTGAGATGCTGCTGCCATTGTGCGCAGGTCGGATGTGGGGTGTGAGAGAAAGGAGTCAACGGGTTTGGCCTGAGCAACCTGAAAGATGGAGCTGCCTTTTCCTGAATCAGGGAAAACTTCAGAAGAAGGACATTTGGGGTCAGGGGTGGTAGGGGGCCTGGCTTTGGGCATCTTATGTGTGTGATGTCTGTTGGACACCTAAGCAGGACTGTCAGCAGAAGGCTGAGTGTAGCTCAGAAGTTCGAGGAGGTCCGAACTGGATGTAAACTGGGGAGTTTGTCAGCATACAGATGATCTGAGACTGGCTGAGATCCCCATGGGAGCAAGCTAAACGGAAAAGAGGCCTGGGACCAAACCCTAGGATTGGAGTGGTCAACTGTATGTACGTGTATACACACTACATTTATACAGATGGATATGCAGAAACACGCTCTCTGTTTAGATATATACATACACACACCAGTAGTTTCAGATCAGTGGTATTATATAAACAGATCTCAATTTTCTTCCCACTAAAACTCAATTTTCTTCACACTAAATCTGCTGGGAATCCTGCTCCATGGTGAAAATATCTGTCTGCTCCATTAAATTAATGGCTGCATAGTATTTCACAGTGTACATTACCATAATTAATTGTCCTCTATAGACAAATATTTTTCCCAATTACAGAATTTTAAATTACACAGCAATGGGCATCATGTGCATTCCTCTCCCATCTATGTGACCATCTCCTTGGGATAAACCCTAGAAGTGGGGCAGCTGTGGGCAAGGATGTGCCCTTTTTATGTTCTGATGCAAGACTCCTTCCCGGCAGCTCCAGTCATCTGAGATGTATTCAATATGGATCAGCTGCCGACCTTACGGAAGAACTACTGGGATGTCATTCCAGGTAAATTCTGTTCTACAGGGACCCTTCTCAACACGGGGCAGCTTTCTGGGTAATCGCTGTTAGGAACCAGGCACAGAGGTTTAGGGCAAGTCAGAAAAGTCCAAGACAGGAAGCAATCTGTCGGTACTAGCTTTTGGTCTGACATATGGAGCTACAGCCAATTTCTAAGTGTAAAGCCACTCCATTTCCACACAGAGCAGCACAACGCGCCAGGCCTGCAGGCTCTCCAGCAGGGCCATTAAAAGCTTATTACATCAAGTGCAAATGCAGCAGCCAAAGGCAGATGTGCCTTTTGTGAAATGACTGTAATTAACGCCATATCTTCCTCCGAACTTTGTTTTCGCTGGCTGGAATTGTCATCGTCCTGTAAGGACAAGCCTATTACATACCTCGGATTTTTTCCCTTTACCTTGTTGTTCCGAGCAAAAGCATGACCCATCACCTGTCTGGGCAAATACTGAGTGTTTGGATGGTGTCAGGACGTCCTGCACGTTCAATGGTAACCTTGAGAATAACATCTACCACTGCCAAGTAATTGGTCAGCAGCCTCTGCCAAGAACTTCAGGGTATTAAGGGATAATGTATTTAGTCACAGTGTCCTCAAGCACAGGGAAATGTACTGAAGCACCTTTGATTCAGAAGGAAAATAAGGAAAACGACAAATACAGAGCCATGCCTTGGATCGTTTATTCCCGTCGATGCGTTGGTCTGTAGACAGAATTCAACCCAAGACTCTGGACCCATCACTGGTGTTCGACCCACAGAAATTGTAGGTCAGCGGCACTCATCCAGGGAGAACTAGTCCGCTATACCAGGTTCTTAACCATCAAGATACACCAAGAAAGTACCTGATAGTCTGAAGTTTTAAAAAGTGTCTGAACTCGTGATCTGTATGCTCTTCAGCTCCCGCAGTACAAGCGCCTTTTCCACGGGATGCCCCTTTACCACAACAGAGCTTCCAACCAGTTCAGCTATCAACACTGTTTCTTCCTCTTCTGCTCTGTGAGTGATGCTTGGTCCAGCCAGGAGGCCGATGAGAAGGGTTTTCTTGTATGTCGTGGCTGAGATAAGTCTTTTATCCCAGGATACAGCAGGCAGAAGGCAGCCTCCAGAATTCATACCAAGTTCCATTCTTCAAATTACCATATTTCATAGTTTATTATGAGATAATTGCCACCAGGCCTATAAGCCTCAGCACCATGTTAAAATCAGAGCCCGGGAGTGAACGCCACCTGTGTTCTCTTCCTCCCCCGCTCCACTCGTGCTGCCTGCCGGCCTCTCCTCAGAACGCAGTGTAGTAGTTCTCTGTGGTGCTGACGATGTCACTCTGGTCCTCCAAGAGCTCCAGCACCTGCCGCAGCACAGTTTCACTCAGGACTGGGCTGAGGCTCAGGCGAGCACAGGCCAGGATGTGCAGGAAGTGGCAGCCCTTCTCCACGTCTGCAGGAAAAAGGGAGTTGGCTAAGCTTGGACACACCTGTCAGACCCTCCTCTCTCTCTCCTGTCCTCTCCTCTAAATGGAAGTCCTTCTTCAGAGTTCCTGGATCAGAACCTGCAGCTTAATAAGATCCCCAGATGATTCTTATGCACATTAAAGTAGGAGATGCACTGGCCTAGCTTATCAGTGAGAACGAACCAAAACACCTGTTCTCAGGTCTGTGCCATGGACCACTGCTCGGGGGATGCAGGCCTTCAACCTTCCAGGATTCCCAACCAATAATTTTATACTCATAACCCAGTGGGGATTTAGCGCTTGGTAGGCTTTTTTCTCTAATGAAGTTACATGTACGAGCACATGCATTCAGTTCTAACCCCTGGCTTCCCAGGCGGGAGCCCTCTTGTGGCTGACAGCAGAGCCGGCTTGCAGCAGCCTCCATATACCTTCTGTAACTCCTGGACGGTGGGACTGTGGTGGTGACCTTTGGCCTGTTCTCACTCTTCTCTGCCTAGGCTTCCAAAAAGTCTGCCTGTGACGGCTGTATCCTAGGAACCTCTCACCCTCTACCCAAAACAAATGAGACCATTCGTAGCAGTTCAGCACGAGTGACCGCTTTCCTAGCTGAAATCAATGATTTGGAGTAGTGGTATTCACACTGAAGTTATGACCATTAGAGGATCATGAAATCAATTTAGTGGGTTGTGGTTAGCATTCTTTTCTTACCAAACAGGCTAGAGTATGAGATTACAGAATGTATTGCATTTTAGGTACGATAAACATTGAGAAACTTTATATTCAACTATACATGTATATGTATAGTTGAAATAAAATTTATAATAAAATTATATAATTTCCTAGGTGATGATGTAAAATTTATTTGTAACATCGAGTCAAAGTCAAACCTCATTCCTGGAAACAAACCCTCCCCAGTTTCCACCAAAGACCCATTCACAGGGCCAGGCCTCTCACTGCCATATCCCCAGCATCTGGCCCACTAGTGCTCTGCACAGTCACTGAATGTTGTTTTCAGGTGATAAAATGCTTTAGGCTCCAGGAAAGTCCTCAAAGAGGGGTTGTGGTGATGGGCAAAGCATGCTTGAGATTCTGTGCACCTTTGTGGCTTTGGGCAAGTCACTGCATCTTTAAGCCTCAGTTTTCTGACCCATGGGGAGTGGGGCTGGGGGGCACCTCTGAGGTCCTTCCCAGCTCTAAGGGTCAGGGATGCTCACAGGCCGTGGTCCTGGGCTAACAAAGACCTGCAAATTCGGACCTCTAGTGGCTAGTCAACTCATTGTTCCTCCCGACTGGGTTACTGTTGGGAAACTCGCCACCTCCCCTGGTCTCCACATTTCCAGGCTATTTCTTCAACATTCATTCGATCAAGATTCCCTGAACACCTACTACATGTGCAGCGCTGAGCAAGGAGGAGCAAGTACAGAGTGCAGACAGAGAGCTGACTCTGGAGTCCAAAGGACCCGAATAAAAATGCTGGCTCTATGACTGGGGCAAAGTGGTCCAGGTCTCTCAGTCCGCATCCTCATCTGTTAAATGGGAAGAAAAGCACCCACTTCACTCATGGTTGTGTGGGTGAAAGGAGACCCATGGTGGGGGCTTCTTCCATGGAGAATTACTATGACTCTATCGTCATATCCATAACCTAAGAAGATGCACATAACCTTGTCCCTGCTCTAAAGAAGCTTTGACTCTCCCCGAGAGGAAGGGTTGATGACGGAGGGTGAAGGACTCCAACCAGACTGGGCTTGCACACAGCAGAGAGGAAGCCCTGGGAATTTCAGCACTGCTCGGCTTGTGATCTTAGTTCTTTTAAGACCTGGGTGCTCAGGCTCAGGGCTCAAGGTGACTTACAGGCATATGTGGTCAGCAATGCTGACTGCCCCAAAGGCCTTAAACTAATTCTTCACAAAGGCCATTCTGCCATCGAGGGTTGCCTGGTAAGGCTGTTCACTAAGTGACCTTCCATTCACGTGGGGAGAAGGATTGGTGTTAGTTCTTTAAATGTTTGGAATTCACCAGTGAAGCCATCAGGTCCAAGGCTTTTCTTTGTTGGGAGATTTTTGATTATTGATTCAATCTCCTTACTATGTATCTATTCAGACTTTCTATTTCTTCAGGATTTAGTCTTGGTAGGTTTTGTGTTTCTAGGAATTTCCATTTCACCTGGTTATCCCATTTGTTGGCATACAATCGTTTACAGTACTTTGTTATAATCCTTTTTATTTCTGTAGAGTCAGTACTAATGTCCTCATTTTCATTTCTGATTTTAGTAACTGGAGTTTTTTCTCTTTTTTCTTAGTCTACCTAGCTAAATGTTTGGCAATTTTAGGGATCTTTTCAAAGAACCAACTTTTGGTTTCATTGATTTTCTCTATTGTTTTTCTATTCTCTATTTCATTTATTTGTGCTCTAATCTTTATTATTTCCTTCCTTCTGCTAGCTTTGAGTTACTTTCTTCTTCTTTTTCTAGTTCCTTAAATTGTAAAGTTATATAAGTGTTCTTAGCTATACAGTTCCCCTCATACAAAGCTCTTCTGTGTCCTAGAAGTTTTGGTACTTTGGGGTTTTGTTTTCATTCATCTCTAAGTATTTTCTAATTTCCCATATGATTTCTTCTTTAGTCTACTGGTGAAGAGTGTGTTGTTTAATTCCCACAAATTTGTTAATTTTTCAGTTTTACTTCTGTTATTGACTTTTAACTTCAGAAGATGCTGGTCGGAGAAGATACTTTGTATGATATCTACCTATTAAAATCTATTGAGACTTAATTAATGGTCTCTCCTGGAAAAGGTCCCACGTACATGTTGTATGCTGTATGTATGCTGTTGTCAGGTAGTCTTTTGTGTGCGTCTGTTAGATCTAGCTGATTTATTGTGTTATTTAAGTCCTCTATTTCCTTACCTTCTGTCTAGTTGTTCTATCCGTTATTGACAGTGGGATACTGAAATCTCCAACTATTATCATAGAACCACTTACTTGTTTCAATTCCGTCAGTTTTTGCTTCATATATTTTGACGGTCTGTCATTAGGTACAAAATGTTTAAAATTACTATGTCTTCTGGCTGTATTGAACCTTTTATTAATATATAATGTCCTTCTTTGTCTCCTGCAACATTTTTTTTTTATTTAGTTATTTATTTATTGGCTGTGTTGGGTCTTCATTGCTGTGCGCAGGCTTTCTCTAGTTGTGGTGAGCGGGGGCTACTCTTCGTTGGGGTGTGCAAGCTTCTCGTTGTCGTGGCTTCTCTTGTTGCGGAGCATGGGCTCTAGCCGCGTGGGCTTCAGTAGTTGTGGCACGTGGGCTCAGTAGTCGTGGCTTGTGGGCTCTAGAGCGCAGGCTCAGTAGTTGTGGCGCATGGGCTTAGTTGCTCCGCAGCACGTGGGATCTTCCCGGACCAGGGATCGAACCTGTGTCCCCTGTATTGGCAGGCGGATTCTTAACCACTGCGCCACCAAGGAAGCCTTCCTGAAACATTTTTGATTTAAAAGTTTATTTTGTCTGATATTAGTATAACTGCCCCTGTTCTCTTTTGGTTACTATTTGCATGGGATATATTTTTCTGTTCTTTCACTTTCAACCTATCTGTGCTTTTGGATCTAAAGTGAGTTTCTTGTAGTTGGCATATAGTTGGAGTTCTCGGGTTTTTTTTTTCAATCCATTCTGCCAATCTCTGTCTTTTGATTGCAGAGTTCAATCCATTTACATTTAACCTAATTACTGATAAGAGGGACTTACTTCTGTCATTTTGCTATTTGTTTTCTATATGCCTTATAGCTTTTGGTCCCTCAATTCCTGCATTACTGTCTTCTTTTGTGTTTAGTTGATTTTTTAAATAGTGAAATGTTTAAAATTTCCTTTTGTGTATATTCTAGAGCTATTTTCTTTGTGGTTACCACAGGGATTACATTTAGCATCCTATAGTTATAACACACTAATTTGAATTTATTCTAGTTTAACTTCAATAATATATAAAACCTCTGTTCCTTCTCCTTTGCAGCTCTGTCCCCACCCCTTTCAGTTGTTGATGTCACAAAACCACAACTTTATACACTGTGCCCAAGAACACAGACTAATAATTCTTTTAAGTGTATTAGGCTCCTAAGATTCTTGGTTTACAGGTTATTTTTCTTTTAGCATTTTGAATATATCAGCCTACTGCCTTCCAGCCTCCAAAGTTTCAGATAAGAAATCTGATCATCTTACTGATGTGACAAGTTGTTTTTCTCTTGTAGCTTTCAAGATTCTTTCTTTTGTTTTGACTCTCAAAAGTTTGATTATAATGTGTCTTGGTGTGCTCTCTTTGAGTTCATCTTAATTGGAGTTCACTGAGCTTCTTGGATGTTTATATTCATGTCCTTCATCCTATTAGGGCCGTTTTCAGCCATTATTTCTTCAAATATTCTCTCTGCCCCTTTCTCTCTTCTTCTGGGACTCCCACAATGCATATGTTGGTCCATTTGATGATGTCCCACAGGTTCTTTAGGTTCTGTTCACTTTTCTTCAGATTTTTCCTGCTCAGATTTGCCTTTGAATCACTGGTAAACTTTTCACTTCAGTTACTGTACTTTTCAGAATTTCTTTTTGGTTTCTTTCTAGTTTTTGTGTCTCTGTATTGATATTTTCTATTTTGTTCACCCATCATTTTCTTAAGCATCTTTAAGACAACTGTTTCAGAGTCTTTGGGTAATAAATCTGCCATCAGGTCTTTTTCAGGGACAGTTTCTGTTGCTTATTTTTCCCTTTGAATGGGCCATAGTTTCCTGTCTCTTTGAATGTCTTTCGTTTTTAGTTGAAAACTGGACATTTGAATCTAATAATGTGGTAACTCTGGAGATTAGATTCTTCACCTTCTGTGGTGTTTGTTGCTTTTTGTTATTGTTTTTATTTTTTTGGTTGTTGTAGGCTGTTTCTGTGCCAAGGAGCAGCCTGAGATGGAAACCTAAGGTCTTCTCAGGTCTATTTCTGAGCCTGTGCCTTTCCCTGGGCGTGTGTGGTCGCTTTCTAATTTTACCCATATATGCAGGTGTTTTTGAATGTTCTAGTCTTTCTTTTCTGGCTCCAGAAGGGGTAAAAAAGAGAAATGAAGGGGTTTAAAAAAAAGGGTGCCAGTCTTTTAAATCCCCTGGAAGTCACTTCAGCTGTTGGGTGAGCAGCTTAAAACAATGGCCACCTACCTCTCTGCCTGCACCTCTGTGATCAGAAGCAGCAACTGGTGATCAGAGCACAAATCCCTGATACATGGAGGACTGGGTCCTTTTTGCCCCCACTAGCTCGCACAAGCTCTGTACAAACTGCTCCAGAAACACATGCACAGCCCCCTGCCATGTAGCTGGGGATGGGGGATGAGTAGCTGTTACTAAGATCTGAAAATTGACTGAAATTAACCCCAATTCATTGTCCAAACCTTCCTCTGGAAGTTGCTAGCCTTGATAGACTCCAGAGTTCCAAAATAGCTACATCAGACAGATGCAATTGTTGTCTAAGTGGAGGGAAGGATTCTTGGTGTTCTTACTCTGCCATATTCCTAAGAGTTTCACAAAACACCAATTTATGTCATCCTCATAACAACCCATGATGTAGGTACGATCATTATCCCTGCTTTGCGTGTAAAGAAACCGAGGCACAGACTTGCTCAAGGCCACACAGCTACAAAGTGGCAGAGCTGGGATTCAAACCCAAGCAAGGTGGCTCCAGAGCCCAGCTCTTCACAACTATGCCATGCGGGCCATCTTCAGACAAACCCTATGTCAGTGCTTTAGGGACCTAAAACTGGCCCATGTTTATAATCCTTTCATTATTGTAGGTTTACCCTCTGCTGAAATATTCATAAGTGACTAAAGGTTTTAAGTTCTCCTACCAATCATACTGCCAAGGAAAACTCAATGCTATGTTTCATACTGAAAGGTTAGAAACAAACTAAAGGTTCTGCAGGAATACTTAAATAAATGGTCGAATATCTATCAATACAGATAGTGGAATGCTGTGCAGCCATTAAAAAGACAGGTACTTTTACACATACTGTTGCTGAATGACTGCTATAAGCCAACGTTAGATTTAAAATACAAGATATAAAGCACTGAGTATTGTATGCTAAGCTTTACTCATGTTTTTTAGTAAAGGATAAACTATACAAACATGCTTATAAGTGCATATAACATCTCTAGAAGGATATGCCAGAAACTAGTAACACCCACTGCCTTTGGAAAGGGGAACACAGAGCCTGGGGCTCGGTGTTGGGAGGGAGTCTCACTTTTTCTGTGTGTGTTTTTGTACTTTTTGACTTTTTATCCTGTGCATACATTATTCAGAATAATGTTTTAATGTCATAGGTATTTCTTATGAAAAGGGGTGGCTGCAACAGACTCTGACAGTTCCTACAAGGTATGTGTACTGGTATTCTCAGTTACTCATGCTCCAGAATTTGTCTCCTGGGAGTTTACTAGTTCCAGGGAATTGGCTTATGTTTTTTAAAGGCTCCCATTTACAGACTGAGAGCAAGAGCCTGTCCACCTTGACACACACACTCACCAAAGCAGGAGCTGGCCTGTGGATTAGAAGTGGATATAAAACCTGCCACTTTATAGACCCTCAGGTCACCAAGGCTGTTTGGTTCTCCTAAGAAATGAAGTGTGAATTGCTTTCATTTGCTTCAGCAGGCCCTAGGATCACTTTAATCCACCCTGTTCCTAACACACATCAAAATAAGAGTCTAGCCAGATGGCTTGGGACTACCATGAGTGCAGGAATGTCACCTGGGGAGCAGCCTCTCCTCTCATCCCTTCTTGGTTGAAGAATCCCACATTTCACAGCTCTAAAAAGCTCCTTAAATTGTGGATAGGTGGTTTTTTCCCCCAACTAAAGGATATTTATCCTTCTTGTTCTGAATGAAGTGAACAATAGTTAGAAACCTTGCATTAAAATAATAGATTGCTTTCAGTTTATTTTAAGACCTGTTGTCACACCACTCTGGGAGGTGACTTCATGGGTCCTTAAAAGCTAAATAAGGCTGCATACCATAAACACCAGGGCTGGAGATCTGGTCCAGCTCCACCTGCTGACTCAGCCTGGAACAGGTCCAGGCCCCAGGGATATATGGGCTTTAAGGACTGGAGGTGGACCTCCTGGGAGAGAAAGAAAGCAGAATGAGGAGGCCTGTGCTCACTAACAAGCCTTTCCACTTTCCTTCTGGCATCATTTGTTGACATATGCCAACATTTGTTAATAGCACATGTTTGCAAAAGGTAGACTTTGAAAAGTCACCTTTAAGAGCGATCAGTTTACACAGGATTTAAACATAGGACTTATGCTTTCTTCTCTTTCTAACTAGTATGAAAATGGTAATGTCTGTTATCAGACTCTCTACAGTTTGAGTTTCTAACCACTAGGGGCTGATCTAACTCCACTAAAACCAACTATTTTCTCAACCATTTCTTTTGCAAATTATCAGGTTTCAGGATGACTGAATTACACTGTTCACAAACTGTAATGTCTAGAACCATTCCTCCCAACGTTGAAGGGCTTGATGTTAGAAGAGAGGAAAATGTCAGGTTTGGGTTCAGAGACAAGAAGGAAGAGTGGAACAAGAAATAACACAAATTACAGAGGACACGAAACCAGAAGGATGTTAAAAAGTCCTAGCGTAACAGCTGACCTTGCTGTATCAGAATCACTTGAGAAGCTCACCTGTCTAGCCCCCATCCCAGCCCCTAGTGAATCAGAATCCCTAGGGGTGGGACCTGAGTGTTGTATGTTCAAAAGAGCTCCGAGGTTGACTCTTACGTGTGGCCCATGTCAGAACAACTGTGCAAGGCTAACGCTCACTTTAGAAAGGAGGAGTCTGAGGCTCAGAGAGGGCAGGTATCTTGACCAGTCATGCTTCCAAGTTGTTACTGGGAAAGGTCCCAGGTTTCCTGACTCTCCATCTAGTGCTCTCCGGGAGGGAACAGCCCCCTCCAGGGCACCGGGACACATGTACATTACGCCACTTACGATTTGGTTTCTGGCAGTCTTCTTGAATGATCTGGTGGATCTTTCTGTGTAATTCTTTGTCTTCTCTGGTTACCTAAATAGGAAAAACAGTTCGGAAAAAAATGTTAAGTAAAACAGAGGTTGTGTCATCCAGACACCCAAATTAGTCTTTAGGATAGTTTCTAAAGATTTCATAACAATCCTCATCCCTACACCAATAGAGTGTCGCTTTTGATACGTGGCCAGCTGTCAAACCAGTTCTGTCCCTAAGTAGCTCACTGCTCTGAAGTCCACCCACAGGCATATTCCCTCGGGAGGTGGTTTACAGGGGCCATGATAGAAAGAAAAGCTGGAATCCCTTGCTTTCAAGGAGCAACTTTCGTCTTAAATATTCATAACACATTCATAAAATTTCTCTTATTCATTATATTCTTGAGGGAGGCACAAGTGATCAAACCCGAGGACTCTTTCCTCTTGTGTTTCTTCTTTTCTATCTTGGGTTTCACATTCCTTCACCCAACCATAGGGAAAAAAACAAAAGAAATAAAACTGTAAGGCAAAGCTAGCAAGAGAGTAAATCTAGTTTATGAATGGAAACACTGTCTGTTCTCAAAGGCAAACGTAACCAAGGTTCCTTTCTCAGCCAGCTCCAGTAAGAGGGAAGCAGCCATCAAATGGGTTTCACCTTCATGTTCAACAGTAAATCTAAAATCAAAGAGAAAGAAAGGGAAAAAGAGGAAGAAAGGGGAAAAAAGGAAGAAGGAGAAAAAAAAAAGTACGCAAACAAACACATACGTCAGGATGCTCCTTGGACTGACGGACTTGGAATGAGCAGATTTAAGAATGGGGATTCTGATAAGGACCCTTCTCTGGACTTACAGGGTGTTGGGAAGATTAAGTAAGGTAATGTGGGAGAGCTGCTGAAAGCTGGAAAGCACTATACAGAGAAAAGATAACTCTGTCCCTGAGGCAATGCCCTCAGGAAAACAGAAACCTAGGAGCCAGGGTTGAGGTAGAAGGGGGGAGTGAAGTCAGAGAAGGGGGGTGGCTCTGCTGAGGAAAATAGAGCTATTAGAGCTGGATCACCCCATTCCAGCTCAGACTGATTCACAGAAGGAAGTGCCCCAGCCCTGCCACACCTCATCCCTGGACTGCTGCCCATGGTCTGCTGTTCCTCAGGAAGAGCAGCTTCCTACTGACCCAGGAAGCCACGCAGAGCCTCCCGGGGGGGCGATGTGAGGGTGCAGGTGGGGGTGGGAGGGTGTTAGGATGAGTTGCCCAGCATGAGCTTCTCCAACCCCACAAGAAGCAATCAGCTCCCACCAGGCCTGCCCATCCTGGGAGGCGGTGGGGGGGTGGGGGGCTGCCCTCACCCTTATACAGAATGGAATACCCTTTTCAGAAGTTATTTAAATAGTATTTAAAACATATCTTAATTTTTTTAAATGTTCTAAAATGGGGAATCACTAGAGTTAATCAACATCAAGAAAATGTCCTATTAAGGAAAGCTCCCCCTTGGGAATCATGCCTGTAAAGAATGAGGCTTCTGGGATCTCCCAGAGTTCTGATCTGTCTTCAGGAGAATCGCTCACAGCTGAAGCTACATCTATGCTACTAAAGTGGACATCAATATCGATAACATCAGTATCAGCTTGGTTCCTCCCATATTAAAGGTAGGCAGTGAGAGGTGAACTTTTAACTCCAAGTATGAGGTAGGCAAGCACTTGTACCCCTGGTGGGAATGTTAATTGGCACCACTTTTGAAGGAGGCAATCAAAAGCTTAAAGGTACATGCCCTTTACTCCAGCAATTCCTCTTTTAAGAGTCAATCTTACGGAAATACTTACATAAGTCCACAAGAAAACAGACATAGTAACACTATATGTGAGGACAAGAGTTGGAAACAATATAAATGGCCATCAGAGATAAGTGGTTAAACAATTTATGGCAAGTTCCCACAATATGGAAAACCATGCAGATGTCAAAAAGAATGAGACAGATTTATAAGGACTAATATGGAAAGATGACTGTGATGTGCTATTCTGGCATCCCCCAAAGTTGCTGAGCATTATTTAGAGCAGTGGTTCTCAACTGGGTCAGGGGACACTTAGCAATGTCTGGAGACGTTTAGGTTGCCACAATTGGGGGTGCTGCTACCGGCATCTAGTAGGTGAAGGCCAAGGATGTGCCAAACATCCTACAATGCAAAGGACAACACCCCACAACAAAGAATCATCTGGCTCAAACAATGCTGAAGTTGAGAAATCCTGATTTAGAGGAAGATCACATCTTTTTGGTAACAGGAGCCTATATTTACGTGTGTGCCAAAGGCTGTACTGTTAAAAGCGGTATCTTGAGGAAAGATAAGGGCCAACTTTCACTCCTTACTTTATGTACCTCCTAATGACGGATTTTTAAAAAACAGGAAACAAACAATCCTAAGTAATAAATATATTTGCAATTGAAGCTAAGAAAAAAAAATTAAGTTGCAGGTCTCTTACATAGAACAGGTTATCAAAACCACCATCTTTCTGGAAAACAAGTCCTTCTTCCTGCAGCAGCTTTATAGCATTCCTAAATATACTATGAATTGCCTTGGAAGTGGTGTCATTCTTAAAATCCATCTGTAGGAAGAAAAAAAGGAAAAAAAAATAAAGGAAGAAAAGAAATAAGTCCCATCTTACAGCACTTGAGGGCAACTCCCTAGACCAACTGGTTATAAATTCACCCAACAGGCTTTTTAATCTACTGAGTCAAAAAGATTCAGGTATGCACGGGCCTAGCAGGATGGTATTTAAGGAGGATTGGGAAGTTTGCTCTGGCAGAATCACACTCGATAACTGTTCCACACCTTGGTTATGATTTTTTGTTTGTTTAATTCATTTAACTCAATGATACAAAATGGAAATATCAAAATGACAATCTTTGATTTATTTTTTTATACAGAGCCAAAAATTCTATACCTACTGGCTCACTTTTTTCATTAAAATTGTGGCCATATATACAACTTCTTCCTACGGACATCAAAGAATTTTACACACAATGAAATAATAAGTTGGGGATTCCAGCACATAGAGAGTATTAAATAGACTCCTTATTTTAAATGGAGGACAGTGGAGACAGACAGCTGTGCAGAGATCTGTCAAAGGTGAGGGTCCATGGGCTGAAGGTGGACAGGGCCCTAGGGGAAGCGAGAACACCATGAGGAAGGACCCTCTGCTGCTGTCAGTTTGCTCTCTCCTCAATTTCAGTATCCCTTCCCTTCTCTAAGAGTCAAGTTTGCCTAGAGAGGTTACCAGGTCATCCTACTTCTTATTTCAAGGAGGCCAGGTTTTCAGCTATGTCCTACCATGGTTAACTAAGCTGTGTGCTTCTTGAGTTGGGGACTCATCTCGGCCACCTGCTCCCTGACACACAGTGGGTGATGGAGAAAATATGTGTGCAATCAGGGGAAATACCCCATATAGGTAGGCGATATCCTCCTAATTATTCCATTAGGGATTTTCAGTTCATTCCTAAAACAAAGGAAGTGGTAAGTAATAAGTGTCCTTCAAGGTACAGATCCATTTGTAATGTGACAGAAATACATCAAGATACTAGAAAGATCAGAGTGCCAAAGAAACGTGGCAAAGCTTCCAAAAGAGTGTTTGAAGGCACAGTCCTACTCCTCTAATGGAAGGTCCTTATGGAGGCTGTCTGGGGCAGCACTCACAGTTGCTGAAACAGAGAGTGGGCCTGGGATTTGCTAATGACATTCCCACAAAGTGACAGGGAGAGGCCAAATGGCCTCAAGTATTGACAGCTCCATCCTGAAAGAAATCTTCGCTTTCTAGAAGAGGCCTCCCAGACAGGCACTGTTTGAATCTAACAGATCTTGGTGATGTTTCACAAATGTGCTCTCCTGAGCTGAACAGGAGAGACTAACGTTCTTAATTAATAGCCTAGGTTTTTCCTCAACAGAACAGGCCTGGAGAACCTGGCCAGTAGAACAAGAGGGCCTGAGAGTTGACAAGCACTCCAGGTTATGACAGCACCCATTCTCTGAAGGGAGAACAAGTTGAGAAATATTTGATGACTCCCACGGGCAGAAAAGCTATCTCGGTGTGTTTAGAATAAACACCTCTCCCAGCGATCCTCAGTCACATATCTTTTTATTCAGGGGGGCTTGAGGCAAAGCTGTTTTTAATTTCATACGTGAGTGCTCTCACTTAGGAAAAGAACGCTCAACCCAACACAGGCTCCCCTACATGACTTTATAACTACTTCATCTTCATAATTCTCAGGAGATTCGTCTTCTTTGGTCAATTTAATATAAGGATCCTAAGGTCGAGTTTATTATGTCTCTTCCCAATATAGAAATAAATTGGAAACTGACTAGAAATGTTGTTGCACGATTATTCCTGTCATTAAAAATGACTCTTGGTTATCCTCAGACCATACAGAAAGCCCGGTTCCTCCTCCCAGATTTCAGTCAGATCGAGCAGCAGGAAGAGAGGGTGTGAGGCCTGGGAGAGGAAAAGCAGTTTCAGCTGTGAACAAGGAGGACCCAGCAGAAAAGGCTCTCTGTAAATATAAACAATATGTGAAGCTTCCTTTCCAAAAACATTTGCCTCAGCTGAACTCAGGACATAATTCCCTGCTGGTTATAAAGACACAGTCTCAAGGATAAAGCCTCCAATCGTCCCTCTAGCTAGTAGCTTTTCCTGGCCTGAGATGTGTGTCTTTCTTGTCTTTTTCTAAAGAGCAATGACAGACTCATCCCATTCAGGAAACCGAAACTGTTCAGAAACAAAAACAGTGACCAGCTGAACGGGCTGAGCCTTAGCGGGCCTCTCCTTGTGGCAGGTCAGGAACTGGGTGGATCTCTGAAATATATATATAGTCTTCATTCCCAAACAAACTCAACATTTATCGAGTTGTCAAAGAAACAATGGTTTTGCAAGGTTTGTTTATCATGTTTCTGGATTTGCTAAAAAGGGCCACTGTGGAAAAAAAGAAAGGGGGAAAACATTCAAACCCACTCTCCCCAGCCTCTAAGCTAAGACAACATCACAATGATTTTTTTTGTTAAGCTTTCATCTGTATGACTACAGAAAGTGCCAAAGGATCTAAGGTTTCACCATCATTGTAAAGCATCCTGGGTCTCCCAGGCTCTATTAAACAGAATTCAATTTAATGACACTGACCCCCCCCAACCAGAGCCATGTGAGGGAATAATTCATAACTGATGGAAAGGTAGTTTCCAAAGACAAAACAGATATACTGCCATATTCATTTCTTTTTAAACATATAGCACTGGGCAGATACAAATTTCTTTTCTAAGCATTCTCAAAAAGATATCACACCAAAAGTCCTCCCTGGAATGTTCTGAATGGAGGGGCCTTTTAGTCCTCAATTCTCCCTACTTAATTATCGCAGAAGAGCTGGCTCACAGGAAGATGTGGTCTTTGCTAAGCTTCAACGTTTCCTTCTAAACATGCCAAGAGAGTGGTCAGAAGTCCTGGGAGGCCAAGTTGGCACTGAGCCTCCTCTAAATGATTAAATGGGAAGAAGGTCACTCCTGCTGTCAGTGGACAGCTGGGGAGCTACAACTGTGCAGAAGCAATGGTGGCACAGAACAAAGCGGCCAGTCCTGACCCTCCCCACCTCGGTGTTCCCTGAAACAATATCCCTCATCTCCATGTATGAAATTGCGGGTCACTGGGCACACAGCCTGGTGACAGGAAGAGATAATCAAGTGCACGAATGAAACTGAGAAGCAGTGGTCATGTTTAGGAGGTCGGGACAGAGACCTGGTATCTGTTCCACCAGAATCACAAAGAATAATTATGTTACCTCACAAGGGTACTCATGGCAGCCCTGGTGGTAATGGCAAAAGACTAGAAAACATCTAAACAGTCCAGGAATGGAGAGACCCCTTAAGGAAATTATGATACACATAATAAAAGATTATTATAGAGTGGCAAATATGTAAGTATGGCTAGTAAAGGACCTATAAGACATGCTGTCCAATGAAAACCTAGGTAGATATAGTGTTTAGTATGATACCATTTGTGTAAAAAAGGGGATACAACTACTTCTAGTTTATATATGCAGATTATCTCCAGAAGGATACTCATGAGATGGTTCTCGTCTCTGTAGAAAGGGGATGAGGAAGGAGGATGGGAAGGAAACTTAAAAACTAGACAGTTTCCTGGACTATTCGAATTTTTATTTTTTTTATCTATTTTTGTTTTCTCGTTTTGTTTTTTGGCTGTGCCGCACAGCTTGCAGGATCTTAGTTGCCCGAAAGCAGTGAAAGCACCGAGTCCTAACCACTGGACCACCAGGGAACTCCCAGACTATTTGAATTTTTAAAAGTTTTCATTGCTTCAATCAACAAATAATTGTGGAGAGCATACTTTATGCCAACCATGTTCTAGGCCCTGTTCTAGAGAGCAAAGAATGAGACAGACAAAGGCTCTGCTCTTAGAGAACTTAAATTCTGGTGGGGTAATAGGCACACAAAACAAATAAATACCAGTGCTATCACGAAATGTGGAAACAGAGTGATAACACAGTGAGGAAGCTGGTGGCTATCAGAGCAGAAGGTCAGGGAGGGCAAGAAGGTGACATTCAAGCAGAGATCATTCCCAGTGGAATAAATGAAATAAATACAAGTCGTGTTACAGCAACAAAAAAACTAAGGAATTGCAATGAAAAGGAAAGCCTAAAACCAAAGTCTCAGATAATTCTTAATTCCAAGCAAATAAGTAAACACCAGACAACTTGAGTTCACCTCTAACACTATGGGTGTTAAAAAATGAGGACAGGGCTTCCCTGGTGGCGCAGTGGTTGAGAGTCCGCCTGCCGATGCAGGGGACACGGGTTCGTGCTCCGGTCCGGGAAGATCCCACATGCTGCGGAGCGGCTGGGCCCGTGAGCCATGGCCACTGGGCCAAAAAAAAAAAAAAAAAAAAAAAGAGGACAGCTCTTTCTAGGATGAATAAAAAATTACTTGAGTATTCCCTGCAATTTTTACTTATAAACCAGACTGAATACAACTTGATCTTTATTCAAACTCCTAAGACACGATAGATCAACCTTATTCTGGAGAAGACAGAACAAGTCATTAAAAACCTTGGTTCGAGTTCAAGAATCATCTTGCTGATCAAAAAATAATCTTGGAAGGATAATTTTAGCTCTTCTCATCTATTTCCCCCTCAGTTGGTTCCTGCTGACATTAAATACCCATCTCAGTGAGTACTAAGTGCTATGAACCTTATTTTTTTTTCTACCTGAAGATTAAGCTTTATGAGATTAAGGAGGGGAAAAGGGCATGCATGTGCATTCTCCTTTCAAATTCTCAGTGGTCAGTGACTTTTCCAGAATAGAATCAACATAACCTCTATACTCCAGGTACATCCTGTGAGTCTCAATGCCACAGTCATGTCCACCCACACCCTCCACCTGCAGATGTGGGGCAGGGGCCTCGAATTCTCACATGGTCATGCCGCACTTACTCGCCCGGAGCAGTCGCTGTGAATCACAGGCTGGTTGGCAAGGGACAGCAGGGACTCCACCGTTTCCAACTCCTGCTGGTAAAAGGTCTGCACTCTGTTCTCCACAAGGAATTCTTTGACTTTTTCACTCAGCAGATACGTGAGACTGTCAAGGTCCAGGGTGCCTGGATTGCTGCTGGGACAAAGTTTTAACAAGCCCTGCAGAAAACTGTTACTTTTGTTCCTTTTGGACGCATATAAAACTGAAACAGCTAGCAAGTGCAATACTATACTGATGCATGTTTTTGACATAAGGAGCAGTTCACCCAGTGAACACTGTGTGGTTGTTTAAAAGGATGAGGCAGAACTACAGGAACTGATATTCGTGATAGATTTAGAAAAAAGTCAAGCTGCAGAATAGTATGTGAGGGACGGTGCCATTTTTGTAAGGAAGCAAATGACAGCTCACAAAATACGTGGGTGGATATTCATGCTGTGTGTGCAACCGAAGAAAAACGTCTAACAGGATACACACATCAACCTCTGCACAGTGGAAACCTCTGGGAATGGCACTGAGGCGGGAGACAGGAAAGTGGAGAACTTCCACGTTTTACTTTATACAGGTCTACAGTTTGGGGTTTTTTTAATATAATTTTTTGGAATATGTAATCTACAAATATTGAATATGTTTAAAAAATGGAAGGGTACATGGTGAAGAGTCTCCTTTCTATCCTCCTTCCAGTCCTCCTCCCACCACGCCCCCCCCCCCGCCGGCAGCCACTATGATTATTTCTGTCTCCTCTGAGTTATTTGAGGCGTATAGTAACAAATATACATATATTCTTACTCCTCCTGTTTATTTTTCCATCCCTGAAAGAGAATAAAATCATCCCTGGTTGAGAGCGACTGGTATTGTTTCTTTGATCATGATGTGCCTTTTGGTGCAGTTTTCTTCACGTTTCTTGCCTTGGGGTTCACTGAGCTTCTTGGATCTGTGAGTTTACAGTTCTCATCAAACTTGGAAAATTTTCATCCATGATTTCTTCCAATATTTTCTCTCTGCTCCCCACTCCACTCCTTCGGAGACTCCAATTACACATATATCTTCCTTACCAAACCTTAGAGCACCTGCACTATTAACACCTTCACTTTACAGGTGAGGACACTGAGGCATCCAGAGCGGGGACACACTTACCTGGAGCCCCACAGTGAGTGAGTGGACAGTTCAGGATTTGGACCCAGGCCCACCCCAGAATCTGGGATCCCACTGGTTGGCCTCATTGCTGTGGTCACAACCTGGGCAGTCATAGTCCAGAACTTACCTCAGTGCCTCTTCTTTCTCTAGGGCTGGGCTGCGGAAGGGCTGGTCATAAACTTTCCTGTAGATGGTGGGCAGCTCAAGCATCCTTGCGATTTGAATGTTGCACACTGGATCATCCACTTTATCTAACAAGCCACAGGGGAAAGCAGGCCACAGAAATTACACTGAGATTAGTTCTTTCCCATGTCCAGACTGCTGCCAGGACAACAGTAAACGGAGCACTTGGTGGGTCTCCTTCCTCAAGGATGCCCAGGATCACAGTCTAAACGCACTGAATGGTTCCCAGTCATCCTGCGAGAGGGGATGCGATACCCTAAGTGACACAGGCATGGCCAGAGACCAGGGCTAGGGAAAGCGCATGAGTGTATTCACTGATCTGGCACAATGGTGGACAACTGGGCTGTCCTTGAGATTTCCAAGGACAAACCAGCCAGAGCGGTGCAAAGGGCACCACTCAGATGACAGAGAACTGTCACACTTTTGATTAGTTGTTTTCTTTCAAAGTTAATGGACTCAATGGTGTTCAAGAAATTTCCATCATTTTGAAGACTATGAACACTCTTCCCTAAATGGATTCACACTCAGAGACTCTACTATGGTGTCCAAATGTTGAATAAAATTTGTCAGCCATATACAATGAATCACTTGTTTTCAAAATAAAATTAAGAAATGCTACTTTTCTAAAGAAAGCATGTTGTTCCTTCATTAGAGTTAAATCTTTTTATTTGAACTTTTTAGAAGTTTGACTTTTCGCTGAATGAGTTTACTGGACACACGCACAGAATAACAACCAATTTGGCAGAGATATCTTGTGCTTACAATAAGCAGTGGCGTAAATTTCTCGCTCTCCTCTGTACATGCGGACGTGACCTCTGATCCGGATAATGTCCCCAATTTCTACCTTTGTCCTCTGCGCAATGGTCTCTTGCAGCTTCTTAAGCTGTGAGGTTAAGCTCAGCTCTCTTGCACTTGGAGCAGCTGTAGTTGTTGGGGCCAGAAGGAAGGAGAGAAATGCGTAACAAAATCACTTCACCACATTTGGGAGAGAGTCTGTGGTAAGACCGACAGGAGACATTTATTTGTTCTACTTCTGATTGGTTGCTCTACTGTAGGAAATCTGCATAATCTTTCGAAATCCTCTACTGGATAAAAGGCATAAGGCTTGACAACCCAGTGGGTGAGTTCCATTGTCTTCTTTCCTACCACTGCATCGCCTGTGCAAAGGGCTCTACACCTGCCTGAGCTGAATTCTGTGTGAGTTCAGCCGGGTTTGGTGGCAATAGCTCTAAACAACCCTTTAAAGTGTCCTTGCTGGGAGATAGAGGCCTGGCCTGAGGGGAAAGGTGCCCAAGAGTCCCCATTTGTGGTTGTTTATGGGGAAGGCAAATTGGCCAGAGTTTGATTTTCCACCAAGGTGCTCAACACCCTTATCTCTCTCACTTTTCTTTGTTGAGTAACTAGGCTAACCTTCTCTTTCTCTCTCTCTCTGTTCTAAGGACTTTATAACCTATCAGTGCATCTAATCCTCACAACCACTCTTATTATTAGCCCCATTTTTCAGATGAGGAAACTGAGTCACACAGAGGTCAAGCAACTTGCCCACAGTAAAATAACTAGTTAGCAACAAAGCTGGAGTTCAAACCCTGGCGGTCTCTGACTCCAGAGCCTTCCTGCTTATTCTTTATTCTCTGCTGCCTGACCCGTGAGTATAATTACATTTTCCATGGTTATAGCTCATGTGTGTAAACAATTTTGTGTTGTTTTTCTGTCTAGCATCACTTCAAATACACATATGTATCCACAGAATCTATACAACTCAGCATTTTAAATAACAAAATAGCATTCTGCCATGTTCATATGCCACAGTTTGTTCAGCTAATCTCGTTAAATATTTCTTCCTTCTTTCATAATTTTTTATTTTGGTTTTTATCACTACCACTGTATGGGGCTGAGAGGTCAGCTTGGGTAAAGGGAGTCAGACAGACCTGGCTTGAATGTCAGGTCACTTCTTATTAGCTGTGTGACCTTGGGCAGACTGCTTAATCTTGCTGTACCTGTTTCCTCAGTTATGATGTGGATTTAACAGTGCCCTTCACATATGGAGCTGTTGTGTATGATCTTAGTTAACCCTTACATCATGAGCTTAGCGCAATGTCAGATCTATAGGAAACATTCAATAAATGTCAGCTACTTGTGAAAATGAAAAATTAAGCCCTCAAGACAAAAATTTTGTTTTCTTTGGGGTCTTTCATTGGGGATTACTGGATAGAAAAGTACAAACAGGTTTAGAGTTCCTTACATATTATCAGAATGTTTGCCAAAAAACCCCCAATCAAACCATTCTCTTTTTATAAGGTGTCACCAGCAATGTGTGTGGGCTTACAGCTCCTATACTGGCTTCAGTCATTTGGATTTTTAACACCTTAAAAAATACATAATGATTCTATAATGTTTTATTTTTGCTTTTAAATTGCCAGAGAGACCATGTGTTTTTATATAAGATGATCTGCTCTCTGCATTTCTTTATGTATAAGCCCTTCATATCTTTTGAACACTTTATGTTCATTTCTGAAAAAAATGCAGGGAAGCTTTATCAGTTATGCTTATTACATCCACTCTCCTTATTCCACTGCTTTCTTTTTTATGTTTATTTGATTTCATTTTAATACATAAAAGTTTGAAAAAAATGTTTTAGTTTATCCCTCTTGTCACTGATGATAGCTTTCATTGCTTTAACAGCTTAACATATAAGAGCTTAACATAGATACCCCCATATTTATTGTGATAAATACACAACTCTATCTTCTTTGGGTTATTTTATGTAAGCTGTAAGACAGTGATCACAGTTACCTCTTTTTTAATATTGTTATCTACTTGAACCAACAACATTTGTTAAATGCTTACTTATTTCCTGCTGTTGTATTATTTCTGCTTTGTCATATACTAGGGTTCCTATAATGGAATGAATAATGGTCTATTGATCAAATTTTGTGCTTCTTAATCTAATACAACTTAGATAACCATGGCTCTGTAATGTGCAAAGGCATTATTACTTTTGACACACTGACTATAGTAAGGGAAACAGCAACCTAAGGAGCTCGGAGAACTTTGCATAGACCAGTAACCAAGAGCTTGGAATCTAGACACACTCAGCATTAATGTTACTCAACTTACTGGGTTTCTTCAGAAAATACCCAAGTATTACTTTTTAAAAGGTTATTCTGTCTGGGTTCCTATCCCTAAGTCCTCTTCCATTTAGGCTGAACTTTAAAAGTATTTATAAATTTCACTGCCATGATTCAGACATTATAGGTGATAATAAATGCTTCATATAGCACTGCTGAAATGATCAGACTGAGGGCTGGTCTGAGAAAAAGAGGCTCAGCTTTCATTTAAAGGGTGAACCAAACTGCCAAAAGAAGGGCTCAAGCTGTGTAATTTAATGAGGAGAATGAGACAGTTGGAGCCTGACAGAATTTCATTTTAAGTAGCCTATTCCATGCTGAAAGATAAATCCTCTTTAAAATTCTAATATTAAGCTCCAAGCTTTCTTAACTTTTCTCATAAGCTAAGTCCAAATGGTACAATCAGCGTGACATTTATAGGAGTTAATGTTATATTTTTATACTGTAACTGACTAGAACATGATTTTGACTCAGACTAAATTTCGTTTAAAAAAATTAGTCTTCAATGGACACTTTCCAGTGGAAAGCTTTAAAACCGAGGGCGATTAAATTAAAAGGAGAGAATGGACTAGTTGGGAACAATTTTAAAATATCACTTCATATATAACATGATGAGAATCACTTTCAGGCTTTCTCCTTGTACCCTTACCCTCACTTTTTATTCCCAAAGCAATTTCTGATTAAGGCTACCAACTGTGACTGTTCATCTATTCATCTACTTACAGATATTTAAAAAATCTCACTTTCAGTATTAAAAGACATTTTACCTAAAAAATTACTGAATCATATAATATTTCTGCTGCCATTTATTTTAAAAAAGAGAGTTGATTTTGAAAATTAAAACAATGTCAAAAACAACAGTCGATAAACTACAGCCCATGGACCAAATCTACCCACAATCTGTTTTTGTAAATAAAGTTTTATTAGAACACAACCATGTTTGTTTGTTTATGTACTGTCTATAGTTGCTTTGGTGTTAACAATGGCAGTGTTGAACAGTTGAGTTGCAGACCATATGGCCCACAAACCAGAAGACAATTATTGTCTGGCCCTGTACAGAAAAAGTCCGCTGACCCTTGGTTTAAAACAAGTATGCATATTGAAACTACACCTTCTGATTGAAGATCGTGACAATACCACAACCATAAATCTGCAAATAATTTTAATACCCTGGACATATATGAAAGTTCAAATATCTGATTGTCTTATAGGTTTATTTCTTACCTCTGAGATATCTGCGCAAAAACCTGTTGTCTGCCTTAAGTTTTTTCTAACCTGCAAAGCTTCCTAAGCTAAGTAGTACCACTGATATAGATGTTCCCAAATTAGGAAATAGGAATACCAAGGTTATATGAACGTGATGGCCAAATTCTAAATATAAATACATCAGAAAATTAAGCAAAGGAGCATCTCACTGGTCAGTACAGTCAAAGTAGGAAGTTGAGATTCTGACAGGTAATGTCAAAAAAAAAAAAAAAAGAAGAAACTACTCCAAGTGTTACACATTCTTACCACACGTATAACAAGAGGACATAGATAGTAGATGTTAGATATCAGAGCAGGTAATATTTACTGAATAACCCCAGTGTATATGGCATCATAATGCATATGCTATAAAACAGAGAAAAACAAGGCCCCAGTTTCCATAGCTTCTCTAGAACCAAAAATGATCACCACTATTGCACAATATATATATTTTTAATATTATGAACTTATGCAACTCAAAAAACTACCTAAGGACTATTAAAACAGACTCAAGAAATTCCAAATGCTGTTTCAGTTATAGTCAATGAGTTCAATATACTATTTTAAACTTCTTTTTTAGTTTATATTATTTAATGGCTAACTTCAAGGGAATCCTACCTTACCTTCTCATCAGTCTTAGAACTCCTGGCATATTTGTTTGAACAAGCTAGAGATTTCAGAAAATTTAGATCATGGGAGCATAGATGTTAGTGGCAACCACGTCAGGGCAAAAGCTTTCAAAAAAGCTTTGGTCAAGTGATATGCCCAGAGCAAGGGGATTCTCGCCTGATCAGCAATTAGGCTAAACTATCTTGACTTGTGGAATAATGGCATGGTAAAAATGAAACACTGAAACTTCTAGTAACTATTCACATTCCTGTAGGCTTAGGAGGAAGTGAGCACCAAAGAAATGAGAGCAAGAAAAGCAACTGGCTCCCCACTAATATCAGTTTGCAGAGCAGCCAAAGTTCTGGGTGTAGTGCTTCAAGTTGATCAATGTAATTCACCAGTGAATAAATGTGAAAATTAGTACTCCAGCTACTCTGCTGAGCTACCCTGAGTAAAATCTACTGGTTAGCTGTAAAGGTAAAGAAGGGTGGCAAATAAAATTACCTGATGAGGATCTGGTATTATTCAGTTTCTTCCAGCAGATGCAGTTTATAACTCCAGTGCTATCATCCACTGCAAGAGAAGCGTAAAAAAGTGTAGAACAGAGATATGGGCATTACAGGTGAATTAGCACATTGCCATTGCATTCAGCCAAACTGTAAGATGACATTTTCAATAGCCTGCTTGGGCAAATCCCTGAGCCAACTTTTCTTCCACCCTTAGAAATAATCTCTCACCACAATCCAGTGGGAATTGCTTGTCTGCAATGTCAGTGTACTACATGAGCCCAGCAGAATGTAGTCAGCATTTCTCTTACCCTATCTCAAGGGTATTAACCTCTCCTAAAAACGGTGTCCTCAGGAAGTTAAGTGCAAAGATCTCAATATCTGTTAACATGTAAAATCAGCCCTGCGCTCCAACCTGCAACCAGAGACCACTGCCTAATCTGTGGTTAGAGGCACTCAGAGCACAGCCATCTGTCACCATGTGCTCTCTCGCTAGCTTGCTGACTTACCAAGACAAAGCATCCCAAGTCTTCTGGCCTAGGCTTCTCTTTGAAAGAGCTTCTACCCTGTCCTTACCACTGCAGGGGATGTAAGGAAAGCTAAGCATATCACAGAAGGGCAAAGTTTTATTTTCATAATAAAAAATAATTATACCTTGGTCACACAAGCAGTATTGGTCTGGCTTATTTTAGCCACAGTGCCAAAAAAAAAAAAAAAAAAAAGAATTTCCATTGTACTTGGATTTATAACTGCAGAAAAATTTGCAGATGTTTCAAGGATGATAGGATCAAGGATGAGAGGTGTTTCTCTTGGCCTAATTTCTGACAATCTCAGAACAGAGGTTGATCAACATGGGTTCAGTGGGCTTAATGATTTTTAAAAAATCATCAGCTAGACTGTTGTAAAAACACATGTAATAAAGAAGAAACATATGGCAAAATTTCTTTATTGCTTGTTTAAATCTGTGTTTAAAGCAGAAGCTGAGAAGAATACTTCTTATACTAAAATAAATTCTAGATGGATTTTATTTTATTAAATACAATATAGGTAAACTTAAGAAGATGAGAAAAAAATATGGGTGAATACTTTCAATCCTGGGCTTACGTTGGTGGAGGGAGATTTCTTTAAACAGACCTGAAAATCACAACTCATTCTAGAAGTCTGATATATTTGACCAACTAAAAACTAACACTGTATAGCAATTTTCCAAATAATGGAGTTAATATCTTAATATATAAAGAACTCATACAAATTAATAAGGAAAAGACCAAAACTATAAGGGAAAAAGTGGCAAAGAAAAAGAATACGCCATTCATGGAAGGTACAAAAATGACCAGCAGACATATGTCAGTATGCTAAATCACTAGTTACCAGAAAAAAGAAGCAAATTTAAATAACTTCTCAACTACTAGAATGACAAATATTAAAAACACTGATACCCTCATATGCTGTTAGCAGGAGTGCAAATTCATACAAATTTCTAAAGACTAAGTTTGGAAATGTGTATCAAATTTTGAAATGTTTATATCCTTTGACTTAGTATTTACTTCCAGTAATTTATCCTAAAGAGAAAAATGGAACAAATGCACAGATATATATATTTTGTATAAGGCTGTTCGTTATAATATTGTTTATAGTACTGGAAGTTGGAAATAACCTAAATGTTTATAAATATATAAGTGGTTAAATAAATTACAATGGCATGGCATATGAGAATACAAAGTTATAATGAAGATCCATGGTCATTGCTATTAATCTCATTGCAAAACAGAAATTATATATATATGGTCATATATATCATATATAAACTAATTTATGTAAAACATTAAATAGTGTGTTTTGACAGAAATGATCTTAAGACATTAAAATGCTAATAGCAGTTTCTTCTGGAGTATGTAGAAGGAACCCCATATTCAATGTATACATTGACTGTAAGCCTAATTCCAGAAACATTAAAAACAGAAAGAAATAAGGCATATCTATATTTCTTCATATTAGGAACATGTTAGAAAAACTAGGAAGGATGTTCACCTAAACACTGATATTGTTTTTATCTGATTTACAGCATTTCACATGAGCTTTATGTACTTCATTAAAATTTTCTCTAGCTTTAAATTTTATTTTATAGTGAGTATCATTTTAAGAAGCAAAAAAAAAAATCAATAAGGACATTTTGAGTTAAAAAATAATGTATGACACTTCTAGGCACACTACTTCTCTGGCCAGTTTAAAATTTTGCCTTATAATTCTAAGTCAAAAAATATTGGCACATGAGTATTTGTTCTAGAAAATGTGAGGTCATTCTGGTCTTGACTGTAGTCTCCCAGGATTCTAGGTCTGAGCTTGAGTTGCTGCCAGGTGCTCTGTGTGCTCAGGGCACTTCCACCAAACTCTCTGACTTCCTGGTTGGTAACCTCTCCCAGCAGACACCGCCCTGGCATCCTGAGGCCTGGCTACTGGAAGGCCCTGGAAGGGGAGTGTTCTTGCCATGCTGGGCAGTGTCTTCCCTAGCTGGGCAGCATGGCCTGGGCTGCCGGCCTTTTGTTTCAGCCATGGGACGAATCAGGGTGAGCAGGAAGCAACCCCAGCATATAGGCCTGCAGTGAGTCAGGAGGAAGAGGACCTGGGACAGCAGGAGTAGCCACCTGGCAGGTGGCCCGAGAGCCAAGCTGGGCCTGAGAACAGCAGGGTATGTGCAGCTCTCTCTTGAACAGGCCTCGCAGGAATTAAAGTCCCAAGTGTTTATACTCTCAATTACTTCAGCCTTCAGACGCTTTTCATTTCCTCACAAACCACAGATGTGCCATGCTCTCACGACATCCAGTCTAAGAGAAATGTTTATTGGGGAAGAGTCAGCCATATTGCCTTCATCTCTTTATGATGGGAAAAGGGGTTAAATGAAACCCCTTTAGGTCAGAGGCATTATATCTGGCCTGGTTCTACAGCCAGGACTGATGTCCTCAAATAGCCTCATTCTGATCTAAAAATCAGAAAATTAAAAACCAGATGCAGCTGATTTTTGGGGGGGTGGGAGGAGGGGCATGGGACAGAGAAAAATCTTTCTTTTTTAAAAAAACCTTTTTAATAGACTTTATTTTTAGAGCAGTTTTAGGTTCACAGCAAAAGTGGGCAGAAGATACCGAGGTTTCCCATTATCCCCTGCCCCCTCACACGTATAGCTTCCGCATTACCAACGTCCCCACCAGAGTGGTACATTGGTTTCAATTGATGAATCTACATCGACACATCATTATCAGTCAAAGTCCATAGTTTACATTAGGGTTCACGCTTGGTGGTGTATATCCTGTGGGTTTGGTCAAACGTATAATGACACACATCCACCATTACAGAATCATACAGAATAGTTTCATTGCCCTAAAATTCCTCTGTGCTCCACCTATTCATCCCTCCCTGCCCCCCAGCCCCTGATTAACACTGATAGAAAAATCTCTTTTTCTTTTAGAATTTGAGTTCTATGGAGACTACACAGCACACTGGAGTCAGTAAAGAGATTGGACCCATCAGTGGAACCTTGAGCAAGTAACTGAGCCTTAGTTTTCTCATCTATAAAATGGAAATAATATCTGTCTTTTCCATTTCAAAAGACTGGGAGGAGAATAACATGAAATTACGCATGCATAAGTGCTCCGTAAACTGACAGATACTATCATTTCATCACTGGTACTTGGAGAGGAAGTACAGATAACGTACTTGCCAGCAGCTGGGTATGCTGTAGGAACTTAGTGAATGTTTGTTGAACTGCCTGGAGAAACAGAGAACCAGTATCTATGGTAAAATAAAGCAGAGAAGAGATCCAGTATGGGGATGCATGACAAGATGATCTATTTCAGAGTTCTAAAAAAATACAAGCTGGGAAAAAGCAGAGGGCATGAGAAATCTCATCTCTCACGTGTTATTTTATAAGCACAAGACAATCATCCCCAGGAAAATGAATATATGTTGAAGAAATTGTATCTGTAAATTATCAGTCATGCACAGACTGCCAATGAAATGTTCTTGGTCACCTAGTTCAACTGCCTTCTCTTTTTCCCCAAGTAGAAAAAGAATACAAATCCAAGTGAATACAACAAAAAGTGACAATGTCAATTATAGCAAAGGTTGGAATTCAAAGTTAAGCTTCCCACAAAATATCCAGCTTGGCCTCTTAACTACAGAGAATCTTAGGCAATATATTAAAATGATTACATTAAACACAATGCAAAAAAAAAGTCAAGACCCATGACACTAAAATCATATCCTAATAGTTCACTGGTGTCCAAACTACAGAAACCCTTTATTTAGTTTCTATCACCATAAGGGAAGGGAAATTTTCTGATAATGGATATTTACCCCTTTGGGTACCAAAAAGCTTTTTTTTTTTTAACTGTTCTGGATATAAATCTTATAAATTATTTTTCATATCTCCCTGTCTTCTTAAAGAGTCTACTTTAATGTTAATCTGGCCTTTTTATTTTAAAGGTATCAATATAAACATATATCACCATCCTTTGCTATTTATAGCTATGCCCTAGGTATCAGGTATCTGTCCCTGATCAACCAGTGACCCTAGACTGTAGTTTAATTCTTCTGCCTCCTAGCTCCCCAGCAACTGTCACCTGACAATAGTCATCAGTATCATTCCCACCCATTGCCTCATTTTACACTTAGTCCATGTTGGTGGCTGCAAATGGTTCCCAATAGAGGACAAGTGCATGGGGGTTATGAGAGGCCCCAGCTGCTCTGAAAGGCTGGGGTTGCTTCAAATTCAATGTCCAGCTAAGTGGGGTCCTTCCACATAAACTCAATGTCAGACACAATTGTTCTTACCTCCACAGATGTAGAAAGCATCTCTTTCTCTCACTCCAATTACAGTTCCCAAGATATCTACCTGTTTTATTGGATGCCCACTGTAAAAAAATACACCTGAAATTAAAGGGAAAAAAAGGCAAAGTCCATATAACGTATGATGACGTTTTCTGCTTCAGTAAATGTTACCTGTGTCAAAAATCAGTGGCATGCTGCTTGCTAAAATTTCAGACTTAAGAATCAGCTCCTGACAAATGCCAAACCCCAAGAAATTCAGATGTCTTTTCCTCAAGGGTTATAAGTAGAAAGTGTGGCTTTAAAGAATCTTGTACTAGCACAGAAAAGAGAAAACCAATATTGTCCAACTAGATGTGGTTAACTTCTTTCCACTTGTGAGAATGAAATGCACCTGCCTGTAGAACTCTCATAAGGGCCTAAAAACAGCCGCAGTATTATGAGACACAACACAGTACTATACTTTGAGGGACTGGAAAAGGAAAGAGAGAGGAAACCACGAGAAAAGGCTTCTCTGGCTTTTCTAGGAAACCAGTCATCATTTCTACGAATTAGCAGCAGCACTTTTTTTTTTTTTTTAAGAAAAAGAGAAGATGATGAGGTTACAAAACACTACCCTCTGGGGCCAGTAGATTACGACTCAAAAACTTCTCTTTTTAAAATTCTATTTTCAAAGCCTAGGCAACAGACGCCAGCAGGCAGGTTCCCGCCAGAGGAGAAGCGTGAGAGGAAGAACCCTACCCACCGACTCCCGGAGGGCTTTCTTGGACTCTGTGACGGAGATGGAACAGAGGGACTCCTGGCAGCAGTGAGCCCTCAATTCCCATCCGAGACTCCAGCGCTGTCCCGGCTCCCGTGGGGCCCCCAACATCCTTACCTGAACTGCCTGTTTGGGCTTAAGCTACTTGCGTTGTGTTCCTGTCACCTGCAGCTAAAGAGTCTGGACTAAAATCCTCTCCAGCCATTTTTTTTCTCCCTACGATGACCGAATTCTTTACTTTCAGAAAGAGGCTATAAACTTGTAAATGGCGACTTCCTTTTCAAATAAATACATGAATTGCAAACAAAGAATCAGTCATGGGCTTCCCTGGTAGCCCAGTGGTTGGGAGTCCGCCTGCCGATGCAGGGGACACGGGTTCGTGCCCTGGTCCGGGAAGATCCCACGTGCCGCGGAGCGGCTGGGCCCGTGAGCCATGGCCGCTGAGCCTGCGCGTCCGGAGCCTGTGCTCCGCAACGGGAGAGGCCACAACAGTGAGAGGCCCGCGTACCGCAAAAAAAAAAAAAGAAAAGAATCAGTCATCACTTCAGGTATTTGGCCACCCTCACCCTCTCTGGTTCTCGCCAAGTCTGGTCAGAGTCTGTCTTCTCCACATCCATGGGGGGAGGGGACCCCACAGCCTGAACCCTGAAGCCCTTCAGAACCCCCAGAATGGCCTCCACTGATGGTTCTCTTGTTTCCCATGCGGATAAAGGGGCTGGGGACCAATCGCCCGTGGCCAAGTCCCCAGGGGATGGACAAGGAGCTTCTGAGCCTCAGTTAGCCAGAGATTCCAGGGGAGCGAGATGTGGTTTGAAGATGTCAAATTCACCCAGGCCCTCCCCCTAGCAGAGGCATACTTTTAAAGATGACTTAGTGGACTGGAGACCGTGCAGAGGGCAACCTTGGGGGCCAAGAGCTGAAATGGCAGAGCCACATGAGGGAAGGAGCCTGGGTCCCTGTGTCAGCCCCGGAGCAGAATCCCTTCCCTCCAGGAACACTTGGACTGAATAGGGTCAAACTGCTTCCACAGAAGATCCGTGAAATCTTAAGAGCAGGACAGTTCTGACTGACTTCTCCTGAGTTCTTACCATTGAAACCCAGTGATGACCTGTGGGGAGGCCCTCAGTCCTCCAGCCCTACCTGCTTGCACTGATCAGACACAAAGGAGAGAGGGCACCTTCAGGGGAGGGTGACCCCCATAGGACCTTTGCTGGCAGACTCGTGCTTACTGCAGCAGAAGGGAAGTTTAAATGGGGAGAATGAGCCTACCCCAGGGTCAGGGGCATGGCATCCTCTGCTGAAGTGTGCCCCACCATCATGCCCTGACACGCTTGTGTGCAGAGACGGGCTATGGTATGGCCCTGCTTTGGTCCAGCTTTGCTGTAGGGCTGGGGCGGGGGGATGAGGGTGGCCTGAGCTCCAGACTGGTCTCTGGCTGCAGTCAGCCCTTTCTGCTTCCCCAAATGCGCTGGACTTTCTATCTGTGCGCTGAGCAGAGCCAAGTTAGAGAGAGCTCTTTCCTAGAACCTGACTGGCCTCTGTCTCCCCCAGCCTAACTGATGGTCTGTCCTGGTTGCCGGGCATTAGAGACAGTGTGCTCCTGGTGCCATCAGAGACCATACACCCCCCAGGGCTCTGCGTGGCTGGTGTGGCTCCCAGGACACCGGCAGTGGGAGGCCCTGTGGACCCATGGAGGGCCTGCTGCCTGCCCCTGAAGAGTCTTTCCAGCTGGTCCAGAAGCCACTGTGGGGTGCTCTACTGGTGATGTTGAAAGCTTGAGACAAGCCCCAGGATTCTTTGGGTCTTCCTGGGACACCCTGGTATGTGCCGTTATGGTGGTTTTTATAATGAAGAGCCGACACACTTTAAGAAGGGGAAAAGAGCCAGCCAAAAGGTGTTCTGCCTGGGCTGAAGTATACAGAAAAGGCAAGTATACAGAGAAGAATGGACTGACGACACAAGCCAACAAAGTCGTCAAGTCACCTGTGGTAGACGCCAGTCCTCCAACATTACCAACTCTGCACTGGGCAACACTTGAAAAAACCTGAACAGGTCTCCACTGGAGGACACAGTAGACTTTCTTGAAAAAAGACAGAAAAGGGAGCCCCCTAAACTTTTTTTTTTTTTAATTAACTTTTAAATTTATTTTTGGCTGCATTGGGTCTTCACTGCTGCGTGCGGGCTTTCTCTAGCTGCGGCAAGCGGGAGCCACTCCTTGTTGCGGTGTGCAGGCTTCTCATTGCGGTGGCTTCCCTTGCTGTGGAGCATGGGCTCTAGGCACACAGGCTTCAGTAGTTGTGGCACATGGGCTCAGTAGTTGTGGCTCACGGGCTCCAGAGCAGGCTCAGTAGTTGTGGCGCATGGGCTTAGCTGCTCCGCAGCATGTGGGATCCTCCCGGACCAGGGCTCGAACCTGTGTCCCTTGCATTGGCAGGCAGATTCTTAACCACTGCGCCACCAAGGAAGCCCCTAAACTTTCATCTCATAGACTGACAATGCTCGTCTTCAAGGAGAGAGTCGCTCAAAGATGCAAAAAAACAAGGAAAAACATCATAAAAGCAACACAAAGAGAACAATGGAGGACAAATTAGCAGAAAATAACAGATGGTTTGAATAAAATCACAAAGAGAAAATTGATTGAGGAGGATATAAACTGCTTGGAAACAAAGAAGAAAGTTGGCCCAGTATATAGAAACTTGAACTATACACGTCAGAAGCACAACCTGAACAAGAAGAAGGAGGACCTCCCTGGTGGTCCACTGATTAAGCCTCCGTGCTTCCAATGCAGGGGGTGCAGGTTCGATCCCTGGTCAGGGAACTGAGATCCCACATGCTGCACAGTGTGGCCAAAAAATAAAAAATAAAAAAGGAGGACATGGAAAAAGCAATGGAGAGAACCACTTCCTTCACACTAGAATCTCCTCTATGGGAAAAGAACTTGAGAAAGCTGGATGGCAGCTCTATCGACTGAGAGAAAGCTTGATGAGCTAAGAAAAGAAAATAACAACAGATACTGGCTCATGCTGAGTTTAACTTGCAGCCTTTCCCAAGTGGTCCTTTCACTCCTGCTGCCTTTGTTCTACATGCAGCCCACAGAGCTCCAACCATATCAGGGGATCCATCCCCTGGATCATCAGGTCCCCAGGAAGGAGGAGGGTCACTCTGGAAGGGCTCAGGGACCCAGGGTCACAGGTAGCTTTGATTCAGCTTTCACAGCAGTGACAGCCACACCCACAGCAAGACATCTGCCTTTTTTCTCTTTTTTAAAAGTACTTTTGGGACTTTCCTGGTGGCGAGGTCGTTAAGAATCCGCCTGCCAATGCAGGGGACACGGGGGACACATCCCTAACCAAACCACCACAGTCAAACTTCACGATATTCTATTAGTTTAACTCTAAATTCACAGGTTAATTTCGGGGAGTTGACATTCTACAACCACTTTGCAAGGCAATTCAGACACTAACTAGCCAGAGTAAGGTTGAATTTCACAGGTTAAGGACACTGTCTCCCACAAGAGACTCTCACTTCAAGCATCAGCCCCAAGCTTGAGGGTCCTTGGGCCATGCACACTTCTGAGCAACTGGCTACCAACACCCTCCACGACAACCTCAGGTTTGATACTTTAACAGAATGACACACAGGACTCAGGAAGGTGCTATACTTAAGATTACAGTTTTATAATGAAGGGGACAAACCAGGACTAGCCAAATGAAGAGATGCATAGGACAAGGTCTAGGAGAGTCTAAGCATAAAGCTGCCATGTCCTCAGGACACATCACCCTCACACATCAAGTATGATTACCAAGCAGGAAAGCTCAACGAAGCCTCAATGTCCAGAGTTTTAATTAGGGTTTCATTACATAGGCAAGATTGACTGAATCACTGCCCACCTGACAACTCAATCTCCAGTCCCCCTCCCCTCCTGCGGGGTTGGGTTGATGTCACCTGGCTCAAAGCCAACCCTCTAATCACATGGTTGGTTTTTCAGGCCTGAAAGGCCCCCACCCTGAAACTACCTAGCGGCCCAGCATGAGGCCCCTCATCAGCATAAACTCAGATGTGGTTCAAGGGCTCCACCATGAATAACAAAAACACTCCTATCATTCCAGAAATCCAAAGATCTTCCAGGAACCTCGAACACAGGCCAGCCAAATTCTTCATTACACATTTGTTTCTTTTTGTGTGTGTAAGATATTCTTTGCTGTTTAAACATTTCTAAATTTTATGCAGTCAAAATAAAAGGTTTACTTTTTTTTATGACAACCAAACCAAACACAACAACAAAACAATACAAAAATAAAAACCTAGACTAGTAGCATTTCCCACCCCTCAGAACCCTAGAGTACAGTGTAAAGAAGATCACTCTATGAAATTATGGTTAATGTCTTCTTCAACCATGAGGTTTTGAAACCAAGCAGGGCCCTCCTGGATACAAAAGCATTTCCGTGTCCCTCATTTTTTTTTTTTTTTGCGGTACGCGGGCCTCTCACTGCTGTGGCCTCTCCCGTTGCGGAGCACAGGCTCCGGACGCACAGGCTCAGCGGCCATGGCTCACGGGCCCAGCCGCTCCACGGCATGTGGGATCTTCCAGGACCGGGGCATGAACCCATGTCCCCTGCATCAGCAGGCGGACTCCCAACCACTGCACCACCAGGGAAGCCCCCCTCGTTTCTTTTTTGTAGGAAAAAGGTTTCAGGATCCTAGACCTCCCTGAGTTCCAAAGGGCAGGTTCAAGTAGTTACTAATTAGGGGAGTGAGGGAATGCAGAAGCAAAGAAAAAGCAGTCAAGAAACAATAGTGCAGCAATAAAACAGAGTTCTAGTTCCCCCTCAAGGGATATACCTAATAGTCTGATATACATCTTTGAGTTGTTCTGCAGGAACTAAGACCCTCACCCAGGTGGAGTATGGTAACTACAAGCTGACACCCCAGATTGGTCAGAACCAGAAGGTTGATGATTGACATTCCTGGAATACCACCCTGTTACCTCACCACCAACCAATCAGAAGAAAGTCATAAACCCTGTAGCCCTCACCCCAAATGTTGCTTTTAAAAACTCTACCCTGAGAGGGGACTTCCCTGGTGTCGCAGTGGTTAAGAATCCACCTGCCAATGCAGGGGACGTGGGTTCGAGCCCTGGTCCAGGAAGATCCCACATGCCGCGGAGCAACTAAGCCTGTGTGCCACAACTACTGAGCCTACGTGCCACAACTACTGAAGCCCGTGTGCCTAGAGCCCATGTTCTGCAACAAGAGAAGCCACCACGAGGAGCCTGTGCAATGCAACGAAGAGTAGCTCCCGCTCGCCGCAACTAGAGAAAGCCCACACACAGCAATGAAGACCCAACACAACCATAAATACATACATACATACATACATACATACATAAATTCTTCCCTGAAAACCATGAGAGAGTTTGGGTTTTTTGAGCCTGAGCTGCCTGTTCTCCTTGCTTGGCCCTTGCAATAAACCCCTCTCTGCTCCAAACTCCAACGTTTTGGTTTGTTTGGACTCACTGTGTGTCAGGCACACAAACTGGGGTTTGACAACAGTTTCATTTTAAAACCTACATCTGAAACATTACCACCAGTGACATAACAAAGATCACTGGGAGAAGTTTTCCTTGGTTTGTTGTTAATACATTATACAGTTCTTCACCCACAGGAAGAGTTAAGCTCCTATAGCATCCCTGACACTTCCTTGAGTACCTACAGAAGATCTTTACGCAAGCCTGGCATTTGGTGTGAATTAATTTCTTCCTGAGGAGATGAGCTATGAAGACTACCAGACTGTTCTGGAAAACAGACAACAGTGGGGGAGGATGGCTGCCTTCCAAGGAAAAAACCAGATCATTTCCAACAATACTTAGAAAATGAAGGTGTGGTGAAAAATCTGTACAAAAGGCTTTAGTATAAGGTCATCCAAATATATCTGTACATAGAATGGGAAACACACAAAATGTGGTCTCATTAAAACTGCATGCTTGAGATTCTGAACTACTTCTGACTCATAGCTTTCTATTCATTCAAAATAGCAAAGAGAGTTTAACCAAACTTCTCATATAGCACAGTAAACATGTGAAGATACACCCACAACTATGTAAATTACTTAAATTTACCCTAAACTGTATTTGCTATATTTGGGGGTATGAAGATCCTATTTTTAGTGACCACCACTCTAATTTTTTAAAAAATGATTTCTTTAACTTTACATTTATAATGCTTTGTTGCTCCAATTACTACTACTTGAGAGTCCACCAGAGGCCAGGCACTGTTTAAGTGCTGGGATTACATAGATGAACAAGGCACATGATGTCCTCCCTCTCAAGGAGTTTATTTTATTTTGATTCTCATCTATTCAAAATAAAACCAAACCCCACAAGAAAATCAGGCATGGTTAATCCTCATTTTACAATGAAGACACCTAAACTTTACAGGTGAGTCACATGCCCAGGCCAGGTAAGTGGTGAAGTTAGGAAAGGGAGCAAGGCCTGAGCTTTCCACCACAAGCAGGCCCAGAGAAAAACTGAGTATTTTTAAATATGAAAGATCTCAAACCCAGGTAAAAAACATTCTTCAGTACAAAGTTACTCCCCCAAGCATCTATTTAAAAAATAAAAATAAAAGAGACTGTTTTTAACTTGCACAGAAATGAACTTGTTGGAGGATCCAGGTTATGTCAATTTCAACGCCTGCAGCTGGAAAGGCTCTGCTAAGCCCCTAAGCCCCAGATTTCTGTAGCTTTGGGAAAGGGTGGGTGGGGTGCAGAGGCAGCACAGAGCAGCACACCAGGCCGACCAACCACATACCTGGCACCTGGTGGGACTCCTTCAAGTCCAGGATATCCCTGATGTAGAGTTTGGCGAAGGCTAGAAACACAGGATCCAAACCCCACAAGAGGGAAGGAGTTTCCTCTTCACACCGGCTGGATTCAGACTGCATCAGGAGGCTGGGCTGTGGCTTCCAGCCAACCCTGAGAAGCTCTGCATCTAGAGCCGAAGAGCTAGATGGGAGACAAAAATCAGGACGCAAAGCTGTTAAAATGGATGAAATCCGCACGGCCCCTAAGCTGTTCCCAGACGAGCATCCCGAACTCTGGAAGGGGTAAATCCAGGGGTCCGGGGCCTGTCAAACTGCACGCCAGGGGCCTCCTAGAGCCGGTGGCCTCCTAGCGCCAGAAGGGCCAGGCCTGCGCGCTCCGGGGACCTGTAAAGAGGTGCTTCTCGAGTGAGGACCCGTGAGTTCCTTATGGCTCTTCCCCAGGAAACTCCTCTGCCCCATGGGAGTGTTTCTCCTTCTCCAAAAGTACCCATTTCTAAACGGTTAAACACCGACTTTTCACTCTGGGGACAGATGGCCATATATGCGTACCCTGAAACCGCTTTAATGGGTGGAGTCCAGAGAGGAATGGGCGTCCTCGTGGCCACACAACAGAGGGGCAGAGTGGCTGGGTCTGTCCGTAGCCCTGCCGCTGCACCTTCCGGTGTTGAGGATGACACTGAGAAAGGGTGTAAGAGGAAACGAAAAACAGATCAGCCGTAGCCCCTCCCGCCGGGCCCGCGCCCGCGCCGTCGGCCCGCAAGTCCCCGGAGCGCGCAGGCCCGGCCCTTCCGGCGCTAGCAGACCACTGGCGCCCACGGCCTGGAAGCGCCGCCGCCGGCCCCGCCCGGAGCAGGAGCGCTAGGCCGAGGTCACCTCTGGTGCTCCCAGCGGGGGGTGGGGGTAGGGCCTGACACCATCCCTCGCGCCAGACCAGCCACTGTGTCCCCGCCCCCGCCTTTCCTTCGCGCCGCCCGCGGCCCCGCCCCATCCCCACGAGGCCACGCCCCACTCCGCCCACGGCCACGCCCCATTTTGCGTCTCGCGGCTGCTTGGCCGGATGCTCTCTTCCAGGTGGTGGCGGGGTTGGCAGGACTACGCAGGGTCCGTTTGACTCTAGCAGCGCTCTCCCTGAGCCTCCGCGGGAGGGCAGAGCCCAAATCACCGAGGCTTGGGAGCTGGCCCTGAAACTCCTGCTGCCCAAACCCCGTCTTCCACGTCCCCCTTTCATCCCGACCCCACTAGTCGTGGGTCCCTGAGCCATGACCCCTGAGAGGTTGGGACTGGTTCAGACAACTCTTTTTTTTTCCGTCCCTGATATTGTAAATGAACACATAAACAAAGCAATACAAAAGCAGGATTACATTGTGGCGTATTTAAAATGTTTATTTACACTTGATAAATGATTTATTAACACACGCAATCTCTGGTACTGTACAGTCTCACTTTAGATAATGTCAGGATCTAAATTTGAGCCCTTGAGGGAATGCGAGGCCTTTGCTCTGCCCAAGACTAGCCTTCTTTGCAGGATCATGACAAAGTTTGTCTCCCTTCCTCTTACAATGTCTATACTACAGAATGTTGTACATTTAAGAATTTTGAAAACTGGCGTTCTGGTAAATTATGGCCACCTTGATGGTGCCTGTCCCCCGTAGTCCTAATTTAAAGTGAGAAGAGATAGCCATGTTGCATTCTGATAAATAAATAAATAAGCCACATCATGACATTACTTGAGATGGCAGGAGTTCTTCCTAATTTACTCCTCTAAAATGTCAGGAGTACAGGTCATGTTGGCAGGCCATTCCCAGGGGAGGTAAGTGGTGGCCAGAGATAATTGCTAAACTATTAAGCAGAGAAGGAACTCCAAGCAGCTGGAACAGAAAATGTATGTCATTAGAACGATGGCATTTAATTTAATTACATCCCTGGCCACTGAAGAAGCTAACAAACAGACTCGTTGGTAAAGCATTGCCCAGACTCTACTGTGATGAACAGTTGGATCTGTCAAGTTTAAGATTTAATTAAGAGAAGACACCTTTCTAATAGGGGGAGGTTCTCTTCAAGGAAGGACACCCAGTATGACACCCAGTAGGACGGGTGCTTCCAGCTGGCTTGTAAGATGGGGAAAGACAGGTTGGGTGACATTTTTTGACTGTACACATCTGCTCTAGGGTGGAACTCAAGAAGAAAATCGCTACTGGGTGTGTGCAGAGCGCGAGAAGTTTTCAGCGATGACTCTTATGACTCTCAAGGGTAGAGTGCTGGAAACAATGGCCCTTGGGGACTCCAAGCTTACTGCTGGCCTTGGGGAGGGTCACACCCTGTTGGGGTGACCAGAGCAGACTGCCCCTGAGGTCATCATTTACAGTGAAGGAAGGACTCCTTGGAGTCTAGGGATGCTCCTTTTGATCTGAGCTCAAAATGTGGAGTAGGGTGTGGAATGGAATTTTCTAGACTGCTGAAGCATCTAGAGGAGTTTGGGAGGATCCTCTTCCCTGTCATCTCCATCAGGATAGATTTCAGTTTCCTCAGGCCACTGCCTAGATGTGCAAAGGGACTGGACGGCTTTTCAGCTGGGGATTCCACAGCACTGCAAAGCAGATATTTCAAAACCCAACAGTCAACCCAATGCTAGGAACCTTCCTTATGGCTTCTCAATGTGAAATAACTTGGCTTTGCAAGCATGTTTGACAGACTAGACAATCCTTTCTAGAACGTTAAGACTTTAGGAAATTCTTCTGGAAAATGAGGTGTTGAACTGCATGTCTTCTACCTCAAAACGCAAACTGTCTTGCCTTAACCATTTTCGGCATTTTAGAATGTCTTTCGACAGGTAGAATAGAGTTTGTCCACTTGCAAGCTGAGTTAGATTCGAAGTTTAAATGAGTGGATGAGTAGTTTGAAGTTTATAATAAAGACAACTTATCAACATTCTTATTATGTTAATGTTATAACCCTGGGGGGCCATTTTCAGCCGCTCAGCATACTTTGAGCGCTCTCTGTATGCTATGGGGGAGCACTAAGAATTTTTATTTCGCTGGAGCAAAAAGAGGAATATATTAAATAACAAAGCAAGAGGCTAAATTGCATGGCCTGAATAATAACTATGTGGATTACAGGAGGTAAATTGGGAGTGAAGAGAAGGGGGCTCATCAAGTAAGATAATATATGTAACCACTGGAACAAGGTAAGCACTCAATACATATAAGCTATTATCATCATTCACTATGGAGTGGGGATTTAAGCTGGACTTTGAAACTATGGAGGAACTATTCATTCATTCATTCGTTCATTCATGAAACGTATTTGTCAAGCACTTGTCAAGCACTGTACTGGACACTGCGGGGTAAAGAGGAGATAAGATAGATCAAGTACAGCCCTCATGGAGCTTCCATCCTGTTGGGGGACAGAGGAAAGACAGCAGACAAATAAATGAATAAAATAAGTACAGATTGTTCTTAGTGCTTTGAAGGAATTAAAAGTATATTATGATCACTCATAATGGGGTGGGGGATCTACTTTATACAGATCTACTTTGATCGGATGAGATGAGACCCGAAGATGGGAAGGAGCCAGCCACGAAAAGTGCTAAGGAAAGAACATTCCAGGCAGTGGTCAGAGTAAGCGTGAACATCTGGAGGCAAGAAAATACTTCCCTATTGGAGGAACAGAAGAGAGCAAGGCGAGAGTGGCTGCATTAGTAATTGGAGACATAAGCAGAAGGCAGGTCCCAGAGGACCTCGTAGGCCATGACAGGTTGGAATTTTATTCTCAGTCTCCCTATAAGTAAAGAGAGGGATAGTATTGTGATGGGGTGAGAGCAGGGCAAAGGTGCAGGATGAGCAAGGCATGTCTGTGGGCAAAAGCCAACACAGCAGCCTGGCTGGGGAGGGCAGCTGCAGCAGAAGCAGGCTGGAGACCAAGGTTTTAGCTAGATTCTGAATGGCTTGAATTAGTTTTTATTTTTATTCCCTGTAAGCAATACGGTGTTGTTGATTATTGATCAGAGGAATGATTTCATGAATTTAAAAAATTTCAGGGAGGGCTTCTCTGGCGGTGCAGTAGTTGAGAGTCCGCCTGCTGATGCAGGGGACACGGGTTCGTGCCCCAGTCCGGGAAGATCCCACATGCCGTGGAGCGGCTGGGCCCGTGAGCCATGGCTGCTGAGCCTGCGCATCCGGAGCCTGTGCTCCACAGCAGGAGAGGCCACGACAGTGAGAGGCCCACGTACCGCAAAAAAAAAAAAAAAAATTTCAGGGATACCTGCCGCATCTAACATACTATGGTAGGGAATCCAAAAATATGTAAGAAGACTTCTCTACCCAATTTACTGAATCTATTCTAAAAATTGCGTCTAGGGATATTCACCAAATGACGGTGAAAAGACTAGTGTAAGAAAATACTGCTGGGTCTATTGCAGGGGCCTCACCTGTACCACTTCTCCTGCCTCCTCAGCGGTGTTGCTCAGTCCCCTGCCATGTCACCTGCTCCCGCTCTCTGGCTTCCCCTGGGCATATCCGCAGGCTTTCCCCTCTTTTTAAATGTCATTCAACTTTAAGAAAACAGCATCTCTGAAAACCCCAGCCCTTGAACTACTGTTCTCTCCCTCCCTTGCTCTCTGTTCAAAGTTAAATTTCTTGGAAGAGTTATATGCATTCCTCATCCACACTTCCTCATCTCTAATTCAATCTATCATCATTTGGCTCACCCTAACTTAACTTTCAACTATCTCTACCCCAGTCCACCACTCCACTGAAACTTCTCTCCTAAAGTTAACAATTACATTCAAATTCTCAAACACAATGGTACTTTCCTTTCCTTATCATGTTTCATCTTTTTTTCTGATTTTCTAGCTTTAGATGTTGATCTGATCATATTCTCTTCCTACCCACCTTGGTTTCCTGTTATCCTTTTGGGTTTCCCTTCTAACTTTCCGTTTCTTCCTTTGAAGTGTCCTCTTCCTCTGTTAATCTCTTACATACTGATGTTCCCCAAAGTTCAATCTCCTGCCCACTTCCTCCTCATCCCATGTACTGTTACTGAGTAGCCTAATCCAAACCTATGGCTTCAACTGAACCAATATTCCAGGGACTCTCCCCTCTTCACATTCAGCCCAGAACTTTCTCCTGAGCTCCACATCTGAAGTTCCAGCTGGACACTCCTGGGTACTGCAAACTAAACCTCTTCCTCCATAGTTCTGTCCCTCTCTTCCCTATCTCGTGAACATCACCACCACCCGCAAAGTCAGAAAACTGGAATGTTTCACGGATATCTCCCTCTCTCTCACCCTTAGATGCAATTAATCACAAAGATCTGTCAACTCTGCTTCCTAAATATGTTTTCTTAATTTAGTCCCTCCTCTCTGCTCCCATTTGCCATAGTCCAGACTTTCATCATTTATTGCCTGGATCACTGCCATCACCTTCCAACCAGTCCTTCTGCCTCTAGTTGGGCCTCCCTCCAATTTATCATCTATGTTACTGCCAGGATGATCCTTATAAAATGTAATTTAGACAATGTTACTCCCTTGTCTAAAATCTTTCAATGACTATATGTAGTCTGCAAAGTAAAGTTCAAGTTTCCTTGTATTTCATAACAGGTTCCTCGTGGCCTGGCCACGACCCAACTCTGTGGGCTCTTCTCCCACCAACCCCTCCTAGCTATCCTACTCTCTAGGTCAGCATCCCCAATGCTGTTCTGAGCTGTACTTCCTCAAGATATTAATAAAAATCTGGGCAAATGAGTTTGAGAAAGGATGAAAACACATTTCTACACAGTAATATGCATTGAGAATGTCCAAGAAATGAACAGAGTGGGTCAAGTTTGAGCACCAAACTCTATTAACATCTCAAGGAATTCAATCTGGGAAATGCTACTGAAGGCATCAGAGTTCCTGGAATACGCCATACTTTCTTTCGTTTCTCCCCACTCTGCCTGGGTTGTCATTCACTTATTAATCAATTAATTTTTAAAAACAAACGGTATGTCCTAAAGAGTGCAATATACTGGGAATACAAATGGCAAAAAGGCTCTAAGTAAGCTAAATAAGTAAACCCATGATTACAACATGTCACGATAAATGCTATGTAACTTGGCAGAATAAGGTGAGGGACCTGACAGTTGGTGGGATCAGGAGACAGTAACCCTGCCTCCCCTTTTTTCACCTGGGTTATTTCTGAGATAGGTGTCAGTTTTCACTTGGTGTATTTTGAGTCCTAGTTGTTAAGTGCACGTATATTTATAATTGTTAAATTTTCCTGATGTATTGACTCTTATCTTTATGAAATGTCCCTCTTAGTCTCTAGTAATATTTCTTGTCTTAAAGTCTGTTTTGTCTAATATTAATATAACCACTTCAGTTCTCTAATGGTTACTGTTTGAATGGAATATTTTTTCCATCCTTTCACTTTCAATCTACTTACGTCTTTGAATCTAAGCTGTGTCTCTTGTAGACAGCATATAGTTGGATCTTGCCTTTTTATCCAGTCTGACAATCTCTGCATTTTGATTGGGGTGTTTAGACTCTTCACATTTAATGTAATTATTGATATGGTTGGACTTATATTTGCCATTTATCTATTTGTTTTCTATAGCTCAATTCTCTTTTTCATTCTTCTTCTCTGCCTTGACTGTCTTCTTTTGTGTTAAATATTTTCAGTGTAACATTTAAATTATTCTGTTAATTTTAAAAATAATTTAGTTTTTTTTAGGGATTATAATCTAAGGATTACAATATGCAACTTAATTTATCACAATTTACTTCAGATTAATACTAATTTAATTCTAGAAAAATATAGAAACTTTGCTTCAATATATCTCTATTCCCTTCTGCCTTTTTGTGCTATTATTGTCGTATATGTTACATCTATATATGCTATAAAACCAATGATACCATGTTGTAATTATTGCTTTAAATAATTGTATGTATTTAAAGAAGTTAAGACATGAGAAATAGATAACTGCAGTCTTTTATATTAGCCCATATAATTATCATCTCTGGTAATCTTCATTTCTCCCTGTAGGTATGGGCACTCCAAATTGAATGAGCCCCTTCAACTGTGGCAGAGGTATTGTTGGTACTGACAGCCTGCTCTGCCCTGACAGAACATCCACATTGGCCAACCTGGGGTGGAGGCAGGGAGGAGAATGGGAGGGGCCAGAATGCCACAGACTCCCACTGTTCTTACCTGAAGTTCAAGCATGAGCACTTTTCAGATTGTTGTGTCTCTTTGATCTATTCTCAGAAGGCTGAAATGGTTATTTTGGTTTTTTTTTTTAAGGCCTGCAACATGCGGGATCTTAGTTCCCTGACCAGGGATTGAACCTGTGCCCCCTGCATTGGGAACGCAGAATCTTAACCACTGGACCGCCAGGGAAGTCTCGTTTTGGTCAGTTTTGTGATTGCATTTTGGGGAGATCATTGCTGATCTTCTCAACCAGCTATGGCTGGAAGTCTCTGATGGCAGGGCTTTCAGTTAACAGCAGATCCATTGGGTCAGGCAGGATAAGGTAGCCAAGAAATAAGAAGTAAAGGACTGAATCTTAGAACAAGGTCAGAAATTACCTAGTTGGAGAAAGCAGTTACTCACAGCCCATCCTGCCACATGGAGTTTGAGAAGATTCCTAAGTCAGCAGAAGGCACTGTGTGAACCAGTGCAATCCACTGGAGCACTTTCTGGAATGGGAAGAACTGGAATTGACATTAAGAGATGGCTGGGGGTGAGATACTGTCTAGGTCCTTACATTTAAATGAAGTAACCTCTCCTTCCTGCCTAAGTGGTCTGATTTCACCAAAGGGGATCCAGACATTAGGATGATGACCTCTGTAAAGATGAAGACAGCAGGAGGTAATGAGCTGGGGTTCATCCTGGAGGGCAGAGAACGACTTCCGATAAGGAGAACTTGTGTCCCAGGAGCCTGGCTTAAGTGCATGAGAAAGAATTTTGCATTTTGTATTTTAAAAGTCCGTATCTCAAAGAAAGAAGAATGGTGGTTGCCAGGAGCTGGGGTGAGGAGCGAATGGGGAGTTACTAGTCAGCGAGTACAATGTTTCAGTTTTGCAAGATGAAAAGAGTTCTGGGTATAGGTGGTGGTGATGGTTGCACAGCAACATGAATGTACTTAGTACCGCTTAGTACCACTTAGTACCACTTAAAAATGATTAAGATGGTAAATGTTATATGTGTATGTTACCACAATTTTAAAAATTGGGAAAAAAAGCTTGTATCTCAGGGCAATGCTGCGCACGGTTGTGGTTCACAGTGAGTTAACTTATGTGACAGGCACCTGTGCACTACATTAGGCCTGGTCAATTAAGCCACAAATCTACACAATGCCTTGCCAAGGGTGGAGGTTCCTGTGCTTACTGGGTAGTTTATGAGATAGACGGACAATTTTGAATTGGAGTAATGCTTATAATGAGGTGAGTAGACACAATCAAACCTTGATTCTTGACTTTAAGTCCTAGCTGCACACCCACTCTTCTGAGCAAGCCCTAGAGTGTTGCTCTGACGGATGACAGATGTCCTTACAGGGGCAGAGCTGGCAACACAGCTACTTCCCTAGTGGCTACCAGCCACCAGTTAGCACACCGGCTGGAAAATAAACTTTAAAGCACTAGGAGCTGACTAAGGATTAAGTTTTGGAGAAATGGGATTAATAGTCATAATAATAGGCCAGGATAAAAGGATTAACAAAAAGATCAAAAAGAAATGAGAACTTTTCTGGGGAAGGAAGTGGGAGGGAGGGATAAATTAGGAGTTGGGATTAACAGATACACACTACTATATATAAAATAGATAAACAACAAGGACCTACTGTATAGCACAGGGAATTATTGATATATTCTATATCTTGTAATAATCTATAATGGAAAAGTACCTGAAAAGGAATATATATATATTATATATACAACTGAATTACTTTGCTGTATTCCTGAAACTAACACAACACTGTAAATCAACTATACTTCAATTAAAAAAAAAAGAAATGGATATTTGCTCTATTTAGAATTAAAAATAAAATGAGAACTTTTTATGCAGGACCTTTGTAAAAGCTTATAATCTTGATCAAATAAATTATGTACAGACATTAAACTAATTAAAAATGATGGTGTGTTTTCCAATTTTTTAATGTGGACTAGATATTACTTATTTAATAACAAAAGTCATTTTAAAATTAGCATCTCTTGAATTTCACAAATGTGATGTTGAGTGAAACAAGCCATACACAGAAGAGAGTACGTACTGTATGACTCTGTTTACATAAAATGCAAACCAGGCAAAAGTATTCTATGGTGTTTGAAGTCAGGATACTGGTTACTTTTTTGTTGGGGGTGGTGACTTTCCAGAAGGGAGCATGAAGGGGGCTTCTGAGGATACTGGTCATTTAATGTTTCTTCATCTGTATCTATATTTTATTTCAATAAAGTATTTAAAAGTTTTTCATCCTTAGTATTTGAATTAGTTGCATTTAAAGTTGAGAGGAATTAAAAAGTGAAAACTTATTAAATTATAAGACCCCACATTTTGTGTTATTGTCACTTGCATAGACCATTTTAATGTTAATGTAATTCAAGAGATAAGATACAGCATCATCCTTTATTTTTCTTAATTATCTGACATGTGCCTAAAGGCTCAAGTAGCCATAGCATTTCATAAGCATTAGCATAAAGCTGGCTGATGGAATAGAATTTTATTTCTCTTACCAATTTATAATTCTCCCCAGGGCTACTTTCAATCAAGGAAAGATTGAACTCCCCAATGATGTCAAAGACAGCATATTGCAGAGGTTAACTAACGAGTCACCCGGAGAAGGTGGAACAGCCATTGTGCTGACATGTTCAAGAGCTAATCGGTTCTGATGATGTAATTTGCAGTAGTGCTTGATGTCTATTAGCCTGATGTGAGAGAGCTGCTGTGGGCCCGGAGGATTAAAGTGTGAAGCATGAGGGGTGAGTGCTTTCAAATGGAGAGAGACTTTTATAGAGCCAAGTGAATAAACCTGGTCATGCTGGTTACCCTACCTAGACAGCCTGCTCACTTCTTCCTTATTTATACAGATTTTACCAGGCCTAACATAGTTTCAACTCCAGGCTCACTTTATCCAAGACCACTTCAGTCAACACTGATGCTCCCTTCCATGAACTCCTGTGGAACTTACAGTCAGAATTATATGCTTTAGCACTTACTTCTTGAATGTTTATCATGTACCCTCAACTTGACCAGAAGCTACTAAGGACATAATTTTTTCTGTATCTCTCACTGCATAGAACCTAATGGTAGGCACAAAATTTAAATAAAAAATAATTGGGGAAAAATATTGATAATTGTTCAAGCAGAGGAATGGTTACACATGGGTTTCTGCTACTATCCTTTCTACTTTTGTGTGCTTGGAAATTCCCTTGATAGCAGGGTTGGCAGATTTAGCAAATAATCATGCAGGATGCCCTGTTAAATTTGAATTTCAGATAAACAATGAATAATTTCTTATTATTAATAATTTGTATTATATTTTGATATATCACCCATAATTTTTCATACCATTTAATTTAATCGTATAATTTTTTTTTTTTTTTTTGCGGTGCGCGGGCCTCTCACTGTTGTGGCCTCTCCTGTTGCAGAGCACAGGCTGCGGACGCGCAGGCTCAGCGGCCATGGCTCACAGGCCCAGCCACTCTGCGGCAGGTGGGATCCTCCCGGACTGGGGCACGAACCCGTGTCCCCTGCATCGGCAGACCGACTCTCAACCACTGCGCCACCAGGGAAGCCCGGGTGACCTGTATTTTATCTAGCAACCTGACTTGCTAGAAACTTAAAAACATAATTGGTGATTGATCCATGGGCTCAGAGAAAGTGGATGGTAGAAATGGTGCCTTTTCTCTTAGAGTGTGATCTGGTGTCACTTACCTGTTATAAAGGCAGCTTCCTATGCTCCCCTACTCCGCCCCAGAGGTGCCAAATCAGTATTTCTGCTGGTGGGACTCTGCACTTGTAACAAGATCCCAGATGATTCTGATGCTGTTGCTAGCTAACCTGATGTCTATGTTTTTAGTTTTTCTGATATGATCTTTTATTTCCTTATAGTGGCCTTATTTAAGCAATTTCTACTCTGTTTTTATGTCAGAAACTTCACTGAAGAGATGTTGATATTCTTGTTCCATGACTCACCCACTAAAGTTTACAAGTCAAATACTGTCACAAATATTCTATTTGCCTTTTGTAGTAAAAGATCCCCCTTGAGTATTCATCCAATAGCCCAGCATCTTAACTACTAATTTATATTGTACTAATACTTATTCATTGTTATGAGAAGTAGTAGTTGGCAAATTTGCAGCTCCCTTTAGTATTTTAAGGGCTTGGGACTGTTCCAGTTTCAGCACTGATATTCATATGTCTTGTGCTGTCCCTCAGTCCTGGTTGCCCCGGCCGCCGTACCTGTAGTAAATGTCTCGGTAAACCACCCAGATCCCCACTTCAGGACCAAGGCACTCTTTTCACCAGCTGCTGGTAGTGTCAGCTCACAGTTGAGACCCTACTCAGGCAACTGCCTCACTCCAAATTATGCCCTGCCTCCAGGAGCTGTAAGCCATTGATGTAGCCCCAGTCCTCAATTCAGGATGTCTCTTGATTGGCCGTCCCAGCTCTAGAGCTCCCCGTGGGGACAGCTGAGGCCTCTGTTACAACTGCCTTGCAATTCAACTTCTCCCACTACCCAATCCTGCTTCCCTCGCTCCCTCGCAGAGGCAGCTCCTGAGCGCACTCCCTAATATACCCCTACAGGCAAATCTCAGAGTTCAAGAGTCTGGAGAAATCTGCCCTCCAGTAGCTGGCACAGAATTGGGGTGGTCCTAGTGAAGAGATTCTGGAATAAGATTTTGGAGCTGGGTTACCTGCTGACTAGCTGGTAATGAAAACCCCTCACTAGTGGTAGGTGGAGGCCCTGACAAAGTAGCAGTGCAATTGTAAAACTTTCACCAGCAGCAAACTGGGGCGGGATGCCAGCAGAAGGGAATGTACTGGAGGGTGCAGCATTCTGGGCACCCAGAGGTTCAGGGAGAGTAGTAATTTAAGGACAACGGAATGAGTGTTACTGGCCACTATCCATGTATTGGGGAGAGACAAGAAAGGCTGACAGTGATTAATCACCAATTTGAGAGGCTGAACCTCCTGAGGTTGAGGCCCAGAACTTAAATCATAAGGTAGCAGAGCTCCAGTGAAGACAGAATTCTCAATCCTAACAAGTCGGCTATGTCAAAATCATGGCCTTAATTGAGAAGAATGAGATCCTGAGATATGGAATGAGGACATGTGGGTCGATGTCCTTGTAAATCTCTCCAGATTTCCTTGGAATCCTTTGGGCTATAGAAGGGACCTACTCTCCAGGTTAAAAGCACTCTTCACTTTTGAAGTTTATACAGAGATTTTTGCCTTCAAAGAAAACACTTCCTATAGATACACACCACTTTATATAAAATAGATAAACAATAAAAATTTACTATATAGCACATGGAACTATATTCAGTATCTTGTAACAACCTATAATGGAAAAGAATCTGAAGCTGCACACCTGAAACTAACACAATATTTGAAATCATCTAAAGTTTAATAAATAAAATTTAAAAAAATACTTCCTTTCCTCAAAGGATCTTCAGGTACTCTGCCACCTCCACTCCCCACCCCCAAAACCAACAACTAGGTTTAAGTCACAACATAAGCGATGGGAAAAAAAAGAGACTGTGTCTCAGAAAAGCTGTATTGGCGGAAGCTGGAAGAGTATATATAGATATTGGGTATACGTGATCAAGGCAGGGAAGAACATAAAGCTGGGTAAGGAAGAACTCGTTTCTAAGAGATCTTGGGTATACGTGATCAAGGCAGGGAAGAACATAAAGCTGGGTAAGGAAGAACTCGTTTCTAAGAGAGCTCCTATGATATAGGAGCTCATCCTGGTAAGGACCCCAGGAGATGTTGCCATCACACTGCTAGGATGACTGTTGGAAGCTTGGAGAAAACATCATATCACATCGGTCTGCTGTATCAATGATATCATATTCATCACATTAGGTGAGCGGGAAGTGCCAGTAAGTTGAAGGCTTTGGTGAGATACTTGTGCATCAGAGGGTGGGAGTTAAACCCTACAAAAATCCAGGGCTGTTGTACATCAGTGAAGTTTTTAGGGGTGTAGAGGCTGGGCTATACTGGGACATCCCCTCCAAAGTAAAGGACAAATTTGCATTTCATGCCTTCCACTACTAAGAAGGGAGCACAATACATGGTAGGCCCTTAGGGTTCTGCAGTCAGCATTTTCCACACTCGTGAATACTGCTTTGGTCCTTTTGCTGGTAACTAAGAAGGCTTCTAGCTTTGAATGGGGTTTTGAAGTAAGTCCAGGATGTGGTGACAGCAGCCCTGCCAGTTGGGCCTTTCTAGCCAGCAGACCAGTGCATTTGAAGTTGTTTGCATTGCCTTGTAAACTCCCTCTCCATCACCCCCTAAAGTCTTCAGTGAAGTGGTGTCTCCTACCGTGGGTGTAAGAGGCAGCAGAGTTTCACGTTCAGATTCTTTTGCTACAAAACAGAGACTCTAATATGGAAGTTAAAACCCCAGGCAACAGAGAACCTAAGTACCCTGGAAATTTTCAGAAAACCAGGGAAATTGAGCCAAAAATGGATTGGCAGAGAGACCCCAGCTGACAACTGCGCTGCATATCTAATTCATCATTATACAAATTAGGAAGGTGGGGAGGAACTGTTAAAAAGGAGCCAAATGAGTTATAAAAGGCAGCAAAATATTAATGCTTTCCTCAATTTTTCTCCAGCAATTTGCATAGAAAATATAAAGGTGCTGCTGAAGCTTTAACCCATGTTTCCTGACTAGGGGATAAAATTGGGATCCTGATATAAAATCATGTTTCTCTGGCTCTTCCCCCAGATGCCAGGTGGCATCACCATTTCCCTCCTCTGACTCTGTTCCAGCTCCCTGGGATTCTGTCTGTGGCCAAGGCAGCCAATGCCTGGGCCAAAAGTGCCCGATTTCTCCTACAGATGCCCTTGCTGTCCCCTGCCAAGGCTGCCAGTCCCCACGCGGCCACTGCAGGCGCTGCCCTTTGGGCTCTCAGTGCCCCACAGACAGCCCAGCCAAATTGCCTTCATGGCCTTGACCTCCCTCCATCGCTGCCTTTCCCCAAAACCAGAGCTGGGCCGGGGGATACCGTGGGTAGCCCACTCTCACTTGTACTCAGCAGTGCCATATTTAGTGATTTGATATCCAGGAGTGATAATTTTTAAACTCCCTTCCATCTGATAAATTATTTTCAGTAATAATCATGAAAGAAGTGAATAGTGATAATGGCCAGAAGAGAAATGCAGCAGTGAAAATTTTCTTTTTTTGAATTTTGTATGGATAATCAGGCCTGTAAATAAATAAGAAAGAAAAGCAGAAGGAAAGCTTGTAGTACAAAAAGGAAGAAGTTAATAAGATTGCTTTTAATTCCATGAATGTATTTTTGCCATTTTATTATGAATTTTTCCAGCATACAGCAAAGTTGAAGAAGTTTTAATGATAACATACGCCCAGCACGTAGATTTTACCAGTAATATTTTACTATAGTTGCCTTATCAGATAGTTACCCCACCTATCCATTCCTCTATCTACCTATCAATCTTATCTTTCATATTTAAACTATTTTAAAATGGTGTTAGATTTATAGAAAAGTTGCAAAGATAAGTACAGAGCTTTCCCACATAGCCTGCACCTAGTTTTCCCTATTATTAACAGCTTACATTAGTGTAGTACATTTGTTACAACTAATGAAACAATATTGATACATCTTTTTAAACTAAACTCATACTTTATTCAGATGTCTGTAGTTTTTTCATAATATCCTTTCTCTGTTCCAGGATCTTCTCCAGGATATCACATTACATTTAGTTGCCATGTCTCCCTAGGCTCCTCTGGGATATATCAGTTTCTCAGACTTCCCTTGTTTTTGATGACCTTGACAGTTTTGAGGAGTACTGGTCAGGAATTTTGTAGAATGTCCCTTAATTTGATGTTTTTCTCACGGTTATCCTGGTGTTACAGGTTCTGGGGAAGAAGACCACAGAAATTAAGCCATTTTCAGCACATAATTATCCAAGGTCCATGCTATCCACATGATTTATTACTGAGGATGTTAACCTTCGTCACCTGGCCAAGGTAGTGTTTGCCAGGCTTCTTCATTGTAAAGCTACCTTTCCCTCTCCTTTTCATACTGTGCTCTTTGGCAGCAAATCACTAAGTGTAACCCACCCTTAGGTAGTGGAGGGGGGATTATTTGGGGTTCTTTTATATGGGGAGATTTGTCTCTTCTCATCCATTTATTTATCTACTTAATCATTTATTTATATTAAAATAGATTCTTGGGTATTTATTTTATACCTTGGACTAAAATCCAGTCTTTTTTTTGCCCCAATTTTTCCTGCTTTGGCGTTTGGGAGGTCTTCCAATTAGCTCTGGTATCCCTTTGATATACCCTCATAGTTTTACTTTTTGAGCACTTCCTTACTTTCTGGCACTACAAAGTGCTCCAGGCTCATCTTGTATATTCCCAGACCCAGTCCTAGAATCAGTCATTTCTCCAAGGAGCCCTGGTTCCTTTTATTGGAGAATGGTGTCAGAAACCAAGATCTGGGCACAAGGGGTGCTTGTTGCTACTAGAGTATTGTTCTTTCCAAGCCCTCTCAGCAGAGAGAGCTAAGAAATATATGCATGTATACTAACCTGTGTATAAGAACATATATAGATATTTAGATATAGATTATTACAGGTTATGTAATCTATGTCTATATAAGGATGCAGATTATGTCTATATCTATCCATCGATATCTGCATTAAGATTAACATGAGTGCATACTAATTCTTCCAGTCTCATCCAGAACCACAAAGCTCATTCTAGCCTCCTCCTTTTGCTGATCTGTAACCTCTCTCACTGATAGTGGGAAACCTGGCTCTCCACCAGCCATTTACTTATTTGCTCACTCCTGGCATACATATATAGCAGTTTCAGAATTGTTAACTTGTCCCCCTGGAGAAACACCTTTACCAACCAGAGTATAGTCTGATGTACTCTTTCTTTTGTCTTTAGTCTTACAGTTTCCGGTCATTTCCAAAGTTAGGTAGGTCAGCATCTCTTTTCCCTATTTCCCTTAGTGAGGTCATGTTGCAGTTTAGTAATATAGCTAGATTCTTTTGTCACAGGCTGTATTCCATCCCAGGATTCCCCCACCCTCCTAGTTGATTTTTTTAAAATTTTGCATTATTAAGGTTCACACATGTTCTGTAAAGTTCTATGGGTTTCTACAAATGGAGAGTGTTGTGTAGCTACTGCTACAGCAATATGCAGAATAGTTTCATGGCCCTATAAGTCCCCCTGTGCTTAACCTAGTCAGTCCTTCTCTCTCCCCAAATCCTTAGCAATGACTGGCTGATCAGTTTTCCAGCTCTAATGAGTTTTGCCTTTCCCAGAATGTAGACTATCTTTCTGCCTTCTTTCACTTTGCAATATGCATTTAAGATTCACCCATGTTGTTACATGGATTAATGCTTGTTCCTTTTGAAAAAATGGAGAGAACATATGCCAACTCAATTCAATCTCAATAATGAGTAATAACATTTCACAACTTAATGTCTGCAAATTAATGACTTCATCAAAATTGATCTGTGCATCTTCATATTTAAAGGACAGTACAACCAGATTTGACAATCTATCTACTCATAGTTGATCAAAGAACGTTTTTTATTCATTTTAACTTTGAAAAGTTTCTTTCACATAAAGTAACAGATGTGCAAATTTCACAGTTAAACCTTACCACTGTTAGAGCTGTAGGAAAATACATTCAATTTCACTCTAAGAAAAATGCAAGTTAGAATTATGCAGTAATATTTACACTTCTCATTTTGTCAAAGATCAAAGAGTTTGATGACATAATATGTGAGTGAGAATGTGAGATAGGAGGAACTCCAATATATTGCAGATAGAAGTGTAAATTGGAGTATCCTTTAAAATTATGGCAATAGATATAAAAATTACAAATGCACATACCTTTTGGTTCTGCATTCTACTTACAGGATTTTTTTTCTGTAGAGGAACTTACATGTGTGAAATGAGGTATGTAAAGATTATTTACTGCAGCATTGTTTGTAATGGCCTGTAATTAGAAACAACATAAATGTCCATCAATAAAGGACAGATTAATCAAATTAAATCAAATCAAGTCAATTTAAATTGTACACTGTCATTAAATAGCCTGTATGAAAAGATATAATAAGTGAAGAATGCAAGGTGCAGAGCTGCGAGTATAGTATCTGTATTAGGGCTTTTTAGAGAAACAGAACAAATAGGATTAATGGATGGATGGATAGATAGATAGATAGATAGATAGATAGGAGAAGATTGTAGGAATTGACTCATGGGCTTATGGAGGGCATGAAGTCCCACAATCTGCCATCTGTAAGCTGGAGAACCAGGAAAGCCAGTGGTGTGATTCAGTCTGAGAAGAGAGGCCTGAGAACCATGGGAGCTGATGATGTAAGTCCAAGTCCAAAGGCCCTAGAATCTGGGGCTGACGATGTAAGTCCCAGTCGGAGTCTGAAAGCCTGAGAACCAAGAGCACCAAAGTCTGAGGGCAGGAGAAGATGAATGTCTCTCCCAGCTTTACCTTTTTTTTGAAGATTTACCCTTTTCCAGCCTTTCTGTTCTATTCAGGCCCTCAGAGGACTGGATGATGCCCACCTGCATTGGTGAGGGTGGATCTTCTTTACTCAGTCTACTGATTCAAATGCTAACCTCCTTCACAAACACCCTCACAGACACATCCAGAAATAATGTTTATTATCTATTTGGGGCATCCTTAGCCCAGTCAAGTTGACACATAAAATTAACCATCATAGTACCCTTCCATTTATTTACAAAACATTTGCTTGCATATGCAAAGCTTATCTCTTGAAGGACACTCAAGGAATTTATAATGGTGGCTGATTTGAGGGAGAGAAGGTAGACAACTGGGCTGCAGGGTGGAAGGAGACCTACTTTTCATTGTGTACCCTTTGTCCTTGTAATACTTGTACCATGTTAATATACATGTAAATGTGATACAATAAATTCAATGTGAATTAAAAATCCTTGAAGAGTAAAAAATAACTGCAGAGAGCAGTAGGGGAGTGAGAGCCTTTAGCTCTGGATTTAGCATCATCTTGGCGACAGAAAAAAGAAAGAAGATGAATGGCATTGAGTGCAGCAGACTTAAATGTGGCCAGTGTCGCAGTGATCCCCCTGACAGATAAGAAAACATCTGTATCTAAGGATAAAGTGCTTATGCAAGGAATGCAACAGTACATAGATGAATATGAGTGTTTTTGTAAAACTCGATGAGAAAAAGCATTCTGAGAATATGAGGGGAATTTTTATATTGAGGATTGGTCCTGAGAGTCATCCTGGACCTTCCCTCTCCCTCCATCTACATATCCTAGAATCATCAAATCTTAGCAATTTAACCACTAAAAGATATCACAAATGTTTCAACGTTCCTCTACCACTTCCCTAGTCTAATCTATCACTAGTCACTACCCCAGACTGGCAGTCCTGAATCCCTTCATTCTAAATAAGAATCCTTAGTAGTCTCTATTCTCTTTCACAGAACCCTTTATTTGTCTTCATAAGTCTTGTCCATATATGAGAATACTTATTGGTGTACTTGTTTGATTAATGTCTCTTTCCCCAACTGGACTATAAGCTCCAAGAAGTCAGAGACCATGTCTGTTTTGCTAATCACTATATCCCCAACTCCAAACTTTGTGTTGAATAAATGAATGAACTAGATTATGGAATTCATTTGATAAACATAGCTGTATACATAAGGGGAATATTTTAAAACTGCATTGATGAGAATATAAGGAGGTAAATTATCAGAAGCAGCTATGTACTTGGTCATGGAGGATGGTCTAGAAAATACACTAGGTTTTTTCAGTCTCTGACCTCCACAAATGTGCCGTGCTTTGAGAGCTGTCTTCCTAGAGGTTTCAGCAAGGCATAAGATTTCAATACTAGTAAACGGAACAATTCTCCTTTTTCACTATCTCACTCTACTTTTGTGTAGAGCAAAGAGCTTCTTATTTGAAGATGTGAGGTCAAAGAAGACTGTATATATTGTTTTAGCATCACCTCCCTAGCAAGTCTGTACAGGTTGAGTATGAACTGGATGGAGTTCATGGCGAAGTTTTGCTTCAGGAATTTCCTGAAATAACTCTCCACAAAAGTTCGGCTCTCATAATTGAAGATTACATTGACCTCATGCACTGTTAGTGCACATTCAAAAGTTTTCTGGGAATCAAGACCACCATGAAGAAGTTTCCAGTGATTATGTTACCAGGTTTTAATGAACAAAAGTACTCTGTACATACTTTTTTTCATGTTCCATTGTGATAATTGTAATGTATTGCAATAATTTATGTGTCTGTTTCTTCTACCTTTGTAATGCGCCCTTTTCAAGGACAGGAGTATAATAGGAACTCAATATATATGTCTTAAATGAATAATCTGAATTCAGTACCTGGATTTGCCTCTTGGAGGAAAATTTTATTAGAGAGAGAACAGTTCTAGTGTAATTCACCACTTATTAGCACCTTAGCTCTGGACAGATCATTTAATCTTTCTTCATTTTCCTCTCTTTTAAATAATTATGAAAAATGTAAACATAAAGAATAATAAAATTAACATCTACCTACCACCCAGTTTTATAAAATTTTAATATTTTGTCAATTATGACAGAGAGAATGCCATGTGTTCATCAAATCCTATTTCATTTTCCTCTTCCCCGGGCACACAAAAAGATTGCATCCCCCAGCCTCCTTTGCAGGCAGGTTGGTACCATGAGACTAGTTGTGTCAATGGGCTGTAAGCAGATGTGGTGTGTGTGTGTGTAAGTTCCAAAGTAAGCATAGAAGAATGAATTCTCTGGGCTCTCTTCCCTGCTGCAGAGACCATGGAAGCATGTTTTAAAATGGCAGTATTGGAAGATCTGGAACCTCCATCAGCCTGAACGACTGATGTATCCCTGAATGACTATATGGATCAGTGTTTGAGAATATCCCTTGCTCTACATCTTCATCAACACTGAATTTTGTTAGCTTTTAAAACTTTTCTGCCAGTTTGAAGGTGTGAAATCATTGTTTTAATTTGTGTGTGTGTGTCTTTAGGATATTTTTCTATTTCTTTCCTTATTTTATTTGTTTATTTTTTGGCTGCGTTGGGTCTTCGTTGCTGCACGCGGGCTTTCTCTAGTTGCGGCGAGTGCGGGATACTCTTCCTTGACGTGCGCGGGCTCCTCATTGCGTGGCTTCTTTTGTTGTGGAGCACCGGCTCTAGGAACGTGGGCTTCAGTAGTTGCAGCACGCAGGCTCAGTTGTTGTGACTCACGGGCTTAGTTACTCCGCGGTATGTGGGATCTTCCCGGACCAGGGCACAAACCCTTGTCCCCTGCATTGGCAGGCGAATTCTTAACCGCTGCGCCACCAGGGAAGTCCTTAATTTGTGTTTTGCTGATTATGAGTGATCCTGAGCATCTTTTCAAATGTTTGTTTGTCACTGAGTTCTGTGAGTGCCTGTCCCTTCACCCATGACGGTAGTGGGTTTCCTTACCCTAGTGTTTTGTAGGAATACTTTTTTATTTTGGAAATTAATCTTTTGTCAGTTACGTTCACTGTAAATACTTTCTCCAAATCTGTAGCTTATCTTTTTTACTTTGTTTAAAGTATCTTTGTTAGACAGAAGTTTAATTTACTATAAAATAAAAATTTAAAAAGAAAGAAGTTTAATTTATTATTCTCCTTCTTCTGCTGCTTTGTGTAAGAATTCTTTCCTGTCTCATGGTCGTAAAGATATTTTTCTGTATTTCTTTTTGAAAGTTTTAAAAACTTCTCATTTTAAGTCTTTAATCTATCTGTAAAAGTTTCTGAGCCTGTATGCATGTGTGTATGCATGTGTGTATACATGTGTGTATGCATGTGTGTATGCATGCGCGCGCGCGCGTGTGTGTGTGTGGTATAGTATGAATGTTATTTTTTTCCATAAAAATAGCCAATGTCCCAAGACCATTTATTATTTATTTATTTTTTGGCCAAGACACACGATTTGTGGGAACTAGTTCCCGCACCAGGGATTGAACCCGGGCCACGGCACTGAAAGCCTGGAATCCTAACCACTAGGCAAACAGGGAACTCCCCTCAAGACCATTTACTGACTAGTCTATCTTTTCAATTGATGGTAATACAACTTTGCCATATATCAAATTTCCATTTGTGCTGGGTTCTGTTTATAGGTCCTTTAATCTGCTTCATTGGTTATTTTTCTGTCCCTGGGTCAAAGCTATGCTGTCTTAATTGCTACAATTTTATAGGTCTTGATATCTGGTAGTATGAATATTCCTCTATCTTGATTTTCATTATTGTCTTGTGTACTGCTGACCCTTTGTATTTCAATGAAAACTTTGGGTTGAGCTTGTCAAACTCTACAAATAGCTAAAGCTGAGATTTTTTACTATTGCATTTTCTGGTTAGTACTAATGATGCATAGAAATTCTATTGATTTTCATATTTTGATTTTGTACCCAGAATCTTGTGCCCTAATATTAATTGTATGTAGACTTTTTGGAATTTATAGATAACCTATAGACTGTAAATAAGAACAGCTTTTGTTCTTCCTTTCCAAATCTTATATTGCTCCTGTACAGTATTAAAAGGAAATGGTTACTCTTACTCTTTATTTTGATAAAAATGCCTTTAAAGATTCACCATTAAGTATTTGTTTGCTCTTGTTTTTTCTCTCTATGCTTTTCTGGTGAATATACTTAAGCTAAAGAAGTATATTCAACCTTTTTATGCTTCATTCTCCTCGTTTGTAATATGTAGATATCACCACCTGTTTTACTTATTTTGCTAGGCTATAGTGAGGATTAAATGAGATATCTTCTAGAAAAACCTCTGAAAATAGCAAAGTACTATATTCAAATGTCAGTGTGTGTGTGTGTATTTTTTTGTTCACTGCTGTATCCTCAGTACCTAGAACATTTTCTAGGACAAAGTTGGTGCTCAATAAATATGTGTCAAATGACTGTGAAGAAAGAGTACTAATAATAAACAATTGTTTCATGTAAAGTAATATTTCCCTACATCTTAGCAGAGATGGCAACATGCATGCTGCCATTCCCTGTATCACCTACCAGTGGCAGAAGCCACTAAATTATCTCAGAACCCCTTCTGAACTTGAACGCTCATACTCAGAACCCTTTTCAACTCAGTGTGCTAGTCAGCCATTTGCAACTTATTGTAGTTGGCATATGAAAAAGAACTTGTTTACCAATGTGCCTTAAAATTTAACCAAACCAATAGCATTTAATCTCTACTTGATTGGGCATATGGTACTGTTTGAAATTGAGGGTTTAGTATTTACAAAGGTAAATATCCACGGGAGGGTTACATAACAACCGGAACGTAGAAATTCCATTCTGTTTAGTTGGTTTATTTTTCTCATATAGTTCTTCAAAAGTTGAAAAAAAAAGATATCTGTTAAGTTAAAAGCAACATTAGGCCTACGCAAAATTATCCTTTTTATTAGTAAAATGCTCCGTTCATAAATTTATATTTATTATTATGTTGCTAGCTGGAAATGAATTGTGAGCATGATTTTAATAATTGGTTAAAGGGCTTAATTTAAAAAAAATTTTTTTCCAGCAAAGCTTACTGAATCTTCTATTTCTGATAGGTAGAAATTGAGGTGAATCATAAGTCATCCTCTCATATACAAGAACAAATAAGCATTAAATTTCCAAAGTAATCGTTAAGAACATAATTTTATTTTGTATGTTTATATTGCTTCTCATATTACATTTGCCATTTTCACTTCTTCTCATGTTATTAATCTGTAGTTTCATGTAAAAAGGGACTTTGTATGTTTCTCTTCCCAAACATTTCCACCTGTCACTTCCCTCCCACTTATCACAAACCCCTGTCAATTTTTGCCCTAGAATATACAAAATTTAGTGATTAAAAATAGAAATGTAAGATGTGTGCACTGGAAGGACACGTTCATTTACTGAGAGGTAGGTGATCAATGAATCAATATTATCTTGTCTCAAACCACAAACACCTTACACCTGGAAAGATCTGTGATTTCCCTGTGGTCCGTGATGCCTGTCATTTCTCACTTCTTGGCTTCCTGGGGAAATGAACGTGTTCCAACTTTGCACTCCTGCTGCTGGGCTTTTAAGAAATGTGTCATAACATTCAAAAAAATTCAGATGCTATTTTCTCCACTAACCAACCTTGCCAAGATCAAGCCTTGAGGCTCTTAGGAAAGATTAAAATTTCAAAGCTAGTACTTTGTAGAGAAGGGCATACATCATTATTTTGCTCTAATCTGCAGCCACCTGACAGGCTCAAGAAGCAATCATGGCCAGGAACCAGATTTCAGATATTGTAAAGTCATTGTTGCTTTTCAATTTTGATTTAGCCCATACAAAAGCTAACAAGTAAGGAAATTTTCATGATAAAATATTATAGGAAAAAAGAGAGTTCACAGTAGTATGGTTGATACAGATACATAAATATGTGTATGTATATGACATTAGGCAAGTTAGCTAAGGCCTCAAATTTCCTCTTCTGAAAAATGGAGATAATAGTATCTATCTCATAGGATTATGGTGAGTGTTAAATAAGATAATCTATGCAAAGTACATAGCACAGCACCTGGTAAGAATGTGTACAATAATATATAGTTTATGTAGACTATGTATTATTATCCATATTTTAGAACAAAGGTTGGATGGATATAAACCTAAATCTTAACGATGGTTATTTTGGGGTGGTGGTATTATAGGCGATTGCTTTTTTCTTTCCTTTGCTTTGACAGTATTTCTAAGTTTTCTCCCATGAGTCTATATTACTTTTTTTAAAAAATAAATTTGTTTTATTTTATTTATTTTTCTTTTTGGCTGCTTTGGATCTTTGTTGCTGTGCATGAGCTTTCTCTAGTTGCAGTGAGTGGGGGCTACTCTTCATTGCAGTGTGTGGTCTTTTCATTGTCTTGGTTTCTCTTGTCGCGGAGCACAGGCTCTAGGTGCACGAGCTTCAGTAGTTGTGGCATGCAGGCTCAGTAGTTGTGGCGCCCAGGCTCAATAGTTGTGGCACACAGGCTTAGTTGCTCCGGGGCATGTGGGATCTTCCTGGACCAGGGATCGAACATGTGTCCGCTTCATTGGCAGGTGGATTCTTAACCACTGCGCGACTTTTTTTCTTCAGTAAGAAGTCAGTGTCCCTTGACCAAAAGTAGTCAGGTGGTTCTCACTCAGCAGAATCATGGGGCATATAAATGAATGTCTGGAGCTGCCTGTGTTAGGTCATGATAATGGTCCCCAATGAATCCCAGCTCCCAGTGTCCACGCCCCTTTGAAATGTGACTTTGCCACTCCTCCCATCAACAAACAGAGTCTAATTTTCCACCAATTGAAACTGGGCTGGCTTTGTGACTTGCTTTGACTAATAGAATGTGACAGAAGTGATGCGATGTGAATTTCAGGACCTAGACCTTAAGAGACCTTGCAGCTCCTGGACTTCCCTGTTAGCACAGTGGTTAAGAATCCGCCTGCCAATGCAGGAGACATGGGTTCGAGCCCTGGTTCAGGAAGATCCCACATGCCATGGAGCAACTAAGCCCGTGTGCCACAACTACTGAGCCTGCGCTCTAGAGACCATGAGCCACAATTACTGAGCCTGTGTGCCACAACTACTGAAGCCTATGCATCTAGAGCCCATGCTCCGCAACAAGAGAAGCCACTACAATGAGAAGCCCGTGCACCGCAATGAAGAGTAGCCCCTGCTTGTCGCAACTAGAGAAAGCCCGTGTGCAGCAACAAAGGTTCAATACAGCCAAAAATAAATAAATAAATAAAGAGACCTTGCAGCTTCTTCTTTCGCCATCTTGCAATCCTGAGATGCTTCATGCTGTGTGGAAGCCCAGTTTAGCATACCTGAAGGATAGTTTTTGGGTCCCGAAAGACAGCCAGCACCAGCTGCCAGACATGTAAGTGAGAGCATCTTGGACCCTCCAGCTCCAGGCAAGTGGTCAGATGACTACAGCCACATAAGTGACCCCAGCTGAGCCTGAAAAGTAGATGCCTAGAGATTCAATACACAAGATTGTGAGACATAATATAACATTGATATTTTAAATTACCATGTGTTGGGTTGGTTTGTTACACAGTCATGGATATCTGAAACACTGCACTTCATAAATGCCTAGGCTGCCCAAACAGCTTCAACTTCACAGGGGATGCTGCAGAAAGAAGGGATTGCTTTCCAAACATATTAATTTATTGTACAGTTGTAGAGAGTTAAAAAAGTCTTCTTTTTATCTTTGCTTTGTTATCTGAACTTAACCTTACACTGTTGTAAATCTATACAGCTGTCCCTTGGTGGATACGGAATTGAGGATTTCCTCGATCACCTACCCCAGGGGCAAGAGTGCTCATTTTCGGGAGTCCCTGTTTGAAACTTTTGAGAAACATTGTCTCACTCTTATTTACCTATTGTGTGTCCCCCATTTTCTGGGGCTACCCTGGCTGGGATATCAAGGGACAAAACATTCATTCCTTTGTTAATCTGCTTCTTAAATGTTTATTGAGCACATTGAGACTGGGCTAAGCAATAAAAGAAAGCAGATGACTTTAAGACATGGTCACTGCTCTCCAGGACAGGAAGATAAGACATGCAGAAAACGTCAATAGAAAGTAATCCGTGCTAAATCACTGAGTGAATTACGGACAACTCATAAACCATATGAGTTTAGGGGAAGAAGGCCTTCCAACTAGAAGGGTCAAGATTGAGTTTATAGGAAACACGCAATTTGATTTTAGCCTTAAAGATTGAATTAAGCATTTGGTGGAGGTGAGATGGTGAAGGGCCATCCGGACAAGGGAATATTCATGAACAAAGGGCAGGAAGGAGATACAAGACACATTTGAGTGGTGTCCAGGAGACAAATTTAACTGAAGTGGAGGATTCATTTACTGAAATAAATGAAACAAATATTTTCTGAATGCCTGCTGGTGTCAGACACTCTGCTAGTCTCCGAAAATATTGAGATAAATGACAGTGGACCCATTTCTAAGGAATGAGTAATCTAGTGTGCCGGTAGCAAATACACCATTGTAGTGGATACGATGATAAGTTTGTGGCTAAGTATCAAGGAAGATAAGTCTGGAAAAGTAGGTTGAGGCCAAACTGTTGCAAGACCTTGAAAGCCAAGATTTCCCCTGTATGGTTCAGAGAAATTTCCACTTTAAAAAAAAAAAAAAAAAGAAACTTTTTTTTTCATATTAAGCTTTCTTTGGAACAGTATAATAGACAGATAAGAATGGAACTATTCTCTCTCAGTCCTTTTCCCTATAACAGCCCCAGTGTTCCTCTACAGTCCCAGAGAACACAGTTTCAAAAACAATATGATTGTGCTGGCAATAGGGGCTTACTGAAGTTTTTTGGTTAAAATCAGGAGAGTCACATAATGTATGTAAGACGTCCAGTCAAAATAGATCACAATTTTTGAGCAATTACTAGGTATCATATTAAGTGTTTTCGAACATCAGGATGGTACTATTATTACTATTATTATCCCCGTTTTAGAGGGGAGGGGTGTTTTCAGAGAGATTAGGTAAATTATCTAAGGTGTACAGTGGCCAGAGTAGAGTCAATGAGATCTTAGAGTCTGTGTCATAGGTTAGGCACAGCTGGGAGCGTGTGAAGCCTCTAAGCTATACTGCCTTCTAATCTGCTCAGCTCATACCAGACACTTGATTAATGGTATCTATTAGTATTATCATTTTTTCTAGTGCTCTTAAAAGAGGACAAGGGTCTAGGAATTGCTTCATACATTTGGATATACAATTTTAGTTGAGGCAGATGAGCTAATGGCCCACAATCACTAAATTTAAAGACAATTTGGGACTTCCCTGGTGGTCCAGTGGTTAAGACTCTGTGCTCCCATGGAAGGGGGCACAGGTTCAACCCCTGCTTGGGGAACTAAGATCCCTCATGCCATGTGGTGAGGCCAAAACTTTAAAAATAAATAAACAAAATGAAAATAAAGTCAACTGGTTTCAATACAGTAAATAAGGTACCAAATGATATCATTATTTACAATTCATCTATTCTGTTGGGGTATTATACAGATTCATGAAAATATCACCTTGATGGGTTTTGAGCTACTTAGAACAGTTTTCTCCATAAAGAAAAATGAAAAAATAAATGACCAAGAAAAGTACCAAGGGTTGTATGGACGTAATGCATAGTTAAAGAAATGCAATTTCAAACAGTGAGGTTCCAGGGCTGCCATGTGGAGTTGTTCAGCTTGGGCAATGTGCAAAGGTGACTGGCCAAGGGAAGAGCAGTGTGGAAATGGAGTTCTGAATGGAAAATTACACATTCTGGCATGGTCTGTGTCCATCTAGAAAGTTGGGAGTGGGGAGGGAACTTTTAAAATTCATCCACCCAGAGGGGACACCTTTAAAAAATTTAAACAAAGGCATCCTATAGGTTTGCATTATTTACAACAGTCAAGATATGGAAACAATCTAGGTGTCCATAATTGGATGAACTGATAAAGAAGATGAGATACATATACACATACTTACATACACACAATGGAATATTATTCAGCTATGAGAAAAGACATTCTGCCGTTTGTGGATAGACCTTGAGGGTACTAGGCTAAGTGAAATAAGTCAGAGAAAGATAAATACTGTATGATATCACTTACAAGTGGAATCTAGAAAAGCTGAACTCACAGAAAAAGAGACTAGAATGGTTGTTACCAGGGGTTGGGGTGTGTGGGGAAATGCGAGATATTGGTCAAAATGTGCACACTTTCAGCTATAGGATGAATAAGTTCTGAGGACCTAACCTACAGCATTGCGATTATAGTTAATAATACTGTATTATATACTTGAAACTTGCTGAGAGAGTAGATCTTAAATGTTCTCACCACAAACAAAGAAATGGTAATTATGTTACATGATGGAAGTGTTAGCTAATGCTATGATGGTAATCATTTTGCAATATATAAATGTAACGAATCAATACGTTGTATACCTCAAATTTACACAGTATGTCAATTATATCTCACTACAGCTGGGAATAACAGGGGATTTGAGGGAACCCAGCTCTGAGACAGAGATAACTGTGCTGCAGGTTTATTACTTGAGCATGCTTGGGTTCAACACCTGTGGAAGGAAGGGAAGGAAGCAGGATTGGGCAGGAAGAAGGTGGGCTGTGAAGTAGTCTCAACAATGGCCTCAGCTAAGCCTATTGGGATCTCTGGAGCTGGGATGGCTCTTCAGAGCTGCCCTGCATTGGGGTGAGAGGGCCAGACCTTGATGTACCCTGGCATCAACCAGTCAATGCGTGAGGCTGTCACAGGAAGATATGAACTCGGGGGAGGGGACTATTGAGCTGAGTCAGTTCTGGTCTCCCATCGCCCAAAAGGACTAAGTCCTTCAGTTCTGAAGAGGGAACTGGGTGGCCTATTTAACACCACTTCTGTTGCAGAGCCCATTTTCCTGCAGACTCAATAGCATTGTAAATTTGTCAGGAGAACCCCACATGGTTAGCCCTTCAAAAGACAGCTGAGGGCTTTCCTGGTGGCACAGTGGTTAAGAATCCACCTGCCAATGCAGGGTCCTGGGTTCGAGCCCTGGTCCAGGAAGATTCCACACGCCACGGAGCAACTAAGCCCAGGTGCCACAACTAATGAGCCCGTGTGTCACAACTACTGAAGCCTGCACACATAGAGCCTGTGCTCTGCAAAAAGAGAAGCCACTGCAATGAGAAGCCCGCGCACCACAACGAAGAGTAGCCCCGCGCTCGCTACAACTAAAGAAAGCCTGTGCACAGCAACGAACACCCAACACAGACAAAAATAGACAGCTGATACAGCTAAGAACAGCACTGGCTTTTGGTTATTGATCCTGAAACATTGCCTCCTCATATTAAAATATCGACCAACACCATTTAATTGCTGGTCTTCTTGAGCTCTTAACTTCTCATATTAAGCAAATTGTAAAAGATGAAATGTCTTTTATATCAGAAACATCACTTTTTCTTTTTTTAAACCCTACTTCCACCCACTCATTGTTTGACTCTTATTGCAGTGGTTTTAAATCCTCTGGTGAATTTGCTACCTGCTCTTGGGAATTAAGGGAATACTGAATTTTTCCTTCTGTGTAGTACATATATAAGTAATACTTTGACTACACAGAAACCCTCATTCTTTAATAAAAATGATGTTTTATTGAAGCTGAAGAAGCACATCAGTGCATTACAGTGCTTTTATATTAAAAATCAAGCTAGCTTGTTTTGCCAGTTTAATCAAGGGGTGAGTAATTGGAAAATAATTAAGTTGGCCTGGTTTACAGGAGTGTACCACCTTGTAAATGAGTTTATCTGGAGAATCTGGATGCTATCAAAACATAAGGGAACATAACCTCCCTTTGGGAAAGTAAATCATGTGGCTTGAGAGGAAGACAAAGGAAAGCTCTGGAAGAGAGCTTGTGCTTCTGAGTTTGTGGGTTTAGCAAGATCGGTTCTGGGGTTGGATGGCAATAATACTGGCGTCAAAGCAGTCTTTATCCTTTAATAATTCCCTAATCCTTGTTGTTATGTGAACCAGCAAACATTTGAAAGGCAAAGCTGTGGAATGGAATTAAGACGGTTTCCTGAATGAGGCAGAAAGTTTCAAGGGGAGCAAAGAACTTACAGTTTTCCACTGGAAGCCTACATTTTGAGAAATTTAGTGAATACCAATCAGAAACAAAATGTTCTACAAATCTCAGTATAATTATTGGTGCTAATCAAAGGCATAAAAACCACCAAAGTGGCTTCCACATTGTAGGAAGAGTCACTTAAAGGGGAGATCTCTCCCAGTGGTGGCCAGACTTGTATGTCTGGAAGCTTATTGGTTTGGATTTACCTCTAACCATTTACATAACATTGAGAAAAACTATGTCTATAATATTGGTCCATCTCAAAGAATGGAGGGGGTCATTGCCAACAGAGATGATGGGGGGGCCAAAGCCCACTCAGGTCACCCCTGCATACTACCATTTTTCTTTCCTGTGAAAATAAATTTTCAATAAACAAAGTTATCAAAGGACCATTTCTTAATGTTTTGCTTAGGGATCCTGACTGTAAACTTAAGTTAGCTGCATATCCGTAATATAAACCTGGATTTATTATTACCATTACTAAGGAGAAGCCTATGAATTGCCTTTGAATAAGATACAAGGTCACAATAATTGATTATAATTATTAATTGATTAGACAACATCATTAAAATGTATTTTTCAGTTTCATTGAGGTGTAATTAACACAGCAAATAGCATGTATTTAAAGTGTACAATTTGGGCTTTCCTGGTGGCGCAGTGGATAAGAATCTGCTTGCCAATGCAGGGGACACAGTTTCGATCCCTGGTCTGGAAGATCCCACATGCCGTGGAGCAACTAAGCCCGTGCGCCACAACTACTGAGCCTGTACACTATAGTCCATGAGCCACAAGTACTGAAGCCCACATGCCTAGTGCCCATGCTCTGCAACAAGAGAAGACACCGCAATGAGAAGCCCGTGCACCGCAACAAAGACCCAACACAGCCAAAAATAAAAATAAATAAATTAATTAAAAATTAAAAAAAAAATAAAGTGTACAATTTGGTAAGTTTTGACATAAATATTCACCTATGAATCCATCACCATAATCAAAATAATGAACACATTTATCACCCCCCGCAAGTTTCCATGTGCCACTAAGTCCTCTCCCTCTTCATTCCCAACAACCATTGGCATGATTTTTATCACTGTAGTTTAGTTTGCCTTTTAGTTTCCATGTACTCCTTTTTGTCTGGCTTCTTTCACTCAACACGGTTTTTGAGATTTATCCATGTTACTGTGCACATCTAATAGTTCATTCCTTTTTGTTGCTAAGTAGTGTTCCATTGTATGGTGTGATGGTTGATTTTATGTGTCAACTTGACTGGGCTAAGGGATGCCCAGAAAGCTGGTAAAACATCATTTCTGGGTATATGTATGTAGGGGTGTTTCAGAAGAGATTAGCGTTTGAGTTGGTAGACTGAGTAAAGAAGATCCACTCTCGCCAGTGTAGGTGGGTATCATCCATCTGTAAAGGGCCTGAATAGAACTAAAAGGCAAAGCAAGGGTGAATTTGCTCTCTGAGCAGGGACATCCATATTCTCCTGCCCTCGGTAAGGAACACAACATGTTACAATTATTTTAGGTTTTCTCTGAAAAAAAAAACCTCATTAAAAAGTAATCATAGTTCTCAATGATTTTAAACGTTGTAATAGAAGTCAATAAGATTTACCTTTACAATTTAATTGGATGTCTGCACATCTATATGTGAGGCTGTTGGAAAAAGGGATAATTTGGGGTGGGTTTGGAAGAACCGAAACTTCTGCTGCAGCAGTGGGTAGATGACAGCTTCTCAGGTGGAGGGATAGGGCACTAAGTCCATAAGAAGGGGGGAGACAGGAAGAATAGAATATAGAGTCATAGAACTTGAGGACACAAAATTCTTTAGAGGTCACCCTGTCGAATGTCTCATATTTAAAAGACCTTTCTGAAATGCCATGGGATAGCACAGAGCCTAAGACAATAGAAAAGATGGAAAGAGAATACCCCAGAGGTTTCAACGATGACACTGAGGTCTATGTTAGAGGCCAGTGATACCACCACTTTATGAATCACCTTTGTTGAAACCAGAAAAGATGTCCCTTTGGGCTGACAGACTCACAGGCTCTCAGCCTGATTAATGAAATGTGTGCTGGATTTCAGCCTTCCCAGACCCCTTTGATGGTGTGCTTTTGTGTTTTGGCACAAAAGCCAAACAAGTGTCTTTCCCCAAGCCAGAGAGGAATCTAGCAACCAGAATTTCTAACTCAGTTGGTTTGAGAGGGAGCTGATTAGAGTCAGCACAGTTTGAACACGAAGGTTCAAACAAAATAACTTTTCCAGCAATCAAGTATAGATCAGGGTGGCTAAGACTTGATAATAAGGCCAGGGGATGGAAATCAAGGTGCTGTGGATCCAGGATAAGAGGGGACTAAGGACTGATTGGAGACCTCTATCTGCAGAGGTCAGGTTCTAGTGGAGGATCTGAAAGGCTAAAGGAGAATGATGACAGGGGTATTTGTGAAGCTGGTCAATATCCTACTCGGCACAATGCTATATACTTTGATGCTACAGTTTTTATTCCAAAGTTCCCTCATGCTGAAGTGATACATCTGAGCTGAGACATGGGGAAACTGAATGTGTGTGGGGACTGTGAATTGGTCTTTGATAAGAAAACCAAAACAAAACCTCCATTTGATTTTGGATGATGACAATAATGAATAAACTTGAGTTCCACTAGACATGAGACAGGATACAATTTTTAAATTTATCCACTTCAGTCCAATGTTTTCTTTTTAAAAAAATTAATTAATTTATTTATTTTTGGCTGTGTCGGGTCTTCATTGCTGCGCGCGGGCTTTTTCTAGTTGCGGCGAGCAGGGGCTACTCTTCGTTGCGGTGCGTGGGCTTCTCATTGCAGTGGCTTCTCTTGTTGTGGAGCACGGGCTCTAGGCATGCGGGCTTCAGTAGCTGTGGCACACGGGCTCAGTAGTTGTGGCTCGCGGGCTTAGTTGCTCCGCGGCATGAGGGATCTTCCCGGACCAGGGCTCGAACCCGTGTTCCCTGCATTGGCAGGCAGATTCTCAACCACTGCGCCACCAGGGAAGTCCCCAATGTTGTCTTTAAGGACAAATAAATAGACAACTTTGTATCAGTATATTAGAAGTATGTGGTGTGGTTCAATTTAAGATCAGGTGAGAATTTTAGGAAACATGGAAAGCATTCTATAACATTCAACACCTAAATTGAAGTATACATACACCTGAAACTAACACGACATTGTAAATCAACTATACTTCACTTAAAAAAAAATAAATTGAAGTACACATTGCTACTATTACTTTCCAAGCAAAAACAGAATGTAGAGTTATTTTTTTTTTAACTTATGTAGCCTTTGATTATGACCCCAGGGACTTTGAAATAGCTACTGAGATGCCATCTACGCTTTTTAACTGCCGTTAAAATAATTTTAAATTTTGTTAGGCAAATTTAAGGTATTTCACTTTATTACCAGAATTAACTGGATTACATATGAATTTTCTAGTTAAAACTATCTTGATATTAACTCTTCAATTTTAAGGGTTAGAATTTCAAATCCTGAAAGGTTAGTCTGGTTTTCTGGTTAATCTGGTTAAAAGGTTAATCTGGTCTATTGAGCACCTTTCTTGCAAGATGGCACTTTAAAATGCAGATTCTACGGTTAAAAATGTTTGAGAAACAGTGGGTAATCTTGTGCAGAAACGCAAAACACATTAGCCCATTAAAAGTTCTGCAGTAAGAGAAATTTTAAAACTTTATTTAGCCAAGAGTTTCCCAAAGATATATGGCTGTAGTACTCCTTTTTAAAGTAAAGTTTTGATTTACTTAACCTTGTTCCAGTTATAGATTGCTGCTTAACAAACTTTTCTAAAACGTAGTCGCTTAAATTAACAGCAGTTGTTTATTTAGTTCATGAATCTGCAATTTGGGCAGGGCTCAGTGGGGAAGGTTTGGCTCTTCTCCACTGGATGTCAGCTGGGGTAGTTTGAATAGAGTCAGGAGGATCTACTTCAAGATGGTTCACTCACGTGGCTGGCAGGTTGATGCTGGCTGTCAGGTGGGAGCTCAACCAGGACTGAGGGCCTGGGGCCTCTGTTTCCTTCCACACAGTTTCCTCCACATGGGCCTCTCCGTGGGTTATTTTGGGCTCCCTTAGAGCACGGTGGCTGGGTTCCAAGAGTGAGCGTTCCAAATGACAGGAAGTGGAAATTGCCAATTTCTTAAAGTCGGGGTCTAGAAACTGGCACAAGTGTCACTTCTGCTGTATTATATTGGTTAAGCAGTCACAGATCTCAGATTCATGGGGAGGGAACATAGATACTTCTCTTGGTGGAAGGAGTTTCAAAAAATGTAGTGGATATATGTTAAAATTATACACATAGAAAAATGCACAAACCATAAGAGCAGAGTTTAGAGAAATTTTGCATAATAAATGTGCCTGTGTACTCAGCACCCAGAAACCTCCCTCCACCCTGGCTCTGCTCCCACCCCATTGTCCTCTTCCAGTCACTACCCCCTCAAGGGTAACCAACACCCAGGACTATAATACTATAGGTTAGTACAGGGTTTCTCAACCCCAGCTGGATAATTCCTTGTTGGGGGTTAGGTGGGGAACTGCCCTGTGCATTGCAGGATGTTTAGCAGCATCTCTGGCCTCTACCCACCAGATGACAGAAGCACCCTCTCCCCTAGTTGTGACAACCAAAAATGTCTGCAAAAATTGCCAAATATCTGGGAGGGGGGCAAGCAAGATCACCCCCAGTTGAAAATCACTGGGTTAGAAGATAATACCTCTCCTTTATTGTTTGTCTAAATCCCTCTTAACCATCTAGAATATAAATTCCTAGAATATATGCCTGGTGTATAGTAGCAAATTGAGACTATCTATTGAATGGAGGAGTGAATGAAAGGTAGCAATTCTAAATAGATATTTAAAGACTCAACTCTATATATTTACACAGCTGAACCCTCAATTACATATAATTTGTTCGTTTTTGTGAGAAATGCCATTTTATGAAGTTCACATGGATTTAAAAACTCGAGAATATATATGCATGTAAATAGAAATATATATTGGTTAATTTCTTCCTGCAGCAACGTAAAATACAAGCCAGGGAAATAGAAAAAAAACTGTGATCACCCAGACAAATAGGCAGTATCCCATGATAGTGTTAATGATTTACTATAATAAGCCACAAACTGTGGTTTGTAATTGCTGTGACAGCCTCGTGAAACAGGAATTTGCAGTAACAAAGTTTTCGTTAAAAACCTGGGTGAGGCACTATGTTCTAAAAGATTAGAAGGGGAGGAGGAAGAAGTACAAGATGGTAACAAGGGCTTGGAAAGTTATTTCTTTACAGGAAAAATCTAAAAATTTCTTTTGGAAGATAGCCACTGACTTTACTCTGAAAATATCCCTCCCTCCCCCCAGCACATGTGACAGTGTGACATCTCACTAGGTAAATTTTGTAAGGGTTCTCCCAAGAATAGTTTTCAGTGGAAACGGGATTCTCAATGAATTTCAGCAGACATGCCCTTCTTTTTGAAATTCCTAACTACAGTTATTACTCTTCAGTCAAAATTGTGTCCGAAAAATGGACACAGTTACTAGTAGATAAGGCAACTAAAGTTAGGGGCACCATGAAAACAGAATTTTATAGTTGCCAGGGCTCTTAGAGACCATACGATCATTCTGAAAGGGCAAACTACTACAAAAATTTTACCTTAGCAGTTATCCTGTTTTCTGGGTCGTTCTGAATTGTTTCAACTCCTTGAAGACACCTCTGTTAAAAGTGAAACTCATGTGTAATCCTCAGGGTGTAGAGTAGTGACTTGTGCACAGAGCTGGTTAATCACAGGACAAGTAATTTTGAGCCAGGGCTCAAAATGATCACATCCAACATATGTCTTATGTAACAAAGAGAGAAGAAATATAATACATACAACTATGGAGCCATATTAGCACAAAGGCTTCTATCAACCTCACAGGCTTAGTTGCCTGAATGCTGTGGCTAGTTAATGTCTGAATGAAATAAATTTGATATGGATTATTCAAATCCTTGAAGTTCAAAATATGTTATGGCATCTAGATTTTTAAACTGGAATTTGAATACCACTTATAAAAGAAGTATGTCTGTACAGTTTTTTTTTTTTAATTTCCTAAGATCTGAATATGTTAAGACTTGTCATTACACTGTGAAATGCTTATGATTCATTTGAGCAGAAGCAGCTAGGGATGAGGAGAGGGTGGGAGTGTGAGTGTATCAGTTCTGTATGACGCAGAAAGGGAGATGAAGTAGAAGGGAGGAAGTTTTGGATTCCTTTTTTGAATCAAAAATAGCTTAAATCAAGTAATTTGTTTACTTTTAAAACAGGAAAAAATGACCAAAAATCTGTAGTTTCCTGAATGACACACAAATCCTATTTCAGGAGAATAATTGTCATAATTGCAGGTTACTTTCTTAAAATACCTGAAAAAATTCCTTCCTAGAAGTGTAAGTTCACAAGGATAGAAAAATATATTTACACCACAGGGTGCTTGTACACCAAAGGAATTTGCTCCTTCCACGTAACCTCCACAGTAGCATTTAAAGAACTTATTAGCAAATTTACTGCCTAAATTAGAAATTTGGAAGGGAAAAGGAATTGACATGTAACTTGATTTCACTAGGTATAAAATTCTTTTATTTTCATTCATTATCCAACAAAAATTTATGGAATACGACAAAGACATTGGGCTAGATGCAGGGGGTGTAAGGATGAGCAAGACACAGTCCCTGCCCTCAAAGTCTAGACGGAGAAACATACACATACTTTCAGACATATACTCAAATATACACATGCTCACACACACAAACAGACCCACATATACCCCCATACACATATATTCACATACATATTCATTGCTCATACACAAACACACCCAACACCCATACACTTTCACATACTCACACACATTCACATATAAACATATTTACACATACACACACACATACATTTGGGAGCTCACAAAGTGGAGACCATGAGTAGAGTATGTTTCCAGGTTACAAAGGGAAGGAGAAAGAAATAACAGTGGCAACAATCCTGTGAGACAGCTATTACAGAAGCTCAGTACGGCTAAGGAGATAGTCATAGCGGAGTTGTTAAATGCTAAGGAACTGGTTTACCAAGATCTAGATTCAAGTTCAGATCCTCCATTACTATCTCTGAGGTCATGACTATGTTATTTATATTTAATGTTGTCTCAGTTTTCCTCACTTTTACTTGGGAGCTATCACAGAACTTACCTCCAAGGGTTTATATGAGGTTTAAATGAGATGATACATGTAAACCACTTAGCACAGTGCCTGGCATGTAGTAAGCACTCCATGCGTATTCAGTTTTTAATTTTTAATGATATCCTTATTATTATCAGTGAAGGTTAGTTATCTGGTAAATTGTGAAGACAGTTCTCCCCTCATCAATCTGTTAGTGAGTGGAGACAAAACATTGTGTATTAAATGAATACTTTACGTGGCCACTGTTTAAACTTAATTTTTAAAGGATTAAAAATTCAAGGAAGGCAAACTATATTTACAGTTAACACAAACATCTAGATATCATGGTCATTATTGGGAAAATCTGAATCTGACTACATATCATCTCACCTGGTATTATTAAATAATTTCTGTGGTTGTAACTTCATGGAAAAACTATATAAGCTATTATTAACTCCACAATCATTTCACCAAAGTATGTTGGACTTGATCACCTCATTTATACACTACTGACAATGTCATTTGATATTATTCATTGATATGATGAGGCAATTCATAAAATAAGAAATAAAGGTGGTCAGTATACATCTGAAAAGGTGTTACATCACCAACAATCAGAGAATTGTAAATGAGAGATTATTTTGGACTATCTTGGCAAAGTTTAAAAAGATGGTTTGGGTGCTATTGAGGGCCTGGTGACACTGGCATTCTCATACCTACATTGGTAGTAGGAGCAGAGATTAGTACAACCTTTCTAGAGGCCAATTTGGCAATACAAGTAAAAACAAAAATATGTTCTTTGATTCAGCAGTTCCACTTCTTGAATTTTATCTTAAAGGAATATAATCAGACAAATACACAAAAATGCTTGTATATGCATGCTCACTGCAGTGTTGTTTGTGATGACAAAAAATTGGAAACCACCTAAATGCCTGTCAGTAGAGAAATGCTTAAATAAATGATGGTAGAGCTATACACTGGGACTCTATGCAGCTATTAAAAAGATAGATCTATTTGTGTTGACATGAAAGATGTCCATGATCCATATCAGATACCATTTTTATTTAAAAAGGTATATGCATAGAAAAAAATTTGGTCATCTATAACTTTTTAAAAGCAGCTTTATTGTGGTATAATTTACATACCATACAATTCACCCATTGTAAGTTTACAATCCAATGACTTTTGGTAAATGCGTACAGTTTTGCAAGCATTACCACAATCCAGTTTTAGAACTTTTTTGTTACCATCCAAAGTTCCCACCTGCTCATTAAGGCTTAACTTTTAACAGTGGTTAGGTTGAGGGTGAAGTCTGGGAGAGTGAAGGCGGGAGGGGAGAATTATAGACAGCTTCCTAGTTTATCATTTCTGTCTCATTTGAATTAATTTACACCAAGGATATACTATCTTTTCATTGAGAAAACAGTAAAGGTTTTTCTATTTTGAAAAGAACAAAAAAAGGAAACAGACTTATACCCTTTGACCCAAATCTACTTCTGGTAATTTACCCTAAGGAAATAATCAAATATGTGGAAAAGGATCTGTGAACAAAGATATTTATCAATGTTTTATCTGAAACAGAGAAAAGTTGTTAAGCAATCTAAATATCTCATGATGGAAGAAAACAATTACTAATCACACTGAAATATGAAAGGTACAGGATGCAAATATTTATATGCAATCTTTATAATTTTATCCATGTAAAAAAAGTTAATGCACAGCCAGAAAGTCCTGTTTGGAAATATAATGAAATCTTTCCAATGGTTATCTCTGGATGGTAGAATTATAGCACTTTTAATTTTTTTGTGCATTTCTTCATTTCCCACAATGAATATGTATTTTCTTTACATCTAAAGCCAACTACATAAATGATACTAATTAAAAATAGGGCTTCCCTGGTGGCACAGTGGTTGCGAATCCGCCTGCCGATGCTAGGGGACACGGGTTCATGCCCCGGGTCCGGGAAGATCCCACATGCCGCGGAGCGGCTGGGCCCGTGAACCATGGCCGCTGAGCCTGTGCGACCGGAGCCTGTGCTCTGCAACGGGAGAGGCCACAACGGTGAGAGGCCCACGTACCGCAAAAAAAAAAAAAGAAAAGATTAATTATGGTATTGTTTTCACAGGTGTTTCCATTTGTCAAAACATAAGTGTATATTTTATTTTATTTATTTTTACAATAACTTATTTTCTCATTTTTATTGAAATGTAGTTGATTTACAATGTTGTGTTAGTTTCAGGTGTACAGCAAAGTGATTCAGACCATATATATATATATATATATATATTCTTTTTAAGATTCTTTTCCATTATAGGTTATTACAAGATACTGATAATAGTAACCTAAAAGTATATATTTTAAATATGTAGATTTTATTGTATATCAGTTATACCTCAATAAACCTATTAAAAAATAGTCTTGAGAAACAAGATCATCATACCCCTCTTACTACAAGAGGGGTTTTGTTATGCCATTTGGGGGCTGGAGGACAAAATGATTTGGTAAGGGTACTTAGACAGCAAAATGGCCTCTGCTCCAGATAGCATGGATGCATGCATGCATTCATTCATGGAATCTGCCTTCCTATCACATGCCAGGAATGTTGGTAGGTACCTGCATATCATGATGCTTAACCAGCCACTGCCCTGAAAGTGCTCCCTCCTAGTGGAGGGGAAGGCGCGGCACCATCTGACAGATTGCAGCCAGCGCCCACATTAGGTCGTTTTCCACTAGTGCTGTCCAAGGGGGCCGGAGGCAGATCAGGAAGTGAAGGCCTTAGTAAGTGGTTCAGATGGAGTCACGAAGGGTGACACCAGGATTACGGCTATGGAAGTGGCCAGAAGAAGGTAGATTACCCTCAAGGGAGTGTCGTGGTCATCACTCAAGAATAGGGTTTAAACAATTTTTATATGTTTATGTCTGTCTTACGTGCACACTTGTAACAACAGCAGGAACTGAAATTGAGCGTTTGCCGGTGCAGGCACCTTGCAAAGGGCTTACATCCATTGCCTCATTTACTCCTCGCCACAACCCCCAGGTCGGGACTTTAAGGACCTTCATTTCACAATGAAGAAACTGAGGCTCGGAGAGGTTAGGCGCCCAAGGTCACAGAGCTCATAAGCTCTGGATCCAAAGCAAACAGCCACCACAGATACTTCCCACTCACTCTGGGTCCTGTTTGAGAACGAAAAGGTCCAGATCGGGACAGCTCAGCTTTCGCTCGCTACGTATTTTCCCAGATCCAGAATGGAGGAAACATCCGCTAGCACAACCAACAGGGTCGTGCGCAAAGGGGCAACTCCATCAAAGCCGTTGGCTGACAAGAATTTGGGGCTTGGAGGACAAACCCGGAGCAACCGTCAACCAGCTACCAGCTCAAGCACCAACAGCGCACCCCGCGCCGGGGGCAAGCAAGCCTCCTAGGGCCGCCAGCTTGCGGGGCTCAACGCGCGTGCGCGGGGCCAGAGGGGCCACCCCCGCGCGAGTGCGCGGAGAGCCTGGCGCGCGGCCGGGGGAGCGCGCGGGCGCGCTACGGCGTCGGCGTTGGCGCGCGCTTTAGGCCGAGGCTGCGTGGGCTCGGGAGGGAGCTAGGCGGCGGCGTCGGCGGCGGCAGCGGCTGCGGCAGCGGCGGCGGCTGCGCCCCAGAGCCCAGGGGGACGCGCGGACCTCGCACCGCGGGTGCAGACGGCTGCGGAGGAGACCCCGGGCTCCCGGCCCGGGGCGGGAGAGCTCGGCCAGACGACTGCCCGGCTCAGAGGCCGCCGGCCGCGTCCCTATCCCGGAGTGGCCGACGCCCCTGGAGACTCGCCGTGACACGGGCCTAACCGCGGTGGCCGCGGGCGTCCGGACCACTCGGGCCCGTCGGGCCGGGCCAGTAGAGGGACGAGCGTCCGGGGCAGGTGCCGCCCCCCGAGGGCCGGCCGGGGGCCAGGCGCTTAGCCGTGCGGCCCGCGGGCCGGGCTTGGCAGAGGGGCCGCCCGCACAGCGTCCCCACCCCGCGGGCCGGAGCGGGAGTCGCGCCCCGCCTTCTCTGGAGACTGCCGGGCCGGAGCGGCGGGAGCCCGGACAGCCAGCGCCCGCCGTCGCCCGCCGGGCTTGCGCGGGAGAGCGGGGAGGAGAAACTTTGCCTCTTATTGTTGTTTTTACTCCTTAAGTGTAAGAAACTCTGTTGGAAGGAAGAATGTCCTTCTTCAATTTCCGTAAGATCTTCAAGTTGGGGATCGAGAAGAAGAAGAAGCAGTACGAACATGTGAAGAGGGACCTAAACCCCGAGGAGTTTTGGGAAATTATAGGAGAATTGGGCGACGGAGCCTTTGGGAAAGTGTACAAGGTAAGAGGGAGAAACGGGAAGTTGCACTTGTGAGATCAAACAGCCCGTGGCCCGGAGTGGCACGAGGATTTCTCGCTCCCGCGTCCTGTTCCTGTCTCTTGGACCTTCTTAGGACTTCGTAAACGTACGTTGGAACTTTATTTAGGTTATCATCCAAGCAGTAGCTAAGAGGTAGGGTTTAAGGTTGAACAAAATGGGGCCTGGATGTAGTTTAAAGAGTGGTTGCCAAACGGAGGCAAGGTTTACCGTCTGCTCTGTTAAACGTTAAAGGAAATGAGGGTGTTCTTTAATTTAAAGGAGGGGTCTGGTTGTGGCCTTCAAGCATTTTCAAATCAGAAACTCATTATACTTTTCAGTGGATTTCTATTTGTGTACTAGCTGTTTGCATTCGTATATATACTTACACTAAAGCAGTTCCCTTTTGGGGTCCAGAGTATATATTTGGTTGTATCTATTGCTCATACATAACCAGTCTCTTGGGGATGAGAGCAAAGTGATTGCTACTTGCAGACTATTCTTGACTTGGTGGCTTGACAGCATACTGTAAAATGGAGTGGAATTTCTGATAGAAAATTTTTGGAAGAAAACCTGCATCTGGTATTAGTTTCTAAATATAATTATAATAAGCATTGACTAGAAGTCAATTTCAGGGCTTAAGAAATTAAAAAAAAACATGCACCTACATATATACACATATTTTTACATACAGATATTCATTTCAGTAGAAAGAGGTTTGCCGTTTCAATAGGAAGGCATGGGTTAACTGTTTACTGTCTTGTAAGGAATATATGAATGATGTCATCGGAATATTTTAATCCTGAATGGTGAGGATTTTATGAGACAGTTTAAGGGGAAGGACCCACAGGGTTGCCTAGAAGTGAAAATATAAATAACTTAAGTTTATACAGGACTCTGCAGTTTTTAAAGTACTTTCACATAATTTGGCCCCCATGAGAGTTCTGCGAGATATGCAGGTCAGTAGTATCTACATTTCATAGATGAGGACACTGAGACTCAAATTGTTCACATTCACACTAGTCACAGCCTAGATTTGATCTCAAGTCTTCTGACCCCATATTTACTGTTACTTTTTTTTTTTACTTTAATGTCTATTGGTAGAAGTGATAGCATTTTTCCTTCTTTCTAAGCATCATCACACTGTCTGCCTTTGCCCTGCCTCTAATGCATCTCAAAGCCCCTCATTCTTAGTCTGAAATATCTACTCTTTTCTGTGTGCTTTCAAAACACATTGTTCACCTTGCTTACTATGGCAGTTGTCACATGTTAATGTATTTATGTTTTTATGATAAGACTAGGGGCCAAAATTATATACATTTGGGTTAATTCTATTGCCTTAGCACATAGTGCATTTCTCTTTATATTTGTGGAAATGAAGGAATGTGTGTTACCTGCTTGTGAGCGCTATTGAAGCTACTATGTGCTGTGAAAGTTGACAAAGTAAACTTCAGTGCCTAATGTGGAGAGTAGACTATGGATTTCAACAAGAGCTTACAGTATAGAATGTATGGTAGACAGGGCTTTTAGTGCAGTGGGAAGATCACTCCTGGGAGTTAAGAATTGTGTTTTATTGCTGGTTGTCACAAACCAGCTTCGAGATCTTCGAGAAATTTAATGTCTTTGGACCTCCTTTTTCTGAGGTGGGAAATCATAGATTTCCCTAAATGTTTAGATTCTTTTACCCATTAATGTTCTGTGAGTATGCAGTTATCTAGGAAAGGCAAAAATAAATCCTCAAGGCATCTGGGATCTGGTAGTTAGAAGGCAGTAGGTGATTATGGGCAGTTTTCATGGTATAAATGTTTTATTGAACAGAAACAGTGGAATATTAAGACACTGGCTCCAGAGTTGGACTATATCTTGGCTCCCTCAATAGCAGCCTGTGACCTTGGACAAGTTACTTAATCGTTCCATGTCTCATTTTTCTCATCAGTAAGACCTACTCCTTAGTGTGTGAGAATTAAAGGAGATAAAAAATGTAAGACACAAAAAAGGGCTCAGAAAATGGCAGAAAATTACTGTTGTTACATTTACAGCTTGGAAACAAAATATGGGATGGGACAGGAAAAGGGACCTATGAAGATAGTAAACCATTTTCTGGCACAGGCAGATTGTGTGGACATGCTAATGCTATGTGATTTAATTCTTTAATGACTCTGCAAAGTGAATGTATCTTCCTATAGTGGGACACCAATTGAAAAATTTTTGAAAAACAAGAGACTTACTCCATGTAGTTGAACACTATAAGATTGTGTCAAGGATAATTTTTGTGGGCTTGATATCTATTTTAGTGTGATACTTGAAGAGTGTGAGTTCTTTGCATCTTTTTCTTTTCGTCTTTCATTTTTTTATGCTTTCAAGGAGTAAGCTCTGAGATTTTTTTAAAAAGAGAATTTTAAATTTAAACGTATCTTACCTGTTCTGCCTTTTTTGTAACCTTTTTTACTGTACAAGATTCTCTAGAAATTTTAAATTTATAAACTTCTGTGTAAGAGAAAAAGCTTTGATAGCTTTTTTTACAATTGTATGTATTAGTATGTAATAGAAAACTATTTCTAAAGTTGATTCCAACTGTCATTTGCTTATGGAAATTAGTAGCTGTTACAAAGGTTAAATTTCTAAATAGACAGTCATTTTTCCGTCATATTGTTGTATGCTCTCCACTAAGTCCTGCACTATACAACTTTGTAACAGTTACTTTCTTGCCTGAAAGATCTTCCCGATTTTAAATTTATTTTCTCTTTTTAATAGTATTATTTGACACATAAATGAAGATATGTAGTATCCCTCACAATTTTTTATGTTTGGATTTCTGTTGCTTTTAACAGAAAAAAAAAAAAAAAAAGGAATGACATGAAATGATCTGTTGAATTGAAGCTGAACTATTGACTGTGTGTTGGATGAAAGTGATTCTTTTTATGTCCCTGATGGGCATGCACCTTTTTTTAGAAATATATAATCTTTGTATTGAAAAGTACAAAACATATATGTACGTTTAGCAAACAATAGTAAAGTGAACTCATATTAACAACCATCAGAGTAAAGGAATTCTGCCAGTACCCCAGAATCCTTCCCACCTCCTTTCTGAATTACTTCCTCTCTCCCCCTAAAGGAAACCACTATCCTATCTGTAAGTTTTTCATTTCTTTCCTTTCTTCATAACTTACTATCTAGGAGTGTATAACTAAACATGATAACTTTAGTTTTGTATGTATTGAGTGTATTTTGTGTCTTGCCTCTTTTGAAATCAGCATTATGTTTGTGAGGTGTGTCTTTGTTATCGCTAAAGCGGTATGTAGTTAATTGTTGCATAGAATTCCAATATATGGTTACATCACCAATTATTTACCATTGTACTGTTAATGGATATATCAGTTGTTTCCAGTGTTTGGCGTTTATACACAGTACTGGTGCATATATGTATGAGTTTCACTAAGACTCAGGAGTAGAATTGCTGGGTTATAGGGTAGTGTATCTTTAATTTTACTAGATGATGCCATACTATACCAGTTTACACTCCCACCAGCAGCGTATGATAATTTCCTTGCTCTGCATTCTCTCCAACATTTGATATTGTCAGAATTTTTAAGTTTTGACAATCTGATGTTATAGTTTTCCTTGTGCTTTTAATACATCTTTCTCTGACTGCTAATAAGTGATTCTTTCCATAGGTTTATTAGTAATTTGAATTTCTTCTTTTGTGTTCAAGTTTCTTGTTCATGTTCCTCTTGGATGTCTTTTTCTTGTTTATTTGTAGTGTATTCTGGATTTTAACCATTTGCTGGTTATGGTTATTGCAAATACATTTTCATTCTGTGCCTGTCTTTTCATTTTCTTTATGGTGTCTTTTTATGAACAGGAAGTTCTTGACTTTAATATACTCCAACTTTGTTTTTTCTTTTTCAGTTAATGCTTTCTCTATTGTATTTGAGAAATTCTTTCCTGGAGTGTCCTTCCAGTTGTTGGATGGGATGCTGCCCGATTGATGAATCACCTAATAAAGCTAATTAGATCTTTGGGAAAAAAAAGAAAAGAAAAGAAAGGCTTTCCTAACCTGAGATCATGGAGATAATCCCCTATTTTATCTTCTAAGAGCTTTATGATTTTGCCTTTAACATTTAGGTCTACAACCCTAAATGTTAGAATAGATTTTTGCAAATGGTATGATATAGGGGTCCAATTTCATTTTTTTATCCCATGGATACACAATTGTCCCAAGACTCATCACTGGGGGAAACTGTTCTTCCACTGCTCTGCAGTGCTGTCTGCAACATGTGTCTGTTTCTGCGATCTCTAGTCTCTTCATTGATCTATGAGTCTATTCCTTTGTCAGTATCCCGCTGTCTTAATTAGGAAAGCATTGAAACAAATCTCTGCTAGAGAAAGACTTCCCCTTGTTCTTATTCAGCAGTGTCTAGTATATTCTTGGCCTTTAGTGCTTTCATGTACATTTTAGAATTAGCTTAATTGAGTTCCACAAAAAAACCTGTTGTGCCTTTTTGAAGGGGTTTAATTGAATTTATATTTAGATCAACTTTGGAAAAATTAACGTCTCCCTGATACTGAGTCTTCCTACCTATGCATATGTTTTATCTCTAGGTCTTTTTTTTAATATCTCTCTTTTTCCTCCCCAGAAGTCTTAGGAGCTCAAACTACTTCAAGAGTGTCTTAAATGCTTTGTTTTTCCTATTGGAATTTCTTCCTTGTTTTGGTTATGTACAACCTTCAGTAGTCTTCTGAGAAAGGATGAATGGAAGGTTCGGTTTTTAAGACCAGGCCTGTCTGAATATGTCTGTATTATAATGTCATACTTGATGTATAGTTTGGTCGTAGAATTCTAGGTCAAAAATACATTTTTGAACTAGCGTTGGTGAGGACAAAGAGCAATTGAGAAAATCCCCATCCCTTACTTATGGCCAGTCTTCCAAAGTGATTGTATGAATTTATACCCCCATAAGTAAGGGATGGGGATTTTCTCAATTGCTCTTTGTCCTCACCAACACTTGCTATTGTTATTAATACTGTTATTAATATTTTATGTTAGCCATTCTGGTGAGTGTGAAGTGGTTTTATTTACATTTTCCTTATGACTAAAAAAATTGAGTCATGTGCCTATCGAATATTTGGGTATTTTCTTTTTTGTGAAATTTCCTGTTTGCCCATTTAAAAACATAGCTGTATTGAGGTATAATTTATATAACTCAGAATTCACCTATTTTATGTTTATAACTTGATGAGTTTTAATAACTTTGCACAGTTGTGCAACCATCACTACAATCTAGCTTTAGAATCCTCTTTTGGCCGCTTGAAGTTCCCTTGTGCCCATTTACAGTCAATTCCTGTTCCTGCAGGGGTTTTCTTTGTCTGATTACTAATGAGGTTGAGTTCCTTTTTATATACTTATTGGCCATTTGGATTTCTTCTTCTCTGAAGTGCTTGTTAAAGTCTTTTGGGTTCTTTTTCTTTTTCTCATTGATTTATGGGAGTCTGTATATTCCGGAAACTAATCCTCTCAAGTTATATATGATGCACATTATTTTCTCTTGCTTTGTAGTTTGTCTTTTCTTTCTCTTTATGATATCCTTCTTTTGTATAGACATTTCAGATTTTAATGTAGTTCAATTTATTAACTTTTTATACTTAGTGCTTTTTGTCTTAAAATTTCCTTACCCAGGGTGATGAAGATGTCCTCCTATGTTATGTTCTTAAAGTTTTATGGTGTTGCCTTCTTCCTATACATTAGGTCTGTAATTAAACTGATGTTGGTTTTTGTCTATAGTGTGAAGTAGGGGTCCAGTTTCATTTTTTCTATGTAGATACCCAGTTGTCTCAACAGTTTACCGAAAAGACCACCCTTTCCGTATTGCTTTGCAATGCCTCCATCATATGTCAAATGTCCATATACACATGGTATATTTCTATGAATTTCCTATTTCTTTAGGATAAATTCCTAGAAATAGAATTGTTAGGGCAAAATACATGATCATTTATTAATGTTTACTGTGAAATTACTCTAGAAAGGTTTATAAATTTATTTTTAAATTAATTTTTAATTATATTGTAAGATGTTATGGAAAAACCTGAATGAACTTTTTGGCCAATCCAATACAAATAATTAAAGAAGTTCTATTTATTGGGAAAATTAACTTATTAGAGATTAAAGTTAGTTTCTTTGACCGTTACTCTAATTATTGTTCCTGCTCTTCTCTCCATAAATGTAACTATTATCATCGGTTTCTTTTTCTGTTTGTTTTGTTTTGGGGGGTTTTTTTTGGCCGTGCTGCTTGGCTTGCGGGATGTCAGTTCTCTGATCAGGAATTGAACCCAGGCCACGGCAGTGAAAACGCTGCATCCTGTCCTCTGGACCACCAGGGAACTCCCCATCATCAGTTTCATGTATATGTTTCTAGATATTTTTCTGTGTACTTACGTATATATACATGGGTTATACCTATTTAAACAACCCAACAATGGTCTATTTCTGTGCCTTTGTTCCTTGACCTTTTTCAATGTTAGTTTTTATCCTTTTAAAAAAGTTTTACTTTTATTTACTTTTTCAGTAGACAAAAAGAGTATCTGTTTATTTCATTTTCCATTTCTCTCATTTTTAAAGAGATTGCCATTTAAAAATTAATTGAATTATTCATATTCTAATAGAGTTGTTTTCTTGTTGATTTGAAAGTACTTTTTATGTACTCTGAAAATGAGCACTTTATAATAATGACGCAGTTATTTTAGTTACTTTAGTTTATGCTGCTTTTTTGATATAAAGACATATAATGTTCTTTATTCTACAAAATCTGTCAGTGTGTTACTTTGCTTTTTTTTCTTCACTTTCATGCTTAGAAAAGCCTTCCCTACCCAGAAATTAGATAAATATTTATCTATATTTTCTTCTAAACTTCTTAATAGTTCAGTTATGAAGAATTTTAATTTTAATTGACAATTAAAATTTTAATTTTAATTGACATGACGCTCTATTCTACCCTAAAAAAAACAAAAATATATTTTCTCTATTTCTAGAAATGTAAATACTATTATTTTGAAAATATAGCAAAGTATAAAGAAGAATATATAAAAATAATTCTACCTTTTAGATAACCTGTTAATTTAAAAGAACTCAAGGGTATACTCGTGGTTAGAAACTTGAACAGTACAAAAAATGATAAAATTGAAAAATGAAAGCCATCCCTGCCAGTCTTTCTTCCTGAGTTTAACCACTATAATAATATCTGTGTATCTTTTCAGGTAAAATTTTATGCCTGTATGAGCATATATACAAATGCTTGTTTGTAAAACTGAAAATATATCGACACATGCACATTAGTATATACCGGTGAACTTAACTGCCTATCAAATTGATAGCATAATTATACTGGAAAAGTGCTTCAAATGATGTTTTAAATTAATTAATTTATTTTTGGCTGCATTGGGTCTTCGTTGCAGTACGCGGGCTTCTCATTGTGGTGGCTTATCTTGCTGTGGAGCACGGGCTCTAGGTGCGTGGGCTTCAGTAGTTGTGGCACGCAGGCTCAATAGTTGTGGCTCATGGGCTCTAGAGTGCAGGCTCAGTAGTTGTGGTACATGGGCTTAGTTGCTCTGTGGCATGTGGGATTTTCCCGGACGAGGGCTCGAACCCGTGTCCCCTGCATTGGCAGGCGGATTATTAACCACTGCGCCACCAGGGAAGTCCCAAATGATTTTTGAATAGAGTGCTCTGACTAGTGGGATATATTTAAAGGATAAAAAGAACAGCAAAGAATGCTTGAACTTTATTAAATAGGTTTGTTACTAGTAGTGATAACTAATCTTATAATTCTGAAAATACTTTATATGTACTATAGGATAGAGCAAATTAATATAGTGCTGTTTTAGAAACTAGGATTGTAACTCAGAGAAAGGGGTTATAAGCTTGAAATGTAAGGAAGAACTCTATGACGTTGATTTTTGAACTGGAGGTTTTAGTTTGAACTCGTGATAACACATGCACTCATGCCCCCCAACACACACACACACACACACACACACACACACACACACACACACAATGCATATTATACATATTCCTGTTTTCCACTGAAAAGGCCTAGAAGTAATGATAAGTAGTACTCCTAGCTCTTGGTTTCTAAATACCATTTCCCACTAAAAGGAACCAGGGCTTGTTGAAAAGTCTGATCCAGGTCTGGGCTAGAGAAGTACAAAAGTGATAAAAATTGAAAAGTAAAAGCCTCCCCACTACTCGTTTTTTCCCAAAGGAGCCTGGATATCTTGGACCAGAAAGCAAAGATATGCTCAAAAATTGATGGGGACATGCCCAAAGAATACCGGTTAGTTTTGAGCAACAAAAATATCAACAAAATAGTAGCCTAATAGAGGAATGCTAGTTAGTTAATATGTAAAGATTGATAAAATTAGAAAAACCACTATTTTGCAACCACAGTATAATAATTCAGGCAAAAATTATTGATGGATGCTAAAAAAATCATTGTGTGGAAGGCTGTGGAGGAACACGGTTTCACCCCGTAAGTATCATAAGTAAGTATCACCCAGTAAATGTACCTTTTTGGTAGAGAGAGCTGATGGATACCATCTTAATCAAGTGATCAAACCTGGCGTTAATCAACAGTAACAGGAGGAACTGTATTTTCTGATATAATTCAGTGGGAACTGTATAATCACCTAATGTAGTATTTTTGTTAAAGATATTTAACCTGAATCTGTTAATGAGGAAACAATCAGACAAATCCATGGTTTGAACTTTTAAAAATGTAAGCAATAAAGGAGTTTTTTAGATATTTGAGAAATTTGAATATGGAGTATATATTAGATATTATATCAATGTTAAATTCTTTGGGTATGTTAATTATATTGTGGTTATGTGTGAAGTGCAGCTTACTTTGCAAGTGGCATAGTAAAAAAGAAATGCATGTATGTGTGTGTTAGTATATACATATTTATGCACATACACACATATCTTTTACATATATATGTAAAAGATATGTGTGTGGATCTTGTGTGTGTGTGTATGTGAGAGTGAGAAAAGCAAATATAACAAAATGTTAATTGGTGACTCTGGGTGAGGGGTGTATGGGTGTTCACTGTTCATTCAACTTCTCTGTAGGTTTGAATTTTTCAAAATAAAAAAGTAAGGGGTCGTATTTTAAAATACTCTTCTACACATTGCTTTATTTCACTTAACAGTTCTCCTTTTCACATTTTTTCCCTCCCTCTATATAGTCATCATTTTTCTCTTTCTCTTTTTCTATGAAAGGAGAAACAAAGTCTCCTTTCAGAGTAGGCAACTACTTCTGTACTATTACTAAAGTTATTTGGTGTTTATTAAATACCACATTATGTTTTGTACTCAATACCACATGAAGTCCAAATTCCTAGCATGTATACATTTATGTTTTAAAAGAGGTAACTGAAACTTTGGATTGCAAAAATAGCTTTAACGTGCTGGCTCTTCTTTTGTTCTTCTTTGTAAAGATCTTAGTATTTGTATGGAATAACTTGCCTTGAGAGCAGCATGTTCTGGCCCTTTTATAATTTAACGTTGAGAATAGTTGTGTGGCAATGACCTTCCTTACCATTTAAAAGCCTTTATTCTTCTTGAATTAATGTCCAGAAGTAGTACATCTTTGTCCTATTTTTAAATATTTTTTTGAAATTGTCTTTTCGTGTTCTCACTTTTTCATCTTTTCAACTACGCAGCCTATGCAAATTTCCACAGCTTATCTTTCACACAATTGTCAATAATGTTTCAGTTTATTCAGGCTGCTCCGAGTCAGCAAGTCCTTGAAATAAGTGGGAAAACTGTGTGATCTGAGAATTGGTAAAACATTTTGGAAACTGCAGATTTAGCCAACATTAACTTATTACTGACATTTTGCTGTTGGTGTCTTGACCGGCAGTAACTCAGTTTTCAATAAATAACCAGAACAATATAAATAAAATAGTGTTTGGGAATATAAAGAGACTATAGAGTATATTCCTTTCTCTTTTGCAGAATTCAGGAAATGACATGGAAATTCTTTTTAAAAAATTATTTATTTATTTGGGGATGCCAAGAGGCATGTGGGATCTTAGTTCCCCAGCCAGGGATGAACTCATGGTCCCTGCAGTGGAAGCGCAGAGTCCTAACCACTGGACTGCCAGGAAATTCCCCGAAAAATGCTTTTTTAAAAAGGATTTCTGTAATATTTTCCAGATGGGAAGAGTATAGTTGATCCTCATTATTTGCGGATTCTGTATTTGTGAATTTGTCTACTTGCTAAAATCTGTTTGTAGTCCCCAAGTCTGTACATGCATTACTTTCACAGTCATTTGTGTACGTGTGCAAAGCTATGTAAAATGTGAGTCCCTAGACCCACACATTACATGCTGAGATTGAACTAGGTGATGCTACGTCTTCTTGTCTCAGCTCTCATACAGAGATTTCCAAAGGATGGAGACAGTAGAGAGCAATGTAGTGAAGTGCAAGAAGCTCCTGCGTTGGGACGAGTTGGATGGGGTTTGAATCCCAGCTCTGGCACCTGTTAATTGGGGCAGCCACCTAACATTTCTGAACCTCATTTTCTCTTTTGTAAAACAAAGAAAATAGAATCTACCAGGATGAGTTGTTTTTGAGATTGAAGATTATAATCTATATGAGGAGGGGTGTGTGTGTGTATTTCTTTTAGGAGCAGTGGTTCAGTATTCACTAATTCAGGATTTGTAGTGACCTATATAGAACATAACTAGCACAAATAATGGAAAGCAACTGTATATCTTTGCCAAGTGATGTTGAGTAGTTTTATTCTCATTTGATATTCATACTCATTCCTAGCAAAATCTTATCAGGGCTCTGAGAAGATCACCAGAATTAGCATATAATGTAAAACAGGTAGCAACAATAGCTAAACAATCTAAAACTATCTCTAGTGCTATTCTTTTTTTTTTCCCTCACTTAACTGCTCTTTGGAGCTTTGAATGTTTATTAACCAATAGTTATTTTTAATTTTTTTAACTTTTTATTTTATGTTGGAGTATAGCTGATTAACAATGTTGTGATAGTTTCAGGTGCACAGCAAAGGGACTCAGCTATACATGTACATGCATCTCTTCTCCCCCAGACTCCCCTCCCATCCAGGCTGCCACATAACATTGAGCAGAGTTCTCTGTGCTATACAGTAGGTCCTTGTTGGTTATCTATTTTATTTCTTTATTTTTAAATGCATAGATCTTTTTAAAAGTTTTATTTATTTTATTATTTATTTTATTTTTGTCTGCGTTGGGTCTTTGTTGCTGTGCACAGGCTTTTCTCTAGTTGCAGAGAGCGGGGGCTACTCTCTGTTGCGGTGCGCAGGCTTCGCATTGCAGCGGCTTCTCTCGTTGCTGAGCATGGGCTCTGGAGCGCAGGCTCAGTAGTTGTAGCGCACGGGCTTAGTTGCTCTGTGGCATGTGGGATCTTCCCGGACCAGGGCTCGAACCCATGCCCCCTGCATTGGCAGGCGGATTCTTAACCACTGCGCCACCAGGGAAGCCCCAAGAATAGCTCAGTCTGCCTTTAAGGGGCTTGTTGAAAGCCAACTAACAGCTGGAGGTGCCGGGGAATGAACCTGGGGCCTGGTACATGTGTGTACATGTTGATCCCAAACTCCGTGACTATCCCTTCCCCCCATCCTTCCCAGTATGAGTTTGTTTCTGTTTTGTAAATAAGTTCATTTGTATCATTTCTTTTTAGATTCTGCGTAACCAAATATTTAATACTACTCTGTGTCTTAGTTCTCCCATCTGTAATCCTCATCTGTTTTAGGAGGATTATGCCACTTATTAAATTCGTGTCTTTCAGCTCCAGACACCCCCTTCTATAGCTCTACTTTGTGATGCTGTTCTAAGATTTTGCAAATCACGTTTCTGACTTGCCAGCTGCTCACTTTTAGGTTTCAGAAGTATGGAGCACTAGAGGGAGGCTGCAAGGAGGAGGAGGAAGAAAGAACCTACACCTTTCTCTTTGTTTCCTGTGGGCTCCCTTGTCTGCTTTCCTGTTACTTTGACCATCATCCTAGTGGAAATTCTTCACTCCAGCAACAGTAGTCCTGAATTCAGTTTGTAGTTTTTCCAACACTCACAGAGCCAGCCTCATCACAGCCCTTACTAACACCAGCTCCAGTTGGCTAGTCCCCTCTTCTTCAAAAGGTACCCTAGCCCCACAAGATCCTCTTCCAAGTTCAGAGCCGCCAGCAGCAGCTGAGCAGAGCAGCACTCTCTCCTCAGGGAGCTCAGTTTCAGCTCTGCAGAATCTTTCCTCCAGGTTTCTGAGTTTTAGTTATTCCAGTCTCTTTCCTTGGCTCCTGTGATTCGTGAAGATAAAAACATAGTGATTTTTAAGTGATCACGACTGATCTCTGAAAACTGTTTATGTATTGAAGTTATGTCTCCTTTAAATTAATATCTGAGTATTTGTTATTTAATTCTTGTTTTTATTAACATTTGTTTAGTTATAATTACATCTTTATGTGAAGAATTTTCATGCTTTAGGTGGTAGATGAGACTTTTTTTTAAAAAATAAATTTATTTATTTATTCATTTTTGGCTACATTGGGTCTTCGTTGCTGTGCACGGGCTTTCTCTAGTTGCGGCGAGCGGGGGCTACTCTTCGTTGAAGTGTGGGGGCTTCTCATTGCTGTGGCTTCTCTCGTTGCGGAGCACGGGCTCTAGGCACCAGGCTTCAGTAGTTGTGGCTCGTGGGCTCAGTAGTTGTGCCTCGTGGGCTCTAGAGCGCGGGCTCAGTAGTTGTGGCGCACGGGCTTAGTTGCTCTGTGGCATATGGGATCTTCCTGGACCAGGGCTCGAACCCATGTCCCCTGCACTGGAAGGCGGATTCTTAACCACTGAGCCACCAGGGAAGTCCCAAGACTGTTTCTTTTTAACACTTTTTTTGCATTATGTTTGTTGATAGTTTTACACACTTAACAACGTTTATTTCAGTTTTGATTTTTAGAGTTCTCTGGAATCAGATCCTGATGAGTAATCAAGTTATTTTCAAACAATAATGTAAGAAGCACTACATTTTCTAATGTAAATTTTATTTATTATTTATATTAAACCAAATGGTATTATTGTTGGTTTAATTAGTATACCCAGGGCAATGGAATAATGAAATTTGTTACTACAAAGAACTTTAGAGATTATCTAGTATTAATTATTTTTCCCCTTTCATGCCATTTTATTCGCAAGTAAAATACACATCTTTAAAATCTTCCAGGACATTGGTAGAGGCATGCAGAAGCAGGATGACTTTTAACTTTACTCACAATATCCTTGGTCTCTTACCAGGGCTTGTATTTTGTAGTGTTCCTCTTTAAGAACAGTTCCTCTGTACTCTTTCTTCCCAAAGTGTTAAGTTAAAATGGTGAGAGAAGGGCTTATTTCTCACTGGCTTATTTCCTGACTTGGGGGAGGGCGAGTTCTATTTATTATTTTTTCAGCTGTAGTATCTTTCTTAGAGAGATAAACGTAATGTCATATTTTACCAGTTATGATAGACTTTTTTTTTTTGCGGTACACGGGACTCTCAATGTTGTGGCCTCTCCTGTTGCGGAGCACAGGCTCCGGACGCGCAGGCTCAGCAGCCATGGCTCACGGGCCCAGCCACTCCGCGGCATGTGGGATCTTCCCAGACTGGGGCACGAACCCGCGTCCCCTGCATCGGCAGGCGGACCCTCAACCACTGCGCCACCAGGGAAGCCCAGACTTTTAACTTTTAAACATCTCTCAAATTGGGATATGTCCCAATTTATTGATTGACGCCTTAGTATTGTTCGCCAGATGGCAGTTGTGATGTATCTGTCATTGCCTATGCTTTGTGAACGTAGTTGTATCTCTGGTGTCATACAGTTGCAACCCCTTGATGTTTCAATCAATAAACCATTTAAGAACGTTTTGAAGAAAGAATGTGAGTCCTGGTTGTCATCTGAAAACTTCATTTAGCACCTGTGGTAAGATCAAGAAAGTATCAGCATTATAATTGCAAAATGGGAGACAGTGGCTTCAAAGAAAATTTTGGAGACAGTAGAGGGGCACTTTTTAAAGAAATGCTGCATCACCAAAGCTTTTCATGGCTAGAGAATGATATTGTGTGGAAAAACACAGACATTAGATAATTCTGAGTGAAAAAGTGACTCAGGAGTTAAATGTGAAGAAGTGTTTAATTTTTCATGTATGCACAAGGGTAATATACGCTAACAATTTTTGTCTATATTTATCCAGAAGAGCTCTTAAAAAGGAATAATGTGAAAATTCTAAATAATAAAGTGCCTGGCAGTTTTTCTTCCTTAGTGGAGCCTAAGATAATGGCACATCTTAAAAGGCTTCGTAGATTAGATAAAATATGGTAGATTAGCATATTATTCTAGAGTGGTAGTTATGACTAATAAAGTTACCTTTTTATCCATACATATTCTGTGAACCCTAAACATTAGGGTTACTTTGTTAGTAATTAGTATTAATTTTTACCTCTACCTAAGGAAGTAAAATGTAGCAAAATCTAATTAGGAGAATTCCCATATATAGGCTAATACCTGGTTTGTTTGTTCTTTCTACCTAAGGAAGTAAAATGTAGCAAAATCTACTTAGGAGAATTCTTATATATAGGCTGATACCTGGTTTGTTTATTCTTTCATCATCATCTCAAAGGTTGGATAATAGATCCCTAAGAAATATCCCATAGACTGATTTTTTTATATCTTATTGCCTCTGTAAAAATAATACACGTCCATTTAAAAATGTAAACAATATGAAAAATATAGAAAAAGTCAAAAGCACGTGAAACTCTGCCATCCCCACTGATGATGTCTTTCCAGATATTTCTTATGTAGCTATCCCTGTGTGAAAATGGATGTGTAGTTTTTGTAAAACTGCATACCTTTTGTGTTTAGTAAGTTACTTTTTTTCCATTCAGTGATATGTTGTGGCTTTTGTCCCATCTTAAGAAATAGTAATTGGTTAATCAAATAATTTTAATGGTTGCATAATTTTCCATCGTAGAAGCATACTGAATGATTTAAGTAGGTTCCCGTTAATGGACATTTAGGCTGATTAAGTTTTCTTTATTGTAAACAGTGCTTTGATGAATATTTTGTGCATGCATTTATTTTTTGTAAAATTATCTCCTTATAAATTATTAAAAATGGGATTTGGACATTTATTTGTTTATTAAAACACTTATTACTAGCTTTTGAAAGTTTGCTATTTTTTCTTTTAAGGTGATAGATTTACTTAAGTGATGGTAACATATATAATATTGAAATGTCTTTTAAAAACCCATTAGTATTTTAAGATTTGATTCCTAACTTTAAAAAAATGATCTTGGCTTCTACTACATATTTGGAAACCTTTCATTTCTAATAAATGGAGGTGAGAAGTTATTCAATTAAAATGGAAAAGTTAAAGTACTAAAAACAATGAAAAATAATTAAACTGATGGAAGTATAGGGAAACTGGAAAGGGTAATGATTAAAGTAAAGAAAGGGCTTTGGAAACAACCAGGATTTGAATCCTGATTCAGCCTCTTACTAGCTCTACATGACCTCGGGGAAGCCTTTTAATGTCTCTAAATTTATTTATCCTCCTTAAAAGTAGGGATGCTAATATATCATGGGGTCATTTTGAGGATTAAATAATAATAGTAATAATTCCAGATAAGATGTTTGAATCTTTTTTACTATGTGTGGCAGGCGTTGTATTAAATGTTTATATGTATTCTTTTCACTTGGCAAATATTTATTAATTCTCACAAACTCGTGAGATATAAGTATGTTTTATTGATGAGGAAGCTAAAACTAAAAAAGGGAGTTTGTAAGTTGCCCAAGCAACATAGTTAACAAGTGGCAGAATCAGAATTTGAGCCCTACCAGTCTGACCCAGTAGAGCCTGCAATTTGAAATTCTATCGTATGTGTATATAAAGCACTTAGCACAGTGAAAAGCATGCATCAGTTAATATTTATGTTTAGGCTATCTTTAAAAAATAAGTATGTCAAGAGAATGAGAAGACAAGCCACTTGGAGAAAATGTTGGCAAAAGATATATCTGATAAAAGACCGTTATTCAAAATACATTAAGAATTCTTAAACCTCAACAATTAGAAAACCTACAGTCTGATTAAAAAATGGCCAAAAGATTTGGACACGTCACTGAAGAAGATATTCAGATGGCCAATAAGCATATGAAAAGATGCTCAGTATCATATGCCATTAGGGCGTTGCAAGTTAAAACAGGGAGACACCACTACACACTTATTAGAATGACAAAAATTTATACCAACAACACCAAATGTTGGCAGGGGTGTGGAGCAGCAGGAACTCTCATTCATTGCTGTTGGGAATGCAAAATAGTATAGGCACTTTAGAAGACAGTTTGGCAGTATCTTGCAAAACTACACATACTCTTACCATATGATCCAGTAATTCTGCTCCTTGGTACTTATTCAAAGGGGTTGAAAACTTAATGTCCACACAAAAGCCTGCACACAGATGTTTATAGCAGCCTTATTCACGATTGATAAAACTTGGAAACAACCAAGATGTCTTCAGTAGGTGAATGGATAAACAAACTGGCACATCTATATAATTGACTGTTATTCAGAGCTAAAACGAAATTAGGTATCAAACCATGAGAAGACATGGAGGAATCTTAAATGCTTGTTACTAAGTGAAAGAAGCCAATCTGAAAAGGCTACATACTGTATGAAAAACAAAACTATGGAGACAGTAAAAAGATCAGTGGAGGGGTTAGGAAGAGGGCAGGATGAATAGGCAGCGCATAGAGATTTTTAGGGCAGTGAAACTATTGTGTATGATATTATAATGGTGGATACATATCGTACATTTGTCCAGACCCGTAGAGCACATACCAGGAGTTAATCCTAATGTAAACAGTGGACTTTTGGTAATAATGATGTGTCAATATAGGTTCATCAGTTGTAACAAATGTACCACTGTGGTGCAGAATGTTGATAGCGGGGGAGGCCGTGCATGTGTAGGGAGGAGAGTACATGGGAGCTCTGTGTACTTTCTGCTCAGATTTGCTGGGAGCCTAAAACTGCTCTAAAAAATAAAGTTTATTAAAAAAAAAAATTTAAAAAGCAAGTATGCGTTATAAGCATGAACTTCTGATACTTTTGTTTTTAGGCCCAGAATAAAGAGACCAATGTTTTAGCTGCTGCAAAGGTGATTGACACCAAATCTGAAGAAGAACTTGAAGATTACATGGTTGAAATTGATATATTAGCATCTTGTGATCACCCTAATATAGTCAAGCTTCTAGATGCCTTCTATTATGAGAACAATCTTTGGGTAAGTGTTTTCTGTTAATCTATAGGAATAACCAAAATGAGTTAATTGTCCTAAAGAGGTTATAAGTTTTGTAGGCCTATTTTATGTACTACCTCTTCTTTTTAGTTACTTATGCTACTTGAATGAGAATTGACCTGCTGATGAGAGGGTCATTAGCAACATAATTATCCTTAGCTTCAACAGATTTTTTTTTTTTTTTTTTTTTTTTTTTTTGCGGTACACGGGCCTGTCACTGTTGTGGCCTCTCCTGTTGCGGAGCACAGGCTCCGGACGCGCAGGCCCAGCGGCCATGGCCCACGGGCCCAGCCGCTCCGCGGCATGTGGGATCCTCCCGGACCGGGGCACGAACCTGTGTCCCCTGCGTCAGCAGGCGGACTCTCAACCACTGCGCCACCAGGGAAGCCCCTTCAACAGATGTTTTGATGTGTATTTCAGATTGTACTGTATTTCATGATTGTTTGGCATTGGCCTCAAATGTAGAAACTTGGTTAAGAATATTAAATTTCCTAAATAATGAAATTAGATGCCTTTCTTGTTTTTAATTAATTTTTTTCCCAGTTGGAACTTCTTTCTTTCTTTGAAGTCTTTTTTTTCCAGCACTTTTAAAATTTTATTTTTTCTAATTGAAGTATAGTTGATTTACAATGTTGTTAGTTTGAAGTGTCTTGTTTAAATTTAAGTGTCTTGATTTAAATTTAAGCATTTACTTAAAATGTTTTAGAGTTTCTTTTGTTTTCTTTGCAGTTGTTTATAATTTCTTATACTAAACTTTTGATAAATCATGTAATAAATTATAAAATGCTTACTAGAAATGTTAAATATTGGGTTGGCCAAAAAGTTCATTCAGGTTTTTCCTTACGGAAACTTTTTGGCCAACCCAACATTTATCTTATATATTATCAAGCCCAACTTTAGTGCATGATGTAGTGGCCAAGTCTGTATGTAAAAATTTTATTCATTTTTAGGGAATATTAGGCATAAATAAATATATAAGTAAAGTGTTAATATTTAGTATAATAACCAGTCAGTCACTTGCTCTGCACCGATACTAATTTAATCAAGAGGACTTTTTGAAATGGAGTTTTAGTTTTTTCTCCTTGAAGGAAGAAACAAAGTGTTACGAAAGAAGAGTAGATTGTACAAGCTGTACCTGATTGGGAATCAAAAGGCCTTTATTTTTTGATTTTGGTGACGCTAGGCAGGAGCTTGAATAAGTCAATTAACCTTTATGACTTGTTTACTCATCTCTAGGATGAGTAATGATCTGTCTCTCAAATTATTTTTCATATGATATAATGAATTTCCAAACAATTTATTGGCAAGCTCCTGTAAAAAATAAAGTGTTGTTATACAGAGGAGAAAAAAGTGTGAAGCTACACAATTTGTTAAGGTATGTAATTAAAAATAAAATCTGTAGTTATTATTAGTGTGGTGCCTTCTAATATAGTTGTTCAGAGTTCTAGCAGAATGTTTCCAGAGATAGTAATGAAAATGAATTCCTAGACAACTTAATAAATAGATAAGATGAAAATGAATTCCTAGACAACTTAATAAATAGATAAGATCTTAACTTGAGACTATTACAAAATAAAAAGCTGGACAACTGTGAGGGACAGTTTAGTGGGAGAGACAGACATTAATTAATCAAAGAATCATAATAAATATAAAATTAAAACTGTGATAAAGGGTTCAGAAGGAAAGGTGCATGGTGGTATGTACCAGGGAGGTCTGGGAAGGCATCCATCAGGAAGTGATAATTGAGCTAGGATCTGAAGCGTTTGTATATGTTTTTTCTCCTGTTTTTTAGAAAAACTAAAAGTTTCTCTTTTCAGGGTTTATTCCTAGAAATAAAGTTAAAAAATATACTTGATCACTTACTTCTCAATAGTTACCTTAAAAAGGAGAGTATAAAATCTTTCAGTGGTGATGAAATGGATATATAATACTGTCCTGAATAAAAATTCTACACCTGGTAATTTTACAGAAGCAGGGACACTAAAAATGAAGATTAACAAAAATGCACATATTTCCACAATGTGTTTTCTTTGTGCTTTCTTAGTTGTATATCATTAAGACTTGTAACTGTTTTTACAAAGAAGATCTTTATGGTTGTTAGCATACTATTGTTTCTGTAACCTAGGTTATTTTATAGCTATTTCTTTATCTTTTATGCTAAATTGAAGAAAAAATACTCAAACTCAATGTCATGTTAGACACATGCTTTTTTATTTGCCTGCAGATCCTCATTGAATTTTGTGCAGGTGGAGCAGTGGATGCTGTGATGCTTGGTAAATGGTTTTTTGTTCTTCATGTTTATATCTTAAATTATACTTTAAAAAGTCAAATGATTTCAAACATTTATATATATATATATTTATCTTATTGTTTAGAGACATTCAGTAAGTTAAGAAATCAGCCTAATTATTTTTATATTCTTGGATAATTGTAATAAAATTCTAAAATTAAACATTGAGTATAATATGTGAAGAAAGTTTTGTGTATAGTTTTTTAAAAATCAGTTCATTGTGTATGATCTTTGACAGTGATGGTAAAGTTATATAGCCTGCTGGTATGCTTTCACTGTACAAAAATGCAGATTTGTTTACTTTTTTCCTTGTAGAGCTTGAGAGACCATTAACTGAGTCCCAAATACAAGTAGTTTGTAAGCAGACTTTAGAGGCATTGAACTACTTACATGATAATAAAATCATCCACAGAGATCTAAAGGCTGGAAACATTCTTTTTACCTTAGATGGAGATATTAAGTTGGGTAAGTTTATTCCTTTATATAAAACATTTGAATTTGTGCTTTGAGATTTCCCCCGTATGTCTGTAACTTAATATTGTTTTGTTACAAGTCAAATATGTGAAACATGGAGAATTGTATTCAAATATGTGAAACATGGAGAATTATTCAGTGTTAATTTTTTTTCCCCATTTATTTAGGTCTTCTTTAATATCTTTCAACAGTGTTGTATAGTTTTCAGAGTACAGGTCTTTCAATTCCTGTATGCTTTTATTTATTTATTTTAAACATCTTTATTGGAGTATAATTGCTTTACAGTGGTGTGTTAGTTTCTGCTTTATAACAAAGTGAATCAGCTATACATAGACATATATCCCCGTATCTCCTCAGTGTTAATTTTTAAGATACTTCCTTGGAGGGAATTCCCTGGCGGTCCAGTGGTGAGGACTCGGTGCTTTCACTGCTGAGGGCCTGGGTTCAATTTCTGGTCAGGGAACTAAGATCCCATACACCATGCAGTGTGGACAAAAAACAAAACAAAACTTCCTTGGATACATAATTATCCATTAACTCCCAGAATTCCTAAGTATAGGTACCTCATATAAAGACTCTTTAAAAGTAAGAAAGGATGGATTTTTATTTTTAAAATGGCACACTTTTAAAAGACTGGCTAATTATTTTTCCCTTAAATTTTTGTATGTAGACTTAATACTTGTAAATATAATACATTTAGAAAATGCTATAGTATGTAAAACCACTAACTTAGTTTTATGTTCATTTCCAAAACTCATATCTAGTGGGTTTTTTTTTCCATGTTTAGTTTTATATTCTATTTTGTAGATATGGTATCTTGGCTAAACTAACAAAGTAACTAACCTTAAGTCTGAAAAAGATGCCTAAAATAAATGTAAGGACTAGAATTTTTAATTTTGTTTTTTACCCTGAGGGAATAAATGATAATTTCATAAGGAGAAATAGATGTAGATTTTAGATGGGAAATTAATGAATTTCATATGCGCATACAAATAGAAGTAAGTATCCCCAAGATATGAATTTTTAAAAAATCTGGTGATGAAGTCTAAATTTGGGTATTTTGGATGGATATTAAAAACAAAATATATTCAAAGGCCATGCTGATACCAGTGATCATAGTCATTTCACTTCACTTTGTCATGACATCTAAACAGGTATAATTTGAAAAATTATAGTAAAATTTAGGACTACTAAATTTTAACCTTTTTATTAAGAAATGGTTACAGATACAGAAAACCACACTAACAGTTGTGTAGCTTATTGACTTGTAGCTTTGTACACAATAGCTTTGTGACCACCACCTAGATAAATAGAATGGGACTTCCCTGGTGGTCCAGTGGTAAAGAATCCACCTTGCAAAGCAGGGTACGTGGGTTCAATCCCCCCTGGTCGGGGAACTAAGATCCCACAGGCCGCGGGGCAGCTAAGCCCAAGTGCCGCAAACTACAGAGTCCACACTCTCTGGAGCCTGAGAGCCACAACTAGAGAGAAAAAACCCACACACCACAACTAGAGAGAAGAAGCCTGCGAGCCTCAACAAAGAGGCCGCGCGCCACAGCGAAAGATCCCGCATGCCTCAGCGAAAAAAAAAAGAACTAGAACTATGTCAGGCACCCTAGCAGCTGTTTCATGTGCCCGCTCTCAATCACACTGTCCCTCCTTTCTCCACAGGTAATCTATATCCTGACTTTTATAGTAATCACTTCCTTGTGTTTCTTTATGGCTCTGTCACCCAGTGTTCATGTCTAGACTTTAGAGTTTAGACTTACCCATATTTAAAACCTGCTTTTTCTTCTAAGTCTCTTTTAATTTATAGGTTGCCCCCCACCGCCCTGTCATTCCTTTTTTCTCTTTACATTTTATCTATGGCATTCATTCTCATGGCGTGCTTTCTCAAAGAAAGTTGGTTCTTTGGGGACAAAAAATTTTAGTGTTACCATGGTTGTGACCCTCCAAAGGCCCATAGATATACACAAACAGATATACAGTATATCTGTGGCATTAAAATTTCATGGGGGGGAGGGAGGATTCGGAAAAAATGTCTAAAAAGGCTCCTTAGGAGAGAGATGAAAAAAGGTTGAGAAACACTGATGTGTAGGACCTAGGCTGTTGGACCTGTAGAGTTTCTCTCATCTTGCATTTTGCTGACTGTGTACTCCTGATGACTTTAGTAAGTTCCTCTCTGTATTTCCCTCAATTTGCAGATGAATCCAAAAGCCTCATCAGTCTCAAGTTTGACTTTTTTGGCAAGACTGTAGGTGGTTTTGTGTTCTTTCATTGGGAGGCATGTAATACCGGCTTTTTGATCTTTTTTTTGATGTTAGCAGCTGTTGATGTTTAATGCCTGGATCCGTTCTTTGATTGGAGTGGCAAAATGAATTACATCATTTTGTTTTCGTTTATTATTTTTGATAATAATTTTGGTGTAATTATTCATCAGTTATTTCATTATTTTCATTTATCATCATTAAAAAATTAGGAATACTTATATAAAAAGACACTTCCCTTCAACTGTTTGGTTATTCAGGAGTATAGTTCCTATAGACAGGACAGGAAAAATACTTGATTCTTTCCTTTTATTTATTTAGCTTTAAAGACAATGAATTGGTTCTCTCTCATCCTTAGTTGGTGGCCAGTATTTTTTTAAATGGCATTATTAATTCATGAATGTAATTTTATTTTATAGGTTTCAAATCTATTACAATTTTTATCCTTATTAAAGCTCACGTTGTACCATCTTGGTCAGTGGGAGCTTCTTCAAGCTGGCTTGTTAATCTTTTTGACATGACTCTACTAATCTTTGGTAGATTCCTTGCCATCTGTTAGGTTGAGATGTTTCAGGCTCATCTTTTACATTTCCTGCCTCAGACCTGTAATTAGCCATTTCTTCAGGAAGCCCTGAAGAAGAAGTTTTAGTAGGACATGGTATTTCAAGACCACAATCTGAGTGTTAGACATGCTTATAGTTTCTGGATTTGCCTTCATTCTAGGCCTTTACAAAGGACAGAGCTAGGCTCCCATGAGTTCCTACATATGACCTATTCAAATTCAGGGTAAAGCCTTTTTTTTTTTCCTTCTCTTAGCCCCTTCTGTATTACATCTGTATTGCTTTTCTTCTATCCTGAGAATCTTGCTTCTCAAGAACATTGAAGATAGATTTGGAGTATTCTGTAATTACTCATTTTAACCTTCATTTCTATATTCAGCGCTCACCACCGCTCTTGTTCATGTCTCTTTGGTTATGTTGGTTGTCTGAAGTTCATTCTCTGGTAGATTTCTCTGAAAGGGCTCTCTGAGTTCTTATATAATGGTAACACTTCTACCCTTTATACTTTGAAGGTCAGTTTTGCTGGATAGAAAATCCTTGGTTCACATTTCTTTCCTTGAATATCTAAAATATGTTCCTCTGTTTTCTTCTATTATAAAGTGTTATTGAAAAGTCTGATGAGAATCTGATTTTCTTTTTCGTGCAAGTCATGTGATCTTTTTGCCTAGATGCCAAAGACTTTTTTTTAAGGACTAAACTTTGACTAAACTTTTCTAAGTGTTGTTTTTTTGTTTCCTGCTCACCCCCCGCCCCCCAGGAAGGTTTTCTGTAATTATAGATATGAGTATTTGTTCTGTTCCCTTGCACTGACTTTCTCCTTTGGAGACTTTTATTATCTTTTTGTCAGGCTTGACAATCATCAGTATTTATAACTTTCTCTCAGGTTCTTTTTATCTTTCTTCATTTTTTTTCATTGTGGCGAAATATACTTAAAATTCACCGTCCTAACCATGTTTAAGTGCACAGTTCCGTAGCATACGGCGCATTCACACTGTCGTGCAGCCAACCCTACCACGCCTCTCCAGAACCTTTTCATCTTCCTTAACTGAAACTCTGTACACATTAAAACGCTTAAGTCCCCATTTCCTCCTTCCCCCAGCCCCTGGCAACCATTCTCCTTTCTGTCTCTGTGAACTTGACTACTCTCTGTACCCCATGTAAGTGGAATCCTGCAATACTTTTCCTTTTGTGACTGGCTTATTTTACTTAGCATAATGTCTTTAAGGTTCATCCATGGTGTAGAATGTGTTAATTTTCTTCCTTTTTAAGGCTGAATAATATTCTGTTATATGTATACACCACATTTTATTTATCCGTTCATCCATTGATGGACACTTTGGTTGCTTCCACCTTTTGGCTTTTGTGAATAATGCTGCTATGAACATGGGTGTACAATATCTATTTGAGTCCGCGCTTTCAGTTCTTTTGGGCATATACCCAGAAGTGGAATTGCTGAATCATATGGTAATTCTCTGTTTAATTTTTTGAGGAACCACCATACCATTTTCCACAGTGGTTGCGCCAGTTTACGTTTCCACAACAATGCACAAGAGTTCCAGTTGCTCCACCTCCTTGCCAGCATTTGTTATTTTCTGTATTTTTGATGATAACTATCTTAATGGGTGTGAAGTGGTAATGGGTGTGCATTTGTTGTGTTTATTTGCTCTTGCATTCCTCCTACTTTAGCCTTTGTTTCTAAAGTTGTTTTTTATTTCTAATTTTCCCTTGAGTTCTGTCACCTCATTTATGAGTTTTAAAATTCTGACTTCTGTTACTCTTTTATGTCATCATTTTTTAGTCTTGTAGCTTGTTTTGAAATGTAATTTTGATCTTTTTTAGTGCATGTTTTTCTGTAAGTGTACTGAAATCTTATTTGAATACAGGAATATACTTTTGTGTAAAATAATGCATGCCATTAAAAATAAGTATATTTTTGAAGATTTAGGAATGCCAAAATAGTTTTGAGTTGGTTGACATTTAAAATAGTTGCACTTTGTTTCATTAATTCATAAATACAGAGAACCTTCCAATTCTGTGACATTGTATTAAGTGTACACAGATGCATGTAGAACCATGCTATCCTCAAGAACCATATATACAATAATCAAATTTTTATGGTCTTGTCAGATCACATTGTTACAAATGGAAATAAGTATGTAAAATGCTATTTTAACAGACCAGCATATATATGCCATATCATTATAAGTAGAACTGTAAAGCACATAATGACCTTAGTTTTCCCCTTTGCACAAAAATGAAGATGGCTTCTTGTCCCTCCTTAGTTTACCTCCTGCTCATAAGAGTGCTTCGAGAGGGACGAATGTTGACAGTGGACCTTAGTGGTTTAGGCCTGTTTCTCAACCTCCTTTCCCAGTCATGTTCTGAGGGGGAAAAAGTTAAAAAGAATAGACCATTAGTAGCTTCTAGGAACACACTGGAATACGTACTGAGCTGACTCTACCTGAGTAGAAAACCTCTTCTGGCAGGAATTTCATATTGTGATCTCAATCCCGTCCTGTGGAAACATCGCAAGTTATAAGTTGAGGAAGTAGGGGGATAATAGGGATGGAGAGTCCTGAATACATCTATTTATGTTGCATTTTCTGCAGATATATCTTCCAAGTATAGTATGTTCTATTGGCAAATTAATTTATTAATTTAATTATAAAACATTAATGAAATATCTAGTGTAACAAGAGACTTCATACACCATATTAAGAAGCTTAAACATCATTCTACAGGCAATAGGTAGCTGCCAAGATGTTTTAAGCAGGAGAACTACATGGTCAAAAAAAGAAAAGAAAGAACTATATAATAGACATAAATAATTGGAATATAGGGCAGGATTTCATGAGTTTTAAGAGTTCTATGGCCAAAGTATCACAAAGGTTAAAATTACACATATGATTAATAACAATAGCTGACGTTTATTGTGTGTATATTCTGTGCCAGGCCTTGGGGCATGAATACTAAATACAGGATTTTTGGTATTTATTCAGTTTTGAGAATCATGGCATGTCAAATGAAACTTTAAAAGTTAAATGTATATGGCATGAGGTAATTTATGCAGCAATAGCAATTTTATGTTGCTATTAATGATTGAGCTCTAAGCTGAAAAGGGGTTAACAACCGATAATGCTATAATGTTGCTGTGCCCTATAATTTAAATTAGAAAGCATCGTTCCTAATTTTTTTCTTTGTGGTATAATTTTATGAGGAAGTTAGCAAGACATATGCTGTCATAAAGGCTGCTTTGTATAATTTCTGTTTTTCACACTATAGAAAAAATGTCCGTTAATTTAATTGTCACATATAGCACTAGTTGGCATTTATTTTGGTGAAGTGGATAGACTGATCTATTTTAAAGTTACTTTTTTTTTTTTTTTCAATTCTGGAGAATTTGTGATCTGAAGATGTGTAAGGATGGTGGTATCAAGTGTATTAATGATGGAATCTTTTCTTTGGCAGTTTTTTTTTGGGGGGTGGGCGTATGGTAGAAAGAGGGTGGTCAAAATTAGGATGATAGAGAAGTTATTTATCTTTCTATTTTGCTTACCCTTTAATAACAGTGGCCTTATTAAAGACTTGATATGCTTTTCCCTTATGTTGAATATAGCGTCCTTTGCTTAAAAACTGTCATTAATACTTTTGTATGATTATTTCAAGCGGATTTTGGAGTATCAGCTAAAAACACAAGGACAATTCAAAGGAGAGATTCCTTTATCGGCACACCCTATTGGTATGTATTCAGTTTTATGGATTTGCAGCGTTAGTTATGTCAACAGTTATTATTACTCATGAATTTTGTCCACATAATCAATTATACTGTCTATCTTTTACGTGGTTTGTGATCACTGCTCTTAAGTTAAACATCTTAATTTTCAGTTCTTTGTCTTCATAGGATGGCTCCTGAGGTAGTCATGTGTGAAACATCTAAGGACAGACCCTATGACTACAAAGCTGATGTTTGGTCCCTGGGTATCACTTTAATAGAAATGGCTGAGATAGAACCACCTCATCATGAATTAAATCCAATGCGAGTGCTGCTAAAAATAGCAAAATCTGAGCCCCCTACATTAGCACAGCCATCAAAATGGTAAAGTATTCCTAAACAATTTTTTTTAAGAAGCAAAACTTGATGCTTTATTCTTCCAACTTTCCAAGGGTATTTAAATTTAGGTACATGGTACAAAGATTGTATGAAGTAGAAAACTGATTTTTGGTGTATTTTAAAGACTTAAGGACCATATAAACTCCTGTAACTAACTTTCCCCATAAATTAAAAGATACCAGTGATTTGAGTTCTACATGAAAGAGGTATTTTCTGTACTATGAGAAAGTGAGGCATATATGTGATTGATCTGTATTTGTGGAGTTTAATATAATGGAAGGGGGCTTCCCTGGTAGCGCAGTGGTTGAGAGTCCGCCGGCCGATGCATGGGACACGGGTTCGTGCCCTGGTCCGGGAAGATCCCACATGCCGCGGAGCGGCTAGGCCTGTGAGCCATGGCCGCTGAGCCTACGCGTCCGGAGCCTGTGCTCTGCAACAGGAGAGGCCACAACAGTGAGAGGCCCGCATACCGCAAAAAAAAAAAAAAAAAAAAAAAAAATATATATATATATATATATAATGGAAGAATTTTTGTGATTTTTAGCATACTTATGGGTATACGGCTGTATCTCAATGACTTAAACTATGAATCTATTTACATATATGTAACTTAATATTTATAGATAAATGACTTATGAAATACTAATATTCTCATAACTAGTTTTCTTATGTTGAATTAATACTATTACATACATAATGGAACTTAACCATAGTTTCTCAGAGTTTTGATTTTATTAACAAGAAAAATAGAATGTCATTATTAAAATTTTATTTTGAAGGTCTTCAAATTTTAAGGACTTTCTAAAGAAATGCTTGGAAAAGAATGTGGATTCCAGGTGGACTACATCTCAGCTACTGCAGGTAAGATAAGAGTAGTATGACAATGGCAAACCATACAATTGTTGTAACGTCTCTTTAAGAAGAATACAGTTTCAGATTCCTTCAGTGTGCCCTCTCTCCACTTGAGTTTCCCTGTGCAGACTCACTCAAGGTTCATTGTAGTAGTTAACATTTGCTTTACAAACATTTGCTGCTGCTATTAAAGGGCATTTATTTAGCTTTTAAATTTCTTGTATGCTTTTTTGATTCAGTTTGTGTTTTTTTCATTTTGTTTAGTTATTTCCACTTTATCAGTTACTTACATTTTGTCTCTCCAGTTACTAGAAAACAAGCACCTTGGTGGCAGGGGCCATGAGCTAATTAATTTTTTTTTAATGTCCCTTACAGTGAGGGTAAATGTTCAGTAAATATTGCTAACTTTTAAAAAATGGTGTTAAAGTGATTGGATAATTTTGTTTTATAGCAGGACTTGTTTGTAATATTTGAAATAAAATTTTGTCAGTAATAGTATAGGTAGAGAAATAGAATGACAAGTCTTGAGGCAGTTACTGTTAGATTGAGTACAACTCCTCCATTATAGTTTTTTAGGTTGATCTATTTATCTGGGGGGAGAAGCGGGAAAAATTTCCTTTGTACAACAAGTATATCCTTGGAACACACTTTCTCTTATTATTTCACTGCCCCCCCCATTTGAAGGCCTTAATCTGTGACAAACACCAAGTGCTGAGTGTACAGAGGTGAATAAAATATCTTCTTACTCTTAAGAATATTTGAACTATGTCAAAAAACAGATGTTTATAGACACTTTTTAAAATTTTTATTGGAGTATAGTTGCTTTACAATGTTGTATTAGTTTCTGCTGTACAACAAGTGAATCAGTTGTATGTATACATATATCCACTCTTTTTTAGATTTCCTTCCCATTTAGGTCACCACAGATCATTGAGTAGAGTTCCCATGCTAAACAGTAGGTTCTCATTAGTTATATATTTTATGCATAGTAGTGTATATATGTCAATCCCAGTCTCCCAGTTCGTCCTATGCCCCCTTCCCCACCTCGGTAACCATAAGTTTGTTCTGTACATTTGTGACTTTGTTCATCTGTACCATTTTTCTAGATCCCACATATAAGTGACATTATACAATATTTGTTTTTCTGACTTACTTCACTCTGTATGACAATCTCTAGGTCCATCCGTGTCTCTGCAAATGGCACTATTTCATTCCTTTTTATGGCTGAGTAATATTCCATTGTATATATGTACCACATCTTCTTTATCCATTCCTCTGTCAATGGACACTTAGGTTGCTTCCATGTCCTGGCTATTGTAAATAGAGCTGCAGTGAACATCGGGGAGAATGCATCCTTTCAAATTACGGTTTTCTCCAGATACATGCCTAGGAGTGGGATTGCTGGGTCATATGGTAGCTCTGTTTGTAGTTTTTTAAGGAACCTGCACACTGTTCTCCCTAGTGGCTGAACCAATTTACAGTCCCACCACCAGTGTAGGAGGTAGATACTTTTAACGGAACTTTAAAGCTTTTTGTAATTCTTTTATTGAGGCTTTATACATATTGTTACTTTCTAACAAACATATTGTAAACATATCGTTACTTTCTAAAACTAGTAATGTACTTGAAACTTGCTTTAAATTTTAATTTAGATTTTAGGTTATGAAGTTTTCAGACATACAGAAAAGTATATATACCTACTACCCAGATGTAATATGTTATCATTTTTGACATATTTCTTTCAGATTCTTAAAAAAAGGTACAGATACAGTTGCAGGCAGCCCCTACTCCTGCTCAATTCCCTCCCCCTCCTTCTTTTCCCAGATGTAATATCATCTGAAGTTGTTTGCATTTTTCCTACTTATATGTTTATATTTTTGCCACATAACAATATGTTTTATATATTTGAAATTTACTTCACAAGCATTTCAGTTGTTACTGAGTATGCTCTTTTTAATGATCAAACAGCATCCCTTTGTGACTGTTGATTCCAACAAACCAATTCGAGAATTGATTGCAGAGGCAAAGGCTGAAGTAACAGAAGAAGTTGAAGATGGCAAAGAGGAGGATGATGAGGAGGAAACAGAAAATTCTCTGGTCAGTATTTAGAAAGGAAATTTCATTTAGGTCATTTTTAGAGTTGAGTTTTGAGGTATGATTGCAGCTGTGTCTAAGAATTAATTGATGGGTAGCATTACAAAAACCTTTAATTTTAGAGGTGAAGATTTATTAAGTTTGCTCCTTGCTGCCCATTTTTGTCATATTTATTATGTGAAGATTTGTCAATTCTTTAAGTTATTTTTATAATTTCATCAAATTTTACTGAATAAAGATATTAAATCATTATATATGTGAATTAAATCATTTTTATATATGAAACGTTATTTTGGTTACCATCTTGAAATTACGTTTTAACACTAAAACTGTATAAAATCTTTTTTAGCCGATACCTGCAAGTAAGCGTGCCTCCTCTGACCTTAGTATTGCGAGCTCTGAAGAAGATAAGCTTTCACAAAATGCTTGTATTTTGGAACCTGTCTCAGAAAAAACAGAACGTAATACTTCCGAAGATAAATTTAACAGTAAAATTCCTACTGAAAAACCCACCACCGATGAACCTGAAAATACTGTGGTAGGCATTAATGAACATGTTAATGATACTCATTTAGAAGCTATGGCTGAACTTCATAATAGAGCAACAGTAATCGAGGAAAATGGGAGAGAGGAGAAGAGACCGAAGCTTGAAAATCTACCTGACACAGAAGATCATGAAACAGTGGACATTAATTCAGTCAATGAAGGAAAAGAAAATAACATAATGATAACTTCAGAAACAAATATTGAACAGAATCTGAAACCTGAGGAAGAAGGGGATCAAGAAAAGCAACAGATATTTGAAAATAAGTTTATAAAATCTGAAGAAATTGAAGACCCTGCTATTCAGACAATGGATTTAGTTTCTCAAGAGACTGGAGAAAAAGAGGCAGATATTCAGGCAATTGAAAGTGAAGTTGAGTTTACAAAGGAAGACACCCTCGAGGAATTGGGAAGAGATGACAAAACTGAAAAAGATATGATCAGTGATACAAGCAAAGTGATAGGAACAAATGAGGCAGAAGACGTTGCTCAGAAGGCAACTGAAAACAGTGCTGAGGATGCTCAGAGTAACGATGGGAAAGAAGTGGGTGAAGTAGGCCAGATACTAGTGATCAAGTCCACAGAGGGCCCTGAGGCTGGTGGTACTGAAGAAGTTTCTATTAAAGAAATAGTTGAAACTAATGAGATAGATCAAAAATCTGTAGAAGGTAAAGGTGAGGAACAGTTAATCAGCAGTTCAGAGAACAGAGTGGAGACCAATGAGGAGCTCGGGACAAATGAAGTTGAGATTGCTGAATCAAGTAGCACTGAAGGAATGGAGGTCAGAAGTGCGGTGACTGATGGTGACCAAAAGGCTCTAGGAAGTGAAACTCAGGATGCTCACGAAGCCACTGCTCAGATGGACACAGAGCAGAAAGATATCCCGTGCGAAGTGCCAATTAAGGCAGAACCTCAAGTTCCTGCCACTTCACAGCCCAGTGAACCTCAGCCTGTTCTAATACCCAGTATTAATATCAACCCTGAAGATGCAGAAAATAAAGGAGAAATAGGTGCTTTATCAAAAACTGAAACCATGTTAGCAGAATCTGAGAATCAAAAGGAAAATGATACTGATTCAGGCACTGGTTCCACTGCTGATAATAGCAGCATTGACTTGAATTTATCCATCTCTAGCTTCCTAAGCAAAACTAAAGACAATGGATCAATATCTTTACAAGTAAGTGTACACGGGTCCTTGTTTGGGTGTTTCTTTGTTATTTTGGCAGTTGAGAGTTTATGTGAAACTGACATCTTGAAAACAAAACAACACTAAATCAGTGTAGTATTAACCCTATAAAATTCTTAAGGCCTATGAGGGCAATCAATTAAAAAAAAAAAGAGATTCTGGATGTAATCTTTAAATTTTTTGGTAGTACCTATCTATTTTTGCCAACTTGATAGAAATAGTATAATACAGTTGCTTACTGGAATTTGGGTTTTCCTAATGTACATACCTAGGTATAATTGTAGCAAGAATCAGCAGTATATGAAAGAATTGAGGACTTGAAAGAATGATCTCTTTTTAAGAATGTTTAGGGTATAAACAGCCCTTGTTACCACTGGCACGTGCGGTGACCACTCTTACCTCCTCAGTCATAGCAATCACTACTGCCGTGAGAATCATCGTGGGAAGAAAGCCAAACGCTAAACCTCGAACACTTGGAGCTGTTAAGCATAATTCTCCAATCTGAGTTACTAGGGGGGGCTGTGTAGGAGTATGGAGTGGGGCCAGAGAATCAGTATTTATAGCAAAAGATCCCATGGAATTCTGATACAGGTGAGACTGTGGATTGACAGGTGGCAGAAAAGCAGAAAGAACTGAAGAAAATTGACCTTAGGGATAGGACGCCAGGGCATGACTGATCAGCCTGCGTATCTGCCCCAAATTATTACATGCATTGCCTAGATGGTCTGCAGTTTTCAGGTTGTTTCCCTGCTGAAATTCCGTTAATCTGAAGTTCATTCACTGACTTAATAGTTAGCCTTTCCAAAAAATGTAGATACTTCTGTGAGAATTAAGGTGATATTAGCTGTGGATACTTTAGTAGGAACTGAAGAAATGGAAAATTTGGAGGTTACAGGGAGGTAGATTTATTTTTGGAGCATGCCCACTTTAGGTTTTAGGTGAAGTCTGGATAGGGTGGCCGTAGTCCAGGGCTTATGGAGAGCAGTGTGAGAATACTGGAAGCCTAGAGAGTACAACAGTAAGAGGCTGAAGAAAGGTGATTAGTAAGTGCCAAAGATCAACTTAAAAATTCTAATGCATTTTGAATGTAGTATTTTCACATTCTCCTTTTGCTCCCTCTGCTTTCTAACCTTTTCCACCTATCAACACTAAGTAATTATCTGTTCTGAATACTTACATGTTTACCAAGAAGTATTTGTAGCAGTGTTACACTTCTGTTATTTCTCTTTGCTTTTAAAAAGCATTTGGATAACCAACTGAGGAATGAAGAGTTTGGTCTTGATAAAGAATTTTGGGCAATAGCTAACAGGCAGATCTGGTATTTTGGGAGTACGGTAAAGGTGCTGTCCTTCTAGCAACTCTAAAATCACTCATCCATCTCCAGCCCTGAGATGGAAGAGGGCTGGTGATACTATTGTTGATGAAATGGATTTTGAATCCCAGTCCTGGCAGTGTTTAAAAGTTATATGGGAGCCTTTCAAGATGAAATTCTCAGCCACCCTCAGACCTGTTGATTTAGATTCTTTAAGGGATGAGCCCCAGGAATTCATTTTTAATTGCTTTGTAAGTGTTTCTAAAACAGAAAAGCAGAGGTTATCTGCGAACCTACAAGATAAAAAGAGGAAAGAATGGTTAACATGTGAAAGTTGTACTAATTACTCTTTTTTGTGAATTGCTTGTTACCACTTGTGCCTAATTATGATGTGGTATAAAAATTCTACATGCACATCATCAAAATGCATAATTTCACTTGAAAAAAATTTGATTTTATCTGTAAAATCATGTGAAAGTCAAATGAGGTGTGAGATGATATAATTGGCTTCAAAGTTGAGTCTTACTGCTTTCTATTCATACTTTATAGTGTAGTCTTCATAGCTGTTCAGTTTCTTGTTTTTGTTTTTTTAAGAAGAAAATGTTTTCTCTCTCTAGTATTCCCCATATAAAGCCTAACTAAAATAAAATCTCACTCAGGAAACAAGAAGACAAAAGAAAACGTTGAAGAAAACACGCAAATTTATTGTTGATGGTGTCGAAGTGAGTGTAACAACATCAAAGATAGTTACAGATAGTGATTCCAAAACTGAAGAATTGAGGTTTCTTAGGTGAGTAGAGAAACAACATGATTTAAACTGGTTTTGTGACTTCTCAAGTCTCTGCAGAGTCTGAAGAATAGAGAAACAAGAGTAAAGTCTTGGCTAATTTTGGATTCTTGTATTACTTTTCCATTTGAAAATAAATGTTACTTTTAAAGTTTTTTTTCTTTTAAAGCATTACTTCAAAGGTGTAACTTTTGCTGTCTTTCTCTATCCTTGCCATTAAATTTTATCAGACGTCAGGAACTTCGGGAATTAAGATTTCTTCAAAAAGAAGAGCAAAGAGCCCAACAGCAGCTCAATGGCAAACTGCAACAACAGCGAGAGCAAATTTTCCGGCGTTTTGAGCAGGAGATGGTGGTAAAGTCTTGGAATTTTGTACCCTTTTGTTAATAAAGAAATTTAAGGCTTAGAAAAAAAAACACCACTGGCAGGTTTTAGAACTTGTTCTCTGATTACTAGATTTCTCTGGCTTTGTGATGTATTTCTCGCCTTTATCTCTTTGGTGTTTTAGATGCTTTCTTTTTTCTTCTCTTCTCTTCTCTTCTTTTCTCCTTTTGCCTGACTTACAGTGTGTTAGGTGTTTTCATTTTTCTCTAATTAAATCTGTCATGAAAACCTGGAATTATGAAGCTAGTAGATGGTTTGCAAAGTTCTTAGGTGTGCCTGTTGCTGTATAACTTTTTATTGTTACAATTTGACCTCTCAGAATTAGAATCCAAGATTTAAACCAGTCTAGAGCAGTTGTCTTCAAACTTGGCTGAGTATTAGAACTTCCTGGGGAATTTTTCAAAGTACACTTACTTCTCTAGCTACTACAGTTAAGCTTCCACATCCCTTTTCACAGCTGCTAGAGAAGTTAGTGCTGACTTGTAAAGGGTAATTGTCACCGAGTCTTTAAATTTTTACTTTGTGTCCAAAGTTGGAAAAGGAATTATTAATGTGATATAAAATTTCAGTAACTTACGTTGAACATGTAGCTTAATGTAGGTTAGAAAAAAGACCATCTGAAATGTTATAGGATTCATGGTTGATTATAGTACTTACATTTTTATAATTTTAAGTGGTAAGGATTGTTTTGTGTGAAGGTTGGCATTGCTGATTACATATGTTGGATCATAACTTAGAATTCCTAAGAAAATTATGAACTTTTGTTCTCTTTGAGTATTTTTACAGTACTTATATTCTGTTTTTTCAGAACCTTATAAAAACTGTTTCTCCCCCCCCCATATTTTCCAAAATATTTTGCTTTTTAATTTTTTTAAAAAGGAAACACCCTTTACAAATACCTGTGTCTAAAATTGCAATGTTACTCAAGTATTATATAAGCAGGAATCTTTTGTTGAGAGAGTAGATTTATAATTCTAAAAGGTTTGTATCAATGAAATATGATGTTTAAGAATCTTAATGAGGAAGAGTAAATTTGAAAATGACAAGTAATGGTACGTTTTTAAAATAGACTTCAAATGAGACCTTGGATTTATCAAAAATTTTATAGGATAAATATTGAAAATTTTCTTACTTTAGTATTTCATAGCAACTGGATATTCTTCTAGATTGTCTAAAATTTTTGAACATTCTACACTTGTACAATAGAAAAAAGTGTTTCCCATATTAGAAAAAAACGAAATGCACATCTTTTTGAAAAATTTTTAAAACATATTTGAGTGCATTTGAACTTGTTCAGTATTGCAAAGGGTACGTATGACGTCACTCAATTTAAATGCCAGTTATGTGCTCTTAGTAAACATCTTCAGTATAATGATATGAGCGTTAATGTTAAAGTTAAATGATCTTGAGCTACATCATTTTACAGAGCAAGAAACGACAATATGACCAAGAGATTGAGAATCTAGAAAAACAGCAGAAACAGACTATTGAACGTCTAGAACAAGAACACACAAATCGCTTACGAGATGAAGCCAAACGCATTAAAGGTGAACAAGAGAAAGAGTTGTACAAATTTCAGAATATGTTAAAGAACCGAAAGAAAGAGGTAAGTGTAACTACTGTTTTTAATGTACACTTAAGACTGTCTAAGGAATTAAGATAATACTTGGTAGTTAAATGGCACCCATTCTTTTTTTTTTTGGTCTTCCCAGCAGTTATGTAGGGTAGTAGTAAGGTCAGATGTTATCTCATTTTACTGCCAAGAAAACTGGAGTAGAAGAGGTTTTAATGGCCTGTTCAAGTTCACAAACTATTATTAAATGTCCAGCTAACCCTTGAACCAAGTCTTTAAATTGAGTGTAATCCATTTTCCTTTCAACCTATCACTCCTCCTTTATTAATGCAACATTTAAGGCCTGACATAGTAATGTTTTTTTTCAAGAAAGCATACTATGTTCTGTTTGCAGGTGGCAATAATAATTCATCTTAATATTTATTTGTAATATTTAATTCATGCTTAAAAATTTTTTTTCTCTTGATTAGCTTGATTACCTTTCTTGGACTTTGTGTCAAAACAAAAGCTGAGTAAGCTGAAATTTGAAATAATATCTTTATCAAATTGTGAGATACTTTGAAGAATCACAGGTGGAAAATATCTGTAAAGTCATTTGATTATAATGAATTTTTTCATTTTTCCTGAAACTGTTCCATATTGTCATAGAATCTATTTGTGGTATTATTTACTATGAAGGATTGTCATTGTTTCAGAAAGAGGATTTACATATTGTATTAGTGTGTCTTTTGCTTCCCCAATTAAAATAACACTAAGAGAGCTTTTACATATTAGCAGTTTTGAGAGATAATTTTATAATTTATTCTGTTCCTTTAGTGTAAGAGGAGAATTTATCTTTTCATGATATGAAAGACCCCAGGACAATATTATGATCAGTTTTATTAGTTTTGGAACACACTAATATCAACCAAACTAGTGAATACATTTTCACTTTTGTTGCATGTCCCAAGTACTCAGATTCATTGATTTTAAAAATGAAATTATGCAGATAATGGAACATCATTTTGCTGAACTTGAGGATCTGCTTTAAAAAGGATAGAATCAAATGTTAATAAATACAGTGCATTCTATGATTTCTTTAGGTAAAGATAAATGAAATGGTATATAGCCTTTTGATTTGGCTACCATTTCTAAAAATTACTGTTTTATTACCGTTTATTATATTTTATATAGAATCGCTCTATATACCATGATGTATTCCTTTACTGTATTAACTAAATATTAATTTTCTTGAAACCATGAGTAGTTTTTATTAAGAGGTTATTTTTTAATATCAGGTTAAATTTTAAAAATTTTGTAGGTAAGTATATGGTTTAATTGTAGATATATAGAAGTTTCTAGTTATTGTTACTGTTTTGGACTAGGAGAGGTTTAGCCAGAGAACATGTTTGAGATAGTGATATGCATATTTTAAATAATTCTATTCTGTATTTTTTTCCTTACCGCTAAACTTCTTGCATTTGGGGAGTCTCTTCTTTTTCATGGTGATTTGGTTTCATGAGAGATTACTGATGGGAAATTTTAAATACACTATGTTAAATCAAAATCAGTCTCTTTCACAGACCATCAATGGCGTGTGGTGATTTGGAATCTGGTTGCTTTTGGTGCTTCTACTTATAAACACGTGATCGTCTTTCGTAGTTGGATTACAGATCTATTGTTAGGTGGAATACATATCTAGGGTTTTGAAATGATTGAAAGAAGGAGCTCTAAAATATACTTCATTTTATAATATACTTTATTTGGTATAATAAATCACAGCATATAAACTTATTTTATGAGGGGTTATATTACTGATTTTAAAGCTGACAATTGATTTTGGCTTAAATTATCAGCAAAGGAGAATGTTTTTCTAATCTAATTCCGAAGTCATCAGATGTGTTCATTTTTATTGCACCATATATAAAATAGTTTATTATGAAAAAAGAAAACTTAGTGTCCATTTGTCTCTCCTTTGTGTATTCTAATGCTTACTTTCCCTTTTGTTTTTCTTTTGATCTCATTAAGTGGATTTCGTTTAGAATTATTTCATTGGTTTTATCAAGCCAATTATGAAATTTTGCAATTTATAAATGAATGGCATTTGTTTTCCTTATATCCAATATTTCAGACAATGTTAGTAGATATGTTTATATTTTTATGATCTTTCAAGGTCAGTTGAGTTTATCACCTTTAGTTCAGCGTTAGCATTGCAAGTAATTCTTTACTGATTGTCTTTGGATCTAAAGAGAGAAAGATATGTAGGGATAATTAAGCAACTAATTTTCCTTATATGGTGTAATGTCCCTTTCTGCACTGAGATTAAGCATGTTCTATCCTTTCATTCTTTTTCACCAAACTAACACCTGTGCTGATGCATGTTGAAAGGAGCTTTTTAACAACTTGACTTGACTTGTAGCTTGTCTGCTCACATAAATGCTTGCTGTGGAGAAAGTGTTTTTCCCCACCTCCTGCATGCTTATACACTGTAGGTTATAAATGAAGTGGAGAAAGCACCCAAAGAGCTGAGAAAAGAGCTCATGAAACGCAGGAAAGAGGAGCTTGCACAAAGCCAGCATGCTCAGGTAACAGCAGCAGCTTAATGCTACTAAAAACAGAAAGCGGCAATATTCTCACAGCTCAGTAAACCATGGTTGAAAGGGTAAATTCGGTACTTATATGATGTTGACGTCTCCTTATACAAAGGTTCCCAGGGCATTCTTTATGTAGTACTAAATTCACACTAATGGTGATATTTAAGTTGCTAACGTGAAATTAAGTGAAATGTTTGGAAAGCTGACTCCAGATGAAATAAACATGTATGTTAATGTATAATCCACTGTATTCTTAGTTTAATCATGATGGAAGTTTGTATTTAAGTGGTAATGTCAATGGTTGATAGAAGATTTTTAGGGCAAAAGAATATAGAGGGTGAGTATATAAGCTTTATGCATACAAAAGGAATGCATATTTAAAAGGCCATTAATTCGGGAGTTCCCTTATGGCCTGGTGGTTAGGATTCCGGGCTTTCACTGCTGTGGCTTGGGTTCCTTCCCTGGTCGGGGGAACTGAGATCCTGCAAGCCTGGTAAATGGTAATGTTAAATGGTAGATCAAACACTTATTACTGTTAAACTCAACAATGTAAGCAACTTAAAACCAGATTTTAAATGTTAAGTATGTTGTTTTTCTTTTTGGTTCAGAATCCAGCAGTTACAAAAATAGACAGTTTTTACCTATATAAACCTGATTCTGTATTATGATAAGGCTGAGCCAATTGATGGGTGAATTCTCTACAAAATAGATAAATTGGTATTTTCAACAGATTTTTCTAGAAGTATCTCACATGAGTATGAGGTCTTTTATACTTGGGATCACCTTTCTTTTAATTAGGCTTGCACTCAGCTGGGAGGCAAAGAGAGAAGTGAGCTCAGTTTGTGGTTACAGATGTTAATGAAAGGAAGAAGAGACATGGATTATTTATTTGTTGCTTTAAATTATCTTTTTAATGTGGGTTTTATGTAATTTAAAAAGTGGTTCCCAGACTTTTGAATTTTATAGATTCATGAAAAGAAACATAGAAGCAACAAAACCCTTTGGGAGGCATGACAAATGGGTTGCCATTAAAAATTTTTTTTGTTTTTGACAAGGAAGGTTATTTGAAACTGCCCTTTATTTGTCACCATCATTTCAAAAGAGAGATAGATGATTTTAACACCATGAAAAATAAGGAAACTATCTCAGAATTTAAAATTTTAATAAAACTAGCCTATTTGAATAAATTTAGTTGTTTTTTTCTTCCTGTGAGCCAATGAAAAATTTTGTCTTGGCCTGGTATGGGAATTACTACAAGCACACCTCGTTTTATTGCTCTTCACTTTATTGCGCTTTTGCAGTATTGTGTTTTTTACAAATTGAAGGTTCGTGCAGCCCTGCATTGGGCAAGCCTGTCAGCACCATTTTTCCAGCAGCTTTGCTCACTTCGTGCCTCTGTGTCACATTTTGGTAATACTCACAATATTTCAAACTTTTTCATTATTATATTATGATGAGCTGTGATCTTTGATGTTACTACTATGACTTGCTGAAGGCTCAGGTGATGGTTAGCATTTTTTAGCAATAAACTACTTTTTAATTAAGGTATGTATGTTTTTTAGACATAATGCTATTGCACACTTTAATAGACTATAGCGTAAACATAGCTTATATATTTGGGAAACTGAAAAATTCATGTGACTTGCTTTATTGCGGTGGTCTAGAGCCGAACCTACAGCATCTCCAAGGTATGCCTGTAGTTAAGGTGATAATAGCAAACACAGCATTTACTGTATGTTCTAAATGCTTTACCTATATGAACTCATTTAACCTCACAACACAGGAGGTAGTTACTCATATTACCCCCATTCTACAGGTAAGGGAACTAAAGCACAGGGAGGTTGAATGACTCTCCCACGTTCATGCATCTGGTTAGTGGTAGAGCCAGAATTCTCATCTAGGCAAGTTTGGCTCCATGTTTCATACACTGAACCGCCACATCATACTGCCTCTTGTATTTAAGCTACCCCTTCTGTGCCTAATCTAAATTATTGGCTTGGCTCAGTGGTTGTTGGCCGTGTCTTATTAATAGGTGAAGAGGAAGTCCTTGCTGGCCACACATCAGTTTTGGGGTAATTTGGATTTCAAACCAGAAGATAACAATTTGGTTTTGCCTTGTAAAGGAATGTAAAGTTTTTAATTCCAAAAGGTAATATGTCAGACTCTAGAGTTGAAATTGAGGATTTAGTGTTGAATGGTAAGTGATCCAATGCTTTAATAAAACTTTGTTGGTGATTTTTCATATAATTTGAGGGGCTAGCCTGTATTTTCCAACTAAAGCTGAAAGCAGTAGTAAATTTCTATCTGTAAATTTAATGAAGAGTTTAGTAATCTAACAAATTTCAAAAGTATTTCTATTTAGCTACCACTTTTGATGAAGGTGTTAACACATGATAACTTGAGTCTAATATTTTAAACTTTTTAAAGAGTTTATGAATAATAGCCATACGGTCGTGGAACTAGAATGTATTTGATCATCTAGTCCAGTGGTTTTCAAACTGTACTCTCAGGAGCTCTTGAGTTTGGAAGAAGCATCTCGAGAATCCTTCAAAAAGTGAGGACAGGGCTTCCCTGGTGGCGCAGTGGTTGAGAGTCTGCCTGCCGATGCAGGGGACACGGGTTCGTGCCCCGGTCCGGGAAGATCCCACATGCCGCGGAGCGGCTGGGCCCGTGAGCCATGGCCGCTGAGCCTGCGCATCCGGAGCCTGTGCTCCGCAACGGGAGAGGCCACAACAGTGAGAGGCCCGCGTACCGCAAAAAAAACCCAAAAAAACAATAAAAAGGACAGTAGGGCTCTGGGCCCCTGCTTCCAGAGCAGGACCACTTTACATCTGTTTTATAAACTGAGATTGTTTTGGTGTGTTTTTTAAAAAGAGAGTTCAACTGGTTTAAAGACAATGGCAGCAAATTAGAGTTTGGAAACCACTGACCTAGTTCAAATCCTTCATTTTACAGATGAGAAAGAGACCCCTTTGTTAAGTGACTTGTTCCAGGCCTCAGGAAACTCTGCGTTTGTATAATTATTCTTTCCATTTACAAAAAGTCATTCAGCTCTATTCTTACCTGGGAAGTGCATTGTATTCTGATCCACAGGGCGTTGCTCAGGTCATGATTCAGTCTTTTCAGTTGTCATCTTGTGCAGTCTTCAACGCCCAAATGCAGGACGTAAGTCCCGCGTGCCTTGTAGGAGGGTGCCTTCTTCTGTTTTACCTGCTTTTTCTTTGGCTCACATGTGCCTTTTCATTGTTAGCTTCATTTGTTGTAAATCTAGAAGACTGATAGATGATAATGTCAGAGATGACAATAGTAATAACCTGACATGAACTTTATAGTACAGTATTCTTTGAAGAGTTCACATTTGATTCTCGTTGCCAACCCCTAATATAGGGATGGAGTGTATCTGTTTTACAGATGAGGAAATCGAGGCACAGAAGACTAAGTGATTTGCCTAAAGTCACAAAAGAGATTAGTGGTAGAGCTGGAACTAGAACACTTCTACTACAGTGTTCTTTTTTCTGTCTACACCACCACAAATTTTAATCTGAGATTTTCACCTTTTTCAAGAAATATCTTCTCAATAGTATTTTATGAACTTTGCACATGTGAGAAATTGAATGCTGTGGTTAGATTTTTATCTTCGTGTGAAGTGACATTTTGATTGCATATATGTTTATGTAGATGTTTTAATTATGGATATGGTCAGAAAAGCCATGTTAAAAGTGGTGATTTTAGTTCCATTTAGTTTTCACGGTTCAAATTGTCCATAATGAATGGTGGGTTGCTATTCTCCATGCTGCAGTTTTAAATTAAGTCTGGAGTTCCAGGCTGTATTCTTTCTCACAGTTTCTATAGGGAAATGACTAGCTTATTTAACACTGTAAGTTTTGTTTGTGATGTTTGATATACACAACTGGAGTAGATAGAATACAGCTTGATTTCAACCCCTCCTCCCCTCCTCCTGAAATTATTTATTTATTTATTTATTTATGTATATTATTGTCAGCCATTGGACTCTATAGTTTTCTGAAAGAGTAGTCAAAATGTTAATTATTTTTTGACGAGAGGGAGAAATTATGAATTACGAACACTTTTCTGATCATTACCATTTTTAGCTTTTAAGTTAAAATGACCAGATGATGTACAAATAGTGCCACGTATCATAACCCTTTCTTAGAGTTTTCTAGAACCCAAAGCTGTATTTTTTAACGTTCACAGTTATCTGACTAATAGGATAAGATTCCTTACCAGAATTAAAACTTGTACATTTAAAGAACACTCATTTTACAATTTCTGTGTCCATTTTGAAATTGTTACTCTTAGTGATCAAATTGATCTGTTATTATTTTTTTAAATGAGTGTAATTTGTGCAGCCTTTTTGGAATGTAAGATCACTTTTCTTTTAGATCCTAAGAGTAATTTCTAATTACAGATTCCGCTGTGAATGTATTATACTTGGCTTTTGAAGTTAGGAAATTTAATGAAAGCTCAGTGATATTAAATTTTCATTTCTTTTGTGGTAATAAAATATATTAATGTGTAAGGGACCTTTTCGGTAGTTTTTGGCCTTAATATAAAAAAAAATGAAATGTGCAGTATTCTTGACTGTGTAGTCATCCACACTCTGCTTGATTCTTCAAGTCCGTAGCTCTGTAAGGCAGCTGGTGCCTGTGCAAACTCTGGTGGTTAGGAGACGCTTCCATACATTGCCTGCCTTGACCTGTTGATCTTTATTTATCTTCTGGAGCAGCACAGTGCTAGTTCTGCCCGCTTCTATATAAGAGTCTTAGCTCCTTTTTCCTCATATACTGGCCACTTCAGGGCATGCTTTTGTAGTTCCTTGTCATTCATTTTGAGTCTTGATCTCTGGACCCTTATTCCTTGCTTTGAGTTCTCTGTGGTTTACTTTTGAACTTTTCAAAGTATGTTACTAAGGGAAGGGACCCACTACTCTTTATATGGGCTGACAGATAAAACCAATTTGGGACCAATAGAGTGGAAACTCCTTGAAGGCAGTACTGTCTTTTATTAATTTTAGTAACCCTGTAAGTAGTACAGTCCCCAGCATTTACTAAGTGCTTAATAAAGGTTTTCTTTGACCTGAACTCTTATCTTGTTTAATTTAGACATAAATATAATAATATGACCAAAAACTGCATTGACAAGAAATCACGTTCACTTTTTTAGCGGCACTGGCTTATACAGTTGACCCTTGAACACCTCAGGTATTGGGATGCTGACCTTCCGCGCAATTGAAAATTCACATATAGCTTTACAGTTGGCCCTCCGCATCTGTGGTTCCACATCTGGACATTCATCCAACCATAGAATGTGTAGTACTGCAGTACATACTTAGTGAAAAACTCCACGTTTAAGTGGACCCACACAGTTCAAACCTGTGTTGTTCAAGGGTCCACTGTGTTTACCTTTTTTAGTTTCATACAAATATTTATTTGCCCCATCTTTTACACTTGATTTTTTTGATAAATATAAATGTAATATTTTTATTTATGATAATTTGGACCCATTATTTCTGTCCACACAGATATTTTTTAAAAGTTCTTTATGCAAACTAGTGGTAAAAATGTTGAACAAAAGAAAACTTTTGATATATCTGCAGGTTATATTGTTTATTAAACAAGTTTGCACATAGAAATTTCACAATGAAATTAGAGAATCAATTTACTTTTTATTACAAATGATATTTACTGTAGGAAAAGAGAAGCTTGACAACTTACTTTGTTATAACTGCTTATAAGATAGGATGGAGACTTTTGCATCTCTTTAAATAAAGCTCAAAAGCCTTATTCTAGATAGTTGAATTTAAATATTCATTGAGTTTTTATTTTTTTATTTGCTGTGATAAAGCGACGTAGGTGACTCTAGTCAAGTTGGCAATTGTAAATTTTTTTTGTATAAATTTGCTCAGCATTTATTGTATCTATGGAACTGACAACTTGCGTGATATTTTTTTTAACGACACATAAGTACATTTCCTGTCCCCAGTACATAAGACCATAGCTCAATAAATACAAAAGTACATGTTATTCCACTTGCAACTGGCAATTGTATTTTATAGAGACAGTTTATTAGTCTTATACAGTAGCAACTGTATATTTGTATTTATGCTAAAATACAAATCATGATGTAGATGAGACAGCAGCATTTGTGACAACAAACTAACAGGATGTCATGGATGGTAAGACCTGATTCTCACCTCCAGAGAAACAGTAGTAAGACAAGCATCTTGAGGAGCACTGCTGACTCACTCTTTGTGCACTGAAGACCAGGCTGGTAGTGATCCAGATCCTGTCAGACTCTGTCCAAGGCCTAAAAAATAGTTCCAAAATGGATCTTGAGGTTTTATATCTCTTAGATGTGCAAGAGGAGGGATTATAGGTGAAGTGCTGCTCAACCCCAAATTTCTAAATCTATACTCAAATTGATCAGAATACCCTTGAGCTGATCACAAACTGCTGTAACAGCCAAGAGAGGGATGGAGCCAAACGTTTACTGGCAAAATTTGCATTTCTTCAATTTGAGTGTGCTTCCTTTCCTTCTGCAAATGTGTAATCTAGCATAATGACCATAAGTCACTTCAACCTTCCCTTTCCTTACACAGTAACTGAAGGATTTTTTTTTGAAAGTGTAAGTTTGGCATTCGGGCAAAAATAGTATGTACTCAGTAAATACTGTTGAATGAATGAGTGAATCCCTTACATGTTGGTAGAATTCTCTGATTATAAGGAATTTTGTTCGTAGAGTCATAAAATGTTAATTCATTTTCCTATTTCTAGTTCACATTTCTCTAGCAGTGCATTATTTCTCATTAAATCCTTAAAGTATTGTTCTTTTTAGGCACAGGCTAAAGATACAGAATCTGTCTTTCTCTGTTAGTGTAGCCATGGTATGGCTTCCTCTTTATTAATAGAAAAATAGAGAGTTTAAAATCCTGATATGTTTTTCTTGTTTGCTCTTTATTGCCTCTCTTCCTGAAAGGCATTTCTTGTTTATTCTTGTTTTGTCCACACTCTAGTGAAATGAATAGTCAGTTTTAGAAACTGTAAATTTATTTTTTTTCCCAAAGATGTAGGGCATTTTAATTATGAGTGGATTATGGACTTCTTTTGTATGTGTTATTCTTAATAGTTTAGAATATTATGTATTCTAGTACTTCCTTTCTGGGCTTGAATTGGGTGACTAATACATTTATGTTATGTCTATACTATATAATTTTGGTGATTTTTAAATCTAGTTGACTTTGAAACTTGGTTCAGAAATCTTGTTAATCACTAAAATATACAGAGGTATAGATAAATGGATGTTTTGCTCAGTAGATACTTATTAACTGATGGTTAACTATGTCTAATAGGAACAAGAGTTTGTTCAGAAGCAACAACAAGAATTAGATGGCTCTCTGAAAAAGATCATCCAACAGCAGAAGGCAGAGTTAGCCAATATTGAAAGAGAGTGCCTGAATAACAAACAACAGCTCATGAGAGGTATATGAAATTATGCAGCATACGTATATATATATATATATCTCAAAACATTGCGGAGATATACCTTGGAAATTATTTGAATGTTTTCTTTTGCTAGAGTGGTAGAGGGAAAGATGAAGCAACTTAAATAAGAGGAAAATACTTTATAAAATTAAGAAATACTGCAATAGAAGTGAACATAAACATATAATCCTTAAAACATCTTTTTTGTCCAGATGATGGTAGAAATATACCTGAATAATTTTATGTACTCATTATGCCTTACAGTGTTGGTATACTTAAATTGGCTACATGATAGAATGGAATTTTAAGCACTTATTTCCCCTAACAAATACCTGATATTTTTTTTCTTTCTCATTAAGATGATTAAATGGAATTTTGGTGTTGTGGGTAGGGCATTCTCTGTTTACAGGACATCAGAGCAGAACGGAAAGTGGTAATGGATATTATCTTTATGTTGGTAATATTGCATTTATAGCTCAGAATGTCCGTGTGTATTAATTAGTGTATTAGAACACTTGTATGTAAATATTAAAAGGAAGACCAAAGTACATTAGTAAAAAGAGCAAAGTTACATTTTGAAATTGCTTTCTTCTTCTAGCTAGAGAAGCTGCGATTTGGGAGCTTGAAGAACGACACTTACAAGAAAAACACCAGCTGCTCAAACAGCAACTTAAAGATCAGTATTTTATGCAAAGACATCAGCTACTTAAGCGCCATGAGAAGGTTAATGAAAGGAAAATTTGTTCACTTTTTTGTTCATTTTAAAGTGTGCAGAGCTATTTATTTTTGAAACTTATATTTTTTACAGAATAAAGTTCAGGTTTCCTTTCTTTTATCCTAAAATTTCTTTGAAATTTGGAGTAATTAGTTGTATGTTGGTCACGATTGCAAACTCTTTTCTACAAATTCCAAGGAAGGTAACTAATTACAATGCTTAAAGACCTCTTATACATTATAATCTTCATCTTGTCTCTCAGAGTTAGCTATTTTGGCTCCATTTATGGTTCAGGTATCTTAAAAATGTGGACTCCCTATACTTAGTATACGAGAGTCAATATGAATCTCTTATTACTAATAGCTTATTTTTCTTATAAATTATTTTTTGCCTAGTATTTTGCTGGTTGGTATGCAACAAGGGAGAGAGTAATTTGGGGAAGCAACAGCAAAATGACATGTTTGAGCATACATGTGGGTACAGAGTATTATATCTACATCACTGGACTCTGAAACTTTCTTAGGAAACAGAACAAATGCAGCGTTACAATCAACGCCTTATTGAGGAGTTGAAAAACAGACAGACTCAAGAAAGAGCAAGACTGCCTAAGATTCAGCGCAGTGAAGCCAAGACTCGCATGGCCATGTTTAAGAAGAGTTTGAGAATTAACCCAACAGCAACACCGGATCAGGATCGTGAAAAAATTAAACAAGTAAATAAGAAAATTACTCTCTTTAAGTTTAAAAGTTTTGAGTGGCCTTTAGGAGTACCACATAATTGTGCTGTAAACATTTGGAGCTACCTTGGGCTCGCTGATGTTCACCATGGCTCTGTACACATATGGCACATACCAACTCAGTCTCCCCCAGGTGCTGGCCACGGAGAGCTGCTCTCTTCCACGCCCCACACCAGATCCAGGGCTAGGCTGGTCCTAAGACCAGCTCTGGGAATAAGATGACTTGGCCAGCTTTTCAGTCAATCGTGTGGTCTCACTATAGTTCTACAGTCACAGATCCCACACGCAAATTAACTGAGGTCACTAAGCAGGTAGGAGGAACAAGGTTTTAATCAGAAGTCTCTCTCCACCTCCCTACACTCCACCAAAGCCATGACGTAGACTCCAGCTTTGAGTCCCAGCATATTACTACTTGAAGCTTTAGTTTATTGTACTTTAAGCTTTGTTACATTCCTTGATTACACCTTTGGAAGATGCAGAAATTACATTACTTGTTAACCATATTTATCTTTTGTTTTTCTTACTTATAGTTTGCCTCTCAAGAAGAAAAGAGGCAGAAAAATGAGAGAATGGCTCAGCATCAAAAACATGAAAATCAAATGCGGGATCTTCAGTTGCAGTGTGAAGCCAATGTCCGAGAACTGCATCAGCTGCAGGTTAGCTGCAGAAGCATGAATGCAAAGATGGTACTAGATGCACGGTACAGGTGGCTGGTTTTGAGGAAATAATAGCTACTCAGAGTAAGCTGCACATTGCTTGTGAAGATGCTGGGATTTAAAGGTTTTCTTTCCTCTGTAGACCCAAAGGAAGATCAGTTTAGTATCGCAGGCACTTGTTTAGAACTTACACAGCCGTGATTAGTATAAACATGAAGCTAATTTATGATATAAGAAGTTGCATCTTTCGGGCTTCCCTGGTGGCGCAGTGGTTGAGAGTCCGCCCGCCGATGCAGGGGACGCGGGTTCGTGCCCCGGTCCGGGAAGATCCCACATGCCGCGGAGCGGCTGGGCCCGTGAGCCATGGCCGCTGAGCCTGCGTGTCCGGAGCCTGTGCTGCGCAACGGGAGAGGCCACAACAGTGAGAGGCCCGCGTACCGGTAAAAAAAAAAAAAAAAAAGAAGTTACATCTTTCAAAAGTACTATTGAGAATTTTTAGTGTATTTTGCAAAGAAGATGAACAAAGTTTTAAAAATGATGTAGGCATTTTTTTTTTTATCATTCTGAATTTAAAATTTCTTTTTATTTAAGGAGAAATAGTTCATTTTCTTCAAGGTTTTTGAAAAAGGTGATAAGTATATGAGAATTCTTTTCCTAAGGAATTTAAACATTACTTTAGAGGGGACTGTTTTTGAACCTTACCTGGAGTATGCAGCTCTCTAATATAATATAATATAATGTAATGTAATGTAATATAATTTCTAAAATGTTTACAGTTTCAGAGTAGTGTATACATTGTGGATATGCTACATATTTGCTTAATTTACTAGAGTGGAATAGTTTCTAACCCCATGTTCTGGTAATGCTTGCAAGTTGCCCTCTGAAGTGTCAGTTTTGTGAGTAAACCTTCTTAGAAGGAAAATCAGGATCAAACTACTTCTTTCTATTCAAGTTCTTTTCATATGGATAACAGATCTAGCCTCTAAACTTGCAAAAATGAAGTTATGACTCTTCATGATTCTTGGCCTTTGGTTGTTAGAGGAGAATTTCAACCTCAGTAATAGCTTTATGTTTGATGAATACTTTATTATTTTGGAAGATAATTGTATTTGTGAAAAATTGCCAGCTTGATCTGAAATTTTTTAAATCCAAACTTTATTTTCAGAATGAAAAATGCCACCTCTTGGTTGAGCATGAGACTCAGAAACTAAAGGAGTTAGATGAGGAACACAGCCAAGAATTAAAGGAATGGAGAGAGAAATTGAGACCTAGGAAAAAGGTAATTTTAAAAGCTTTAATTAAAATATGCTTGCATTCATCCATCCCTCCATCCTCCCAGCTATTGGCTTTTTACCTAATATGTGTCAGGAACAGTGTCAGGGACAGGAGACACAGAGATGAAGAGTCAAAGTCCCTGTCCCCGAAAGGTTCAGAATCTAGTTGACAAGCCGTTGCAGATCAGTAGCAGCATTTGTCTGAGGGAGGTAAGCACAAGATACAGAGCAGAGGGGCACAGTGTGCCAGCAAAGGAGGACGAGTGCATAAGTCTGCTCAGGGAAGTCAGGAAGGGTTAGAGAGGAGACGCCTTGTAAGCCAAGTGAGGCTTGTTAGATGAGTAAGAGCTTGCTAGGAGGACAGACAGATCGGAGTGGAGTGGGGGCAATTTAAGTACAGAAAAGAGAGTGAGTGAAAATAATGTGTACAGGAATCATAAGTAGCTCCCTATCATTGTAGCATTAGAGGGAGTGTGTGCCTGTGTGTAGGCATTAGGGAGGGAGAGAGGGAAGGGATGACAGCTTTGTCTGGATGGGTCGACTGGAGCCAGATTACACGGCCCTTGTGTGCTGTGTTAATTGACAATTTAGTAAAATAGGGATGGCTCTCTACACCGCGCCAGCCAGCCAGCCAGCTAGCTATCTTCTTTGTTTGCACTTGACTCCCCGCTAGCCTGGTCTAACTGGTCAACCATTTTAACTCTGTCTTTGCTATTACTGTATGATTCTCTCTCTTTGCCAACTGTCAAATTTAAACCTTTATTTTCTCTTGGGCTTCCTGCCTGCTATACATTTCAACCATTCCTTTCTTCCATTCACCCAGTGGGTTAATCAAAGAAATATGTATTTAGCACCTACCGTGTGCTAATAGTGTGGCTTTTTAACTTGAATTTTGTTTTTTGTTACATTTTTGAATAGGTAGTTCATTCATGTGTTTCTGCATTCAAAGGGTACACAGAGGGGTGAAAGTGAGAAGTCCCTTCTCCAGTTCCTCCTTTCACCCTTTGCAGTCTAGCTTTCGCCTCAAATTCCTCCCCAGTTGAATTGGGTGACAGTGGTCACCAGTGGCATTATCTACCTGTTCTTCTTAAAAACCTTCTTAAAATTTTCTTCTCACCTGACTTTTGTGACATACTCTCTTCTTTCTCTGTGCTCTTTCTTTGTCATCTAGTCACCGGAAATGTAGACATTTTCCAGTTTTACACTCTTACCTCTGCTCTTTATCTTGATGATCTTGTAGATTGTCATGGCTTCAGCTGCATGTTTAAGGACAATTCCAAAACTTGTATAGAACATGAATTATAAAGTCATACAGGTCTGGGTTCAGATCTCAGTGCTGACACTGATTAATTTTGTCTCTTAACACTTCTGAGCCCAGCTTTCCTCATTTGTAAAATGAGGATGTTACTACCTCCCTAATTGGGGTTGTTAAGACAGTTAACGGAAGTGATGCGTGTACAGTACTTGTCCCAGTACTTGAGATGTGGTCAGGATCCAATGAATGGTTGTTATGGTTATTATTTTATTGTTTTTCTTATCGGTTCGTGCTCTCAGCTCTCATTTTCCATATGGATGTTCCATTCCTCCTTATTTCATTCATTCTGTCCCATTGTCATCTCATCAAAGGTTTCTTTTTTTGATGACTGTATATAAAATATAGCTTCAATGCCTACCTCGAACACTCTCTATCCCCTCAACCTTTCTTTGTTTTTCTTCATAATATTCATCACCACCAGACACATTTCTTTATTGTGTGTCTTCTCCCACCAGAATGTAAGCTCCTTGAAAGCGGGGACATTATCTCGTTGTTCATTGATATATACCCAGCTTCTGGAACAATTCCTGCACACTGTAAATGATCAGTACATACCTGTTGAATGTTGTTGAACGTTGACTAAAGATTGTAAACTCAGTGGAGATAAAACTAAACTCAAAATCTTTCTTTCATCTCCATCTCATCTTTCCCCCTCTCTCCAGTCCTACCCACCATCAGGTGTTCTTGCTAACATTTCTGTTCTCTTAACTGACATCTAGGCTAGAAACCTGAATTACCTTTCATTTCCATCACACCCCACATTCAATCAGATGACAAATAATTTTGACTCTTATTTCATAATATTTCTCTTTCCCTTTACTGTCTTCCTACTATTGGCTTAAAATTGTTCAGTAATGTCCTAATGGTCCTTCTGGTCTCTTGTTCCCTTTCCTCCTACTTGCCTGCCATCACCAGAGTGTTTATCCTCAAGAGCATCTCTGTTACTGTCATAGTGGTGTTGATAAATCTTCAGTTCCAACAGAGTAGAATATAAACGCCTCACTTTGACTTTGAAGCCTTCATAGTGCCACACTTTGCCCATATCAGCCCTTCTAGCTTCGTCTCCCACTAGCCACTTTGTTCCCAGTTCATGTTCCAGTACTGGGTATAATCACCGTTACTCACAGCAACTCCACAGTTTCCTGCCTCTGTGCATTGTTTCAGCTCACTTTGTCTGGCGTGTCTTCCCCATCCTGTCTGTCAAATTCTTATCTTTCCTTTGAAACTAAGCTCATGGTTTTCCTCCTCTGAGAAACCTTCCTATACTTCCATCTTTTCCTGTACTTTGTATTTTTACAGCAGTACTTCTCCTGAGTCACTTGTCCACAAAGTAATTGATACCTCAGATATTTATCAAGCACTTATTATATTTGTTCCATATTGTGGGGTTGTAAAGATGAATCTGGTTTAGGTGTTACCTTCAAGCAGTGTGTAGTTCAATGTGAAAGAAAAGACATGCACATCAGTAATCAAAATAAAAAAATAGAAAATGGTAAGTTCCATGTGGAAGAGACAGTTAATATCAATAGTTAATTATAGGTGCCATCTGTTGAGTACCTAGTGTGTGTTAAGTACCTTATTATCACATTTAATCCTCTCATAGCAACCCAGTAGAAGTAGATGGTATTATCGCTGTTTCATAGCAGAAGAATGAAATGATTCTGTAATATAGAGAAGTTAAGTAATTACCCCCAAGTTATCCATTCATGTGGCTGAGTCAGGACTTGAACCCAGGGCTGGCTGTACAGCCTATGGTCCTAGCTGTTGAGCAGTCTCTTCTTCCTTAGGATAACAAAGTCTTTGGGGCAAATAATTTTATCTGGGCTGTCAGAGTAAATTCTGTTTTTAATACCAGTGCATAATTTCTTTTTCCCTTCCTTTTTAAGACACTGGAAGAGGAGTTTGCTAGGAAACTACAGGAACAGGAAGTGTTCTTTAAAATGACCGGGGAGTCTGAATGCCTTAACCCATCAACACAGAGCCGGATTTCCAAATTCTATCCTATTCCTAGCTTGCATTCCACTGGATCATAACAATGGGAAGCATTCTGTGGTTGGGTTTGTCTTCTTAAGTATGTCATTCCGTTCTCTTCATCTTCTGCCATAGTCTGTATCAGAGAGCTCACGAAGACAATCACCTGCCTCACCGTCTAGATGGTTTTTTGTTTGTTTTGTTTAGCAAAGATAAAGGGAAAGGCACTAAGACAGATGCTGGGCCATGCTGGCAAAGTAGCATCTTGCAGTAATTCCCTAAGGTGATTTTTGTATATAATCTTAAAAATTGTGTTGTTTAGATACTGTTACCTGAAAAACTCGTAGAGAGATAATGTTTAAAGTTATTTAAAAAAACCCTGTTACGTCACTTAAGTATTACTAAATATCTTTTTTCCTGACTTAACTTCTCAATGATGCCTAAAATCTATAGTTGAAACTGCTGTAGAGAGTTGGATTAATTTTTTGGTGAATCAGCTCTCATGAAAAAACTATGAGTTGCTCAAAATGTGATATTGATTCAGTAAATAAATCTGTTACCTTTAAATGTTAGCATCAAACTCTTTTAAAAGAGAAAAATTATTTCAATAATTTGTCTAAAATACCTGTTTAGACATGAGCTAATAATTAAGGGTGCTAGTTTTATTAAAATAGTGCCTAAAACACTAAATTTCAGTTGAGTCTAAAATGGCATTTCCTTTTTTGATTCAACAGGGACAAAACACCCTTAGCATTAAGCATTATTGTTTTTTAAATCTTGCTCCTATTACCAATTGTTAGAAAATTTCATCCTAAAGTATATGTTGTACAAAGTTGGAAAGATGAAAAAAATAAACGGTAGCTTTTAGATGTCCAAATTGGAAATGTAAAACTCACCAAATTAAAAAAAATACAGATATAGCTATCTCAGCTTATTTCCTGAAAATAATACATGAGCTGGTTAAATGAATTCTCCCATCTTAGCAAATTCTGTTTAAAACTGTTGGAGGCTGGCAGGCTCTGTGTTATATTTATGAATATATTTTTATGAAATTAATCTTAAAAGAGGCATTTGTTCAGAATAGTTTTTAAGAATTTAAAATATTTAGGCAAATATCAGAAATGACTTTTCGTTGTTCTGAGATCGAGTCATTTATATTTTGGTTTTGTTTTGTTCCATGTTTAAATTATTTACTTTGATTTGAGTGGGAAAAGCCTGAAACCTTTATCATGAGGGTGCTGATACGTGTAATTATTAATGAAATGTTCACTCTAGTCCCTTTTGAGGCTTAGAATTTCAAGCACGTGTCAGGTCGAAACAGTATTATAAACCATATTTCGGGGTGTGAGACAGTACATTTGTAGACGAAGCTTGCTGCCTGCCATGTGCGCCTGTTCTGTCATGAGTGCCAGGTACCAAATTGTAGAAATTTCAGTTTTTAGTTATATTACATTTGAGGCTCGTGAAAAATGCAAATGAAACTTTGTGGGAACACTGATTCATGTTAAGAAAATGTAAATATCTGTAGCACTTTCTTGCAGTTAATTTGAAAACTTTGAATGCTGAACCTTATTTTTTCAGTGGTTTAGATGATTTAAAAATGCATGTGATTTTAATTTTGTAATTGTTTTGACAAGCATAACTTACTTGGACAACTTTGTAGGTAGCCTTAACTTCTGGCCAAGTTTGTTTTTTATATAAATATATATACATATATATATATTATGTATGGTTGTAAATTCATACACTTATCACATGAATGTGTTACTGTATACAAAACTCTTTTAATGCTTTATTCTCAAATGCTGGGTTGAAGAATGTTTTGAAAGCCTTTTAAAATATATATCTTTATACAGTAATGTTCAGGGTGATGATGGAAATTGTTTATATTGTTATGATAGAAATGACAGTCTAATGTTACCCAGTGTATTTAATGATTTATTTGAAGAGGGAGAGAGGAAGAAGGTTCTCATACCACTTTCTCCTTTGAAATTTTCAGTTTATTGGCTTTTTAAAAATTAATACTTCAGGCAGTGGACATTTTTTCAGTATCGTTTAAAGGATATCCTGTGTGCTGAATAGTTTATGGCACATAATTAATTTGGTCTGAATATTTGGTTCTTTTTCTTCCTTTCAAGTTGACAGAGTATTGAATAAAGAGGCTCAGAGTAGAACGATTGACACGCTGGTAAGTTTGTTAGCACCTCTTGCATCTCCCGTAAAACTGCCCTTTGGATTCCTTGTTCACGCTCGAGTTCTCTTTCAAAAGTGACCAGACCATGTGCATGTAGGAGCAGGACTACAGAATGATATTCATGTAGAGGTAAAACCTTCATTTTAATACTTAAAGTTACATAAATCTTTTCAAAAGGTATTTTGTTGTATAGACCATGCTGTTTGTACCCATCCCTGCCCACTTCTTGCTGTAGGCCCTGTATTCACGTACAGAAGTGTAATCCTTCTCTCTTGCATGAAGTGTAGGTGGGGGGTTTGGGGAGGGACACAGACATCTTTGAGATCAAAGAGTACAGTCAAAGGCATTCCTGAGTTGGTGGTTTTGTTGCTGTGGCAGAATGTGCTATGAAATGCATAGAAGAAATTCTCCATGTGTGCCCCCTAATTACTCAGCCTCCCCTCCTCTCCCTGCGTGCTGTGGACACGCCAGGCCACCACGCTTCTGCAGGTCTAGCTCATGGAGCTCGTTGCACCAGGTTGCCTTTCCTAGTCCTGTCAATCCATAGTCGGGTGTGAATTGCTGAATTAGCCGCTATGCTACATGGACTCACAGTTAAGCTTTTTCTTACCGTTTTCTATGGGGAAGCTATAGGGTGGGTAAGGAGGAAATTTGGAGTGCTTATACCTTGCTGAAAATGTTGAAACTTTCCTGTGACAGGATACAGCAAATTGTAATTAAATATAAACCAGAACCAGAGCTACCTCTAAGTAGTGTTTCCTCAAGCACAAAGCTCTCAGGCATATGAGACCCACTGTGATGGAGGGTCTCTGATTTCTTGAGCATCAGTGAGTTTCAGAAGTGATTGTCTTTTGTAGTCTCCTAGTTCCCTTGTAACTACACACTTTTTTCCCCATTCCACACTGTGCTTAAATGACAAAGACTCTTCTGAGAAGCCAAATTCTGTCAAATGATTAGCTAGAGATATTGTTGATTACAGGGAAATGTAGAGCTGTGAGGCGGAGGCGGCGAGCTCTGTAGTTCCAGTTCTAATAGGCTTCTGGTTGAATAAATCACTTCTTTCCTGGGAAATGATCTTTTATAGGAAATGGGATATTTTAAATGCTTTTCTTAAGTTGAAGGCACAACAGTTGTTAATGCCACTACTGTTGCTATCCTGTGGCTGACATGGTTTTGATACAGCTTTAAAACTTCTGTTACCAAGCTTAGGGTAGAATGTGATACCAGTTTTAAATGTTGGCTGTAGCTTTTTGTAATCCTTCTCTGATTTGCAGTGTAATAACTTCACAAGCTAAATTTTCAGAAAGAATTTTGTTTCAGAAAATGCCTCTTGTCTGTTTGGGAGCAACATGTCTTTTCAATCATGGGGTTGGCAAATGAAAAATAAAGTTATTTCTTACTCTACTTTGGGAAGCAGTCTTTTATTGAGACTATTTGAAACTAGATTGTCCTGCGTGAGAACATTTTGTAGCATCTTTTAAAATCCTAATTATATTTTAAAAACTCGCAGTCCTCCAGATCTTCTGACCCTTCAGACTTACTAGCATTCCAGACCATCTGTAGTCATCACACACAAGAGGGTCCTTTTTACTGGTAACTTGGGACTGGTACCTGGTCTTTCAGTGCCCAAACCCCGCCTTTGGGTGGTGCTTAAAATATTTCCATCGACATATGTATATATACCTTTTTTTATGTCCTTTTTTCCCCTTGGAATGGATTATTTTTCTCACCAAACATTTCACAAACTGTGACGTCACTTCTGCTAAAAACAACCTCTTTTCATCATTCATGCAAGATTCAGTAGACATACTAGGCTGACCATTTGGCACGTGGTCAGCTTGGATGGAGGGAGGCACAGCATGTCATTTTCTAATCCAGGAGCATTGCATACTGTGGAGCTCATGCTTGACTTTTTTTTTTTTTTTTAATGAAACAAAAGAGGCTAAGATCCACCGCCATGCAGCTGAGGACATATCTCATATCTGGGTTCTGTCCAGAGAAGCCAGCGAGTTTGGGCTTTTACCCTATTTCTCTTGGGCATACGATTCTATGAAGACTTTGGGATAGCTTGGATAGGCAGATCTCATAACTAGGACAAAACTCAAAAGTCTGGTTAATCAAGGTAAGAATCATTAAAGGGGATATAATACTTGAGCTTCTAAAGCTACTATTACAAAAACAAATTGAGTCAGCCTTTAGGTAAAACTAACATATGAGAAAGGCACGTTGCGTTCATTCATTATACATAAGTTTTCATTAGACAGTAAAATGTCAAACTTAATTAACCAAAAATGTTTTCTTCCTTTCCCTCTTTCTTTTCCTCCTTTCCTTTCTTCCTTCCTTCTTCCCTCCTCCCCTCCTTTCTTTTTTTTTTTTTTGGTTAGATGGATCACATTAAGCATATTAAAAAAGAAAAAACCCTTTAATTGGAAATTTTGCAATTGAAATGACTCATCTAATAGACCACGTGAATGTTTGTAGACATTGAAAAGTGCAATAAAACCAACTGCGCCCAGTCCCCCACGCGTTTCCTAAGTGCAGAGCAGGGGTGCCGGCTTCCGGTGGTGTCAGGCAGTCTGCTCTCCCTCCCCTCCCCTCCCCTCCCCTTCTTTCCTCCTTGCCCCCTGCCTTTCTCTTCCTATCGGCTGCAACCTAGTTCAGTGTAACATACTATCAACTCTAGCATGGACCTATGGAGACAGATCATAGCTGCAGTCAAACAAACTTCCTAAGTGGGAATGTGATACATAGTGAGAAATACTAGTAGAAACCCTGTCACCACCTTCAGGGGAAGTGGATTTCTTAAGTTTTTTCAGCTGAGAGTTTTTTCCTATGACTAGAGAAGGCAGAGTGAAGAGAGGAGAGAGGAGGTGAGAGCACAGCCTTGCAGCGTTGACGAGAACAGTCCCATCGAGTGGCTCCCAGGAAGGCACCCCCCCACCCCATCTTCCATTTTCTGGGCTCATTTTTAAGGTGAAGCTCAAGGGCTCCCGAAACAACTTTTATGTACCTGGCTTTCCTAGGCTGGGGCTTGAACTCAGTGTTAAAGAAGCCGAGGAGCTCAGGCCTGGACAGCAGGGAGGCCAGCTTCATCCTCCCACACTGCATGCGGCCACTGTTGGGTCTACCCCGTGAAGCTGTTTCAGACTGTGTACCTTGGACTGAATTCTACATACATATATTTTGCTCCAGACTAAGATAAGGGTTCTAGTTGACTAGTTGCTGTGCTGCCTCAGTAGGACAGTGAGATTCCAGCTTTTACCCTCTGGAGAGGTCTTGACATAAGCGCCATAAGCCACTGCAAGAACTGGTCCAGGCGGCTGCTCCGCCAAGGGTCGCTCATGGCTTGACGGCGATGCTTCTCCTTCTCCGGCCAGCATAGACTTGGTCACCTAGAAGTTGGAAGATGAATGGGAAGTTAGAAAATGTCCTGTGGTCTGTGGGGACTTCCGCTTGGGTAATTACAGTAACTGTGACTACTACAAAACCGGCTTGAAAGATGAACTCTTTTGTAAGACTGTCAACTGATTGAAATTGATTACCCTATTTCATTACCAGCCTGGTTCTCCTCTTCCTCCCTGCATCGACACTCTTCTTCCTTTCTCCCTGGCTGTTCATTTGATAGGTACACAAAGTATGCTGTTGCCAGTGCCTGCCTTTCGTAGCTGGCATTTGCCTAAAATTTTCAGGCTTGCTCTGGAACACGTGGCCTGCTTCCCAGCACTCCAGGAACTGTGGCAAGTGAGGCTTACCTTTGTCTCCTTTTTCTCCCTTGTGTCCTCGAGGGCCGGGTGGCCCAGGCTGACCTGGTGGCCCAGCAGGGCCCCTCTCACCTAGGAGGACAGAAGGGGGCACGGCTAAGCGAGGCACAGTGCAGGACCTGAAGGAGCCGCACACGTTCCCAGCACGGTGCTGGCAAGGGAGCTGCTTCCCACAAGAGGCAGTCGTTAACACGGGATCCTGGTGGCTGTTTCCTGCCACCACTTACCTTTGGGGCCAGGGATGCCCATCTCTCCCTTCTGCCCAGGGGGTCCTGGGATGGCTCCATACGCTGCAAGGGGGAAAAACTGGCCTTAGACGAGAGCTCATCCTGGAGCTTGGGAAGTAAAGTGATTTGTTCAGACTAACACAGGCAGGTAGTGGTAGAATTTGGACTTGTAAGAAGAAAACGGTTCAGAATTTATCCGATTTTCAGCATCTCAAGTGTTAACAAGATTTTTGGGGAGACTGGTTTCTGTGGAGCAGACTACACGGCAAGTGAAGTGTTGGGAAAGTAATTGGGGCATGCCCTTACTTCTGAAAAAGTCCATGAGGTCCTCGGTCACGTTGCTGTAGGCGGAGAAGACTTTGCTGATGCCAGGGGGCCCCTGGGGCCCAGGCCGGCCTGGTGGGCCCCGCACAGTGTAGGCCATCCCTTGGAGCAGGCCCTGACCTGTAAAAACCAGAGTGGGTGGGCACAGGCAGCAGGGGTCACCCGGCACCCTCCTCACGGTGGGAGCGCGGTGCCCTCTGACTGTCTGGCTCCCATCCCAAGCTCTTCTGTGCAGCAGCGAGGGAAGAGTCTCCTTAGTCTCCCCTGTTGACAGGCACGTCTCGCCTCCGTGGGCTTGTTTCGCAGGCCTTTTACTGCATAGCTGTGCTGGTGAGCCGCCCGGGAAAGGGCTTCTTAGTCAACAGCCTTCCCTCAGCCCCACCAGAAAACCTTCATAGTCATATAGACTCCTCTGGGAAAACAAAGGACAAAGACCCCAGCATCTCTGTTCCCTGCAGCATAGGTTCCAGTCCCAACTGGGCCCCTTAAACTAAGCTTGTCTTCAGTCCCTGCCCGTCTGATTCCAGAACTGCTGTCCTACTGGATGTGGAGATGCTCACATGCTCCCGTAACCCCGCAGCGCTGAAGCCTACGTGTCCCCACTTACGCTGCAAGCTGTCAGACACCCGAAGGGCCAGCTCGTTGTAATCCAGACCTCCAGCAAAGCTGGCCCCGAAACCACCGTCACCGCCATACATGCCGCCTTCTGCCGCTGCCCCATAGCCTCGGCCCCGGCCCGTGTCCAGGCCAAAGGCTCCCCCTTCGCCCAGGGAGCCTCCGCTTGCTCCTCCTATGCCCGTGGAGGAGCCGTAGGAAGAGGCCCGACCGAGAGAAGAGGAGCTGCCGCCCCGGCTGTAGGAGCTGTCCGTGGATACCAGGCGGCTGTCCCCGGGGGGACCCTGGGGCCCGGGAGGACCCGGCGGGCCGACGATGAAGCTGCGCACATCAGGACCTGTGGGGAAGAAGCGGCATTAGTGGGAGCCAGGTCTGGGGGAGAGAAAGAAGTGGGACTTGGGGGTGTTTCTCCCAGGGCCTCAGCACCCCTGAGCAGGATGTGAACTCGCACCGAGCGGGAGCATGTGGGCTGGGAGGAAGCCGGGCTTCCTCGACCGACCAGGGCGGCTTATGTGTTTGGCCTTCAGTTCCCTTCAAGCCCCGCTGGCTGCCCCTCTCACAGGGAGAAGCCTGGTCTGGGAGGGGATGGAGGAGGGAGAGTGACGTCAGGGACACGCACTTGTGAGGTAGCTGATCAGCTCACTCCGGAAGTTGTCGCTGTTTTCAGCTGCGTATGTCACCAGAGCTCCTGAGACACCCGGGGGCCCTCGAGGGCCTGGGGGGCCAGGGGGACCAGGAGGGCCTGGGATGGATGACAAGCCAGCAGCTGAGCAGGGGGCAAGAGAAAGAAAGATCAGGGATCCCCTGCCAGGACCGCGGAACTCCCAGCCTGGGCCCGTCTGGAAGGAGGCGGTGAGGGAGGCCCCCACACGCGTGTCCCGTCCTCCCCTGGGGTGACTGCTCCCCGCTGCTCTCCACCCCCAGTCCCGGGCCTCATTCAACCCAAATCATATCCCTTCCCCTCAGCCCTTCTGCCGCTGGGAGTTGGGGCTCCCGGCTGGGCACCTGGTCACCCGCTGGCCCCCGAGTTCTCTCGTGACTTGGACGCATGGTGTCCCCCCACTTCTCCCCCTGCCAGGGCTGAAAGCACCTCAACGTCAAGTGTGTCCCCCTCCAGGGCCCCAGAGCCCGGCCCTGTACCCGCTCTAGGAGGACTGGTGCCTGGGCTGAGCCCTCCATGGCTGCCCTGGCTCAGACCCGCGGGAGCCCTGGAGGTCAGGCTGCAGCCCTCGCCTGCCTCACTCCTTACTCTGCAGGTAGGACGAGAGGTCCTCCATGCTGATGCTGGACCACGCGCTGCCTGGGAGCCCTGGTGGCCCAGGGGGACCTGGGGGCCCAACAATGCCTCTGAATTCAGACCCTGAGACACCAAGGAAGAGCAAGGATCGGTCACAGCCTGGGCCAAGGAGCTCTGCCATCCACCCCGAAGCACTCGGTCAGATGGCCCTGCTCGGCCGTACCTTGGAGCAAGGAGAGGAGCTCCTCGTAGGATGTTCCCGGCAAGCCTGGGGGCCCTGGGGGGCCAGGAAGCCCAATGCTGACTCCGGAGCCTGAGGAACAAATCCCAAGTTGCGATGGATGCAGATCAGACAGGGAAGGGCAGATGGAAACACCGTGTCAGAGAGGAAGCCAGACAGAAACAACCTGAACAAAAGCGGAGGCTGGGATAGGGGCGAGAGGGGCAGCGGGAAGAGACTGGCAGAGGGTAACGCGGACACGAGACCCTGGGTAACGGCACCACGGAGGAGAGGCCCCAGGGCCCGGGACGAGTGCAGGTCCGAAGTGCCCACAGCCCTCCTCCTGCTGGGTGTGTGGGAGTGTGTGTGTGTGCATGTGTGTATAGAGAAGTGTGCGTGTGAGTCGTGTGCAGGACGGTGCCCGGGACACTCATTCTGGCTTCCCTCGCCCAGCTCCGTGACCTGCTCTGGAGCCACAGGTTTGAACAGCTCTGAAGCGGCCCCCCTCCCTCTGGGTTGGGTGCAGCCTGGCGGGAGAGGGACAGGGGGCCATTTCCGGGATGTCCCGCCCTGCTGCCTGCCCTGCCACGGAGGCTGACACTCACTGGACATGTAGCTGAGGACGCGGCTGCTCAGCTCTGCATAGTCCAAAGACTGGAGGGACCAACCTCCACTGGCTCCTGGTGGCCCTGGGGGACCCCGAGGGCCCATCAGGTACTGCCGTAGATACTGACGCACGTCATCCCCTGAAAGGAGAGGAGGCGCCAGTATGGACCACACATCCAGCCTAACCTCCCCACAGACTGGCCCAAGTGACGTGTGAGCTGGGGGTTCTCAGACCCCCAGGGGGACATCATCAAGCTTCCGGGAGCTGAAGGGCCTCCTGCCCGGTTGCCTGGCGTTAGAGGGGAGAGCTGATGCCCCCTTTCCAGCTGGCTGCTGGGAGCGAGGAGGGAGTGGCTCCTTGTCCCAAGGGACCGCCAAGTGCGCCTGACGAGTGCGGCCAGGAGAGAGGGAAGGCACCCCACCCTCTAGCCCACCACAGCCGACTCACGCTGGAGCACAGCCAGGATGTCTTCAGAGGAGATGGAGGTGGAGGACGTGCTGATGCTGTACCCCGAAGCTGTGGGGAAGGAAACTGGTTACCCGCTTAGCTGGTACTGAAGCAATGCACTCATTACTCCAGAATCACAGACCCGGTCAACCAGCTGTTTCCGTTTGGGGGAAATGAATGCACGGCGGTGTTAGCAGGCCATTTATAATTTCTTATTTCTATATTTCTTAATCTGAACAAACCTTTTTTGAAGCTAGATTCGGCGGCCTGATTACCGTGAATTCAGCATTGAACATCACATTCAGAAAAAGGGCAAAGCAAACAGCAAATTAAGAGACGAGACTCCAGGAATAACCGTGGACCCTGGGAGGAAGGTGTCATTACAGCGGGTGGGGAGAGGCTTACTCTGTAAGTAGCTCACGACGAGGCTGGCCAGCTCTGAGTAGTTGAAAGTCTCACCCGTGATGGTGGTGACAGGCCCGGGGGGACCAGGTGGGCCTGGGGGACCCTGAACTCCAGATAGATAAGACCTGGTACTGTCACCTGCCAACAAAGAAATAAAGCAAAGTCAGGCTTGTCCCCAAGAGGGCGTGTCCTCCCCACAGAGGTGACCTGAAGTACTTGATGAAATGCACCCACCCATCCCACACAGGGGCCAAGGCAGGGCCAGCAGGGAGCCTAGACTCCCCTTGCTATAGATGGAGAAACTGAGGCAGACTCTGTGCTGGGCCAGGTGGATCTCCATGGCTGTGGACTAACAAGACTCCAGTCAGCCACCCATTTGACAAAGCTCTGGTGCCCACATGTGTGGAAATCACACCCTCACCTCCACAGCACATGGATGAGGTTGGGGGAGTGCACACCAGTGTGAAAGTGTGTGTGTGTGTGTACGCACATGCATGTGGATGAGCATGTGGGTGTACGAGCCTCTGCTGGGGTGAGGACAATCTATGTATCAATATGTGGACGGACACACACACACACACACACACACACACACACACGCTGCCCCACTCAGACGCCGGGCACTCACTCTGCATGTAGTCAGAGATGTACTGCTGAATCTCCAGGCCGGAGCTGCTGATGGAGCCTGGAGGCCCGGGGGGCCCTGGTGGGCCTGGCGGGCCCTGCATGAACATGGTGCTCGATGACGATCCCCCTGCAGGAGAGAAAGCCTCTGAGTTGGTCTCTCCACCCTGGGGTCCAACAAGGGAGTCCAGGCAATGCTTTTATAGTCTGAGGAGGGAGATTCTTTCTCAGTAGGAGAACTAAGACAGCGGCAAAGACCTCCTAGGAGCTCTCCCAGGCCGAGCCCTCCCTTTCCTTCGGCAACCTGCTCACCGCCCACATGGCCTCCCTCGCCCCTGAACCCCTAGCTCCCAGGCTCTGCTCTCGCCATCATTCATCACCGGCGTTGCTAGTCATCTTTATTGTGCAGGCATCCTTCCCTCCCACCCCCGCTAACTTGTAACCTCCTTAAAGGCAGTTCAGAGATCCCAGCACGTGGAGAAAGTATCTCATCAACACTGAATCATGGATAAGTGAATGAATTAGTTAATTAATATCCTCACTGGCATGATCAGCCTCACTTGAAGAAAGAGAGAAGAACTTTGGGCACCTTTGGTTCTTACCTCGAGAGGGCCCACTGGGAATGCCGGGAGCCCCTGGGACTCCGGGATCACCTGGAATCCAAAACAAGCAGCTCTGTTTGCATCACCTCCTCCAGGAAGCCTCCCCTGGTTCCTCAAGTTCAACCACACTGTCAGCTGTGGCTCAACAACTGTCCCATGTTTCTCAGTCTCATTTCTGCAATGGTGTCACAGCTTCCCTGGGCAGAGACTGTATCCCCACACCCGTCCCTTTCTCCCTCCAGGCTCTCCTCTCTTCAGCCTCTTCTTCCTCCCAAGGCTGTAGCATCAGCAAGTACTCGCTGCCCTCTATTCGGGCTCTGGGAGCCAGCCTTGCTCCCACTCCTCCCCGCCTTCACTGACCTCTGTCACCCTTGGGTCCCTGAGGGCCGGGTGGGCCTGGCGGTCCTTGTAGGTTGAGTCCGAGAGAACTGGAGCCTGGAGGCCAACAACACAGGGCAGTCAGCCAGGTGGGGAGAGGCTCCGGCAGAGCCGGCAGCAGGGGGCTCAGCACTTACCTGAGGCTGAGAACCCTGGGAGGCCTCGCTCGCCTGAGGGACACAGCAGAGAGGGAACAGTCAGCTGTGCCGGCCTCCCTCTCCCCGTGCCCCAGCCCAAGACACCACCTCCCTCCCAAGGCTCCCCAAGATTCATGATGGCTGGGACAGCACCGGCCCTTGGGTAGTATCTAGAGCTGCCGCACAGACACAGACACAGACACACACACACACACACACACACACACACACACACGCACGCACGCATGTAAGTTCTCAACCATCAGAGACAAACTCTGATCTACCCTCATCTGGACCAAACTCAAGAAGCTCAGGGATCTTGGAAGGTCAGCCTTTGCCACTCCCACCCCTACCCCAGGTTTGTTTGATGCCAGTTCTACTGTACCTTGGTGTCCTCGGGGGCCTGGGGCACCTGGAGGAGAAGACAGTCATGAGACAGGTCCCACCCAGATGCTGTGACTGCAAGGGGTCCGTGGGGAAGGGGTCGGGGCTCCAGGGCCCCTCGTGCCTCTCCTCCCATCAGGACAAGGCAGAGGCGGATATTCGTGGCGGAGCTTCCGACCACCCCCCACGCCCTGCTGCAGGCTGCTGAGCTCCTAATGGGATAGGGCAGGAGGGTGAAGGCCCGCTCATCCAGCCTCATCAGAACTCTCCCGGCCACCAGCTGGGTCAGCTGGGGTTCACACAGGCTCCTGCGCTCCCTAAGACACTGTGCTCACCTTGCTCTCCCTTGGGGCCTGGGGGGCCAGGTGGGCCTGGAGGGCCAGAGAAGAAGGTCTCTGTAGAGGAAAGAAATAGTTTTGAGTGTGGATGATAGATGGATGGATGGATGAATTTTCCACTAGAGACAAGTTCTGGGCTAAAGTATGTTCTAAAGTTATTTCCATATGTTTCTATGTTATACTGTCAGCATTTATCTCATTTCATGAGCATGTGTCCTATCTACTTTATCAGAGCTGGGCTCCCTGAGGACAGGAACTAGGTCTCCCCAGTTGGCCCAGAAGCTTCCCAAAGGCAGATCTCCCCCAGGCTAGGCAACCAGGGATTCTCAGGGTGGCTGGATTGGCATCAGTTACCTTCTCTCCACGCAACAGGTAGCATGGAGTTTATGCAAACACACTCACGGTGGAAAGTCAGAAGGAGAAACATGGTGAGTAGGTCAGAAAGGCTGTGTGCCCATGACCATGGCATGTGCTGGGGCTGGGGCTGAGGTAGAGAACAGGAGCGACTTGACTCCCCAGCATTACCTGAGCTGGTCAGGAGAGATCCTGGTGGGCCTGGTGGGCCTGGCAAGCCTTCCCCTAGATAAGAGAGCACCCAAGACCTATTAATGCCAAGAGGTGGGCCAGGAACACTCTGCCCAGGAGCAGAAGTGACAGAGAAGCTCTTTCCTAAGAGCTGGCCCGGAAGAAGCCTGGGCTCTGGGTCCCATCGTCTCTCATCTCCCATTGCTCAGCTCTCACCTGCTGGGCCTCGGGGTCCTGGGGGTCCTGGAATGGATGGTCCTGTAGAAGAGGGTGAGGAAGAGGCAATGCTGAACCCAGGATCTTGGCTTCCTCACTAAGTGCCTTGAGCCCCCTGCCCCCAAGATTCCCCACCTTCCAAAGATCCCTGAGGTGCTCACCTGGTGGCCCAGGTGGTCCAGGTGGGCCTTGGGGACCTCGTAAATCAAGACCCTCTGTGGAAAGGAGAAACCAGAAATGAGCAAAAGCTGTCATGAGGCTGCTCTCCGCCAGCCTCACCCCTCACCAGGATCCTCGGTCCTTGTGCTCACACCCACACACCAGGCCGTGGGTCGTGGCACAGGACCCTCCAAGACCCCCTCTGCTAGAGATGCCTTTTGCTCAGAGGCAGGGCAGGGCTGAGTCGAGCTCCCTGGTGGCTGATGGGGGTGTGCAGTGATGATTAAGAGCATGGCTTCGGTGTCAGACAGCCTGAGTTCAAATCCTGCCTCATCACTGCCAGCTTGTGGGCAAGTTCTTGACCTTTCAGCCTCAGCTTCCTCCACTGTAAACCAGAGGCGCAAGATCTACATCACAAGGGCCTTGTGCAGACTCGGTGGGACGACAAGGCACAGCGCCTGGCACATGGTGACTGTTAGACCAGGGCTGGCGTTGTCTTTGCTGTTCAAGTGTCCAGGTGCCCAGGTGGGAGGCCCAGCGGCATCTCTGCCCGGGTTCTTTAAAGGACTCTGGGAACCGGAGGACCCAGGAGTCAGCGCTCCTAGGCCGGGCCTGTGGCTGAGAACCCAGGGACCCTCGTCGTTATTCATGGTGTGGGGGATTCAGGACTCCTCCAGTCACACTCACAGGGCTGGGTTCAGAGGCCTCATGTGACCCTGGTCCTCCTGGAATCCGGAGAGCCTCTCTGACAGCTGTGCCATCCCCTGTGACTCATCCTCCACAGCTGATAAAACCCCTGCTGTTCCTTCTCAGCGAGCACTGCGTTTCAGAGGAACTGGCCATCCTTACACTGGGGCTTACGATGACTCACTGGTGCAGCTGCCGCAGGCCCCAGTACATGGCCACCTCTCCCACTCCCACCCCTGTGTCACCTGTCCCGGAGAACACGGTGGCACTCACGGGCGGAGAGGACCTCAGAGATGGAGCTGCTGCTGCCCATGAACGATTCACCAGGAAGTCCTGGCTCCCCTCGCGGGCCTGTGGGGAGGACACAGAGTTGGGGGACACCGCCTGCAGCTGTCAGTGCTTTCTCTCTGGAGCCGCCCAGGTGCTCGGGGTGGGGCAGGGCCAAGCGGAGCTGACTGTGGGCGGGGCTGAGCTGACTGTGGGCGGGGCCGGAGTGTTGGCTGGGAACGAGACACATCCCAGGAGGACCTGGAGTCCGTTTTTTGATATTTGGATAAGTTGCTGGACAGTGACACGATTCTCAGGATCTGGTCACCAGAGGCCTGAGGCCTGTGAAGATAGCTGAGCTTGATCCTGACCCAAGAGCCTCAATCTCCCTTTCGGGAGGATCCCTACCTTCTCAGAAGCATGGAAGAAGGTGGGAGGAGGTGTCTCCTCTGGCTACGGAGGCCTTGCCGGGGCCTTGGAGAAGAGCCTGGTGGCCCCTCACCTCCCTTCCCAACATGCACATCTCTCACTTAAAGATGGGGTGCAGGGCCACCCCAGGAAGGAAGCTCTCCACAGCCTACAGTCATGCGTTCTTTCAGGGTGTGACATACCTTGCTGTCCTGGGAGACCAGCTGGGCCAATGGGGCCTGGAAATGGGGTTGGGGAAGAAAAGGTTTTATCACACCTCTAGGGGCAGAGTTCTAGAAAGAACTGAAGAAAAGACAGGTGCCTGGGTACATTAAGTACCTTCCTCACAAGGCATGGAACAGTGGCCCAAAGAGGTCATCTTGCTTATTTGAAAGCAATAAGCAATTTGAGACCAGCCCTGTGGTCCATTCCAGTGAGAATTCCTCTGCCAGGCACTGGGGCCCCTGGGATGGGCAGGACTGCCCTCTCTGACACTGTCCTCCGATGGTTAGGGACTTCTAAACACCCCCAGTGTTCCCAGTCTCACTGGAGTTTATCAGGAGGGCAGGCCGATCCATACTTGCCTTGGTCATATTAAATAATGTATTTCATTTACACACAAACATTTTAAATAATTAAAAAATAGATATAAAAAAACAGGCATTTTGGATAAATAGAAAAAAGTATCACCCACAATTCTTTAACTTACAGGCATTTTGTTGTATTTCCTTCCAGCATTTTTTTATCTTATATAAATATAGTTGCAACTACAGAGCACACATTATTGAGTATTCTGCTCTTTTATTTAAAAAGAAATTTTTAATTGGAGTATAGCTGATTTACAACGTTGTGTTACCTGCCCTTTTAAATAACACTGTTATCTGCTAACAACTTTAAGTCTTCATATTTTTGTAGCCATCTCATTATTGTTGGACAATTTGGGGCTATTTGCTTCAAATAGATTCCTCGCACTTTTGTTGCTCTTGATGCATATTATCAAGTTGTTTTCCAAGAGGAAACAATTTGAGGACTGACTCTGACAAGTCAATACTTGTTCTGGAGGCAGAAGGACCTGGGCCGAACCCTGACTCTGCTATTTCTTATCCGTGTGACCTTAGGCGTGTCATTTACCTGCTCGAGCCTACAACGGTACTGCGGGGACCTAGTAAAGCAATGCCATGCAGGGCTTAGGATACGTGCTGGGGAGTGATTAGGGCTCACCAGGCTGTCTGGGAGGGGCTTTCTCAGCCCCTTCCTACTCTTCCCCGGGTTCCGGCCCGGGTTTCAGGATTTGAGCGAATGCTGCTATAGTCAGATGCAACCAAGGCCTGATGCTGATCTGGGGCAAAGCAAGAAAACAGACTGACCTGAGGCACCTGGAGGTCCTGGAGGTCCCATGGCTCCAGGAGGTCCCGGGGGACCTGGGACAGTGAGAGTCGATGATCCCTCTGAAAACAGAAGGCACGTTGAACGCTGAGCCCCACTCTCCTCGCTCAGAGGGGACCCAGGCCAGGCTGTGGGCCAGGTTGGGCCAGTATTACGTCTGAAATCCCCCGACCCTCCTCACTTCTGACTGGAAGAGTTCAGCACTGCACCTTGCCCAAAGCACGGAGCCCGCGGACTTGCAGGGTGTTGAGGCAGAGCCAGGGCGGACGCCCTGTACACAGTGCAGGGTCTACCTACCTGAAGTCACGATCCTGCCTGGAGCTCCTGGTTCACCTGGGAGGGGAGGCAAAGGAGAGTGGTTATTCCCAGGATCAATTAGTGGCTCAATGAATCATTTTCAAGGCTTCTGATTGCATTTGAGACCCACTCCTGGGCTTCTAACCCTCAGGCTGAAGGCATTTTGATGAACTGGAGGGGAGCATACAGGATGCATTAAGCACCAATTTCTGCGCTGGAGACCCTGGAGGCTCGAGCATCAACCTTCTTGGCCCACATTAGCTTTTGGAAGAAGCTGGGACTCTGCGAAGGGGCTTCGTTTGTGGATGTTGGAGAGTTTGCCTTGTGGTGAGGCCAGAATGAGCTGACTCAGGGGTCGTTCCCCCTCCCACACTCTATCTCCTCCCACACTGGGCACTGCAGGCTCTTACTAGGAATTGCTTTAGGTGCAAAAAGCACTGAGAGGTCAAAGAGCAGAGGCAGTGAGCCTGCGGGGTAGAGCCTGGTTCCCAGTGCCCCTCAGGTGCTAATTCCCTGGGACAGTAGTAGGGTCTGCACAGAGTCAAGAGGGGGTTCTGTAGCCTGGGAAACTCCGAGTCATGTAAAGGTTAACAGATCTCTTCTCTGCCTTGTGTCTTAGAGGGTTGAAAATGCGAATGTGCATGGAGGACTTCCAAGAAGGGAATGTCAGATTCACACTTTCCCAAGGCTGTCGCGATGGAAATCCACATTCTGCAGAACCAAGTGAGTGAAGTAGAGGATGGAAAAACCCTTGACTGGAGATTCTTCTGGGACCTTTTTGTCATTTCCCAAGGCCTGTGGGCAATTCAGTCATCCACACACTGAGGGGTGATACTGATTTCTCCCTTTGGGGAATCTTGCAATCTGCCAGCCCCTCGAGGTCAAGGCCAAGAGAAAGCACTTGACTTTCTTTTTGTTGGAACACAATCCAGTGTCAGGTACAATGTCCACCTCTGTGCACGCTGGACAGAAAGTCACAGGCCCTGGAGAAGGGCAGGGTGTCTCTCCTCGAGAATCCCCAAGCCTCTGATCTTTTACTAAAGATGCCATCAATCCATGAGCAGATCTGTGGACCCAGAGATGTGTCTGCTTGGGATGTTCTTGAAAGAACTCCTTGGCCCAACCTGTTGTTAGCCATAGTTTCTGGAAAGCAGGTCTCCCCCCAAGGTGACAGTGACAGAGGGCAGCTCCAGCGAACATCAGGGTTCAGGAACGTGGGGTCACAGGGACAGAAGGAGAAGGACCGTCCCTGAGCAGCCCCTTTCCTGGACTGGCTCAGGGTTGGGGTCTGATGGCCCAGAACCAGATGCGAATGTCGCCCTACACGTAAGGGTCTGAGTCCTGAGGATGCCCCTCTGAGAACTCTGACTTTGGCCTCTTAGTAACATCTGAGAGGCTCCTCCCTGCCTGCATCAAAGCCCCCTCTCAGAAAGGGGGTGGCAGTGTCCCCGTTACACTGAGGCCTGTGTGGACCATAACACTTGTCCCAGGGAAGAGGCACATCATGGGGGGACCACGCCTAAGTGAGGGGACAGAGCATCGTGGGGGGCATTACAGAGTCAGCGGTGGGGACAGCACCCTTGCAGATCCTCCTCCATCGAGGGCTTGGACACAACCAGGCACCAAAGCGAGGCTCTGGATTGTGGGGGGAAGGGTGGGGCTTGAGGACTCAGGGCTTAATTGGTCAGAAGAATCCCTGGCTCCCCAGCCTCACAGCCTTCCACTGAAGCCACTAGATGCCACTATTGATCCAGGCTCTGGCCACAGAGGGACCTCCCTCCTGCCAATGCCTCCCCTCCTGCCAAAATGACCAGTGACTGTCTAATTTGGAAAATCACTTACCTTTAGCCCCTGGTCGGCCGGGGGTCCCAGGAAGTCCTGGTGTGATTGAAAACAAGTCAGTCAGGATGATTGAGGGCCAGCAATTCCAGACCCCCTGTGGTAGCACCTGGTGCTCTGTCACTGGCAAGGCCACAACTGCTGACTGAAACCTGCAGACCCACCTGGCTCAACCTTCCACCTTAGCCCAGCTCCCTTGAGGGAGCCTCTTGCTCTGAACCCTTCTCCCTCTCTAGGAAATGGAGCAACAGCTGGGCTGGAGGCAGAGGCTCACAGGTCCAGCTTTGGGGGATCCCAGCCCCTCTGGGTGATGAGTCCCCTGCAGCCTGCAAAGCGGCCATTGTAACCCACCGTCCCTGCAGCCTGGGGGAGTAGGGGCTGGGCTTCCTGTATCTGATGCAACACCCCCTCTTGCTTTTGTCCACAACTCCACCAGGGAGCATTTGAAAGATATCCCTGTGCACTCAACTGTTGAGGGGTGATGCTGTTTGATTTTATTTTCCATCTTTGCCTAATTTCCTTTAGGAGTTGGGGCTGGTGTGGTGACAGCTTCTCAAATCCAAGTGGGTGCACACTGTCCAACTATCGGACAGGCTTTGACACTGAGACTGTCCCAGGGAGGCCGGGCCCTTCTGCATGAGATGAGTGCCCACTCCCTACCGTGCCACAGGGGATGTGGGCCTCTGTGGGGCTAATGGGACTCCTGGGCCTGGAGCCTCCTCTTGGGGGTCCCTGCACCAAAGGGGAGCAGGCTCAGGCAGACAGCATTCACACGGGATCTAACCTCATCTCTCCTAGAATGGCTTTCTAGATTGTTCTGTGCATATTTGTCCTTCCTAAGGTGTTTCTCAAGACTCACATCAAAATAACCTGAACCCATTTTTGCTGGGGGAATGAGGGAAGGAGAGGAAGCACTAAGGTGACTGGAGACGCATCTGCTGAATGCCGGGATTGGGAGGCTTGGCGGCGGCATTTGAAGTGGCAGTGACCCGATGACTCACCCTGAGGTCCTTGGGGTCCTGTGAGACCTACGGAGAGTAGAAGACATGAGAGGAGAGTTGAAGGGCGGAGGAGCCGACCCCTCAGCAGCAGGAGCGGGCGGAAGGGATTGGTGGGCGCAGGAGGACGAACCCCGTGTCTGGGGCAGCCGGACTCCAGGGTCCCCACAGCCCTGGATGAGAGCAGTTTTCTGACTCACTGCTCCATCAGGGGATGGTTCTTAGCCCATTTGGGCTCAAGACCCTTTGGCGTCTGAGAGCTACAAACCCCAAAAGTTCACACACTCACTGACCCCTAATGCTGCCCCCAGGTTCCCTCCTGGGTGCTCTCCATCTGTGCGCCCACCAAAGGAGCCCAGAGGCCCCCTGTTCCTCATCGGCCCCTGAGGATTGCCACCTTGTCCTCCCGGCTTTCTTGGCTTGTTTTGATTTGTTCCTCCTGCAGCCCTGAGGATCTTGCTCCTGCTGGGCCTTTGGTGGAGACCCTAACAACGGCTTATCTCCCCAGGCTGGTGGCTATTGGCGAGGGTCCAGGCACGGCCCAAGGGGGTCCACAGGGGACCCAGACACTGAGGTGGTGATAAACTGCCATTTTTAGGAGACTCCTTGCCCCTTTCTAGAACTCCTTGCTTTCAGTGTTGATCTCTCTTTTCCAAGTTGCCAGACTTGGTGACTCAGGTGTCAGGACTCACAGCCGCTGTGCCCGGCTCTAGCCAGCAGCTGTGGCATTTTCCTAATGAGCTGCTAGAGGAAAATGGATTAAGGAAGGTACATACACATACACACACACACACACACACACACACACACACACACACCATGGCCAGCACCCGCTTCCCACTCTGTTACCTGGCTTTCCTGGGTCTCCAGAAGGTCCTGGTAAGCCCCGGATTCCGGGCATCCCTGGAAGACCTTGTTCCCCTAGAGAAAGCATGACCAACGTGGAAACGTTTGCCTTTTAGGCAAGCTGACCAGCCAACGCATCGGAGCCAATGGTCTCTTGGGGTTTTACTGAGTAACTTGCTGGCAGGTGGAAGGGAGGAGGGGGATGAGACCGGGACCTTGCACACCTCCCTGTGATGTACGCCCTCTGGCCTTGTGATGGGGGGGCGGGGGGCTGGGGGCTGAGCGCTGGGACGTGGGCGGGGGGGGCAGTGGTGGGCCGGGGGAGTGAGGAGAGCAGCTGAGCGACCAACCTCTTGGGCCTTGGTGTCCGTCGGGGCCAGCTTGTCCTAGGAAAGCAGATGCAAGTTCATCAGTGACTCTGGGAGCTACTCTGGGACTCCCTCCCTCCACTGCGTTATAGCCTCACAAGCTGTCTCCTAGGTGGGGCACCCATGCATCCCCTCCTGCAGCCATCAGACGTGGAAGAAGCCCTGTCGTTGTCACACCTGCAGGGTGCAGCTTTCCTGCCCTCTCCTCCTAAACCAGTAATGCCTCTTCTCCTGCTGAGAACTGTTCCACGGCCCCCACTGCATCTCCCGCATCGATGGCACAGGACTCGCACACACCAGATGCTCAATACACGTCAGCCTCATTTGGTCCAGGTCCTGGAGGTCAAGATTCTCCAAGATCTTGTCTCTTCTGCTGTAGGCATCACCCTAACCTCCGTCCACAGTGATGTCCTTCTGGGGCCAGCTCTTCCCACCTGCTTTTTCCCACCTCTTTGTCTTTCCTCACTCATGTCTCTGCGTGGCATTCTCTAAATTGATGTGATTAAAATCTTCTTTACTTTTTAGAACCATCTGAAAAGGCATCTCCTTCATCCTTCCGGTTGGAAGAAACTTCTCTCTCTACTGTTTCCGCATAGCACCCTGTACCTTTCATGGCCCTTGTCATCTCACACAAGCTTTATCTCCCCTCGAGGGAGGTAAAGCATCTTACTCGCCCAGCACAGCATCCTGCACACCATCAGCGCTTCCTAACACTTTGTTAATGAATGAGATCATGAATGCACCACATCTCCATTGGTGGGGCTTAGACCCTTCTGGGATGTGGTGTCAAATGCCTGGCCCCGTGGGGGGTCTTTAGCCAGCTTCCTTGTCCTGGCTGACAGGTCCCTCAGTAAGGGTCAGCCAAAGGGCTGAACCCTGGAGTATCAGGGCTGTGCCTGGAATTCTGTGGGTTCCAAAGAACCTCAGCCCTTGTTTCTCCTCCCCAAGGGCCTGAGGGTCTTAGAGGCAGGAACCGGGGCAGATGGACCATATCCTGCCAAGCCCCTCCAGAGCAGTAAGAAACTGTTAGAGACAGCAGCAGCTCTCTGAGCCCCAAGAGGGATGCCCAGATCCAGGAACAGCCTGTAAATGGAGCCTCTACCGGGGGTGGGTAGATTAGAGAATGGGAGATGCAGCTCTAGGAGAATCTCAACTCTAGGGCCATGATGATGACTGTGGCGGGGCAGACCCATGATGTCTGCTGCTGTGAGACACTCACCCATTGCTCCTTTAGGCCCGGGCTCGCCCACAGCACCAGGTAAACCTTTCAAGCCGGGCTCGCCTGCAAAGGAAATGGACTAGGTGTTTGGAGGAGCTTGACAGTGGTAGAACACTCTACCCTCCCGGCCACCCCCAAGGCTGCCACCTCCCCAACCAGAGGAGCTTGGTGTGCCAAGCAGAGGCTGGAGACACAGCGTCAGCTTTGATTCTAAAGTCAGGCCTCCCACCCCTGGCAGTAGGCACGGACTGGCCCAGAGACCACGCCTGGTCTGAAGGGGCCAGTGTATGAGTCTTATTTCCTTGGCAACAAAAAGCTGGCCCTTGTAGCCAAAGCACTAGTACTGTCAAATTCTTTTTAATCATGCAAGTTGGCAGGAGGTAAGTGGATACAAGTAGGGCAAACTTTCTGCCACTTAGGGAAGAGCTTAATTTTCCCAACTCAATTCTTCAAAAGAATCAGAGATAATCATAAGCTCCCTTTTCTGCCCCAAACATTTACTGTCTGGACCATACATGTTGGTGCTGGCTTATACTCCATTCAGTGCTTTATTTTATCTTGTCCTGCTTTTTTCTAGATTGCAAGTCCCCTGAAGGTTTTAGACAGAGATTCTGTCTCCTACTTCTGTATTTTTCCCCCCCATCTCCAGTACCCAATGGATTTACAAAAAGTCTTTAGTGGATCACAGTAGATTCCTGTGTGGGACTGACCTGTGAGGCCTCGGGGTCCTTTCTCACCCTGGTCACCTAAAATAAAAATGGGGCAGGGGTGGGGGGTGGAGGAAACAAGCATCAGTCATGAGCAAGGAAAAGAACCTCACCCAGTAAGAGGGACCCCGGGCTGCAGAACGGTTCCCACTGCACCTGTAAGCTGCTGTCAGCTGAGTGTTGGCAAGAACTCAGCATTAACAAAGCCCAAAAGGCACACTAGATAGATCTCTTCTGGGTCGGGGCCCACCCACAAACTGACCCAGGCCCTGCTGTCACACCAGTGGGTGCTGTGGGCAAGAGGGGGACCACACTAGAGGGGAGAAGCCTCAGTGCTGCATTGATGCCACCCCGAGGGCCACCCCAAGCATTGTGACGCTGGTACTGTTTCTCCTCTTTGTGCCTCAGTTTCCCTGAGGTTCGACTAGAATCTCAGATCCCTCCCAGCCCCAGGGTCCAGGAGCCAAGTCATATGGGTTTTTGGACACCGGGACAGGGGTCACATCTGGGTTCCCAGGAGTCGGCAGGCTGTGGTGTTGTCCGGGCAGCAGCAGGAGAAGCATACCTTTGGGTCCTGGTGGTCCCATAGGTCCTTTGTCACCTGATAAGGAAATGGACACCTTAGTGTAAAGAGCCTTGGTAGGGACGACCAACAAGGGGCAGAGTCTGTGTCTGAAGACAGGCTCCTCCACAGTCCTGACTGCCCCTTCCCCTCATGCACCTGCTGGCCTGCACAGGCTGTTGGCATGTCCACCAAACCCTGTCCCCCCAGACCTCCTCCTTTTTTTTTGGCTGTACCACACAGCATGTGGGATCTTAGTTCTCTGACCAGGGTTTGACCCGTGCCCCCTGCGTTGGAAGCATGGAGTCTTAACCACTAGACAGCCAGGGAAGTCCCCCAGACCTCCTTCTTAAGTGAGTGGCATCTACAAGGTGATGTCCCCTCCCTCTAACCCCTTCCTCCAGCTTACCTTTGATGCCAGGGAGTCCCACTTCACCTCGGAGCCCTTGGCGACCTACAGAGCCTGCACACAGAGGAAACCACATGGGTGGATGAGTGTCCCCAGCTTTGGAAGGGATGGACATGCACACGGCACACATACACACAACACGTACACACACCTATTTGGCACACAAATGTACACACACACATAGGCACACACACTCCCTGGAGTAAAAGTCAAGGGCTGCTGTTCACAGACTCCTCCCCATGTCCCTGCTACATCGTCCTGGTGCAGGTTCCTTGTCCCTGAGATTACCAGGCCCGGGGATGAGGACCCCTCATGGGACCCTGGCAGAGACGTTGGCCTGCATCACAGAGTGGGCTGCAGCTCAAGACTCCCAGGACAGCAGGACAAGCTCTGGCCTACAGGGGACCAGGTGAGGCAGGCGCTTTGCTCAGATCAAGGCAGGCTGGGAGCTGCCTGCTGCTGAAGCTGCTGGAGGGCCTCGTGCCCCAAGTCAGGTCAGAACAGATCTCAGGGCACCCATCGGTACCAGCCTCAGCCGCAGGCGACACACGTGCAGATGTGCGTTTTGTGTCTCTTACAGGCTCTCTTTATAATTGCTTCATTTGCTTAAAAATGTTTGTTTCTCCATTTAACATCCCTCTCTTTTCCCCAGAAATAGCATCTATCTATGAGAAGAAGGCTACTGACCTGGGGGACCCTGTGGGCCAGGAAGACCGCTAGAACCTGAGGAGGACAACACGACAACGATGATCAGATGGGTCGGGTACAGGCCAGGAACACTGACCCCATGGTGAGTGGCAGGTGGAAGGGGTGGGGCACGCACCCCCAGATGAGGGCTGGACCCCAGAGCCAGTGGGTCCAGGAGTGATCCCAGTGCAAAGTCCTCCTTAGGCAGGAAACTGTAGCTGCTGGGATCAAGAGACCCTTTGCTCCTTCCCGGTCAAACATTTGAGCTGGGGTAGGGGTAGGGGCAGGGGCAGGGAGGAGAGTGGACCAGATGGGCATCACACTGTGAGAAGGCCCCATTTGCCTGGCTTGTCCAGACATATTGCTCTCAAACGTTTGCATCTCGGCCCTAGCCAGCAAGGAAATTGTCTGACTTCTGATTTCCAGATCCATCCCCCCACTTAGGGGCCACATAACAGGGCCATCAAAGAGAGATGGAGGGTTTTCCTGGTGGCGCAGTGGTTGAGAGTCTGCCTGCCGATGCAGGGGACACGGGTTTGTGCCCCGGTCCGGGAGGATCCCACATGCCGCGGAGCGGCTGGGCCTGTGAGCCATGACCACTGAGCCTGCGCGTCCGGAGCCTGTGCTCCGCAACGGGAGAGGCCACAGCAGTGAGAGGCCCGCGTACCGGAAAAAAATACAAAAAGAGAGATGGAAACGTGACTCCCAAATCCACCACAGAGCCAAAAATACAGCCCCGATCCTGATGCCCAGGGATTTCTTTGTGGGGGGACCCTCTGTGGGCCCGTCGACCGCACACAGGCCTGGGACCGTGGGTTAGGACCATCTGGGATCCCAGTGCCTGGATCTCTGAGATCCATCCTGGTTGTGGCAAACTTGGGTACCGTCTGGGTACCTGACTTTCCTTTGGGACCCACAGAACCTGGGACACCAGGTGGGCCTTGAATGCCCGGTTGACCAGCATCCCCTGGGGAGAAATAAGCACTTTGAGAGAGTACCGCAGTTTGGTTGCCCACCCAGCCCAGTGGTGTCGTTTGCAGGGTGGAGGGAACACTTCCCACCCCGCCAGTGGTCTCTGATCCACTGGGGCCTCCATGAGGCCAAGAATCAGTTTCTACCTCCAGAGTCTATATTCCATGAAGTCTGGCACTCAGTAGGTGCTCAATAAGTATTTGTTGCCTGGTTGAGCAATATTTTTAAGAGAGAGTGAATCTTTTGGCCTTGAGAGGATTTCTGGTGTCTGTGCTTCATTTCCCCTGATGAAAGCAGGCTCACGGTTAAGTATCTAATGCAACATCTTCCCAGCTCCCTCCAGGGCTGGACTTGTGTCTGAAGCTTTCCCCGCCTCCTTCCAGTCATGAGAGGCTCCAGGACAGGCACGCCACTCTGCCTTCCTTCAGGCCCTGCCCTGAGCTCTCCACCTCAGCCCTGACTCGTCCCCACCCCCTCCCGGGAAGATCATTTCTCCCTGTGACCATGTTCTGTGGACTCAGACTGCAGGGGTCTTAGCCCCAGGCTTGAACGCACAGCACAGCCCACGCCCCCTCATTAGACCACAGTCTCTTCAGGGCCCAGCACAGCCCCTGGCTCAAGGCAGGTGCTCAGCTAATGCTAGTAAAAGACAGAGAGAGGGAGAATGATGTAAGAAGGAAGTGTGGACGCAGCTAACCCTCCTGGTGAAGGAATCACCTCTTACCTCTGTCTCCTTTCTCTCCAAACCCAGGAGGCCCTGGTTCACCGCGAGGCCCCATGGGGCCTTCTCGCCCTCTCTGGCCCATGGGTCCCTCCATGCCAGGCTCTCCTAAAGACAGGAATGTCCATCTCAGTTAGGGCTGCGAAGGACGCCCCAGGCAGCACCTCGCTGGCGGGACACCTGCCTGGAGCGTCCACACCCAACTCCCTACCTCTCTCTCTCTCCTGTAGCCCAGACTCAAAGCAGAAGCCAGAGAGTTTGAAAAGGCAAGTGGATCGTGTCCCATTTCTGCCCCAACCTGCAAATGGCTTCTCTACTCACTGAACCCTCGCAAGGCCTCCAAGGTCCCTCCCTCTCGACTCTCTGCCTTGTTAGTGGGCTCCAGCACCCGCCCCCATTCCTCCTGTTCCCCCCCAAGCTCCTGGACCCACGGGCACACGCTTGCCCCAGGGCGTGTAGCTGCTCCCTCTGCCTAGAGGGTTCCCCCAGATCTCCTCAGGCCTGGCTCTCGCCCCACTTTCACTTCTTTGCTCAAATGGCACCTTCTCAGCAAGGCCTTCCCTGCCGGCCCTATTTTCAATTACCCCTGAGCCCTCCCAAGGCTCCACTGGGCTCTGTGTTCCCATTTCACGAGCCACTTCCTCCCTCTATGTACTTCACTTATTTATCATGTCTATTGTTTATCTCCACCCAAAAGTAGGCAGGGGTTTTGTTTTGTTCACCACACCTCCCCAGCACCTAAAACAGGGTCTGGCACACAGCAGGCACTTAAGGAACATTTACTGAATGAATGAATGAATGAATGAATGAATGAGGGAATGAGGGGAATAAGTGAACAGAAAAGCGGTTCTCACCCACGCTGCCTTTTTGTCCCTTTGGTCCCTCCGGACCTTGGTGGCCCAAGGGCCCAGGGATACCTGTGGACACACAAGAATAGCTCAGCCCTGCTTTCCTCCCAAACCCCAGGAGCAAGGATCGGGCAGCCTTCAACCTCAGCAGAACCATCAGAGGCTACGCACCTGGAGTCCCAGGGAACCCTCGATCTCCTGTGGGAACAGAGAGAAAAAAGTCAGCCAGAGGACTCAGGCCGGTCACCTAAGGAGCCACCAGTGCAATTCAGGTGGGATCGCCAAATTTAGCAAGTAAAAATACGGGACTCTCAGTTAAGTTTGAATTGCAGGAAAACATTGAATAAACTTTTACTTATAGTGACAAGTGATTTAGTGTTTATATTAATTCACATTTGACTGGGCATCCTATATTATAGTCAGGAGGGGTGTGGGACCTGCAAGCTGGAGCCTTGAGGAAGGGGGGCTGAGGCGGTGACCCAGGGTGTGCGTGTCGGTGCAGGGAATCCTGAAGTTGAGGGCCACCAAGTGGAGGAACCCCAATTCCTGCACCGGGATCCCCTGGGAAGGAGAGAGGGGTGACCCTGTCATTCCCAATAGTGATTCTCAGAATGGTCTGTGCAGCCCTGGCCTCAGAACCACCCGGGGTTGATCCAGGCCACAGGCTCACGGCCCCACCCACACCTGCTCCTCAGAGGCTCTGGGAGTAGAGCCCAGAATCTTCCAGCAATTCCCACATACCCCAAATCTTGAGACTCCCACTCAGCTAGATCGAGGGGCACTTCTGTGGTCACTGGGATTGGAAAGGTCTTCCTCCCACCCCTAGGCCTGTCCCAGTGATTGTCAGACCACTTTTCTGAGGACATGTATCAGTTTCCTACAGCGACACTGTGCTACCCAAGTTAGCAGGTGACTGTCCCCCAGCTAACCAACACTGAGGAGCACCTTTTCCTGTGACTATGTCCTGTCTCCCTGCCAGACGCCCCTACTTCCCCTGAAGGCAGGTGGTGTTGCTCCTACTGAATTCCCCCCCTCCAGGTGCTCCATTCCTGACTGGTGGCTTTTATTCCCAGCCTACCTGGGCTAAAACCCCTGAGAGCAGGCTTCTCACCTGGATCGGTGATTCCTGACCTGGTTCATCAGAATTAACCTGGGGGGAGGGAGTCCGTCCCCAGAGCATTTGATTCCTGGCAGGGCCCAGGAATCTGTATTTCTCAAAATCTCCCCGGGGGTTGTGCAGTAGCAGGCCCTCAGGCTGCCCTTTGCATCTGGGGGAGATGCAGGCCCTGGATGCAGGCCTCCTCAGGGTCCCTGGCGTGGGAACCCCTGAGAAGGGGCCAGCGCCACTGTGCTGCCCCAGAGATGTAGCCTGGCTCTGTCATGAAGCCCCAGGGTCCCAAAAGCCCGAGGGTGTGCAGGCTGCTCTGCAATTCACGGTCCTACCACAAGGGGACATGGCCAGGGGAGTGGGAGGTGCGTTTTCTGACACTTGCTGATTGCTTCAAACTGTCAACCCTCACTAATATTTAAGGTAAAGTTTTCCAGGTTTTGTTTACCTTTAGGGCCTTGACTTCCCATGTCACCTAAAATCAGAAAGACATGAAAACTGTGAGATGGGGTGAGAACCCAAGGGCCATTCTCTCCTAGTATCTTAAGGCCAGCTGACAGCGTGTAAATGGCATTTCAAGGTGAGCTGGCATGTGGTGTAGCTTCCTCGCGGTCTCCGTCTGCGTCTCTCGGGCACTTCACTCGGCCTCTCTTAGATGATGCCTTAGTTTCCTTCTCATTCTAAGATATTCTGACTGTAGAGCCAATTCTCAACCCTCCCAACAGATTCTGTAAGATCTTTCCACTGCTTATCCTTCAATTTGGAAAAAAGAGAAGTTTTCCGATCCTCCCAGAAAACCCAGCTCCAAGTGCAGGAAATGAGAGCAGGGAAAGGGCTCCATCCACTGTGATACCTTTAGGGCCAGGGCTTCCTCGGAGATTTCCTACAAGAGACAGCAAAGCCTGAGTTAGCCGCACATCTTCTGTGTCACACACACATACACACACGCACACACACATTTGAAGGGGATCACCGTGGTACAGTAGGAAGAAACAGAGGCTAGGACTAACAATCTGATTCTAAAGTGTGCAGGTTGTGTGATCTTGATCATGGGCAATTCTCCCCAGGTCTGAGTTTTACTAGCTGTAAAACAGGATAGCAATACGGGTCCTCCCTCCCTCCCTCCCTCCCAGGGCTGTCAAGAGGGCTGAATGAGGGGAGCTTGAGAGTACCCTAAATGGGTACCACTCCACATACAGGAGCCGGGACCGGGAGCCACTGGCCCTTTGCCTTGCGATGTGCTCACCGTTTTCCTGTTCTGCCATCAGCTTGCCCCTCATGAATTGCCATAGGTCTTCTTGACTGTAGCCATCAAGCCCAGATTTGCCGACACCCTCGCCCAGCCTCGGCGCGACACCCTGCACGGAGTCCCGGCTGGTCCTCTCCATCTTCTTGTTGTAAAGCAGCATGCTGCTCCTGACCTTCTCCAGCTCGTCCACACGTGCTTTCAGGTTCCTCACCTCCTCGGCTGAAATGGACACACGGAGGCAGTGTCAGCACAGGGGCCCCCGAGCCAGTGCCTTCCAAGCTTCCAGGGGAGCCTGAAAAGGGGGCTCTGGAGTCCATGGCGGCTTCTTCATGCCATGGGGACATTTTGTTGGCATATTTTGGGGGAGACAGTCTGTCGTGGCTACCAGCAGGATGAGCTACTCAAATTCGGAACCGAGCCTTGAAGACGCCTGGCCATCATCTGAGATGGTCACAAAGCTGGCCCTCTCTCCCAGGGAGCTGGTGTGAGAGCCAACAGAACGTGGAAAGTAAAAAAGCTATGAAAGGCCTGGCCTGATTGTTAAGGGCAGCCAGGTGCTTAGAGCAGGATGCCACGGGGTTGGGGCCCGGGGCCAGGACCGAGGAGCTGCCTTAGAGTCCCAGCTCAGCCACGGAGCAGCCATGGGACCTTGGCCAGATGCCTCCTGGAGGCCCAGTTTTCTCATCTGCAGTAACATGGGGTCTGCACCCATGATCTCGGGACCCTTGGCCCCTGACGCTTGGGACATTCACTGATTCTTGCCCTTCGGAACAGGCAGCGGGGCTGCCATCACCACATACCCAGAGCGATGAGGCCAAAGAGCAGCCCCAGGAGCAGCAGCCAGGTGAGGAGCAGGCCCAGCAGCCATTTCCACCAGCTGCAGCAGGAGCCGCAGGGGCACCAGGCTGGCGCTGCCCCCCACGAGCCCTTGCTGCCTCCACCGGAGACCCCGCTGCCGGCGCCCCTGCCGCTGCTACTGCCGCCCCCACGGTGGCGGTTGTAGCCGTAGAAGTCTGTGGAAGAGAGGGCAAGGGTAAGGTGAATGCAGGCAGCTCTTGCCCTCTTCCCTCCAAATTCTCCAACTTTTGGTGCCTTCCTGTGGGCCTGAGTGAATGTGAGTGGGGCTTTCAGGTTCCTGTGTGGCTCCTGGAAAAAACACAGGGCTGTGGCTGGCGAAGAGTGGAGGTCTGACAATCCTGGCCTTGAGCTGTGTGACCCAGAGAAAGTAACTTAACCTCTGTTTCATTTTTTAGAAAATAGAGTTCAAAGCTGACCATTCTTCATGAGATGGATGTTGAATGAAATGAGGCATGTAGAGTAATTAGCAGATACGACCAGGCTTAAAATTCTTGGTTATGAATGTGGATCTGCTACAACCTCCTGCATTTTATTATGCCCAAAGCTGAATAATTCTCATCTTCATGTCTCAGTTCACATGGCTCTTTCTTTGTAATCCCCACAGTGCCTAGAACTGCACTCAGCTCTTAAGGGGTGGTCAGGAAGCTTTTTATTTTTATTTATTTTTTAGTTTCAGTGAAAGTGTTTTTAGTTTTTAGTATCTAAAATGGGCTGATACCCCTTGATCTGCTTCTCTCACAAGATTATGGGAGCAAGTGAGGAAAGTGTAAAGGACTGGAGAAGTGTGCGGTCTTAGTGTCACCTTGCAGCCCGTGTGGGTGGGGGGAGGGGAGGGGTTTGTAAGACACAACAGTAGCCTTGCTGTGCTGCTCTTGCCATGTTGGCAGACTCTGCAGCTAAGGGCAAACAATGGGCACCCAGCAGGGGCAGTGTGGCCCATAAGCACATCTCCTGAGCTAAGCTCCTTCAGCAGCCCTCCTCCAGCCCCCAGCCAGCCCCTCTCCCGCCCTCCACCCCGCTCCCACTGAAGGCTTTTGGGGAAGATCTGTAGAGTTGGGTGGCTCATGCACGCCCTGGCTCCAGGCTAGGGGGCCGTTATCTATTCCATTGACCATAACCAGCCCTTTCCGCTCCAGTCACTGCAGGGCCCAGGTCTTACTCACCGGCAGAGGCGGCCTTGCCCTTTGCGGACACGGTCTTCACGTCTCCTGAAATACAAACACCGAGAACACATGTTTTGACTGAGCCTTTCAACTGCAGGAGCCCAGTCCAGTCCAGCCTGTGCGTGGACTTGGGACAGGGCTTGAAGTAGATGTGCCCCCAGGGACCTTGTGGAACAGCCACGTGCATGTGCAGGAACATCTATTAACTAAGTCCTCACAGATCTCATATTTGCAACAATCACATTGTTGAAGACACGGCTTGGCAAACAAGTCACAGTGGGAAAAAACACAGTGTCATAACCTTCTTGTGACCTTCAACCTCTAAAGTCCGAGACATTCTTTGGAGGACCGTGTTAGGAATGACCATGGCATTCAAATAATAAATGTGCCTGTGAGAAATGACTCTTGATTTCTTGGTTACAAGACTGCACACAGGTTCCTAACCTGGGGTGGAGGGAACAGAAAGGCAAAGATGGGCTTGGAGGAGAGCAGATCATGAGTCCTGGATGCTATCTGACCACTGAGTTTGTGGGCATGTGTGGAATTTTCTGGGAAAACTGTTTATGGCTTTCACCAGATTCTGCAAAGGATCTTTTGGCTCCAAACCCCACCTCCACCCCTAAAATGTAAGGAACTGCTAACTTAGAAGACTTGGCTTCCAACCTTGAGAGGATTATAACTGATGTCATTTGCATTTTAAAAAATTGTTCTGTGACTTAACTTTTCTCTTCCTTTACTGACCTCCTTAAAATCAGTGATTTGGAAAGATACATAGGAAGCAGAGCAGTGAAGAAATGTGGTTATCCAAGACAGAATCCAGGTATTTGGGAAGAAAAAAAATAAAGCTAGCAAGTGCTTTGAAAAGCCTTTTTCTATTAGCTCTGAAAATTACGGAGGACAAGTAAGGTGAGGAAAAAATACCACTGTGGACTTTAGATGTACCATGAGAACACTTTGCTTCTATAATTAGCACACATGAATCAACAGGGGAGCTTGTTAAAATGCAACCTCCGACACAGCAGGTCTGGGCTAGGGCCCAGGATTCTGCATTTCTAACGCGCTCCCAGGTCTCACAGGTGCTGCTGGTCCAGGACCACACGCAGGGTACTGAGGTCTTGGGAGACAAATAAATGACAGATGGATTGGCCGGAGTCAAAGTGGACAGCCATCAGATTTGCTCTTACCATTAGCTTCTGACATTAGGTAGGTGTCAGTGGCATATGCAGCTTGCTTTTCCTTTTTTAGGGTGTCCTCTGAAAAAGAAGCTGTGCACGCAACCCACGATGATCCCGGATATTGTCTCCCCACTCCCGCCACCCCACATCCTTTCCCGCTTGTGGAGGTAGAAGTTAGCCTGGTAGGAAGAGGGCCTGCTTTCCCGGGGTTAATCCCCCCAGTCTGGGCCTGTGGTTAGGAGACTTATTATTGCCCAAAGACACTCTGGGAGCTCTTTGCTGGACTTTCCCTGACTTGTCTGCATTCAAGGCAGACCCTGGGACACCCTATTTGTCAGCCATTTTCCATTTGAATGGGATGACTGTGGGTTCATCATTCAAATGTCTCAAACCATCTTGCTAGGACATTTGTCTACACTGTTTGTCCTTCTTCCAAAACCCAAGTCTCGTGGGCTCCCACGTACTTGCAGTGACACTGGCGGGGGAGGCGGTGAAGACCTTCCCGCTGTCCTTGGTCATGATCAGCAGCTCCATCTCCTTCTTGGCAGGTGTGTTGTCTTTCTCCAGGATCAGGAATTTACAGTCCTTGTGCAAGAGGTCATTGTTCTGGACACTTGTGGTGCTGGCTGGAGAGGAAAGAAGTGGGTGAGGAGGACGGAAAATGTGGAGGGAGAGGAAGAGGGAAGAAATGACCAGAAGAAGGAGAAGAGGAAGGGAAGGAGGGTGGAGGAAAAGAAAGGGTTAGTGGGTGTGTCGGAGGGTCACCTGCTCTTGCTCGCCGTGGTTACTAAGAAGCATCTTGGGGACCAGAGACACCCTCCCCTGCCTAGCTGGGCCTGGCCATCAGGAGGTCGGGTCAATGTCAGAAGTGCTGGAGGCTGGCCTGAGGGGCTGCCCCCCACCTGAACATTACAGGGTCTTCAGTGAATGGTCAAAAGTTGCTGTGTCAGGCAGGCCTTTCTTTAATCAACTGGGTGGGTTCATTTTTAACTGCAGGTCTCAAGTGTTTGCAGCCTGGGGGCACTTTTCCTGACCCCTCCGCCCAGCGTACACACAGGCCTGTCTCTACCACCCCATTATGTCGGCCCTTCAATTATGTGTCATTTCCTGTAACTATCTTGTATACTTTTTCCACTTGTTTGTTATCTGCCTCCTCCACTGGAACTGTCAGCCTGGTGAGGGCAGGAATCTAGCCTCCTTGCCTATGTCTGTAATCCGGGAACACAGAACACGGTCTCACACAAAGCAGGTACTCAGTAAACAGCTTTTGAATGAATGAGTTGTTGAATGGAGGGAAACGCACCAGAATCAGAGCAACGGAAGAGATGGACACATGACTCGTGGCAGCCTAAGTTGATAGATTCCACGGGAAGTAGGGAGGGTGCAGCAGCTTCTGGGGGGCGCCCTGGCCCTTGTGATGGGTAACCAGTGACCAGGCCAGGGGCTTCCAACAAGGGTGGGGGCTGGGGTGTGAGTGCCTGACCCTGGGCAGGTGTGGAGCTTCCTGGCTCCCTGGGACAGGAAGGCCAAGGTAAGGTAAGGGGCATACCCACCTGCCCACTCCTGAAAACAACCAAGAGGCCCGTGGGGTGAGTCCCATTTGCAGACCTCAGACCACCAATGGGTTATGTCCCCTCTTGCCATGTGTCACTCAGAAACAGCTCTTCCTGTGTGCCAGCCTGCCCCCAGCAGCTGGGGACAGCACTCACCTGTGGAGGTGGACACCCCAGTGCTCACAACGGCAGGGCTCTGGGGCATGTTTTTCTTCACACCATATGCTGCAAGAGAGGAACCTATGAATGAGCAGAGCCAGCATAGGAGGGCAGCTCCACACTGGGTGGAAGCAGCCTGACCCGCCCTGGCAGACAGGCAGCCTCCCCAGGTGAGAGGAAGATATTGGGTTGGCCACAAAGTTCATTCGGGTTTTTGGTAGCATCCTGGATGAACTTTTGGCCAACCCGATAATAATGAACAGAATAATAATGAATAATGGAATCAACTCTCTCCCACCTTGGGGGCAGCAGTGAGTTTAGATGAAAATGTCTATGATATAATCCCCATCCTTGGAGGACCATTCCAAAGGCCACCTCCCCCGTGAAGTCCTCCCAGACCCTCCCACATCTCCTTCCCTTCTGAATTCCTTCAGCTAACACCTGCTCTGCACAGCTTGATTCATGCTCTCTAACAGGATCCCCCAGACGTTTCATGTGTCTTAGACTTTCTACTCCAACTTAACAGTAAGCAGGTTGAGTTCAAAGGCTGAGGCTCCCACCTTTTCTGTCCCCCACCCCGCCGGGTGCACTATAAAGTCAGCCAGATGATTGACTTGCAGTGACAGTGGGCTGGCAAGGACAGCAGTGAGACATGGGGATATACAGGAGCCACCCCCAGCACAGGCTCCCACTCATGTCTGTGCCAGCACATGATTCAGCTTGGCATCTCCGGGTCGAGGTGTGGAGGGTTGTTTCTTTGGTGGGAAAGGTCGATTGATTTTTAGCGACATTTTTGCCCCTCTAATTCCCTTGTTGAAAAGGGCTATTGTGAGTTATAGCTGCAAAGAGGCGTTATTTCCCATCCCCTAGGCTCCAAACCCCAGTTACGGACCTGTGGAGGTGGTGGCCATGCCATGGGACAGGGCGGGTGAACTGGGGGCCAGATTGTTCTGCATGCCAAACACTGTGAGAGGAATTGAGGACAGGTGAGTGCAGGTACATAGATGAGCCCCCCCCAGGTTAAGACAGCCAGTCCCAGGAGCTCCCCAAACCATTTTCACAAGTAATGCCTTTGTATATGACAGAGATCCCGGACATTCTCAGTTCCCACACTCTCACTGACGTGGCAATTTTTTTAATACCCCACCTCCCTACCCCAGGCAAAAGTTACTAAGCTCCATTTATTGAGTAGTTGGGTTCACACAACTTAATAGCGGTAGTTCGCATAGGGTCTGTTGCTGTATGCCTCAAAAATTTAAAATATCCCAGGGGTTCCCTTCCCTGCAGGACCCTTGGGTGCCGTGGTGTACAGTGTGGGAACTGTGGATACAGACACAGTGGAGGCTAAGAAGCACTGACTGGGCAGGACCCTAGTTTTCCTCCTTTCTTTTCTTGGTTCAAACACACAAAACTCTCCTCGCCCCCATTACGATTTCAAAGGCTGGTTATTTGTCTGTTTTTAACAATGTGCAGAAGCTGATTCCTTCCCAGGTAACAGCTTCTCTTATTCCATCCTGTCTAGAGTTTGGGGCACAAGATCATGGATCCAGCATGATCAAGGATCAAGATCAAGGATCCCCTATGCCTGCCCTCCTCAGTCAGGACTTTGCAAAGTATTGATTGAATAGCAAAGGCAGGAGGAACAAAGCATGAAGCTGGTGTCTTCTGGGCTTGTGGGACTCTAGTCAATTGGAGGTGTTAAAATCAGAAGCCAAGAATACCAGCCAAGGAAATAAGGGAGGCTCACATCACCGTATTTATTAGTCATGATATCACAGAGAGGAGGCAGATTGCTTTAACAAAAGATGTGGGCGGATAACTTATTTACGTATAGGCTATTACGATGTATGTGGAACTAGAGTGAACACATACTTCTTTAAAATGATCCTATGTTTGCCTTGGACGTTAAGCAGTAACATTATTGAGCCCCCAAGGAACTGCAATATTTATAAAAAGATGTGAAGTTAAGCTCTTTCTAAATTAACAATGCTTTCCACCTGAAAATGTCCTGAGCTCTGCCTCACTTGGCCCCTTTATTTCCATCTCTCCACCTCTCCCATTAAATAAGGAGACCAGAGCAGAATTAAGCGCCTAAGTGTGGTCTCCGGCGCCCTCCCCCTTAGCCCTTTCCCTCCGGGACTGAGCCGAGTCTCCTATGGAGGGCAGGCTCTGTGCCTTCTAACGCAGCTCCTTGGCTGCTGGTTCCACGTTGCCATGGGCGTGGAGGAAGTCCTTACGCTCTCGGTCAGGAAGAACATCCTCCCTACAAACCATTCCATTGTCCTCACTAGGCAAGAGCATCCCTGTTTGTTTCAAGCTGGCAAGCACCGACCTGAGGAGCTGGTGCTGATTCCAGGCTGCAGAGCTGGGGAGCTGGAGGCCATGTTGTTTGGAACTCCAAAGACTGTGGGGGAAGAAGAAGGCTGGTGAGAGGACGTCCACACAGAACAGGGGCAAAGAAGCACAGGAAGAAAGGCCAGCACTGCATTGTGTTACATTTCTGTTTTTAGGAAAAACCTGGGCTCTTGCTTTGCAGCACGGAACCAACCATTAGTGTGTGGTGTGCCTTGGGTCATAACAGCCAATGGGCGGTCACAGGTCGGTGGGGTTTGAGTGGACATCAGTTCCAGCTAAGCCCCTCTTGTTAGTGACCATTTTACAGAGAAGGCACTTTAAGCCCAGAGAAGTTAAATGACCTCTTAAGGTCACACAGTTAATCCACATGGAGTGAAACCAGGTTCCTTACATTTGTTTTCATGTTCTTTCCCATTTTTTTTTTTTTTTTTTGGATATACTGTACCATGTAGTCCTTTCCATATGGGACCCACCAGAGGAAATGCCATAGAAGTTGAATTGAAGTTCCAGTGGAAAAATCTTGGGATGCTTGGCCACAGAAAGCCCCTCTAAGAAGCCTTGGGGATGGCAAATGCTGGAGGGGTCATTCAGCTCCATCATAAAATGTGGAGGGCTTAGGACTGGGAGGGGATGTGCACTGCAAGCCACGTACCTGATCCTGCAGAATAGGCATTGGTGTTGAGGAGGGATGAGCTCTGGGCTGTGATGTTGTTGTGATAGGTGCCCATGGAGGACCCTGCCGGCAGTGTGGAGGACCACATGTGGGAGGGAAGGTTGGCATCCAGGATGGTTGTGTCATAGGTGCCGGACACTGGAAACAGACATGCCCGACCACACCCCAGTGAGAGACAAACCCCCTCTGTACTGGGGGCATCCAGTGGGCTTGGTTTGCCAGGACTTTCCTGGTTTTAGCCTTGAAGATCCCATGCCCTGGCAACCCCCTCAGTCTGAGGTGAACTGGGACAGTTGGTCATATCACTTCTGTCTGAAATCTCAGAGCTGGTGAAAACCTGACCTCTTGGGTTAGAAATTCTTGTTGGCTCTTGGTGAAATCTGAGGTAGGTAAATTTTGCTCTGCGGTCCACCCATTTCTCCTGCTAAGCCCCCTTTGCCACCTCCTGGTGCATTGTCCCCACCAACGGTCTCTCTCTCCCTCTGTTGCTGACTCCACCTTCAAAGATGCCATGGACCCGAGACTCCCTTACAGTAGAATTCCAGGCAGACAGCAGCACAGGTAGGGAAGCCCTCCGTCCCAAGGCCACGCCGCACGGGTGGCAGCCTTCTCCGGTTGAACCCTCCTTAAACATTCCCATGTGCCAACCAGACCCAAGGGGCACTCTGCCCCCAAGAGGGGCTATGGGTACTTCTTCAAGTCTGAAGTCAATTCTGCCTATTTCTTATCTGAGAGGGAGTTAGCCACTCAGGTCACAAAGTACCCTGAGGTTTTGGTTTTATATTGAACAACACAAGATCACTATCTCAAGATGGTTTTTCTTCAGTAGTGAATGAGAGGAAAGCTTCACCTCATAGCAGAACTGGCTTCTTTCCTCATCTCCCCCCAGAGACCTTGCCCTTGGTAGGCACGTGATATATGAACGCTGAACTACACTCATCCTGCTTGACTCCCCCCAGAGGCCCTCACATCCACACAGGCAGTGGCCGTGTCCATCCTGCTCACTGTCTTTCCTCAGTGCCCGGTGCTTGGCATATAATAAATGTTCATTGGATGAATGAGTGAATGATAGAAAACACTGCAACTTTCCCCAATAGTCTTCATTCAGGGAACCTGGCCAACACATTCCCAGGACATGTCAAGAATCTCCTGGGAGAGAATCTCTAGGCTCTAGAGCCAGACTATAGCCAGCACATAGAATGGTTGACCAGACGGGGGTGAGAAGGGTGCAGCCCACATTTTCACGCTGCTGGAAGAGCAATGCTCAGGGTTTTGTGAAGTCTCTGCCACGGCCTGAAAGCCCTGCGCGGACACATCTGCCACCTTGTTCCCTTCCTTCCACAGCAGATCAGGGCTGTGGGGCTTACCTGACTGGGAGCTCGCTGTCACCAGTTTGGTCTCCACGGTGCCTTTCTTGGGGATGGGGAGTGTGTTAGAGGAATTCCGGGTGGGGCTCACGCTTGCTGATCGGCTTCCCTTGAGCAAACGCTTGACGTCATCCAATTCCGTCCCTGTAAAGGAATCCTCCACTTTTTCATCAGGCCCAGGATCCCTTCCTGAGTCCAAGCGCAGTGGGAGGAACATTCGCGGCACTCTGAATACTAGGGAGGATGAAGCATCCACCTCACCCGCCGGGACATTTTTCGTTAGCCTTATAATTTTTGCCTTTTGTCAATTTATAGCACTGATTAACCTGGTGTTTTGTAATATTAGTGGCCGCATAAATACAGTGCCTCTACAAGGAGGTCAAAGTTCTCAGTACATATTTCCTAATTAGACCTCATCAGACAGCACAGGGAAGATTCTGTGGCTGGAAGACACTGTCATCCTGGAACATTTACACCCAGGACAGTTGGAGCACCAGACCCCTTGAAACAAATGCTTCAACAGTGGTCTCATCCCGGGTACAGGATGCCTCAGGTGTTGGGTCCCTGACCTTGTATGCTCTGTAGTGTCAAAAGGAATTTGTGGCCCATAACTCTTAAATATTACACTGCTTTCCTGTGGGTTAATTGCAAGACCCTCTGGCCGATATAATCTGTAGCGAGGTGATTCAGTGGAGTGAGCACCCCGTGCCTCCTGAGGTGGCAAACAGAGGGGAGGGAGGCGTCGCGCAAGGGCAACGCACAGGACATCTTCAGACAACATTGCTGGAGGACAGCCCAGGCAGCCCCTCTCCCGAGAGCTCCATCCTTTGTGCTCAGGCACCCTGAGCCTGGAAGGACTCAGGTGAGACAGCATCAGGCCTGGAGTCCAGCCCAGGCCCTGAGCTCTTTGGGCAAGTCCCAGGCTCTGATTGCTGAGCCACTCGACCCAGATCTTTCTCCTCCTAGTCTTTGTACTTGGCTCTCACCCATTTGGGCTCATTTCAAAATGGCAAACAACAGGAGTCCAGCACAGTCAACTGACAGAGACCGGGAAATCCTTGACATTCGAGATAAAGTTCAAACTCTTACACTCTGCTTCTGAGCCTTCTCTAAGCTTCACCAGCCCCACTGCGTCCCCTCCTGCTCTTTCTCCTTCAGCTGCACCGAACCTTCCTCCCGTGTCTCTGCCCTCTCATCTTGCTGAGTCTAGCTGACCCACCCTTCAGTCTCCCTTCAAGTGACTGACTAGCCCGGGGAGACTCCTATGGCCCCCACTCCCTCAGCTCCCAGAGCTGTCACGGTTGGTAGGTTTATTGTCTCCCCTTAGTCTGTGAACTGTGAAGCATCAGGGACCATGACTGGCTCACAGCTCCTCACTCCCTGCACCCAGCCCGGAGTCCCCGTCACAGAAGGCCTTAGACATGTCACTTATGATGGAGTGACTGCACACACACGCGCACACGTGCACACACACACAGCAGTAGCCCTGGATTCCTGGATCCTTCCCAAGACCTGAGCACTTACATCGGGTAGATGGGGATGCACTCTGCAGTCGAACTCGGATCTCGCTCTCTGTACAGGGGAGAGATGGAGAAGCTGTGAATGAAGGAGCCTGGCTCGCAGTGCCTGACACTGAGCTCTGAGCGGCAGATTATCTTTGGGCTGCTCTGCAATCTGTGTCCTGGGAACAGAAAAGCTAGGTGTGCCCAGGAAGAGTGCTTAGAAAGAGGCGTCTTCTCTCCACCTCCTAGCCTGCCCACAGCTAACCTCCCAGGCGCCTGGAGCAGACACGCCAGGCTGAGCCCCGAGACTCCGTCACGATCGGCAATGACCAGCCCCTTTCACAGGGCCCACTCCGCAATATAGCAAGACAATTCTAAAGCCTGTAGTGTTTCCTTAGCCATTCTGGCCTCTTTAGGGCAGAAAGTGGGTGATTTAACATCATTAGCTTCAGGTGGAGTATGGGCCTCTATCGGACTGTCAGCCTAAAGTTGTAGGTGGTCGGTATGTGCCTAACTTTCCAGTTACCAATACAACCAGGCCCCTGAGAAGTTTAGACTGGTCATGGAGAACTCCCAGGGCCTGTGAAGAATTCTGCCTTCCATATAGCCCTCACACGCTCCTTGCCACCCTCACCGGATATATCAAGGCCAGCTTTCTCCAGGACACATTCCCTCCTAGGGCCTTATCTACAGGCAGTTGTGGAGAGTGCAAAACTCTCAGGGAGCCTTTTGTCCCCTGGAACGATGAAAAAGAAGGGCTTGTGCTCACTTTTTGCTGCACAAAGGCAATTACAGCATATCTTGTTAAAGTCACCCAGGAGGCCGGGTGCGAAACCAGATGTGACGCCAGCACCTTCAGACAATCCACAGCAGTGCGAACCACTCCGTGTACTTGCTAAGTCGCTGTCAAAATCTACCCTTCCCACCCTCATGGAGCCAGCGGAAGATGCCCAGATACTACAGGCTCCTTGAGGGTAGAAGTCGTGACTTATTCATTCTTTACACCTCACATTTCCTGGCTCACAGCTGGACACACGTTAGCAGCTCAGAAAATACTGGTTGAATGAACAGAACTGAATCCAGCAACAGAGCTCACCTCGTGTTTGGCTCCGTCCTCTGGTTGAAGAAGACGCTGAGAAACAAAGGAAAGTAATATTAGGCACATATAAGAGGTGGCATGCTAAATATTTGTGACATGGAGGAAGACCTATTTGGGTGGGAGGTGGAGGTTGTTTTCATAGTGCATTTATATCCAGATAGAAGCCTTAATGTATGGTGCATGCTTAGTAAATCATGCCCACATAGCCAAAGGGCAGAGAAAGTTTTGTAAGCCTCAGTGCATTTAGGGTGTTAAGTATAGCCAATGAATGTGAAGTTGGCTCACACTTAGTGTTAACTAAGGAAATTGTTTGGGAGCATGATCCACTCGGACTGGCTGACCACACCGATCAACTGTATCGAAAGACTGCCAGGTCTTTCCCTTTCCAGGTCTTTTGTAGAGGCTGCCTTCGTTTTCCCACTGTATGCAAATAAATGCATGAAATTATAATCACTGTAAAATCAATGATCATATCATAAATTCATATGCACAGTGAGAACCCAAGAATGTGGACTAAAGATTTAAGGTCATGTGAAGATACAGCCTAGGGTTTCATTTGGTTAAAATGTGTCCCTTTGAGACTGCTTTGGAGGAGGTGCTGGGATGTTTGACATCTGCGCATTCTAAGCCCTGCTCCCCTTGGCAGGGAGGTCTCTGTGGGTCCTGTGGAAGGAAAAATCCTATGACTGTTGCCTGGCCTGAGGGCTTATCTGTCCAAGCCTGAGCCTTGTATGAATAACTTGCCATTTCACGAGCAAAGACTTATGACAGCAAACGAATGTGGTTGACAGTCCCCTTAAGATGCTTCAGGATAAAGAGCGGGGAAGAGGGGTCAGCAGAGGTCAGACTCCTCGAGAAGAATCCACTTAACTCATGATGCTCCCCCTCCATCCCCGCCAGGCACGTTTGACCATTTCTACAGAAAATAAGGATAGGACATACCAAACTCCTTCCGAGGGTACTCAGGGGAAGAGTTGCCGCTGGAGCTCCCTGGAGAGAGGAGAAAACACTTAGTACAAATGGCCCCTTAGGCCCAAATGGCTTCCCAGAGAGTGGGTCCCTTCTGAAGCTCTGCAGCCTGGGCGTTCAGCACCAGATTTAAACAGGATTCGCCCAATGGATGTGCTTGCGGCACTCCCTTCTGGTCACTGATCTACTGTGGTGGGGCAAGGCTTGAGCAAAGGAGAGCAGGAAGTTTTCGTTTCCTTTTTGTTTTCACGCCCTCCACTGCATTGGCCCTATGCAGTGCTGACATCGGCGAACCGGCTCTGATCAAATGAACGTGCTGTCAGCACCAGGGCTCCTCTGACTCCATGCAGCTCATCCCGGATGTGGGCCTTGTGAAATGAAGAGACAAGCCCACGTGCCGGCAGAGCAGCAGGAAGCACTGTGGTGACCCCATCCACCTGGCCGAGATTTGGGGCTCTCCCTAGCCCTAGCAGCCGTGGGTCAAAATCCTTTACTGGGGTACCCATCCTTAATCCTGCTTCTCCATCATTGGTACCCATATCCATTCACTCTTAGACCCATTTGCCGCCTGGCTTGTCTATTTTCCACTAAAACTGTTTCTTCAGATCATCAGGAACTCCAGTAACCTTAGGAGCAGGACCCAGATGTCTTCCTCTCGCCTTCTCCTTTTTGGTCATGAGCTTCCTCCCTCCCTCTCTCTCTCTCTATCTCTCTGACTTCAGTGGCGTCACCATTGACTCCTCCTCCTTTCTGTGATCTGGCTCTTCTTTCTCCATCTTCCCCCAACTTTATCTTTCTATGCTCCCTTCTGCTTTTATTTATTTTTTTTTTTTTTTGCAGTACGTGGGCCTTTCACTGTCGTGGCCTCTCCCGTTGCGGAGCACAGGCTCCGGACGCGCAGGCTCCGCGGCATGTGGGATCTTCCCAGACCGGGGCACGAACCCGTGTCCCCTGCATCGGCAGGTGGACTCTCAACCACTGCGTAACCAGGGATGCCCCCCTTCTGCTTTTAAACTCTTTCCCTGGCCAACTCCTTCAGTTTTCCAACCTCTACTAACAACTCCTTGTGAAAAACCCCAAACCGGTGTCTTGCCTTGACATCTCCCCTTAGTTCAAGTCCTGTGTGTCCCACTGCCTGCGTGGTACCCCCACCAGAAAGCTGTGCCAGCAGCTCTACTTTAGGACAAAATAACTGAACTCATCCACTGGGAGGCCTCCCCCTGGCTTCCCTGCTTCAGTCGTTGGCACCACAATGAACCCAACCACCTGTGTCTGAAATCTCAGTGGAAACACTGACTCCTTTTTCTCCCTTCCCCCCAAAATTGAATAATTAACAAGCCTGTCAATTCCAGCTCTGCAACACCTTTCACTCCAGGTCCTCCTGTCGGCTCCCATTGCTACCACCGCAGTCCTGGCCAAGGTTCCCCTCCCCGGACTACTGATCACCTCCTAACTTGTCACCGTGTTCAGCCTCTTCCCGCCCTATTTGTCCTGAGCATGGCAACCAGAGTTCTAGTCCTGGACCACAGACATGATGGACGCTTTTGCTCGGAAATCTCTGTGGCTCCTCATTGTGTGCAGAATAAAGCCCAAACATCTTGGCCTAGCACCGAATCTGAGTCTTTCCATCTCTCTTCACACAAGTACCACTGCTGCTCATACCTGAGCCCTGGACTCCCGTCTTTGCTGTGCTGCTGTTCCTGCAGCCTGGAACAGGCCAGCTCTCCATCGGGTAAAGGTCTTACACATCATGAAGGCCCAGCTCAGATGCCACCTCCCACATAGACTCTTCCCTGAAGACCCAACTGGAAATGATAATCCCCTTCTACTTTACATTATAGTTTATCTGTCATCTTAACTTGTCTATTAGATTCTAGGCCCTTTGAAGACAAGATCCAGGTCTGATTCATTTAAGCATCCATCAAGGCATTCTGCACGGCATTAAACGCCTGGTAGATATCTGATAAAATACCAGCTGAAAAAGTGACTAAATGGATAAATGAATAAATGAGGGGTCGATAAATCAACAAAATCCCCAAGAAACCTGAGTCCATAAAAGAACCGAAACAAGAATGGAAAGAAAGGTGGGAAGGCCCAGGTGAAGACAGGTGGCTGAGGCTTCAGTCTTCAAAGGATGAGAGAAGTTACTGAGGGAAGAGAGTAGCTCTCTCTTAAAGTCTGTGGGACCGGTACCTTCGTATGTTCCATGGCGGGTGACGTGAGTTTTTCTCTCAAAGGTCGAGCCTGGTGAGTTGGGCAGAGTGGAGGCCAACTCACCAGGGGCCCTCCTGTAACTGGAGGTAGAGGCATTGCCTCGTGTGCTCCCACCTACAAGAGAGGAAAAAGCACAGACCCTCAGAGCACTTCACAGATTGACATTTGGTTTCACTAAATGCACACAGACTGCTCCTAATGAAGGAGGGCCCTATGGAGGGGCCAGAGGACTTCAGGAGAGCACGCCCGAAAGGATCCACCCCTCAGCATTCCCGCGGCTGCTCAGAAATGGGAGATGGAATTCTTGCTACTGGAAGGTAGGGAGGTCCTTTATGTCTGTGGCCAAAGTGCATGGAAATGGAGAAGCGGGATGTTTCTTGAGGACCTGGCCTGCAATCGTAGAGCTCTGCTGGGTGGACTAGAATACAACCCCACGTGGAAGTATTCCTCGAGAGGTAAGGGCAGGCGCTGCACTTGGTCAGCCCAGCTGTTTGCCTGTCTTGGGTCTTTTCTTTAGTGTCATTCCAAGATTTTAAAAATAGCTTCAGCGGTAGTGTGTGTGTGTGTGTGTGTGTGTGTGTGTGTGTGTGTGTGTGTGTGTGTGTGTGTGTGTGTGTGTGTGTGTGTGTGTGTGTGTGTGTGTGTGTGTGTGTGTTTTCCCTGCTTTGTTTTGTTTCAGTTTGAAAGCTACCATGAAAGAATGCTTCTTTGGAAACAACTAGGCCTGTGTTGGACGCTTGCCCAGTGGAAACGCACAAAGTGTGGGTTCATATGTCACCAGATTTCCTTAGCACAGTAACCCAATCGTTAAGTTTCTTTTGTTGTTGCTAATTCAAACTGTAAACCCTCAGATATGCACACCCTTTTCTAAAAGAGATGGCTTAAAGAGAGTAATTCAGTGGGAAAGGAGTCAACTCCCCAGGAAGCCTTCTTAATTAATTATTGTTATTTATATTGGGGGACAGAATGATAACTGATTCCATTTTAAGTAGGCTTCAAATGTGGGTAATTCGAAAGTCTCACCTTTGGTGGGATGTGTGTCCTTTACACAGCTCTTTGGGGTATTTGGAATGGGTGGCAAGCAGTGGTAATGGTCCCCCTCCATTCAGGACCCTCTCTCTCCCTGTCCATCTGCCCTTCCCCAGCCCTCACACCAGCAGGCACCTACTTGAGTTTATGTAGCCACTGCTGCCATGCATCAGGCTCTGTTTCTCCAGCCGGCTCCCTCCACCAAGAGAGCCTGTTTTAGCATAGCCGTTGCTGGTGCCCCCTTCTGCAGAAAGGAGGAGCAGGTGACAATTTACAAGTGGAGTCAGTGCAGAGGGTTTCCTCGTTCCCTGCCCCTCGGAAGCCTTCCCTGGCTTCTCACACACGAGGCTCTTGGTCTGGGGCCCCTTTCCCACCTGCACTGCACGATACATGCTGCCGTGCTCTCGGTTCGTTTGTTTTTGATACAAATGTCAAGAGCAAATATTCTACCCAATTTAAGAAGAGAGTCCCTGGGTGGAGCACAGCAAGCTACTGATTAAGAAAATTAAATATTTGAAAAGTCAGCAAGTGATGAAAACTCCTTGAGGCCAAGGCCTGGGTTGGGCTTGCTTTTTTTGAATGCCTGGTCGGTACACTGGACATGGCAGCCACTGGAAGTGTTAGAGGGATGAGTGAGAGCTCTGGGTTGCTGGTGTTTCACCTGGCAGCCCATCATGCTCCAACCTCGTGTGTGGATGGAGGGATCTCCCCACTCCCCACACTGAGCCAGGCTTCCCAAGAGGTGCAGGGCTAGTTTGAGGGCTCAGATTCTCCATTATAGAATCCACTAACCCTAATAACCTCCTGAGAAAAAAGTGGATTCAGACAGAAGCCTGGCTGTGGTTCCCTCCTCCCACCCCAGGCCCAGGCTGGATAAGATTTCTGAAATTTTAGTGTCTAGATCAGGCAAACTTATAGAGACAGAAAGTAGATTTGTGGTATTCAGAGGCTGGGGAGAAGGAAGGGGGAATGGGAGTGACTGCTAATGGCCATGGAGGGTTTTTTTGAGTGATGGAAATATTCTAAAATTAGATTGTTGCAAAGGGGCTGCACGACTCTGTAAATACACTAACAACAATTGAATTATACACTTTGAACGGGTGGATTTTGTGGGATATAAGGTAATTTCAATACAGCTGTTTAAAAAAAAAGATTTCAGGGCTTCCATGGTGGCACAGTGGTTAAGAGTCCGCCTGCCAATGCAGGGGACACAGGTTCGTGCCCTGGTCTGGGAAGATCCCACATGCCGCGGAGCGGCTGCGCCCGTGAGCCATGGCCGCTGAGCCTGCGCGTCCGGAGCCTGTGCTCCGCAACAGGAGAGGCCACAACAGTGAGAGGCCCGCGTACCGCAAAAATAAATAAATAAATAAATAAAAGATTTCAGATATTTTGGACTTGCTCAACGGGAGAGTGAGTACCCACGGAAAAGGTTACATGTGGAGCCCTTCACACAGGCCTTGCTGAGAAGAAAGCTCTCAAGATGGTCACTTACTTGGTGGTAAGGACGTAAGTCTTGTAGTTATTGTTTCCGTGATAACTAGAAAAAGACAAAGAAAAGATGAGATCTTAAGTAATGTACTGAAATCTCTGTACTTTGGCAAGGTCTCACATCGTTCACAGGTTCGGCTCATTAAATTAGGTTCAATATAGACTTTTATACACTTGTGCTTTAAGGTATTTGATCTGACCCACTGTAAAAGCAAATAGGTGCAACAACAATAGGGCTTAACGTACCTGGAAAACAGGTTTATATCTCTTTGGTACCAAAAGTAGTTAGTTACCCACTGATTTGAACAATGAGTTGTCTTGCATTAATGTCTCTCATATAACAATTAGATCTAGTCCAGGCCTGGATTTGCCCTTGAAGGGGGATCAGGCCCTCAAGTCACTCTCTTTCTCTGCACTGCCCCTTCTGAATGGTCACCCAGTCCAGCGGAGGCCAGCACATCATCCTGGCTGACTACACCGTGATGCGAATAATTACCTTGGACCTCTTTATGAATTTGGGGGTGTCTCAAGGACATCATAATTCATTCTAAAGTCTTCAGGGCCACCCCTGAGTGTGAGGAGGTGTAGGAAGGAAGGGGGCCGGTAAGTCACATTTGGTGCTTCGACAGATGAACATCCAAGACAGACTTGAAGAACCAGTCCCTTTGCCTCCCGAAACTGAGAAGACTCCAAGTGATGGTGAGTCTATAGAGGTCACAAAAGCTTCCGGTGTTTTTGAAAAACACCAGTTAGAAGAAAGACCTCTTGCCTTCCTGAATCACTCTTTCCTCTACAGCAGCATGGGGAGGTGAGTAGATTCCCGAAACCATAACTGGGCCAGTTCTGTGCTCTGCCTGTGACCATCACCAACCACTACCTCCCTCCGGGTTGGACATCAAGGAGCACCTATCTAGCTAAGGTCGCTGGTTTCTGGAAGCACCCTTCTCGTGCACACGCCCAAGCATATTCACATGCGTGTTGTGTATGCACGTATGGTTGGTGAAAGGAGAAAAGGATGAGGAAGATTGTGGGGCGTCACTTTGTGCTGCTGGCAACGGCTGCATCCCACACCCGTCTTACTGCTCCCTCACCCTTTCCTTCTTCACCCTGTGTGTTCCTATTAGCTTGGTTGTCCTAGCAGCGACATGGCGTTATGAATGGAGCAGAAGCATCATTCCATGCGTAAAAGGAAATGGTTTTTCAGACTAAAATGGCAGCTTGATTTGAATAATAGTCCTTGAGCTTCCACTAAACCTCTCATTGTGTGGACCTCTGGGATCCTATGACACATAAAAATAAATTCTTGCTTAAGCTAAAAGTTCCAAGTCTGTGGAGCCAGAATTTTTTATTGGCAATATATGAAAGTCACAGGATAAATGAAAGAGTCAGAGCTGTTAAGGGGCTATTTTAATGTCTCTGAGTTTATTATTTGTGCAATTTCACAAAAGAAATGTGTCTGTTTTCAGTTTTCAGTGTAGACTGCAACTGTGACACCAGTGTGATTCCAACTTTGTCCCTGCAATAATGGGATATTATTCTTTTGGATTTCTGTTGCCCTGTATCCCTAAAAAAGAACACGGTTAAATAAGCTGTTGTAAATTCATTCAACAGGATATTATGAAACCATTAAAAATGCTGGTTATAAAAACTGGAACACAGAAACGGTGATTTTCATCTTTGAAGAAAAAGCAGAACACATTTTGATTACAAGTGTGTTAAAAAAAATCAACAAAAGGCTTCTTATAGGAAGAAATAGTGTATTTAGGAAAACATTTAAAATGATACAGTGAGGAAAAAAAGCAAAAAGAAAAAGCTAAGAAAAAAACTAAAAACAAAAACATAACAAATAGAAAAAAGATACAGTAATTGTGGTAATTAGGAATAAATTATTTACTCTTTCCAAAATGCTTTTTACTTTTATAATGACACATTTCATGCTCTTACGTCTTTCAGTGACTTCACTGCCATCTCGTTTGTTCTTCTTGGTTACATCCATACCATCGCCCCCTACGGAAAAAGCCAGAAACCATGAATAACCATGTCTATGACCATCACTTCATAAGTATAGGTCCCTACTATTCAAGCTGAGAACCAAAACTTGATTCCTAGAATTCAAAGCATAATTCTTTCATGTGTATATTTTTTTAACAAGAGTCATTCCCACTTCCTGTATCAGTGAGAGAGTAATTTAATAGTTCCACCTTGGATTCTGCTCCTTTGTATTGGGATTTTTTTTTTTTTTGAATGGAGACACCATAATTTATCTCATTCCCCACTGATAAAGATTTAAGTTGCTTTCAACTTTAACTTTTTATAATAGAAAATATATACAAACAGGGAGAATAGGACAATGAATATCCCTGTTCCCATAATCCAGCCACAACAATCAAAAATTCATAACCTGTTTCTTAATTTTATTTATTTTTTTATACAGGTTATTTGTCATCCATTTTATACACATCAGTGTATACATGTCAATCCCAATCGCCCAATTCATCCCACCACCACCACCCACCCCTGCCGCTTTCCCCCCTTGGTGTCCATACGTTTTTCTTCTACTTCTGTGGCTCAATTTCTGCTCTGCAAACTTGTTCATCTGTACCATTTTCTAGGTTCCACACATATGCGTTAATATACGATATTTGCTTTTCTCTTTCTGACTTACTTCACTCTGTATGACAGTCTCTACATCCATCCACGTCTCTATAAATGACCCAATTTCATTTCTTTTTTATGGCTAATATTCCATTGTATATATGTACCACATCTTCTTTATCCATTCGTCTGTCGATGGGCATTTAGGTTGCTTCCATGACCTGGCTGTTGCAAATAGTGCTGCAATGAACATTGGGGTGCATGTGTCTTTTTGAATTATGGTTTTCTCTGGGTATATGCCCAGTAGTGGGATGGCTGGGTCATATGGTAATTCTATTTTTAGTTTTTTAATGAACCTCCATACTGTTCTCCATAGTGGCTGTATCAATTTACAGTCCCACCAAAAATGCAAGAGGGTTCCGTTTTCTCCACCCTCTCCAGCATTTGTTGTTTGTGATTTTCTGATGATACCCATTCTAACCAGTGTGAGGTGATACCTCATGTAGTTTTGACTTGCATTTCTCTTAACAATTAGTGATGTTGAGCAGCTTTTCATGTGCTTCTTGGCCATCTGTATGCCTTCTTTGGAGAAATGCTTATTTAGGGCTTCTGCCCATTTTTGGATTGAGTTGTTTGTTTTTTTAATATTGAGCTGCATGAACTGTTTATATATTTTGGAGGTTAATCCTTTGTCCATTGATTCATTTGCAGATATCTTCTCCCATTCTGAGGGTTGTCTTTTCATCTTGTTTATGGTTTCCTTTGCTGTGCAAAAGCTTTTACGTTTCATTAGGTCCCATTTGTTTATTTTTGTTTTTATTTCCATTACTGTAGGAGATAGAAAGATATCTTGCTGTGATTTATGTCAAAGAGTGTTCTTCCTATGTTTTCCTCTAAGAGTTTTATAGTGCCCAGTCTTACATTTAGGTCTCTAACCCATTTTGAGTTTATTTTTGTGTATGGTGTTAGGGAGTGTTCTAATTTCATTCTTTTACATGTAGCTGTACAGTTTTCCCAGCAGCACTTATTGAAGAGACTGTCTTTTCTCCATTGTATATCCTTGCCTCCTTTGTCATCAATTAGTTGACCATAGGTGCGTGGGTTTATCTCTGGGCTTTCTATCCTGTTCCATTGATCTATATTTCTGTTTTTGTGCCAGTACCATATTGTCTTGATTACTGTAGCTTTGTAGTATAGTCTGAAGTCAGGGAGTCTGATTCCTTCAGCTCTGTTTTTTTCCCTCAAGACTGCTTTGGCTATTCAGGGTCTTTTGTGTCTCCATACAAATTTTAAGATTTTTTGTTCTAGTTCCATAAAAAATGCCATTGGTAATTTGATAGGGATTGCATTGAATCTGTAGATTGCTTTGGGTAGTATAGTCATTTTCACAATGTTGATTCTTCCAATCCAAGAACATGGTATATCTCTCCATCTGTTGGTATCATCTTTAATTTCTTTCATCACTGTCTTATAGTTTTCTGCACACAGGTCTTTTGTCTCCCTGGGTAGGTTTATTCCTAGGTATTTTATTCTTTTTGTTGCAGTGGTAAATGGGGGTGCTTCCTTAATTTCTCCTTCAGATTTTTCATCATTAGTGTATAGGAATGCAAGAGATTTTGGTGATTTTTTTTTTTTTTTTTTTTTGCGGTACGTGGGCCTCTCAATGTTGTGGCCTCTCCCGTTGTGGAGCACAGGCTCCAGATGCGCAGGCTCAGCAGCCATGGCTCATGGGCCTAGCTGCTCCGTGGCATGTGGGATCTTCCTGGACTGGGGCACAAACCCGTGTCCCCTGCATCGGCAGGCACTCTCAACCACTGCGCCACCAGGGAAGCCCTGTGCATTAATTTTGTATCCTGCAACTTTACCAAATTCACTGATGAGCTCTAGTAGTTTTCTGGTGGCATCTTTAGGATTCTCTATGTATAGTATCATGTCATCTGCAAACAGTGACAGCTTTACTTCTTCTTTTCTGATTTGGATTCCTTTTATCTTTTTCTTCTCTGATTGCCACGGCTAGGACTTCCAAAACTATGTTGAATAATAGTGATTTGATTCCTAGAATTCAAACTTGAATTCAAAACTTGATTCCTAGAATTCAAAGCATAATTCTTTCGTGTGTGTGTGTGTGTGTGTGTATATATATATATATATATTTTTTTTTTTTTTTTTGCGGTACGCGGGCCTCTCACTGTTGTAGCCTCTCTCGTTGCGGAGCACAGGCTCTGGACGCGCAGGCTCAGCGGCCATGGCTCACGGACCCAGCCGCTCCGCGGCATGTGGGATCTTCCCGGACTGGGGCACAAACCCGTGTCCCCTGCATCGGCAGGCAGACTCTCAACCACTGCGCCACCAGGGAAGCCCCGTGTGTTTATTTTTTAATGAGTCATTCCCACTTCTTGTATCAGTGAGATAGTAATTTAATAGTTCCACCTTGGATCCTATTCTTTTGTATTGGGATCTTTTTTTTTTTAAGGTCTAATTGAGCAGGCTGCCCCCTGCTGAATGTTAAAGGTCTTACATAGAAGATCTGGTGCCCTGACTATAAAACTTCCGCTTTTTGCCCAAGTAACACATAGCTGAAGGATATCTGTCAAAGCACATGGTGCTTTCAAAAAATTCATTTTGATGTATCCCATAATGTTCAGTGTTCTATATGGAGCTCTACGAATACAAGACATTCATGCGTCATTATTTAGAGTTCGGATGTGAGAATGATGTTTGATGGATTCAAATCAAGATAAAAATCATAATGGTCATACTTGTGTGGAACTTTACACTTCTTACAACATGAAACTTTCTCTTCATAACACACCAGCCCTACTATGCTTATTTACAGACATAAGTAGTGAAAACATGAAGAAAATCAGTGTAAAATCTATTGAAATACATAGGAAAATATTTGTACATGTCATCTATGTTCTCCCTTCACTCTTACTCTGTGTTCTGAGTAGAAAAATCATTGAGATCTTGTCCGCTGTGTCCTGAAGCCTAGATGAGATAAGGCAAGGCTGACTTAAGGGGTGGGGCCGGGCTGGGGGGGTGGGGGAGGAGCGTGATTCAGGCTTGAACACACAGGAGACCATGGCAAGGATCCCTGACCAACTGGGTGCATTTGGCTGTAGTTCCCAGTCTCAGGCTCTGCAGGGACTTGAAATCTGGCTTTCCCTGTGGTTCTCTCCTCCCAGCCCCCCAACCTTCCCTTCCTCCTCGTTTATTTGTTGGATGCAGTTCAAATTGGATTCTAGAATTCTGGAGCAAGCTACTTCTGCCCAGGACAACCCTTTCTTGAACGCTTTTAGTCTTTTTCTCCTGCCTGGTGACTTTAGGGTCTACTTATCCATTAGGTGCAATGGGCACAGTGCCTAGCCCCATCATACTTTCAGGGGCCCACAAAAATGTTTGAACTTTTTTATAATCGAAAGGAAAAATGAACACAATCCAACCTGGATTATATTCTTTCAATGCAGGTTTTTTTTGTTTGTTTGTTGTTGTTGTTGCTTGTTTTTTTCCTGGAGGCAGGACATCCACAAAGGCAAAATTATCTAGGGCCAACAGAAGTCCTAGTGCAGCCCCGAGTGACTGTCCCACTGAAAATCAAGACCACACAAGACCAACTGGTCAACTACCCAGGGAAATTCACCAAGATCCACACACTTAGCGTCTGGGCCTGATCGAATGTGCCAACTTTTTGCCCATCAGAGTTTTTTAAATGCAGCAAGGAATGAGGCATCACGGAAAAACTCCTGGCTGCATCTGAGAAGACACAGTTCTTTGCAGGTATGTTTCCCAGAGCCAAAGAGCAGGGGCTCCATAAGCAATTTAACAATGGAGTCCAACCTCATTAGAGGGCCAAACCTAGCCTGTGACTGTCTGCATTCCAGCTATTACCTGTATGACTTATGTCACACCAACCTACCTACAACGTGACACCCTCTCTGAAATCCTTTGTTGAAGCATGAATTGCCTTTGGTACCTCTGAAATCCCTCCTCCTTTTTTTATTTTCCCCCAACTGGTCATTAGCTGTGAAGCAGGAGGTATTTTGGAGATCAAACGTTCAAATGCCCCTGGCTGCTGGTGGGGAGCCACCTAGGATGGCACCTGAATTGATATGAAATATTATCCTGAAAGGAACTGTTTATAACAATCCATGGAAACTTTAACTTCCCACAAGTTATTGCTTACTATGATCCTTTAATGAAAGTTGCTGCCGGCAGCTATAAATTTCAGTTTGGCTGGGTTGTTTCCACTTGTAGCCATCAAGGCAGACTGATGATAGCTCCACTCCATTTGTTAAGAGTCTCAGCGTCTAGGCAGCAAAACTGGCAAGTGTTTTCTTGCTCTTTCTGTACCCCGAGATATAACAGACATTTCTAGGTATCCCCCATCTTTTTCTTAGGTCCCAATGATGAAGCCTTAAGATCTGCAGCAAAAAGCCAAGAGTTCCCTAACTTCCAGAGGCCGTGAGGAGACAGCCTGCTAAGAAATCAGATGCCCCCCTCCAGGGCCTGGGGGCTCTCCACTGACTGGTGCTCTGGGATAGAAGGCCCCCTAGGTGGGTGCAGGTAGATTGGTTCTTGCCTCTCTCTCAGCCTGCAGCCCCTAAATGGCTGCATCCCATGGCCTTAACACAATGATCTCTCGGGCCTGAAGTACACAGGACGGAGCTCTGCTGACTTTGCCAAAGCTCTTTCCCAGATTGATAGTCTGAAATGGCAGAGATGTTTTGGGAGGTGGATTCCTTTAAACCAAAGGTAATGGGAAGCTTTCTGTGAGTTATCAAAGGAAAATGATGGGTTGAGGCACAAATCTGGACAGGGATCATCCCATGGGGCCTATAGTTTTCCCACAGGACTTCCTTTTTAAATATTTTAAGTGCCGGTAGTTTTAAAAAGTGTAACTTAAGGGAAAGGAAAGTTACATGCCCAGGCACGTGTCTGAGCCTGCCTCTCCCAGCAGTGCTCATCCGTACACCTTCCTCCAAAAGCACTACTTAATGGAAGCACAGTCAAGTAGCATAATTTTAAACTTCTTGGATGTCTGAGCCACTTAACTAGAACCAAGGATAAGCAGGTCATTCAAGTTCTTAATTCCAAAATTATGTTAATTTCCATCCATAGTTCTAAGGGGCTATTTCAATACTTAATGTTCTTTTGAAGATGTAAAAATGATCCTGTGTCATTTTCTTATGTAAGAAAACACAATGCAAAATCCTTTTTCTACTTGTATGAGGTTTTTTTCCTTTCCCCTTCATTTAAATGATGTCACATCCACCTGAAACTATTCCGATGAAGATGGGGTGTAACCCAGGCACAAACCGCTGATACCAACAGAAAACCACCTCACTGAACTTATTATAACAACTCATGAAACACTTGGTCTTTGACACAAAGAAGGGAATAGAGAAGCTAAGTGTTTTTCTACTTTCCAATCTCTGCATACTTTACATTGTAAAACAAAACAACGGAATAACCAAAGTGTGGGAAAACCACCCACTAGCTATTGCTCTGTTAACAGAGAAGGGGCAAGCAGTTTGCAGGGGGTATGAATACCCATGCCCTAGAGTTAACTGTTTCAGAGGCTTCTGACTCCACGCCACCCCACCCTCATGGCTCCCCAGCAATGGGTCTCCAGCTTGCTGCATTTGGCATCCTCCATTTTCATAACCCAGGGGTGAGGGAGCTTGGGCCCTGGCTTTGTGATCATGCCGCTTGTTTCGAGCCATGTTTGGTTAAATCCTGCCGCCGCTAACAATGGCAAATGAGCCAAACCAGACAGATGCAAACTTCTTTCGGTCAGGCATAATTTAAGAATGTGGTTAGTCCTTAGGTCAAATCGGTTTCACCAATCTGGGTTTCTATCCAAGCTTGAAGCAGGACTCCTTGCTTTAACTGCCCCCATGTCAACTCTGATCAGATTTGTGTGAGTGTTTTGAAGGGGCTGAGAGTAAAGCAAGCCCCCTCTGACTCTCGGAAGGGCTCCCTGGGGGGCTGGACATGTGCTTTCGTTTAGTTCTGACTTTGATCTGTGCCTTAGCTCTAAGAGAAAGCATGTGGGTGTAAGAAGAAACAATTCTCCTTTCCAAATAAATTTCTTTTAAAAGTCTCGCTCACTACCTTTTATGGACAGAACAAATCCAACTCTTAAGGCTACTAATTGACCGCTTCTCAAAAGAAGTGAGGTGCCAGAGCCTCACTTGCCTACACTTCAAAAAGTAAAGTGGTAATTTGTCAGTTAGTAGTTAATGTGGTCCAGTGAGATACCTCAACTGGTAATTCTCACCCCAAAATGAATTCCTTTTGGCCCAAATTGGCCAGTAAAAGTAAGACAGATTTTTTTTTTTTCTTGTTCCAAGTTTGCCTCCAGGAAGATTCTGGATTAATTATATCATTTCAGATATTCCACTTTACTTTAGATTAGGGGCAGTAATTGTCAAGCGTGATACACAGCAGTGTCCACCCACCCCTTGAGCTTTATCAGAACCTGCCAGCACAGACACCCAGGCAACACTTTGGTTCTTAGTTCTCAGGGGCTACTTCTAGAAGCCTCAACTCACCTACACTTTAACTTCACCTCTGAGCTGTCCTCTTGCTGTCAAGAGGAGAGAGGGGAAGTAGAGGAGGGTGGGGAGAGAGAAACTGATTGAGAGAGAAGGAATTATAAACTCATCATATTTTAAATAAAACAATTTAACATAAGTCTTTTTACACTACTGAAAACAATACCAAAGAAATCTGGCCACTGGAGCTCACTTTATCTTAACTGGCCTTTTTATTCTCTTTCCCACTGACAACACTTTCTTGTTGTTCCTTTAAAAGACCTACCCTAAAAATAGAACACATAAGCCAAAGTAATCATTTATGATCAATTAATCACTTCAACCAGAACACTGGAAACTAAATAATGTCATCTCAGATTCTCTGACAAACGCTGAAGTTCTCAGTGGCAAACCTCAAATTAAAATCTCACAAGAAGAGAAAACGGTCAAATTCCTATTACTTACCTAGTTTGAGGTGTTGAAGGAATCAGAAACAACTTTGAGTAAATACCCCCTCTCTCCTTCTTCCCCTGACGTTTTCTTCTAGACGTTTGCTGTTCCCACTTTTTTTTATCCAGGCCCATTCAAGGTGTGTTAGAGCTGAGTGATCTTTCAAAAATGTTCACTTCTTCTCTTGCCCTTGTTTCTTTCAGTTCTTTGCTTCCAAACAAGTCCTGACAAAGGTGTGTCGGCATTTACAGTGTGACTCCACCCTTCCAATTATCTGACACTTGCCGGATTAAAAAAAATCTGCCTCCAGGATCAAACTTTACAGGAGGCAGAAACCTTCTCCAGTTTAGGTGGATCAATCATTTATGGGCCATGGGGAAGAGGGAGCAACTGTTCAGAATAAGGAAACGACATTTTATTGCTCCTCCTTACCTTCTACAGCCAGAGAGCTGCCACAACCCGGTATTCTCCTCGCGCGCTGCCATGGGAATAATCAAAATCCCCATGTGCGTGACTCATGGTGTAGCCAGGCATGTAGGGGCCTGTGGTCAAGGTCTGAGCCTGAGCCCTAGAAAAACTGTGAAGTTGACAGGATTTATATTCAAGACCTGTTTCCCCTATACATACCTTTTCCCTCTTTCCCCCATTCTGACCCACCCCATGTCAATCTCACCTGGAGGAAACAGTGGGTGAACGAATTCAGAGTAAGACATTAATGACTGAAAATATAGAGCAATTGGTGGCATAGGGTTCATTTTTTAAAAGTAACCAGGTATAGTAATGCTGAGTCTAAGGAGTGATGTGAGTGACAGGATTTTAGGCATTTAGCCACCTAGTAATGGAGAGAGGTACTGTTGGGGAGGGTTAAGGACGTTCTTGCCCCTCAATTCAGCACCCACATAGTCTCTACACATGCAAAGACATGTGTGGACTCCCAGAGGCCCTGTGACTCCAGGTACATTTCATGGGGCCATTAGACTTTTCTAAGAGGGCCAATTTGTGCCAATCTAGAAAGTTCTCATGAGCACCTGGATAGCATCTTGCTTTCTGGGACCCCTGAACACTAACTTGAGGGACTTCCCTGGCAGTCCAGTGGTTAAGACTTCACCTTGCAACGCAGGGGGTGCAGGTTCGATCCCTGGTTGGGGAGCTAAGATTCCACATGCCTCTGGGCCAAAAGAACAAAACATAAAACAGAAGCAATATTGTAACAAATTCAATAAAGACTTTAAATATGGTCCACATCCCTCCATAGCACCCCCCCCAATAAAAAGAGTAATTTGAGACTCTTGGTGTTGGGAATATGGGAAGTCTGACCCTAGAACTCACCCAGGTGGTTCTTTGGAACCATAGCATCTTCTTGGGACCCAATGCCAGGTTTGGATTCCCTGTTCTGAGGCATTATTCCAAGATCCTGGAGGGGAGCTGAGGAATTCCTGTAGCATAGTGCCCATGCATGTCTACACTGTGCTATTGTGGGTACTCACACTGCATGGGAGGGTAGCAGACAACTAAGCACCCCTTGTGGGATTCTCACTCCTAAGCTCCCAATATTTCTGCATTGAAGTCACTCATTTCAGACCCCTTTCAATGGTCTGGAATGTGACACTTATTGGGTTCTTGTTTTCTGGGATGTTCCTGCCTTCCCTAAATAAATATTTACTCAACATGTCTGCTGTTAATCTCACAGAAGAGCATTGAAGGATCTGAAGAGGGAGAGCTTTCAGCATGAAATGAACATAACCCTGCCTCATTTATTCACTTACTCATTAGCTCATGAATTAAACAAAGATATATTGGCTTATTGCCTCCTGCTTGGAGCCAGACATTGAACTGAGAATTTGGTGGTGAAATATAGACATATTCTCAGTCCTTATGGAGTTCAGAGTCTAGTGGAGGAAGATAGACCTTACATGTATTAGTCTGCTAGGGCTGCTGTAACAAAATACTACTGGTTTTGTTAAAAGCCAGAAATAACAAGTCCAAATGGAGTCATTTGCCCCCACAAGAGCAAAGCAAGACTTAATTGCAATTCCAACCTCTCCCAGGAATGGAACCTTTAAGTAGACAATCCGAAATTTCCTGATCAGCACTTAGTGAGGTAATCTGCATGATAAGACCCCTGCTGTTCCCTTCCCCCACAAAATGATGACCTGGCCTGAAACAATTCTTTCTTGTCTTTTGCTAATAACATCCTTGCCCAACCCTCCTTCTGCCTAAAAACCTGCCATTTTGTACAACCCCCTGGAGAGCCCTTCTATTTATTGGACAGGATACTGACTGATTCATGAATCCTTGAACAAAGCCAATTAGATCTTCAAATTTACTTGGTCAAATTTTGTTTTTTAACAGATTGGTGGCAGTACTGGGATCCAAAGTGAACTTCTGATGGCTTTCAGAACATTTAGGCATGGTACCCCGTGAACCATTTTGAGTTCACTGCCTTTCTCACTGTTTCTGAGGGAGGTTGGCGAGGTCCTCTCTGGTTAGCTCTGCTTTTTCTGCACTCAAGCTCCCAACCTAATTGACTTTCCTCTACAGGACAGGTCAGCTTGAGCTTGTAGATGATTCTACCCAGAGCCCAACTGAGCTGGCGGGTGCTTCTGCCTACAGCCCAGCCCCTAACTTTTCAGACCACAATTCCCCAGGTGAAAAACCCAGCCCTTAGCTCTGTCCCTGGATTCCACATTGGACACTGCTGATAGTTTGGTCTGCAGTTCTCTGTTTGTTTGGAATCTTTCCCCAGGTTTCATGTTGGGAGCTGTTGCGGGCAGCTGGAGCTCTCCATAGGTGTGGAATTAGACTACAGTCCCCACTTTTTGGGGTTTGCTGGTCCAATCCTTTCCCCAATCCAAGGTTCCATGGGAATTGGTGGGGTGTGCACAGGGCCATCTTCTGGCCAGGACACAGTAACATCTCTTACTTACTGCTAATACATTAAGGTGTTTGTCTTGTTTTGTGCAGCTAAAGGCTATTGCTAAGTACGTACCTGGAAAACCAAAAGAAACCCCTGTGGGGTTTGTCCCAGGATCCCCAGATTCCATGTTGGGAACTGTTGGTGGCAGCTCTACTTCCCCCATTTATTTAGAATCATTCTGCAGTCCCCATTTTTTGGGACCTGCAGGTTCAGTTCTTTCTCCACTCCCCAGATTATTAGTATGACTCTAAGAAACCCAAAGGCCTAGGTAAAGAAATGGGATTCTTTATATCCAAAGAGTTGTGTGTGTCACCTTCTGGCATACTTGCTTACTTTGTGTTTAAAAACTATAGTCCTGGAAGTTGAAGATCTCTAACAAGATGGCAAGATTTTATTAAAAACAATCTAGAATTACAACAGTCATTATGAGGAAAATTCCAAAGAGATAAGATCATTTAAAGAGTGCACTTAAAAGCAAGAGCTCCTAAATCAAACAGAATTGAATACCTATTTTAATTAGCATGATGAAGGCTCCAAAAGTTTTTGAAATTTCAAAATAGTTTCATTAAAAGATTGGTTGTACAGTCAGTGCTCGCGTGTGCACTCTGCCCTTGCCCAGCGCAGGGCCCTTTACATACAGCTCTTCATTTCATCACCACAACCCATTTAGGGAGGGATTATGATCCTCATGAAAGCCTGTAGCCTGTTAAGAGGCACTGCTGATATTCAAAGCCAGTTGTCTTTCCAAAGGCCATGTTCTTATTCACCTGGAGATGCTGCCACAGCATGTCTTCCCTAACCCCATTAGTTTTTGCTGTTGTCTACTTCTGTCCCAATTATTTGTTCACTCATGCATTATATACCAAATAGCTACGAGATTCTTAATATGCGTCCTGCTCTGTGCTAGATGCTCTCGATACAGCAGGGAAATCAATGCGTTTCTTCCATTCACGGAACTTACAGTCAATCAGAGGAAACTGAGAATTACTAATCACCATCATCAAACAGTATTTATTAAGTACCTAGAAAGTGCAGAGTCTCTGTCACCTTTGCAGCAATGCTTTACTTTGGTGATATCACCTTCACTTTACATATAAGGAAACGGGCTCAGATACATTTGGCAACTGGTTCTGATTTCAGTCAGCTGTAAAGTGTCTGATCAGGGATGCCAGCCTTGGACTGCAGAATGTCCTGTTGCCTCCTCATGACATCACCCTGCCTCATTACTATGCCTCTTGATTCTTCAATGTATTTCTCATCAGGAACATAAGTCCCTGTGCCACCATCTTTTGCATTTTTTTTCCGCTACCATGTTGTTACTTTCCCTCTAAGTCACTTCTCTGTCAGAATCTCCCACAGATGGGATCATTTTTGTACAAAGTAATGTGTTCAAAGTAATGTGCTAATAGTCTCAAACAGCCTCATCTCCCATGAGAAACACACATGCGCATGCACACACGCACACACACTTTAGCCATGGCGCATGTATTAAATGAACTAAAAAAAAAAAAAAAAGATTGGTTGTAAAGGCTAATGAAAAATTAAAGACACTAAAGGTATTTAAAACAACACCTAGGCGTCCCCCATTACACCCTTCTAGGCGGTCATCAAAACACTGGCCCAGAAGTTGATGCCTCAATTGTAATCAACTGAAAGAAACACTGGAAAAAAGATTCTCCTCAAAGGCCCTCGCAAATTCTTCAACATCAACTTAAGTGCCCCGGTATAGGTCCCTCCCAGAGTTGATGAAATTCTGAGGGCTTTTCTGGTAAACTGCTATATTACTCCCTCAAGCAGCCAAGGGGAAACTAAAGTTAAAATTTATTGGGTTGTTCAATACTGCCAGAAATATTCAGTTTGTTCCAATTGAAACCTGACAAGATATTTGAAAGGATTTAATAACTTTATGATCAGAAATGTGGCCAAATTGGAAGCTGTTATTCAGGGTCTGCTAGGAGTTTTTTTTTTAGGGTTCTCCCCTTAGCTAAATGTATCCAGAGGGAAGGAGACATTCCAACAATAGGTGGGTCGGTGCATCAGTTCTTTTTTGTCAACCCCCAAACCTCCTCTATTCATCTCAAAATAGTTGTAAATATTGGGATATTAGAAACAGAATTGTCCTGCAAATATAATCCCCAAACTCCATCTTGGAGAAAACCTGGACACCTTCTCTGTGCCTTTTCTACCCTCATTTTCTCTAGGACCTAAGAGCCATTCTTTGAAATGCAAATGTTTCTCATCAGAAAAAAAGGAGGAAGAAATTGGGCAGATTAAAAAAAAAATTAAGTGTCTTCTCCACAAATATGAGTAGCTATAAGATTTCTATTTGCATCTATGTGTATCTATATATGTATGTTGTAGATGTGTGATTTTTTTTACCTCTGGTTGGTGTTGCTAAACTTAATTTGTAAAAGAGTTGTATTTAATTGGGTTAAAAGTCAAGTGCTTATATAAATTAAGGGTTGGGTATTCCACAACTCTCAGAATATAGAGACTAACCCAATTTTTTTTTAAGTTCACGTGATCTAAGGTTAATCTTTTATAAATAAAATCTAGTTTGTTGGTTGGTTTAATTAAAACAGACATGTCTTTAGAGTTACCAGCATTAAATATAACACTTTTATTCTACCTTGATTTACAAATTTGTCAGCTAGAAAAATAGGTATGATGAAGTTTTTGTAGATAATATAAACCACTTATAGGAACATATGATTTAGATAGATGTAATTGGATAAGAGTTTACAGATAAACTTTTTAACAACAATTATATTTTATGGTATATGTACTTAAAACTAGCAACTAAAACGTTTTTGGTAATTTGAAACCTTAGAGTTTTGCTAAATTAAGGTAAATGATGGGAATTCATTGAATAGAGTCCAAATTAAAAAAAAAACTGAAACATTAATTATTGAACATAGGTTTATCTATTTTAGGCTTCTTTTTAGAGAAACTAAAGATAAATTTGGTTCTCTTAGAAAACATGTCTTTTGTCACATTGAAAGATTGTACTGTGAAGAAGCACATGTTTCTAGAAATAATGAAATGTATTCACGAATTTGTCAAACTAAAGAACACTAGTATAAGAGACAGTCTACGATTGTTTACTTCTTAAATTTTCACTAGAAATAAAGTTTCTAAAGGTTTAGAATACTAATGTAATTAAAGCTACTGAAAACAAAAAATGAAACATCTCCATATGCAAAGAAAGTACTTGTGTGTTTTTGGCTAAGAAAAGTATGAAGACTGAAGATGGATTTTTGTTAAAGGAAATGAGAATAATTTTGTCTAAACTAGAATTTCTGCTTATTTCAGAATGGAAGGGAAGAAAATGAAGGACAGACTAAATGTATACAGAAAGAAAGAGGAAAAAAAAGAATTTTACCTTGTGTAATCAAGCTGACTAAAATCCCATTGTTACTATAAGGGTTTTCAAAATTAAGATTTGACATCATAGTATATTTATGTAAAACTAGAACTTTTCTTTCATTTGCTAACTAGATAATTAAGTATTTTTTCATACTGATCTGTGATCCTGTTTAGTTAAGTGTCCAAACCTTTTGATATCTTCAACAAACCTTCCAAAATCAAGTTCCAAAAATGAAGTCTTTTGACCTGGAAAAAACTTTGGGATTTTTCCAGAGGGCCCCTGGAACATTCCAAAATATTTCTTAGACTAATTAGGCTTACTTGATACATTAAATTACATGGGAAGTATTGCTAAATAGGAAGTAACATTAAGCCTTGTTCATGTTTCGTCTGCATAGATAGATGTTATAAGTGTTCCAGAAATTATGTAAAATTCCTGGAAGTCTGATGTGTCCTGCTATAAAATGTTGTCTGTTATCAAAATGGAGGCTCACAGTAAAAGGACTGAACATGAGTATCAGGGAAATGCCCTGGCTGACTTTCACGCAAGAGCAGGAGCAATAGAATCTGTAAAGACTGTGGCACATGTGGATGAAGCCCATTCTGCTTCTGCAAAAAATGACCCCTCATCACCCGACTTTGACATTCTGATGTCCTTGTAACATGGCAACAATCTGATCCTGAATCAGAGACATTATGATGGGTAAACAATGGCTGTAAATTAATCTCCAAAATATATAAACAGCTCATGCAGCTCAATATTGAAAAAACAAACAACCCAAAGCAAAAATGGGCAGAAGACCTAAATAGACACTTCTCCAAAGAAGACATACAGATGGCCAAGAGGCACATGAAAAGCTGCTCAACATCACTAATTATGAAGGAAATGCAAATCAAAACTACAATGAGGTACCACCTCACACCAGTTAGAATGGGCATCATCAGAAAATCTACAAACAACAAATGCTGGAGAGGGTGTGGAGAAAAGGGAACCCTCTTGCACTGTTGGTGGGAATGTAAATTGATACAGCCACTATGGAGAACAGTATGGAGGTTCCTTAAAAAACTAAAAATAGAACTACCATATGACCCAGCAATCCCACTACTGGGCATATACCCAGAGAAAACCATAATTCAAAAAGAGTCATGCACCCCAATGTTCATTGCAGCACTATTTACAATAGCCAGGTCATGGAAGCAACCTAAATGCCCATCGACAGACGAACGGGTAAAGAAGATGTGGTACATATATACAATGGAATATTACTCAGCCATTAAAAGGAACAAAATTGGGACATTTGTAGAGACGTGGATGGATCTAGAGACTGTCATACAGAGTGAAGTAAGTCAGAAAAAGAAAAACAAATATCATATATTAACACATATATGTGGAACCTAGGAAAATGGTACAGATGAACCGGTTTGCAGGGCAGAAATAGAGGCACAGATGTAGAGAACAAACTTATGGACACCAAGCGGGTAAAGCAGTTGGGGAGGGCGGTGGTGTGATGAATTGAGAGATTGGGGTTGACATATATGCACTAATATGTATAAAATGGATAACTTATAAGAACCTGCTGTATACAAAAATAAATAAAATAAAATTCAAGAAAGAAAAAAAAGGAAGAGACAGGCTATGGGAAAAACAAGATGGTGGCTTGGTTCTTCCCGGCTCTCTGGCAAACCCCATTTTTTGTTTGCAAATTTCTTAACCCACTATAGGAAAAATTTTTTTTTTGTCTCCAGAGGCCTCAGAACTCCTCCTCTGGGCCCTTTGCGTGTCTGTACCTGGACTTTGTCCAATTGTCGTTTAGTATGGGTTATCAATATGTTCTTGTTGTTGCATGTACGTTTTCTGGTTGGGTTGTAGTCTTCCCTTGCAGCACCTATATAAACAACCAGGCCAAATTTAATATAAACAAATTAGTTTTACTGAGATTATGTTTGGGAAAAAATGGAGAAGAATTATGTTTATACCTTTATAGATATTAGATTCTAGCCTTGTTAATTATCTTTGAGGTTTTGTTATATAAATGTAAACTAGACTGAATCCTGAATTCTTCTAGTTTCCTCAAATATACGGCCACAAGAAATGTTTCACATTTTCTCCCACCCTTCTGCTTTGAAATCACACAACAAAAGATGGCCCTTCAATCTCCTTGAGAGGGACTGTACCAGGTCCTCCTCACTACCCAGACGGCAGCCGAACTTCAGGACTTGAGCCTCAGACACACATCACACACATGAAAGGGCTACAGCTGACATCTGGTTCTGTACAAAGGCTAGAGACCTTCAAATCTAATTGACGAGGAAGAAGAGGAGCTGCCATTGAGGTAGACTGCTTCCACCCAAAATGATGGATCAAGACCTACTTTAACTAAACACGAAACCCTTTCTTATCTTTCCTTTACTCTGGCATTGACCTTTCCTTTACTCTGGCATACACCCTCATCTGTATCTCCCAGGTCATTGATAAGGGGAGTAATCCCTGGAATTTAGAGCAACTTTTATTTCAGGCTAAGAGAAACTTCACTGACCCCTGGCTTGAATGGGCACATGCAACAATTCTTACAAATGAATCCATTAACAGTGCCGCCTTAGTGGAAGTAGTTCGTGCCCCAACAGGATTTATCTTCTTCTGGGGTGGTTATGATTCTCCTTGGACCTATGAGTGCCTAGATGGCTGGTGCACAGGTGAACAATGCTTCCTGTGTTACCTAACCATGTCCCTAACTATTCTGGAAAGGACTGACCAGGAGTTTTTTTCATGATTCATGGTTCACTGCCTTTAGCAGAGCCCTAGTTCCCTGATTAGGAGTAGATGTGAATGAGACTATGCTCAGAAACCTCTCCTTAACCTCTTTTTTCTTTAGTCCTATTGAGATATAATTGACACACAGCACTGTATAGATTTGACATAAATACACTACCATGTGTAAAATAGATAGCTAGTGAGAACCTGCTGTATAGCACAGGGAGCTCAGCTCGGTGCTTTGTGAAGACCTAGATGGGTGGGATGGGGGGAGGGTCAGGGAGGTCCAAGAGGGAGGGGATATATGTATACATGTAACTGATTCACTTCGCTGTACAGCAGAAACTAACACAACACTGTAAATCAAATCAATTTATCACTCCAATTAAAAAAAAACATGTATAGCATAATGACTTGACCTTCATACAGCATGAAATGACTACCACACTAACTTTAGTAAACATCCATCATCTCATATAGCTATAAAATAAAACATATAAAATAAAGTAAAATAAAAGCTATAAAGTAAACATCCATCATCTCAAATAGCTATAAAATTAAACATATAAAATAAAATAAAAGCTATAAACATCCATCATCTCATATAGCTATAAAATTAAAGAAATAGAAGAAAATATTTTTTCCTTGTGATGAGAACTCCTAGGATTTACTCTCAACAATTTTCATATGTAACATACAGCAGGGTTAATTATATTTATCTTGCTGTACATTACATCTGTAGTACTTATTTTTAACTGAAAGTTTATACCTTTTGACTGCCTTCATTCATTTCCCCCTTCTCCCACTGCTCGCCTCTAGTAACTACAAATCTGATCTCTTTTTATGAGTTTGCTTTGAAATATGATTGATTATGTTAGTTCCTAGTACACAACATAGTGATTCAATATTTCTATGCATTTCAAAATGATCACCGTAAGTCTAGCTACAATGTCACTATACAAATGTACTATGTAGTTATTGACTGTATCCCCCACACTGTGCATTTCATACTTGTGATTCATTTACTTTGTACCTCTTAATCTCCATCACCTATTTCTCTCCTCCCTCCATCTTCCTGAAACTTCTCCTTAACCCTTGATGATAATGCAGATTCTATTGCTAAGCCATTACCTGCCCAGCAAAAGTCTTTGGACTCTCTGACCAAGGTTGTTCTTATTAATAGAATACTCCTTGATTATCTTTTAACTGATTAAGGAGGTGTCTGGGCTGTGGCCAACACTACCTGCTGCACCTGGATTAACACTTTTGGGGAAGTTGAAACTCAGAAACATAAGGTCACTGAGTGAGCCACTTGGCTTTTGAAGATAAATCCTTTGATGGGGTCTTTTTTTGACTTATTTGATTCTGATTGGTTTTGGTCTTGGGGACCATGGCTCCCAAGTGCCCTTCAAATATTGGGAACTGATCTGCTTATAGTTATTATAAAAATCTCCCTGGTGCATTGTATCCTCTCAAAAGCTTTAAATACATGTTTCCAGCCACTAACTGCCAAGCAAATGATCTCCCTAAGGCTGGAACATCAAAAAAAGGAATAAGGAGACCTTCAAGATGGCAGAAGAGTAAGACATGGAGATCACCTTCCTCCCCACAAATACATCAGAAATACATCTGCATATGGAATAACTCCTACAGAACACCTACTGAAAGCTAGCAGAAGACTTCAGACTTCCCAAAAGGCAATAAACTCCCCACGTACCTGGGTAGGGCAAAAGAAAAAAGGAAAAACAGAAACAAAAGAATAGGGACAGGCCCTGCACCTCTGGGAGAGGGCTGTGAAGGAGGAAAGGCTTCCACACATTAGGAAGCCCCTTCACTGGTGGAGACGGTGGGGGGGGTGGCAGGGGGGAAGCGTCAGAGCCATGGAGGAGTGCGCAGCAATAGGGGTGCAGAGGGCAAGCAGAGAGATTCCCTCACAGAGGATCGGTGCCGACCAGCACTCATCAGCCTGAGACACTTGTCTGCTCACCCGCCAGGGCAGGAGGGGGCTGGGAGCTAAGGCTCGGGCTTCGGAGGTCAGACCCCAGGGAGAGGACTGGGGTTGGTGGTCTGAACACAGCCTGAAGGGGGCTAGTGAGCCACAGCTAGCTGGGAGGGAGTCCAGGAAAAAGTCTGGAACTGCCGAAGAGGCAAGAGACCATTGTTTTGGGGTGCCCGAGGAGAGGGGATTCAAAGCACCGCCTAAACGAGCTCCAGAGACGGGCACGAGCCGCGGCTACCAGCGCGGACCCCAGAGACGGGCATGAAACGCTAAGCTGCTGCTGCCGGCACCAAGAAGCCTGTGTGCAAGCACAGGTCACTGCCCACACCTCCCCTCCTGGGATCCTGCGCAGCCCGCCAATGCCAGGGTCCCATGATCCAGGGACAACTTCCCCGGGAGAACGCACGGCACGCCTCAGGCTGGTGCAACGTCACACTGGCCTCTGCCGCTGCAGGCTCCCCCCGCATCCGTACCCCTCCCTCCCCCCCCCCCCCCCCCCCCCGCCTGAGTGAGCCAGAGCCTCTGAATCAGCCGCTCCTTCAACCCGTCCTGTCTGGGCAGGAACAGACGCCCTCAGGTGACCTACACGCAGAGGTGGGATCAAATCCAAAGCTGACACCCAGGAGCTGTGCAAACAAAGAAGAGAAAGGGAAATTTCTCCCAGCAGCCTCAGGAGCAGCGGATTAAATCTCCACAATCAACTTGATGTACCCTGCGTCTGTGGAATACCTGAATAGACAACGAATCATCCCAAAATTGAGGTGGTAGACTTTGGGAGCAATGATATATATATTTTTTTCCTTTCCCTCTTTTTGTGTGTATGTTTATGCTTCTTTGTGTGATTTTGTCTGTATAGCTTTGCTTTTACCATTTGTCCTAGGGTTATGTCTGTCCATTTAAAAAATTTTTTTAATAATTATTTTTTATTTTAATAACTTTAATTTACTTTATTTTATTTTTCTTTCTTTCTTTTTTCCTCCCTTTTCTTCTGAGCCGTGTGGCTGACAGGGTCTTTGTGCTCCGGCCAGGTGTCAGGCCTGTGCCTCTGAGGTGGGAGAGCTGAGTTCAGGACATTGGTCCACCAGAGACCTCTGGCTTTACATAATATCAAGTGGTGAAAGCTCTCCCAGAGACCTCCATCTCAACGCTAACACCCAGCTCCACTCAATGACCAGCAAGCCCCAGTGCTGGACACCCTATGCCAAACAACTAGCAAGACAGGAAAACAATGCCACCCATTAGCAGAGAGGCTGCCTAAAGTCATAATAAGGTCACAGACACCCCAAAACACACCACCAGACTGGTCCTGCCCACCAGAAAGACAAGATCCAGCCTCAACCACCAGAACACAGGCACTGGTCCCCTCCACCATGAAGCCTACACAACCCACTGAACCAACCTTACCCACTGGGGGCAGACACCAAAAACAACAGGAACTACGAACTTGCAGCGTGAGAAAAGGAGACCCCAAACACGGTAAATTAAGCAAAATGAGAAGACAGAGAAACACTCAGCAGATGAACGAGCAAGGTAAAAACCCACCAGACCAAACAAATGAAGAGGAGATAGGCAGTCTACTTGAAAAAGAATTCAGAGTAATGACAGTAAAGATGATCCAAAATCTTGGAAATAGAATGGAGAAAATACAAGAAACGTTTAACAAGGACTAAAAGAACTAAAGAGCAAACAAACAGTGATGAACACAATAAGTGAAATTAAAAATTCTCTAGAAGGAATCAATAGCAGAATAACTGAAGCAGAAGAATGGATAAGTGACCTGGAAGATAAAATAGAAATAACTACTGCAGAGCAGAATAAAGAAAAAAGAATGAAAAGAATTGAGGACAGTCACAGAGACCTCTGGGACAACATTAAACACACCAACATTCGAATTATAGGGGTTCCAGAAGAAGAAGAGAAAAAGAAAGGGACTGAGAAAATATTTGAAGAGATTATAGTTGAAAAATTCCCTAATATGGGAAAGGAAGTAGTTAATCAAGTCCAGGAAGCACAGAGAGTCCCATACAGGATAAATCCAAGGAGAAATACGCCAAGACACATATTAATCAAACAATCAAAAATTAAATACAAAGAAAAATATTAAAAAGCAGCAAGAGAAAAACAACAAATAACATACAAGGGAATCCCCATAAGGTTAACAGCTGATCTTTCAGCACAAACTCTGCAAGCCAGAAGGGAGTGGCAGGACATATTTAGTGATGAAAGGGAAAAACCTACAACCAAAATTACTCTACCCAGCAAGGATCTCATTCAGATTTGACAGAGAAATTAAAATCTTTACAGACAAGCAAAAGCTAAAGAATTCAGCACCACCAAACCAGCTTTACAACAAATGCTAAAGGAACTTCTCTAGGCAGGAAACACAAGAGAAGGAAAAGACCTACAATACCAAACCCAAAACAATTAAGAAAATGGTAATAGGAACACACATATCAATAACTACCTTAAATGTAAATGGATTAAATGCTCCAACCAAAAGACACAGAGTAGCTAAATGGATACAAAAACAAGACCTGTATATATGCTGTCTACAAGAGACTCACTTCAGACCTAGGGACACATAGAGACTGAAAGTGATGGGATGGAAAAAGACATTCCATGCAAATGGAAATCAAAAGAAAGCTGGAGTAGCAATTCTCATATCAGACAAAATAAACTTTAAAATAAAGACTATTACAAGATACAAAGAAGGACAGTACAGAATGATCAAGGGGTCAATCCAAGAAGATATAACAATTGTAAATGTTTATGCACCCAACATAGGAGCATGTCAGTACATAAGGCAAATGGTAAGAGCCATAAAATGGGAAATCAACAGTAACACAATCATAGTAGGGGACTTTAACACCCCACTTTCACCACTGGACAGATCATCTAAAAGGAAAATAAATAAAGAAACACAAGCTTTAAATGACACATTAAACAAGATGGACTTAACTGATACTTATAGGACATTCCATCAAAAAACAACAGAATACACTTTCTTCTCAAGTGCTCATGGACCATTCTCCAGGATAGATCATATCTTGGGTCACAAATCAAGCCTTGGTAAATTTAAGAAAATTGAAATCGTATCAAGTATATTTTCCTACCACAATGCTATGAGACTAGATATCAATTACAGGAAAAAACCTTTAAAAATACAAACACATGGAGGCTGAACAATATGCTACTAAATAACCAAGAGATCACTGAAGAAATCAAAGAGGAAATCAAAAAATACCTAGAAACAAATGTCAATGAAAACACGATGACCCAAAACCTATGGGATGCAGCAAAAGCAGTTCTAAGAGGGAAGTTTATAGCAATACAGTCCTACCTCAAGAAATAAAAAACATCTCAAATAAACAACCTAACCTTACACCTAAAGCAATTAGAGAAAGAAGAACAAAAAAACCCCAAAGTTAGCAGAAGGCAAGAAATCATAAAGACCAGATCAGAAATAAATGAAAAAGAAATGAAGGAAATGATAGCAAAGATCAATAAAACTAAAAGCTGGTTCTTTGAGAAAATAAACAAAACTGATAAACCATTAGCCAGACTCATCAAGAAAAAAAGGGAGAAGACTCAAATCAATAGAATTAGAAATAAAAAAGGAGAAGTAACAACTGACACTGCAGAAATACAAAAGATCATGAGATTACTACAAGCAACTATATGCCAATAAAATGGACAACCTGGAAGAAATGGACAAATTCTTAGAAATGCACAACCTTCCAAGACTGAACCAGGAAGAAATAGAAAATATAAACAGACAGATCACAACTGAAATTGAGACTGATTAAAAATCTTCCAACAAATAAAAGCCCAGGACCAGATGGCTTCACAGGTGAATTCTATCAAACATTCAGAGAAGAGCTAACACCTATCCTTCTCAAACTCTTCCAAAATGTAGCAGAGGGAGGAACACTTGCAAACTCATTCTACGAGCTCACCATCACCCTGATACCAAAACCAAAGAAGTTACAAAGAAAGAAAACTACAGGCCAACATCACTGATGAACATAGATGCAAAAATCCTCAACAAAATACTAGCAAACAGATTCCAACAGCACATTAAAAGGATCATACACCACGATCAAGTGGGGTTTATCCTAGGAATGCAAGGATTCTTCAATATATGCAAATCAATCAATGTGATACACCATATTAACAAATTGAAGGAAAAAACAATATGATCATCTCAATAGATGCAGAAAAAGCTTTCGACAAAATTCAACACCCACTTATGATAAAAATCCTCCAGAAAGTAGGCATAGAGGGAACTTACCTCAACATAATAAAGGCCATATATGACAAACCCACAGCCAATATTGTTCTCAATGGTGAAAAACTGCAACCATTTCCACTAAGATCAGGAACAAGACAAGGTTGCCCACTCTCATCACTATTATTCAACATAGTTTTGGAAGTTTTAGCCACAGCAATCAGAGAAGAAAAAGAAATAAAAGGAGTCCGAATTGGAAAAGAAGAAGTAAAACTGTCACTGTTTGCAGATGACATGATACTATACATAGAAAATCCTAAAGATGCTACCAGAAAACTACTAGAGCTAATCAATGAATCTGGTAAAGTTGCAGGATACAAAATTAATGCACAGAAATCTCTTGCATTCCTATACACTAATGATGAAAAATCTGAAAGAGAAATTAAGGAAACACTCTCATTTACCATTGCAATGAAAAGAATAAAATACCTAGGAATAAACCTACCTAAGGAGAAAAAAGTCCTGTATGCAGAAAACTATAAGACATTGGTGAAAGAAATTAAAGATGATACAAACAGATGGAGAGATATACCATGATCTTGGATTGGAAGAATCAACATTGTGAAAATGACTATACTACCCAAAGCAATCTACAGATTCAATGCAATCCCTGTCAAACTACCAATGGCATTTTTCACAGAACTAGAACAAAAAATTTCACAATTTGTATGGAAACACAAAAGACCCCAAATAGCCAAAGCAATCTTGAGAAAGAAAACCGGAGCTGGAGGAATCAGGCTCCCTGATTTCAGACTATACTACAAAGCTACAATAATCAAGACAATATGGTACTGGCACAAAAACAGAAATATAGATCAATGGAACAGGATAGAAAGCCCAGAGATAAACCCATACACACACGGCCACCTTATTTTTGATAAAGAAGGCAAGAATACATAATGGAGAAAAGATAGCCTCTTCAATAAGTGGTTCTGGGAAAACTGTACAGCTACATGTAAAAGAATGAAATTAGAACACTCCCTAACACCATACACAAAAATAAACTCAAAATGGATTAAAGACTTAAATGTAAGGCCAGACACTGTAAAACTCTTAGAGGAAAACATAGGCAGAACACTCTATGACATAAATCACAGCAAGATCCTTTTTGACCTACCTCCTAGAGGAATGGAAATAAAAACAAAAATAAACAAATGGGACCTAATGAAACTTAAAAGCTTTTGCACAGCAAAGGAAACCATAAATAAGACGAAAAGATAACACTCAGAATGGGAGAAAATATTTGCAAACGAAGCAACTGACAAAGGATTAATCTCTAAAATTTACAAGCACTCAGTATCAAAAAAACAAACAACCCAATCCAAAAATGGGCAGAAGACCTACATAGATATTTCTCCAAAGAAGATATACAGATGGCCAACAAACATGAAAGAATGCTCAGTGTCACTAATCATTAGAGAAATGCAAATCAAAACTACTGAGGTATCACCTCACACCAGTCAGAATGGCCATCATCAAAAAATCTACAAACAATAAATGCTGGAGAGGGTGTGGAGAAAAGGGAACCCTCTTGCACTGTTGGTGGGAATGTAAATTGATACAGCCACTGTGGAGAACAGTATGGAGGTTCCTTAAAAAACTAAAAATAGAACTACCATACGACCCAGCAATCCCACTACTGGGTATATACCCATTGAAAACCATAATTCAAAAAGAGTCATGTACCACAATGTTCATTGCAGCTCTATCTACAATAGCCAGGACATGGAAGCAACCTAAGTGTCTATCAACAGATGAATGGATAAAGAAGACGTGGCATATATATACAATGGAATATTAGCCATAAAAAGAAATGAAATTGAGTTATTTGTAGTGAGGTAGATGGACCTAGAGTCTGTCATACAGAGTGAAGTAAGTCAGAAAGAGAAAAACAAATACTGTATGCTAACACATACATATGGAATCTAAAAAATAAAAAAAGGTTCTAAAGAACCTAGGGGCAAGACAGGAATAAAGACACAGACGTGGAGAATGGACTTGAGGACACGGGGAGGGAGAAGGGTAAGCTGGGATGAAGTGAGAGAGTGGCATGGACATATATACACCACCAAATGTAAAATAGATAGCTAGTGGGAAGCAGCCACATAGCACAGGGAGATCAGCTCAGTGCTTTGTGACCACCTAGAGGGGTGGGATAGGGAGGGTAGGAGGGAGATGCAAGAGGGAGGAGATATGGGGATATATGTGTATGTATAGCTGACTCACTTTGTTATACAGCAGAAACTAACACACCATTGTAAAGCAATTATACTCCAATAAAGATGTTTTAAAAAAATTTAAAAGGAATGAGAGAATGACCAGTTTGAGGATTATAAACCTGAGATTGTGACCCATGAATGTCACAGGGATTAAATGAAATATCATGTCCTCTGGATACCACGCCCAAGATCAACAAAGCTGCAAGAACTACAGAGTGGTAGCCAAGAGTGGTGCTAATTCCTTAAATTTTGATCATGCCTCTCAGTTGGGCTGAGAGTTTATCAAAAGGGGGATTTGTTAAAAAGATGTAACAAGCCCCAAACGGAGTCATCTGCCCCCACAACAGCAAAACAAGACTTACTGCAGTTTCCACGTCTCCCAGGAACGTGACCTTTAAACATGCAATCTGAAATGTCCTTATCAACCCTAGTGAGGTAATCTGCATGATGAGACCCTGGCCATTTTCCCCCCAATAGGAAATGACCCCGCCTGGAACAATTTATTTTTTTCCAAGCTAATAACGTACTTACCCTACCCTCCTTCTGCCTATAAAAATCTTCCATTTTGTACAACCCCCAGGAGAAACTTTCTGTTTACTGGATGGGATGCTGCCTGATTCATCATTGAATAAAACCAATTAGATCTTCAAATTTACTCAGTGTAATTTTGTTTTGTTTTTTAACAGCTTAAACAACACAGATTAATTGTCTCACAATTCTGGAGGCTAGAAGTCCAAGACCAAGGTGTTGGCAGGTTTGGCTTATCCTGAGGCCACTCTCCTTTGCTCGCAGATGGCTATCTTCTTGCTGTCTTTGCGTGGCCCTCTCTGTGCATGTGCATCCCTGGTCTCCCTGTGTGTCCTAATCTCCTCTTCCTATAGGGGCACCAGTCAGATTGGATTAGGGCTCACCTAACAGCCTCATTTAAACTTAATTGTTTCTTATAAGGCCATATCCCCAAATACTATCACATTCTCAGGTATTAGGGGCTAGGTTTCAACATCTGAATTTTGAGGAGAGACAATTCATAGCAAATTATCTACATAACAAGTGTGTACCAATGTACAATTAAGAAGGTGATAACTATTATAAAAGAAGAGTGATGAGGCCAATATATTTAAGTACACCAATGGAAGAGAGGGTGGCAGTGAAAGAGAAGCTGGAGAGATAGGCAGAGGCTAGATCACACAAGACCTCAAGAGCTGTGGTAGGGAGGCGTGTTTTGGTACTGGACAAATGTCTTTTTATTTATTTATTTTTGGCTGTGTTGTGTCTTCGATGCAGCGCAGGGGCTTTCTCTAGTTGCTGTGCAAGGGCTTCTCACTGCGGTGGCTTCTCTTGTTGCAGAGCACGGGCTCTAGGCTCGTGGGCTTCAGTAGTTGTGGCACATGGGCTTAGTTGCTCTGCAGCATGTGGGATCTTCCCAGACCAGGGCTCAGACCCATGTCCCCTGCATTGGCAGACAGATTCTTAACAACTGCGCTACTAGGGAAGTCCCCGACAGATGTCTTTAAATTGACATTAAGGATTAACTCTATACAGGGTATAGAGAGGGTAATGGAATATATAGAATATAGAGAGGGTAATGGAAACCTCCAATTTGTGGCCAAGTTGAACAGAAGTTGTAGGTAACCTGGGGACCTACTACTTGCCATGGGCACCTGAAGTTGGGGAACAGTCTTGCGGGACTGAGCCCTTAACCTGTGGGATCTGATGCTATCTCCAGGTACAGTGTCAGTATTGATTGAATTCTTGGATACCTGACTGGCGTAGCACAACTGGCTGGTGTGGGGAAAAAACCCACATCTGGTATCAGAAGTGTTGAGTGTGGTAGTGGTGTGAGAGTAATGAAAAGCAGGAGGAGGACGGGGAGGTTTTTATACAGTGGCAGAGCCTATAACCCACTTGACTTTTGAACCCTTGTTTCCCAACGCCTTGTGTATTATTAAAATATAAGTATGCCCATAGCTTTGTATTGAAAGAAAATAGTATCAAAACAGATCAGGCTGAGGGCAAATGACAACTTAAATAAGAACTAAAACTATTGGAACGGTGGGGACAGTTTCGGTCTAGAGCATTATGGTGTTGGTATAATTTATTGATGACTTAAGATGCAAATCTGTCTACTAGGACTCGGCATCCATAGAATCTATTATTCAACTATAACTACGATATAAAAGCAAACATGCTAACCAACCATGGGAATCAGCATGGCTGGTTTTTCCTTCCCTTAGGTTCTGTAATAGTAGTGGTATTCTCCAGGGACAATGGAAAAGTCAGATCTGAAATAGATAAACCCCAATGTAATTCATCCAGGATCCTCTAAGCTAACTCAAAAGCTACTAAGCCTGTGTGTGTGTGTGTGTGTGTGTGTGTGTGTGATGTTCGTGCATGTTCCCACGTGTTCATACGCGTGCATGTGTGAGTACTGTTTGCAGAGTCCTGTAGTAGGCACTTTGGGGGAGAAGAAAATTAAAAGAATTCAAGTGCTTATATTCTAGTTACTCAAGCCTCATAGTTTATGGTGCTTAGCAAACTCATTTACAATAAGACATTATCTTGGTACATGGAGTGAAAGAAACCTTATGTTCACCCAACATTCATATAATAAGCTCCTACAATATGCTTGGTACTGGAGAATTGTCTTTTAAATGTTTTAAATTAAACCAAGAAACAAAATTCTTGCTAAAATGAAGAACAAGATATAGGAGATAGCAGTGACTAAGACACCGGAAAGGTGTTTCTTGTTCCCTGCCCCATTTGGAGCTGTGTTGATGAGTCATATTTAATCAATTTTTGATGCATCAGAAAGAAAATTTCCTTAAGAGGTAACTAGAAAAATATTCACCCTGCCCAAGTTATCTACTGACTTTTAAATAGGTTGGGGAGAAAAAAATGTCTGTTTACATGTAGCCCAGATTGGCACCTGGTGTCTAGACTCATCCCTGGCTGAGTGACAAGAGTAAAGGTGGCCCCCGTTTTACATGGCTGATGAGTTTCTGAAAAGTGATGTGTAAATCCAGTTTTTGGTGATCAGGGTGAGTGTTTTTGTCAAATGGCTAGTCACTACCTCATCAATCTTCATGAATGTTGATTTCTCTTTGTTTGGTTTAAAGGAGTGAACCCTATAGATGGATTTCTACCTATTCTGTGACCCTCCTCTCATAAAACAGTATCACATGATATGTGATATGGTGTGATATGGTGTTTTTATGATACTTTCATCTGGGGATCCTGAAGCTTTGGGACACATTTGCCTTGCATTCCTAAGAAACAATATGAAGTGAAGTTTGTTGAGGTGAGAGAAGAAAATTTTCTATTTAGTGAGATAATTTCAGTATCTACAATCATTGATTTAGCTCTTTTGTTGACAGTAACTCCACTGATTTAAAAAAAAAAGAATTCTTACACATTAAAATAAAAATGATACAATAATTATTTTTTTCTGTTTGTGACTACTTTTCTAAGGCTAGAGGACCGTATTTCCACCTATCTTCTCTTTGGTTAGCAGGTGCTTCTGGATAATAAGACTTCTCTGTAAACAATTATGACAGCAGCATATGTCACAGTCTATGGAAAGATTTGGCGTTTGGAAAGATGCAGCAAAAAAATAATACCAGTTCCTGCCCTTCACATGTCAACTTAATGTCTCTATCTGCCTTTCTTGTCTATCACTGTTCTTGACTTGTACCCAAACTGTGTTCCTTGCTGCTTTTATTATAATAACAAAGCACCCTGGTTTCCTTTCTTCCAATTTCAGATCTATTCATTCATTTATCCTTTCAAAACTCACACATATTTGCTGAACGACTAAAGAAACACCTATTGACGATCTATCATGAGCAAGGCATTGGGTGTATAGATACAACTGAGGATGAGCTGTAAAACCTGCCCTCAAGGAATTGACAATGTAAAGATATATGGCTATATTCACCACACATACAAATAATTACAATACAAGGAAGACTGTAAACCATAAGAGAATGAAGAACTATGGAAATTCACTTCCAGCTGGGGGCGTCGGCCAATGCTTCATGAAAGAGGTGTCATTTGAGCTGGACTTCAAAGGATGAGCGGTACTAAGAAGCCGAAGGCAGAGCTGGAATTTCAAGCACAGAGTCCAGCATGAGAGGCATAAACACAGGAGAGAGTAGAGCTTGCGTGGAGGATGGTGAAACATATTGTAAAAGAAGTGTAACTGGGGAGAGGTTGGAAGTATAAGGTGCGCCAGTCAGATCATGGGGAATCTGAAATGCCAGTCTGAGGAGGGTCTGCGTTGTTCCGTGGGTGAAGGGGAGTTGTGGGAAGTCAAAAATAAAATGATGAGAACTGGGCCGAACAAAGATGAATCTGGTGACAGTGTAGAGTGGACCAGAAAAGATAGAGATGAGATAGGGAGGCTGATCAGAACACCATGGCAGCTATAGTTTAGGTGAAAGATAATAAGGGCCTGAAGTTTAGCAAGGCAAAGATGAAACAGGAAAGGAACCCGGGGGCAGGGGCATATCAGTGAGGCTGGGACAAGACAAGGTACCTAGTGATTGCTCTTGGATGAGAGAGAGGACAGTGCCTAGGATGATGCCTAGAGTTTTCCAAACCAACCACTGACCACAGCACCTTCCCCGCCAAGTTACCTTCCTCTGAAGTCCACCTGGTAGAGCTTACATTTCAATGGAGGATAAAAAAAAAAAAGTTGACTCCTTTTGGTTTGGGTTCTTCCCCATCCCCATTTTGTTCCATGTTCATGACCTAACACATTACGAATGGGAGGTTTAAAAAAATGATTTACTCTTCTGTCTTGAAGAATTTAGATATTAAGACAATAGGCTATTAGAATTTATCACCAGTAGGTAATACATTTAATTAGTGAAAAACCACCATGTGTTATGTCTAACACATGCCCTACTAAGTTATCTGTAGCTTGTTTCTGATAATTCAACATTAATAGATTAGTTTTATCAAAAGACAGCAATGGACCAAATATGTGAAGTGCTGGCCTTAGCAGATGCTACCCTTTTATAATCAGAGAAAAACATGCCGGTATTCCGAAAGCTTCCCGCAATCATGGAAGAAACGAAAATCCCCTTGTCTGAGAGGGAAGCGATTTCTAGTCTTATATTTGGCATTGTTGACCTGCCCACCTTGGTGGTGTTAAGCCTCTCTATGAACTGAGGAAGCCAAGATATTTGCACTTTATTTGCTCAGAAATGACATGGGAGGTATGCCAGAAGCGTCAAGGAGATGAAAAGCTCAATGCTGCTCATAGATGAATATGTGTTCCAGTGTTTGAATATAAGTAGGCCAGTTGTTTAAAATTTGTATTAGGCTTGATCCTTATTGGGAAGCAAGGAAAAACAATTTAACAAAACAGCAGAAAACCACCTGACAGTAGGATTTATTACTGGGTTTTATTGGCTTTTCGCCCAAAGGTCTACAAGGTCTGTAACAGGTGATGAGAATTATCTTGTACTGTAGGCCATGATTCAGAAGACGGGCTTGGCTCTCACAAAACATGTCCACACAAGGACTATCTTCATTAAGATGAAGACCGAACCCTATTATCTGGTTGGTGATTACCACTCTTTTCCTCACGGGTATTATCTCTCGTACATAGACTCACACTGAAAATCAGGTCTCATTGCCTGACATACTTGTTGACATATTCCACTGATTATAACATGCATTTGAAAGTTTTTGAATTACTGTTACACCTGTGGTTCCCAGCTTGTGTTTTGGAGGACCTGGGTTTTTTTCTTTATTTTTGCCATCTGCCAGAATCAGATGTAAATCAGATTAACTTAAATTCAGTAAAATTCCATGTTTTAGTGTCCTATGAGTTTTGAAAAATGCATATAGGTATGTAACCACCACCACATTCAAGATACAGAACAGTTCCATCACACCCCCAAATCCCTTGTGCTCCACTGTAGTCCACCCCCATTTCCAGCCCTTAGAGACTACTCATCATTTTTTAAAATTTTTTTGGAGTGTAGTTGCTTTACAATGTTGTGTTAGTTTCTACTGTACAGCAAAGTGAGTCAGCTATATGTATACATATATATATATCTCCTCTTGGACCTCCTTCCCATCTATGTCACCACAGAACATTGAGCAGAGTTCCTTGTGCTATACAGTAGTTTCTCATCAGTTATCTACTTTACACGTAATATCAATAGTGTATATATGTCAATCCCAATCTCCCAATTCATCCCCCCCCACTTCCCCCTTGGTATCCATACATTTGTTCTCTACCTGTGTCTGTATTTCTGCTTTGTAAATAAGATCATCTATACCAATTTTTTCAGATTCCACATATATGCATTAATATACAATATTTGTTTTTCTCTTTCTGACTTACTTCACTCTGTATGACAGTCTCTAGGTCCATCCACGTCTCTACAAATGACCCAATTTTGTTCCTTTTAATGGCTGAGTAATATTCCATTGTATATATGTACCATATTTTCTTTATCCATTCACCTGTTGATGGACATGTAGGTTACTTCCATGTCCTGGCTATTGTAAATAGTGCTGCAATGAACATTGGGGTTCATGCGTCTTTTCGAATTATGGTTTTCTCAGGGTATATGCCCAGTAGTGGGACTGCTGGGTCATAAGGTAGTTCTATTTTTAGTTTTTTAAGGAACCTCCATACTGTTCTCCATGGTGACTGCATCAATTTACATTCCCACCGACAGTGCAAGAGGGTTCCCTTTCCTCCACACCCTGGACCTAATTAAACTTAAAAGCTTTTACACAGCAAAGGAAACCATAAACAAGATGAAAAGACAACCCTCAGAATGGGAGAAAATATTTGCAAATGAAGCAACTGACAAGGGATTAATCTCCAAAATATACAAAGAGCTCATGCAGCTCAATATCAAAAAAAAAAAAACAACCAATCAAAACATGGGCAGAAGACCTAAATAGACGTTTCTCCAAGGAAGACATACAGATGGCCAAGAGACACATGAAAAGACGCTCAACATCACTAATTTTTAGAGAAACACAAGTCAAAACTACAATGAGGTATCACCTCACACTGGTCAGAATGGCCATCACCAAAAAAATCTTTCTGCTTACTTTGGATTTTATTTGCTCTTCTTTTTCTAGTTTCCTAAGGTAGAAACTTAGACAATTGATTTTAGGTCTTTCTTCTTTCCTAATATATTCATTTAATGCTATAAATTTCCCTCAAACCCTGCTTTCACTGTATACATTAAATTTTGGTAACTTGTGTTTTAATTTTCACCTAGTTTAAATATTGTAAAATGTGTCTTGAGATTTCTTCTTTGACTCATGTGTTATTTAGAAGCATGTCATTTAATTTCCATGTATTTTGGGATTTTCCAGTTATCTTTCTGTTACTGATTTCTAGTTTAATTCCACTGTCATTGAGAGCAGACATTATATGATTTCTATTTTAAATGTGTTTAGGTGTATTTTATGGCCCAGAATGTTGTCGAATGTTCCATGTGAGCTTGAAAAAAATGTTTAATTTGCTGTTTTTGGATGAAGTAGTCTATAGATGTCAATTAATATCCAGCTGATCAATGGTGTTGTTGGGTTCAGTTATGTCCTTACTGGTTTTCTGCCTGCTGGATCTGTCCACTTCTGATAGAGGAATGCTGCCGTCTCCAGCTATGATAGTTGATTCACCTGTTTCTCTTTGCAATTCTATTAATGCTTGCTTCATGAAGTTTGATGTTCTGTTAGGTGTATACACATTAAGAATTGTCATGCCTTTTTCTAGAATTGACCTCTATCATTTTGTAATGCTCTTCTGTACCCCTGATAATTTTCCTTGCTTTGTCTACTCTGTCTGAAATGAATATAGCTATTTTGGCTTTCTTTAGATTCGTGTTAGCATGTTATATTTTTCTCAATTGTTTAGTTTTCATCCATACTTTTAATCTATATGCATCTTTATATTGAAAGTGGGTTGCTTATAGACAACATACCGTTGGTCTTGTGTTTTGATCCACTCTGACAATCTGTATTTTAACTGGTGCATTTAGATCATTGACATTCAAAGTCATTATTAATATATTTGGATTAATACCTATAATATTTGTTACTGTTTTCTATTTGTTACCCTTGTTCTTTGTTTCTATTTTTGTCTTCCACTCTTTCTGCTCTTTGTGATTTTAAATGAGTATTTTATGATTCCAGTTTCTCTCCTTTCTTAGCATATTGGTTATATTTCTTTTTTAACTTTATTTAGTGGTTGCCCTAGAGTTTGCCATATACATTTACAACTAAAGTCCACTTTCAGATAATGCTATACCACTTCATGGGAAGTACGAGTACCTTATAATAACAAAATAATCCTAACTCCTCTCTCCTGTCCCTTGCATCATTGCTGTCTTTCATTTAACTTATATAAGCATACGTAAGTGTGTATACACACGCACCCAATGGATAAGCATCCATAATTGAATACATTTTTGGTATTATTTTGAACTGTTATATATCAAATCAATTAAGAATAAGAGAAACAAGGGTTTTTTCCTGAGAAAACTTCTGCATTTTTTAGTATCTCAAAGTATACTTCCAGACCATGAGACATACTAGATATAAAGGTCATTTCAGAATAAAAAACTAGTCAACTATTTAAGAAGTTATGAAAGACTATTTATGCAATTAGTGGCTTCAAAATAAAAATTGGTACTAAGCAGACATAAACCCATAACCATGGTTATTTTAACACTTCTCTTTCAATAATTGATAGAACAGGAAACAGTCTCTCAGGATATAGATATTTGAAACACTTGTCAAGTTAACCAACATGACTTAATTGGCATGACTTAATTGGCATTTATAGAACACTATGCCTAACAATAACAGAAAACACATTCAGTTTAAGTACACAAAGACGTTTCATCAAAAGAAACCATATGCTAAGCCATAAAACAAATCTCAATAAATTTCAAACCATACTGAAATACACAACTTATAGAATATATTCTCTGACCACAGAAGTGTTAAATTAATCAGTATATAATTGAGAACAAACTAGCGGTTACCCGTAGGGAGAAAGAAGCAGGGAGGGGCAAGGTAGAGGTAGGGGATTAAGAGGTACAAACTACTCTGTGAAATTAAGCTACAAGGATGTGTTGTACAACACAGGGGATATAGCCAATATTTTATAATAATGATAAGTGGAGTATAACTTTCAAAAATTGTGAATTGCTAAGTTGTACACCTGAAACATATTATACATCAACCACACCTCACAAAAAGATTAATAACAGAAAAAAAAGAACCAGTATCTAAAAGGTATCTAGAAAATTCCTAAGTGTTTGGAAATTATACCACACAATTTTAAATAACACAACAATCAAGTAAAAAAATAAAGTAAATTAAAAAAATTTTTTTGGAACTAAATGAAAATGAAGACACAATAAATGAAAATCTGAGTAGACAGGGCTTCCCTGGTGGCGCAGTGGTTGGCAGTCCGCCTGCCGATGAAGGGAACACGGGTTCGTGCCCCGGTCCGGGAGGATCCCGCATGCCGCGGAGCGGCTGGGCCCGTGGGCCGTGGCCGCTGGGCCTGCGCGTCCGGAGCCTGTGCTCCGCAACGGGAGAGGCCGCAGCAGTGAGAGGCCCGCGTACCGCAAAAAAAAAAAAAAAAAAAAAAAAAATCTGAGTAGACAGCTACATCATTCTATAGAGGGAAACTGAGAGCTTTATAGGCTTATAAGAGATGAGTGCATTGGTTTCCTACGGCTACTGTAACAAAGTACCACAAACTTGGTGACTTAAAACAATACACATTTATGCACTTACAGTTCTGGATGTCAGAAATCCGAAGTCGGTTTTACTGGCCAGAAATCATGATGTCGGCTGGGCTGCTCTCCCTCTGGAGGCTTTAGGGAAGAATTCATTTCCTTGCTTTTTCCAGTTACTAGAGCTATATTATTTGCAGCCCTTGGTTCCTGGATGTTCTTCCATCTTGATAGCCAAAAGTATAACATTTTGCCTCAGTCACCACTCCGCCTTCCATCTCTGCAGTAGTGAGTAGCAGCTCCCCCTGCCTCCCTCTTATAAGGACGCTTGTGATTACATCATTGGACCCACCTGGATAATCTAGGCTACTCTTCCCATTTTAAAATCCGTAACTCCCTCACAGCTATAGAATCCTTTTTGCCAGATAAGATAACATCTTCACAGGGTCCAGGAAGCAGTACTTGGATGTCTTGGGGGCCATTATTCAGCCTGTAGTTTAAAAAGTTGTAAAAGGCTGTTCACACACCACAGGGGACCACGAGTCATCTCAATAGAAGGGCGGTCAGGTGAGGCTTTCTATAGGGTTTGGGTGTGGGCTGGGTGGTTTCGGGTAAGGTTCAAAGAAGCAAGGTTTTCATCTGGATTGAGGTGTCAGAAAGTTCCAGAAGTTTTTATTTTACCTTCCCTTATTCCTTTTTTCATGCTCTTCCTTACTTTATGTAGACCCATTTTTTCACCTTTATCATTTTTCTTCTCTCTAAGGAACTTCTAACATTTCTTGGAAGGCGGGTCTATTGGCAATTCAGTCCCTCACTTTTTGTCTAAGAAATTCTTTATTTCTCTTGCACTTTTGAAGGATAATTTCAGAGGATACAGAACTATAGGTTGGTGGGTTTTTTCTCTCAACACGTTAAATATTTCACTCCACTCATTGCATGGTTTCTGAGAAGTCAGATACAATTCTTATCTTTGTTCCTCTATAGGTAAGGTATTCTTTTCTTTTGACTTCTTTCAGCATTTTTTCTTTATCTTTTATTTTCTGTAGTTTGAAAATGGTATGCCTATGTAGAGTTTTTTTTAGCATTTATCCTGCTTGGTGTTCTCTGAGCCTCCTGGATCTGGGGTTTGGTGTCTGATATGAATTTGGGGACATTCTCAGCCATTATTGCTTTAAATATTTCTTCTGCTTCTTTCTCTCTGTTATCCTCCTGGTATCCCCGTCAGATATATGTTATACCTTTTGTAACAGTCTCACAGACCTATATTTTTCAGTCTTTGTTCTCTTTGCTTTTCTATTTCTGAGAAGTCTATTGTTATATCCTCTAGGCCAGAGATTCTTTTCTCAGCTGTGTCTGGTCTACTAATAAGCTTGTCAAAGGCATTCTTTATTTCTTTTATGACTTAAAAAAAAAATCTAGGATTTCCTTTTGGTTCTTTCTTAATACTTCCATCTCTCTGCCTACACTGCCCATCTGTTCTTGCATCCTGTCTACTTTATCCATTAGAGGCGGTAGTGTATTAAGCATAGTAGTTTTAAGTTCCCAGTCTGATAATTCCAAAATCCCTGCCATATCTGGTTTTAATGCTTGTCTGATTCTTCAGATCGTGTTTTTTGCCTTTTGGTATGCCTTCTAATTTTTTATTGCTAGCTGGACATGATGTACCAGGTAAAAGGAACTGCTGTAAATAGGCCTCTAGGAATGTGGTGGTGAGGTATGGGGGAGGGGGAGCATTCTTTAGTCCTATGACTGGGTGTCAGTCTTAAAGCCTATGCCTTTGGACTGTGAACTTTACAAATGTGGATTTTTTTCTCCCCATTTAGGTGGGACAGAATAGCTGGAGTTGGTTGGAGTTGGGTATTTCCCTTCCCCAGGTCAGTTAGGCTCATAAAAATACTCCAGGAGGTTAGACTCTAGTTAACTAGTTTTCCCTGAGGTTGGGCCTTGTTAAGAACAGAGTGCTCTGGTGTATTTCAACATGGTTCCTTTTGTCCTCCTCCTGCCAGAAGCAAGAAGGGATTTTTCTCCAATATTTACTGTGGGAATGTGGTCAAGCTCCTGGAGGTTAATCTCACAGTATTGTGGGGACCCCTTTGACTGGGTCCCCCTGGAGTTTTCAACTCTCAGAGCTGTCCACACTGAGTCTCTAGCAGTTGGTTGGTTACAGTTCAGGTTTTCCTACACCAGCACTGGTTCCTGGGGTAGTTTCTTCTCATGAGTCTCCGCTCCAGTAAGCCTAGACTCCCTGTGTTCACCTGTCTGCCTCCCCGATCTTGCGGGCAGTGGTTTGCCCTGTGTCCTCCCCTCTCTTAGGAATCCAAGGATGATGACCCCTCACATGCAGAACTAGAAACCAGACGTCTCTATTGTTATTATATTCTCAGTTTCATTCATTTCTGCTCTTTTATTATCTCCTCCCTTCTGCTTGATTCTAGTTTTCTTGTTTTTGCTTTTTCTGGCTGTGCCGAGAGGTCTGTGGGATCTTAGTTCCTCAACCAGGGATTGAACTTGGGCCCTCGGCAGTGAAAGCGCCGAGTCCTAACCACTGGACCTCCAGGGAATTCCTTGTTTATTGTCTCTTAAGATGGAAGCTTAGATAATTGATTTGAGATATTTCTTCTCATCTATTATAAACTTTACTAGTAAATATTCTTTCTAAGTATGTGCTACATACTACAAATTTTGATATATTGTATTTTCATTTCATTTAAGATAGCTTTTAATTTCCCTTGTGACTTCCTTTTTGACACATGAGTAATTTAATTTTAAAATATTGGGGGGATTTTCCAAATATTTTCTGTTATTAATTTCTAGCTTAATTATGTTGTGGTCAGAGAACATACTTGGTATGATTGCAATTCCCTTAAATTTGTTGAGGTTTGTCTTATGTCCTGGCAAAAAGTCTTGAAAAAAGACTTTTGAAACTGATTAAAATTTTACTTGAATTTTTCTTACTTCCTTATAAGGTGATTGGGTCTTTCCCTTGTGTGCTGGCTACAGGTGACCAGTACTTGTATCCCATATCCTGGGAGAAAGCCCTGCTTTTCCTTAATTTCAGGCTGCTTGATTGCCCTGCAGACTCAGCATTCTGAGAGGTTGAAGCAAATTTATGATTTTATATTTCATCTGGATTTTTATTGTTGCTAGTATGGGAGCAATGCTTATTTCAGCTCTTACATTCCAGGCACATGTGGAAACCCTAAAGTTAAAAAAAAATAGAGTGGGAATTTTAGGATACCAAGAGACTTAGGCAATCAAAGGGTGGTCCATTGTTCCTTTATTATCTTCCCAATACAATACTTAAAATCATTCAAATTTTTCTTCATATGTGTTTCAGCTCCCGGCTAATGAGATTTCTTCTTTTTTTGCCTAGATGTTCTGGAATACCCATTTTTTGACTGGGAGTAGATGCATTGGGTTTTGCCTGCTATCAGGTGACTGCTTCAAAAAAAAAATGTTCCGACCTTTTATTACCACTCTTGTGGCAGAAATGATTGGCAGTGATGATATCTAACCATAACCTCTGTGATCTCATTTGAGACTGGTTCAGTGGGCAGATTTTTGCTATTTTGTTTTTCTTTTACATTAACTAGTAAGAAAGCAGTACATAGTATTATATTTGTTGAAATATTTGAGATTTGTCCTCTAGGAAAGATGCACACACAAGTTAGGGTGATTTACTTCGGAACTATTAATTTCATTTTTTCCCCATAGAGGTATACAAATAATTAATAGTGTGGTGAGTGTTCATGGACTTTGGTCTTATAGAGAGGAATGGACCAAGCATTTCCAGAAGTGGGCAGTGCACGTAGGGTTATTACCACAGCTCTGTGCACAGCACACTGTTGACTGAGAATGTATTACCTGTTATAGTGGTCATGGTGGTTACCTCCCTATTTCTTCCCCAAACTTCATCTTAATCCATTGCCCTTGTTTGTGATGGATTTATTGAAGAAACTATGACCCATTCCTGGCCATTGGTACATGAAGAAAGCCTGTCCAGGGACTTATTGCTTCTAAGGAGACAAAAGAGAGACAACCCTTTTCTTTTTCAGGACATTGTTATCTGGGTACTGCTAAAGCACTACAGCCACAAGAGTCAAATCTCCACAGTGAGGTGATGAGAATTGAAAACATCCTTGCTCCTCAATGCCAACACTTGAGCACCTGAATAAACAGTCCTGGAGCCACCCTACCTCTGGATCCCTTGCTTGTATGAGCATAGACTTCCTTATCATTTAAGCCAATATTGTTATTGGAGTTGAAAGCATCCTCACATATACCTAATAATAAGTTATAGTTTTCTCCAAATATAGATGCACAATAAGTAATAGTATTCTCCAAATATGTGTAGATGCTGTTGTGAATAATAAAGCACAAGTTCATTTTTAATGTTATTGGAGTCAAAGTAGCCCTCCGGAATTGCCTAATTTTTCGATCAATTGATTCCAAAAGTACAAGTATCATGATGTGTAACTCTGCGAAATACTTTGACCGTAAGAAGAGATATTTACATTTACAAAGGTTGAGGGTGATTCACGCAGACTCAAATGTAGCTCACTCACTGTGAAGACCACACAGACACCTAATTTTTACAAGTACCATGAAGAAATTAAACATTCTCAGAAGACGCTAGACTCTTTGAGGCTAATTTTAGTTAAACGTGGGCATAGTTCTAATATCAATATCATAAAATCTTGGAGCTCAATGAGGTCTTAGAGATCAAATAATGATGATGCAAGTGAGAAAATTGAGAACCAAATAAACTAAGTAAGTTACTGAAGGTAGTTAACGGTAGAATCAGGACTAGGATACAGATCTTTTGTTTGCTTCTTTTTGCTATGGCATTTGGGAAAGTTGTTTAAGATGCTCTTAACTATCCTAAATACTGAGGAACCTGAAGAATTACCCCAAATGTGTGGCCCAAATCTATGCTATTAAAATCCTGTGCAAGTTTTAACAATGCTCTTGATGATTTTTACCACCCACTATTTTCTCTTGGAAGAAGTGGGCTCAGCTATCCTACATACTAACAGGATACTTGAAAGGGCAGGGTAGTTAGTGTGGCATAAAATCAAATATGTTTTATAAGATAACTTTTTTGCCACCTACTTTACATTTATCAGATTGTATTCATTTCATCTATATAAATAAAACAGCCACAGCAGGAAGAGTACCTGAAATGGGGTACTAAAATTTAATCATGTCTGATTATCTCAAATACTCCACCTCTTCAGAGTAGCTAGAGGACTTAATTAAACTTTTAAATGGCAAAAAAAAAGGTAAAGATCCAATAAGCAGTCTTTCCTTTTCCCCAGAACTAACAGGAAGCAACTTTAACTTCAATAAAAGTATTTCATAATAATCCTATGTAACTTGCAAGAGTATTATAAATAAGTTTCAAGAAGTGATCAATTAATAATGTATTACCATAACTTAAATAACATTTTAATAGGTAGTTTTGGAAGGAAGTCAACAATCTAAATTGAAAACCTGGGAAAACAAACCCAGACTGAGAAGAAATATCCCACTTGATGGCTGGCCATATTGATTTACTATATATAGAAGCCCTGCCAATATTCAAGGCTGCCTGTTTTCTTAGGGATAACTCATGGGTAGAGAATAATGTTCTTGGCACAGGAAAAGCACAAAAGGGGACTTTTCCTTTAAAGGGATAAAAATGCAGCAGGTATGTGATCTTTGGTTTTCCATTTTTGGTTTGTCTTGGTTAACTCGGGCATCTGAGAAAGGACTGAGTGAGTTAAGTTGTTTACATGAACCTTAACATACTTAATCAGCCTATGAGGATTTTTTAGGTAAGGAGAGAGAGACACAAGTGGGAGACTGATGAAAGACAAGGGAGTTTTCTCTGATGCTCAGACAAGTGGGGCTGGGGGAAGGGTAGGGTGGAAAGACACTTCCATTAGTTCCAAGATCTGATAAGTTAATAGTTGAAGGGGATTTCATTACAAAAGCTGGAAAGTCTGAAATAGAAAGTTAATTTCATCTCATCTCACACCAGAGAAAAACTCCACAGTAATGATCTACTTGTGCTCCCAGTTTTTACAGCCCCTCAGACTGCCAGCTTTATCATCTCAGAATACCCTCAGGCTTGTTCTAGGGCCCAGGAATTTCATGGGAAGAATGTAAAGAGATCACTGACTATTTTGAAAAATCAGTATAGTGATGAGCCTGACAATAAAGCTAAAAAACACAGGCTTCTTTTAACAACTTGGGGAGGAGACCTTACAGGTAGCCATGGATTTCCCCTCCCCATATAAAGGTGAAGACTGTTCTACTACTCGGACATCAGTACCCAGTTAAAGAAAGAAGAACACAAATCAGAAAAGCTAACACCCCATGGGTGAGACTGGCTGGAACAATTTGGTATCGATAGAGCTTCAAGGGCCAACCTCAAATTTAATGCCTATGGACACCATCCTAGCTGGTCTGCTTAACGAAGCTGAGAGTCTGACTTGACCCTGTTTCCCCACCTGGCGTACCTCTGACCACTTGTCCTGTGTATGTCCTCAGCACCTGCCCATACTTTTCTCTCTGCACCTCTAACACTTGAATTTTCTCAAAACACTTCAAATATATTGGTTTTCTTAAAGTCCTTGGAGAAATGGGATGGGTTTTATCGTTTCGCTGTATTCCCAACACCAAACACAGTGCCTGTAGTATAACAGGCATTCAATAAAACTCCTCTCTCTCTCTCTCTCTCTCTCTCTCTCTCTCTCTCTCTCTCTCTCTCTCGCTCCTGATTAGTATTTACACCTACTACTGTGTACCTCCATAGATGTCCTGCTGGCACTTAAACTCACCATGTTAAAAACCAGACCTGTTACCTCCCCTTACCTCTCCTCAGTCATGGCTGTGGTGGTCTGCAGGGCAGGGTCTGTATCAAGTCCCCTGTAAGTATTCAGAAAATATTCAAAGTGGAATGAGGAGAGAAATGAGGAAAAAGACAACAGAAAAGAAGTATGAGGAAAAAGTAGTAAAATAAAGAAGGGAATCATGGAGGTAACAAAGAAAAGAGGGAAGAGGAGAGGAGGACGGTGGATAGGATGGTGACAAGGATATTTTAGATTGGTTTTCCTCAAATTGGGAGGGATAGAATGCATCCTGAGCCCTCTGTGGAAGAACTAGAACACATTTCCAACTATTCCTCTTCCCTTCCAATGTTGTATTAACTGCTTCCAGTTTGGATTAGACTCTCAGTGTTTTGTGAGTGTGATGAGAGAAGGGACTAAGGGGCATGTTTCCACCTTTTCGGCCATTCCTGCACATGTAGATAATAGGAGTGGCTGGGCCATTTTCCACTATGGAACAGGATTTTGTGTACCAGTCAGCAAAAATAAAAAGTGTGATTAGAAGCCTGTTCCTAACCTCATAGTTCTCAAGATGAAGCTCTGAAATAAAGGTCTGGGGTTGAGGTTCATTTGTTTTTCCCATGGGGAATGATTCCCTATTTTGCCTTAGGTATATAGAGGGACAAGATCTTGCCTGTTCTTCTGGTCCTGGAGTTCTTACAGTCTTGTAACTTTTTGTATGTTTTCTTTTTGGGTTCTGTTGCCAGCTTATTTTAAGTCTAATGCTCTAATCTCTCTGAGTGATGACATGTCATAACTGTAACCCCAAGACATTTTCAGGTAAAGGCAAGATGCAGGCACTCCTTGATTTTATTTGTGGGAGGTACATTCTAGCCTACATGGAAATGTGTAAGAAATATTCTGCCATTGTGAAGGCCTTAGTAAAATCATGCTGACATCTGGTAGTTTTGAAGGGTGCTTAGATCTATGAAAAGAGCATTTTCCAAAGAAATTATTTGTTTTCAACAGTTGTTCCAAAAAGAGGCTTAAAGGACTCCTGTGATTTTTTTTTAAACAAGTGAAAGCACTGTTATTCCTAAGGTAGCTGCCTTCACATGCTGAGTATCAATCTGTACACCCCAGATTCCTGGGATCCTTGGCAGAGGTTTTTCCATTGGAATGGAGGATTTCACTGAAATATAAATGGGCAAGAGTTTGTGAACTAACTCCCTTTAGTCAACACATGAGGCAGGATGTGAAAACCAACAGCAGGAAGTCCCTTTCAGCTGAAACCCTGGCCCATGGACTTGAAGCATATTCTTTTTTGCAGTCTTTTAAACAAAACAGTACAAGCACTCCTCGATGCTTATTCACATGGTACAGACTGTATTAAGAGTTTTCTGTAGGTTTCAAATATAAATGAATATAAAAACACAGTTCAGCTTGTTGCCTTCAGGCGTGGTGCTCACCAAGCAATTAGGAAACAGTATAGATTAGAGCTCAGTACATCCCCATGCAACTCAAAAGGTTGTCCTAAAAATTTGGAGTTCAGAGGCAAGAATCATTTTCCTATGAGAGGAACAAGGCATTCATTCTTAATAAAGCAAATGACATCTACCACACAGTAAATGAAATTATCACACAGCTTATGTTTAGATGAGTGTGATATTCCACAAAGCACTGACTCTATGGGTGAACCCTGCATTCCATTACCAGTGTTTACATTTGTGCAGCTTGATTTACCCAAACACATCTGAGAACCTTGCATTTCAGAAAGCAGCTAACAGGATTCACCAGACGACATATTTGGCCTGAGAATGGGGAAGCCTGTTGGTATCTCAGAGACTCTCAGCCACACCTGAACCAGCAGTTCATGATGTATCATTAGGTAAGCACGTTTTCAGAAAAGAAAGAGATGTCTATATATTTGCTGTTTCTAAACAAGATTTATGATCTGGTGGATGGAAACAACAAAGATGAGTGATGGAAAAAATATAATTTGGGATACTTTGAGAATTCCCATAAGCTTCATGCAAAGGAGTATAATATAGGAGACAACCAGAACTAATGAATGTAATTCTTGCTTTGCGGTACCTCAAACTCATGTAACACACTGCTTTGTTGTAGTGGTTGAAGACACTATTTTAGTGAATAGGTAATTGTCATCATGCTTGTAGGTATACAAGTAGATATTAAAGTGTTTCAAAATGGTTTTATTAGGGATAGTTAGGGAGTTTGGGGTTGACATGTACACACTGCTCTATTTGAAGTGGATAACCAATAAGGACCTACTATATATAGCACAGGGAACTCTGTTCAATATTATGTAACAACCTAAATGGGAAAAGAATTTGAAAAAGAATAGATATATGTATAACTGAATCATTTTGCTGTACACCTAAAACTAACACAACCTTGTTAATCAACTACACTCCAATATAAAATAAAAAGTTAAAAAATGATTTTCTTAAATAATTCCTCATAATTTTATCATTTTAATATTTTCCATGAAGAAAAAGTTCATTAAACCTAAGGTCATTACATGTCAATCCAATCCTTCCTCAAGTTCTGATTTAGAAAAATCAGTATTAAAATGAGACTGTACCAGTGGTAATTTTGGTATTATCTGGCTTAAAATGTTGGTAAACACATCCTGTCTCATGACAACTCTGAGCTGCCTTTGATGTGATCCTTGACTTTGGATTTTGTTAGTTCTATTTGTGGATTGTGTTTATGTGACAAATTTTTTGGTTGTTTCTGAACACCTCTGAGTGTATCTGCTTTCTCTTCTTCCAATGTATAATCGACACTCCCAGTATGTTGTTCTTTTCAATGACTAAAAAGTGGATTTTTCTCTAATCCAGTGCTCATAATTACATATCCAGCAAAGTTCACTCTAAGACCAAAATGCAGTCTTTAGATTTTCCCCGTTAGCCCTGCATACTTACTAGAAACCACCACTGCCGGCTTCTTCTTAGTAAACTAAGGCAGGTGAGAACAGTCATCTTCCCTTCCTGTCATAACGTTAGTCATTTCTGAGGTGCTGTCCTGGGAAGGAGTGGAGGAGAAATCTGCTGTCCAGACCCTCTCCAGGTGAGTATGATTGATATTCACATGGTAGGGTGTACTAAGCCTTTTAAGATGACTGTGCCAGGGGTAAGAATTTGCACATCCTGTCCTGAGTCTTGTGTTGATTCAGAGCATGACTCAGTGATCCTCACTGTAGGGGCTGAGGGTAGAATGGCCCATGGCAAGTCTTCCTTGAAACATTATAATAGAATCTTTCACCAGAATGTTGATACACCTTCTAACTGCCAAAGACAAGTGGAAGGTAGAAGAAGCAACTTCTCTTGCCCAAGTACTTGACCCTGAATCCTTAACTTGATTATTACTTAATTCAAACCATTGGCTAATGGCATAAAAAGAAAATTACATCCTATCTGGAAAATAGCTGTAATTATAAAGAAGACAAAATCAATCAGCAATGGGAAAGAATAATCATTATGGAAACTGTATGAAGCTAAGAAACCGAATACCAACTTAAACTAAAATGAAATTTTAAAATCCATTCAACTGTAGTGGTGAATATACGTCATTATACATTTGTCAAAACCCATAGAATGTACATCCCAAAGAATGAACCCTAATGTCAACCATGGACTTTAGTTAATAATAATATATCAATACTGTCTCACTAATTGTAACAAATGTACCACACTAATGATGTCAGATGTTCATAACAGAGGAAACTATGTGGTTGGTGGGAAGAGGAAGTGAGCAGGTATTGTGGTAACTCTTTGTTAATTTTTGCTCAATATTTCTGTAAACCTTAAAGTGCTCTAAAAATAGTCTATTCATACTACAAGGATTTAAAAAAATTATATATATATATGTGTGTGTGTGTGTATATATATATATATATATATATATATTTAACATAGTTAATACATAGAAATACTTGTTACCTTAAAACTAAAGCTAACCATCAAGCTTTTCTTGTAAATCCAACTGAGGTCTGAGTTACAGAACCCTTAGGAAGAGAGACTGATACTCCTAATTTTTTTTTTTTAGCATTTCAGATTCTACTTCACAGCAATGAAGCCAACATTTGAGATAAGCAATTAGTAAAAATAAATATAATTAAAATTATGACACGTCCTTGAATGTGAAGCATTACTTGCAAAATGAAACTTGACTCGAAGTGAAGTGTCCGACCAGGCCTTCAGCAGTATGAAAGCGCCTGGAGAAACCTAGACTTGGGTCCCCAAATTCATGCCGTGTTCTTTGAGCCATTTTATTTGTGTCTGGATAATGAGATTTCCAAATCCTTTTCTTCCATGCCTCTGAATAAACATGGAAGACTTAGTAGGGTAGACATGGGAGAAGTAACACTGCAGCCCCACCATGAGATGAGGGCGGCCCAAGGCTACTTAGCAGATTGGCTTCCTGCAGTCCTCAGAAATCAGTCATGCCAGTCAATACCTAGAAATGTGCTAGACTCACCTACTTGTCAAGAACAAGAAATAGACAAGTTACTCTGAGCCTCAGAGGAGTTCTGAGAGGAAGATGAGTCAAGATTTAAACATTTGTATTTTCCATAGTTTGAGCACCTACCTTGTTCAGTCATTAGTTGTGAGCTTTACCATTCTCTCTTCTTGAGAATGACTGGTGAAGAGCACAGGTTAAAACAAGACATGCTTCTTCTACATTTCCCATTTCCTACTCCCACTCTTTGGGATATCCTCCTATACAGTAACTCCAGGAGGTACAGATGTACTTATTCGTTCATGGTATATATTACACCATAAATAACAGAAATGTGTAGCAGATAAGACTTTTTTCTTATAAATTCTGTATTTGTAAGGCAGTGTTCCTCTAATATAAGAGGGAATTAAGAGATGAATGGTTGGGCTCTCCATGGATCCTTCAGTGAAGTCTTAGGGGTGCCCTAAACACCAGGACTTTAAAGCTTCAGACAGTGGGATGCTGGCAATAACAGACCGTGTGCTTCTGCAAGTGGCGGAGCATTGGATGACATGGTGATTTGGGGATTTTATGCTCTTTGCAGAATAGCATGAGATAAAGCCACATTTAATTTTGGCACTAGGAGCAATAATATTAGAAAGAAAATGACCAAACTACATGTTTACACGTCTTTACCAAAAAAAAGAAAGAAAGAAAGAAAACCTTTTATAAAACAAGTATTTGTTAAATGTTGAATAAACATTTGAAATAAATCATTTACTGATGTTTCCTCTTAATATTCATTTTCTACCTATTCATCCTGTTATCTGTCATCCATTGGCAGACACTACAGTTTTAAGAAGAGTATACAGAAAAAAATATATAACTGGAAGCATTCTACTTGTATTTTAATGTTTCCTGCATATTTAGAAAAGATCACCCTGATTTTGATTTTACCTGTGAAACCCCTCAGACCAGCTCACAGAACAATAATGTTCTCTTGGAGTACAATCTGAGAAGTTCTGGCTAAATGAAAGGGATGAGAAAAGTTCCCTCATCAAGCAGCTCTCTTGTACTGCCCCTGCCACCTGCCTCTATCCTTGGCTTTAAGGTAATCACCACCTCCATGACCATATGTTCAATGTTAATATGTTAATATCCATATTAAGCACTTTATCTGCTTCATTAGATTTAATGGAGTAGATATTATTACCCATGTGATATAGTATGAGGAAACACTTTTAATGAGGTTATCATTAGCATGGCTTATAAACGCAGGGTTGAGATTTAAACCCAGGTATGTCTGACCCCACTATCCATTCTCTTAAGTGCTACCTATGCATTCTGCATGACCAAATATATAGCAACAAGAGTGGAAAATAACAACCCATTGTATTCTGTAAGCCTGTCAATAAGCCCTTAAATCTGGTGTTTGAAAACTTCTCAGTCATAAATCTATCACTCTATTACCCAAGGAGTATCTGTGTCCTGTAACCAGGTTTTATATACTTGTAGAATATATTTTACAGAATTAGTTGTAAAAAAGAGGTGTTGATTGAAAAGTAAGAAGGAAGATTCTATCAGGATTGTTGTGAAGACGATAACATATATAGTCCATATACCATTTTTTTCCCATGAAGCCTTCCTTGACTCAACCTTCTGGGAACTCCCTAAGCACTTTCCCTGTACCCTTAGCGCTTTATCTCGCAACTGAACCCACCAAAATCTGCTAAGTCTTTTGTGCAGGTGCTGGGGATACAGAGATCAAAGACATGGTCCCTACTCTCAAATAGCTCATGGTGAAATGTGTATTATGATACCTACACGGTGCTGTAAAAGAGGAAAAGCATTTAACTCTAGGTAGAAGACTTGAGGGAGGGGGAAAAAAAGAGAACGTGGGCCAATGGGAAGGAAGTGAGATGGAATGGGGATTATGACCCTTGATCCTAGTCTTCAGGTGGGAGTAGAAATCAGGCAGATGGAGATGTGTATGTGTTCGTAGGTATGCATGTGTGCATGCATACACATGTGCTTCTGTTTTCTAGGCAGAAGAACGAAGCTAGATGATAAGGAGGAGAGGAGCCTGGCCTGTTATGGGAACTGCGAGCACATGATTCGAGAAGGCTTGTGTGCAGGGTGTGTGCTGAGAAATGGCACCAGGTCAAGCTGGAAAAGTATGTTTAAGTGATTTGGTGAGGAGTTTGGATTTTACCATGAAGAGGTTTGGGTATCACTGGAAGATTTTAAGATCTTTGGAATGATCATCCTGGCAGTAATGTAGAGAGCAGATGGGCCTGGGAAATGAGATGCACAGAGAAAGCAAGGCGCAAGTCTAGGTGTCAGGAGACTCTTGAAGGCATCCAGGCCAGACTGAGCTTGGGCAGTGGCAGTGACGTTGAAGAGGAGGAGTGAGGTACAAGACATATTTAGGCAAATAACATGAATAAATGGGGAAAAACAAGGGTAATCTCAGTTTTTCAAGTAAATAAAACTTATTTAACTTCTTATGATGTCCCTGAAAGGTTCACATTTCTCTACTTTTTCCAGAGGTTGTACTACTGGTATAAAGCACAATTAGCAGATTTAATAGAATTAGTGTTCTTTGAAGCACCCCAACATATATTCATTTCTTGTTGCACTGCCTGACTCCTTTCCCTGAAACTGACGTTATGGGTGGATTTCCACGAACCTGACTTAACCTTTACTCTATTCCCTGGCTACACAGACTGAAAATTATGCTGCCTTTCACAAGAGGATGGAGTAAGGGGCAGAAAAGACAAGCGTGTTAAAACCCATCCCATTGTGAATACAGCAACTCAAAGGCACCATTTCCAAAGAGGGCTGGTGGCATCACCCAGAAAGGGAGCACATCTTAGTGTTTGTCTCCAAGTAGCCTTTCTGGTCCAATGACAGAAGCAACAATAAGAAATAATAAGACAGGAAGCTGAAAGGTGTAGATTAGATCTGAGGAACAGTTTTCCCCTCAGAGAAGCTGTTCAATATGGATATCAGTTATGCTAGAGAATATTCTTCCCTGGAGATTGTTTTTGGGATAGTGGTAAAGTATACATAATACAAAATTTACTCTTTTAACCAGTTTTAAGTATACAGTTCTGTAACATTAAGTATCAATACATTCACATTGTTGTCACTATTCTACCTTAATATTCCCCTGTCCCTGCCTCTATTGGATTGCTATACTGTCACTCTCTCTTCTTATCATGTTTGGAATTCTCACTTTTTGAGCTACTGATTAAATAATCCATCTATCCTTAGATTTATCCATTCAAAACATATTTGTTGAGAACTTACGGTAAGAGAAAAAAAGTTGTAAACATCAATGTATTCACCAAAACTTGTATTTAAACAAAACTCCCAAGCGGCTTCCCAATTTTCCCCAATTTAAACTGACAACCCATGATTATGTCATGTTTAGTACAGATTTAAGCAACCTCACCTTCACAATTTGTGACCACAGCCAATTCCAGTTCACTGTATACAGCAACAAAAATCAGCAAAGAAAGGGTTTGGAAGGCCAAAGAAAAGCCAAGTAGGTGAGGTCTGTGGCTTTACAGCCTTACTCATTTAAAACTTCACCTACTGTAAAATGTGGTTTATCTCACTTACAAGATACAATCAAGTTTAACATGATTGTTACAATACTCTATCAGCCCTAAGAAAGTACACGTATATCTACTAAATGCATATTTATATCATAAAATGTTAATCATAGAATCATGAACTTCCATAATCCTTTTTAGTCAATTATATCAAAAGGTCTTTAGAACATGAAGTATGCATTTCTCGTTAAGGAAAAAAATCATGATTTTCTCAGAATTTAGCCCTAATTAAGTGGGCCCAGGTTTTGTGGTGTTTGATCTATTATTTGGACATCAAAACCCAGGGTAAATCTACAGAATAATTTGTAGTATGGAGTAAACAAGCCTAGTAATCTGTAATCTTTTATAAAAATAGATTTATTTTTTTATACATCTTAATTGGAGTATAAGTGCTTTACAATGTTGTGTCAGTTTCTGCTGTACAACAAAGTGAATCAGCCATATGTATGCATATATCCCCATATCCCCTCCCTCTTGAGCCTCCCTCCCACCCTCCCTATCTCACCCCTCTAGGTCTTCACAAAGCACGGAGCTGATCTCCCTGTGCTATGCAGCCCCTTCCCACTAGCTATCTATTTTACATTTGTTAGTGTATATATGCCCATGCCACTCTCTCACTACATCCCAGCCTCCCCTTCCACCCCGTGTCCTCAAGTCCATTCTCAATGTCTGTGTCTTTACTCCTGCCCTGCCACTAGGTTGATCAGTACCATTTTTCTAGATTCCATATATATGTGTTAGCATACGGTATTTGTTTTTCTCTTTCTGACTTACTTCACTCTGTATGACAGACTCTAGATCCATCCACCTCACTACAAATAACTCAATTTTGTTACTTATTATGGCTGAGTAATATTCCATTATATATATGTGCCATATCTTCTTTATCCATTCATCTGTCGATAGACACTTAGGTTGCTTCCATGTCCTGGCTATTGTAAATAGTGCTGCAATGAACATTGGGGTGCGTGTGTCTTTTTGAATTATGGTTTTCTCTGGGTATATGCCCAGTAGTGGAATTGCTGGGTCATATGGTAGTTCTATTTGTAGTTTTTAAGGAACCTCCATACTGTTCTCCATAGTGGCTGTATCAATTTACATTCCCACCAACAGTGCAGGAGGGTTCCCTTTTCTCCACACCCTCTCCAGCAAAAAATAGTGTATTTTTGGGTAGCGTATTCATAGCAGACAGGGCTGTATGGGTGGGTAAAATTGGTTGATTGAGTCATCCTAAAAGCTAGTGGCTGAATATAAATTGCTATCCCTGTAGACAATTATTGGAATGAAACAAAATCAGCTTTACATACCTTCAAAACCTGAGGAAAATAGCTCTGAGTGAAAATAACATGCACTGGGAAACTGTTTTTTAAAAAGAGGAGCATCTTGCCAAAGATTCAAACTCATTCCTCTTGGGGCAGCTTAACTGCACAAGCTTTATGCTAATTGTTTTTATATTAAAGATTTGGCAGCTTTAAAAAAATCTTAAACTTGCACATGCAGGTTCAAAATACCCTATTTCAATGGCCCAGAGTTAAGCTAGGAAAGCATTTCAGATAATGCCAACCTGTAGTAATGCTTGTTTGTTTGTATGTTTGTTTTTAACCTATGGGTGGTTTATAGTTTATAGTTTCTTAGGAATTTGCTTAACAAATGTGGACGTGATTAGTTTTCTGTCCTCCAAAACCCAAATCTGTGTTCTTTGATATCAAGGGATGCTATCTGCCAAATGACAGGCTTTCAAAAGTCAAGAAGACCGTCTTTGCTGGTGAGTGTTATTCCTGCACTTGGTATGAATTCCTCTCACAGCAGATCTTCAGCAGCATAGAGGTTGAGTTTTCAATATCCAGCATTCATAAAAGGGCATAGATTCACACATTATAAAAAAGTGTGAGAAAGAGAGTAAAGAGTACAATGGAGATAGAGTAAGCCAACATTCCCAGGTACTGTGGAGTACTGGCAAAAAGTAAGTAAACTTCTCTTGAATAAAAAAAAAAAAGATAAAAGTTGGAAAGTGGCCATAAGAAAAGTATAATTTGACTCAGAGCTAGTCACTTACAAAAAGTGAAAAATAACTGAGACGATATCAGTACTTGATAGCTGCTATAGTAATAACCAGAGTGACACATAAGGGGAAATTTGGGGAGGTGGAAGTGTTGGGAAGAGTTCGAGCTAAAGGTGTTCATTGTTGAAGGAAAAGTATTATCTGTCTTAATCTCCTGTTAACAAAGTCTAAATAGCTGAGTGAAGTCTTGGAGAACCACGTGAGGGTGAATGTAGGCTGCATTCTATGCTTCTTTTCCAAGAGCTTCTTTTCCATGGGAAAGATATATTTTCACTATAAAAAAACAGTGATATCATTTGCCAAGTGTGGGCCACCAGCATCATCATTAAACTTCACACATTATTTCTGGGGAGCCAGAGAGGTGGAGAGGTGGGTAATGTTGATATCACTGACTAGTGTAATTTAGACACAGTGTGGGGTTAATGGGCACTAGGCATGATCTTGGAGATGGAAAGGGAGAGGATCAAGGAAGAGGTACCTTTGCTCAAGCCGCCTTCCCCACCTCTGACCATGCCTCTGCAAGGGATCCTCCCCGGGGGGTCAGACCTCTTGGTCAGGGGTTCTAGCATTCAGTGGGTTTGGTACTGCTCATAAAGGTCCCTGATGAAAACATTTTATGTTGCCTTTGGGAGTGGTGGGAAGGGATTAAGTTTCAGTCTAGCTCTTAGATCCTGAACTGGGCCAGAAAATTCCTGGTTATAGGCTAAAGCACAGATCCACTCTACTACTGTTCTTATCAACAAACTTTGCCAAGGTGTGGCAGAGCAGAAGCCAAAAGGTCAGTAGTGTCCTAGAATATGGTAGAATGGTATCTTAACTCCTTATTTTATTGGTACTAATAGACACTCTTACTCCCCCATTTTAAAAAAGCATCACCAAAAAGAAACCTTTTATATTCTCAAGACCAAAACAGTAATGAGAGGTGAGGCTAGAGCACTGAATTGACTTCTTGCTGGCACTTCAAAAAGGTTTCAACACTGTGAAATTATCTTGGGAGCTGTTACCTCTCAAACTTCAGGTGGTTAAAGATGATTATAAGACATGTTCTGTTGCTTAAGGATTTGCTGACATCTATTGCCTTTTTTCTCCAAATGACATTTCTGAGTTAATAAAGGATCTGAGATAGATGTGGCCTTGAGCAATACTTTTATTACCATTACTTTCCCACCATCTAACTCTTCTGCCATGACCCTCCCACTCACCCACATCCTACCGCCTTCCTCACTGCGTTATTAATCTGACCTGAATCACTCTATTCTCCTCCAAGAGAACACACCCCACTAATAGCAGTGAATCATAGATACTCTTACTTCTCTAGTCTCTAATGGACTTGATGAAATGCCAGATCTAATAGAATAAAAGGATAGGAACTCAGGTGAAAGGAGTTCTTTAGGTTCTTGTTCAGTATATTACCCTCAATATTAGTTCCCAGATCAACTTTCTGGTTACCTGGTGGTGAACAGGTTTTTATCATTGACCCTCCCCTTATCTCCAGGCTCGAAGTAGCCATCCTGCTCAGTGAGGCAACCTCACAGGTATGCCTAATAGCTAAGTCAAGGGCTCTTTCACCTTGAAGTTGAAAATAAAATCCTTTCTTGTTTAGCTTGACTAAAAATATTAAACAGTTTACCCTCAAAGGTCACTTTTTGATAACAAAGTCTTCCACAGTCTTTACAAGTGAACCAATTACACTGTAGAATTCCATATGAAATATTTAGGTAATAGAGAAAAAAACAGAATGAGTTTGTCAGTTATTCAAAGGGAAACTTATGAGATGACAGAGCACTAAAACTACATCTTCTTCACCATGGATAGGTCTATAGGATGAGATTTGAATTCATGGCAAGAGAAACCTAGAGAAGAGTTTTTGAAGGTGATTTTCAACTTACATATCAGTGTCATTAGAAATATTGAAAGCCAGTTGAGAGAATGTAGTAGACTTTCTTGTGAGTGTTATAAATTTAGTTTAACTTGTCCTGATGGACTTTATAATCAACTTAATCATGTGGATTTTATATAGCTCTTCTTCACCCAAGTGGATTTTAATTCCAGTTTTAAAAGTGTGTATGTATATTTTAAATTGCTTTAAAAATAGCTACGGATACTACCTATCAATACAGAAAAGTCAATGGAATGGAGTTTAGGTCATCCTGAGATTACTGTTAAGATTTTTAAAGTAATGCTAAAGCTAAGAATTTTTACAAAAATTACTGCCATAAAATTTTAAATTGTGGCTTGAAAGTGTGTGCCTGTGTGTATGCTTGGTTGTATGGAGAGAGGGGCAGAGAGAGAGAGATAGGGAGAGAGACACTATTCACTATTCTCTTCTTGCTATTAAAAAAGAAAAAACCCTCATAAAGGTTTTTAGGTTTACGTCATTACCCCACCAACAATAATCACAGACAAGAATGAACGGAAGAGCATTTTACCACACCCTGATGAATAACAAAGTGGTGAATAGTAGCCCTGGGTACTGAAGAAAGTTAAAAACAGAGAAAGCCTGCCTTAGGTTAGTATTAATTACTATTATCATTGAATTCTATTGCCCAAATTATTCTCTATGGTGGAGTAAAGAGTCCTTGCCTTCTGGTTCTCTGGGGCAGTACTTTTCCCTGCCTGAAAAGTTTCATATGGGGGCTTACCTGGTGGCACAATCGTTTTGAATCTGCCTGCCAGTGCAGGGGACACGGGTTCGAGCCCTGGTCCAGGAAGATCCCACATGCCGTGGAGCAACAAAGCCCGTGCGCCACAACTACTGAGCCTGCGCTCTAGAGCCCACGTGCCACAATACTGAAGCTCGCGCGCCTAGAGCACGTGCTCCGCAACAAGAGAAGCACCTCAATGAGAAGCCCGTGCACCGCAACGAAGAGTAGCCCCTGCTCGCCGCAACTAGAGAAAGCCTGCGCGCAGCAACGAAGACCCAACGCAGCCAAAAATAAAATAAACAAATTTAAAAAAAAAGATTTAAAAAAAGTTTCGGATGAAACATACAATGTCATGTGTCAGAAACAACAAACTCCTAATAGGCCAGTAGATTTCAAGTTCCTAAAGACATGGAAATGGTTGCTGGGCTTTATCTAAAGGTACAATGAAAACTATAGGGGCTATATTCCAGATCCTTTACACTAAATTGAGAGTGAAAGGTATGTTTCCATTTTGGTACATAATGGGAGTAAGTAAAATGCAAACTTGTATTTGGGAAAATCATTCGATTCTAACACGTGAAAGTCTGAGATGTAGGTCAACAAATGCACACTTATGAAATACAAGTTCTTCTGAGTACATGTTCTGAAGTTCTCTGAAAATCTGGCTAAAACAATCCCTTATAATATACCAGTTCACATAATAAGCAAGTCAGAACTTTTGCTAGGCAAGATGTTGTTTTCCTTTATGGAGCCAGCAAAAACACAGCTCTAAGCTTAGGTTATAATGATAAAAGGCTTTTGGAGCAGCTTATTTTAGGGAATCATAAAAACAACCCAACCCAAAGTGTAAAGAATATGCAATGCAGAGTGTGCATTATGCTTCAGGACAAATCACTCCGCTTTTTTTCAGTGTAACTGATGCCAATGGATGAGTAAAGGGAGAAATAAATGTACAGGCTGGGACCTGTGGCTTGCTGAGGTGAATAACACCTGTATCACAAAATCATGAGTTCTCTCATTTTGTAAATTCCTTGAGATTAATTTACATACTTTTTGAAAAATTTAGAAGGATCAGAATATATTATCAATTATATGTGGAAGCTCCAAGTCTTCTGCTATTTATGGCTTACATGGTGAGGTGTCCTACACATCACAGCATCTTTTAAAAAAATCTGTGGCCTTTTTTGGGGAGGTAAGTGAAGGGGTGAAAGAACTGTATGATGCATTCCTTTAGATCAATTAGGGAATGGTGAATATAGTTGCATCTCTAGCATAACTATCGAGTGCTTCTTAGATACCTACTGCTGCTTTTCACTGCCTGTCATGAATGCTCATTTAATTCTCCAAACCCTAGGAGGTTGATAATATTATCCCCACTTTATTGATGAGGAAACCGAGGCACAGCGACCCTACCTTACAAAGCACACAAAATGATGGTGCTGGGATTTGAACCTAGGCAATTTGACTCCAACATTTATGTCCTTAATCACTGTATTAGGTTGTCTTCAGGTTCTATATTTACATCCCACTGTTTAGCACTCAGTGAATTCCTTCTGGATCCTAGCTACCTCTAAGCCATTACTATCAGATGTTAGTAAAAAGACAGGGTCAACGTTTAAAATGGCCATTCACCGGGATTCGCAACACTGGCCCGTTAAAATTCCCAACTTCCACGCGACTCAGAAATTACTCAACTGTCTTTTCCTAAACCCAGGGCTCCAACTTAGTTATCTTTGTTGTTGCACAGCAACGGAACATCACCACACAGGAAACGAGGAGGATTATTTTAGACTGAGGATGCCGCTGCCCAGTATTCAGCCAGGGCCCTATCTGCCTCAATCACCCCAATTCTGGACCAACCCAATCTTATTAAGTGATTGTTCTGCTTCCTGTGTTGCACCATAACAGATTTCCTTGGGCTACATTTTCTCTCAGATTTGACGACAAGATTCGAAGCCAAGCTAAGAAATCTAACTTTTGAGGTAGATCCGGCAGAAAACCCGTGGCGGGACCGCAGAGTTTGCGGCAACGAAGGCTACAAAAGAGCTCAACTGCATCCGCCGGGGCTCTCAGAGAGACTGCTAACGTGTTTGACTGTCAACAGGCCATTGAACCCCGCGCTGCTCTTTCGTGGTCTCTGCCTTTGGAGTTCACAAGCTGTAAATTTAACACACAGCCCGCCGCGCGGCTCTGGGTCCCGGGGAGTCTGAGGAAAGGCCTTTGCTGGGGGGAGCGCGGAGAAGGGACTGACGGGAGCCAGGAGAACGGGAGGGGCATTCCCAGGCGTCCTTCACAAACACACAAAATCTAGGAAGCAGGAAGGGAAGACGAAGCAAGGAGAGAGGAGGGAGGGGAAGCCGTGAATAAAAGCGCGCCCCTCCCGGAATCGGTTACTCGTTTCAAGCGCATTACGGAGAGCGCCCGACTGCTGCTAAGGATTGCGGCCGCGCGCGAGTTCCACAGCTCTCGGGCGCTGGGCGGAGCAGAGCCACGCGCCTCTGTCAACCTGGCCAATCACGCTTTTCGGCCCCTCCCGCGCGGCCTCGCCCCGCTCCCTTGCGGAGGCTCGCGGCCGCGCGCGCGCAGTCCCGCCGCTCCTGACGCGGGGCTGAGTGGAGCTGCGCGCGTCAGTCAATCTGGCCAATCGCGGGTCTCTTCCGCCTCCCGCGCGGCCCCGCCTCTCAGACTCTCGGCTGCCGGCAGCAGCTGGGTTAGTTCTCTACGCTCTCCGGGGATGGCGGAGGGAGGTAGCGTGCTGGGCTTGGAGTGGGCGTCTGAGAACTGGACTTCTTCGGGGATTGGGTGGGGAGTCGAGTAGCGCTCCCTTTCCCTGGTCAGGGAACCTCTCAGCTCCACCTCAGGCCTGGGGTCTCTCGAGGGCTTGCTGTAGTGGCGGGAGGGGAGGGAGGACTCCCTGTGGTATTTTTCCCGGTAAAGTTTGATGGCCTTTGTTTGAGAAGCAAACTTCAGTCTCTCCTTTTCAGGGTCTCTTAGCTGCTTAATCGAAAACGATGCAGACAGGAGTAAGTTTATCTGTGCTTGGGCTCCTTATTCCTCAGGCCTGGAGGGTCATTTGTTTTAGGCACAGAGCCTTTAGGATTTAGGGTAGCGTGACAGGTCTGATTATGGTTTTTTGAGTCAAGATTTCAGTTACATTTCCTTTCATTGTGAAGCTGGCGTAATGAAATTAAAGAATTCCTGACTATCCAAAGTTGTTATCCAACTCACCCCCCCGAATATGGCAGATTTTGAGGATTTTTGTCAGATTTTATCCATCAATAAAAACAAATGTGGAGTTGTTCATATGAGATGCTAGCTAGTTAACTTGTCATAAAAAAACTAGTAGTCACCATAATGAGCAACACAATCCGATTTAGGAAAGTAAGTGGAAAACAAAACAAAACAAAAAGCAAGAATGAATCACAACTAAGTGAAAGAAGGAAGTTGGCTGGCTTACTTGGTGATGTTATGTAAAACAATAAAAAATTCTTTGATAAAAATTAAGGAATATATAGAGGTGTGGGTTAATTTGATTTCCGTTTTGTGATTATTTTTTGTTTTTTAGAAGTAAAGCAAGATTTCAAGATGGAAAGTCCATCAGACTCAGCTGTGGTGTTACCTAGCACTCCACAGGCTGGTGCCAATCCACCGTCTCCTCGTACAAGCAGTTCAAGAAAACAAGTATGAAAATCTTAGTTCTTTCAGTGGATCTAGTCTATATTTCTAAGTATTGTGGCAATGGTGGTTTCAAGTCTACTGAACATTGTCAGTTAACGTAATGTGTAAATTAGTAAGTAAAAATTTTATTAACATAATTTTAGGTCTTTCCCCTTAGATAATGTATTGGACCTTCCCCTCTAATTTTCATCTTGACCCAATTATTTTCATTTAGTTTCAGTTCAAGTTTTTACAGCATTCCAAACAGGAAGTTTGAATCTGACATCATGAAGGTCTTTGGGGGAAAGATCTAGGTCGTTTCCTTAATTTGTAACTCTGAAGCACCTAACCATGTCAGGCTTGGGACAATTGCTGAACAAATGTTTGTGATTACTGAGATAAGTGTTTCAGCACTGTTTTAGAAGGGTGCTGGCTCTGCTAATATAAAAAGGGGTTAAAACTTAGTGGAGCTTACAGGAATTAAAGATATTTTGTGATGGTTACTTTAGATATATGGAGACAGAAAGTCATCTAGTGGTGCCTGCCATAGAAACGTACGGTCTTGATTTCTAGTATATTTATTTATATCAAGTCTTGATTAACATTATTAACGTTTGATGCCTTTTTCAGCCTATGAGTGCAACCCTTAGGGAACGATTAAGGAAAACTAGATCTTCATTTAATTCTTGTTATGGTGTGGTAAAACGACTTAAAGTAGAGAGTGAAGAAAATGATCAGACCTTTTCAGAGAAACCAGCACCTTCAACAGAAGAAAACTGTTTGGAATTTCAAGAAAATTTTAAACACATAGACGGTGAATTTGAAGAAAGTACATATTTGAAAAATACCTTCAAGAATATCAATGCATGTGCATCTAAATCACTTGATTCTGAGTCATGCAGTGACCTCCGGAATGACTTCATGAGTGAGAATCTTCCCAAACATGGATTAAACAAAGAAAAAGCAAAATTGGTGAAGCAGATTCAGGAGAAAGAAGAACTTCTTCGGAGGCTAAAACTAGTCAAAATGTATAGATCAAAGGTAAGAAGAATTTCAGAACCATTGCCTAATTAATTTTTTTATTTTTAGATAAATGGTAGGAAAGTATTTCAAAAAGAAAAGTTTATTTTAGCATAATAAGAAGTAAGCCAAGTATCCAGAAACCTGGCTTCCAACAGCTTTAACTCAAATATGTCATAGATTTAGAGTAGAGCAGAAGAGGCCTCTAAACACCAGGTATAACTTTTAAAAGTCCCAGCCCTTATTTCATATGCAGTTGAAGCTTTCTATCTAGTTTCCAGCCCACAGCAGTATTAGAAGCTTCAAATGTTAGCTGCAAGTGGCAATGAGAACAGAAGCAACAGTGAACGTGAATGAGAAAAAAAGCGAAAAATGGACCACAGAGTACAATGAAAAGTAATTTTAGTAATGATCTTTTGTTACTCAATTGTGTGTAACAAATTATTAAAGTATTCCGAACATTTTCTTTAAGAAAACAACAAATGTATATTAGATTTTAGATTTCAACCCAGATAAGGTTGAAGAAAATAGAATTTGGGCACTTGGAAGAAGATGACCCTTACTTACCTGGATCATTCATGTATATTGCAATTGCTCCTTCTTCCCCAGCAAATGTGTCATAAATGATGGAATACTGTATCTTATTTGCTCTCTTGAATTTTTAGGACTTCTCTAAATATAACTACTTGAGTTTTATGAGATAGTGACATTGAAAAATATTAATATCATTTTTTAAAGTACAGCTGTGGTAGAAAAAGTAGATTTTTTTTTAACCCATATTTTTGCTTCTTTACATAGTTTTGCCCTATTTAATGATTCGATTTTTCCCTGAGGGTAAGGATAGCCCAGAGCTTCTACCAAACAAAACAGCCATAGAACTCAATTTGAGTGATAGTTACTTAAAACCATCCTACTTTTTTCCTGGGTAGAAGTCCCATTTATGTCCAATGTGTTACCCTTTAAACCTACTACTCATCGACTGATTTGACAACTTTCATTAAGTAAGTTAGGATGGCTATCTAGTTATTGACATACATTTATGTCTTTTTTTTTTTTCTGTTTCAGAATGACCTGTCTCAGTTACAGATGTTAATAAAGAAGTGGAGAAGCTGTAGCCAGCTGTTGCTTTATGAGCTGCAGTCAGCTATGTCTGAGGAGAACAAGAAACTAAGCCTTACTCAGCTGATAGACCACTATGGGTTAGATGATAAATTGCTACACTATAACAGAAATGAAGAAGAATTTATAGGTGTTTAATTCATAATTTTTTTCTCCAGAATGTCTTTGTGGATGACAATGTAATTAAAAGATATTTATACATTTTAAAGGGAAGATGTAAACCATTAGGGCTTAGAGAAAGGTATCCTGGTGAACCTGGATCAATTTAGGGCCTTTGTTATATAAGTATAAACCAGGTTCTAAAATGAAAATTTAGTGTTTTGAATAAATTTGCCAAAGAAAACTTGACAGTTAAAGAAAGGTGAAAAAATTTTTTTAAATTAAATCATGATTAAAAAAATAATTTGGACAACTGTGGAAGTGAGTTTTAATACATTGTTCTATTTATTGTGGTAGAAGTTTTATTTTAAATGTTAAAAAACAGTCCATCTAGTGAATGTCTAAACTGAAACTTGTCTGAAAATGTCTGCCTCTCCTAAGTTTACGCCTCTCCTAAGTTTATGCCTCTCCTTTGTTTCCACCCATTTACCACATATTTCCATCTGGATGGTCTAGCAGGTAAGCACATATGTTCAAAATTACATTAGTTTCTGTCTCTTCAAATTTGTTACTTGTATTCGTCATCTCAGTTAGTGAAGTGATCATCTATTTCTTATAAAACCACATGTCCTCATCACCCACTTCAGGGCATCACAGCATACAGGGCCTTTTACATTCATCTACCTTTCTAGTTTTATCTGTGAAATAGGTAAAAGCTAGCGTATCTACTCCATTAACAGTGACTCCTCAGTCAGAAACCCACCTTCACTGGGATGGGGTTCTGGCTGCCATGTTGTACGTTATCTGTCATCCTGGCCATAGATGGACCCAAGCATCCCAGTCCTTGAGAATTCGGAATTGAGCTCAAGAAAAGAAAGCCCATCTCTTTTTGTGGCTGGAGCTGTTGTATGTGAACTTGAAAGCAGAAAAGCTGGTGTGCTTAAGTCTGCCCTTACAGAGAAAGGCAGAGATGACGGAGAGAGAACTTTGTGGGTCAGTGGCTTCTTGGTTCTGGTTTCCAGTCTCTTGGGTCCTTTTAAGGGCTGAGACAGCTTTACTTAGTTGTGTTTTTTTTCCCCCCAATCTTAAAAGAAAAGTACTTCCCTACTACTTGGTAAACAGCCACTACCCTAAGCTTCCCCGCTCCGCCCCCAGCTGCTCCTTACTCTCAGCCCAGTCCTTCCCCGTGATCCAACAGACTATTAATGTTGGCATATCAAGACCCTGCTCTTGCATGCATTCGAATTGTTAATGCCCATGCCAGTAACCTAACCCTCACCCCGGCCTCAATTCTTGCTTTCTAGACACGCCATCGTCATTGGCTTCTGTGAACCCAAGAGGACTGGCCTTCCCTGGCTCTGGGATTCCCAGATGGGCATCCCTGGGAAGCTGTGCTGACCAGCCTCCATTGCTTCTTGCTGCTCAGCCAGAGGTCCTAAATGTGGCAGGAGAAGTGGTTTCCCTGGTGATGGTGCCAGCATTTGACTGCAGCTGCCCATTACTGACTAGCACATCCCCTGGAGTCACCCTTACACGTCCATTTGGGGGAACTACAGCATCAATGGGACTCTGGTTTTGGGAGAGTTGGGGAGCAGTTGGTGCTATAGCAATGGGGATTTCTAAGGCATTGGCTAGGTGCTGAGGGCTCCAACAGCTCAGTGAGCACTTCTACAAGAGGAGGTGGATCATGGAGTATGGATGGGGCTTATGGGAGAGTTTGGGGCCTAGGGGTGCCCATGAAGCAGTCCCCTTTTTAATAATTTCTATTGAATTTCACCTCCATTTAATAGGATATATTTATTAAGAACTACTGAATAAGAATTATTTTTATTCATTAAAATGAAAGCTAACACTTAGCACTTGCTTTGTGCCAGTTTTAAAAGTATGTTAACTCATTTGAGTTTTACAATTATCAACATCCCAATTTTAAAGATGAGGAAATTTTAAGATTAACTAGTTATTTAGTGACAGTCAGAATTTGAACCCAAGCGACCCAGCAACAGAGCTCATAACCATGTTATGTTTGACCCAATTAATTATATATATTACTACTTGATAATATAGATAATATTTTAAAGGGCTATAAAAATACAAATATAATTGCTCTTAGTTCAGCAGAAGCTGAGAGGAATCAGTACCATAAACATATCAAGAGAGAGGACTGGGTTCCATGACCCATGTGCCCTTCCAAAGCACCTGCCAATAACCCCAAAGCAGAAGATGCCTCTTGTTGAAAGTGCTGCTACTAGAATACAGCTTGGGGGGGCAAGAGGCTCTTGCTAACCTCCACTCTATTTATGCCTCAAAGCTGAGGCATTCAAGCAAGGAGCATTGCCAGAATCACTCAGGGTAGACACTAAGAAACAGAAACGAAACAGGCTGTTAAGACCTGGGAATCCACAGAGCACTGTCCAGCGAAATTTGTGGCCTTGCCTTAGTAGCAAATGGAGGCTCCAGTAGCTAACTTAGGTGACATGGAAATGTTACCAATAGGCACTACCCTGCTTAATCAGCCAAATCGACTACTTCAGGAGTCATTCTAGGTCTAAGGGGGGGAGATGTCAAAATGATGTTGGTTCTATTTTCCTTACCATTCCCACCACTGATCACTATACAGGTGATCAATTATGGTACTATCCTGGCAATTTCTAAATAGAAGGTTTTAAAACTTCTAAATTTTTTTTTCTAAATAGAATGTTTTATAATTGCTCTCTTGCTTTACCTACACCAGTGTACATTGGGTATGGTGTTACTAATTAAACTTAACATTTAATTCACAAATTGCAGAACATTGAGACATTGACACCCTTTGGAGATTGTGGTTAATGATCCCAATGGTATTACCTTGGAATGCAGCAGTCCATAGGCTATGGAAAGGCAAAGCAGTTTTCTGAACAGTTAATCTTCTCATTACTTATTTATCATCATCTACATGAATAAAGTGATAAACTATTTCACGGAAATGTAAGAATTCTGATCACCAAATTCCTTTGTGTGTGTCTGTGTTTCTCCACACCAAGCAATTCTCAAAACACCATCTGGATGTCCTACAATTCAACTAAATTCTGACACATCTATCTGGAGACAGCATCAGATTCTACAAGTTAAGGGCTCAGACCCACAAGACCGCCCTCCACTTCAGATGCCATTTGAAAACCCAGATTGTTACCTGTGCTTCTGACCGGCTGGCAATAAATCAGAGGTTCCCAAGATTCCCTCCTTCCTTGGGTTCAGTTAATTTGCTAGAGTGGCTCACAGAACTCAGAGAAACATTTTATTTATCAGATTACCATTTTATTATAAAAGGATGTAACTCAGGAACCTCGGGATGGAAGAGATGCTTAAGGCAAGTTATGGTGAAAAGCTCAGAGCTTGCTTGCTCTCTCTGGGCACACTCTCCAAACCTTGTCCTTCTGGGCTTTTATGGAGACCTCATTACATAGGCACAATTGATTAAATCATTGGTCATTGGTGATCAATTCAACTTCCAGCCCCTTTACCCTTCCTAGAGGTGGGGGTGGGGGGTGGGTGTGCGTAAAGGGTGGGTGGGTGGATGGGAGGTTGGGACACAGGGTTGGTTCTCCTCGAAAACAGCCCCCATCCTTAGGTGCAATCCAGAAAGTCACCTCATTAACATAACAAGACACCTGTACCTCTCTCATCACTTAGGAAATTCCGAGGGTTTTAGGATCTCTGTGCCAGGAATGGTGTCGAAGACCAAATATATATATTTCTTATTATAAATCACAATATCACAATGAGAAAATGCTTTTTTCCTGTTTACTAAACTATCGTGTGGGGCACAAAATTAAGTTCTGTTGCAATATATATGAATATAGAAGATTATGTCATGTTTATGTAGAACGTCTATGTAGAAGAAAATATGTTGTAATTTACAAATGATTTAGGGCTTGGTAAAAGTAAACAATTCACCTTGTTCCCATTGGTAGGACAGGGAATAATCTTAAACATCCTATTAATTTTTTTTCTGATGATAGAGAAATGCTTACTGAAGAAAATGGGAAATATAGAAAAGTATAAAAGATAAAAATCATTCATAATCTCATAACATTTCTGGTAATTTTATAAAATTAGAAATACCAGTAGTGGCTAAAAATAATTTTTTGTCTTTAAGACTTTCTGTATTTCTACTGTGAAAATAATTTTTGATCAAATTAAGACAATAAAATAGATCTTGAATATATTCTGAGTTAAAATCGTGTTCATTCTTGAATAAAAATCATTCGTGTTACTTTAGACATTTATTCATGCAGGACGTTTTTATAATGACTAAGGCTAAAATCAATCAATTTGCTATTAAAAATATGCCACTAAGAGGAGACTCTACTTAAATTTCCTTATATAAGAGAGACAGAAATCATTTTAACCAAATGAAATTATTTTTAAAACGACTGATTTGGTCTTATGTTTCCCACCAGCATTTTTACATTTGAACGAGAGCAGGAAATGTTTTCATCCTTAATCTTTCAACTTCAGCCTGTAGTATTGAAATCTGCTCAGCTTGTTCTTTTGAAATTTTTGTTAACTTTTGCTGTTGCATCATGTTTTCATATCGTTCTTTGGCAATCTTTTCACAAGTCAGTGTAGACCCTTATCCCAGAAATGAAGAAGAAGGAATTATTTGGATTATTATCTATACTTTTAAATACAGAAACAGCACTCAGAATCAATTAAACATATGGAACAAATACGGGTAGCTTTATAACCACTGTACAGATTTTAGGAATTATGATCACTTTTAAAGAAACTGACAGTTGATTAAAGAAAAAAATCTTACCCACTGCATTACAGATGTCTTTTCTCTCTGAGACAGCCACCAGTTCTTCTCGTAAATTGCAGCTTAGGGTATAATTTGCTACATCTTTTTGATTGCTGTACCTTCTCAGTTTTTTAAGCAGCTTTTTGCAGTTTTCCACATTCTTTTTGTGGGTCTGAAATTTTTGTTCCCATGACACCCCACAGAAATAATTTTGAAAAAAATATATTTTATAAAGACATTATTCTTAAAATTTAAATACATTGTCATCATTAGGACATCTTACCATCATATCCCTAGTACCTAGCATAATACCTGCACATAGTGGGTACTTAAATTATTTGTTGATAGATAGAATGGTATGTTAATACACATTTTAGAAAAATATTTGTATATTCTTAGAAATAAGAGAAGATTTAAAAAACACATAGCCTTGAGATTACTTTGTTTCCATCTTATATATGTTAAACACTCAAAACTGAGCATTGTTAGGCAATTAGGGTAAAACAAAGCCTTTACAATGCAAAGGAAAGACTATCAACACTTCTACTACATAAATCTTAGGTAACCTAATGTGAAACAGGAAATTCACCTACACTCTGATATCTCCCAAGGGGTTAATTCAAATGTTAAAAGAAGTGCTTCACAACCTAAATGACTGACAGATGAATGGATGAAGAAGATGGGGTACATACATACAATGGAATATTGCTCAGCCATTAAAAAGAATGAAATAATGCCATTTGTAGCAACATGGATGGACCTGGAGATTATCATACTAAGTGAAGTAAGTCAGACAGAGAAAGATAAATATAATATGATGTTGCTTATAGGCAGAATCTTAAAAAAATGATACAAATGAACTTATTTACAAAACAGAAACAGACTCCCAGACTTAGAGAACAAATTTATGGTTACTGGGGGAAGGGAGAGAGGGATAGATTGGGAGGTTGGGGTTGACATATACACACTGCTATATTTAAGATAGATAAGCAACAAGGACCTACTGTATAGCACAGGGAACTCTGCTCAATATTCTGCAATAACCTAAATGGGAAAAGAACTTGAAAAAGAATAGATACATGTATATGTATAACTGAATCACTTTGCTGTACACCTGAAACTAACACAACACTGTTCATCAACTATACTCCAATATAAAATAAAATTTTTTTAAAAAAAGAAGTGCTTCAGGCTACCACATTGGTTACAATTGCAAAGACACTATTTAGAGACCTCTAATTACATCCTGAATATCAGTATAAAAGAGCAAGATTTTGGTAGGTTCTATTTGAATTCATGATTTGCAAACTATTACTTTGTTTAAATCATTCACAACTACTGGAATTATAATGATCAGTATCCTTGAGACCTACCTTATCTAAAACAGCAATGGTTTGCTCCATTATTCCAATCTGAATGGCAATCATAGTCTCATAGTTTGGTTCATTTAAGTACTTTAAGAGGAAAAAAAAAACCCCACAATGTATGTAAGGATATTTTTTTCTATTTCTTTCAGTAGATAATTTTATAAAGATTATCTTAGTTTTGAAAGTTACTGTTTCTCATGAAAATTATCTATCCAAGTTAGGATTGACTTGACTTTAGTGTCATGCTATTTACTTATATTTGACTATTGATACACTCATCTATATACTAATAGTTACAAATGCCTAGAGTTTATCTTCTCATTCATTCATTCACTTATTCAACTCACCAAATATTTATTGTGTCTCATTTGAGAGTGTCTCATTAAGTCCCATATTAACAGTATCCCAGTTAAAGATACTGAGGGAGATAACAAAGATAGATAACATGACAGAGACTTCAAGAAAAAGAGAACGTGTAGTACGATTAGTTGCCAGAATGTATGTAAGGTGACATGCAAATTAAAAGGTGGTTTGAGTTGGGCCATGGTTTCTCTGAACTGGGGAAATCAAAAGGCTTTATGGATGAGGTGGCATTTAAACCAGACCTTGAAAAATAGATAGATTAGGGATGTGAAAAAAAAATGCGGAAAAATATTGCAGGTAGAAGAACCAGTATAAGCAAAGGCACAGAGGTAGAATCCTGGAATATAAAATCAGTTTGGTTTGAGAATACTGATGTGTAAGAGGAACAGTGGGAATGAATTTCAAAAGATAGTTTGAAGGACACCAAACGCCACTTAAGGATTTCAGAATTCATGTGCCAGGTAAGAAGAGGAGCATTAAAATGTTTGAGCGGAGTAGTAATGTTATTAGACCTGAATAGGAATGTGACAGCAGTATACAGTATAATTAGAAGAGAAAAACCCAAGGTCAAGAGACTAGTTAGGAGATTATTATAAAATACTCTAAACCATTGAAAAGGAAGGACTGAAGCAAGGTAAAGGCAGTGGGCATAGGGAATGAGGGAGTAAATGGATAAACTAGTCAAGACTTGGAAGACAAGGGAAAGAGCGGAATCAAAGAGGACAACAACTTTAACCCTGAGTGAATGGCTGAAAGAACAGAAATAAGCAAAATAAGAAGAGGAGCTGTTGGGAAGTAGGAAATACAGAAATAGAGCTTGAGAAAGGTCAGGTTCAGAGAGCTTAGATTGGAATTGGAATTTAATTGGAGTCCAGAAAGCTTGGATGAGTCTTAGCAGTGATCATGAAAGTCAGAAAAAGAGAAATCATCAAAGGAGAGGGCATGGAAAGAAACACAGAGCTGAGGGCAGAATCTTAAAAATAGCTATACTTAAGAGAAACAAAAGAGAAATGAGGAAAAGAGGCAGAGTGGTCTGACATGTTGGAAGAAATACAGGAGAAAACAGGGATGATTAAAGCCAGAACAATGGGCAATTAAGAATGAAGATGGATGGACTTCCCTGGCGGTCCAGTGGTTAACACTCCGCGCTTCCACTGCAGGTTCGATCCCTGGTCAGGGAACTAAGATCCCATATGCCACGCGGCCAAAAAAAAAAGATGGACAAATGCTACAGGGATGGTTATGACTGGGAAAGGGACCACTAGATTTGACAATTAGGAAATTCTTGGTGAACTGCAAAACAGAACTATACTACCGAATGGGTCACAAAGAACCAGAGGCAGCAAATGTAAACTACCAGAAGAAACAGACAGAATTCATAGTCACATTATGAACTACTTCTGGCATAGAACATGCTTGACATCACAGAGGCTTCTTATTAAATACTGGTTGAATGAATGAATACATTAATGAATGAAATTAAAATTATATAGTGGGGGGCAGGGAGAACTTACCTTTTGACGATCTCTTGAGAAAAACAGCATCTGAATATCCCGAGCCTTCTGACTTAGATCTTCCATTTCCATCTCCATTTTCTTATGTTCCCACTCGATCTGAAATATTCCTTTGTGGACTTCTTTACTTTCCATCATGCTAGCAACTTTCTTTTGTCCTTGAGTCTTAAAGAAAAAGTACATTCCGATATTCATATAATATGATTCTACATACAGGAAACAGAATATTTGAAGCTGAATGCTTTTCTTAGAAAACGCTTGGAATGCAGAGATAATTCTATCCTCTTTCTTAAAATGTAGTAGATATTAAAAAATTACTTGTGGGCACAATCTGATCACTATAAAGCATGGTAGTTACTGAACAGAAGGGATTATAAGATACATTTGAATGGCATAGCCAATTTACTTTTATGTCAGTGATTAGGCAGGAACTCCTCTTGCCATCACCCATCTACCAATCTGTATGCGTTTATACCCCTAGTCTGCCCTGCTTTTTGACACTATAGATAAAGGATTGTAATTTAATGCAGCTAGGCACAGCAGTATCTTGTTGGTAGCTAGTGGAAAAGCAAAAACATTCAATGGGTTAAATATGATATTTAAACACCTAGATGTTTTGTACTTCGTTTCAAATTGCCTACATGAAGTTCAGGAATATTTTCATGGAGTTGTTCTCCCAGATTGCTAACAGTGAAACTACTATGTCTCTAAAATAAATTTGTATGTGAGCTCCATCAGTTAATGTTTTATATTTTTCCTCCCTTCTCCTTCAAGAACTTAGTTTTTTCAAGTTCATGCCACTAGACTATACCAACTGCTACTCTTTCTAAAAATTATTTTCATCTTTTGGTCACTGCTTGGCCTCAGTTCCTTGAATTTCCCACTTTCAATGCTCTTTTCTCTATCTTGCTCAGCCACCCAGCTCCCATGATCATACCCTTGATCTTGTCATTGCCAGTTCCGAAATCTTAAGGTCAAGCATTTCTCTGGAGCAGTATTTCCCAAATGTGGTAAATATTGCCCCACCAGGGCACATTCAACTATGTCTGGGGACATTTCTGGCTGACATAATTGTAGGGGGGCATTGCTACTGGCATCTAGTGGGTAGAGGCCAGGGGGGCTGCTAAACTTCACACAATACACAGGACATCTCTCCCCAACAAACAATCATCCAGCTCAAAATGTCAGTAGTGCTGAGGTTGAGAAACACTTCTGTCGAACTACCACATCTCCTCTCTCCTTTCCTTTCAGTCAACTTTGTCATAAGATTTATTTTATAGTCCTGGTCTCAACTTCCTCACTTCATATTGTTTCTTCAGCCATCACCAATTGAGCTCCTGCCCCAACCCTCCACTAAGACTGCTCTTGTCAAGTAATTGACATAGTGCATGGTTCCCTCCTCCTTGGAACTGTTTCTCTCATGGTTTCTAGGTTTCCTCCTATCTCACTGGCAGCTCCTTCTCAGTCTCCTCACTTAACTCCTTCTCTGCTAGATCTTTCAGAACTGGACTTCGGGTGTTGGCCCAAACGCCCTCCTCCTATCTACCCACTTCCTACGTGGTCTCAAGCAATCTTGTGGCATAAATTATCTATATGCAGATATCTATATGTAATAATCCATATGTAGTTAAATATATGTGATCTACATATAGAACACTCCTAAATATATATCTCAACCCTGAATTCTGGCTATTAGATATTTCCACTGGGGTGTTCTATAGGTATCTCAAATTTAACAAAAGCCAACATTCTTCATCCTATGTCCCCAGCCAAGGCTATACCTCCCCAGTCTTTCTCATGTCAGTGAATGACACCATCGCCTTCTCAGTTGCTCAAAAGCCAAAATATTAAGATTTATTCTTGATCCCTCTCTTTACCTGACCCTTCACATTCAGTCCATCAACAAATCTGATGATGGTTGCTCCTACCCTAACAACAAAAATTGAAGGAGAATTAAAAATTCCTGAGATAAACAAAAACTGAGGGAGTCCATCATTACTAGATTGCTCTACAAGAATTGCTAAAGGGAGTCCTTCAAGCTGAAATAAAAAGCAAGTAGATAGTAACTCAAAGCCAAAAGAAATAAAAAAAACAAAAAAACTAAATAAAAAATGTAACTACATAGGTAAATATAAAAGCCAGTATTCTTGTATTTTTGTTTGTAAGTACTCTATTTTTCCTGTGTGGTTTAAAAGAAAAATGCATAAAATAATAATTAAAAATCTATGTTAATGGACACATAATATATAAAGATGCAATTCATGATAATAATAACAAACTGGGGGAGAAACAGAGCTCCATGGAAGCAGAGATTTGCATACTACTGAAACTAAGTTGGTGTTAATTTGAACTAGTCTGTTATAAAATTAAGATGTTAATTGTAATTCCTAGGGGTAACCACTAAGAAAGCATACGGAAAAGGAAAAGAGAAGGGGATCAGAATGGTACTCTGCAAAAAACCCCAATTATCTACTAAAGAAAGCAATAATGGAGGGACTGAACAACCACAAAATATGACATGCAGAAAACAAATACCAAAATGGCAGCAGTAAATTCTTCTTTACCAGTAATTACGTTCAATGTAAATGCATTAAAGCCTACAATTAAAAGGCAAAGATAGACACAATGGATTAAAAAAAGATCCAATAATATTCTGTCTAGAAGAGACTCACTTTAGATCCAATGACACAAGTAGCTCAAAGGTGAAAGGATAGAAAGATATCTTCCATGCAAACTGTAACCAAAAAACAGCTGGAATAGTTATACTAACATCAGACAAAATAAACTTTAACACAAAAATTGTCTTTTATATGCTGATAGAAGGCCAATCCTTCAAGAATATATAACAATTATAAACATATATTCACCTTAAAACAGTTTCAAAATATATGAAGCAAAAATTGACAGAATTGAAGGAGAAATAGACATTTTAATAACCATAATTGGAGACTTCAATATCTCACTTCCACTAATGGACAGAACAAGTACATAGATCAATATAGAAATAGAGGATTTGAACACTACAAATTAATTAGACATAAGAGACATATACAGAATTCATCACTCAATAACAGCAGAATACACATTATCTGCAAGTGCAAATGGAACATTCTCAAATACAGATCACATGTGAGGCCATAAAATGAATCCTAATACATGTTAAAAGATGGAAATCATACAAAGTATCTGCTCTGACCACAAGGGAATGAAACTAGAAATCAATAACAGAAAGAAAACTGGAATATTTACAAATATGTGGAAATTCAACACCACATTATTAAATAATCAGTGAGGTCAAAAGAGAAATAAGGGATATTAGAAAATACTTTAAAATGAATGTAAGTGAAAATGTAACATACCAGAACTTATACAAATCCTTCTCAAACACTTAACAAAAAATTGAAAAGGAGGGAATATTTCCAAACATTTTATGAGGCCAACATTACCCTGTTTGATTATCAAAGCCAAAGACACCACAAGGAGAGAAAATTACAGGTCAATATCCTTGATGAACATGGATGCCAAAATCATGAACAAAATATTAGCAAACCAAAGTCAACAGTACATCAAAAGGATCACACACACACACACACACACACACACACACACACACTCCTAGACATATGTTCAAACTGCTGAAAACCAAAGATAAAGAGAAAAATCTCAAAGGCAGACACATTATTTTAAGAGGAACAAAGATTAAAAAAATATAGTAGGCATCTTGTCAGTAGTTCCGTAAGCCAGAAGAAGATGAACACCTTTAAAGTGAAAAGAATAAGAGGGAGAAAGAAAGAACCTGTCAATCCAGGGAACCCAACAAAATATCTTTCAATAATAGAGGTGAATCAATTTCAGACAAGGAAAAACAGAGAATTTATTACCGACAGACTTGCAATTCAGTTGTTAAAAGAAGTTTTTTAAGTATAAGGTATATAATACAAGACAGAAACTTCAATCTATACAAAGAAAGATCTCTTGAAATAGTGAAATTGGAGGGGAATAGAAAATGCTTTCTTCTTACTTTCATCACTCTAAAAGATAACTATCTATAGCAACAATAATAACAATATATTGTGGGTTAAGAGCATTTATAAAAGTAATATGTATAGCAACATTAGCACATAATTCCCAAATAGCACAAAATCCTCAAATATTTGGAAATTAAATAACACACTTCTAAATAACCCATAGTAACTTCTAATAGGAAGTTACAAGGGAAATTAGATAATATTTTAAATGGAAAGAAAATAAAAATACAAAATTTCAAAATTTGCAGAATGCAGCTAAAATAGTGCTTAGAAAGCAATTTATAACATTAAATGTTTATATCAGAAAACAAGCAAGGTCTGAAATCAATTCTCTAAGCTTATCAAACTTATCATTAGGTGAGGAGATTGACTCTAACAAAATAATAGTATGTATATTAGGATGAACATTTAACTCCATGGTCCTGAACTTCTTTTACCTTAGAATTACCTGGCAAGCTTTAAAAAATGGGGTCTGGACACATTTGTAAACTTGTTCAGGTGATTCTAATGTAGAGTCAGAGTTAGCAACCACTGGTTCAACTGAATGAAAATGATTTACCATAGAAATGGGAGAATATGAAAAATATTTGGTACAGCAGGTGATATGTTGGTTTTTTCTCCTTAAAGCATGATAATTACCCGAATCACAGAATTCAAGTCTTCAATTATGTTCTTGTTGATGAGGATTGCATCAGAATAATCCAGCAGTAACTGGAAATTCTCCAGTTCTACTTGCCCTTGTTTAAGGAGGATTTGGATTGTCAAATTCAACTGGAATTTCACTTTGTCTTCCTGTAATCTAAATTGAAAAAGACTTTAAAGTAAGTAGTTGTAATACATTTATATTCAAAATTTCATCTATCATCTGATATATAAATTTGATAAAATATATCTGATATAAAAATTGAATATAAAATTCAAAATTAATTTTCCTTAAGTTGAAGGAAAACATGCTGGAGGTTAATGTGGAAAATATTTTCCCAATGACAAGCTTTCCTAGAGGTCTCTATGGTACCTCTTCTTACTGATGTGGAATTACACTTGGGCTGCTCAAAGAATGGTATGGACAGAAACACATTCATAAAGTTTTACTTCATGATTAAGAAAAGATTAATATGGTTTTGAATGTAAGTGGAAAAAATAGAGATGCTACCAAATAACAAATCTGTTAAAGTTCTGACTTTGTGTATTGATCTCTGACATTATATTAACAATGTTTAATCTGCATACTACTTATCAAATCTATTTTTAGGTAATTCATATTCCTACTTATCACCTAGATCTGAAAATGATGTTTAATGATGAATTTGGGAACATCAGAGAAGTATTTATCAATGTGGCTGTAAATACAGCCAAAAGTGAAGCAAGGACTTAAAACAGTAACCCAATTACTCTGGAAAATACAACAAGCTCCCTTGAAGAAAAAATATTAGCTGCTTAGGCCTCTACATGGAAATTTCTTGGATATCTACTTAATTTTCCACACAGTTTGCTTGTGTGGCTTGAGCTTAAAAGTACTTACCAGCAGAAACGTGTTCTTTGTATTTTCATGTGGAAGGAGATTAAAATAAAAGATTTTCCCCAAGTTTGCCTATTTGATTAAGTCACAGGAATGTGAGGTATAGTATAGGGAATATAGTCAACACAATTGTCACAACTTTGGGCTTCCCTGGTGGCGCAGTGGTTGAGAGTCCGCCTGCTGATGCAGGGGACAAGGGCTCGTGCCCCGGTCTGGGAGGATCCCACATGCCGCAGAGCAGCTAGGCCCGTGACCCATGGCCGCTGGGCCTGCGCATCTGGGGCTTGTGCTCTGCAACGGGAGAGGCCACAATGGTGAGAGGCCCGCGTACCGCAAAAAAAAAAAAAAAAAAAAAAAATTGTCATAACTTTGTGTGATGATAGATGGTAACGACCTATCATGGAGATCACTGAGTAATGTATAGGAATATCAAATCACTATGTGCGCATCTGAAACTAATTTTGTAAGTCAATTATGCTCCAAATTTAAAAAAAGGGAAAAACAGAAATTGAAGAGTAAAAAAAAACTTGACCATTTGCAGTAAGAACAGTGGAGCATGTAGTAGGCAAATTTCATTCTGAAATAAGGTCTTATGTAACAAAATGCACTTTCTCAAGGAGAAGTTATAAAGCCATGAATATAGGTAAGCCAGTGCCAGCTGAAAACCAGTGAGTCAGCATTCTCTCCCCATGATAACACAACCTAATTTAGCCCTAGATTTTGAATAAATGAACATGAATGAAAGGTTCAAATTACAGGGTGAGCTCACGGAACACTTTTTCAATTTCATGTTGCACCTTCTCATCATCCTCAGTTCTCCTCTGGAGGAAAGCCACCATATCTACTAAGCCAGCTGCTTTCTGCTTTACCTGAAGAAAACAAACCACCAACATCTCAGAACATACGGAGCTTTAGAAATAAAAGCAAACTAATTTTAAAGAACTTTAAAAAAATACATCTTTTAACTTTGCTACAAAACCTTAACAAGTCCAACTTTCTAAGAAATAAACCAAAATTTAAATCCTGCCATTATGTAATATAAGAAACCCAAAACCTACATGGTACCTCCCATGAATAATTAGAAAAGTATCAAATTTGCTTCTCACTGAAAGACAATAAGCAAGCAACTAGAATTTTTCTTATATCTTATCATCTTAGATAAAGTTTTACAATCATAGATACTTTAACAAAAATATGACAGCCTGACGCATGCGGCACACAATTTAGGTAATCTGGTGGCAGGGCCAGGGGGCAAGGTGTGGTCAAGAAGCAGCAAGAGGAAGAAGTCTCTTCCTAATTAAACACACTCTCAAATTGCTACCCTTTGTTACATTAACAAAATATTCTAGCAAAACTATAAAGCTGATTCTGGTGAAACATAATTCTTCTATGCAAAAAGGGATGAGGACTACTCAGGACCAGAGCAGACAGGAGAAGTTGTATCTACAACAGTGTTGTCCAAGAGAAATGTCACGTGAGCCATCGATGCAAGCCACATATGTAATTATAAATTTTGTAGGAGCCACATTATACAAGTGAAATGAAACAGATGAAATTAATTTTATTATCTTATTTAATACAATATATCCGAAACATTATCATTTCAACCCGTAAGGAATATAAAAAATATTAAGACACTTTCCCTTCTTTTTTTCATGCTAAGTCTTCTAAATCTGTGTGTATTTTCCAGTTACAGTATGTCTCAATTAGGACTGTCCACATTTATTTCAAGTAAAAAATAACCCCGTGTGGCTAGTGGCCATCAATTTGGGTCTACAAGTACTTAGCCCTCAATAGGACTGAGGTTAATATTTTATTTCTTTATCATTATTATTAATATTACTATTACCCTAGTGCGAAAACCTAAATAACTAGCTTTTCTAGAAGCACTGACCACCATAAACTATATATTTGATACTAGTACACTAAATGAAATGAAATAAAATAATAAAATGTTATTATATACTTTCTGTTCATTTTCCACTTTCGCTCGTCTGGTCATGCAGAAATGTTCCCAGACGGAGGGGTCCAAGCCTTGTGGCATGTTATTAATACTGTCCAAGTCATCCATGGCTTTCATTAACTGGGCAAAGGCATCCTTATTCAATTTCCCAGATCCTGGTCGCTCTCCAAAAGGCACAAGACTGGTCGTATCTGAGTGCACTTTTTGTTTGTGAATCCTGGTATTACCAATAAAAGCCCATCAACCTTTCACATTCTCACATACAAAAAAAATCACTGTTAAATTAATGCAACCCTTAGCAGAGGTGTGATACTGCAAGACAGTTTCCTGTGGCTAGTGGGTGGATTACCCCAAAGAGAAAAGCACCCACTTGGACCTTCTTCCATCCCCTCTGGATCCCCAGACATGACCTCGGCTGGACTATAGATGTCCCCAGTTTCTGTCAGCACTGGCAGTTTTACCTGCACTAGAAAATGTCTCCCTTCTGGGCATTTTAAGCAGGTAAGTAAATGCCTGAGGGAAGTGTGGATGTCCCCTGGTTCTGCCCCATACATCCCCTGCTGGTATCCTTGTTGCAGGTGAGTAGCCTGGAGAATGTTCAGCTATATGTGCAACTGGAGAAGTGCCTCTTTTTATCTACATTAATGGATTAGTTTTGTTTCCCTGGCCTGCAGCTGGGAAGAGAAGGGTACAGAGATTTGTACCAGGCACTCACTCTCAAGGTGCTTTACAATACGTCGTGAAGTTACTATTGTTATCCTCTTTTTCTAGATGAAGGAAGTGAGGCTCTGAGAGAAGTGACTGGCCAAGGCCATAGGTCTGATAGATGTGGAGTTAGGATTTAAAGCTAATTCTGTTGGACAATAGAGTTTATGCTTTTTCCACTGCTGCCTCCCAGTATATGGGAGGTCTCACTTCTTTCTTCACAGGCTTATGTAACTCACTCCTTTAAAAATAGGGAAACAAAGACATAAGGCTTGCTCTAGACTGAATTCCTCAGGTTGCATGTAACCTGTCAAAGGTGAGAGAATGGGTTTGCATCTCAGACACAAATGAGCCTATATCTTTGTGACAAACTCCATGATTCCTACATTATGTCTAATTAAAAATTATGGAAATCTGAATTTATAAAAATTTGGAAATCTGTGAAATGTAGTTCTAATGCTACTCTTGGTATAAAAATCAGATATTTTAGAACTCTTCTGATAATGGTTATTTTCAATCATTTATACTGGCATTTTTCAAACTTTATCTTGAACACAAATCACATGAGATGCTCCGAGGAAAGGGTATTGGTGGTCGAATAAGTCTGGAAAACATTTCCTACTCTATTTCTTATACTTGGGGATGCAAAGGCTACAAAAAGTTCTGAAATGTTCTTCAGTAAAGAAAATCTTTTAACTTTATCTTTTTCAACCCAGTATTTCCTTAAACTTATTTTGTCCTGGAAGACTTTTATGTGTAATTCCAATTCATACTGCAAGGGACTCATACTTGCTGGAACACATCTTGGGAAAAACAGTTTATAAATCTGTCTGCCATCTGTGTCTTACGAGGAACTACTTTCATGTATAAAATAGAACCTATAATAGCACTATGATTACTTAGATACTTAACTATTTTTAAATAGTAAAAAAGAAATCCTTAGTCTTCATTGCCTACTGTAAGATATAAGAATGATCTTTAACAAACTGAGTTATGATCAAGACACTTGAACATTTTCACATAAAAGATGTTACATTGAATATTACGAACTAATCGGGAGAAAAAGCTGACATCTAATAACGCTTACAAATTTTTTTCTCAAAAACATGATAACAAAGAGGAAACAAACCTTGGTCGGCGTTTAAAAAGTTTGTAGAGTATATCCACCTGATGACTGGGAATTTCAGAAAATTCCTTTTTAAAGCTGCGATCTAGAACCTAAGGGAAAACATATCATTGACAGGATTGTAACTTTGTTCAGAAGGCTTTTATTTGTTGACAATACTCTTTAAAATATAGGTTGTGTCACTTTGATTTTAAAAATTCATGAAAACTTGGTTTATAACCTTGTTAGAGGGTGACCACTCACTGTGCAAGGATTTAACAAAGATTTACTTTGAACAAGAAGCACCTCAGTAAATTTAAAACATTACTTCATATAAGAGGTCTTAGAAATCATTCAGAACTGAAGTTTCACAAAATGATATTTACCTGTAAAACATGCAAGTTACCTCTATTTTATTCCATTCCGTTCTATTCTATTCTTCTGTTTGCTTTTCTATCCTATTCTTTTCCATTATAAATCTGCTGATCATAGCCTACTAAATTGATTTCATAACCAACTAATGGGACTTGCAACCTGAAGTTCAAAAAGCTCCAAAGTCTACATGAGCTCTCTCTTTTTTGTACAAGAGAAAGCTTGAACGAGAGAAGTTTTAAAAAATTTATTTTACACAGTGATTTTTAGAAATACACAGTGGCATAGAATGAAGTACACCCGTAACTGTGAATTACAGTAGGAGAAAAATCTATGAGGAAATTAAATTATATCCCTCTTAATCTTCCCCAAATCCAGGCAGCAGCAACTCTATTGCATTAGCGAGTGGGTGAGACAACAGCTCTCACTTTGTCTTCCGCCAGTAAGTTGTCGTAGTGTTCCTTGTACATATCGAGGTCTTCTCTAGATTTCCGGATGGCCTCTGTAGTCTGGCTCTATAATAACATCGGGAATAGAAGATTGGAACTGGAGATTTTTCAGGATAAACAAAAATATTGGGGATACTGAAAAGAACAAGGAATTCCCTAGTACAAGATAAATGTGAAGTGAAGTATCGATTACATATAACATTCACAGAAGAAAGTAAACTGACTGGAGACTGAAAGGACAAACATCCACTCACCTGTTTCAAAGGGTAGCCAGCTCTGTATGTGAGTGTAAGTGACTAGGGAGCACACTACACTCTTGGCAGGGCAGTATGGATGATGAAATTGCACAGGCTTGGGAGTTGCACGGACCTTGGTTCTGAGAGACTGAATATGTAAATGGACAACGGCCAGACCGTATATAAAGATAGAGCCCTGACCCATAACCTACAACTAGCCAGGAGGGGAAACCACAGCCTCTGCAGCGATCGGCCCTAAACTGCCAGGACTTGGTCAATAACTTTCAGCTTTCCTAATTTTTGCCACCATTTTCAACTTAGGACCAACCAGAGAAAGCCAAAGCTCCTTCCTAAACCAAGCACATAGGTTGCCAAGCTTCTAATTAACTTGCTCCAGGCTTCTCCATGCCAACAACTTCGAATCAGGGAATAGCTGAAGCCCTCTCTTCTATTCATTATAAAGCTTTCTCATCCCCTGCCTGGCTTTGAGTGTCTGCCAAACACAAGTGATGGTGGCTGATTCCCTTACTATACCAAGCTCTGAATAAACAGTCTGCTTATTCTCATTTGGAGGGTCTTTATTTATATCTACAGTTCCAATTTCTGGTGTGTTACACACTAATGAGTGACTTAGCCTGTTACCCGTCTCTCTGAGATGGACTCCTCATCTACAAAAGAAATCCCGTACTCTGTAGGGTTGTTATAAGTAGGGTTGTATTTAGAAGGTGCTTTGCATATGCTCTTTAACAGCCTCTTGGCAACAATAACTACATATGTCATTTGATACTTTATATCATTCATAAATGTCATTTATTAATACTAATAAAAGCTGACATCTTTTGAAAATTATCATGTGACATGTATTTTGTATTCATTGTCTCTTTAATGAAACATATCTATTCATGCTCCTATTTGAGATTTTCAAACTATGACAGCTTTTCATTCTATAAGCTAAGCCATTACTTATATATTTAGTGAAACTTAGGGTGCCAAAAGGTCCAGAGAGAACAACATTCCCTAGAGAAGAGCTTGAAAATAGCTTTAAAGTTTATGTGTCTTGTCCAAGGTCCCATAGCTAGTCAGTGGTTAAAAGTGGGCCCCTTCAACCATGAAGCCACATGGCCTCATTTTATAAACCATATGTCATATGAAAGTTACATAGTTCGTTTGACTAAATGATTGCAGACGCAGAATCACATAACTTTATGAACAGATTGGAGTGGGCACTTTCATCTGACCCTGGGGCAAAGTCCCAGACAGGGAGCCAAGGAAAGCACACAGTTGAGTAGGAATGTAGAAGGAAGGAAGGGGCTAGGCATGTGAGCTCTTGTTAAGAGGGATCCCCTTTGTCAGAAGATGCTTGTGCTCAGGTATCAGACACTATACTTACTTTCTCCTCCTGCTTCCTTGCAAGGTAGTTGTTCAGGAAGGCTTCTCTGGAGCTTATTTCTTCATCCAACAGTAAGGAAAACACAAGGTTGTTTATTTTCAATTCCTCCTACAGAAATATTTAAAAAGGGGGGAAATGATCAATATGCCTACCTTTGAAAGGACTTCCTGTTGAGGGTCACAGACTTGGCACTCATCAAGCAAGTTTATGACATACAAGTAAGAGAAATTCTTTTAAAGAAAAAGGGAATATAAACTTGCAATAACTGCTCAGTAGTTTTTACCTTTTTCAATTTTCATTGTAAGATAAAACACATACATAGGAAAATACGTAAAACAAATGTATAGTTGAATGAGTTATTATAAAGGCAAAACACACTTGTTATCGCCACTCAATTAAGAACTAGAACTTTACCACTTTACCAGAGCCCTTTCCATGTGTCCCCATTCTAATCTCAACCCCGATAATAACCATTGTCCTGACTTTTATAGTAATCACCTCTTTATGTTTCTTTGCAGTATTATTACCCAAATATGTATCTCTAGGCACTATTGTATAACATGCTGGTGAAAAAACTGTCACATTTTAAAAGTCTCTTATAATCCACAGGTTCCCTTTCAGCCCTTTCTTTTCCTCACATTTATTTGCAGTTATCTGTAGTTTCACCTAGTCTGGGTTTTGCTAACTGCATACTTATGGCAAGTTTTTCAGAGTCCTTTATCCCATGTATTTCCTGAAAATTGGCAGCTGAATCAGAGGACAGATCAGACCTATGTTTGATCCTTTTATGAAGATCATAAAGGATATTGTGCTTTTTGATCAGGAAACAGGTAGTATCAAGTTGTCTTTCTTTTTGAGATGTTAGCAGCTGTAGATCTCAATGCCCGGGTCCATTAATCCACTGGGAGCTGCAAAATGGTGATGTTATATTTCTATCATTCCTTTTTCACTTACTGATTGAAATCCTCTTATAAAGGGACGCTTCTCCCTATCTATTTGGTTACCTAGCAGTTTAGTTCATACAGGAAAACAGTAAATACTTGACACTTTCTCTTTATTAGTTTTTAGATAATAAATTTGTTATCCTTTGACGGCATTTTTATTTTTAAAATATCACACATTCATTAATCTAACAAATTTGATAGGTTTCAGTTAATTGCAATTATTATTATCGTTGAATCTTAAATTGTCCCATTTAGGGGAACTTTTAAAGTTGACTCCTGAGTCCTTTTGATGTTACTTAGTAGTCTTTGATAGTTTCCTCATTGTCTTGTATGAAAAGATGTTCTATCTTTTTAAAATAACAGCTTTACTAAGATGTATTTCACGATCCATACAATTCACTCCTTTAAAGTCTGTAATTCAATGGTTTTTAAAAATCAGATTACCAGTTGTGCAACCCTCACCACAATTTTAGAATATTTCATCACTTCTAAAAGAAATCCATTAGCAGCCGTTTCCCATTTCTCCCCACACCTCCCAGAGGTCTTCATGCCTCCACCCAAAGCAACCACTAATTTTAACTTTCTGTCTCTATGGATTTGCCTATTCCGGACATTTCATATATATGGAAACATTCAATATGTGGCCTAGAGTGTCTGGCTTCTTTCACTTAGCATGTTTTCAAGGTTCATCCATGTTGTAGAATGTATTATTACATTCTTTTTGTAGCTGAATAATATGCCATTATAGGGATAAACCACATTTTATTTATCCATTCATAGTTGTTGGACATTTGGATTATTTCTACGTTTTGGCCATTATGACTAACGCACTCTTAAGACTAATGCTGGAGCATTCATTCCCAATCTCCCCCCACCTAACTACCATATGCATACATCCTCTCCCTGCTGGGCCAGTGATTATGTTCTTCTATCTGTGGCCACGATAACTGAGGAACAGCCCCTCTCCCATCGCTACGGGTCTTGCTGGGTCCTGGTAATAGTGCCCTTCCCTTGCCTCTTTAACTCTAGGGATGACACTGGCTTCCCATCGTTTCTAGTCTCTGGCTGTTTCACCATTCTTTACTGTTTCTCTTAACCCTGCCCATACCTCAGTGAAGAGTCCCTGCATTACCTCTCTTAAACGTAACCCTTTCAGGGTACCATTCCTATTAGGACCCTGACAATACAGACATCCTCCTGGAGGTTCCTTAACCTCTCTCATCTTTTTTGGTTGGCCCCTTTGCTTTGGTGAGATACATCTTCCATTAGCTTCCAGAGAATGGGTGCATATAAATTTTTGAGACCTTGCATTTCTCAAAACATTATTCTCCTTTCACATTCAGTTGATAGTTTGGTCAGGTATAGAATCTAATGTTAGGAATAATTTTCCCTCAGAATTTAAAGCCTTCATTCTTGGTCTTCTTGCTTCTAAGTTATTGTATGCTTCATTTATATTCTTACTGCTGAATCAAATTAAGTCAGATTTTTCATCTGATCTTTTAGGGCATGTATATTATTCATTCATTCAACATACAAGATGAGCCCAGCCCTTTGCTAGTTGCTGGAAATACAAAAATGAACAAGACAGACTCGGTCCCTACCCTCACGGAGCTTAGAGTTTTGGGAGCATTAAAAAATGATTCACAATAAATTAAAATTCAGTTGTAATAAGTGATAGGAAGTAAAAGAACAGAGTATATAACAAGAAGACCTAACCTAGTCTGGGACCTGACAGATGAGTAGATATAGCCCAGGAAGCAGAGAGGTGGGCAGAGTCTTACTGCCGCGTTGGGAGGAAGGAGATGTGAACAGGAGGCAGAGAACTCAGCATGGCAAGTGAGGGGGGCGCCACAGATGAGGCTGGAGCAGGAGTCATGGCCATCGAGTGCAGGACCTGGATGCCAGACAGGGTGTTGGTCTTTGTCCTAAGAGCAATGACAGGCCCTGGAGGCTCCTTAAAAGAACAAGTCATATAAGTAAAGCTTTTATTTACCTGGCTGACAGCCATCTCCGCCCTCACTCTCCTTTCAAAGAGTCTTTTCAAATGTTCATCAAAATTCTGTGTGCTTTCTTGAATAGAGTTTTGAAGTTTCTTCATTTCTGTTTCTAATGACTAAAAGGAAATCAACAGCAAAGTTAACATTTAGGAACATCAAATGTTCCTAGGAAGTGGTTGTTTACATTTTGCTAAAACAAAGGGGCAGGTGGAGGGCAGGCCTCGTGAGGTACTCTGGGCTCCCCCTTTAACCAGAGATGTTTCTGCTGGGTCTGTTATATTGTGAATCTGAGATTTTTGCTTAAAAAAGATTACACTGGGAAAAAAAAGTTAAAATCACTGATCAGGGCTAATGATGCAAGCAGACAGAGGTCCAGTAAAACAAATTGCAGCAAAGCTTTCCAGAAAATTCTGACTCTCTATACAGGACAGAAATTTCCAGGCACACAATCTGGCCCTAAGAAATCTTGGTTTGTTTTTTTAAGTTATGAATACAGTTGGTGGTTGAAAAACGTGGGTTTGAAATGTGTGTGTCCATTTATACGCAGATTTTTTTTTCAACAAATATGTATCACAGTACCACACCATCCACGGATGGTTGAATCCACAGATGTGCAGGGCCAACGGTAAAATTACACTCGGATTTTGGACTGTGAGGAGGGTCAGGGCCCCTAAGCCTGAGTCATTTAGGGGTGAACTGTATATATACATATTTATGTTATTTATACTCTCTCTTGTTTTCTGTATGTTTTCTCCCTCTATATAGTTCTACATCAGAAGGAAAAAGTACCACCTCCTTCTTTAAAATTCCAACAAGACTTAGCACTAAGCACACAGTAGGTAGGTGGAAAGATATAAATTTACATTTTTAAAGAGAATGACATCTGCAGATCAATCCTAGACATACTGTTACAAACTATTTTTACCTTAGAAATTTTTGGTAACTTTTAAATTTTGATATAACTTCAAATTTACAGAAAAGATGCAAGAATAGGACAAAGAATTCTCATATGCTTTTAACCAAATTAATCAACAGTTAATATTCTACCCCATTTCCTTTATCGCTTGCTAAATCTCCCCCCCTTCCTCTCTCTCTCTCTCAACCATTTCAGAATAAGCTGCAGACACTTGAATACAGGCTAGTAATTTTGGGGTCTGCCACTCAGGTTAGGTCTGTCTGGCGTTTCCTATGCTTAGACCAGCATGTACATTTCTAGCAGGAATGCTCCACAAATCATGTTGTATCCTTCCCAGTGCACCACTTCAGGAGACACAATGCTGCTTCGTTTCACTTTGGCTGATGTTAACTGTGATCACTGGGTTAGGTAGCGTCTTCTAGTTTCTCTATTGTACCGTTCCCGCTTTTCCATTTGTAATTGATTTGTGGGAAAATACTTTGAGACTATGTAAAAAAATCTTGTTTCTCATCAAACTTTTAGCATCCATTGATAATTCTCACCTGAATCAATTATTACTATGATGGTAGAATGTTGTTATTATTTTAAATTTATTTTAAAAAACCAAGTTTTCTCTATGCTGGTTTAATAAAGGAAGAGACTAACCCTGGGAAGATTATGGAGAGAGAAGTTTAGCAAAATGTATAGAAATATATGATACAAGGAGAAACACCACCTAAATTAGGCTAATTAAGCAATGAGGAAATATTAAAAATAAAACAAATACAGCTCTGGGCCAATTTGCTTGTAATAATTTATGACACTATCTCATAGGAATGGAAAAATCCTATGAATTGTGGCCTCCTAGTAGTTGTTTATCAAGTTCAGGTGTTTCTGGATAATGGAAGCATCATTATATGGCAAATGGCCAAAGACACAGCCTCCTGAGGCCAGATTGTCCAAGGGTCCCCTATGCACCCTTCTTTAAACACTGAGCTTTCAGGCCTTTGAAGCTCTCTGGTCTGAAAGGAACTTTTTATGATATCAAAATGGTCTTTTGCTAAAACTGTTCTTCAGATGCCCCACACTCTTCTCATTGCAGGCCCTTCTCCAGGCTTTTCCATCTGCCTGCCGTCCCTTCCTCACTCTTCAACCTGTTCATTCTTTCTCATTCTTCTAATGTGAGAACAGATGCCACTTTCTCAAGGAAGCCTTTCTTGGGTCCTGTCTTGGGCACTATCGTGGGTCTTAGCAGCAAAGGCTGGCACAGGATTCCAGTGCACATGCTTTTGACACCTATACGGGGGTGAAGGAAACGGGTAGGAAGGGGCAGGAGCTGAGCTATGATGTGCTCTCAGGTGGCCCAGCCCTGGCCTGATTCTCAGGGGTATAAGGGTAATAGAGAGGCTCTGCTGACCTGTCCCAATTTGAGCCGAGAGGGCTGGACTTTCATACCCCCATCTCATCAGTCAATTGCTGGCCGTTCTGGGTGGGAGCAGTGGTATAACCTTGCGGTGTCTCTGGACAATAATGCCCCCTTGGTCAGCCAAGGACAAGACTCCGGTGGCCTTGGGTATAAGCCTTTAGCTGCAGCACTCACAGCAGCAAAGGGACGGGCAGGCCAGCCTGTAAAGGGGACCAGGTGAACACCCCGATCTAAGTCAGTGCCTCTGTGTTTGCTGTTATAGAACTTGTCCTTCCTAATTTATCACACTGTAGTCAAATAATTATTTTGTGGATGTCCAGTTAATATATAACCCCCTTCACCACCAGATAGTGAACACTGAGGGTTGAGGGCTGTGTCTTTCTATTCACCACGTGTCCCTTGGATCTAACGTTGGTGCACATAGTGGGAACTCAAGGAGTATTGGTTAAAAACACAAGTTTTTCCCTCAAACATTCCTGGGGAAATCTAATTTTGTCTAAAAATGTCTGTATCAGATGCTGAGAAATGAGAAGCAGGGGAGGTGAGAGATGGGAGACCAAGTAGGAAGGATGAATATACAATGCAGAATCCATCACACCAAGATTTTCTCCCATTCCCAGGACTTCCCTGGTAGTCCAGTGGTTAAGAATCCACCTTCCAGTGCGGGGGACGCGGGTTCGATCCCTGGTCCAGGAATATCCCACATGCCATGGAGCAACTAAGCCCCGCCACCACAACTACTGAGCCCATGCGCCACAACTACTAAGCCCATGCGCCACAACTACTGAGCCCGCATGCTGCAACTACTGAAGTTTACGCGCCTAGAGCCCGTGCTCCGCAACAAGAGAAGCCACCGCAGTGAGAAGCCCGTGTGCACCGCAACAAAGAGTAGCCCCCCCCTTGCTGCAACTAAAGAAAGCCCAGTCGGTGCACAGCAGTGAAGACCCAACGCAGCCAAAATATAAATTAAAAAAAAAAAGTTTTACAAATGAGTAAAAAAATAATTCAGTGTCAGGGAAATAGGTAGAGGTATAAAATGAGATAAGATTTGCATTAGTCAATGATTGTTGAAGCTGCATAAGGGCGTCATTATATATGTTTGACATTTTCCATAACACAAAAGTTTTTTTAAAAAAAAGATTCTTTTAAAAGAGGGGAAATAGAGACAGTGAACATCAGTTTTTCGAGGAGATATTGAGCAGTGGATTGAGAAGAAAGTGGAGTCAAGGGAGTGTTTGTTTTTTCTTTTCTTTTAACTTTTTATTTTGAAATAAATTCAGACTAACCCCAAAGTCACAAGAATAATAGAAAGAACTCCAGAATCCTGTTCAAGGGAGTCTTTTTTCCTTTTGTATAAGATGAGAGATGTATACAATGACTACAGCATGTGTCTATGGAAAAATCCAGTAGAGGGGGGAAAACTGACGATGCAGGGAAAAGGGGCAAATTGCTGGAGTAACAGCACTGAACAGGTAAGATGGGATGGGACCTAGTGCACGAGTGGAAGACCAGGCTTCGGCAGTTGCAAGGCCATTTCACCCATAAGGAACAGAAAGGCAGGGAGGATCTCTGGATTCAATGCAGGTGGGTGGTAGATGTGGCGGGAGAGGCGTAAGGAAAATCTCTTTTAGTTGCTTCTCTTCTCCCAGTGAAAAAGAAAATAAGGTGAGAGTGAGTTGACGGTCAGGTGTTGGAGGTTTGAGGATGGGGAGAACACATGAAGTGGCCCTCTAGGATCTCGCTAGGATCTTGTAGTCCACCCACCAGCAGAAGCTGCACCATGTGGTTACTTGTTAGAAATGCAGAATCTCAGGGTCCTTCTATGTCCTCAGAATGATGGACTCTGAATTTGTATTTTAAAAAAGCTCCCCCAGGTGATGTGGATTAAGCTAGGGGGAAATTGAAAGCTAGGGGGAATAGCATTGTTGAGCAGCTTTAGGGACACAATAAAGGTTAACGTCATTAGACTGAAACCAGTCAGTATTTTTCCTTTACCCACTGCATGGTGCAGGTGCAGAGAAGGTTGAGTCCTGGCTTAATCAAGGCTGAGGTTTTACCAGGTGAGCATGGCCAAGGAGCAGGGGGTGAAGGTGTAGGCAGCAGGCTATTTTACAGTGCAAGACTGTGGAGTAAATGGCGCCACTTTAGGCGTCTATACTCTGTAACTTCTTGAAATCTTTACTGCATTCAAAACTACTCATTTTGGATAATACACAAAGACATTGTTAGAGGACTGCAGTGAATAAAAACAGGGACAAGTTAACAATACGTTCAAAGGAATTGTTCACCATAAAGCTGACAAACTGCCCTGCCTCAAATGATGGTATGATTTTACTTCCTTCACAGAAGAATAAATATCATTTACTTGGTTGTATACCATCACCTTTTACATCTCTATTATAACTGTAAGCACTTTTAATGTGGGAATGTTTCCTTGTGATGGAAGGATAAAAGTGGGAGACCTGCATTGCAAAAATCTCAAATTAGAACTTTATTGACTGTGTCATTTTTCTCTCAAGTCTTTTCCTTGAAATTGAGAGCAAGTCAAGCAACAGTATACAACTCAAATTGACGTAGACAATAGAGAGCAGTCCCTTGCAGTGCCTTGAACATACTACCATAGGTGTTCATTAGATATTTGAAGAATGAATGACCAAATGAACTGTAATGATGTGAAATTTGAAATCAATAAGAACTTTAAAAAATTGCTACATGTTCTTTTCGTTTTAAATTGTAGTAAGCCTTTAAATTTATCTCCACTCGCTTCTTCAAATTCTCTTGAGAATTTAAGCCCAAACACCATCTCTAGGCTACTAAAGACACTGAGAAAATAAAGAGCACTTCATTTGAAAAGATACTGAAACAAAACCCTTGCTAAGGTAGGTTATATTCTTTGCTCTTCTGACCTTTCTATACTTATCTCTTTCTTCATTTAATTCCTTGACTTTTTTCTCATACTCTTTGAATTGTTTCTTTTCCTTTTCAGACCACAAAGCATCAGGTTTTGACATGAAAGCAGGTTGAGGAATCACCTGAAGATATAAAGGAAAGCATATATTCTAGGTTAAACATAAATATAGCAATATAGTCAAATTCAGAGTTATTGTTACAGTTTAAAAAAAAGAGTCCTTTAAAAGGGTATAGTTCTTCACATTGGCAAGGCAATGACCTAACACTTTGACCAAAGGATATGAAAAAATGTTACAATGGTTTTTCTGTCACTTAAGCGAGGGTAAGCATTTTGGGATGTACCCTGACTCTTAGGTGACAAGTTCAAAAGTGTGAGTTGATATCTGCATAGCTAGAACTATGCCTGAGCTCCAGGGATACCTATGTCAGGTATCAAACGGAATGTTTCTTGGTGTATCTGGAAAATTAGAGGTGCAGTATTATCCCTACTTTCTGTAGAGACCCAAACAACTGTGGTTGTTTTTTTGTTGTTGTTCATTTGTTTGCTTTTCATCAGATTGGAAGGCAAGCCTGGTGTTTCAAACTTCTTCTTCTTTGCCTGATGTGGTAAGTGTATAAGGTACTGGGGGGTGGTATATTTGTCGCTGTAGAATTTCTACAACTCAGGTTCACGTGGGAAAAAATGGTCACATTTCAGTAGCTCTTTCCATCCCATTCCACCTTCCACAAGGATGACCAGGAATCTCACCATTCTCAAAATGTCTTCCTTCTTGACTTCCAGAACTCCTCCCATCATGTCCATGAGGGCTCGGCGTCTTGTGGTGGGGCCCTTGGGAAAAAGCCAAGGTCAGAGAGGGTCACTGAGACAGAGGTCTGACACTCCAGTGGCACTGGGGACAGCCCCCCTGTCCCCAATGTTAGAATGACTGCATTTAGGATTGGGGAGGGTGGGCAGTGGCATGCATGGAGGGGAGAAGAGGAGGCCACTGAGATTCCAGTGACCTCTGACCACAACAAATGCCTTGATGTGTTTCTATGGTGGAGTACAAGGCTATTCAACCAAATTAGGAACAAATATCCCTAAAAGGAAAAGGGTCTTAGGTACCATTTAAAAAAACCGTATACCTGTGACAGAAGCAATCGCTCCATTTCACGGGTCACAAGCAATTCTGTTTTGGCTTTTTGCTGTGGATTAATATGTCTCTGAGCTGTAATCTGAAAGAGAAAATGTGGTCTCCTGCTGTTATTCTTACAAAATTCAAGCCATACTTTCTTTCCACACACCGGGAGGAGGTTAGAAGGGATTAAGGAGATAGAGGGACTATCCAGATTTTGCAACCAATTTCCTATCTTGGAATGAAGATGAGGTCCAAAATGAGAGAGTGAGAAAAATAGATGGTTACTGTTAACAGGGACTGTATGAGTGTTTGTTATTACTTCTAAGCAACACTATTATCTTTTGCCTCAAAGTAATCAAGATGGTTTCATGTGACCAAGGGTGTTCTCTTTGAGTTACTTTTTATAAATGAAGTATGATTATATTTGAATTGTCTTCTTTAAGCATTTATTTGTAACTGCATTTGTGCCAAACACCTTTTAAGAAGGCTGTCCAGTGAGCCCCTTTCTCTGGGACCCATACTACTCTAATGGCTAGATAATTACTGGAGCTCCATCAGCCTCATTCCCATTATATGACCCAGCCTCCATGGGTACAGGTGCTGGACCCAAGTTGGACCAAGAAGCCCCTTCCCAGGCGAATCCAGAACTAGGACTAAGAGATTATAGTTTGGACAAATTGCTCTCTTGAGCATAGGTGATATAACATAGAAACTGCTAGAGGCAGCTGAAATGCAGAGAGAAGTGAGTCAAGAGATGAAGAAAGAGCACTTCTGGACTCTCCACAAGGTTCCAGTGTGTGGTTCCTGCTTCTTTCTAGGCTTGGTGTCCAAATCTTCTCTGGACTCTACAGCATTCATAGAAAAAATCCCCATTATTGCTGGGGCTGTGTTAACTGTTTTTGTTACTTGTAACCAAGAATGCTACCTTATACAGTTGCTTCTGGTAGCAAAAACAAGAAGAATAAATAAGAGCCTGGAAGACGTCATGAGAAAGAAGGGAAGAGATGATGTACGGATAATCGTACCTCAGTACTTTCCACAATAAGGGTTCTCTCTGGCTTCTCACAGTCCTCAAATTCTGGTTGCCAGACTGATTCTTCCAACTCCAGATCCAAAACGATTTCTTGAATTCTTACATTTTTTTCCTTCACACGTGCAATTTCAATCTCTTTTTGTTTATATGCCGCATCAAACTCATTATTGAAAGCAGTTTTTACCTTGTAAATAATATCCTAAAATATCAATATGTTATTATAAACACACCATGTATTATACCTTTCCTGGCAACATGGTCCCACAGCTTTACTTTCCCTCCAAAATCACTTTACAAATTATAAGTAAAGTAATCTTTCTAAAATACTGTTTATATTAAGTCACGTCTTGGTTCAGTAATCTATAGTGGCATCCCACCATGGGTAAGGTTAAGCAACAGCATAACTGTTATACTACAACGTACTTCCAGAAACGCCCGATGTAACTCAGTGTGCAGGTATATTGATAAGTGGGTAATGGCTACTTGGAGGCTCTTTGGGCTATTCTCTCTACTTTTGTGTATGTTCTTAAAAAAATCCATCATAAAAATATTTAAAAAGAAATATTCAGTATTAAAGTTGGGAAATATCTTTTCTTTGGAACCAGGTTTGGGGAGAGGAGGTGAGGAAAAGATGGCCTCTAGAGGTCTGGAGAATCTTCCAGAGAAGCACAACTACACACAATATTCTTCCTCTGTATGGACAGGTCATTTTCAGGTAGAAAGGGAACCCAAGCTGCCCAGTTGGATCAGCCAGTTACTAAGGTGGATGTGGGTCCAGCTGGATTGCCCCTAGCTCTGCTGGTGAGTAGAATGATGGGTCAAACTAAAAGTAGACCTGACTTTACCGTCAGACTTCAGTCTATATATCTATCCTACTGAAGATGAAACCATTAAAGCAGGGTAGAAAATGATCTTAACGGCTCGCACCAGAATTTCTCTCAGGCTGAAATTACTTTCGTGTAGGAAAACACCTTAATAAAGCAGCAGGAAGGTGAGACACTGAGGGCATAGGTCAGCAGAAGCTAAGCAACAAAAGGGATAACTCAACAGTTCTCAGTATAAATGCACAGGAATTTTAGGTATTGGAGGAGACAAAGAAGAGAAAAAGATAGGAAGGGAGAGCAGAGTAACACAGCAAGAGGCTAAAACTCAAATTTCAGACATGGCTGAAGGATCTTCAGGAATAGGAATGGCCAAACATTAAATTTCAAACCGTCTGCATTGGTGCAATCTCAGTTACTGAGTTTTCGAAAACCTTCAGTAGGCGTGGCATGTACAGGTGTGTTCTGAAACTGACTTGTTTGGTGGAAAGCAAGGAGTAGGAGCTTAGAGCCTGAAGGACACCATGCCTTATCCCTGAGCCCCAGCACTTATAGAAATCTTAGAGAGGAAATTGTATTTTCCTAGATTAAGGAGATAGATAAGCATTCACATCTTGATCTTACAGGGAGGTCCTAATTGACATCTGGGTTACCTAGAAGGTGGCATTCAAGGATTTCTTTTATCTTTGAGTTTCCCGAAGATCTAAGTAGAAAAATGGTTTGCGGTGTTAGTCAGTGGAGGGTGCTCTTTAGAAAACCTGGTATCACAGAACCCACACCAAATGGATGAAAACAACTCTTGTCCACGAGCTCTGTTTAAAGAACATGGATGCTAGCCATGTGGATATTTCTCTGTGTACTTTAAAGACATCATTTGATTGGCATTGGATTTCAATTTGAGCCTTTGCAAGACACCTCATGGAAAGTTTTAGAGATTTTCAAGGGTAAAGAAAAAATTCACCCACTTTCAGTAATATAATTTGGTTGATTTTCTCCTCTCTGGAATGAAGTTCCAGTTGGCTTGACAACAAAGAGGTAGGTACCCTAAAATCAGTACTCAGACTACCAAGCAGGTAATTGGGCAAGTTGGTATCTTTTGCTGTCCCATCTTCTTCCTCTTCTTCATCCTCCTCTTCATGATGCTTTTTAACCAAGGTAATTGCAGACTGAACCTCTACAATTTCCTTCTGTAGCTAAATATAGAAAAAGATGAAATGAAAGTTATGCAATAAGAAGAATTCTCTAAAGGGCAATTTTGGGACAACTTAATTATTTCAACAATCATTTTAAGATGTTAATTGTCTTGCCAACAACTGAATTTAAAGTGATGTCCTGAACCTGCTGAAGAGAAAGCCTCAGAAATTGATAGACTGTAGATAAATCATAAGAGTAAAAATTCTTCTTGATAGTGTGTAATATTCATATTTTTCTGTCGGGACGACAGCTTCTCATAAATATTTTGAGTCTTTCTTGGTACTTAAGCATTAAAAAATATACTTTCTCTTCACATTTTACAAAGGAACTTATTCACATAGGACTGGTATGTGTATGTAAAAAGAATTAAGCATGACTTCATTTTAGTTTTAGAAAAAGAATGGATGCAAAGTTCTGGCCAAAATGAAACTACACCAATTGGGCAGTGTTTTAAAGTTGTTTGACAGAGATTACTGGAAAAAAAAAAAAAAGCTAGGATTGCTTTAGGAAAACCATAAATCCCACCAAAACAGATTCTACTTCATCCTTGGCCAACTATCTTAAAACACAATCCCCAGTGATAAGAGGTGGTAAAAAGAGTATGTGTGGATGAAGAACTTCTGACCAGGACAAGAACAAAATCCCAAATCTCAATTTTAAAAGTATATCATCATATTTGAGGGATAGCCAATGTTGTTAGGATATAGGCTCCTTACGTGGATATAGGCTCCTATATTCATTAGAATATATTCCTACACATAAACAAGGAATATAAATATAAACACAAACAATATCTAAACGTATTTTAAGTAGTATTCCAACTCAAATCTGTATGAAGGAAATCCTGAAAGAAAACACGTCACTTATATAAACACATATATGTTTAAAATTGTACTTTAAGACACTCTGCTTCGATCTTTTTTTGCTGCACGACTCTCTTCAATTCTTTAAGCTCCTCATCTGTGCGTTCTTTCATTGGGAAGTTCTCAACCACACGTGGAATGTGAAAGCACTTGGGAAAAAAAGAGCAAAATGAAATAAATCCATTTTTAGAACAATTGTGTGTATCTGGGGCAGAGTGGGGCATGTTTTCTCTCAACAAAATTAATCCATAGGTTATCATGCATGAGTGAAATGGCCCATGGAAGCTTTCTTTAAAATAAAACAATGTAGAGATTATCACACTAAGTGAAGTAAGTCAGAAGGAGAAAGACAAATACCATATGATACCCCTTATATGTGGAATCTAAAATATGGCACAAATGAACTTATCTATTTTGTAGACAGAGAACAGACTTGTGGTTGCCAAGAGGAAGGAGGGAGGGAGAGGGATGGACTGGGAGTTTGGGGTTGGTAGATGCAAACTATTACATTTAGAATAAATGTAGATAAACAACAAGGTCCTAATGTAGAGCACAGGGAACATTACTCAATATCCTGTGATAAACCATGATGGAAAAGAATATGAAAAAAGAATGTCTATATGTGTATAACTGAGTCACCTTGCTGTACAGCAGAGATTGTCACAACACTGTAAATCAACTCTACTTCGATTTAAAAAAAAGAAATAAAATAAAACAATGTATGCCTTCAGTACTGGTGTAAACTTTGTATAAAAAATACTGTGCTTTTGTGAAAGATTTATTTCTAGAGCAGTGCTTCTCAACCAGAAGTGATTTTGCTGGCCACTGTCTCCATCCTCTCCAGCCCCTCAGGGACATTTGGCAATGTCTGGAGACATTTTTGATTGTCACTGATTGGGGTGGCGGAGTCTGCTGGGGCCTGGTAGATAGAGGGCAGGGATGTTGCAAAATCCTCCAATCCTTAGGTCAGCCCCTACAACAAAGAATTATCCAGCCCCAAGTGTGCCGTTCTCGAGAAACCCTGTTTTAGAGCAATACTCAATCACATAAACGGAGGGTGATCAATACTTCATTATCTAAACAGGGGGCATATTTGAAAGTGAAAAAGGTGCTGTTAATAGTTACTCTAGGACCACAGGCATAAACTGGGACTCTTGGTCACCCTACACAAAGAGGGAAACTGTGTTGGGAGGAATCTCAATAAAAAGGCACAAAAAACAGTCCTTTAGAAAATGTGAAGGCAGGGGCGTCCCTGGTGGCGCAGTGGTTAAGAACGCACCTGCCAATGCAGGGGACAAGGGTTTGAGCCCTGGTCCAGGAAGATCCCACATGTCGCGCAGCAACTAAGCCTGTGCGCCACAACTACTGAGCCTGCGCTCTAGAGCTTGCGAGCCACAACTACTGAGCCCTCGTGCCACAACTACTGAAGCCCGTGCGCCTACAGCCCATGCTCTACAACAAGAGAAGCCACCGCAATGAGAAGCCCACACACTGCAACAAAGAGTAGACCCCGCTCACCGCAACTAGAGAAAGCCCACACACAGGAGCGAAGACCTAACACAGCCAAAAATAAAAAAATAAATTAAAAAAAAAATATCATAAAAATCTCACTGTGAATATTTTAAAAAATAAAAAAGGAAAAGAAAATGTGAAGGCAGGTACAGGTAGAAATGTGAATAATACGCAGAGCAACTAAGCCCATGCGCCACAACTACTGAGCCTGTGCTCTAGAGCCGGTGAGCCACACTACTGAGCCCACGTGCCACAACTACTGAAGCCCGTGTGCCTAGAGCCCGTGCTCCACAACAAGATAAGCCACTGCAATGAGAAGCCATGCACCGCAACGAAGAGTAGCCCCCACTCACTGCAACTAAAGAAAGCCCACGCACAGCAATGAAGACCCAACACAGCCAAAAATAAATAAATAAATAAAATAAATTTATATGTAAGAAAGAAATGTGAATAATATTATGTCTAGTTTTCAATCTGTGTGGAATGTGAGTGAAGTGGCTTTTTGGAATAGACAGATATTGAGACCCGGATGCAGGTGGTGTCGTAGAGGAAAGAGGGAAAGAGGTGCTGAAACAAAGCTTAAGAGATGCTGGCTTAGAAGCACATGGGGACTGAGCAGAGACAAAAGAACGAGACAAGGGAAAATGACACATTGAGGTGGAGTCAGTACAAGAAGGAGCAAGGTGTGCTTCGAATGCTTTCCTATATATGGATTTTCTTAAACTTTTTCTTTTTAAAATTTTCTGCCATGAGACTTTCCATGAAAATTTTCATTGGCAAAGGTGTTGTACCTGAAGTTCTATCTGTTACCTTAAGAGCTCGGCCTTTCACAGCCATCGAATTCCAGCATTCTCCTTTGATAAGTTCAGCCAAATATCTCTTGGCTAGGTTTTGCATCTCAGCATCCTTTCTTATCTTAAGGAACACAAATGAAGGGAAAAGTAAGAATGAAAATGTGGCCTCAATTGTAAAAACCAGATGCACTTGGAGGGGGATACTTCCCTGTCTTTGATTTAGTCTGGAGGCTTAGGATTCCATTCCTTGAGGACTAGGGTGTCAACACAAACACCACCAAGGCAGGCAGGTCCTACACAGGAGCCAAGGCAGGTGTGTGGGCAGTTGCACAGCCATGGTAGCTGGATAGCTAACACACACACCATCACAGATCTGCCTGGTTGGCGCAAGGTGCTAAAGCAAACCCACTGTGCCAAGTCTTCCTGTTTTATTAGAAAAGTTTGAAATATGTAAATGTTGGCTTAATCCTTGTCAATGCATATTTGAAGTGGCATTTTGTGACCTCTGTCTTGGGGTTTTATTGCACTATATTCTTCTATTGTTTATGTCCACTGTGAAATGAATGTTCCACTATTCTTGGGGATCGTATGATGTACCTTTTGCCATTTAGAAACATATGCTACCTCAATTAGTTTTACCTCCTTAAGTGATTAAGTATTCTTATTTTAATAAAGTTTGCCAAAAGAGCTGGCATGAAAGTGACACCCAACAATCCTTAGTCCTTAGGGTCCTCTTCAGAAACTTTTTTTAAAAAATTTTTTACTGAAGTATAGTTGATTTACAATGTTGTACAGAACCTCTTTTTTTTGGCATTTCACTTTGTTGGCAGATCGTTAGCAAACTAGCTGAAAATAATATCTCCCAGATTAGAAAATGTCTTATTTATTTATTCATTCATTCATTCATTCATTTACTCATTTATTCATGTTTATCTTACTCATTGTCTGAACAAATACCTTGTTTAATTTGCGTTTTATTTATTTTTGATTTTACCCATTGAGTTAATGGCTAATACAGTTTTCAATTTTTTTTTTTTTTTTCAGAGATCAAAAATGTTCTTTGTTTAGAAATAAAGAAGGTATCTGATGGGCTCTGGACATGATGGTAGACCGGACATGGCTGAGGAAAGAATCTCTGAGCTAGAGAATGTAACAATAGAATCTTCAAAAACATAGAATTCCTTTATTCCTTTTTAATTTCCATGGAATCTGTAGTGATGTCCCTCTTTTCTTCCTAACATTAGTAATTGTATCTATCTCTTTTTTCTTAGCTTAGCTATAGGCTTATTCATTTTATCAATCTTTTCAAAGAATCGGCTTTTGATTTCATTGATTTTTTAAATTTAATTTATTTTTTTATACAGCAGGTTCTCATTAGCTATCCATTTTATACATATTAGTGTATACATGTCAGTCCCAATCTCCCAATTCATCACACCACCACCACCACCACCCCGCCTCTTTCCCCCCTCGGCGTCCATACATTTGTTCTCTACATCTGTGCCTCTATTTCTGCCCTGCAAACCAGTTCATCTGTACCATTTTTCTAGGTTCCACATATATGCATTAATATATGATATTTGTTTTTCTCTTTCTGACTTACTTCACTCTGTATGACAGTCTCTAGATCCATCCCAATTTCGTTCCTTTTTATGGCTGAGTAATATTCCATTGTATATATGTACCACATCTTCTTTATCCATTCGTCTGTCGATGGGCATTTAGGTTGCTTCCATGTCCTGGCTATTGTAAATAGTGCTGCAATGAACATTGGGGTGCATGTGTCTTTTTGAATTATGGTTTTCTCTGGGTATATGCCCAGTAGTGGGATTGCTGGGTCATATGGTAATGCTATTTTTAGTTTTTTAAGGAACCTCCATGCTGTTCTCCATAGTGGCTGTATCAATTTACATTCCCACCAACAGTGCAAGAGGGTTCCGTTTCCTCCACACCCTCTCCAGCATTTGTTGTTTGTAGATGTTCTGATGACGCCCATTCTAACTGGTGTGAGGTGATACCTCATTGTAGTTTTGATTTGCATTTCCTTCATAATTAGTGATGTTGAGCAGCTTCTCACGTGCTTCTTGGCCATCTGTATGTCTTCTTTGGAGAAGTGTCTATTTAGGTCTTCTGCCCATTTTTGCTTTGGGTTGTTTGTTTTTTCAATATTGAGCTGCATGAGCTGTTTACATATTTTGGAGATTAGTCCTTTGTCTGTTGATTCGTTGGCAAATATTTTCTCCCGTTCTGAGGGTTGTCTTTTCATCTTCTTTGTAGTTTCCTTTGCTGCGCAAAAGCTTTTAAGTTTCATTAGGTCCCATTTGTTTATTTTTGTTTTTATTTCCATTACTGTAGGAGGTGGATCAAAAAAGATCTTGGTGTGATTTATGTCAAAGAGTGTCCTTCCTATGTTTTCCTCTAAGAGTTTTACAGTGTCCGGTCTTACATTTAGGTCTCTAATACATTTTGAGGGTATTTTTGTGTATGGTGTTAGGGAGTGTTCTAATTTCATTCTTTTACATGTAGCTGTCCAGTTTTCCCAGCACCACTTATTGAAGAGACTGTCTTTTCTCCATTGTATATCCTTGCCTCCTTTGTCACAGGTTAGTTGACCATAGGTGCGTGGGTTTATCTCTGGGCTTTCTATCCTGTTCCATTGATCTGTATTTCTGTTTTTGTGCCAGTACCATATTGTCTTGATTACTGTAGCTTTGTAGTATTAAATTATTTTTTCTTAAACAGCTGTTTTGGCATATTAGTTGTCAGAACCTGTCTGATTCCCAGGCTCCTCCATTCCTCCCCTTGCTACTCTTGAGGCTATTTATCAATCCCTCCAGAATAATGCTAATACTGTGTCTAGGTGGTCATTACTGGGCTTTGGTCTTTGCCCTATTGTTGAGATCCTGGCCAGGGTGGGCTAGTAGCCTGGTCCCTTTAGGACTGGGATCCTTAGCTCTTCCCAGGGGTTAGTGTTCTGCTCCCAGGTGGATTTATGGTGCCATCTGCTAGCACTGTTCTGTCCTGGACTGTCTGGTTCTACTATCACGCCCAATCTAGGGCTGATATCTCTTCAAAAGCCCGGAGCTCAGGAAAACTAAACAACGTGAGGGAAATGAGCACGTGAAGAGCCTTTCTCTGTACCAAAGCCTGCGACAGAGTATCAAGGAGGCTCCTCGAGGGATGCACAGGAATTTGATAAGCATCAAGGGATGGGGGCACCTGGGGCAGAGGCACAGGGTGGGGGTCAGGTGAGGAGAGTGGCTTCATCAGTGGTCAGTAGGTCAACAGTCCAGAGGAGCAGGTTCATGGGGCCGAGTGGTCAGACAAGAGCTTGGAGAAAAAAGCAATGAGAGGGTGAGAACAGGGGCAGGCACCTAAGCCGAACTCATTTTAGAGTGATCAAGATGAATGGGCTGGGAGGACCTGGTGCCAGAATAGGAGGTGGCCTTCCAGGCCTGTGAGGCCAGGGCTGAGGAGGATGAGCCAGAAGCCTGGTGGGCAGACCAGGACTGCTTACCGGCTCAGACTCGAGTTGTGGGCTCCTAGCCAAGTGACTCGACCACCTAAGCCTTAGTTTCCTTAAGTGGGGAAAACAATAACCTACATTTTTGGATTGCTGTGATGATCAAATAACATTCAAAAAGCCCCTAGACTGGTGCCTTCTAATAGCTTCCTGTTGTATGTTTAAAAACAAAAGCCAAATTCTTCACCACAACATACAAGGTCTTCAGAGCTGGCCTCTGCCTACCTCTCCCACCTCATTCTGTGAGGCCCTCTCCTGTCCACTGTGCTACAGCCTTTCTGGCCTTTCTGGCCCTGGAATATGCTGAGCAATTTCTGCTTCAGGGCCCTTGTTCTTGCTGCTCCCTTTGCCTGACATCTCTTTCCTCAGATCTCTGTATAGCCAGCTCCCTCTCTTCTCTTAGTCTGCAACTGAAAGGTCCCCTCTTTAAAGTTGTCTTCTCTGACCACAGAAGTAGATCCCCCACATCTATTATCAAATCTGGTTTGTTTCCATCATATAATATATAGAGATTTGTTTATGGTCTCTGGTCTCTACTAGAGTAGCCCCATGTGGGTGGGACCTATCTGTATTATTCATTGTATCCCCAGCACCTGCAGTAGTGCCTGGCATGTAATAGGTGTTCAATAAATGTTGCAGAATGAATGAATGGATGGGCGAATGAACATCCAGGTGAATTTTATCTCCTTGAGTTAGTCCCTTGAGGTACTTTTGGTATTAATTCTGTTATTTAATATATTTCCTCTCATTCTCAGCCTCATGTCATTTACCATTTGGACAGATCTGCCTCATTTTCACATCTTTACTCCAGTCATTAATAAACATGTTTAACAGGACAGAGTCCTGGGCCACATGATTGGAGATTTCTCTCCTAGAATCATCAATCAAATAACAAGTCTCTTTTTGGTGTAGTTGTTTAACCAACTATAATCCACTTAAATGTCCTTATATCCAGCTTTATTTAATTCTCTTGTTCAGTGGGGAAGATGTTTTTATACTTGCACACTCAAAGAATCAAATGTACTGTGCAGGTTGAGAGAGAGGTTGCTTAAGAACATCCTGTGTAAAACACTCTTAAGGCTTTTACCCAAAATAAAATCCGTATGAGTAAGCAATGTGTTGTGACTGCCACAAAACAGTGCAAAGGGTGAATTAATAGAAGTACAGTACCTAGAAAAGTGTAGGTTTCAGTTTATGCTTTTCTCTAAACTGGAAAGATAATAATTAAAATACTTTTGTGGGTGTCATACAGAAATAAAACGAAATTAGAGGAAAATTACAATAATAATAAAACTATTAAAACTACAGTATATGATATCATAGGAGCTGGGATAGTTAGCCTAGACAAGATACATAGGAAACATGATAATTGCTAGTCTTCTCTAACCACTTTCACAGTGGCTATAGAGATGGTGCTCAAAAGAGTAGAAGAATCAGTGAGTACAGGAAGAAAGATTTCAACTCTAATGAAGAAAGGGCTTACTAAACCAAAAATGTATGAGGTGGCTGAGGAGATCTCTAAAAATGTTCAAATATATGGTGGAAGATGGTTGGCATTAATGTCATGGGGGAGAGACAAACATCAGACGTCTGGCTGGTCTAGATGTTCTTCTTTGCCCTGACTCCCAAATTCAATAATTCTCTGACTCATTCCATTTGTATGCACTAAATTTGCTGTATTCACATCACGCTGGAAAAGGTTTGTTTTATTTGCATTATCCTAGAAAAGTTCTCCTTCCTATTTTCTTTTTACTTTCTTTATTAAATCTTTATGGTGCTTAAATCAGATTTTTTCCATACCTTTGCCACTTCTTCCTCACTTTCATCGTGGAGTCTTTCCAGTTCTTCAAGATCCAGACCAAATTCTTGTTGCTCTAATTTTGCAATATTATCTACTGCTTCATTTTCTTCCATCATGTCCAGAATCTGAATTTTCCAATAGTAAAGGATGGAGACAAGCAAAGAATTAAACTTTAAAGGGATGGTTTTCTGAGTCTCTTGAGACAGAAACCAATAAAAAAAAAAGATACTCTGTGTATCTAAATGTAACTATCAAATAAAGCATTAGGTAATAGGCTTACTTAGGTTTTAAGATTTAATCCATAAAAACTCATTCATCTAAAAACAACAAAAATATGTAATGCTATTAAGGAATTACTAATATTTAGGTGTGCTAGTAGTATTATTATTAAGAATTTTCAGAGTTCTTATCTTTTAGACACATATACTTAAATAATTAAAGGTGAAATGATATGACATCTGGGGTCTTTTTCAAAACAATCAGGGGAGAGGATAGTGGATGGTGTATAGAGGCAAAAATATTGGTGATTAGATTTATTATATTATTATTCCCTCCACTTTTATATATATTTGAACATTTCTATAATAAAAATCTTTAAAAGTTTATAGCTTCAAAAAAATTCAGTGACAAAGGGCACACATTACAACATATATGACAAAATATTAATATCTTCAAAATATAAAGAGCCCTTACAAATAAACAAAAACAACAAAGACAATATGAGAGAAAAAAATGAGGACTTCAGTTTCAAAATTGACTGAGAATGGGCTTTACAATCTTCCTTTCTTGCCCCAATCCATAAAATTAAGAGGAAAAAAAGTGTATAATAAATCAATAAATCCAACACTGCAATTAAGAGGGGGAAGAAAAGGATCCTTCAATAGCATGGAAACTCTAAAGTCTGAAGGATGAAAATCAGTTGGATCTGAATGATGTATCATGGCCCCATGGGTCCCCAGGACAGAGCTCAGCAAAAGGTAGACTGGAACACCTGCTGAAGTCAGATCTCCTACACATCTTCTTCCCAAGCTTGCTGAACTGGTGTAGTGAAATTATAATAGGGAATTTCAATTATAAAGAGTGAGAGAGTGGCATGGACTTATATATACTACCAAATGTAAAATAGATAGCTAGTGGGAAGCAGCCGCATAGCACAGGGAGATCGGCTCGGTGCTTTGTGACCGCCTGGAGGGGTGGGATAGGGAGGGTGGGAGGGAGGGAGACGCAAGAGGGAAGAGGTATGGGAACATATGTATATATATAACTGATTCACTTTGTTATAAAGGAGAAACTAACACACCATTGTAAAGCAATTATACTCCAATAAAGATGTAAAAAAAAAAAAAAGAAAAAAATAATGAAAAAGCACAGAGCAAAAAAAAAAGAAAAAAAAGAGAGAATTCAGCAAGGTGGTCATATATAAAATTAGTAACATTCATATCCAGTAGTATCCAATTAGAAAATGTTATAGAAAATATTTCACTCACAAAAGACCTCACAAGAGATGTATACAAAGTCACTTTTAGACTATAAAACTTCACTAAAGAACTTGTTAAAAATGTGAATAAAGATATATATTTAATTATATGTAATATATAATATATAAGATTTATATATTTTATAAATATATACAATATATATGTATTAAATTTCAGAGATGGCAAATAAATTCTTCACCAAATCACACTGTAAGTAGTTATTCTCAATTAAAATCAAATCAGAGATTTTTACAGAGCTCAACAAGCTAATTTTAAAATTCAGATGAAAAAGTAAGTGTGCCTAAAGAGGCCAACATTTTCTGAAAGTGAAGAGCGAAGGGAGAATTACTTTCAAGATATAAAAACATTTTATAAAGCTATAGCAATTAAAATAGTTTGGAATTGGCTAAGGAAAAGATCCATGCTCAATATCAGAACATAGAGTGTCTAGAAATAATTCCGTATTCATGGGAATCCAGGGATTGATGAAGGAGGCACTGCAAATCAGCGGGAAAAGGACGGTATATTCAATAAAAAGCATTGGTGAAATGTGCTACTTATTTGAAAAAATAAAGTTAGATCTATACCTCATATCCACTCACAAAAGTAAATTACAGGTGAAATAAAGGAGTATCAGGAGAAATACGTGAGATTTGGAAGCCTTTAAAAATCATGCACATAAAGCAAAAGCTATAAATGATCAATGCACTCGGATAATAATTTTAAACTTTTGCATTTAAAAAGGTACAGTATAGGGACTTCCCAGGTGGCGCAGTGGTTAAGAATCCGCCTGCCAGTGCAGGGGACACGGGTTTGAGCCCTGGTCCGGGAGGATCCCACATGTCACGGAGCAACTGAGCCCGTGCGCCACAACTACTGAGCCTGCACTCTACAGACAGCGAGCCACAACTACTGAGCCCACCTGCCACAACTACTGAAGTCCGTGCGCCTAGAGCCCGTGCTCCACAACAAAAGAAACCACCGCGATGAGAAGCCTGCGGACCACAATGAAGAGCAGCCCCGGCTCGCCACAACTAGAGAAAGCCTGCGCACAGCAACAAAGACCCAACGCAGCCAAAATAAATACATTTATATAAAAAATAAATATAATAAATAAATTAAAAGGCGCAGTATAAAAGTTGAGACAAAACAGAAAATATTTGTAGTATATTGGGCTGAACCATATAAAACAGCAATCTCATGTGGTGCAACCTAATAATAAGGGCTACCTCCAGATTTGCCCAATGCACGTCTCCGTGCTCTTTTCCTCTTCCAGCTGAGTGGGATGAGATCAAGCAAGGCAACCTTAGAAGCCATGTGCTAGAGACAGCAGAGTCTCTGTCAGCTTGGGTCTCTGAATGACTGCATGGAACAGAGCAGCTGCTGACCTGAACACCTACCCAGAATTATTATATAACGCTAATTATATAAAGAAATATAAGTTAAAAATAAAAATAAAGAACTTCTACAATCAACAAGAAAAAGACCAGCAACCCGATAGAAAAATTGGCAAAGGACATGAACAGGGAATTTATAGAAGAGGAAATTCAGTCTTCAGAGTTATGAAAAGATGTTCAGCCTCATTAGTAATCAGGAAAACAAAAATTAAGCGGAGGAAATTACCAAAGAAATAATTAAAGAACATTTCCCAGACCTGAAAGAGAAAGGTTTCTTGTTAAAAGTGCTCCAGTGCCTAGCACATGAAAGAGACAAGAAAGCCCAAACAAGCTAGGGTCCTGGTATGAAACAGAATGACACACTCAAATGGCATAAATGGGGAGAGGGACCTTTAAAACAGATTTGGCATGGAAAGGGAAATCAGCAATGCATGATAAAGCATCTCAAGCGAGCAACCACGGGAAGCTATCACCACTCCCAGGTCTGAAAGGCAAGGATGGGAAGTGGTTACTAGAACCTGGGGAGATCAGTAGCTGTAGGAGAGGGCTAGCAGTCACTGCCAACTCATAACATCACAGAGAGGAAACTGGAGAAATAAAGACACTGACCTTGTCTTCTCCTGCCCCTCGATCGTCTGCTGATGCCACTCACTGTCTAAACCCAAACAGAAGACAGAGGCAAGAGAGCTCACTGATGCCATCCACAGAGGCCAGCCTCTTGGGGCTAGGAGCAGGGTGAAAAAGGGTGAAGAGTATGTCTGCACCAGCAAATCAAGAATATCCATCAAAGGTATGAAGGTGCATATTGTAAAATTTCCAAACACCAGAGAAAAAGAAAGGATCCTGTAAGTTTCCAGAGATAAAAATCTGGTTACCTAGAGAACTGGGAATCAAAAAGATATTGAGGGCTTCCCTGGTGGCGCAGTGGTTGAGATTCCGCCTGCTGATGGAGGGGACACGGGTTCGTGCCCCGGTCCGGGAAGATCCCACATGCCACGGAGCGGCTGGGCCCGTGAGCCATGGTCGCTGAGCCTGCGCGTCCGGAGCCTGTGCTCTGCAACGGAAGAGGCCACAACAGTGGGAGGTCCGTGTACCACACACACACACACACACACACACACACACACACACAAAAAAGATATTGACTTCTCTAAAGCAAACACTGAAAGCTAAAAGACAATGGAGCAAGTCTTCAAAATTCTGAGGGTAAATCATTGTATTTGAGAAAAACCACGTCTCAAAAAATGTACCTCCTATGTACCCTTTCTCAAGAACAGAGTCAAAGCATTGTACACCTCTAGGGGGCAGGCATCACTCACACTGTATTACATTTGAATGACACTAGCACAGCTGCATGATAAATGACGTTCCCAAGTATGGGCCTGCACAGCAGTCCTGCTTAGAAAGCTACTGGAAGATGCACACCAAGAAGACAAAGAAAAACACACAGGACTCTGGAAACAGGGGCTCTAACTCAGGAGGCAGGTGAGACAATTTCCCAGGAAGATGGACAAGAGAAGTCCCTAGAACAGCAGCTGTGTGCCTGGTCTAGAGAGCAAGGTGCGTAGACTAGTGCTGGAACATAGAAAGCTCTAGAAGGGAGGTCTCACACACACACACAAAAAAATTCACTGACAGATTGATTACCTCAGGTATCTAGCATTTTGAGAGAGTTTGAATAGAAAGGCTTAATCTGAAACAAAGGCAATTGTTAATTCCAGGAAAAATAAAGTTGTAAAAATGGAAATGTAGTCATAATATACCATGTGGCTCAGCTCTGAAGAATATTTATATAACTATAATAGTGTACCTCCTGAGCATTGATTTATGTGCATACAGTAGTGGTGGAGGGTGTAAAAGAACCTGAGCACTCATCTTCCATACCAGAAAGCCCACAGCGAGGGTCAAAATAGAAATATCAAGAAATAGCAGTATTAAGCAGACCATTACACAGGTGGAGGTAAATATCCAAACAAAAAGGCTGAAAGAACTGAAAACATTTACCTCAGGACTGCAGGAATCATAGTGAAGAAAAGTAGAGCAGGTGCTGCTAGAAAAAACATTTTTTAAAATTTATTATTTATTTTTGGTTGCATTGGGTCTTTGTGGCTGTGCGCGGGCTTTCTCTAGTTGCGGCGAGCAGGGGCTGCTCTTCGTTGCCGTGCGCAGGCTTCTCACTGCGGTGGCTTCTCTTGTTGCGGAGCACGGGTTCTAGGCACACGGGCTTCAGTAGTTGTGGCTCGCGGGCTCTAGAGCGCAGGCTCAGTAGTTGTGACGCACGGGCTTAGTTGCTCCGCAGCATGTGGGATCTTCCCAGACCAGGGCTCGAACCCGTGTCCCCTGCACTGGCAGGCGGGTTCTTAACCACTGTGCTACCAGGGAAGCCCCAAAAACATTATTTTTAATTATGTAACTCTGTATTATTTAATTTGTAAAAATGTAAATGTATAACTTTGACAAAAATAAGTATTAAAGACAGTATTTGGGGAAGACAGGAAGAAAACCACTGTTTATATGTTGTATGGTATGATAAAAATTATACCCTATTAAAGTGCCCAAGAAAACTAAGCTTACAGGCAGAGAAAAAAATGGGGTGTAGTGTCTCATGCTGGGTTGAACAAAATAAAGTTCAAAATGTAATTTTAGACGGAGGGCCAAATGTATTAGTATATGGAATCACAACACTTACAGTTTTAGCAAGTGCTTTGATTCCTCTTTTTATCTCTTTCCTTTTGTTGGAAAACAGTTTAACCTCGTTTTTGATGGCCTGGAATGGAGAAAGTACATCATTTAAACAAGCAACAGGGACGATAGCGAGATGATAGATACATATGTACATACTTAGATACATAGATAGCACTTCCCTAGAAACAGAAATAAGGAAAAAATTAAAGACTAATAATATAAAGTGTACATGAAATAATACCACTGCAATACTTTGCTTAAATCTAAATTGCTACTATGTAAGTGGCCACTGAAGCAACTTGGAACTGAGGTCAATGATAAGGCCAACAGAAAGAAAATAATTTAGTGAAAAATTAAAGAACAGTTGATAACAGAAAACTAGTCTGCTATTTTATTGGGAACTTGAGTGAGACGAGATAAGCAAGCTAAATCCAGACACAGGCTGCCACCTATGTCACCTTTCTGCACATCAGAAGCCACAATGTCTCTTCTGTTGCGGGCCCACCCCTTTTATTTAAGCCTACCTTGCAGCATCCCCCCAAATGTACTTCAGCATGAGGTATGTTAGTTCATTCTTTGCTTTGGCCTACGTGGACACTTTTCTCGGGTTTCGTATTAGCCTAAGTATAGCACTTAAAGCTCACATAACTTTATCTAAAACACTGGGCCGTGTTTAGTGTGTTTACCTGCTTTCAGGGAAGGTACACTTATACCATGTAATGGTCTGCCAAGTAGTATCTCTTTCCACTTTCTAACTTTCCAAGGGGTTTCACAGGAAACTAATCTATTTGGCACCCCTACAAAGCATTATTTCAAACTTCTCTCGTGTTTTATAAATACCTCTTGGCTTTTTTGTTGTATCCAGGGTATTTCCACCGTATTGTCAACTTTGACTAATTCCTCTTGTAATGAGTCATCGCTTAACCTCACATTCTCATTTATCTTAGAAGAAGACAGACATATCTTAAATTAAAAATTCATCAAGTTCTCCTCCTACCCTACTTCATTTAATTGCTTTGAATCCCTCACTTGTTGCATTTTAAAATATACCACCAAACAATTTGCCTGCTCAAGATGTAATGTTTAGCTAATTTTATTCCTTCCATTCTGTGCTTATATCAGCCACACTTTTCACTGAGAAAGCAGCAATGATCAGACAGGTCACACGTTCACCAGATCACTCTTGGCCTTCTTCCTGTTACTGTAGACCAAATGCTGCTGCCTATCAAGGCCTGCCCCACCATTTGTGCTTAGGATCTTAATCTTTTCCTCCTTCTTGAAGGCTCTGCACTTAAAAAAATTTCCACCACCCTTCTGCATCATCCATTTCTGCCTTCTACTGAATCTTTCCCTACAGTATCTAAACATGCTCTGGAATCTCCTGTCCCAGGAAAGCTACTCTCCACTGACCACCACCTTCCCCTTTAGCTGCCACCCTATTTCTGTGCTCCCTTTGCAGCAAAAAATCTTCAAAGAGTTTGGAACATCACACTCTGCTGGTTCTCCTGCAACCACACTGGCTGCCCCTTCTCAATCTCCTTCGCCTCCCTGAATTCTTCTCCTGGAGTTCTAGAAGTTGCTCTATCTTGGTCCCCTTCTGTGTGTCACCATCCACTCTTCCATGATGATCTTACTCAGTTTTATGGCTTTAAACTCCATTCATATGCCCCTGACTCTCAAATCAACATCTCGAGTCCTGGACTCTCCCCAGAACATCTACACAATAGCGTACTTGGTATCTCGCTTGGATGTCTAACAGTATTCTCATGCTCAGTCCAGGGAACTGATTTTAGATCCCCTTCTTTCTCCCCACAGTGGCTCCTCTCCCCACAGTCTTCCCCTTCTCTGTGAGTGGTACCTTCTTCTACATAGCTCTTCAAGTAGAATATCTAGGAGTCATCCTTGAGTCCTTTCTTTCCCTTTCCCTCTATGTCCAATTCATCAGAAGTTCTGTCAGCTCTACCTCTGCAAACTGCCTGGAAACTACCACCTCTCCACAACACTCTTGCACCTCTATCACCGGTACCTAAGCCTTCTAACTCCTTCTCTGCTTCTACTCTTGTGCCCTACAGGAATCATTCTCCACACAGCGGAAGTAATCATTTCAAAAATGTAAATAAGATCTTGTAAATCCTCTGCTCAGAACACTTTAATAGGTTCTCATTACATGTAAAATTATGTCCAAATGCTACCTGCTTTACAAAGCCCTGCTTTCCCACCTCCAGGACCTTATCCCCTACCACTCTCTCCCTTGCTCACTTCAGCTGCACAGGCCTTTTTTAGGTCTTCAAACGTGCCAAGCTCTTTCTCCCTCTGCCCTGAGTGCTTGCCCCTCCCCCACATATTGGCACATTTCTTTTAAGTCAGATCACAGCCTTTCTCCGTGGAGGGGCTATTCCAGCCAAACACTATCACACCAAACCATTTTATTTGGTTTGGTAACAAAAATAGATTATTTGGTAACAAAATAGATCTTGTTACTACCTATTTTTTTCTTATTTATTTGATTATTTATCTCTCTCTGCTCACACCCAACCCCCAATTAGCATGTAAGCTCCATGAAAGCAGAAACTTTTCCTATCTTTTCATGCCTGTATCCCCCAGAGTCCAGCACTTTGTAGGCACTCGATAAATATTTGTTAAATGATTGAGTGAATAAATGTTCTCTGGCTAGACACATCCTAAATAATGTATGTGATGTAAAAGTATAGAGAGACTAGTTTGAACAAGCGCCAGAATTGTAGTAGATTTTTTTTTCAAGCAAGCCCAGACAGATCTTGTACTATGGTTTAAATGAGATCTGAAATGTGATATTTGTGTTGAGAAAGGCTGAATATTTTCTCTTAAATGTAGTGCATGCTCTTTTTGAAAATCATGAGGTAGCTGCATAATAAGGAATATTACTAAAATATCTGCTAAAATAAAACCACAAACTGAAAACTGATATCTGATTTAGGAAGGAAGGAAAAAAAGAAGGAAACAGGGACTTCCCTGGTGGTGCAGTGGTTAAGAATCTGCCTGCCAATGCAGGGGACAGGGGTTCAAGCTCTGGTCTGGGAAGATTCCACATGCCACGGAGCAACTAAGCCCCTGCGCCACAACTATTGAGCCTGTGTTCTAGAGCCTGCGAGCCACAACTACTGAGCCCGCATGCCACAACTCCTGAACCTGCACACCTAGAGCCCATGCTCTGCTACAAGAGAAGTCACCGCAATGAGAAGCCCGTGCACCACAAGGAATAGTAGCCCCCGCTCACCACAACTAGAGAAAGCCCGTCTGCACGCAGCAACGAAGACCAAACGTGGCCAAAATCAATCAATCAATAAATAAAATTAAAAAAAAAAAGAAGGAAAGAAAGGAGGGAGGGAGGAAGGAAGGAGAAAGAAAACTATAGTGAAACTCAACTGCATGTTCAGGTTCTGATCCCAAATCCAAGGAATCTTTTTTTGCTATACTTAAATAATCATTCTCCTCATCCATGGTGCTCCTCAGGTAAGTTGGAAGTTGCTGGCTATATTCAAGGATTTCATTGGCTAAGTTTCCTCCAAACTGCCTGTATTAATAAAAAAGAAAACACATAGGCTACAAAATCACAATTTGAAAAAGACACATTTAGCAGTATTATTTCCAGATACCTAACCATTTCTACGCAAAGAAATATGTGGATACTTCTCTGCAGTGCCCTGTAGATATTAGGACTCTGCTTCTTAAAGGACAGTACTTTCATGGGCTCCAGGACATGACAAACTTCTTGACCTCCCTGGGGTCATCTCTCTTCACACTGTCCCCATACCCTTACCCTGCATGCCCTCTGTATCCATCTGCCCCGGTCATTGCGCAGAAGAGCCACTGCTCTGGTTGAACCCTCAGAGATAGTAGGTGCTGTGCTGCTTCACATATATAACCACATTACCACATTCAGTCCTCATAGCCCCCACCCCACACTCAGGAAAGTATTATTACTTCCACTCAATACACCAGGGCATTTCAAACTTCAGGCACATCAGCATGGCCTGGAGGGTTTGTTATAACAGATTCCTGGGCCCCACCCATAGAGATTCTGATTCGAAAAGTCTGGATGAGGCCCAAGAATATGCATTTCTAACAAGCTCACAGGTGCTGCAGATTCCACCTTGAATAACATGGTTATAGATGATTTAGAGGGATTGTCAGATGCCTAAGGTCACAAGTGCTGGACCAAGTTTTCAAACTCAACTGTTTTTGAGTCAGAGGTCCATGAGATTAACTGCCAATGGATGGAAATGTCCTCACTGCCGTAAATAGGGCTCCAGCACATGTTTGCTGTTGCTTGAGATGCTATGTGATCCCTTACTACAAAGAATGCATTAGGATTTATATAGTGAGATACAGGTTAGCGTTTTATTCAGGATTCCACGTATAAAATGGGCATGATGATACAGTCAGTCGTCAAATGGGTCTTTGAAATAAGTGGTGACCAAAATTGCTATGATATAGAATCTCCATAATATGTAACATTTCACAGTGTCACTGAGATACGCCATGTTTTATTATTGTTTTGCTCACAGGAGGCACCGTGAAATTTTTGTGGAAATGAATTGCACATTGACTAGTGACGTGCATCGGCAGATCAAACAAGGTAACATTTCAAGTCCAGGGTGTCACCTTCATGTTCTCTATGCCCTGGCCATTATCTGTATGCTTGGCTAATATTTGTTTATTTAGGATTTTAATTTTAGTCTAAGCAAAGCCTAAATAATTTAATATTGTCTAGGCAAAGTCTAATTAGGAAAGTAAACGTGTATGTGTTTACAGATACATACATACCTATGTCAGGTTTTTTAGAGATAAATAGGAGTTTTAAAAATGATCTACTGTTCAGAATTGTCCTCATTCCTTGTGCTCCTCCAACAGATTTTATGAAAGGGAGGACTGATCACTTCATAGGTCTTAACTGGGTCTTTTTATTTTTTGTATTTTGATGCTTTGACATCTGGGGTCTTGCTAATAACCTTGGAGGAAATGCCCCTCCCAGAACCAGCAATTCATAGAGATGGTAAACAACTCATCTGGAGCTCACCTTTCAAATGCAAACCCACCAACCCAGAGCCCACATCCCCAACCAAATCCTCTATTGGGCTTTCACACTTGGGACCACTATTTCTATCCTAATCATCCCTGGGTCAGGTACCAGAAAACTAGCAGCAGCCCCTATGGCCCAGAGCCCACTGAAATTATCCAAACTAGTCAATCCCAAACCTTCCCGCTCCTTGCCATAGAAACCATATTGAAGACACTTGCCCACATTTCCCTGCTCCCTCTGCCTCCTTTCCCTCCCTGGTGCTTCCCCATGTGGCACCCCCATAGCATGGCATATCCCCTCCTCTTGGGATCATTAGTATAACAATCTTTTCAATGGCAGTTGTCTCCTGTTGTGTTGGCCTTGCTACTACCTAAATAATAACAACATCTTTATTTTAAAACACCGTAGCATGTGAGGTTGCTTATTGTATACTGTACTTACCTCCATCTCAGGTTAACAAGGGTGCCGTCATCCTTCCCATTCACCAGAATGCTCTGTCCATCCATTGAAATTCTCACCGATTGAATTCCATGCCCCTGGTGAGAATGACTCCGACACTGAACAAATGTTTCCTTAATAGTTTTAGGAACAAAGTGCAGAAATTACAAATGCGATTCTACCACATGGTTTTCCTAAGGGGGTTACGTGCACTTTTGCTCGTGGATAAACCTTTTTCTATTTGTCAACAGCATTTTAGCTGGTATGGAGTAGCCTCTTAATAACACATAGCACTGAAAATTCCTAGTACAAAATACATTCACCAGTACTGGTTTGTTCTCCCTTCTGTGTAATACGGAAGAAGAGGGATTATTATCATCAATTTATAATAGGAAAATCAGACAGAGAGGTGAATGGACTTGCTGAAGACTACGAGAACGGGCCTTGAGCAAGCGGTGCGGGCAAATTCAGATGCCTTCACGGATTAGGCAAGTTCCCTTTATGTGCAGAGAGGCTGAGTGTGATAAGAGAAGGTGATGGGCTCTGTGAAGAATGACACAGGATGCCAATTAGACCAGTTTCATTAGAACCCAAACAAATCACTAATTGGTACACAGTGCAATGGTTTAAACTCTTTGACTAAAAACTGAGATTTCTTTATCACACTAGTTATCAACCATGATGCCTTTAAAAATTTTTTTAATTTTTTGAATAGGCAATACATTCAAATGTTTCAAAATTAAAAAACTATAAGAGTATGCAGTGAAATCTCCTTCCTGTCCCCATTCCCCAACACCTCCCAAAGGCAATCAATATTATTAGTTCCTTCAATATCCTTTCAGGGTTTTTTTTAATGTACATAAACAAATTTTTATACAAACAATTTTTAACATAAATTGTAACATAATACGTATATTACACACCTTGCCTTTCCTCCTTAACAATATATCTTGGGATTCTTTCCATACCGTTTCATAAAGATTTCCTCATTCTGTATTACAGCATAATATTCCATACTTTATTTATATACTGTTTATGTACCATTATTTATTTATCCAGTCCTCTGGTGATGGACATTAGGTTGCTTTTACAAACAGTACTGCCATGAATAACCTCCTCTGTGAGGTACTTTGCATACTCACCCAGAAAAACTCTGACGTCTTGCTGCTATCAGTTGTAGTGTACATTTACAAATCATTTGAATAAGAGACAATGTAGCAGAGTTTGCACATTGTTCACCTAAAAATAATTTCTAAGGGATTTAAGATTTTTCCTATATAATAATAATATCACTTTTGTCCAACTATATTCCAAATATGCTTTCTTGCACAAGTGAGCAAGGAGAGCTGGATATGCACAGCCAGGGCCCAGTTTACCTGTGGCCCCATGGGACAGTGGCATGTGGGGTGATTGTGATGCTTCGGGTGTGTGGGGTAGATCCCTGGGTAAAAATAACTGACCGAATTAAATTAAATTGATAACCAGTACTACTTGGTCTCAAAACCTAGAAAAGGATCTTTCACTCTTTTGGGAGAAGAAACTATTTTCATTTTTTCAGAGATCTGAGAAAAATGGAAATCAGAATTGGTAGTGGTACTGGTGACATCAAGGTCTGCAAGTGATAGGGGAGGACTCAGTAAGGGCCCCACCCTTCTCCCTTATGCTCTTCTAGCATCACGTGAAGAGTCAGGTGGCGGGGTGGCAGCAACAAGCCTAGAGGCCCTCCAGGCCAGGGAGCTAGCCGTAATCAACCCTAGGTTTGCACAGCAACTCACTATTTTCAAAGAAGTTTTGCATGTACCCTCTCACCAGCTCTCACCAGAATCCCACAGGGTGAGAGCAAGCAAGGCTTCCCTAAAATTGCAGAGGAGCAGCTGAAGCTCAGTGAGGCTCAGTGAGTTTCCAAGACACACAGTAAGTGGCGATGGAGCTGGGCTAGAGCTCACCTACTGTATCCCAGCCCCATGTTCCTTCTTTGCAAGATCTCAGTCTATTTGTTGGCATTTCCTCCCTTAGAGACTCAAACCTTAGCACATAAATACACCCAGTGTTGGAATCAATAACACCATTAGGGCTAAATAAGTTGTGAGTCAATTTAAATAAGTTGTGAGCCAATTTACTTAAGAGTTCTAATTCCTATTGTAAGAGCTTTTGTTCCTTATATGAGATCAAGACACACATCCCATAACTGGAAAAAAAAAAAAAAAGGAGTTTACCAAAGTATGAATATCTCGGATACACAGAATTCCACATTTAGCTATTGTTATGAGCCACAATCCGTGTGGAGACAGAGAGAGCATTCCAGGTCCATATTGCTTGCTTTGTACTTTTTGGTATGACTTAAGAATGCAAATACCACTATGCTCCTGCCAAAGAAAATGACCACATTATAGAAAAGCTCAGGGCAGTGGTACCTTGGGGTTTGCAGTTGAGCATATCGAGTCAGGTTCAAAAACACTGTCATTGGAAATAAACTGATACATGATAAAGTGGGCACCTATATTTGCACCACATTTTCCATCTCTGATTGCAAGTAAAAGTTCATTTTGGCCAACTAAGAAAAGCTTTCTTTGTATGTTAGCTACCATTAAAAATCCCAGCCTACAACTGACAATCTTTATTTCTCACTAATCCATTTCATATACCCCTGTGCTCAAGTCAAAATAAATGAGTCAATTTCCCCCCATGTTTCTCATGTATGCCCACCTTCAAACCTCTGCATGTGTTGTGACTTTTGTCTGGAATGCCCTTCCACATCCCATCCCCACCAATTTGGCCCCCCTCCCTACATAAGGAAACCCACCTCCCTGCCAAGATTGCACGCAATATTTCTCATGTCTAAATCTGACTTATTCTTCAAAGTCCAGTGCAAATATTACTTCCACCAGGAAGCTTCTCTTGAATCCTCCTTATGATAAACCATTTCTTCCATCTCTGAATGTCTTTGTCTCAGACCTTGCTGACATTGTCTACTCTGGGAGAGAAGCCCTTTGATTGAAGGATTTAGAAAAGCAAGGGTGATAGATAATCTGGGTCAGTATATGTAGCAGGAAATGACACAGTATGGGAGAAGTTTGAAGACAGTATGATGAAAGGATGCCAGAAACATAGTTTAGGTATTTTGTGCAATTTTCTTTGGGACTCAGGTACAAAGTTCCACCCAAAATCATCAACCCTGTAGCTGCTGACACCTGTGGAATAGATTTTCTAATGATAGATTTTTAAAAAACAGTTTTGAAAGGCACTAAACTAATATCGTGTCATCTGCACTTTTATCTGACAAGTATGATGTTGTAAGTGTGAGGTTGCTCAAATGTATTTTATGATGAATTAACAAATCATGCTAACATATATCTAATTCAAAGAAATTATGTTACTGTAATAAAGACATTTGTTAACTGGACTAGAGTGTTAAAGCATGGATCACATCTAATTGATACGATGTGTCAATCTTGACGGCTAAGAAAAATGATAGCACGCTTAAGTTTTGGCATACTTTTTCAGGAAGAAGATAGCTGCAGATGTATGGCACTTGGTTACAGAAGCCATATATTCGGTTACTTTGAAAGTTCAAGACAGCTGAGGACAGAGTATGCTCTATCTCATACACGAACTTATGAATGAATGCATCTCTCAGCCTCCCTCGTTCATCAGCAAAGCTTGCAGAAACTATAAGATTTGGGGAAGAAGAGAAATCACTTGCACCATATATTGATTTTATTTTTAAAAAATTGTTATGAAAACTATGAAAAGCAAAATAAAAAAGTTAAATGCTCAATTAATGCAGAAACAATTAGGAGATAAAAATGATTGGAAAGCTACTTGGCTCCATTGGAAATACTTGAGTATTAAATGACTAATAGTGAGTAAAATATCTTTTATAAAGTCTTGGTTAATTTTATCAGTTAAGTAGAGACAGCATTAAAAGAAACTCATGATGGTCTAGAGTCTTAATTAAGACACAAAAGTACTTTGAGGTTTTTGACTCTTTTATACTCTATAATTATATATTTGCAAAATAGCTACCCAGATATATTTGTTATCTATTGATAAAATAAAGTGTCTATTTTATCAGACCTTTTCATCCCGAAAGCTTTCTTTATAATTTTATCAGTGAACGTAACTACACAGTAACCTATCTGAATTTGACTATGTATATTTAAGGCTACAAAAAAGAGACATCACAAAATGACAAATCAATTTGACAAAAGTGACAGTTGATCCTGTTTTTTCTCTGATAATAAGACAGATTCATATGAATGACGGGACCTAGAGGAAAGTCCACATTTCACGTTATGTAGCAGCCACATCAATTTCATTTTGTAAGACACAGAAAAGGTGGTGGCCATTTTAACCTCTTCACACGTTAAAAGGAAAAAAAATGCTATCACCAGGAAAAAAAAAAAAAAAGAAGGAAAGCTATAGCAGCTATTCAACTGGATGCCCAGGACAGAATTTGTTGATCATTTTTTTCCTTACCTTGTGGTAGTATTTTAGGCAGAGTAAATATTTCCAGCCTGCTTCTTCCTGTTTCTGGAAGTGGGGAAAGCACCATCACTTCTACTACATCTGTTTCCAAAGGAGACACTGTGGATATTTGTAAAATGCCTTTGCCCACCTCTGAAAGAAAATGGAAATCAACACCACAAGTCATCATTGATAAGTTTATAGAATCTTTTATACTCCCAGGTAAGATATCACACTATAGAACTGCCTTCACTAAATCTTTAGATCCAAATTTATTTACTGGATATTTAAGTGACCTTTAAACATAAGTGATGGAAACATTTTTGATGAACAGATGGGGGCTTCTCCACATTAGATGTCTGGGTTGGCAGATTCAATCCAGCTCGGTTGGACTCAGCTTCTTTCCAGACAGAGAGGCCTCCAGAGTCTGCCATGTCCACCCCACTCAGCAGCAGCTGCACGCTCTGGCCTCTTGAATGTCCACTCCAGCCATCTGCCCATTCCCGATACTGAATAAACTCAGGCATCAGTGTTCTTTGTATTTGTAGTCAAGGTTTTGCAGGTGTGGTGGGATTACACATGCCTTTGTGAGTTTGTCCTCCAGAAACCCAGGTGATCTGACCTCTGCAAGGTGCTTGGGGCTCACCTTGGATTCTCTCCAGATTCACTACTGCCACTCTCCCCAGGGACTGTTCAGCATGTGTCCACTTTCTCAGGCCCCATCTCAGCCCCTCCCCTCAGGTGTCCACTGGATGACCTTTCCTCTTACTTAACGAGGAAGACAGAAAACATCTGACACAAACTTGACCTCAAGTTTCTTATCCTGAATCTCACATTTTCTGTCTGTTTGTACCCATCTTCCTGCTTCATTTCTTGACATTTTTGTGGGAACAAAATGTAACCCTTTCCATCTGTGATTCTGAGCCCACACCTCTAATATCCTATTACACCATGTGCTATCAATTACCTCTTTTAATTTCCTTGTGTCTTGTATGGCTTCCCCTATTCAGTCCTCAAGACTCCCCTATCTTCAAATTAGGAGCTTCCTTCAACCCTGCTAATTCTAATTCTCTTTTAGAAGTTACTAATTCTCTTTTCTCCACTGCAAACTTCTAAGAGCAGAAGTTGCTACTTACTGACTTCCTTTTCTGACCTCCACTCCCTCCTGAACCTCTTTGTCTCTCTGTTCCAGAGGAGTAGCTGTCCCTGGGCTCACACACTGACTGCCTCATCCTAGCCCTCACCCCACTCACACTTCTGCCACAATCCACCCCTTCACGTAGCCTTCCTTCTTCAAGCTCTTCCTGGAGTGGGTGACTCCCAGTTCTGTCTTTACTCTGGCCCATCCTTAGTTTTCTTCACTGCCTTGTCTTCCTCTGCCCACAACTTCAGAGTAGGTAGCTTTTCCCATTCCACACTCTGACTGACCAGATATATTGAAAAATGTAACATTTAGGCAGGACTGGTACCCATTCTGAGGTCAGCCATAGGTCCTACCACATTCCATGTCATCTAATTTACATATTTAGGTTACCTGTTTGACCTCATTAAACAATTGGATTTGCTTCAATTCTGTCTTAAACCATCTATCTCATCAGCTTCCAGGATTTCAAGATCAGAATTCTATCATTAGACTTTGAACTACAAATCTTCATTTCCAAATTTATGGTAAAGATTCCCAAATGAAGAGTTTATTGGCTTCAACTCTACAGAGCTATCACCCTATCCCTCTACCTCCATAACTTTCTTTTTCCCTGAGGTTTTTTGTTTGTTTGTTTGTTTTTGCGGTACGTGGGCCTCCCACCGTTGTGGCCTCTCCCATTGCGGAGCACAGGCTCCAGACGCGCAGGCTCAGCAGCCATGGCTCACGGGCCCAGCCGCTCCGCGGCATTTGGCATGTGGGATCTTCCCGGACAGGGGCATGAACCCATATCCCCTGCATCAGCAGGCGGACTCTCAACCACTGCGCCACCAGGGAAGCCTTTCCCTGAGTTTTTACTTCAATTGATGACAGCACAAACTTCCACCATCCAGGTTAGAAACTTTGGAGTCATTGCTGATCACTCCCTTTCACATATAATCAATTTTCAAGTCCTACCAATTCCATCACTCAGAGCTGTCCCCTCCTTTCTCTTCCCATGACTGCTGCATGGCCTCGTACATTGTGGAAAAGAGCACAAGCCCTGAAGTCGGTCTTCCTGAGTCTGAGTCCTGGCTCCACCACCACCTACCTTCACGGCTTTGAACAAATACTTAACCTCATTGTACCTCAATTGTCTTATGTTTAAATTGGGCATAACAGTAGTCTCTACCTCATAAAAGTTGTCTGTAAGAATTAAATGAATTAACACATGCCAAGTACTTAGAATACTGGCTATCACATGGCAAGGAATCCCTCAATAAATGTTGGCTATTGTTATGATTAATATCATTTCTTGCCTAAGTTACTGTAATATTATAGTTTCCTAACTCGTCTTTTTTATTCCATTCTCTTGCCTTTCTGCTCCAGCCTTCACAGTGATGCCAGAGTCATCCTCTAAAAACCAAGTCAAATCACACCAGTCCCATCTTGAAAACATCTGATGATGTGTCATTAACTACAGAACAAAGTCCAGACTCCTTGGAATGATGTTCAGCGTGCTCCACTTTCTTTCAGACTTTTTCACCATGATCATCATCTAGTAAACTCTTATTTACCTGTTACACTAGACTTCTTACCATTCCAAGTGCCTTTGCTCAAACTTTTGTCCCAAGCTAGAATACCAACAAGCCCCATCCTCCACTACTTTAAGTCTTTGGAAAACTCTCCCCTAGTCCTCTGTGCCACCCCATCACTTCCATTCCTTTCTTCACACATGGCAGAATTAATTGCTTCTTCCCCTGAGCCTACACAGATCTCTGCCATTACTCTTCCACTAAATTGTCTCCTTGACCTTTCGATGCTCCTAAAGAGCCTAGGTTCAGCATCTTACACCTAGCAGGCACTCAATTTTTAAAAATCAATACATAGATTTTAAAATATACATACATATTTGGTATGTAAAGCCAGAAAGAAAAGTATTAGTTCTTATTATTTATCACCTAAGCGCTATCTCACCTACCAAATCTGTGGTTTACCTGGGCGTTTGGATGCACATTACTGCAAAAGCTGGATGTCATTTTGTTTAAAGAGGAAACTCTAAAGATGCATGGAACAAAACTTTCTTTGGATATCTTAATTAAATAGAGATCAAATGTTATTTAAAAAGTATTTCAGGGATAAATCAACCCAACGTTCCTTTGTAGTAACATTAGAAACATTTAGCCATTTCATTAACTCATTAACTGATTCAAGAAGATTTATTTACCATCAACTATGTACCAAGTACATGTACCGAAACCTCTAAATATGATGTGGGAATTCTCTTAAGTAACTTTGAACAGTTATTTAAATATCTCTGTTTTAGAAAACATGCTACAAGTAATTGTTTCACCGTAGCCCCATTTTCACAACTTTAAATTCTTTGGAATAAAGTGACCAATATTTTAAGTTAATAAGCATTCTACATGGGTACCTATGAATCCAAGAATCTGAAATAAGCTTGAGGGTTTGGCATCGATAACAAAGACGTGTCCTTCTGATGTTCCAACTAATAGATATATTCCTCTCTGGTCATACCTAGAAAAGAAGAAATCTGATTATCAGATTCTACTTGTTTCACTAATAAGATGGTAAACAAATTTATTGAATGACAGCATGGAGATACATCCAAAACCAGCTATTCTTATGGTTTGTGATTTTTAATATTATCAGACCTTATAAAAGGCGAGTGATTATATATAAACGTAATCATTACATTCTAGGCTAATACTGTTTCCCAATTGCAACTTATAAGTACATGGTCAAGAAGATTCACTAAAAATGGGTAACTATTTCATCATAAGTAAATGAAATATGACAGTAAAGCTTTCTTAATATTTCAAGTGGACATAAGCAATTGTTAAAGTAGTGATGAGTGGAACATTCCAATGCCTCTCAGTACCCATCCTGGCAGAAAGAGGAAGAATGTAGTGAAATGTTTCTATCCTATCATCAAATTGGAACAAGTGGGAAATGCAAATTAGGGTAAGAGAGAAAGATCTGAAAAAGGAGCACCAAAAAATACAGTACAGAGGAGCAGAATGTAAACGGAGGGAGACTACAGATCCTTCCCCACTGAGCCAGAGGCAGCAGAGCTTGTAGGAACAACACAGATGGTGGAAACCCAGCTCCTCCCGGCACTAGTTGAGCAATCTTGGGCAAATGCTTCCCTTAACCTCTCTGAACCTAAATTATCTCACTTGTGAAATAGGAACAAGCATAATACTTTTCTGAATGTGGGGCAAATATCACACTCAATAAGCTACAGTGTGTGACAGCACCTCGAGCTGTAAAGCAGGGCATAAATGTCATTTCTTATTAATACTTACTATTATGATATAACGAAAGAAAGAATAATAACATGAATCTAAATCCAATGCTCTATGCTGTCTTCTTAAAAGTATTGCTTCAAAAAATTTGAAATTGGGCTTCCCTGGTGGCACAGTGGTTGAGAGTCCGCCTGCCAATGCAGGGGACACGGGTTCGTGCCCCGGTCCGGGAAGATCCCACATGCCGCGGAGCGGCTGGGCCCGTGAGCCATGGCCGCTGAGCCTGCGCGTCTGGAGCCTGTGCTCCGCAGCGGGAGAGGCCACAACAGTGAGAGGCCCGTGTACCACCAAAAAAAAAAAAAAATATTGAAATCAACTAAATGTCCATCAGCATACTGTCTTTTAAAAATTATGGTATACCCATATAATGGAATGCTATGTAGCTGTAAAAAAGAATGAGGAAGGTCTTCATGTGTGGATAGAAGACTTTCTCTAAGACATACCATTAAGTGGAAAAAAAAAAAAATTGAGGTGCAGAACATTGTATATGGTTTGCTGCCCTGTAAGAGCCAAGGCAATGACTCTGGAGCCCAATTGCCTCGGTTCAAATCCTAAAACTTGCCATTTACTATGCATGTAATATTAATTATTATTTAAATTCTTTGTGCATCATCTTCCTTATCTCTAAAATGGACACAATAAGAATATCTATCTCATGAAGTTAATACAACAGAAGTGCTTGGCACACTCTAAGTGCTTGATATGTATTCATATAATTAAAAGGAAGTACTTATCTTTTTTGCTTGTTTGTGAATAAAATATATCCAGAAAAAAGACATGAGAAATTGGTAACAGGCTGCCTCCAGCGAGGAGAACTGGGTATTCAGGGACAAGCATGGGAAACTTTACCATACACTGCTCTGTACTTCTTGAAGGTAGAACCGAGTCAATATATTAATTTTCAAAACAATACATGTAAAACTTAAAATTAAAAGAAATTAGGGCTTCACTGGAATTCTCAACAGACAAGCCTGACAAAGTTGCTGTCAGAAGCAGGCATTACTTACAGGAGGTGCTGCACGGGCGATTCAGAGAGATAGGCCTTATGAACTGAGTGAGGGGATTCAACGTCCTGGATGTCGAGGAAGTGGACAAAGCCACCCTTGGTCCCCACGGCTGCAGAGAGGGAGGAGGGACAGCAAGCCAGAACTGTTGCCTGTTTAAAATAAACGCCATACAGAAACAGACTCACAGATATGGAAAACAAACTTGTGGTTACCAAAGGGAAGAGACAAGGAGGGAGGGACAAATTAGGGGTATGGGATTAACAGACATAAACTACTATACATAAAACAGATAAGCAACAAGGGTATACTGTAGAGCACAGGGAATTATACCTGCTATCTTGTAATAACTTATAATGGAGTATAACCTGCAAAAATACTGAATCACTATGCTGTACGCCTGAAAATAACACAGTATTGTAAATCAATTACACTTCAATATAAAATAAAATAAAATAACCCCCCAGATGCTCAACTTCACTGTGCCAGAAAATGAAACCTGCTCTCCCTCACATAAGAATTCTACAGTTTATTTGAAAAGCCTGCAGAACAAGAAGAGTGGCAAGTGTTGTGTGGTATTACAAATTATACACTCAACATTCTTCAGCTAATCGATAGCATAAGAAGTCACAGCAATCTGTACATCCTCCTCTTTCATCCTAAAATTAGAATGATAAAAATATAAGGAAATTGCTTGAACTTTAAACCATGGCTTCATTTCTATCCTTAAATGATTGCAAAATTATTATACCTGATAATAATGAAAAATAAAATAAGAAATTTAAAATATATCCCTAGCATCTTTTGGACATCTTTATAGAATGTTTGCAATTTTTAAAAATCAGCATTCAACTGCTGGATAACGGTAGATCCTGAGATGCTGGCATAACTGAGGAAGACTTAAGAAAATAACTATTGAGTTGGCCAAAAAGTTTGTTTGGGTTTTTCCATAAGATGTTACAGAACTTTTTGGCCAACCCAATATATCACTGGCCCATGTGGCCTGTCACCAAAGAAATGCATCACAGATTTTTGCTTATGTCGCGATCATTTACAGAAGACGATGTCTAAGAGAATAAATTTTTTGTCATGATACTTAAGGAATCAGATTCATTCCTCTATAGTTGTCACTGACAAAGCCCACTGGGTTTCCCGGGAAAAATAAGATGGAATCTAGGTGATAAGGTCTAACCTCTTCTTTTGTGCTTCATCTAGTTTCACTTGCTCATAGGGTGCTGTGTGCCGCAGTCTTGCACCCAGCACTTCAGACCAGGAAAGTGACACTTCGACTCCGTGGCCGTGTGGAGAAGCGCTGCCAATGACACCGCAATTCAAGATGGCGGCAGTGGCAGGCAGTGCGCAGAGACACTGCACCCAGAACTTGGATGTGAAGCCAGAGCAGCACAGCTGCACTAGCCCCGCGAGAGCTCCAACCCCCCCCACCCCGTCCCCGCAATGAGGAGAACCATATAGAGCATCCCCACCCATCCCCCGTCCCAAAAACCTGTGCTCTAGAGCGAGAGCTCCCACCTCTCCGTTCTCCGATCAAAGAATAAAACTTTCCTTTGTTTCTGAACCAAACTCAGTCTCAATCGATTGGCACGGGCAACACCTGAGAAGAGGACCCCTACTGGGGCCCAACTCGAAAGGGGTGGTAACATAATTACATTTTGTAGTTTGTTTTGAATAAAATAATGGAATGTTAGAAATAGAAAAGATCTTAAAGAGATCATTGTTTTGCAGACTAGAAAACGGAGGCAAAGAAAAATGTAGCAATTTGCCCCAGGATCCCATAGCTTGTAACAAAGCTCAGAGGAAAACTCAGGTGTCCTGCCCCATTTAGAATGCACAGTTTCCCCATTGAGCAGGTTTTCATTTTGTTTTTTAAAGTGAATTTTCCAAGCCTTAACCAGTTTGAATCTTTAGTGGTATCTCAGTATGAAACTGGAAACGAAGTGGGGAGGGTTTGTTTTTTTAGCTAAAAGCCTTTATGGGAGATCTCAGTGTGTGTGTGTGTGTGTGTGTGTGTGTACGTGTGTCTGTGTGTCTGTGTTTCCTCAAAATAATCAGTTGAAATTACCCTCCATTCCAGGGCTATTGTGGACTAGGCTAAATATGTACAGCAATATTTGGAGGGGTCTTAGTTACCCTAGCAGGCACCATCAGGGGAAGCTAGTAGTGTTCATGCATCCTGCCATCATGATGCTGAGCAGGGTTCTCTAAGGACCACTGCCTAAAATGTTCATGGGGAGCACAGTCCCCAGCACAGGCAGGAAGATCTGGCCTCAGCACTGCTGGGTCAATCCACTTATCATTTCCCCACGGGGCAGCAGTATCCTCCAGTAAGGAGAAACCACTGACTCTCCCCAATAAGAGCTGAACTACATGAATGTACAATGCCTGGTTTGGAGCTCAATGAAGGGTTGTCTAATTACCTGTGACAGTCGTCCGAATCTCTCCCCTCTGATCAGAAGAAGGGAAGATATCTGAAGCAGAAAGAGGGTCTTTTGGTGGTACCTATATCCCTCCTTAGCCAGGAAGTGCAAGGTAAGTCCTGATTATACAGACCCTTGGGTGGGTTGTTAAACATCTCTATGTCTCTCATCTGTAAAAGGTGTGATCAGATGAGCTTTAAGATTTTTCTAGTTCTAGTAATTCTAACAGAAATGAATACATATAAACCTTGTCACATAGATTATGGCATCTACACATATTCTTTCAGGTAAGAATTTTTATCTTTACTTTTTAGGATGAGTTTTTTATCTCATTGAATTTTATGCACCTTGTAATCCTCTTGCATCCTTTTGCATCTTGTATCCTCTTATGTGAAGTATGATGCTTCATCTTGTATTATAACTGAGATTTTAATTTATAACAGAGAAGGATTGTAACTTCTCTTCCTACTAGCAAGATCCATATCTCATTTAGAACTGTGTAATACAGAAAATGATAATTTAAGAAAAAATAGCATTACCACTGTTTCTTGGTCTTTTTATATTTTTTAAAATATTATTTTATGTAAAATGCACCATGAACATGGTGGAAAGAATGGTATCACCTTATGGTAGGCTAGGGTTAGGCTTAGGTAAGGAATTGTGGTTTGCCACCCAGCATCAACACACCTTCCTTCTGGAAAATTTCTTGAATATCCATTGAGAAACCATCTCTCCCCTATTTTCAGGGCTGAGTGGAACAGATCTGACTCCCATTTCCTGGCTGACTTTAAGCCAGTTAGCATTTCTCATCCCCCTGTCTACAGTGATTAGTTCAGGGTTATTATTAAGATATTAGGAGGTATTTACTAAGCCTTCTGAAAAGGAGAAACCTTTTCTCTTCCTCCTCCCACTGTAGGAGGCTTTCTTCCCTGATGATCTGATGTGACGTTGGTACCTGTGGCATTTGGGTACCACTAAATGAAGCCTAAGATGAAACTAAAGACATAGTATACAGACAGAGAGGAAAACAAGATCCTTGGTAATATCATTTGAGTTGCTAGATCAAGCCACAGCTGAGCCCAGACAAACTCTATACTTTATAGTTGATTGAGTCAATAACCCCCACTTTTTAATTTTTGGTTCATGTTGGTTAGAGTGGTACTTTTCTTTCATTTGTTTGTTTTAATTTATTTATTTTTGGCTGCACTGGGTCTTTGTTGCTGCACGCGGGCTTTCTCTAGTTTTGGCGAGCGGGGCTACTGTTCATTGCGGTGCGCAAGCTTCTCATTGTGGTGGCTTCTCTTGTTGTGGAGCATGGGCTCTAGGCACGCGGGCTTCAGTAGTTGTGGCACGCGGGCTCCAGTAGTTGTGGCACGCGGGCTCAGTAGTTGTGGCTCGCAGGCTCTAGAGCGCTGGCTCAGCAGTTGTGGCGCATGGGCTTAGTTGCTCCGCGGCATGTGGGATCTTCCCAGACTAGGGTTTGAAACCATGTTCCCCTGCATTGGCAGGCAGATTCTTATCCACTGCGCCACCAGGGAAGTCCCTTTCTTTCATTTCTAACCAATCCTCTTGAGGTTAGATGGGGTCATTTATCTAGTTATGGCCAAGGAGATGTATCATTTTTTAGTAAAAGCACTTAATTGCTAATTCAAGACCTTCCAGCACTCTTCCCATACCATGGCACTGAGGAGCTATTAGCTGGTGGAGCCTCTGTCGACTTTGTTCCCTGAAAGGCCATGTGGAGCAGAGAACCTGTCAATCCACAATGAACTTACAGCCTGAGTGAGATATAAACCATTAGGGTTTCAGGAATAACTACCACCACAGAAAATCTTGTTCTTTCCCATACACCAATAGAGTACCTTATGTTCCACCCTCTGGGCTGTGGAATATACTTTATACACAAGAATTACTCTAATATACAAGGTAAAAATGCAATAAGGCCTCTGTAATGAGTATTTCCACAGACTATTGACATGTGAATATGAAAAAGTAGGTTGGAGTAGAATTCAATATATATATTTTTAAATTCATTTATAAGGCACACTTACTGGGATATTCAGATAAATCCTGCTGACACAAGCACCATCCTCTATACCCCAAACACAAACTTCTCCTGACTGTGTGAGAGTCTGTAAAAGAAAGAAAAAGAAAACTCAAATGGAAAACAAGACTTTGCTATGGGAGTATGTTCTAAATTCCCTTCTAGTATGTCAATCTGATGATTTAGTATAAAATTTCATTTTATTTATGTGGATTAAAATTACAATTTCAACGTCAATACTTCTGATTTGAACAAATATTAACTATTACCTTTAATGCAATTTAAGTAACACATAATAACTAATTAGGATTAGAAAAGTGAAATAAAGTTTTTTTTTTCTGTGTAACATAATTGAAATAAGTTACTTGGAAATTCAATGAATTTCCTAGTGAATAAGCCTAGAAATAGAAAATCACAATTGGTATTTTAAAAAATTAATAGACTTTGCTTTAAAGAGCAGTTTTAGGATTACAGAAAATTTGAGCAGAAAGTAGAGAGTTGCACTTCCCTCCCTGCCCTTCCCAATATCCATACAATTTTCCCTGTTACTAACAACTTGCACTATTGTGGTATATTTGTTAGAATTGATGAGCCAATATTGATACAGTGTTATGGACTAAAGCCATAGTTTACATTAGGGTTTACTCTTTGTGTTATACATTCTATGGGTTTTTGACAAACGTACGATGACATGTAACCACCATCACAGTATCATACAGAATAGTTTCACTGCCCTAAAAATCCTCTATGCTTCACCTCTTCATCCCTCCCTCCCTCCCCACTGAACCTCTGGCAACCACTGATTGTTTTTAGTGTCTCCACTTGTGCCTTGTCCAGAATGTCTTACAGAGGGAACCATACAGCTTTCTCAGATTGCCTTCTTTCACATAGCAATATGCATTTAAGGTTTCTCTATGTCTTTTCATGGCTTTATAGCTCATTTCATTTTAGTACTGAATAATATTCCATTGTATGGATGTACCACAGTTTGTTTATTCATTCTCTTATTGAAGGACATCTTGATTGCTTCCAAGTTTTGGCAATTATGAATAAAGATGCTATAAGCATTCACATGCAGATTTTAGTGTGGGCATAAAATTTCAACTAATGTGGGTAAACACTAAGAAGCCCAATTGCTGAATCATATGGTAAGAGTATGTTTAATTTTGTAGAAGCTGCCAACTGTCTTCCAAAGTGGCTGTACCATTTTGCCTCAGTAGTGAATGAGGGTTTCTGCTGCTCCATATCCTCACTAGCACTTTGTATTGTCAGTGTTTTGGATTTTAGACATTCTAATAGGTATGTAGTATTAATTTGCAATTCTCTAATGACGAAAAATGTTGAACATCTTTTCATCATTACTTTCCACCTGTATATCTTCTGTGTTAAGGTGTTTATTCAGATTTTTTTCCCATTTTTCAATGGGGTTGTTTATTTTCTTATTGTTGAGTTTTAATAGTTCTTTGTATATTTTGGATACCAGTATTTTATCAGATATATGTTTTGCAAAGATTTTTCTTCCAGCCTGTGCTTTGTCTTTTCTTTCTCTTGACAGTGTCTTTTGCAGAGCAGAAGTCTTTAATTTTGATGAAGTCCAGCTTATCAATTTTTTCTTTCATGGATTGCATTTTTGGTGTTGTGTCTAGAAAGTCATTACCAAACCCAAGGTCACTTAGATTTTTCTCCTTTGTTATCTCCTAGGAGTTTTATAGTTTTCGTATTTTACATTTAGGTCTACAATCCATTTTGAGTTAATTTTTTGTGAAGGGTGTAAGATCTGTGACTAGATTTTTTTTCTTTTTTGGCATGTGAATGTCCACTTCCTCCTGCACCATTAGTTGAAAAAAACTATGCTTTCTCAATTAAATTGCTTTTGCATATTTGTGAAAGGTCAGTTGACTATATTTCAAGATACTGTTCCATTGATCTGTTTGTTTATTCTCTCACAAATACCATACTGTCTTGATTACTGTAGCTTTATAGTAAATATTGAAATTGGGTAGTGTTAGTCCTACCCAATTATAGAATCAGTTCTAGAATCAGTAAGTTCTAGAATCAGTAAGTTCTAGAATCAGTAAGTTCTAGAATCAGTTTATTGATATCCACAAAATAATTTACTGGGATGTTGATCGGAATTGCATTGAATCTATAAGCCAAGTTAGAAAGAATCGACATCTTAATAATACTGAGTCTTCTTACCCATGTACATGAAATATTTATGCATTTATTTAGATCTTGATTTCTTTCATCAGAGTTTTATAGTTTTTATCATATATATCCTGTACATATTTTGTTAGATTTATTCCTATTTTACTTATTCAGTGCTAACGTAAATGCTATTGTGTGGTATTAAATTTCAAATTCCAATTCTTCACTGCTTGTATAAGAAAGCAATTGACTTTTGTATATTAAACTTGCGCCCTGCAACCTTGTTATAATCACTTAGCTCCAGAAGGATTTTTTATTGATTCTCTGGGATTTTCTACATAGACAATCAGGTCATCTAAGAACAAAGTTTTATTTCTTCCCTCACAATCTTAATACCTTTTATTCCCCACGTCCCCCTTTTTTTTTTTTTTTGTCTTATTGCATTTAGGACTTCCAGTTGATTTCATTAAGGTTTTCTTTTTTAAAGATGTCCTTTATCAGACTGAAGAAGCTACCCACTATTTGTTGTTTGCTGAGAGGTTTTGTTTTGTAATGTTATTATTAATTATTTATTCAATGTATTTAATAGATATAGGCTCAGATTATTTATTTCTCCTTGTATGAGTTTTGGTAGATTACACCTTTCAAAGAATTGGTCCATTTCATCTAAACTATCAAATTTGTAGGCACAGAGTTGTTCATAATATGGTTGGCCCTCTGTATCTGTGGGTATCTGTGTATCTGTGGGTTCTGCACCTGCAGATACGGAGAGCTGACTGTACTATGTCATTTTATATAAAGGACTTGACCATTCGTGCATTTTGGTATCCACGGGGAGTCCTGTAACCAATCCCCCATGGATACTGAAGGATGACTGGACTCTTTTATTATCCTCTTACTGTCCCTGGGGTCAGTAGTAATGACCCCTCTTTAATTTTCATTTCTGATGTTAGTAATTTGTATCTCCTCTCTCTCTCTCTCCCTCCTCTCCCCACTGCCTCGTTAACTTGGCTAGAAGTTTATCAATTTTATTGATCTTTTTAAAGAGCCAGCTTTTGGTTTCTTAGATTTTCTCTACTGATTTCCTATTTTTAGTTTCATTGCATTCTGCTCTCATTTTTATTATTTCTTTTCTTCTGCTTACTTTGGATTTAATTTTTTTTTCTATTTCCTAAAGTGGGGGCTTAGATTATTGATCTTAAACATTCTTCTTTTCTAATATATGTATTGAACGCTATAAATTTCCCTCTAAGCCCTGTATTCACTGCAAAATCCCATAAATCTTGATATGTAGTATATTCATTTTCATTTAGTTCAAATTTTTAATTACTCTTAAGACTTCTTTGAGCCATGTGTTATTAGAAGTGTGTTGTTTACTCTCCAATTATTTTGGGGTGGGGGGAGTTTCCAGCTACCTGTTATTTACTTCTAATTTAATTCCATGTAGCCTGAGAACGTATTTCTTTTAAATGGTTAAGGTATGTTTTATGACCAAGAATGTGATCTATTTTGGTGAATAATTCATGTGAGCTTGAGAAGAATGTACATTATGCTATCATTTGATGAGGTAGTCTATAGATGTCAATTAGATCCAGTTGATTGATGGTATTGTTCAATTCACCTATGATTTTGATCTTTTGCCTGCTGGTCTCTCTGAAAAATTTCTTTTAACATTCCTTGCAAGGCAGTTCTGCTAGTGACAAATTCCCTTAATTTTTATGTGTCTGAGAAAATATTTTTTCCTTCACTTTTGAAGGATAATTTTGCTGGATATAGAATCCTGGGTTTGTTTTTTTTTTTTCTTTCAACACTTTAGATATTCACTCTACTTTTGCTTACATGATTTCTGAAGAGCAGACCACTGTGATTCTTATCTTTGTTTCTTCAAGGGTAAGGTTTTTTTTCCCTTTGGACTTTTTTTAAAATTTTTACTTTGTTTTTGATTTTCTATCATTTGAATATAACAAGCTTTGGTGTAGATTTTTTGGTATTTATCCTGCTAGTGTTCTCTGAGCTTCCTGGATCTGTCATTAATTTTGAAAAATTCTCAGCTATTATTACGTGAAACATTTCCTCTGTTCCTTCCTTCCTTTCTTCTCCTGCTGGTATTCCTATTATGTGTATGTTATACCATTTATAATTGTCCCATGTTCTTGGATATTCTGTTCTTTCTTTTTCATTCTTTTTTCTTTTTGCATTTCAGTGTTGAAGGTTCTACTGACATTTCTTTAAGCTTATTGATTCTTTCCTTTGCAAAATTCAGTCTATTGATGAGCCCACCAAAGGCATTCTTCATTTCTGTTACACTGCTTTTTATTTCTAATATTTCTTTTTTCTTTCTTAGAGTTTCCACATCTCTGCTCATATTATCCAGTCATTCTTTCATGTTGTCCACTGTTTCCATAAGAATCCCTAGTATATTAATCATAGTTTGTTTTAAATTTCTGGCCTGGTAATTACAACGTGTCTGTCATATCTGAGTCTAGTTCTGATGCTTGCTCTATCTCTTCTGTTGTTGTCTTTTAGTATGCCTTATAATTTTTGTTCAAAGCTGGACATGATGTACTGGGTAAAAGAATATGAATTAAATAGACTGTAGTGTGAGGTTTTATGTTTATCTGGCTAGGAGTTAGACTGTGTTTACTGATTGCTGTAGCTGAATGTGTCAGAAACTAAAATTTCCTCTGGTGTCCTTGTTTTGGTCTGAGATGTGCAGTTTCTCCAGTTGTAATCCACCTGGGTATTGGCTCCAGTGGTGGTTTCTACTTCTGGGCATTTGCTCCAGTAAGCTGTAATTCTTTGCATCTGCCTGTCTGTCTCTATAATTTTGGGGGGAGTGGTTTTCCCTATGACCTCAATTATCTGATGGGTCTAAGAGGAATTGTTGATTTTAAATTTATTCAGCTTTTTTCTTTTTAAGATATATTAATTTATTTATTTAATTTATTTATTTTTGGCTGCATTGGGTCTTTGTTGCTGTGCATGGGCTTTCCCTAGTTGCAGCAAGTGGGGGCTACTCTTCATTGTGGTGTGCGGGCTTCTCATTGCGGTGGCTTCTCTTGTTGCGGAGCATGGGCTCTAGGCACACGGGTTTCAGTAGTCGTGGCTCATGGGCTCTAGAGTGCAGGCTCAGTAGCTGTGGTGCACGGGCTTAGCTGCTCCGTGGCATGTGGGGTCTTCCCGGACCAGGGCTTGAACCCGTGTCCCCTGCATTGGCAGGTGGATTCTTAACCACTGCACCACCAGGGAAGCTCAATTCAGCTTTTTCTTGTTGTGAGGTTCTTTACATGCTGGACTGGAAACCCAAAGTTCATATTCATTTTTACAGATAATTTTTACTCTTTCACAGGATCAAGACTGAAAGCAGCTTAAAGTAACTGCAATGTGATACAATTTAAATTCTGTTTCTTGAATACTAGGGAGTGGGTAACATGATACTATGGATCAAGTATCTAAATCCTAAACATGAAAATCTTGTATTAAACTTTTTTATTGAGTTGAAACAACCCTAAAAACAGACATAATTCTTATCAGAGAACATCTGGAAGAAAAATCACATAATCAGAATCTGAAGATTGGAAGGAACCTTAAGTGTTACCTATTCCATAGTCTATGTATTTTTTTATTTGCTAGAACTCCCAAAATCTTAATGGATTTGTTGATGAATTATATGAAAACTGAAATATGTTTCTTGAGATCAACTAAAAGTAAGCAGTTAAACACCAGAAAAAAATTTTCTTTTCTGCATGTAGAGGGAATTTTTTTTTTTTTTCCGAAGTAGACTGAATACATGTTTTGTGCATGGCAACTATTTCATTTTCATTTTCAGATCGGGCTGCATCACTCTGAGAGAGTAAACACTAATAGTTTAATAAGTGTTGACAACTCATTAGCAATGAATGTGTTTAACGATCTGGCCTGGAAAGCTTGGATGGTGAATACAAACAGGATGGCTCCTACAGGGAACTCTGCTCAATATCATGTAGCAACCTAAGTGGGAAAAGAATTTGAAAAAGAATAGATACATGTATATGTATAACTGAATCACTTTACTGTACACCTGAAACTATCACAACATTGTTAACTATACTCTAGTATAAAACAAAAAGTTTAAAAAATAAAAACAAACAAACAGGATGGCTCCTAAGATTTTAATTGCTTTGGTCATGTTCAGAGACTTAATATTATGAAGTCACAATATGACGATGTCATTCTAACTGGGGAGTAGATTTGATGATGGAAGTGGTTGGCATTTCTACCACATCTTTCAAGAGTATGCTTGGGGGACTTCCCTGGTGGTCCAGTGGTTAAGACTTCGTGCTCCCAATCCCAATGCAGGGATTTACAACAGGTTGCACATGAACTTCCAAAATCTTACCCTTAAATCCTACTGTGAAACAATACCATATTCCTTACCATGCAGTATTCATTTCCAGGTGTGATAAAGTCTGTTGCCTGAAATTTCCCATCACAAGCCGCTAGGAGTTTTTCAAAGATTGGCTCCTCATCAAAAGTGTAAATATAAATAGATCCCTGTAAATATACCAAAAAAGAAAAAAATAATGCAATTGTGTGTTCAGTTCAACAAATAGTTATTAAATGCTTACTGTGAACAAGGCACTGTGTGAGAAAAGGTAGTGGGAAAGTAGAGATAAACTCAGTAAGGCCCTGACCTTGAGGAGCTTAAAATATAAATGTTTATTGATTCATTCATTCATTCCTCAATTAAAATAATCAATAAATAGGACTTTCTTCTTTTCTCCATTTCCAAGCATTTTTTTAAGATTACAATACATATCAAAGCACTTTTTCCTGACTTTAAAAATAATGTCTACTTATGCAGAAAATTTGGAAAATGTAGAAAACCAGAAAAGTTGTTAAGATGAACTAACTTCTACCACATACTAGACCATGGTGGGCACTAACAAAAACTTTTAAATGTACATTTGTGAAAACTGTAGAGGTGTGGCTGAAGCTGTTACTTATGACGTGTTTATCATACTCAGGTTCCAAATTCACCTCTCCAAAAAATCTATCCTGTACATTATGCATCCCTGGCAAGTAACTGTAATATGGTATGTTTATTTAACTAGCAATAAGAAGTCTGCTTTCAACTGATCACAAGTTCTTCAAGTTTACTTAGGTTAAACATGAATATTTTCGTTCCTGTTTATCTAAAAAATACAACTCTGTAAAGTCTAAAATTTGGTAGGTATTTACTGATTTTACCTTTCATTAATTTACCTTTCATTAATTCCTTCAACAAATATTGAGTGTATACACTGTGCCAGACACAGCTCTGGATGCTGGGGCTGCATCAGAGGACAAAACAGACAAAAGTTCCCTGCCCTTATGGAGCTTACATTCTACTGGGGACTTCGGCCAATGAATAAGATATCTAAATAATATATATTGTAAGTTAAAGAGCAATAATTATAAGAAGAAGAAAATAAAGCAGGGAAAGAGGATATGACATGGCAAATAAGAGGGTGAAATTCTAAACTGAGTGTCCAAGAAAGGCTTTACAGAGAAGGTGTGTTTAGAGAAAAGACTTGAAGCAAATGAGGAAGGGATTTATGTGGATTCTGTGGGAAACGCATTCCAGACAGAAGGAACAGCCAGTGCAAACACTCTGAGGGAGGAGCATGCCTGGTGCGTGTAAGCAAGCCGCATGATGACCAGCATGACTGAAGCAGGGTGAATAAGAAGAAGAGTCGTGGGAGATAAGGCCAGTGTGGGGAGTGGAGTCCACATCATGAAGGGCCTTGTAATGCATAGTGAAGATTTTGGCTTTTACTCAGAATAACATGGGGAATCACTGGGGGGCTCTGAGTAGTAGAGAGAGATGCTTTGCTCACTTTGGCTGCTATGTTGAGTACACATAGTCTCTTCTATCATGTACTGAGAAAAGTATATTAAAATCTCCTATTGAGATCATGATTTTGTTTTTCCTTGTCATTTTGTCATGTTTTGCTTTATATATTTTGAGGCTATTTTATTTGGTACATATATATTTTAAAAGTTTATGTATTCCTAGTGAATTTAACCTTTTACTATTCTAAAATAAGCCCATTTTTTCTTAGTAATGAACTTTGCCTATAAGTCTTTTTTGCCTAATATTAATATATCTCCAAAGGCTTTCTTTTGGTTAATGTTTGCATGATATATCTTTTCCCATTTTCTAAATTTACTTTCAATTTTTAATTTATTTTCAATGTTACTCTATTTCTTAAAATTTACTTTCAATCTTATGCTTTAGATATGTCACTTGAAAACAGTGCAGAGTTAGGTTTGGATTCTTTTTTGTTGTTGTTGTTGTTGTTGTTGTTGCAGTACACGGGCCTCTCACTGTTGTGGCCTCTCCCATTGCGGAGCACAGGCTCCGGACGCGCAGGCTCAGCGGCCATGGCTCATGGGCCCAGCCGCTCCGCAGCATGTTGGATCCTCCCAGACCAGGGCACGAACCCGCGTCCCCTGCATCGGCAGGCAGACTCCCAACCACTGTGCCACCAGGGAAGCCCTGGATTCTTTTTTAATCAAATATGGTAATCTTTGCCTTTTAACTAGACCAACTATTCTGTTTTGCTTTAATTGTAATTACTAGTATATTTGAGATTAAACATTACATTTTAATTTATGCTTTCTACTTTCTCATTTGTTTTGTGTTTCTTTTTCTCTCTTTTCTTACCTTGTTTTGCGTTGTTTTTTTTTTTTTAACATTTCACTTCCCCCCTCTATGATGTGGAAATTTCATCTGATGTTTCAGTTCTTTTATGGTTACCTTAGCAGTCAGAACATGCATACTTAGCTTATAAATATCAGAAGTTACTTAAAACATTTACTCTCTTCCCAGGAAATAAAATAAACTTGAAATACATTATTCCATTTACTCCTTTCCCTCCATCTTACATTATTGTTGTCTGGAATTTTAATTCAATGTTATTTTTAAACCCAACTTTGAATTATTTGTGCTGTTTTATACAGTCAGTGTTCACTTACATTTCTCTACACATTTACTACTGCTCTTCATTCTTTTTGCATCCCAGTCCTTCCATCTGGGGTCATTTTCCTTCTGCCTGAAGTACATTCTTTAGAATTTTCTCTAGTGATGATGTGCTAACAAACTCTCAATTCTGGAGTATCTAGAAAGTCTTTTTTTACCCCTGTACTGAAAATTATTTTCCCTGAGTATAGAATTCCGGGTGGTAATAACCTTATTTCACTAAATCAGGGGTCAGCAAACTTTTTCTATAAAAGGACAGCTAGTAAATATACTAGGCTTTGCAGGCCATGTGGTCTCTCACAACTACTTAATTCTACCATTGTAGTGTGAAAGCAGTCATAGATAATACATAAACAAGTGGGTCTGACTGTGTTCCAGTAAAACTTTATTTACAAAAACAAGCAGCAGGCTGGTTTTGGCCCATGGGTCTACAGTTTCCTGACCCCTGCACTACATGGAAGATCTCATTCCACTGTTTCTTACTTACATTATTGCCAGAGTAGTCAGCTGTTAGTGTAACTGAAAGTCCTTTGAAATAATCTTTTTTTTTCTCTGACTGCCTTTAAGATTTTCTCTTTGTCTTTGGTTTTCAAAAATTTCACTTTGTTAAGTCTAAGTGTGTATATTTTTCCTGCTTGGGATTCACTGGGCCTCTTGAAGCTGTAAATTCATGTATTTAATCAGTTCTGGAAAATATCTCTTTAAATATTACCTCTGTCTCACTCTCTCTCCTCTTTGGGATTCCAATCAAATACATGTTAGATCTTTTCACTGTATCATTCATTTCTCTTACCCTCCCTTCTGTATTTCCCATGCTTTTGTCACTTGGGTTCATTCTGGACAACTTCTTCTGATCTATCTTCCATTCATTGATTCTCCAGTCTTCTGTCAGACATATTCATTTAATTTTTTCTTTGTTAGCATATTTTTATTTTTTAGAACTTCTATTTGTGTCTTTCTCCCTTCTGTTATGTTACTTTTTTATTGTTTCCTGTTCTCCATAGATATTTTAAATTTGTCATTTATTAAAACATCGTTAGCACAGTTTAACTTCTGGTAATTACAGAAACTTAACTCTTTCCATATTTAAATTTAAATTTCTTTTAGGCAGAAAATCATTGAACTTTACTTGTAATTCATCTAAAATCATTGCCTAACAACATAAACTAATATATCCTGACCTAGGAGTCTTCCCAACAGTATAATTCAGGTGGGCATTTGATTTTAACCTGTATTTATTTCCCTCCCTTCTTCTCTTACAGAACCTGTGTCTTCCTTAGAGAACCACCCATGACCCCAGTCTCAGTTCATGTTTGGGTGGATTGACTCTACCCAGGGTCCAAGGGTAGACATGTGACTTAGGCCTGGTCAATGAGAGTTTAGAATTCCTCTGGACATAATACTTGACCCAGGGGTAAACAGGTGACCCAAGTTAGTACAATGAGTCTAGATTCCAGGACATTTTTTTCCAACTGGTATTTTCTACCAGGGTCACCAAGAGGATAAAAATACAAAATTGGAGTTGCAGAAGGCTCTCTTGACACCACAGGGGCGAGTCTGCATAGAAAAGGAGGAAGCAGAGAGGAAACAGAGCCAAGATATGGCAGAAAAACAAGGCATGCAGCCTCATGGGAGCTCCTGGATTTATATCAATTCCTTGCTTGCTTTCAGTTATACACACAAAAACAAACAAACAAACATCCTTCTGTTATTTAGGTCTTTTAAACTGGGTATTTTTTCATTTGCAAGCTAAAGAGTCCTGACTAGTAGTGTATCATTATGCAACACACTCTGCCCTTCATTCCTGTCATGCAATGATGATAATAATAATATCTTAAATTTCATGTCAAGAAACCACCATCTAGCATACCTTGTCTGTCTGAATCAGCAACATTCTGTAACTGGGAGAAAACATCAAATGTTCCACAGGCCCTTCAACCTCAAGAAAATCCTCTACTTTGTAATTTGTATCTTTAATAAGAAAAGAATACACAAAGCCATCCTAGAGACCAAAAACAATGAGATAAATGAAGAAAATTAGTCTTGATCAATGCATAGTATTCAATATACTTTCCTCATCAAACAAGCTAAGAATTACTGATTACCATCTACTATCCATTTTTTGGAATCATCATCTATGTTTACATTATCTAGAATGCCGTGGCTTCTTACCTTTATTTAGCCAACTTTTAACCATGTTTCCTGGTCAATGTTCAATTTTATCTCTTTTGTGACACATTTTTCAATTACCTAAAATTTTACTGATCTCTCCTTTCTTTGAACTTCTTTAGCATTTATCTTCTTACCACATTCTTCATTATATAGGAGGTGGGGCAGATGAGGCAGAGTTTATCGTGTGGCTGGTATCCAGAAGTCTCCTTACTTCAAAGACCTTAGCCTTAATGTATGTATAATCATCATTATGTGCATTTCCTAAATCTCTAAATGACTCAAAGGTAGGGAGTGTGCTGTTTATTTCCTTTGTATTTTCTTTTCTAGTTTTTCACACAGTGCTAGAAACAGGGCAAGTATCCAGTAAAAAAGCGTTGGTTAAATGTTGATCAGTTAGTTGTAAACAGCTTTAGGTTAATTTAACTACTCTCAAGAAAAACGGCTGGGTTCAGACTTAAGACCTGGGGGGAGAAATGTGCAAGGTGCTTTCTCCATGCCCATCATCCTTCTCCATCCCTCACCAGAGCAGATGCTCCAACCTCTCCTTTAAACTAGGTTAAAAAAACACACCAAGGGTGGCCTTGAGAAGGACAAATGCAGACTAAATGTAGGAGGAAGTAGTCCGTTGCAAGGTTGGGGAGAGGAGATTACAAGCTACATGTAGGTTAATGAGCTCCAGATTGTTTCTTGTTGGTGGATCTACATCTCTCATTCTGACATCATTGCCTAGCTGCCCTTAGGTTCCTGGAGATGTGATCTGTGGCAAAAGAAGACACAAAGCTAACAGTGTTCTGGGACGGCTACCAGTAGACCTGAGATTTTAGTGTAGGTCAGCTCCAAACCTGAGCATTGATTACAACCACATGGAAACGTAACTTGGTCTGGCCTCTTTTCATACTTACTGAGGCTATATGCCCTAATAAACGAGAGCAAGAACTTTGGAGTTTGCCACACCTGGGTTCAAGTCCCAGCTTCTCCACTTACTGGCTGGTGAACTCTCTAAGACTTGACTCCTTCGTGTGTGTGTGTGTGTGTGTGTGTGTGTGTGTGTGTGTTTGGGGGGTTGGATTTTTTAATCCTGTTTTTGCTTATTTGCAGTAAGATAGACATATAATAGATCATTATACTGTTATCTCTAATTTTGTATATATTTGAAATTCTTCATAATAAAAAGTTTTACAATAAACATCTCCCCAAACAGAATTTTAATTAATAACCTGACAGAACTTGACATCCCAAATCATGGCTCATCATAGAAAATAGAAGCAAATGGAAATTGTATATTTTCTTTTCTTTCTATTTGAAATAAATTTTTAACCATTTTTAAATTGAAGTATAGTTAATCTACAATGTTGTGTTAGCTTCAGATGTTTGTATATTTTCTTGAAAGCAATTGATTTTGAAGAAAAAAATACATTACAATTCCAGAAGCAAGCACGCCTCCCTTCTGATATGCCATGGTGACTGGACTGACAAGATTTCTTCCAACTTTGGAAAAGAAAAACAAGGTAAAACAGGTGACACATAATTAAAAGTGCTGTACAGAGTAATTAATCTCACTTGCTTTCCTAGGACTATTCATTTCTTTGTAATTCTTCTTTCCACAAATCAACTTCCTATCAGGATATGTGCTATGGTTCTCAAACAATGAAGAATAAAAGCTGCTTTGCAATGACTACTGATGTAAATCACACAAGTTTTTTTCTTTTAATGTTCTGTATCATCAGATCTATGGAAGTAACATTGTGGAATTATATAGTTAATATATTTTCTTTTTTAGGAAAGCAAGTATCAGAAATTTTAAGGGGTCAGAAAGAAAAAAGACAAAAACTGTATTATATTAAGCTGTATACTTAAGATTTGTACATTTTATGGTATATAAATTTATACCTCAGTAAATAAAACACAGTGGACTTAAAAAAGTAAAAAGAAAAAGTGATCTATAAGAACTTTGTTATTAATAAAATATTGTCCTGGGGAAAGTAACAAAAAGCATATTACCTTTTATGTAGATAAACCGCAAGAACTATAAGATCAAAGGCTCAGAGACATGTATCAGACTTTTACTTACTGAACACTACATGCTTGGCATTTTGCCAGATGCTAAGACACATACTGTCCTTTCCTCAAAGACTATTCACCCCAGCAGTCTCTTCTTTCCAATCCAACTGCCACCAGAGTCCAGGTTGCTATGACTCCTGGCCTAGTCTAGGTGCCTGCTACTTATAGCCACCTGCTTCTAGGACTGTGCTTCCCTGAACTATGGATAATTAATCTCCCCAAGCACAATTCCAATTGGGGCACATCCCCATTCAGGAGTTGATGTCAGTCCACTGTCAGCTGAATTAAGTATAAATGCCTTAGTCAGACATTCAAGGTCAGATATGGTATCAGATAGATGTCCCTTTGTTCCCCACTATTCCTGCATAACACTCGATGCTCCAGACAAACTGGACCACTTCCCTTTCTCAGCCTTCCCCATGTTTTCTTGTTTATGCAGATACCATTGCCCCAACTTCCACCTACACTCATCTCTGTCTGTGAACCCATCCTTTAAGGGCTATTTTAAATGCCACCTACAAAATGACTTAACTTGGCAGTTTTCCCTCATCTGAATTCCCATAGCACTTTATGAAGTTCTCCTCACATCTTAATTTTCCTGGCTGCAATTATTTGTCAACTTGTCTTATTCTCTTTAATAAAATATAAATCAGCACGTTGAATGTGCTGATTATGAGATTATGTATTTGCCACCTATGTCAACTTGGAGGCACCTTGCTTAGTGTCCTCCTCCACATTGTAGAAGCTAGATAAATATTTATTTGAAAGTATTTATAATATATCGTGAAAATAATAAAAAATAGTGTACAGAAAGGAAATAGTGAACAATATAAGACTACATACAGGGACTTCCTTGGTGGTCTATTGGTTAAGACTCTGCGCTTCCACTGCAGGGGGCGCAGGTTCGATCCCTGGTCAGGGAACTAAGATCCAGCATGCCGCGAAGTGTGGCCAAAAAAAAAAAAGACTACATACAACTAAGTCCTAAATTGTGTAAAACATTACAAGTGTGATAGGGATTTGGAAATGCGAAACATTGTTTGGTAATTCACTTTACAAACACACAGAAGTGCCAATTTACTCCCTAGCAATCTCTGGAATTAAACTATAGAGCCAAAGTTTGAGTAAGTCACAGTTCCTAACTTCAAAGAGTTGGTGACTAGTGGCAAAGACAGACAGGCACATGGGGCGTTGTAACAGCACAGGATGAGGCTCTAACAAAGAAGTGAGTCTGATGGAACCCCAAATGGGGCACCTGATTTTGCCTGTAGGTTGGGGTGAGGACAGAGGAAGGCTCCAGAATGGATAATTTTGCCAGGTAGACAAGGAAGAGAAGGGCATCCTAGACAAAGGTAACTACCAATGCCAGCAGGCAGAATTTAGAGAGAGCACAGGAATGATGAGAACTTCTAAAAGGATCAAGTGGGAGAGCTGAAACTGGAAAGATAGGCCAGAAAAGAGGCTTAGTTTTTAGAGAGCTGAGGGATGGCATTGTGGACATGAGATCAGAGGGTGGACTGGGCCTGGAGAGTACAGGTGACAGTAAAGGGAAGAGAGATGGGGACTGGGGTAGGAAAGTTGAACCTAATGGCTTCACTTTCTCAGTGGAGTGAGTCAGGGAACAGGAGAGGGAGCAGATAAGGGACATGCAGCTGGGAAAACTTGCTGTAGGACGTGGTGTTTGAGCTGGGAACTGGAGGATTCAGAGAGTAAGGTGGCAAGGGAATGAGCTGGGTGGTGTGTCTGTAAAATGATGGGAAGAAATGACTGGCTAGATCAGGAAACTCATACTGGGGAGTAGCAGGAAATAATATTATTAAAATAATAATATTTTTATTTTAATAATATTACTAAAACAATATTAATGGTGCAGGTAAGATCAGATTAGAGAAGGCTTGAAATCAAGGCAAAGTAGTCCTTGAGTTATATGTTGAAAATGGTCTTCAAGTTTGGCAGGGATGAGATGCCTGATTTGGGTCAGCTGCGGATTAAGGTCAATGAAGTCAGCCCTAAGGTTGCTGCAGAAATCAAGGTGTGAAATAATAAGAGGAATTGGAGTGGAGCGTGCATTGGTCAGGTTGGAGAACTTGCCCTGGTGAGAATCCCTTCTCAAAGTGTCTACACGTAGCCCCCCACAAGGTGACATTGGCTTCTCTGACTCAGGCCCAACTCTGGCCACAGCTGACGGGACCAGGAATGGACACCAGATCCAAGGAGAATAGGTCAGATTCTCTCAGAAATTCTAACCAAGCAACAAAAAGTAATTTTCAAGATGGCAGTTGGTCTTAAAAGAAGGTCTTGTGGAGAAAGGGTCATTGTAGAAGGCACATTAGCTGATTAAACACAACAGGCATATATGTATGGGAAAGGATATAGCATAGTAGCTACGAACTTGGACTCTGAAGTCATTGTCTGGGTTCACGTGTCAGCTCCATAATTTACTAGTTATGTGAATTTGGGCATGTTTCTTAACCTCTTAATGCGTCCATTTCCTCATCTATATCATGAAGATAAAAATGTATTTCCTTACAAATTTGATTTAAGGATTATGTGACATATACATATAGAGTGATAGCAGAAAGTCTAGAGCATAGAGCACTCAATAAACATTAGTTAGCTACAAGAAACATCCAGAGGACTCGGTAATGAACTAGAGGATAAAGAAGGAGGAATCAAAGATGTCTCTAGAAAGAGAAAAATAGGGAACAAAACATCCATTGTCAAGTGCAAAACCATCACCAATGGCTACACTTCTGGGAAGATAAAGCAAAGCAGTTTCTTACCCCTTGGTGGTCCGTCTTCTATCTTATTAAGCACAGTTACCTTCAAGTCTTCTCCACTAATCATTAAAAGATGACCCTCTTCACAGCCAACATATAGGTCACTTGTTGGAGTCCAGCAGTGCAGAGTCGGGTGAAGCAAAGTATATAGATCGTCTTTAGGCTTCAAGGAAAGGTTTAAAACTTTGTGTTAAGACAACAGTCATGGCTTAAGAGCCAGAGAAATACTCAGCAAAAACAATTTCCAAGACAAAACAGGTGAACATGCGGTGGCTTCTCTGGTTGTGGAGCACGGGCTCTACGCGCGCTGGCTTAGTAGTTGTGGCGCACAGGATTAGTTGCTCCGCAGCATGTGGGATCTTCCTGGGCCAGGGCTCGAACCCGTGTCCCCTGCATTGGCAGGCGGATTCTTAACCACTGCACCACCAGGGAAGTCCCACAAAAGTCTTGAGTAATAACTTCTACACTGTTTCTTGGTGGACTTTTTGATATCTTGCATCTAAGAAAGTCATTGTTTAGCTAAAATCACACCATTTGAGGAAGATTTTGGTCAACCTTTCCCCTCCTGGTTCTGCAGGGGGGCATGAATGTGATTTTCCTTGAGTGGCTATGGAGAGGCTGGCCTCGATCCTCTGCTTGGTTAACTGTCACGGGAAATAAGAGGACACTTTATCTGCCTCTGGTAGCCTCTCTAGTTCATGAAACATCCTACTTGACTTTGATTCCATGGAAAACTCAGAGAGAAATGCACAAATCTTTGGGATGTGCCTAGAAGAAATGTTGGTTTTGGGAACTAAAAATAATATGGACCAAGGGTCTATGGCAAATTTTTCCTGTAAAGGACCAGGTAGAGAACAGGCTTTGCAGACCACATAGGTCTCTGTCACATATCCCTTTTTTTTTTTTTAAATCACTTAAAAATGTAAAAAACAGGGGCTTCCCTGGTGGCACAGTGGTTGAGAGTCTGCCTGCTAAGGCAGGGGACACGGGTTCGAGCCCTGGTCTGGGAGGATCCCACATGCCGCGGAGCAACTAGGCCCGTGAGCCACAACTACTGAGCCTGCACGTCTGGAGCCTGTGCTCCGCAACAAGACAGGCCGCGATAGTGAGATGCCCGAGCACCGCGATGAAGAGTGGCCCCTGCTTGCCACAACTAGGGAAAGCCCTCGCACAGAAACGAAGATCCAACACGGCAAAAATAAATAAATAAATAAATAAACTCCTACCCCCAACATCTTCTTGAAAAAAAAAAAAAAAAAAAGAAAAAAGAAAATATAGTAGGCTATAGTAGAAGAGTGTTTAACTATTACAAGAGAATCTATGAGAAAGCAATTTGTTCTTGGTAGAGTGAAGGAAGTGGACAGAGAGAGAATTATCATTTGGGATGGACCTGGAAATATGACTAAGGCAGAAATCATACATAGAAGCACTCCACGTGATAATTTTTTAAAGGATACATTGTCTTTAATTGTATGATTGGCCTATTTCATGCCCTCATAGCCTTGGATTGTTAGAAAATAAATACTTGAGTAACAATTTCGCCACCCAGTGGGCAGGAAAAGAAAGCGGACAAAAATCACTCAAAAGGATTAAACTGTTGCTGATTAATGACATTTTTGTGGTGTCTAAACTGAGATTTGACTCAGAGGGAAAAGAGTTACTCACTGACTATCATTATTTAATCATCATTATTTAAAAGTTGCCTGGGTTGTCTTGATGACCTTAGACTATAAATCACAAAAAGACAGACTCTTACCTCGTATGGCAATGGGCTCAAAAATCTTTAAAAAACCACACATATCTGGTTCTCACAATACCAGTGAATCTGTATGTATGCCATAGAAGGTGAGAATTAAAACTTGGAATTTTCTTGCCTTGGTATATTAAACTAGTATTGTGTGTGGCTTTTCTTACTTTAAGATAAACCTGGGCTTGTCTTCCTATTACTTTCTTTCATCAGTAAATATGTTCTGTGCCATTTAAAAATGAATGTAATATTATGTGGTGCAAGCAGAAACAATAATTTTCAATCCTGGAACTTGAGAATGTTAAAAGAAAAGGTGCCAATAGTGTTTAAAAGTATTTGTTGGTAACACCACCTCCTTGTTCAGTCCTCTGGAATCAAACATTTTGATCACTCGAGGACAAAACATAAAAAACTCAAGCCCAACTTAATATTGCTTTAGAAATTGTAAGCATCTGAATATGTGTCAGAATACTTGAGTTTTAAAAGGAATTTCTGTTTAGCAACTTCTGCTTTAAAAAAAAAAAAAAAGTAGATGGAAAAAGAAAACTGGACCCTTGAGATTAAATTCACTATCTTGGATCCAATTTCTGCCCAGATAACACCTGCCTTTGATTTCCCCCATGCTACTACTGGATACCATTTCTAATGCCCCAAATAAGTTGTGTAACGTGATGCGGGCCTATTTAAAGTCCTATTTAATGTGTCTTTCTAGTGTTAGCTATAAGAGAAATAGGGGAGTATTTAACATTTGTAATTTTATAAAAATCCACATTTGTCAATTTTTAAGACCCTTTTTAAGGGTCAATTTTTAAGACCCTTAAATAGGTCAAGTCATTACTGGTTTCTTTGCCATTGGTACTGGGTCACAAGAAATTTCATTCACAGGAAGAAATAGAATCAAGACATTTGAGATCTAAGTTTAGTTATGCTTTCACTCATTGTTTTTAGCAATTTTTCTCACCTTATTTGTCTATAAAATGAAAGAAGTAAATACTGGGAAAGTTGATTTCTAATTTAAATGTAAAGTAAATGGCTTTAATAATATTCCCTGTATGATTTATAATGTCATACTTTAATATTAAATTTCTGTTTTCAGAAAAAGGTTAAAATGAACTGAGTTACAAAAGTCCTAGGAAATAAAGATGCCTGTTTATTATGAGCATTTTAAAAAATGGTAACTCCACATTTAATTATTTAAAGGTGGCATTTCATAGCATTTTTCAAATAACAAGAACAATTGCTTGAATTTTAAATGTTTTATGTAGGAACCATCAAGTTGGCACAAAGGGTGAATGATGTGGGCTCCCACAGAAATTTGTTGCACACACACACACACACACAAATTTGAGATGGTTGAAAATGTGGGTTCTTTGGCATCAAAAACTAAGCATAGAAACATTGTTTCAAGTTGTAAACCTTGATGGCTGATGTGTTTGTTTTTACTTTGCTGCCCCACTGTGGCTGAATGTGGTTGCATTTCCAAGCATAGGACCTGTACAATTAAAAGGAATTAGTTATTTTCTGTAATTTAAAAAAGTGAGTAATTGTCATCCTTTAGAGGAAATACTAAGAGCATACAACCTTTTCCCTTGCTGGCCAGAGATTTTTTGATTAATTATCACATGGAACTATTTTAAACATCTATAGCTTAATTCTCTGCAGTGTTCAGAAACACTGGGGAAACTCTACTTCTGTTCTCCTGGGCTTGGAGCTTTCACACAAGCATTCACATAACGCAGGTTCCAGAGGCTCAGCAGAATCCAGCCTCTTACCTTCATCCCAAAGGCCCTGCACGTGTCACTCTCTACTCCCTGCCTCGCTCTTGACCATCACTGCACCTCATTCCCCCTCACTTACTCTGCTCCAGACACAGGGCTCTTTTCTCAGCTCCTCAAACATACTGAGTTCTTTTCTTCCCCCAGGGCCTTGGCAGGCGCAGTTCTCCCTGCCTGAACACTCTTTACCCTGCTTATAGTAGGAGGAGCGCCTCCTTGTCCTTCAGTCATCTCCCCAGAGGCCTTCCTTGAGCAGCATGTTAATCTCTCTCTCACCTCCACGCCCACCTCTCATTTATCCTGTTGTAATAACTGTCACGTTTCACAACGATTTGCTGTATCTCTTTACTTCTGGTGTTGGTGGTGCTGCCGCTTTGTCTCCCTGGTAGAATGGAAGCTCCGAGAAGCAGGGTTATTATGCCTGGTTGGTCGCCATACGACCCTGCTGCCCGAAACAGTGCCTGCTACCTACAAGGAGCTTGATAAGTATCTGCTGAATGAAAAAAACTGAGTAACTGTTGGCAAACAGTTACTTATGAAGCTTTCTTCCACCGTTCTCCACTGCCTCATTTTCTCCTAGATTTGCTCCTGCTTCCGTGACTGTCCCCCCTCAGGCTCCTCTTCTTCCTCCTGTCTCTTGGCTGACTCCTTCCTCTCCTGCTCTCTTCCCTGACACCCTCTCTCTCCTTTTCCTCACCCCCTATCCCCTGCCCCCCGCCACGCTCCCACCATCCTCTCTGGCGGAATGACTCTGACCACACACTGTGTCTCCAGCCCTGCCTTCTCCTCCCTGACACTAGGTCCAAGTTGCCAGCTTCCACCTGGCATCTCCACCTGGATGCTGCCCAGCACTCCAAAGTCAGTATGTCCAAAACTGAAATCACATCTGGGCCCCCTGTTTCAGTTAGCAAGGCCATCATCTTCCGAGTCACCCAAACTCAAAACTCCAGAGCCTTCATCTCTCGTGGCCTCCAGGGCTAGTCTGAAATAAAAACCAGGAAGATCCTCTCTATCCTGCATGTCTCATGGGATGGTCATGAACGCAAATAGGCAAACACGGAGAGGGGCCAGGTCATTACCCTGAAAGTTTCTGCCTCTTCACCCACTAGTCCGGCAACGGCTGACACAGGGAGCACAGGTCCATAGACAGGATCTTTGGGCAATGATTGGGGAAAAACGACATCTGTTTCATTACAAAATGACCCATCTTCCAAAGGCAGTTTTACTGACCTGTGGAAAAAAGAGACATCAGAATAATCAGATTAACAGAAACAAGTCATTGATGGAACTGCTGCATATCAGTGGTAAGCAGAATGGGAGGTGTTACAACTCATTAAAAAAACCTAGCAAAAACCAGATGAAACCAAATAGTAGATTTAAAAATATATATCATAAAAGTACAAGTAATACACAGTCATAAATTAAGTATATAGGGATTTTTCAAAAAGTTAATATGTAAAGCGGGAATTGTAAATTTGAACACTGACAGGGGTTAAGCAGGTGGTGTGTGGCCAGGTAGGATTGTGGCAGATGGGAAAGTGTTTTCCCTCCTGTGAGACAGTGGAAAATATGTATATAGGTCTCTTCCTAGTTTCCTGGCACAGAGGTCCTGAAACCCTTGTAAGTCCCCAAGTGATAAGAGCATTTGGAGCATCTTCTGTGCTACTGAGGCGATTCTAGGTGGGCTCCTGGGTGGCTCCGGAACGGGTGCTGGTCACCAGAAAGACCAAGCCATGACTAGAAGCTTGGAAGTTTCAGCCCCAACTCCCATCCTCCAGAGAGAGCAGAGGAGCTGGAAATGCAGCAAATAATTGATCGTGTGACATGAGGAAGCCTCCATAAAATCACAATGGTAGGGAGTCTGCAGAGTCCCAGGAGTCACCAGGTTGGTGAACACATACACTTGGGAGGGTGATGCAGCCCAACTCCATGGGACAGAAATTCCTTCATTCAAGACCCTCCAAGACCTCGCCCTACGTGTCTCATCATTTAGCTGCTCATTTGTATCCTTTATCGTATCCTTTAATAAACTAGTAAATGTAAGTAAGTGTTGTTGCCCTGAGTTCTGTGAGCTGCTCTTGCAAATTAATGGAACCCAAGGAGGGAGTCATTGAAACCTCTAATCTATAGCCACTTAGTCAGAAGTACAGGTAACAACCTGGGCTGCAGCTAGCGTCTGAAGTGGAAAGGGGAGGACAGTCTTGTAGGACTGAACCCTTAGCCTGTGGAATCTGACTCTGTCTCTGGGTAGATAGCGTAAGAATTGAGTTGAATGGTAAGACACCCAGCTGGTATCAAGGAGACTTGCTTAGTGCCGGGACAAACCTCCTCCACAAATGTCAGAATTGAAGTGTTCACTGTGAGTAGTAAAGGAGACTCATGGGGAAGAAAAACACAGTAGGGAAGAACTAGGCTTTTCCCTACATAGAAAAAGAAAATCTGAGTTTTTTTCTCTATACACACCCCCTAAAGCTGGCAGGCACCACTCAGTTCCAACCAAGAGGGTTTGCTGACTTGTGAGAACTTTGGTTCCAAAATTTCAAGAGAAAATCATAATCTGTGTATTTATGAGAAATTTCTCAAATTTTAAATATTGGCAACACACATGGACCAAAAAAACCATAAATGTAGGTTGTATTCAGCTACCTTTACAACCTCTAGTATCAAGAATTTATTTTCAGATTTGCCAAATATTTACTTTTAAACCACAACATGGCTATAAAAGTGAGTTTAGAGAATTCATGGCGTTATGTGTTAAACTCAAAATGTTTTTGGTTATGTTTTATGAATGATGAATAATTTTGAAAAATGATCACGCAAAAACAGTACTTACTACTCAAATGCAAGACTTAACTAAGTATTTTCAAATCCTGCTTGTTTTCTGATCCAGGACAATCCACTCACTTTGCCTCCCACTTTATTTGCCTATAGAAAAATCACAACTCAACATTCAGAGCTAAAGAAGCATATTCAAGGGAAGCAAAAGGAGAGAAAGATGTGATAAATTACTTGCCTGCCGTGGCGAGGATCTGATAGAGACATTACCCACTTTATAAAAAGGTACAGTGTTGTCAACTCTGCCCTGAGACAGATTTGGCTATTCAATGGGTTCTTGTAAAAATGAAATTGAGACATAAAGAATACTGAGGAGAAAGAAGTGCCTCTCTTAGGGTTTTCCATTCGAAAACTTCATTTACTAACTTTACATTGCTCTTTAAGAAGGCAGTTTTTCAAAAACTGCAATTTCAAGGATGTGTATGTCCAACGTTCCTTAGTCTTTGACTTTGGGGAGTATGATGAGAATGGTCAGCTCAGGGGCACCCTGAGTCTTTGAATTCTTTTCAACAAAGGTACCATTATTATCAGCTATCACCAGGACATTGGTCATAGAAGTTCTCTTTGACCCAGTTCTATTTAAACAGGCAATTCCATGACTTCACTACATGCAACTACCCTTTTGTTTACAGATAATGTGGCTGAAGGTATAATCTACACACTCCCCATATCTAAAAATTTCTTATTTTTGAGATTTCAGTTGGGCATCAAAGTAATAGGAGCAAAAAGTGATAACATGACCTTTTTATTAAAAAAAAATAATTATATATATATATATATATATATATATATATATATACAATAGGAATGTTTTGAAATAGTAAGAGCAAATACAATTTTGATTTAAACCATGTGGGAAAAGCTTGATATTTAAAAGAAACTCAGTGGGAAATCAAAGCACAGAGAATCCTTTCGAAATGCAAACAACCACTCCAAGGAAATTATATTGATATATGTAGAAAGAATGTTTTAAGTTAAGATGCACGTATATACAGATGAACCCATTTGCAAGGCAGAAATAAAGACACAGATTCAGAGAACAAACGTATGGACACCAAAGGGGGAAAGCAGGGGGGGTGGGGTGATGGTGGTGGGATGAATTGGGAGATTGGGATTGACAGATATACGCTAATATGTATAAAACAGATAACTAATAAGAACCTGCTTAAAATAAATAAATAAATAAATAAGGAAGGGGAAAAAAAAGAACCTTCTGTATAGCTCAGGGAACTCTACTCAATACTCTGTAATAACCTATATGGGAATAGAATCTAAAAAAGAGTGGACATATGTATATGTATAACTGATTCACTTTGCTGTACAGCAGAAACTAACGCAACATTGTAAATCAACTAAACTCCAATTAAACTTAATTTAAAAGTATTTAAAAAACAAACAAAAAAAAAGGATGCACGTACAAGGCCACTTAATTCACCAGACTGATCCAATCACGTTACATGAATGCAAACAAAAATCCCCACTTTGTTGTGTTGCAATGAAATCTCTTACTTTGCTTCGAGATAATGCTCCTGGTTACTTCTTTCGATTGTCCACACAGTCACTGCACTTGGACTTGACAAGCACAACTGGTGCCAGTTCATGGGGTTAAAAGTCATCTGGCTCACATCTATACCGGGTTGTGATTTCTTGCACAAAATGACACCCGATTCCCAGTTCCTGAGAGGAAAATTGAGTTTGGTGAAAAATAATTCGTTTGAGCTTCATATCTTGAGAACATTTATCTAATTATCTGAAAACAATTTATATAAATTGAGAATTTATGATATAACTTATTAATCTATGATCTTAATATCAAATTTATAAATAATTATGCTTATCATTATAGTGTGCCCTCCTAGGGAAGCAAAATAACTATTTTAAAATATTACTCTTCAATATGCTACTAAGGCTGTTTTATCTCCTTATCAAATTTGGATTTGGGGCTTCCCTGGTGGCGCAGTGGTTGAGAGTCCGCCTGCCGATGCAGGGGACGCGGGTTCGTGCCCCGGTCCGGGAAGATCCCACATGCCGCGGAGCGGCTGGGCCCGTGAGCCATGACCGCTGAGCATGCGTGTCCGCAGCCTGTGCTCCGCAACGGGAGAGGCCACAACAGTGAGAGGCCCGCGTACCGCAAAAAAAAAAAAAAAAAAAAAAAAAAAAAATTTGGATTTGACCCATTCAAATCTAGAAAATGGAATATATCATCACATTTGCTGAAAAGTAAGTGTAGGTACCTAAATCTCTTCGTACACATGAGTACTCCTCATAGATCGAGACGTGCTGTACACACTGATGCCAGTAGACCATTTACTGAGCTTTTAAAATCATAATACTAGTACCTTGAAACAGACTAAATCATTTACCTATTTGAGAGAATATCGTGAATGCCTATCACAAGCAAGTTCCTTTGCTAGATGACATACACAGAAAAAAAATTAATGTTGAGCTGTCTGACTCCTGAATGGACTCCTGAAGTGGTTTGCGAATTGGAACTAATAGGTGTGGAGCTCGCCTTGTCTATCAGCTCCCTCCTGCTTCCACCTCTTTCCATCCCCGTCACAAAGGTCCCATCCATCAATATCAACCTTGCTGGTACCACTGGTTCCCTGGATTTTTTGACTTTCTGCCTCAGATGCCTGGGAAAACCCATTAACCCTGGATGGATACAACTGAAAGCCTGGGCAGTTGACAGAAAAGAAGAAAGATCACAGGACTAAGTGTGTCAGTGACATTATAAATTCATGGTTACCACCCCCAGGGACCCTCTATACCACCTCCAGTCCTGCTATGTTTCTCTGGTTGGTTTTCTCTCCTGTTCTCTAAAGTGCTGATTTTTTAATACTCTCCACTTTCCTGAAGCCTCAAACTCCTCCACCTCTTTCTTACTCTCAGTAAATGATTTCCACAAAGAAAACAGAGGCCATCAGCTGAGAATTCCTCCAAATTTCTGCTAGCGAGTGTAGTGACCTGCCAGGATCTGTATCATTCTTTCCCTCTCCTCTTCTGTTACACTGAAGGCATATCCTTCCTCCTGCCTAAGGCCAATTTCACCACCTGTGCTCTGGACCCTACAGGTCCTGACTTCTTAGGAACGTTAGTTTATCCATTGTTCCTTCTCTTCTGCATCTTCAGATTCTCCCTCTCTCCTGACTCCTCCCTGTCAGCACTTAAATTAAGCGCTCATCTGTACTATCTTAAAAAAAAAAAAAAAAAGCCCTCCCTCAGTCTCACCCTTCCACGTCTCTCTCCCTCCCTTCGAGCCAGACTTCCCTAGCGAGTTGTTCTAAACTCACCGCCTCCTCTTTCTCACGCCCACTCTCTCCTCACTCCAGGAAATCTGCATCCCATCACCACCATTCCATCGACAAAGCTGTGTGTCTCCAAGATCCACTGACATCCGCCTTCATCTCAAACCCAGCAGGCACTTCTCAGTCCTTGTCTAACTTCACTTCTGCAGAATTGGACTCCGCTCACCACAACTACCTTCTGGGATGACTCTTGGACTCTCTGTCACACGGCTCTTATGGGACACCCCATACCTGTCGGCCTCGCACTGTCTCTGGGACCTGGACCACCTCTTCTGCCTAGCTGACTCGGTGGCTGTCCAGCAGTGTAGGCTTCAACTAACTTCACGGGCACACCTCATGCCCGCTCCACACGCACAGGGCCATCCCAGGTTGCAATAAATCTGAAAGCGTGGCGGAGTTAATACCCTGGGCTGGGAAACTTTGATTGATAGGGTAACGGGAGTAGGTGGGTAAGTTCCCATATCTTCCTCTCCCTTCCCCAGCCCCCTGTGTCATAGCCCAGGGACTGTCCATGTTCACAAGAGTCCATTACGGCCTCTCAGAAGACCACCTGCGGGACAGAGCAGCCAAGTGGTACCCAGTAAAGTAATGCACATTCACATTGGCTCCTTCCCCTTCCCTGCCCCCTTTTCCAGCTTGCCTCCCACCTGGAACTTTACTCCCTCCTAAAGAAGTCGCTGGTGAGCTTCCGCCTCAGGCTCTGCTTTCTCTGGAATCCAGGCTGAGGCATATTTTGGAACCTCCATGCCTCTGTCCCTCTTTGCTCCGTGACTGCTCCTTCTGAGTGTCCTGTGAGATCCCTCTGCCTCTTTCAATCCCTTTTATTGGTCTTCCTCTAGGTTCTATCTGAGGTTCCTCTGTAGGTGCTCTAATCCACTTTTCGCACTTTGATTACTAATCTGATGTAACAACAACCAAATGTTAATCTCCAGCCCTCTCTCCTGTGCTCTGGGTCTGGCTATCTAGGACAGTGACAGATTGTGTCTCTCAACATCTGTTCTCCATTTCTTCCTCTGAGTAACAGAACCCCTGGTTTTTAGCCAGGCACATGTCACCCACAGTGAGGACCATATTTCCCAGCTTCCCTTGCAGCTTGATTTGACTTGTGACTAAGCTGGCCAGTGGGATCTAAGTGGCAGTGGAGTGTGCAGCTCCCAGGCTGGGCATTCCAACAAATGTTTGTGCCCTTCCCCTTATGCTTTTCCTTTCCACATGGCTCCCCAGAATACATGGCTGGTGCCCCACTTCAGACTAGAGATGAGGGCAACACGCTAGGGGTAGGAGAACAACAAAATAGGGTGGACAGGTCCCAGACACTGGGGAGCCACCAGACCAGCCATGGGCTGCTCATACCTGTACTGCTGCATGGGAGGGAAAGAAACTTCAGTCTTGTTTAAGCCACCTCTTTAGGGTGATTTGGGCTTCTGTGACAGCAACTGAACCTAAATCCTAACTGATATATCAACTGCCAACTGGACATCCCCATTTCTTTATCTCAGGCACACTCAGCTGTCCCAACTCATCTTCCCCATTGCCTCGTCCAACCTCCCTCCACCCATGCTCTCTATATCTTTCTGAAAAGCACCACAACGTCCTCAAGTTTCCCAAGTCACAACTCTGGGTAAAACCCTCAACTGTCCCTCTCCCTCAGCACCACGCCCAACATTCAGTCGGTCACCAAGCCTCATGGTACTGCCTCCTAAACATCTCCACTTTTCTCTGTCCCTATACTCACCACCCCAGTCCATGCCACAACCACCTCTCATCTGGACCACCACAGCCTCCTAATTGATGTTCATGGCTTACTTCCCTCCAATATCCTTCCATGATGTGACTAGGAGTGTCCTTACATGCAGATCTAATCATGTCACATCCCTGGTTAAAATCCTTAATAGTCTCCCAATGTCTCTAGGATAAAGGATGTGCCTACTAGCATGACTTATACATAGGGTGAGTATCCTTCTGTATTAATTATTGATAACATACCCCTTTCACTCTCACAAGTGTCCTGATTTGGATGGTAAACTACATGGTCACATATTTACAAGGCTGCTCATGAGCTGGCCTCAGACTGTCCCTCTGGGCTTGCCTCTCATGGCTGATCTCTTGTCCTCATCATTATGATCTCTTAATTAAATCTGCAAACTCGCCATATTTTCTGACCTCATGGCCTTTGCACATGCCTTTCCTCTGCTTAGAATCCTCTTCCTTTTCCTCTTCACAAAGCTGATTCCTACTCATCCTTTAAGTACTGCTATGGTTGAATTGTGTCCCCCACAATTCAAGGGTGGATGTCCTCACCCTCAGTATCTCAGAATGTGACCTTATTTGGAAGGAGGGTCTTTACTGAATTAAAAGAAGCCATTTAGGGTGGCCCTACTCCAATATGACTAGTATCCTTATAAAAAGGGGAAATTAAGAGACAGATGCACATACAAGGAGAACACCATGTGAACACGAAGACAGTTATTCACAATCTGGAACAGATTGTCCCTCACAGTCCTCAGCAGGAGCCAACCCTGCTGACACCTTGATCTCAGAATTCAGGCCTCCAGAACTGTGAGACAATAAACTTCTATGCTTAAGCCACTCCGTTTGTGGTACTTTGTTAATGGCAGCCCTAGAAAACCAATACAACCATCAACAGGTGAGTGGGTAAACAAACTGTGGTACATCCATACCATGGAATAGAAAGGAATGAACTATTGAAACACAGAGTACATGAGAGAATTTCAAAATAATTGTGCTGCATGGAAGAAGCCAGACCAAAAAATAGAGTATATAATGTATGTGCAATTCTAGAAAAAGCAAAGTAATCCAGAGTGTGAGTAAACACATCAGTGGTTCCCTGGGGCCGAGGGGCAGGGCAACGATGGTGTATAGGAATGTGTGGCAAGAGCCAGTAAGGAAGGGTCTGAAGAGCAAAGGGAAACTTTTGGAGGTGATGGATATATTCATTATCCTGATTATGGTGATGATTTATGGGTAAGTCAAAAGTTATCAAGTTGTGTGTGTGTGTGTGTGTGTGTGTGTGTGTGTGTGTGTGTGTATGAGCAGTATATTATACACCAGTCATACCTCAGTAAAGCTGTTTTTTAAAAAAGTAACTCTGCATAAACTAAGTGTTGTTCTCAGGATCTAGATTATTACATTTTTTCCTGAGAAATGCTGGTATGTAAGGAGCGTCCTCAACCATTGGTGGAACATTCTGTATTTCCCCTTAATAAGATAAATTCCCCCCTGAAGCAGTTTATATTATGGATGGAAGAGTGAGTGCAGCTTTGAAGGTGGCCACATGAAGTGACCCAGAAAAGACCAGGCATGTGTCTTATTCACAAGTATTTCCTCTACAGCTGGAAAATGGGATATAATGTTCCATTCTCTGAACATATAATTGTTCCAACGTCCCTAAAAACAATTACTCAGACTGAGCTCTAATATAGAGACCATCTTAATTTCAACATTAGTGGAAAATATGAAAATAATTCAAAGGTACAATTTGTTTTAAGAAAAGATGAAACTTTATGTACTTATCCATGTGCTCTGTACCTGACAAAGGAAATATTATAACAGGTTAACAAAAAGAGAAAGACGGTAATTAAGCTCTTTTAGCTTTTGCCCTGCCAATTTTCTGCCTGAAAGTAGTGACTATATTAAACCTTATGATTAGGACTTTTATTCCTTCCATTTTTCCTTGTTCTGGATTTTTCATGTATATGTCCTTTGATACAATCCAGAAGGACAGGATTAAAATGTGACCCAATGAAAGGAATTCTGCAGGAGGCTGCAACTTACCAGAGGGCCAGTTCAAATTCTGGGAGGGAGGAGTAACTAGCCAGGTAGGTGCCACAGTAACTGAATGAAAGTAAAGTGTAGTCCAGAAGAACATTGCCTAAAATACAAAATCCATTACAAGGATTTAACCATTATGTTCAGATTAACTATAGTCTTATAGTTTAATTTCCCTTATCTAATAATTTTTATGTAATTCAAAAGCATTTGGCTCCTGGAATAAGAGATGTCTTGGTTGATTTCTAACACTATTAACAGAAAGCTATGAGCTAAGTTCAGATACATGTTTAAAAGATTTTAGAGTGAATTAAGACCACAAGGTCACTCTCTCTAGTCTTCAGTGCAAAACTGAGCATGCTGCACCATGTATGTCCCCATTTGGCTTGAAACGGCCCAAGAACCATAAAATATTCCATAAATATATGAAACATGGTAATTAGAAAAATTATTCAAACAACTTGAAAAACCCTGGGGAGTTGTAGTAATTCTAGCTTACTTCCATATCTCTGACTCTTAGGCCATATCTGGCCCTTAGCTTAGTATCTTCCAGTTCTTGGAACAACTATAAAAGGTCTATTCTCATTTGTACCTACAGCTGAAGAAATGAAACGTGACATTAAAAGTCTTAGCAACAATGTGTTTAAAATGTGCATCATGAGGATGCTAAAACAGGGAAATGTCGGCTTCTGACTCCTTGCATATGAGCCTCTGGTTTCCCCTCCTTTATCTGCTCTTCTTCAGTGTGGTTCCATAGATGCAAGCTTTGCCTTCTCCTATGTCTGTCTGTACATTCATGTCTTTGTATCAATTTTTACCCCTACCTTCAACAAAAAAGAATGCTATCAATTTCACTGCACTGTGCCTAGCAATTAGGAACTTTAGAAAAATTTGTGAACTTGATAAGCAGAATAACCTCATCTTGGTTTAAAAGACGCTTTTTAAAATGAATATTGAGATGGAAGAGTTTTTATGTTTTTGGTCGTTGGTAGTCTTGTAGTTTGGGCAAGTTCCATTGTTCTAATGAATATCTGTCTTTTTTCTTATTGTTTCATAAATGCTCTGAAAATGTTTGGTCATCCTTGTTCCAAATATTTCCCTCAGTTTATTATTTGCCTGTTAATTTTTCATGTATTTTTGATGTTCATAAGATTTAAATTTGTATGTAATCAAAAACATGTCTTTCTATTTAAAATTTTATCCTTCGTGTGAAACGTTCTTTCCCATCCTCAAATTATTTCAGTTTTCTACCACGTTTTTTCTACTTTTCAATGGGTTTGTTGTTTATAATGAACTCTTATTTTTGTTTGATATATGTTTTGATGTACAGTATGACATGAGTACCGAACTTGATACTTTTGTTCTCATAGTTTTAATACCACTGTTGAATAATCCATATCATCTACTGTGTGCATATGTGTAGGGGAGCATCTTCATCATGTACTTAGCTGTATATATTCTAGAGTCTGTCCCTAGCCTTCAGCTCTTCCATTGATGGAGTGATCCCTGCACCAATACAACACTCTACATAACTATAGCACCATAATGCTAAGAGGGCCCTCTGCCTTGGCATCAATCTCTTTCAAATTATTCCCATTCTCTACTTTTTGTTCTGGAAGAATATTCATTTCATTTAAGTACTCCTGGCTCTCTAAAACATATGATAAACCTATGAATTATACTCTGTGAAGATATGAGAAATATTTTTATAATAACTGGACTCTCCATGCAGGAATATGCCTATGTTTAAATATTTTATATCAGTGATTTTTGTAGTTTTCTTCCTTAAGGTCAGTCACATTTCTTCTTTGGAGTATTCCTAAGTGTTTAAATCTTCTAATTGTATGGATATTTATTTTGAAACCAGCATCTTACTGAGCATTATTTTATTAGTCCCAGTATACTATTATGCATTAACTCCTTCCCCATAGGTATAATTTTTCAGTTTCATATTTTGTTGCGTTGGCTAGAAACTCCACGTTGGTTTTAATATTAGTGGTAACAACAGGCATCCTTGATGACTTAGTCCTAATTTTATTATAAATGTCTTTAGAGTTTCATTATTCAATATTAGTGTTGGCTATTGGTTTGAATTAACTTTCAATTGCTTGTACAGGGCTACAGCCAAATAATAAAGCTGGGGAAATTATTTTTAATTTTATTTTTAATTAAAAAATATTTTATTGGAGTATAATTGCTTTACAATGTTGTGTTAGTTTCTGCTGTACAGCAAAGTGAATCAGTTATATGTAGACATATGTCCCCTTTTTTAGATTTCCTTCCCATTTAGGTCACCACAGAGCATTGAGCTCCCTGTGCTATACAGCAGGTTCTCATTAGTTATCTATTTTATACATAGTAGTGTATACATGTCAATCCCAAACTCCAGTTCATCCCACCCCACCCCTCTTGGTATCCATAAGTTTGTTCTCTACATCTGCGTCTCTATTTCTGTAAAGATGTGGAAATTTTAAAAATGAAGGGTAGTTACGGTCCATGTACAGGCATACTTTGGAGATATGGGTTTGGTTTCAAAGCACCACAATAAAGCAAATATTGCAATAAAGTGAGTAACAAATTTTCTTCGTTTCCCAGTGCATATAAAAGTCATATTTATACTGTAGTCTATTAAGTGTGCAATATCATTATGCCTAAAAAAATAATTTCCTTAATTTAAAAATATTTTATTACCAAAAGATGCTAAGCATCATCTCAGCCTTAAGTGAGTCATAATCTTTTTGCTGGTGGAGGGGCTTGCCTCCGTGTTGATGGCTGCTGCCTGATGAGGGTGGTGATTGCTGAAGGTTGGGGTGGCTGTGGCTATTTATTAAAATAAGACAATGAAGTTTGCCACATCAACTGACTCTTCCTTTCATGAACGATTTCTTTGCAGCACACAATGCTGTTTGGTAGCATTTTACCCAGGGTAGAACTCCTTTCAAAATTAAAGTCAATCTTCTCAAACTCTGCCACTGCTTTATCAACTAAGTTTATGTAATATTCTAAACCTTTTCTTGTCATTTCAACAACCTCATAGCATCTTCACCAGGAATAGATTCCAACTCAAGAAGCCACTTTCTTTGCTCATCCATAAGAAGAAACTCCTCATCTCTTCAAGTTTTACAATGAGATTGCAGCAATTCAGTCACATCTTCAGGCTCCATTTCTCATTCTAGTTCTCCTGCTATTTCCACCATATCTGCAATTACTTCCTCCGCTAAAGTCTTGAACCCCTCAGTCATCCATCAGGGTTGGAATCAACTTCTTCCAAACTCCTGTTAATATTAATATTTTAACCTCTTTCAATGAATCACGAATGTTCTTAATGGCATCTAGAATGGTAAACCCTTTCCAGAAGGTTTTCAATTTACTTTGCCCAGATCCATCAGAAGAGTCAGTATCTATTGCAGTCCTACAAAATGTATTTCTTGAATAATAAGACTTGAAAGTTGAAATTACTCCTTGATCCATGGGGTGCAGAAGGGATGTTGCATTAGCAAGCTATGAAAACAACATTAATCTCATTGTACATCTCCACCAGAGCTCTTGGGTGACCAGGTGCACTGTCAATAAGCAGTAATATTTTGAAAGGAATCTTCTTTTCTAAGCAGTAGGTCTCAATAGTGAGCTTAAAATATTCAGTAAGTCATGTTGTAAACAGATGTGCTGTCGTCCAGGATTTGTAGAGTACAGGCAGAGTAGACTTACCACAGTTCTTAAAGGTCCTAGGATTTTCAGAATAGTAAATGGGCACTGACTTCAACTTCAAGTCACAAGCTGCATTAGCCCCTCACAAGAGAGTCAGCCTATCTTTTGAAGTTTTGAAACTAGGCATTGACTTCTCTTCTCTAGCTATAAAAGTCCCACAAGGTATCTTCTTCCAATAGAAGGCTGTTTCATCTACATTGAAAATCTGTTGCTTAGTGTAGCCACCTTTATTAATTATCTTAGCTAGATCTTCTAGATAACTTGCTGCAGCTACTACATCAGCACTTGCTGCTTCACCTTACACTTTTATGTTAGGGAGATGACTTCTTTCCTTAAACCTCATGAACCAACCTCTGGTAGCTTCAAACTTTTCTTCTGCAGCTTTCTCACCTCTCTCAGCCTTCACAGAATTAAAGCGAGTTAGGGCCTTGCTCTGGATTAGGTTTTGGCTTAAGGAAATATTGTGGCTGTTTGATCTTCTATCCAGACCACTAAAACTTCCTCCATATCAGCAATGAGACTGTTTTGCTTTCTTATCATTTGTGTGTTCACTGGAGTAGCACTCTGAATTTCCTTCAAGGACTCTTCCTTTGCATTCACCACTTGGCTAACAATTTGGTGCAAGAGGCCTAGCTTCCGGTCTATCTGGGCTTTTGACATGCCTTCTTCACTAAGCTTAATTATTTCTAGCTTTTGATTTAAAGTGAGATATGTGCGACTCTTCCTTTCACTTGAACACTTAGAGGCTATTGTAGGGTTACTAATGGGCCTAATTTCAATACTGTTGTGTCTCAAGGAATAGGGAGGCCTGAGGAGAGGGAGAGAGACAGGGGAATGGCTGTTTGGTGGAACAGTCAGAGCATATACAAAATTTAGAGATTAAGTTTGCCATCTTATTTGGGTGTAGTTTGTGGCACCCCAAAACAAATAAAATAGTAACATCAAAGATCACTGATCACCATAACAAATATAATAATGGGGAAAGTTTGAAAAATTGCACAGAGACAAGAAGTGAGCAAATACTATTGTAAAAATGGTGTCAATAGACTTGCTCAATGCAGGGTTGCCACAGACCTTCAATGTGTAAAAAATGCAGTATCTATGAAGCATAATAAAGCAAAGCACAATAGAACAAGATATGCCTGTAGACGGTTCCCAATGTATGAATGGGTTATGTTTTAAATGTTGTTTTAGTCTGTTAAGAACACAGACAAATTTCCCCACAAATAAAATGTTAAATTACAGTGAATATCCTTGGCATGATCCAAACACTTCTCTGATCATAAGCTACAGAACTGAGACCAGCCTCAAGACTTCCTAAGCTTTCTGTTCAAGATGTGTTAAGTGAGGAAATCGTTACATGGAGGCCCTAGTATATGTGCAACAGCCCAGCCTGGGTCAGATGTATCTATGAATGAGTCAATAATAACTTAAATTGTAGGAAACATTGATTGACATTGTATATATGACATATATATATTATATATATATACACTTCATATATATATATATGAAATGTATTATATAATTACATATGTTACACTTAATTTCATTTATTATCACCACAGCCTTAACAGTAGATACCATTATCCCCATTTCATGGATAAGGAAATTGAGGCTCAGAGACTTATCTTTAGAAGTTATACAACATCCATTCAGTTAGATTTTCCATAAATCATAAGAAAATACTGTTCTGAAAAAGGTTTACAAACAACATTTAGTGCTCTAACAGAGTGTTCTAGCCCAGTGATTCTCAAGTTTAACGTGCGTATGAATCACCTAAGGAATCTGGTTAAAACGCAGATTACAATTCAGTAGGTCCTGGATGACAGCAGAGTTTCTGCATTTATAATAAGCATCCTAGGTAACGCAATGCTAATTGTAAGCAGACCACATATTAAGTAGCAAGGTTCTAGCCTACTTAATTAAATTCTAAGTGATCAGCCTGATTCCTTCCTTATAAATGTGTATTACCAAAAAACAAAACAAATAAAAAACCCACCAAAACTGAAAAAACAATCCTTCAAAAACAAAAAGACTTCATTTATAAGAGCTAGATCTGGTCACATCTTAAAACAAAATCCTTCAGTCATGGCAGAGGAAGCGTCTTGTAAGATACCTTTTAATTTGATCCTTCTGGTTAATCCAGGAAAGTTGTATATGTAGATGAGGGGTCTCAGCCGCCGGTCAGAAAAAGCCACAACCTCATGAGGAACGTTAGTTGCCACGACACCCACAATTCCATTCATACACTGGAGTACAGTCTTTTTCTTGGTTTCAATATTAATAAATATTATGAAATTCCCACAAGGGTAGCAAATGGTGCTGTCGTTGACAAAATGAACATTCTGCCTGGGGAATCCTTGCACCCATCTTTGGGAAAAGATACGTCAACATCAATAAAATACATTTCAAATGCTTTTTCTTTCTTTCTTTTTTAAACAAAAGATCATCAAAATTTTTGAAACATATCTATTCTCTTTTCACCCCCTTTCTGCCCAAACACACAAGGTTGCTGTGAGACCAGTCTGAGTCCAGGCACTACAGAAACTTAAATGCCACCTAAAGTTCCACAGGTCTCAAGAACCTTCTTCAGAGAGCTTTTCCAGTGAAGCACAACCTCTGTTCAAACTTGAAAAAATCTCAGAAGGATCTCTGGGGTTTTGTATACTTGGAAAAGAAAATGTAAAAACAGAGAGAGAAAAGAGCTTGGTCCTAATTGAAAACAGGGTGCATCCTGGTCCTTACCTTTAAAATTAGTTTTGATTTTTAAAAGAAACGTTAAAAAAACAACTTTGAATAGGACTGCCTGCTTTATGGTTGTGAGCCCAGTAGGGAAATTGCTTCTTTACAAAGATGGAGCATGTGTAGCCATATTTTAGATCTAAAATGTAGAGATAAATGCAGCAAGTAAAAGGAATAAGTCAACATGAATGAAAAGATTAGCACACAAAAGTAACATATTTTTAAGTAAGGATTGTTTGGTGAGTGTAAGCTAGACCAAGGAGAGAGAGAGACTGAGAAGAGGGGGAGAGTCTACCTCTATTTAAATAGTAAAGATATGCTTAAAGATGGTGGAGAGGGCAAGAGAAAGACACTGGTTTGGAGAGAAACTTCATGGGAATGGAGAGTACAGCCAGGACTGGTGGAAGATGCTGTGTGAACATAGGGCAGGTAAAACTCTAGAATGTGGAAGGAGAGCAATACCAGCTTACACCTGGGCAGCGCTTTATGCTTTTCAAAGGCCAGTATAAGTGCAAACAAATCCAGAGTCGGTGGATAGGAGATAGAAGGAAGGGATTGATGGCCCTAACCTTGGGGAAAATCACCAAAGCCCACTAGGATGGGAGGAGGGCTGTCATTGGGATGGGGGTGGGGAGTGGGGAATATATATGAAAGCAAAACGGATCACTGAAGGTAAAATAGCCAAAAAGAGGAGGCAGAAATGGAGAGTGGAGGAGTGCAGTACTGGGTAAGCCAGCGAGGGTTGGGGTCACAGCATAGTGAGGGACGGAGGGGTGGGGCGTGGAAAGAGCTGGAAATGTGGTCATTGAATAAGGGGACGAGGGGAATGGAGAGAAGTCACAGAGAAAGGAAGTCTGCAGGAAGGCGTTGGGGGTTGAAGGAAAAGAGGTCGAATTTGCGTGAAAGCAGGTCTACAGGGATGGGAGGAAGCGGATAGGGAGAGGATGCAGTTCTGAGGGAAGAATTTCCACTAGACGAGTCAGTCGCGGGGCCGCGAACGCCTCACCTCACAGACAGGGACGCGCCGAGGGCGACGTTGTGGGCTTCATCTCGCTCCCGGCCTTGCGCCATGGGCCGTGTGTCTCTCAGCCGGGCCAGGGGCAGCAAACGCCAGACCCAGGCCAGTGTCTGCAACGGTTACACCGAGGCCCCGGGCTGCTGGGTTGGCGGTCTCCACTGTTTACACCGTATCCGGGAGACCGCAACCCCTGCGCCCATTGGCTCTGTCCTTTCAGCTGCTCCCTCTCGAGCCAAGCGGATTCGTGGAAGCGCTGACGGGTCTTGACCAATGGGAGAGCGGAGAGCGAAGCGAGGGGCTGGCCCCAAGGTGGGTGCTGGAGTGGCCCGGTACGGGGCGTATAATTACAAAATTAGTAAATATCAGTAGCAGACTTTAATATTGAGTGGTGACCGTGCCAGACGTCTTTCCAAGTGCGGTCAGATATTATTTCATTTAATATTCAAACCCCCAATCAGCCTCATTTTATAGAAAAGGAAAACAGGATAAGAGAATTAATTTGTCCAAGGCTACAAAACTGAGTGGGACTTAAAGCCAGATCTAGTCTAAATCTAGAGCTTCAAGCCTTTAATTACTTATTACACACTCTAATGGACCCTCAACTATTTCAAGGAGGCAGAAAGCTTCTGGAAGTAACTGATCAAAAGGTCAGCAGTTTTTCCTTGCCTCTTCCCTTCCCACTCAAACACTCTCTTGACCTCCCCTACTTTCCTTCTGCCCTCCCCCCTCTCCAGTCCTCTCCTCTTCCCTTCTATAGGTCTCTCCTTCTCATCTTGCCACCTTCTCTTCGTTTCATTCACAAATATTTACCCAGTATTACTGTGCATTGTGCTAGTTACTTGGAACAAAATAGTGAGCAAACCAGATACAGTTCCTTCCTTCGTGGAACTTAGAAGAACTTCCTTCTTGGTGGAGCCCAGGGAGTGAGGGATAGACATCCACTCTATTACACAAATGTAGGAATCACAGATTGAATTAAGAAGAAAAGGAAAATGATATTATAGGGCTTATGTTGTGGTCCTCTCCTGGTTGGATGGGTAGTGTCAGAGCTGGTTTCTGTGTGCACATGCTGTTTTCACTGAGATTTCAAGGATGAGGAGTGATTGCTGCGGGTAGAGGATGGGGAATGGGCAGAGAACAGTTTTTGTAAAGGAATTAAGGCAGGAAAACAGATGGCATGAACTGGGAAGGGCAGTGTGATTGGAGCAGAGGGGGATCAGTAGAAAACACTGAAGGCTGGAGAAGCAGCAAAGCACCAGGTAAAGGCCAAGTTGAGAATTCTGGTCTTTATCCTAAGAGCCACAGAAATATATTAAACGGTTTTAAAGAGAGGAATGACATGACCCGATTTATGTTTATAAAAGATCATTCTGGCTGCAGGAGGATTATCAATTGTGTAGGAGAGTAGAGAGAATAGAAATAGGAAGATCTGCTAGGAGTCGATTTCATGGTCCCAACAAGGGGAGCAAAGCAGGGTTGTCAGGCTGAGCACTACTGGCATTTGGGACTGGATGGGGGTGGGGGTGGGTCTCATGCCTTGCGGGATGTTTAGCAGCATCCCTGCCAGTAGCACCTCCACAGGTGTGACAATCAAAACTATCTATGGACATTGTCAAATGTCCCCTGGGGGACAAAATCACGCCCAGTTGAAAGCCACTGTTGAGTCCATGTGTTACAAATATCTTAAAGGTAAAAACCTGTAGACTATGTTGATGGATTGATAAAGAGGGGTAAGAGAGAAGGAAGAATCCAGGATGGTCCTGGGTGTCTGATTATCACAGTCAGAGATGGTTGTGTCCTTTGCTGAGGTGGCATGAGGAAGGAGTGGAGCTCTGTGTTTCTGCCTTGAAGAATTTCTTTGCTGAAATGCGAGTGCCAAACACAGGCAGTGCTTAGTGCGAGTGCCGAACACAAAACTGGCTGACAAAATCCCACATTGCTGGGTCACAGGGAGAAGTGTCTTGGACAACAGTCAAGCTTTCTCCTCTAGTGCTTCTTAAGCTCTGGGCAATTTCTGTTGCTGCTCCCTCACTAGTTGGCTTATTTGTATTTCCATCAAGCTCTCCATGCACCACCCCCCAAAACACAATATACCTTTAACTGCAACTTGAGCATTTTAAAGCCACCGCTAGAGAAGAATGTGATGAGGCAACTCCTGCCACTGCTCCCAGAGTAAATGGTAGGTAGAGGATGTAAGGTGGGCAGGAAGTGTGGACTCTGGGAAACAAATACGGACCTTGGCTGCGATCAGCTATGACTCTGGGAATCTGAACTTGCCCTGTGCTAGAGAAAAGGAGGAACTGAACAGAATCAAATTGAAAAAGCAATCTTGTGGCTATCTTACTCCACGAAATCCCGACTGGGTTTTAGATGAAAACAGAGGTCTCCAGCTGGGTTTCTGGGAAATATCCATGGCTGATACTCAGGAGAAGGTGCCCTGACCTCTGCACCATGCAGATCAGAGGAAGATGAGTGGCCTTTCTTTCTTAGTCGGGAAGGGGAAAGATAGACTATCCCAGAGAATGGACTGGGAGAGATAAATAAGGAAAATGAGTTCCAGCTCTCACTGTGAAAGATTTACTGATATCGGTAGGGGCACAAAGCACAAACCTCACAGCATTCAAGAGAAAAAAGCTGAGAACTCTGGAGCCAGAAAGGGGTTAATCACAGCAGTGTATCTTTCGGGTCGCAGTGGTGCTGGCAGAATATTGGGTGCTATTACCTGCTGTTACCATGACAGAGGCCTGAGTCCTTTAAAGCAGGGGACCCATGGCCAGAGCACCCCTTGCTGCATTTGTGAGTGGCACTATGTCACATGTGTTTGACAAACCATGTACTTAGTGAAAGACAAGAAAATGTCAGAGGAAGACTTTGTAACGGCTGATGAAAGGGGAAAACAGGGTTATTTTTAAGAAGTATGATAAAATACATTACAGTGTAACAAAAAGTTAGGTATTTATCCCTGTGGGTGGTACCTGGAGGTAGAGGGGCTTCACCATGGAGGCTTGTGAGGTTGCTTGGGGCAATTTTGCAGAACTGATATCTACGGACTCTAACACAGACATCATTTAAAGAATTCCAAGGGCCATTCATGGGCAAAAACAGGAGACAATTTGCATTGTGGCACAAATAGCATTTAAAATACACTTTAGGAGAGCATTAAGTACAAAAAATTTTGAAGACCGTGGTTTACCATCATTACATGTTCAGAATTTGAGTTTGAATAATCTCGTCAAGTCTTAAGATCCTCTTCAAAAGCTTCAAGTCTCATCTGCATTAAATTCTCCATTGAAACTTCTCACAAAAGTAAAAGTTTTAAAGCACTAAAATCGGGCTTCCCTGGTAGTGCAGTGGTTATGAATCTGCCCGCCAATGCAGGAGACACGGGTTCGAGCCCTGGTCCGGGAAGATCCCACATGCTGTGGAGCAACTAAGCCCATGTGCCACAACTACTGAGCCTGCGCTCTAGAGTCTGCAAGCCACTACTCAAGCCTGAGTGCCACAACTACTGAAGCCCGCACGCCTAGAGCCTGTGCTCCGCAATGAGAAGCCATTGCAGTAAGTTCATGCACCGCAATGAAGAGCAGCCCTCACTCACCGCAACTAAAGAAAGCCTGCATGTAACAATGAAGACCTAACGCAGCCAAAAGTAAATAAATTAAAAAAAATTTTTTAAAAAGCACTAAAATCCATCAGTACCTTCCATTTTATATCCTTTTATCTGACTTCCTTTCAATTTCCTTTGCCTTTAGGGTCTGTGTACTGTGTTCCCTTAGACTAGAGACAAAGAAATAATGCTTTCCAAAAAACAACATGTACTGTGGCTATAAGTTTTTACTGGTAGAAACCTGGCATGACCTGAGCATGTATAAAAACACCTCATTAATATCAATTTCTTATATATTAGATAGTATAAAATTATTCCAGTTGCATTCCTGAAAATTCACAGAAGAATGTTCTTATCAAGTAGGTGTATATGGGCAATAAAAACAGGTGATACTTAGAAGGAAGAAAACTATTTCTTACCACAAGGATCTCTAACTCTTTATCTTTAACCAGCAGAATCAGTTCAGTTTAGCTTCCTCAGGTTAATATTACTGACAATTACAGCTACAAAAACTACAACTACTGTGCCCTTTTACCTGTGGCTAACAGCAGTGTGTATCTAGATGTTCACATCTTATGCACACAAACACAAAGGCCTTGGAGATGGTTCACGGTAATGCAGAGCAGTACTACAGAGCTGTAGTTTCCTAGGACAGTAAATTCTCTTTCAACTTCTTTCTTCTGTCTTGCAAACTGGTTCATCTATACCATTTTTCTAGATTCCACATATAGGCATTAACATACGATATTTCTTTTTCTCTTTCTGACTTACTTCACTCTGTATGACAGTCTCTAGGTCCATCCATGTCTCTACAAATGACCCAATTTCGTTCCTTTTTATGGTTGAGTAATATTCCATTGTATATATGTACCACTTCTTCTTTATCCATTCGTCTATCGATGGATGTTTAGGTTGCTTCCATGTCCTGGCTGTTGTAAATAGTGCTGCAATGAACATTGGGGTGCATGTGCCTTTTTGAACTATGGTTTTCTCAGGGTATATGCCCAGTAGTGAGATTGCTGGGTAATATGATAATTCTACGTTTAGTTTCTTAAGGAACCTCCATATTGTTCACCATAGTGGCTGTATCAATTTACATTCCCACCAACAGTGCAAGAGGGTTCCCTTTTCTCCACACCCTCTTCAGCATTTGTTGTTTGTAGATTTTCTGATGATGCCCATTCTAACCAGTGTGCGGTGATACCTCATTGATTTGCATTTCTCTAATAACTAGTGATGTTGAGGAGCTTTTCATGTGCCTCTTGGCCGTCTGTATGTCTTCTTTGGAGAAATGTCTGTTTAGATCTTCTGCCCATTTTTTGATTGGGTTGTTTGTTTCTTTAATATTGAGCTGCATGAGCTGTTTATATATTTTGGAGATTAATCCTTTGTCCCTTGATTCATTTGCAAATATTTTCTCCCATTCTGAGCATTGTCTTTTCGTCTTGTTTATAGTTTCCTTGGCTGTGCAAAAGCTTTTAAGTTTCACTAGGTCCCATCTGTTTATTTTTGTTTTTATTTCCATTACTCTAGGAAGTGGGTCAAAAAAGATCTTGCTGTGATTTATGTCAAAGAGTTTTCTTCCTATGTTTTCCTCTAAGAGTTTGATAGTGTCCAGTCTTACATTTAGGTCTTTAATCCATTTTGAGTTTATTTTTGTGTATGGTGTTAGGGAGTGTTCTAATTTCATTCTTTTACATGTAGCTGTCCAGTTTTCCCAGCAGCACTTATTGAAGAGACTGTCTTTTCTCCATTGTATATCCTTGTCTCCTTTGTCATAGATTAGGTAACCATAGGTGCATGAGTTTATCTCTGGGCTTTCTATCCTGCTCCATTGATCTATATTTCTGTTTTTGTGCCAGTACCATATTGTCTTGATTACTGTAGCTTTGTAGTATAGTCTGAAGTCAGGGAGCCTGATTCCTCCAGCTCCATTTTTCTCCCTCAAGATTGCTTTGGCTATTCAGGTTCTTTTGTGTTCTTTTCTCTTCTCTAAATGTTTGATAGAATTCACCTGTGAAGCCATGTGGTCCTGGACTTTTGTTTGTTGGAAGATTTTTAATCACAGTTTCAATTTCATTACTTGTGATTGGTCTGTTCATATTTTCTATTTCTTCCTGGTTCAGTCTTGGAAGGTTGTACCTTTCTAAGAATATGTCCATTTTTTCCAGGTTGTCCATTTGATTGGCATAGAGTTGCTTGTAGTAGTCTCTTAGGATGCTTTGTATTTCTGTGGTGTCTGTTGTAACTTCTCCTTTTTCATTTCTAATTTGATTGATTCGAGTCCTCTCCCTCTTTTTCTTGATGAGTCTGGCTAAAGGTTTATCAATTTTGTTTATCTTCTCAAAGAACCAGCTTTTAGTTTTATTGATCTTTGCTATTGTTTTCTTAGTTTCTATTTCATTTATTTCTTCTCTGATCTTTATGATTTCTTTCCTTCTGCTAACTTTGGGTTTTGTTTGTTCTTCTTTCTCTAGTTCCTTTAGGTGTAAGTTTAGATTGTTTATTTGAGATTTTTCTTGTTTCTTGAGGTAGGATTGTATTGCTATAAACTTCCCTCGTAGAACTGCTTTTGCTGCATCCCATAGGTTTTGGATCGTCGTGTTCTCATTGTCATTTGTCTCTAGGTATTTTTTGATTTCCTCTTTGATTTCTTCAGTGATCTCTTGGTTATTTAGCATGTATTGTTTAGCCTCCATGTGTTTGTGTTTTTTACGTTTTTTTCCCTGTAATTGCTTTCTAATCTCATAGCATTGTGGTAAGAAAAGATGCTTGATATGATTTCAATTTTCTTAAATTTATTGAGGCTTGATTTGTGACCTAAGATGTGATCTATCCTGGAGAATGTTCCGTGTGCACTTGAGAAGAAAGTGTAATCTGCTGCTTTTGGATGGAATGTCCTATAAATATCAATGAAATATATCTGGTCTATTGTGTCATTTAAAGCTTGTGTTTCCTTATTTTCTGTCTGGATGATCTGTCCATTGGTGTAAGTGAGGTGTTAAAGTCCCCCACTATTATGGTTATTATTGTTATTATATTATTATTACTATTGATTTCCTCTTTTATAGCTGTTAGCATGTGCCTTATGTATTGAGGTGCTCCTATGTTGGGTGCATATATATTTATAATTGTGATAGCTTCTTCTTGGATTGATCCCTTGATCATTATGTAGTGTCCTTCCTTGTCTCTTATAACATTCTTTATTTTAAAGTCTATTTTATCTGATATGAATATTGCTACTCCAGCTTTCTTTTGATCTCCTTTTGCATGGAGTATCTTTTTTCCATCCCCTCACTTTCAGTCTGTCAGTGTCCCTAGGTCTGAAGTGGGTCTCTTGTAGACAGCATATAGCTGGGTCCATTTGTATCCATTCAGTGAGCCTGTGTCTTTTGGTTGGAGCATTTAATCCATTCACAGTTAAGGTAATTATTGATATGTATGTTCCTATTACCATTTTCTTAATTGTTTGGGGTTTGTTTTCATAGGTCCTTTTCTTCTCTTGTGTTTCCCAGTTAGAGAAGTTCCTTTAGCATTTGTTGTAGAGCTGGTTTGGTGGTGCTGAATTCTCTTAGCTTTTGCTTGTCTGTAAAGCTTTTGATTTCTCCATTGAATCTGAATGAGATGCTTGCTGGGTAGAGTAATCTTGATTCTAGATTCTTCCCTTTCATCACTTTAAATATATCATGCCACTCCCTTCTGGCTTGTAGAGTTTCTGCTGAGAAATTAGCTGTTAACCTTATGGGAATTCCCGTGTATGTTATTTGTCATTTTTCCCTTGTTGCTTTTAATAATTTTTCTTTTTTTATAAATTTATTTATTTATTTTTGGCTGCCTTGTGTCTTCCTTGTTGGGTCTTCATTGCTGTGCACAGGCTTTCTCTAGTTGGGGTGAGCAAGGGCTACTCTTCATTGCAGTGTGCAGGCTTCTCATTGCAGTGGTTTCTCTTGTTGCAGAGCTCGGGCTGTAGGCACGTGGGCTTTGGTAGTTGTGGCATGCAGGCTCAGTTGTTGTGGCTCGCAGGCTCTAGAGCGCAGGCTCTAGTTGTGGCACACGGGCTTAGTTGCTCTGTGCATGTCGGATCTTCCCAGACCAGGGCTTGAACCCATGTCCCCTGCATTGGCAGGCAGATCCTCAACCACTGCACCACCAGGGAAGTCCCAATAATTTTTCCTTGTCTTTAATTTTTGTCAATTTGATTACTATGTGTCTCAGTGTGTTTCTCCTTGGGTTTATCCTGCCTGGGGCTCTTTGCACTTCCTGGACTTGGGTGGCTATTTCCTTTCCCATGTTAGGGAAGTTTTTGACTATAATCTCTTCAAATATTTTCTTGGGTTCTTTCTCTCTCTCTTCTCCTTCTGGGACCCCTATAATGTGAATGTTGGTGCATTTAATGTTGTCCTAGAGGTCTCTTAGGTTGTCTTCATTTCTTTTCATTCTTTTTTCTTCATTCTGTTCTGTGGCAGTGAATTCCACCATTCTGTCTTCCAGGTCACTTATCTGTTCTTCTGCCTCAGTTATTCTGCTATTGACTCCTTCTAGTGTATTTTTCATTTCAGTTATTGTATTGTTTGTCTCTGTTTGTTCTTTAACTTTTCTAGGTCTTGGTTAAACATTTCTTACATCTTCTCAATCTTTGCCTCCATTCTTTTTCCGAGCACCTGGATCATCTTCACTATCATTGTTTTGAATTCTTTTTCTGGAAGGTTGCCTATCTTCACTTCATTTAGTTGTTTTCTGGAGTTTTATCTTGTTCCTTCATCTGGTACAAAGTCCTCTGCCTTTTCATTTTGTCTGTGTCTGTAAATGTGGTTTTCATTCCACAGGCTGCAGGATTGTAGTTCTTCTTGCTCCTGCTGTCTGCCCTCTGGTGGATGAGGCTATCTAAGAGGCTTGTGCAAGCTTCCTGATGGGACTGGTGGTGGGTAGAGCTGACTGTTGCTCTGGTGGACAGAGCTCAGTAAAACTTTAATCCACTTGTCTGCTGATGGGTGGGGCTGAGTTCTCTCCCTGTTGGTTGTTTGGCCTGAGGCGATACAGCACTGGCGCCTACAGGCCCTTTGGTGGGGCTAATGGCGGACTCTGGGAGGGTTCAAAACAAGGAGTACTTCCCAGAACTTCTGCTGCCAGTGTCCTTGTCCCCTCGATGAGCCACAGTTGCCCCCTGCCTCTGCAGGAGACCCTCCAACACTAGCAGGTAGGTCTGGTTCAGTCTCCTATGGCGTCACTGCTCCTTCCCCCTGGGTCTTGTTGCACACACTACTTTGTGTGTGCCCTCCAAGAGCGGAGTTTCTGTTTCCCCCAGACCTGTTGTAGTCCTGCAGTCAAATCCCGCTAACCTTGAAAGTCTGGGAATTGCTCCTCCTGTTGCCAGACCCCCAGGTTGGGAAACCTGACGTGGGGCTCAGAACCTTCACTCTAGTGGGTGGACTTCTGTGCTATAGGTGTTCTCCAGTCTGTGAGTCACCCACCCATCAGTTATGGGATTTGATTTTACTGTGATTGCACCCCTCCTACCATCTCATTGTGGCTTCTCCTTTGTCTTTGGATGTGGGGTATCTTTTTTGGTGAGTTCCAGTGTCTTCCTGTCGATGACTGTTCAGCAGTTAGTTGTGATTCCGGTGCTCTCGCAAGAGGGAGTGAGTCTCAACTTCTTTCTTTGAGGAATTAACATTTTACTTTATTGATTAGCTGGATCTTTCTAATCATTACAACAAAATATTGCATTATTCATACTAATTAGGGGACGAGCCATTCCAAATAAAAGTTCTCAAATAATCCCTACACCTGGAATCACTAGTTTGGCCAATCAGAGGTTTTGCCTTGCTATGTTTAAATTCACAGGGTTAATTTGCATATCATTAATGTACTAAAGGCCTTCTAAACAGTTAATTTTCTAAAAAAGAGTTAAGTACGACTCATGTTTTAGCAAAAATGTGGTCTAATTTTTTTGTTTAGTATCTAATAATAACAAACATTTATTTAACATTCATTCTGTGCCAAGAACTAAGCATTTCTTATTTATTAACTAATTTAATGTTTCTTCAAACTCTATAAGAGAGGCATTAAGTTTCTACCACCACATTTTACAGAAGAGGGAACTGTAAAGTGTTCTTCTTTTTTCCATTGCACCAAGAGGGAAACACAGAGGGAACTTGCCCACATTCACATGGTTAATAAGGGGTCATTATAATTCATATGGTTTCATAATAAATTCATAAGTTAAATTACGAATTCATAAATTCGTATGTTAAAGCCCTAACCCTCAGTACATCAGAATGTGATCTTATTTGGAAAAAGGTTCATTGCAGTTGTAATTAGTTAAATTAAGATGAGGTCATACTGGAGTAGGATGGGCCCATAATCCAATATGACCGGTGTCTTTATAAAGAGGGGAAATTTGGACACAGACATGCACCCAAGAAGAAGGGCATGTGAAGATGAAGGCCGCTATTTGTTGATACTTCTACACTCCAAGGAGCACCAGATTGCCACCTAACCACCAGAAGCTAGAGGAGAGGCACAGAACAGATTCTCCCTCACAGTCTTCAGAAGGAAACAACCCTGAGGCTTGTGCAACCTTGATCTGGGACTTATAGCCTCCAGAACTGTGAGAATAAATTTCCAGCATTTAAGTCACTCAGTTTGTGGTATTTTGTTAATGGCAGCCCTAGCAAACTAATACAGGCATGGAGTCAGGATCAAACTCAGGCAGGAAGCCTCCAGGATGGGCATGCTTATCACCTCACCCTGCAGCTCCAAAAATAGAGCTAATGAAAATAAAAGCGCTCCCTGCTCCTTCCTCCCCAATAAACAGCACAGGAGGCACCAGCTTGGAAATCTATGCAGACAAATAAGACATTGACTACTCTTTTCAGATACACACAGTATGTGTTCTATGTGCCCTGGAACCCCCTCTTTCCTGATTGAGGGGGCTGATTGAGTGAACGATCTGGCCAGACATTTTTCATAGACCTGCAGACTAAATTCACTAACCCACCTGCCTGACTCTAAGCATGTGCCCCTACTAGGGCTTCAAAATCCCCGTATTTAATAGATTTTTGAAAGCAGCATCATCATTCTGAGATTGGTAATATCCAGATTTGTGCTGTTTCCTTTGGGTTAAAATTAAAAGGATGTGTCCTAAGGGTGACAGTAGAGACAGTGACCCTCCCCAGTAGTCATATTATGTTAGTACAGACAGGAAAAGGAAACGGCTCTCCAGGTGGCTGGGCGACCTGGCCCTGGGCTATGGAAAGGAACCTTAGGAGAGCATGTTCTGGAACCTTGAGCAAGCACTGGCCCCGGGGGCCACAGGCTCTGAGGTAAGGGCAGCCTTTGGGTAGAGGGAGAGCTGCAACCAAGTCGGAGCCACGTGACTGGGGCCTGGGCATGCGTCCCTGCTGCCAGGGCGCGGGGTGTGGGAGGTCAGGGTCTGGATCCGGTGTGGACCCACGTGCCGCGAGACTGGAGACCACCATCCGTCAGGGTCAGGGAAAGGCTGAGGATTTTGAGCTTCATTTGTGCTTTTTTTTTTTTCCATTGCACCAAGAGAACACCAAGTCTTTATTACACGAATTCCTATGAAATACCTCCAAGAAAAAACCCACACGTAGAAGAAAAAACAAAAACAAAAAAAACGAACAAAGCCACACACAGGGACGGGGTGGGGGAGGGCGACTGCTGCTCCCTCTCTTCTGCGCCTGGGCCACTGTGGGGCGGTGAGGATCTGAGGGCCGCCGCACTTCCGCACTCGCTCGAGATGCTGAGCCGGGCCAGGGTCCCCCTCTGGCACCGCGGGGAGCCCTCCACGCTCTCATTATCTCTGGGTGACTTAGGGCCACCAAGACTGCTCCCGATGCCCCAACGCTGTACGGCTGGGCTGGCTCGTCATGGGGGCACCTCTTGGCCATCAGGCTGAACTTTGGTGCGACCGCCATCTGCGGTGTTTGAAGCTTTGCCCCAGCAAACCGGGAAGGCCGGCCCTGGGTCGGGGCTTACGGGGTGGGCGTCTGGCTACGATCTCCCACAAGGCGCGCGGGAGGCGGCGGCGGCGCGTTCCTTCTCGCGGAGAGTGGGGAAGCCAGCCTGGGCGCGGGGTCGGATCGTCCAGGAGGCCTTCTGCGCGCGGGTTGCTGGCGCTTCTGGGAGAGACGGGGAGGGAGGGAGAGAGGGAGGAGGGAGGGAAGGAGGAAAGGCGGGGCGACCGACTTTCGGAATCGCCTGCAAGCCCGGGCGCGAGCCGGGCCTGTGCTGCGCCGACATGTCCGGAGGGTCAGACGCCAGGAGCCTGGGGAAGGGTGAGGCCTGCCCGCTGCGATCCGCGGCGACCCTCAGACGTGTGTCGGGGCCAGGGCCTGGGGGCTGGGGTGATCCGGAGCGGAGCCACGCAGGAGGTCTTCCACCCGCGGGAAACTGGCCAGGCCCGGGGGGCGGCGGGAGGCTGAGAGTCCCCGCTGCTGTCGGGGCTGTAACCGCCTCCGCTTCTCCCCGCAGGAAGCGCGCCCCCGGGGCAGGTCCCCGAGGGCCTGATTCGCGTCTACAGTATGAGGTTCTGCCCGTTCGCCAAGAGGACGCTCCTGGTCCTGAAGGCCAAGGGAATTGGGTGAGGATCAAGGCGCGGGCCGCTCCCGGAGCCAGCCAGGAACCAACAGCTGCGGGAAGAGCGGGCGGAAATCTTCGATAGGGTCTCCGCAGCTTCCTTTACTACAAAATACATCAGCCTTTTTTGGGGGGGAGGGGGGGGGACAGAGAAAGTTATGAACCCTATCCTCGGGGGGCGGGAGGAATGCCACAGACACCACCAGTCTAGGACACCCCGTTTAGATTAACCATTTTATGGATCAGAAAAGCTGAGGCTCCAGTAAAGTTAGTGGCATGCAGAGATCCCTCGAATGGTAACCACAGGCAGCTCTTTTAGCTCTGGCAGACCCCTGATTTCTGCTGTACTTCCTTCTCTATCACCCCGCTTCTTTCATGTCCTGTTTATATTGTTTGCTGTTATTCTGAGGCTATAGTCCCTTCCTGAATAGTCGGTAATTTGCCCCCTTGAAGAGTCCAGACCTTGACCCTCCTCTGGACAGAGTGCTGAGTTAACTGTACTGTGAATATTCCTATAGATTGGGTTGTTGGTTGAGTGAAATAAAGTGTTTATGCCTAAAAATTCAGACTTTTGGGAAGCCTCACTGAAACTATTAAGGTGATTGACATAAGGGTTATCCACAGGAAATATGCAAGTCATTGGCTTTTCCCTGAGCTGAATAGCCATTGAACCGCCTCCCTTCCAATGACCTTTGGAATCTGTTGAACAGACATTAGATACCTGTAGTGTGGAAGTTTAAAACAAAGCCCCCATGACAAAGAAATTTTCCATGTATGTGCTTAGAATTTGTAAACTAATTTTAGTCTTCTTGGGGGAGAATTAAGCAGGCAATTCTTTTCTCTAAAAAAATAAGTAAGATATATTCTAAAGAAAAAAAACTAATTATCTTTGAATTAGTCATCACTTCAGTAGGATTTGCATCTTATTTTGGATGAAACAGATTGTGAACACATAGCAAAATATTCAACAGTAACATTTATCAAAACATTATTTTATCCAACTCTTGTAATGTTTACTGTATTAGTCAGGATTCTTTTATTGCATTTAAGAGATATCCATTTCAGTTGGATTGAAAAAAGACACATCTTGTGCTCATACAATTGAAAAGTCCAGGAGCAAGACACAGCTGGATCTGGGGCCACAAAGTCCTGGGTTAGTGCCCTTCTGGAACTCTGGGTTGAAAACAACCATATCTTATTGGGACAGTTTCCCAAAGGAAAATTGCAGTGATTTTACATAAAAGTGTGTGTATGGAGGGTGAAGGGTGTAACAGCTGCCAGGCAGTGCGAACAACAGAGGTCTGCTATGTTTATGGATCAGTTTTGAGTCCCAGAAGGCTTTGATTAGAGAGGTACTAGATTTTACCACATGATAGAATTTACTAAAGCATGGTTTTCTCTAAAAGGTGCATCTTCCAACTTGTTGCAGCAGATATGTTGCCTTGTTGGCTCACCATGCCAGGTTAGCAAAATGCATGTATGTTCTGAGAACTTTCTTTATGACAAAAGCCCAGGATTTACCTTTTCTTTTCATACTATAAAATTTCAGAAATGTTGATAATTCCTTAGCAGGGAACGTCATTTTTCTTGCAGTGGCTTGTATCTGAAGTGTCCGGTAATCTGACAGCACACGAACATTTTCATACATACACACAGATGCCAGTGTTCAATCTGGCTGTTCCTTTGTTTCCATGGGGGGAGGGATTGCATATTTAAATCCTCAAGATAATGCTGTTGTAGCTAGCTGCTGAGGTGGATGAGGAAATAGGAAACAAAAGGTGCTGGGTATATTATTTTTGAGTAGCTAATCTGTTCTATTGAACACTCATCCAGTTTTGACAATGATATGGACCTGGCTTTAAAAATTATATGAAACTTTCTTTTCTCTTATTTCCCCTAAAACCTCTTAGGCAGGATACAAGTTAGTTCTAAAAACAATCTTAATATAGCCTGGACTTCACCTGTTTTTCACACTTAGTGTGATTTACCCATGTAACATTTTAAAAAAGTATCAAGGCATGGAGATTTAATCTGAAAGTTTATTTCGTGGATGGATTTTTTGGATTCCCTAATATTCTTGAAAAAAGTGAGGAACTTTCTATTAAAATTAGCAAAAGGAATTGAATTTTATCGTTGATTCTCATACAATGGAGTGGTGGGGTGTGGAGAAACGCAATTAGTTGGCTCATATATTTTTACAATTAAGATACTTCTTAGTCCCAAATGGAGTATCTAATTGACAATCTTGAAGCATTTCCACTTATTTATTCAACAAATGTGTACTGAGTACCTATCTGAAAATGTTTATATTTCTTCATAGCATTTAAATCTACTTATAACTTTGCTGATTTACATGTTGGTTTATGAATATGACCAAGACACACAAGATCCCTGCTTTCATGGAGCTTACATTCTAGGGAGGTGACATAACAAACATAATTAAGTAAGCAAAGTAATTTCAGTTACATATTATCAGTACAATGAAGAAAGTAATTCAAGAAATATAAAAAAGGCCGGTGTGGGGTTTCCCTGGTGGCGCAGTGGTTGAGAGTCCGCCTGCCGATGCAGGGGACACGGGTTCGTGCCCCGGTCTGGGAAGATCCCGCGTGCCGCGGAGTGGCTAGGCCCGTGAGCCATGGCCGCTAAGCCTGCGCGTCCGGAACCTGTGCTCTGCAACGGGAGAGGCCACAGCAGTGAGAGGCCCGCGTACCGCAAAAAAAAAAAAAAAAAAAGGACAGTGTGGCAAGATCATAATGACTAAAGGAAAAATCATAGGAAGCAGATGTGACAGGTAAGCCGGGGCCAGATCAAGGGGTTTAGAGTTTATCCTCATTGCAATGAGGAGCAAGCGAGGGGCTGTAAGTAAACAGGAGGGTGGCCTCATCCAATTTACTTTTGTGTGTGGAGAATGGACCGTAGGGAGGTCACAGTGGAAGCAGAGGGGCTGGTGGGACTATTGTAGAGGTCCAGGTGGCAGATGACATCTTAGATGAGGTGGCAGTGTTAAAGTTGAGAAGTGGATGAAGCCAGAATGTGATTTGAAGGTCTAGCTGACAGGTCTTGCTGATCCATTTGATTTGAGGAAGAGGTGGCAGGGGGAAAGAATCAAGGCCAAGCTGACTCTGAAATTTCGGGTCTGACCAGCTAAGTGGATGATAAGACCAATGAGGCTTTGTTCAGGAGTACAAGAAAAATGTTACTCTCGTCATTGTCTTCTATGTGTTTTTCAGGCATGAAGTCATTAACATCAACCTAAAAAATAAGCCTGAGTGGTTCTTCAAGAAGAATCCCTTCGGCCTGGTGCCAGTTCTGGAAAACAGTCAGGGTCAAGTGATCTACGAATCTGCCATCACTTGTGAGTACCTGGATGAAGCATATCCAGGAAAGAAGCTGTTGCCAGATGACCCCTATGAGAAAGCTTGCCAAAAGATGGTCTTTGAGTTGTTTTCTAAGGTGTGTGTTCAAGAAATTTCAGCTCCTATATAACACCTTTGTTTTTTAAGCTAAATCACTGCTGTCACTGATGGTTCAGTGATTTGGGTGGGGAAGACAAACAGGATTATGCTCTTGTCCGCTTGGACATGTCCTACGAGCCCTTTCATGGTCCAGATCCTGTTAACTTCCCAAAGTTACACCTCTCCACTCTTCTCCTAACACTTTATATTCCTGTCATGCTGAATGTTTTTATTTTTCCCAAACTTGCCACCTTCTTCTCAACTCTTGCTGGAAGACTCTTCCCCCTTCTCACTTTGCCTGGTTGTCTCCAAGTCCTCTTTCCTGTACAGTCTGCGCTCCTGTATGTGCAGAACGTGAGGATGCTGAGGGCCCGCTATACTATGCCGTTTTATAAAGGACTTGTGTATCAGTGGATTTTGGTATCTGCTGGGGGCCCTGGAACCAATCCTTCAAGGAACCAAGGGACAACAGCCTTTGCTCAGATACCTTTGTCTTCTAGAAGCTTGTCCGGGCTGGGTTAGTGCCCAGCTCTGTGTGCCCACGTGTGCTAACTTTCCCCTGTGGGGACTACCGTCTTCTTGCCTGTGTGTTGTACCAGGGCTGTGAGCTCCTTGAGGGTGAGGGCCGTGTTTCCATCACTGTTGGCCCACTGCCTAGGCTTGTGACCAGCCCTTCCTAGTTATGTGATGGTGAGCTAGTTGCTTATTAGTTTACCTCTGTGCCTCAGCTCATGTGTAAAATGAGTATAGTAATTGATCCCATCCCATTGATAAAAATCAGTTAATATAAAACACCTAGAGTCCAACAGATGGTAGATACTCAATGTTAGCTCTTGTTGTTCTAGCCACATTGTCTAGTTGTGAGCACCTTCTGTGTGTTGGCAATAGCTCCTTGTGGACTGAGTAAATGGCATTCCTATAGGAGAACTGTCTGTGTCTTAATTAGCATCAATGTTAAATCAAACATTTGGGTGAGTTCAAACAGTTAGTATTAACACAGAAATGACCAACAGTAGACAATGCGAATAGCATGGTCAGGTTATATCTCTATAATTCTGTTACTTTTGTCAGGATATATCTCAGCACAATAAGAAACATCTTATCTCTAGGGAAAGAAATGGTTAGAGAAATATCCAGAAGGTGAGACTTGTAGGGAGAACATTTTCTTAAAGGAGACATTGCAAAGGGAAGTCAATGGGGAAGGAAGAGGGAGTTGTCTGGCTTAGCAGAACAAAAGAATACTAGAGATGGTTGCCGTCAAAGATGATGGACAGGGAATATGGCATTTACAAGAAAGATGTTGGAGAATTTTTAAAAATAGTAACGAGATTCATTGTACTGTCCAGAAAGAAAATGAGCTAACAGCTGGAGATGCCCACCATTACTTCCCTCACACTTAGGGAAGAGGTGGCCTTAAGCACTATTATGACACCACCCTCCTGGCCCCAGTTCAGCAAACCAGAAATGCCCCCACCTGCATCCACAGCCAAATCATTTTCTCTCCTGGGAACTTAGAAATGAGACACAGAGACTAAGACAATAAATGTGTTGAGGTTTTAGAGGTGTATGTATATATCATTGGAGACGACAAGTCAAAGTCACACAAAAAAAGAATTTTTTAAGGAATCAGAAATTAAGAGCATTGCAAAGGGATTTGACATTTGGAAAATAACAAGGAGCAGACACTTAAGGAGAAGCAGAGATGAAAGACCAGGCAGGCCCAGATGGAAACGCAGAAGGAAGGGCTGCCTGCACACCTTCAGTTCCAATGACGGCAAGCTGTACCCTGGGATGGATGGGCTTTCAGGACATTCTCCTGTATTTTTACAAGTGCCTGTTTACTTCCACTGGACGAGTGGACTTTTGTCTCTTGCAGTGAGACAGTACCAAAGACCAAGCATTAAAACACAAACACTTCCACCACAAGCATGAAAGCATCTGACAGGACACCTGTCAAGTCTTCAGGTCATCAACCACTTTGAACTGTCTTCTCATGCCCTCCCCAAGATAGAAATCAGGAAAATCCCCTTCCCAGCTCCCTTTGCAGCTGGGGCCAAGGTCTGGACGTAGGCTTTTCCTCTCAGACACACACATGGTAGGGTTCAATTCAGAAATGAGCCATGTGGGGAAACAGGCTTGGTGTGGGGCGCTGGTTCTACTGGTGAGGGTGGCTGGTGGCAGAGCTCCTGGCTTTCACGAGCTGCGGTGGTTACCAGGTTGAATTCCAGAGTGGCATTGGTTACCTCAGAGTCCAACTTCTGGCAGCGGCACAGACTGTAGCATCTAGTGCTCAGTTCACTGGTGGCAGTGGGTGCTTCCCATCAGGTCAGTTCCCAGCATGATTCTGAAATGTTCCAGACCTGTTTGTTCAGCCTCTCAACAATTCTATGAGCCACTCAGTGTCTTTTTAGGACATTTTTGACCCAAGCTCACCAATCGGCTTCTCTTATTTGCAGCTTATAAAATCCTGACCAGTACAGCATCTTAAGGCAACAAAACTGTTTTTAAGATCAGTACCCGACCTCTGTGAGCAAAGGAATTGGTGTACTTTTGAAGTTTCTAGAACATCCTGACACTGGGTCTATGAGGGTTCTATGGCGCTTTTATATGAGGGGGCTGGTATAGTTAGCGTCACACTGATAAACTAAGAAATTACTCTCTGTCTAGGTACCACCTTTGTTATTAAGCTTTCTTAGAAGGCAAAATAAGGAAGACTGCTCTGGCCTGAAAGAAGAATTGCATAAAGAATTCAGCAAGCTAGAGGAGGTAATTAATCCCTTCTCCTTGATTTTTATTGAAGTGATACGTTGTATCTGCTGTCACCTTCTACTCTTTTCTTCAGACTCCCATTTCCAAAATCACTTTAATTAGCAATAATACCAAATAGGAAATTTTAGTTTACAACAGATAGCAGCTGTAAGCTGTTGTGTTTAAGATACAAACCAAAACACCTAATAATGGTTTGTCATGGGCTTGCTTTTAAAACATTTTATTGCACTGACATGAAAATATCACGGAAAAATTTCACCCACATTTCCAGTTTTTCACCTGTTATTTTTCCATGTTTGTTTTCAGTCCTTGAACATATATATTTTATATATATATAAATTTATTTATTTTTGGCTGAGTTGGGTCTCTGCTGCTGTGCACGGACTTTATCTAGTTGCAGTGAGCGGGGGCTACTCTTCATTGTGGTGTGCGGGCTTCTCATTGTGGTGGTTTCTCTTGCTGCGGAGCACGGGCTCTAGGCACGCGGGCTCAGTAGTTGTGGCTCGTGGGCTCTAGAGCGCAGGCTCAGTAGTTGTGGCGCACGGACTTAGTTGCTCCGCGACATGTGGGATCTTCCCTTACCAGACCAGGGCTTGAACCCGTGTCCCCTGCATTGGCAGGTGGATTCTTAACCACTGCACCACCAGCGAAGCCCAGTCCTTGAACATATATAAAAAAGTTAACATAACTATAATCAGAGTATAAGTCATTGTGTTCTTTTTCCCACTTACTATCATATAATAAACTTACATAAACTTATATAAAAAGAAATAAAATCGGGCTTCCCTGGTGGCGCAGTGGTTGAGAGTCCGCCTGCCGATGCAGGGGACACGGGTTCGTGCCCCGGTCCGGGAAGATCCCACATGCCGCGGAGCAGCTGGGCCCGTGAGCTATGGCCACTGAGCCTGTGCGTCTGGAGCCTGTGCTCTGCAACGGGAGAGGCCACAGCAGTGAGAGGCCCACGTACCACAAAAAAAAAAAAATGAAATAAAATTACTTGCATAAAAACTTAAATAAAATTATATTAAAATGTTTATTATATAATAAACATTTCCCACAAGAGTTTGCCATTAGTCAGAGAGACATTTGGGGAAGCCCAGATGTGTTTTTACCTGCTTTGCGGAAGAGCTGCCATTTGGACCTGTATATGGAATCATCATCCTCCATTCACACTCAACCTTAGGTTTTTCCTGAGAGAAGATACAGTCCTGTCTTGTATGGGAATCCATCCTAACCTTTTATCGTTAAGTATGAACTTTGCTGGAGATTTTTTCAGAAACCTTTTTTTTTATTAAGAAAGTTCTATTACTAGTTTTCTAATTTTAAAAAAAGTCATGAATGAGTATTGGATTTTTAGTGTTTTGTTTGCATCTATTAGATCTACTGAAATGTTCATTGAACTTTTTCCCTTTAATCTGGTGAATATATATGGTGGCACTGACAGATTTTTCTGGTGTTGAACCATGCCAGTATTACTGTGTAAAACCTACTCGTTTTCAGTGGATTTTCATATATACTTTAGAATTAGTTGATATTTGAATGATTGTTGCATATTTGTTCGTAAAGAAGATTATTTTGTTATCATATCTTTATTTGGTTTTTATATCAAGGCTACTGTAACCTCATAAAATGCGTTGGCTTACTTTCTCTGGATTTCTAAGATCTGAAACCATTTGATAGGGTTTGGCTATTTCTTTAAAACATTTGAGTCCGGTGTCTTTTATGGGGGTGGAGTTTAATAGTACAGTTTCCTTAATGTTAATTGATTTTCAGGATTTTTATATTCTTTCTTGAATCAGGTTTTGTTTTATTTTTATTTTTGGCCACACCACATGCCGTGGGGGATCTTAAGTTCCCCGACCAGGGATCGAACCCATGCCTCCTGCACTGGAAGGCAGAGTCTTAACCACTGGACCGCCAGGGAATCAGTTTTCACATATAGGGACATGAAGATAATCATGTTTCCTGATTTCAAGTAATCTCTACGTACAACTGCAGTTGATTGACTCTTGAACAAGGTGAAGGTTGAAGGTACCAGCCCCTGGAGCAGTAGAACATCCACATACTACCTGCTAAATTTGGGGTTAGTTGGGGGACATATAATTTTCTTCCCATCTGAGTTCACAGAACTCCAGGTTAAGGACTCACACTTTACAGTGAGTGGTACCATTTCCATGTTTCAGGCTGCTGAACTATCATACTTATTTTATTTATGCATAATATTACCAGGCGCTACAGTTTAAGGACAACCGCAAACAATAGTGATTCATTGTACAGTTCTGAGTGCCTAATAATTGCAAGGCACTCTGCTGGGCAGCATGGGAGGCAGAAGGTGAGATGCGGTCCCTACTGCTCAGATGATTAGTTTGGTGGTAGACCAAAGACAAATACTCAGATAGGTATAAGTGTTCTATCTTCAATGCAGAATGTTACAAGGGCCCTAAGAAAAACTATGGACGTTTTATAAAATGGTTTGGTGTTGATTAGCCAGATGATATTCTCAGTTCTTCTGTTCGCAAAACCATACCAATTCACCTTCTTAAATTTCAGAATCACAGTATTTGTGTTTGGTTTTCAAATAATTTTATTTGGCATCTGTTTAGCAGTTAATCTAGTTATTTCCAATATATTTTAAGTAATTTTTTATTGAAGTATTATATGCAGAGATTTACCCAAAGCATAAGAGTACAGCTTGGTGAATTTTTACAAAGTGAACACAGCCATGATACTAGCATCCATATCTAGAAACAGAATATTACTTTTGGATGGTTTTTGTACTTTATACAAATGGAATCATATAATATGCACTCTTTGGGGTCTGGCTTCTTTCATACAATATCAGGTTTCTGAGGTTCATCTATATTGTGTGTGGTTCATTCCTATTCTTTGTATAGTGTTCCAATGTTTGACTCCTGTACAATTTATCCATTTTAGTCCTGATAGACAGTAAACATTTCCACTTTGGGGATGTAACAAATAGTGCTTCAGTGAACATTCTTATACCTATCTTTTGGTGAACATATGTTCACATTTCCAAGGAATATAATTACTGGGTTATACAGTATGCATGAACTCAGCTTTAGTAGATACTGTTAAAACATGGTTGTACCAAATTATTGATACATTCCTATCAGCAGTAGATCCACACCCTTAGTAAGTTTGTCTTGTTCATTTTAGCCATTCTGATGGATGTGAAGTGGTATGACATTTTGGTTCTAATTTGCATTTCCCTGATGACTAATGTAGTTGAGCACCTTTTCAAATGGTTATTGGCCATTTTGACCTCCTCTTTCGTGAAGTCCAAGTCTTGCCCAGTTTTCTGATGGGTTTTCTGCCTTTTTTCTTTTTGATTCCCAGGAGTTCTTTCTATATTCTGAATACCAGTCCTTTGTTGGATATATCTATTACAAAGATCATGCACTCTGTAGCTTGTTTTATTTTTCTCCATTTTCCAGTTTATTTTATTGACCGTTTTGCTTCATCCCAAACCAAGAGATTCTAAAGCTTAAACTAATCAGACAAAAAGCCAACTTGAATATGTCAGGGTTAAACCTGCTGCTCTCACTTTCTTAACTTAACTCTTGCCTTCATCATTTCTTTTGATGAATCTTACCAGATGCACAAATAACAAGTACTCTTATGCTGTTTAATGTTCAGGTTCTGACTAATAAGAAGACAACCTTCTTTGGTGGCAGTTCTCTTTCTATGATTGATTACCTCATCTGGCCCTGGTTTGAATGGCTGGTAGCCCTGGAGTTAAATGAGTAAGATATTTGAATATTTTGTGCTTAATTTAGGATAATGATAACTGAAATAGTATATACTAACCTTTTTTTATGAACAAAAATTAACATATCTCACTCAACTGGCATGAATGGGAGCAAGCACACAGGAGGAGACTTGGACGTGCCAGGGCATGTCCTATACCTACACTCACCATTTTTCATCCTTGGGGCCGGTAGGGGTGGGGAGTTCTGTGACATGTAGTAAAATGTTTTAAAAGTAATTACGCCTTCCCTCCTGGTTAAAAATCCATAAGGATGTGCATTTTCATAAGGATTTCAGGAAGGATTGTATGACCAATGCTACCTCCCATTTACCATCAAGAGTCCCACACTATTTTCCAAACTCTGTGTTTTGAAGTTTGGCAGCGACCTTGCCTTACTGCCAATTCTTCGAGCTTAGAGCTATTCAGGGTTACTTTTAGTCACAATCTGACCATAGAATAACAAATATATAACATTCTTGGTTGTCTTTCATGTCCGTTTGGACAAGTTCTCATGCTAACTGAGCAAGTCACTTCACTCTAGTCTTAGATTCCTCTTCATAAAACAAGGACCTCTACAATATCTTCCAAATCTCATATTCAATGATTGCATGCATCTTAAATAAGTATTTTTAAAGAACTATTTTTAAAAGTTAGAGGAAAACAATATGAAACTGCAGAGTGGTAATAATGATATATAGGAGAATTTGCAATGCCTTCCTACTTAGCCTTGCTCACACCTTCATTCTTTCCATCTCCCACAGGTATGTAAACCACACTCCAAATCTTAAGCTCTGGATGGAAGCCATGATGAAAGATCCTGCAGTATCATCCCTCTTCATTGATCCAAAAGCCTTTCGAGGTTTCTTAGATCTCTACTTGCAGAACAACCTCGAGGCCTGTGACTATGGGCTCTGAAGGGGACAGGATATATCGGATAATATATCGGTTCACTAATATGAATAACATGCTTTTATTTTACCAAGTGCTCTCATGTCTCACTGGATCACCTTCTCTGATTTGACAGTATGGCCTTACAGTGGGCTTTCCTCAAGTCCCTCCCGCAGAAATGTAAACACATTTCCTGTCTCAGGATGCTCAAAGGATGCTAAGGGTTCTATCACAGTCCATGCTGAAAACCTCTAAATCACCTCTAGTGAGAGCTGAACTTCAGTCTGGATTTCTAACTGCCCATAGGACATTTCCACTTGGATACCGTGTTGTCATTTCAAGAGATGCCCTTTCAAGTTTGTCTTCTGGGTCCTGAGTTAAGAACTTTTCAATTCCTCATTCTTTCCTTTCCATCACTGACTCAATTTTACACCTTTCTTCTTACTGTTGTTGCCATTGAAGTCCAGACCCACGTCACCTCTAAGCCAGGTGACTAGGTGGTCTCCTATTTGTTCTCCCAGTCTCCAGTCACTAACCCCTTCAAATCCTTCCTACCAAATCTTACGCTGGGCACACAGAAGGTGTCCCATATTTGTAAGTGAATACTGTGAAGACCACCTCCATCAGTTCAGTATATAAGGCTGGATTTCATTCTACAGATGATTCAACTAAGGTCCTGAGGTTAAGTGAGGCCTTAAGACGCTGGGAGAAAGTTCTGGGTAAACACACCCAGCACAGGGCTCTTATATCAGAACTAGGGGGTGGGCTGTCGACCTGCCCCAGTACAGTCTAGTTTCTTGTCCTTATTCTTAAACGTAAGAGCGCGTTAACAGTCACCTAAGGCTCACCCCTAGATTTCCGATTCGGTAGGGTGGGCCGAGGAGTTCACATTTGAAATGAGTCTTCCGCCCCATGGTGATGCAGGCGACCAGGGGGCCGCACCCTGAGAGGCAGCTGAGAATTGGTTGACTTCACAAACGGCCTCCAGCCGTCCACCTCGGCCGCCACCAACGCCCAGGCTCCGGGCGGACCCATCTCTGCCGCCGTTCGCCTGCCCCACCCGGGGCAGGCTGCGGGCAGACTTCGGTCGGATGTACACCAGGGGACTGAGGTGCCATGACCAGCCACTACCTGGCTCCCACTTTGGCCAGCCACAGACACCCGCGAGGACCCAAGACTCCGGGACCCAGGAGCCTGTAACGCGGCCGCCCATTGGCTCAGCTTGGCACTGCGAAGCCGGGGCACATACAAAGGCTTGGAAGATTGGCTGAAGCTCCGGGCGCCGCGGCCAATTGGTGGATAGGATCGCGTTCTAGGGGGCGGTTTCCGCCTGGGCCCCGCCTCTTCCTGCGGCTCTCTTTCTCCCCATCCGGTTCCGTCGGCCGCGCACCTGGAGGTGCCTCGGACTCGTCTCTCTTTTCACCTGCGCCGGGTGGGTTGCTGCTGCCTGCATAGCATTTGAAGGGACGAGGGGTTAGAGGTCAATTTTGAATTTTTCACGAATTTGGGAACCCAGAATAGGATTGCCAACTTTTAACTTTGCGTAACCGTTTTAAAATAAAGCTCAACTACTTCACCAAAGTTTCATCAGAGATTTTACCGTCCAAAAAAAAAAAAAAAGCGCAAGGGCTATAATCTGAGAGTAAAGAACAGGTCTTTAAAGCGAATACCTTTAACTTAAAGGAGGAAAAAAAAGTCATTAAATTGTTCTCGTTTTCTGATTTGACTGGAGACAAGTAAAGACGACCCCATATCACTAATTGTCAGCCCTGCATTGGGCACCACTAATTTAGCTACATTATAGGGCACTGACAGACAGGGGCATTTGGTTCCCCAGGAATGTTCTTTCTTGTTAGAACTATGGGTCTTCCCTGCAACATTCAAATAATAAAAATAATAGCTAACGGTTGCTACGTATTAAATGCTTCTCATCCATAGTCTGAATTACTTCAACCCAGACCATACAATGTGTTGGTACCATTAGGTCTGAATTACAGATGAGAACATCAGGGCATAGAAAGTTGCTGTGATTTGTCCGAGGTCGACCAGTAAATGTTGAAGAGGTGCTTTAAACCCAGCCTGAACTCTTTAACAGTCATTCAGACCATTCTTAAAATAAGCGTTTAAATATGCCTCTGCCTCAGACTCTTTATTCATCAACTTTTAAGTTTTAGAGATTGAGCTGAGAGAGGACTGTAGCCACTTTTTTGACACACCACTGTTGTTCCTGGGATAGGACAGGAAGTGTTGATGTTCCTTTTCGAAACCCAAACAAATCGAAATTTGTTTGATTTTACAAGTGTTTCATTTTGGCTTATTTTAGGATCTTGAAAATCTGCCTTTGCTTATTCAAGTGTTATTATATAAGGTTGTAAATTTCTTTTCTTTGACCCCTTAAGCTGTAAAATAGGGACAGGAAAGCAGAATCACGTACTTAAAAAGAAAGTCTCCTTTGACCCTGCTTTCCCCAGTGGGAAGATGAAGTTCCCCCACTGACAACTTTAGTAATCTTATTTAATGTCCCAAAGACATTAGAATACAGGATTCTCTCTGATCCTAACTTCTTTGAAACAAGTCCTAAATCTAGACCCGTTTGAAAAAGAGCCTTTTTCCTCACTTGCCTAACTCTTTGAACTTGGTGAATAATAGTGGAACTCCCAGTAACACAATCTGTCATGTAAATTAGGCTTCTGAAATACTAAGAGGAATGTCCTCCAGGTTCTGCCACTATCAGAGATTGGTATGACAAAAAAAAATTTTTTTTAATTGCAAAATGCAAACCCCACTTCCTCTCCTCAAAACAGAGGCTCAGGTAAATAGAGTGAAGAGATTATTATTAATGTGGTGGCACTTTTTTCCTAGAAGGCTTAAGTCATCATCACCCAGGACTGAAGTTCTCCCCATTTTCAAAACAGATGCCGTCATATTTCAGGTAGCTGGAAACCAATTTGGAGTAGGTTTAATATAGCCTTATTACCATTTATTTCTTGAATGACTCAGTATAATAGAGGTGTAAACATGATATACAAGGAACATTTGCAAAGAGGGTTTCAAAGAGGTACTTACTGAGTTTTAGAGAGGAAATAGGGTTAAGTTTAAAGGTCATAATTAAAATCTTTCTAGGGAAACCATAGTGTTCAGTGGTAAGATTAAAAACCACATTACTGAAAGGTAGCCTGCAGCATTCAACCCATTCAATTGGTATTAAACTGGTAACTGATGAAATAAGCATTCTGAGTTGAATTTTAATTCTAATGTGCTTGGCAAAGCCGAATTGCAGTGCACTTTATCTTTTTGGATATAAAATCAGAATGCACTATGCTATTAAAAATGTGTCCTTATTCACTAGTATTAATCATTAATTTTGAAGTACACTAAACTCTTACTGTACTGAGGACGGCCACCTGAACAATTTCATTCGCTACATCAAAACCCTTCAAGTAGGCGCTTAGTGTTCTCATTTTACAGGTGAGGAAGTTGATGGTCAAAGAGGTTAGATAGCTTGCCTAAGTGCCAAAGCCAGGGTTTGAATATAGTGCCCAGTGACACTATATTGACATAATATTGCTTCCATTCAGAGGAAGAACTTGCCATCCCTTTGTCCATTCTCCCCTGACTACATCAAATAGATTTGCATCATCTCAGAATGTGACTTCCCATATACAGGTATACAACTGACCCTTGAACAACATGGGTTTGAACTGCAAGGGTCCACTTATGCGTAGATTTTTTTCACTATGTACCGCAGTACTATATGATCTGCAGTTGGTTGAATCTGCAGGTGCAAGACCACGGATGCGGAGGGCTGACTGTAAAGTTATACTTGGATTTCCTTCTGTGTGGTGGACCAGCACCTTGAAACCCCTAGTTGTTAAGGGTCAGCCATACTTTTAATAAACAGTATTTTCCAACTCTCGGAGTTGCTTTTCTTGAAAAGGTGGGAATGAGGAGACACAACATGAAAATACATTCTCTTCTGGCATGGTAGAAAGGTGGAGCCAGGAACCTTTTACTTTACAAATGGAATCCTTAGTTTAGCTATTGCTAATCCAGTCATTGTCAGTGTATACCAGGGATGGGCAAACTAAAGCCAGTGGGCCGAGTCCAGCCCACTGCTCATTATTGCACAGTTCAAGAACTAAGAATGGTTGCAAAAAAGCATCAAGTGAAGAATTATGATTTGTGACATGTGAAAATTACGTGGAACTCCTCAATGGTAAGAAATGTCCCTCCCACCCTGATGCAGGATGCTCAGTAGTCAGGGAGGCTGTGCACATGTGGGGGTCAGAGGTTAGTGGGAAACCTCTATATATCCGGCTAAATTTTGCTGTGAACCTAAAACTTCTCTAAAAAACAAAGCCTATTAAAATATATATGAAGTTCAAATTCAACGTTCATAAGTAATGTTTTATTGGAACACAGCCACACCCATTTATTTATATATTATCTATGGCTGTTTTCACCCTACAAGGATAGAGTTGAGTAGTTGAGACAAGATGGCTTGAGAAGCCTAAAACATTTACCGTCTTGGCCTTTACAGAAAAAGTTTTCCCATCTCTCGTATAGATTAAGATCCTGGTTAGAGTGCTGCCCCTGGAGTCAAACTTCCAGGCTTCATAGTACCCTTTGCACCTCTTACTAGATGTGAGGCTTTGGACAAGTGACCTAACCTTGCTAGCCTCATGTTACTGAAGCAAGAATACAACCCTTAGAGGACTCTTTTAAGGATTAAATGAGTTAATACACATAAAGCACCTAATCCATGTTAGTATAATTTATTTTGATTTTTGAGAATTTCACATTCCTCATACGGCCTTTCCTTTTAGAATCTGTTTATATTTTCTCTCAACTATTTGAAATATACTTTCTCTATGTGAGCGTTATATTTGTCTGATCAGGAGGCAGCTCCTTGTCTACCAGAAGCTCTCACATGACATGGTTATGTTGATTGTTCCTATTTTACCCTCCAGTTTGTACTTTTTGATCAAAAGTAGCTCCAGAAGAGTAGTTATCTTATTACTTCCTCTGTCTTCCAGATGCAGAACTGCCAGCATGGCAAGTCAAGAACCAGTTTGTCTTTTCCAATGCTAGGCTTCTTGGTGGCATATATGCATTTTCTTTCCAGAGGACATTTATTCATACATTTTGCCATTCCCCAGTTCTTAGAAAGTGACAACTTACCATATCTTACATAAAATCACTCTGAGTAACTTAGCAAAGAATGTAGTCGAGTGACTATTCTGAAGATTTTCAAAGATTCTTATTCAGCAGAAAAAAATGTAAACACAGTTAGCCAAGAATTTCTGGATAGGTTGGAATTCCAAAGACCAAAAGGTCCCTGTTCATAAGCTACATAATTAGGTTCTGGTACTTTAATAAAAGATATTTAGATGCAGCTAACATTTGTTGAGCAGCTATTATGTACTATATCTTTTTTGGGATTCATGTCCTTTCCACACTGTTGCCAGCTTTAGAGGCCAAGTCAATGAGCCAGACTTCGGACTTTTAAAGTTCTTCAACCCTACTAACTGGTCACTTTGGGCAAATAATTTTCTTTTTCTTTTTTTTTTTTTTTGGCCATGCTGCGCAGCTTGCGGGATCCTAGTTCCCTGACCAGGGTTAGAACCTGGGCCCCTGGCAGTGGAAGCACCGAGTCCTAACCACTGGACCACCAGGGCATTTCCTATTTTTCTGAGATTATTTTCTAACTTGTAAAATAGGAATAATAATAATAGCTGACTGAGTGGTTGTGAGAATCAAATAAGGTAACCCATGGAAATCATTTAGTCACTGTGAGTGAAACATAATACTTTTATTTCCTTCTTTACCTGTCAACCCCATAAAATGCATTTACAAGCAATTCCCATTTCAGCTCTATCCTGTAAAAATTAAAAGAATTGTATTTCCACCTGCTAAATTTTAGAATCTCAGCTTCTTAAGGTCAGAGCAAAAGATAGCTACCTCCTTTATCTCATGTAGATGGGCGTGCTATCCAAGTGGCCCCTGTATTGCTGGCTGTTCGCAACGTGTCCTTGGTAATTAAAAAGGGTCTTCTCTGAAATTTATACTGGGAGTTGGAAAGAGCTCACAAATTTGTCTTTGCCTCTAGGTATCTTGTTTCTGTTCATCACCAGTTTTTCATAGTTTGGGTAAAATCTCATAAATATGGCCAGAACTACGGTGAGGCAATGAGGACACAAAATTTAAGGAGACACTTTTAGGGTCGTGCAAGATCTTAACACTAATACGTTTTTCTTCTTATCTGCTAGATCATGAAAAAGTTCGGCCTTATTTTAAAATAAAGTACTCATTATACACACGGTATGGCCAATTGTCTTAGATACACAAGAGGGAGGGTTTAGAATGGGAAAGAAAACGTTAGCGTTACCCTGGTCAATTTTTTATTAAACTCCTTTGAAATAAGTGGAGTTTAAATGCCCATTCTTCACGGATTCTTGATGCAGAGAAGAGATGGCACAGGACGTTGTGAGTTCAAAGCAAGGTGTACTCTTCAGGTGTTTTTTGTTTGTTTTCTGTTGTTTGTTTTTTTTGCTTTTTGTTCTTTCCCCACTCCTGCTACGGCTTCCGAATCTGGGGCTATGTCTCTGCAGGTTGAATAATCCTAGCTGCCATCCTGGATCACTCCCCCTCTACCTCGCCACTGCCCTGTTGCTCCAAAACTGAATATGGGGCAAAAGGGGAGAGCCGGAGCGCTGCTGTCCTTGGAGCCTGCAGTGGCGGCAGCAAGCCACACGGCCACAACTGTGAGTCTTGGTCGCTGCGCAGACTCCAGGAGAGCGTGACTGACGATGCGACCAGGACCTTGGGGAAAGGTGAGTCCTCTTGACAGCTGTCCGCGGGCTGGGGGCGCCCCATGGCTGGATGTTGGCTCTGGTGAGGTGGCTGCCGGCCTTGGCCTCCACACCAGCGTAGCGAGGAGGGACAGGGTTCCTCCGCACAAAAGGCACGTGCAAAAAAAAGGTGTCTTCTCTGGGACATGGGAGACAGAGCACCCGTGGCCCTCTTGGGGTCCTGGGGAGGCGAGCGGGCCCCTCTCCCCTCTGGGCTAATCTGCCTCCCTGTATCCCCCTCCGCCCGCAGGGAGCGCCCCCCCAGGGCCTGTCCCAGAGGGCCTGATCCGCCTCTACAGCATGAGGTTCTGCCCCTACGCGCACAGGACGCGCCTGGTCCTCCAGGCCAAAGGCATCAGGTGAGAAGCAGGGGGGCCCCCGTAGGCGCGTGGGAACGTCTGATATCTGGGGAGCCCTGGTCAGATTTCAGAGGCTCTCTGTGCCTTTCTTCTGAGGCAAAGTCAATAAACGGTTAGCAAAGGACAGGTTCTTGAGAGTGCCGTCCTGAAATGCAGAGACAGGCCTGTGCAGGAGACTTTTAGGACAGCTCAGAGTAAACTGAATGATGGCTCGGTGAGCTGGTTCCTCCCCTAGAGCTTGTGAAGAAAGGCACCACGGAGGCTACCGGGGCCTTCTCTGACTGCTCTGTCCAGTGTAAACCCCACCCCACCCCAGGTGTCTTCAGGTCAATTCTGTTCTCTTCATTGCGCTTGCAATGTTTTCTTATTTGTTTATCCGTCTTTCCTTTACATCTCCCAGCCCCTCCCCCAACACACATAGAAACACACACACAAATGTAAGTTCTTGAAGGTAGGGACTTGTCTCTCTTATTCATGGGCCAGAAGAGAGCCTGGCACGTAGTAGGTGCTTAAAACTATTTTTTGAATGAATGAACAAATAGTTCCAAACGGTGAAATAGAAGGAACTGCTATCAAAGAGGTGTCCTGAAGTTTCCCACACACCTGATAATAGGTACACACCCGTCCAGAAGGCATTTTGCACGATGAGCTCCTGCAAAGGACATCTGGATTTGGAAGGCAGAGCAACTTTGCTGGAATGTGGACGGCTGGATGGACCGGCTCAAAGCCAAGGTGTTGAGAAGTGTTACTCCAGCCTCTTGACTCTGGCCTCGGAGAATCGGTAGTTCGGGAGTTTCGGATTCATGTTAAAGAGATGCAGAGACTAATACAGAGATGTTTTAAAGAAAATTATGTAATTCTGCTCTGTGGAGTTTCTATGGCTTATATTTCCAGGTTCTTCCCTCTTGCTCAATTCTACTTGGCCTTAAGGTTACCTTTTTTTTTAAGAAAAATAACAATTGATGTTTTGCCCCCAGTGATGAAGTGGCAGCTTAGGAACTGATGTAAATACTTCCTGGGGGCAGGGTTTCTCACCCTTGGCACTGTTGACATTCGGAGCTGGATAGTTCTTTTCTCTGTGTGTTTGGTGAGGGAGGAGCTGTCCTGTGCACTGCTGGATGTCTAACGGCATCCCTGGCCTCTACCCCTTAGATGGCAGTAGAATCCCCCTCCCTCCAGTTGTGGCAAACGAAGAATGTCTCCAGATATCAGATTTGTACTTTCAAACTTTAAAATGTACTGAAATCTGTGGTGCCATGGTTAAGCTTGTGAGCTCTGAGTCAGACTGCCTGGCCTCCCATCTCGGCTGTACCACTTCTTAGTGGGTGATATTGGGCAGGAGATTCAACCACAGGGAGGCTTATTTCTCACAGGGGCTGTGTTAAATGTTTTCTTTGCCTCCCCTCCGTTGCTGCTCATCATGATTCCCCGATTCACTGGGGAATCATGAGGAGCTAATGGGATAAGGCATCGAAAACATCTAGCACATCTTACTGCAGGAATGAAGACGATGTTGTTACGTATTTTTCTTTGTACAAACCTAAATTTTAAAAAAACTCATTGCAAATTTTAATTTTATGGATTGATTGCTTCTGCTTTCAAGATGAGTGTCTGCCTGCCTAAGCCTTTCATTTTTGTTCTGTCCTGTTTTCCCTTTGCTTTGCAAGACATGAAGTTATCAACATTAACCTGAGAAACAAGCCTGAATGGTACTTTACAAAGCACCCTTTTGGCAAAATTCCTGTCCTGGAGAACAGCAAATGTCAACTGATCTATGAATCTGTCATTGCTTGTGAGTACCTGGATGACGCTTATCCTGGAAGGAAGCTGTATCCATGTGACTCTTATGAGCGAGCTCGCCAAAAGATGTTATTGGACCTATTCTATAAGGTATATCCAATTTTTTTTAAAAGCCACTTACACTCTGTTTTACTTTGTATGTCTTTCCCAAACTCCAATCCATTTTAAAAGTCAAATCGTTGGTTAAATTGATATGTTTTAATACATATGTGTGCCTTAGGAGGATAACTCGTGTGGAATTATAGTAAAGCTGTAACCTCTGATATTAAAGGTTAAAGGCTTAGCTGATAGGTACTTTTCCATTTGAACTAGCAGTCTCAAGAGTTACGGTTATGGCATGGTTATGACTGTGTAACTTGAGACAGGAATATTGAAAGAATTGAAAACTGGTGGTACTTTAAAGGAACCATTTCCAAGATCCCAGGTTAAAAAAAAAAAAAAAATTGGGATGTGAAAACAGGTAATGCACAGAAGGAGATTGGCCTTTATGGGGAACAAAAGTGCCAACCACCCAGGAAATGTGTAGAAGAGAGAAAAGGGGGCACCTGTTGATAGTGGGAGAGAATATGATGGAGAAATTTTAAGACAGTTCTCTTTGAAAAGAAACAAAAATAACTCAGTGATATTCATAGCTGATGTCTGTTGAGCACTTGTGATGTGCCAAGCGCTGTTCTAACCACCTTATAAAGGTTAACTCGTTGAATCCTCACCACTGCCCTTTAAAGTGGGTATTATTATTGCTCCTTCCTCAGATGAGAACATTGAGGCTTAGAGAGGGTAAGTGCCCTACCCAAGACTGTACAGCATGGAAATAGCTGACCAAGTAAGGGACACCGGAGAGCCCCCTCTAAAACACCTTGTTTACCAGGGTGCTGTGACAAGTGGATTCCTGAAGCCACAGAGGTGGCCCTCAGAGGGAGCTGGGGAGCCTGGCTGTGGGTGTTGGCCTGTTCAGCTGGAGTGACAAAGCTCTGGCTGCATTTTTAGGCAGAGCAGGAGCCCTCAGACTTCTCCACTAAGAACCTGTGTCCTCTTATCAGGTCCCACATTTGACCAAGGAGTGTCTGATAGCATTGAGATGTGGGAGAGAATGCGCTGATCTGAAGCTAGCCCTGCGTCAGGAGTTCTGCAACCTGGAAGAGGTACAAAACGGGTCCCCCTCCTGGCCAGATGCAGTGGAAGAAGTGATGCAGGTCCCCACCCTGGTCACCCTGGCACCCTCCACTTTCACAGATTTATTCTTTTCCTGCCAGACTTTGATAAGTTCAGTTACTAGGCATCTGATTTTAACTTGTGGGTACTTGCCCTCTGCTAACCTGCTCTGGAACTTTTCTTGAAAATCTGGCAAGGAGTGAGGGAGGGCATGTGATGAATTTCTTCCTTTCCCAGAATCACCACATTCCTTAAGTATCTCTGCACGGATCCTCTAGCTTCTGCCACTGAGTCCAAGGTCTATGTTGGTTAGAGATTGTGTTTAGCTGCTAGTAAAAGGGACCTAACCACTGTATATTTGTCCTTTAAGGATTTATTCTTTCACACACACACACACACACACACACAGGTAAGGTAGTACAGGGCTGTTTTGATGCCTTCTTCATGAAGTTACCAGGGACTGAGGCCTTTTCTCTCTTCCTGTTCTGTTATTTTTGGTGCAAGGCTTGTATACTCAAAATAACAAGATAGCTGCTAGAACTGCAGCCATCACATCCAAGTCCCAGGTCACAGAAAGGACAACAGAAAGGAAAAAAAAGGCAAAAGGCCATACTACTTTAAAGGCTTTCCTGAAAGTCCTACCCCATGACTACTTAAATCTCATTGGCCAGAACTTAGTTGTAGAGTCATAAGTATCTGCAGGGGAGGCTGGGAAATTTAGTCTTTTAGCTGGGAACACCTTGCATAAAATCAGAGTTCTATAATCAAGAAAGAAGGGGAAAGTGTCTATTGGTAAGCAAGGAGCAATGACTGTTATCAGATCCTCCATTAATCTGGCAGTAATGGGGAATTCCCTGGTGGTCCAGTGGTCTAGTGGTTAGGACTCTGCACTCTCACTGCTGAGGGCCTGGGTTGAATCCCTGGTTGAGGAACTAAGATCCCACCAGCCCTGTGGCGAGGCCAAAAAAAAAATCCAGCAGTAATAGGGCTACTTACCCTGTACATCTAGAATAACCTGGAAGGCGGTTCTTTGACTTCCTTTATCTTTGTTCCAGAAGCTGATAAATTCCCCCTATGGGTGGGTTGTAATTCTTTTGGCAGCCAGAGAATGCTGTTTTTATCCCCTAAAGGGAAGGCTGATTACTAATATGCTTCCATCTGACCTTTGTTAAGTGGAAGCAGTTCAGTTTATTTACAAGGCCATCTGCCTATCTTAGATTTATACAGTTGCAGTATTTCTGGATGATGAATAGTCATGTGTAAGAAATGTCAGCCTTGGGGCTTCCCTAGTGGCACAGTGGTTGAGAGTCCGCCTGCCGAAGCAGGGGACACAGGTTCGTGCCCCGGTCCAGGAAGATCCCACATTGCTGCGGAGCAGCTGGGCCTGTGAGCCATGGCCGCTGAGCCTGCGCATCCGGAGCCTGTGCTCCGCAACAGGAGAGGCCACAGCAGTGAGAGGCCCGCGTACCGCACAAAAAAAAAAAAAAAAAAAGAAAAGAAATGTCAGCCTTTGGTCCTGAGAACACAGACTGTGGTCTTGACTCCAAGGAGGCAACTAGGATGAGGTAGACTCTTGGATCCTAGACTTGGCTTTACTAGATTACAGAACCTTTGGTAAGGTTCTGGACCTCTCTGTGCCTTGGTTTCCACATTTATAGGTTGAGGGAGTGTTTTAAAACAGAGAGTTTCTGGGTTCTACAGAGGGACCACTGAGTAGGGGAGGTCTGGTGGGTGGTTCCAGATCCTGCTTCAGCCACACCAGCCCTGCTCTTATCACCGGATTTAACAAGACATCCAATAAGCTCGAATTTGGAGAGGGAGGGGGACCTCTGCTTTCAAAAAGAAGTTTGAAAGCTCTTGCCCATAGAGAATGTTTAAGGTCTTTATTTCAAAGATCAGCTGAACTGATTTTATCATGTCTGGTTATCTTTTTACAGTTAATTGCTGGGCCAGGGAAAGGAGCTGGGAAACAAAACCCTTTAAACTCAGAGATAATTAAAAACACATTTTGAACTGTGTTCCTCCTACTCTGTGTTTGGATGATGGATGAACTTTGAAAATTACAGATTGATAAAGAAACGTATAATATTATGACGGAGGCACAGTTCTTTAGCTGGGTTCTTCCAGGGGAAGTGAACCTGTATTTTTGTGCCAGGCATGATGCTACAGGTGCTTTGAATACATCCTCTCATTTAATCTTGCCAACAACCCTGTCAGATCTAATAAATAGCATCAGTGAAAGCTACCTAAACCAGGGCTGGTTTAAGGACCACTGAATATTCAGCATTGTTCTACCAGATTTGAATGTACCTTTTGTCCCCTAAAATGTTAGCAGGAATTATAACTACAACAAAGGCAGTATCAGAATCTGAAACATGCCCACTGAGCTTGAATTATTTGATTAATTCCTCTCAATACCAGTGTATTGACTCTAGGAGATTCTAGTGAAATTGAAACTTGTCCGAATAATTCTAATAGAGATGGCCCCTCTCTATTAATAGAGATGACGTGTACAATTTTTTCCCATGGTTTTGTACAATCAGGATTTTCTGTGAGTTGAAAATATTTTAAATATCCTTGGGCTTTCTGAGTGATAAACAACTTAAGAGACCAGACTTAAGAGACCAGAGCCACGTTATCCTCAAGCAAACGGCTCAGTTTAACTTTTGCAGCCTTACACTGACATTTTCTTCTTTTGAAATAAATGCCCTGTTTGACTTTGAAATTTTTCTTTAAAAAAAAGTTTCATCGAAATTAAAGGTTTATTGTGCTTGTTATATAACCATATTTTTCTATGTCATTTTTACAATTCTTTGAGATACATTACTGCTGTTTTTCTTTCTAACCAGCAGGCTCCCCTCTTGCTTTCCTGTTCTGAACATTTTCCCGAGTTTTAAAAACTGCTGGGCTGCCCTTCTCTAACCACACGTTCTGTCTTCAATCCAATTTGCTAGTCTTTACTGAATCATTAATCTCAGCAACGTAATTTTTTTAAGCTTTAGTTTTTTAATCTTTATTACTGACTTTCATTTCCAAATAGCACCTGATCCCATCTTTCTTTTATCTTTGCGGATTGGAATGTTGGCAGAACCTCTCAGCTGTTCTTTTTTCGGGTGGCAGTGCCTTCATTCTACATGTTTTCATTATGGAAGTAGTCCAATCAAGTCCAAGTGCAGTGAAGGACAGGATTCAGCCAGATTACAGTCACTCCCCATCTCTTCCCAACCCTCCCAGTTATAGGCAACTACTAATTTACTTTCTTTCTCTATGGATTTACCTGTTTTGGACATTTCATATACATGGAATCATTTAACGTTAGCCTTCCATGTGCTTCTTTTACTTAGTGTAATGTTTTCAAGTTTCATCCTTTACTCCTTTTCATGGCTTAGTAGTATTTCATTGTATGGATACACCAACCTTGTTTATCCACACATCAGTTGATGGATACCTGGGTTGTTTCCACTTTTTGGTTCTTATGAATTGTGTTGCTGTGAACATTCATTTATGAGATTTTGGCTCAGACATATGTTGTCAGTTCTCTTGGATTTGTTAGCTAATTCAGCATGTCCACCTATGTGCCATTTTTTGGTTGTAATCACCATTCCTCCACACTAGGGAACTGGTTATCTTCTAGTCACCGTGGCTACCTGAGCAGTTTTAGTGCTGCTAGTTTAGTAACTTAATTCATTGTCCAATTCTGACAGCTGCTTTCTAGGTAAACTAGTATTTGCTGTATTTCTTTTAAGAAACTTCCTCTATACCTTCTCCCACCATGTAAACAATAGAATAATAGTTCTTCTTGTTATTTAAAAATTAATTTTACTCATCTTTGATTATAAAGTAATACTTGTTCATTAGAGAAAGTGTGGAAAATACAGAAAAATATAGAAACTAAGAAAAGAAATTCATAATCCCACTACCCAGAAACAACCACTGTTATTATTTTTTTCTCTCCTTTTCTTATGTATATTATTATGTAGTTGAAATTGTACTGTATGTAGAACTTGGTTACCATTATGACATAAGGATTTTTCCCATATTTTAATAAACTCTATAAATGCTTATTTATGGGTATAAGGGTGTTTATTAGAGCAGCCTTATTTGTTATGGTGAAAAATTATAAACCTTAATGTACATTAGATAGGGAATGGTTAAATGAGGGCTTCCCTGGTTAAGAATCCGCCTGCCAATGCAGGGGCCACGGGTTCCAGCCCTGGTCCGGGAAGATACCACAAGCCACAGAGCAACTAAGCCCGTGCGCCACAACTACTGAGCCTGTGCTCTAGAGCCCACAAGCCACAACTGCTGAAGCCTGCGTGCCTAGAGCCTGTGCTCTGCAACAACAGAAGCCACCGCAATGAGAAGCCCGCGCACAGCAACAAAGACCTAACGCAGCCAAAAATAAAATAAATAGAATTTTAAAAATTTATTAAAAAAAAGAATGAGGTAGATCCATGTGTTCTGAGATGAAAAGATTGCCTAGAAATATTAAATGAATTACACAGTAATACAAGTGATATGATCCAATTTTGTAGAAGAAAACAAAACTTAACTATATATGCATATATATATATACATGTAAATAAACGCCTGGAAAAATGTCTGGAGAGACACACATCAGACTCCCACTGGTGACTGCTACTGGGAAGGGGATTAGCACTGGGGTGGGAAAGAAAAGTGGTTAAGAGCAGGGATAGGAAGGGAGAGTCTTTACCTTTTATACTGCTTTCTGTGTTTGAATTTTTTTTAAATAATGAGAATGCATTTCTCTATTAGATGTGTAATTATTAAAGATGGAAAAAAATCACTTTTCATTCTGCATAATTTGCCATATGTATAAGCCATAGTTATTTATCCAGCAACACTCATTAGAGTTATTTAGTTTGTTTCAGTTGCTTACTGTTGTGAATGATGCTGCCAGGAACAGCAGCTTCTTTGCATAAAAATCCTTTTCTCTATTTTAGAATATGTCCTAGGCTGCACTTCCAGGAATGGAGTTACCAGATCAAAGGGTATGACCACTTTAGAGGCTGGAGCTGGATGTTGCTAAATTGCTTCCTCCAAGACATGTGCTGTATACCCCCACCCTCAGTGTATGGAAAATGCCCTTTGTATCATCCCCTTTTCACTGTTGGGAGATTTCATTTAAAAAGATATTTGCCTGTTTTGAGAAACAGTAGTTTCTCATCGTTGATTTAATGTATATTTCTTTGATTGCTAGTGAGGTGGTAGATTTTCCCCCAAAGTATTCCATCTCTTCGTGTTTTATTTATGAAAATGGTCTACTACCCATCTGTTTGTCAAGGTCTTACTGATTTTCCTTGTTGATTTATTTTTTTTAGAGTTCCTTATCTATAAAGGATATTGGCCTGTTTCTAAGGCACATTTTTTGGTTTTGTTTTAACTTTTTGTCTTTGTTTTGTACATATATAAATATAACATTATTGTTCTATAAGTCTTTCCTGTTGTGATTTCTTCTGATACTTTTATACATAGGAAATCCTCTCCTCCTTCAGAGATTTGATATTCATTTATATTTTCATCCACCACCCATCACTTTAAAAATATTTGACTTGTCAAGACTTACCCAACTAGCTTTTCCCCCCTACTATCTTACAAATATATTTTGACAAAAGAATTAAGCCCGTGAAAAGGATTCCAGGATAGAATTTTCAGGGTGGTCCTTTGATCCCCTCAAATGTTGACAGGTTGCATTCCGAATCTTCACAGGGAGCTCCAGGTTGTAAGTGGTGGTCAGTAGGAGGGGCGTGTTCTGCACAGACCCTACTTCTCAGGCTTCTTTCTAGAGAAGTGGCTTTATTTATACTCTAAGTTTGTCCTATACCCTTGGTTTGTTTTAAAGGGAATCAGTTCATCTTCGTTAGCTCAGCCTCAGCTATAGTATGTCAGTGTAGCAGGGACCTGAAATTTGAAATCTTGAGAATCTCCCCCTTGTCTTATATGAACTTAAAAGATTTCTGCCCTGGAGTTGAGTACTTTGCTTCTGCTTCTGGATAAGGGCCTGCATTGCTGATGTACCGGCAAGTGGCTTTGTGTATTTTATTGGGGGAGGGGGGTCTGCTTCATTTTTTTTTTTTTAATAAATTGCTATTTTATTTTTTAAATTTATTATTTATTTATTTACTTATTTATGGCTGCACTGGGTCTTTGTTGCTGCATGGGGGCTTTCTCTAGTTGCGGCGAGCGGGGGCTACTCTTCATTGCGGTGCGTGGGCTTCTCACTGCGGTGGCTTCTCTTGTTGCAGAGCACGGGCTCTAGGCACGCGGGCTTCAGTAGTTGTGGCACGCGGGCTCAGTAGTTATGGTACACGGGCTCAGTTGCTCCGCGGCATGTGGGATCTTCCCGGACCAGGGCTCGAACCCGTGTCCCCTGCGTTGGCAGGCAGATTCTTAACCACTGTGCCACCAGAGAAGTCCCGGGTCTGCTTCTTAAGAACTATTTCCATCAAGAAAAACCTCTTTCTTCCTCCTCCAACCAGGACAGCAGCACCCGCTGAGAGCCACCAAGCTGTCCTGGTTAGAGGTCCAGGATTTGTCGGCTGTGGTGTAAATGACCACGTGTAGGGCAGGTGGCCAAGTCAAGGTCTAAAGTGCAGTTATTGAAGCTGCACTTGAGAGTCCAAGATTGTAGTCTGAAGCTTTTTAGAATGCCTGGTTTGAGGAAGTCTGGGCTTTGCTTCTCTTTACAATCTTCCTCCTTAAAAAAATTCTGCAGATTTCCTTTTCCTCCTTGTTGAACCTCCTGGCGGGGAAGCCACGGCCAGTGAGCCTCACCACGATGGCCACGAGTGAGAGCCCCACGCCGCACGCTTCTTCCTTCTACGTGCGCTCTAGCACGAACCTCCTTTCGTCCACCTGGGGGAGCCCAAGAGGCCTTCGCAGTAGATGAGTGGCCCTTCCAGGCTTTTCAAGTTTGGGGTGGAAGTAGCGATACTCACGTCTCATCAAGCAGTCCCTCCCTCTTGATTTGCATGTTCACTCCTAACCCCTTGTCACATCTAAAATCAAGAAAAGGATCTGTAGTCATTTTTCAGTGAAGTGGAGAACAGAAAAGTTTTAAAAATAGAGTTTTCTACTATTCCAGAGCATCAAATGGCTTTCCCTAAAATATCTCAATTCTTAACCTGAATTGAAGATGTGTGAACACTTTAAGGAAGGCTGAGGGCTTGAAGCTAGAGGCTCAGTTCCCTCCCCAGGCCATGCATGGCCTTGTGGGGATGTCTAGGGCCTTGGTGGAAAAGTGTCTTCTCTAAGCAGGCCATCTTGCCTTGCTTGACGATACCAAGGACAATAGTTCTGAGAGTGAGGGAGTCCGTCATGAGAAAAGCTATTCAACATTAAGAATGGCCAATATCATTATATGTGGCAGGTGGGTGACAGGAATAACTCAAAACAGTTTTTTTTAATGACATTGGATATTAACATAAGCACTGCTAAGTGGGTCGAGATAACCACAGCTTCCTGTTTTGTTTCTGATGACAGAACACTTAGGAACGATAAGACATTGGACATTATGACGGTCGGTTTATTTTTACTTCTGAGTATCTGAAAATTTGTCAGAGCAGATAATTGGCTGTAAACAAGGGACTTAGTTTAAACTGAGAACACAGAAGAACTCTTTTGAGTCAAGTTGCCTGAAGACCTTCTTATCCATGGAATGAAACAGGAAGGAGAGAATTTTGAAAAGCTCCTTTGCCATGATTGTGTCACACCTCTTGGTTAGTTAGCTGCTCTGGCAGAGCCCCTGACAGAGAGACTGAGAAAGAGGAAAATTGAGGGGGAAGTTCTCACAGGGTCGCTCAGAGCTGAGCCAGTCCTTGGATGTAGAGGGAAAGAGGCTTTCAGAGTTTGCTGATTCTAAGCTTTTTGCTGCTACATAAATTTTAAGAACAGGCAAAGAATTCACAAGAGACTTGGGGAAGCCTCTGTGATTAGAGTCATCATACATACATATCTGAAGTTGAATGACACAGGGTTGACGCTAGTCTGGGACTTAGGAGAATGGTGTTTTTGTCTCAGCTCTGGCACTAACCAGAGAGCCCTCTTTACTTCCCTGGGTTGGAGTTTCCTCCTCTGTAAGCGAGAGTCTCTTGTGCTTCCACGCAGAAGACAAGAATCAGCTCACCAGCATGTTTTCCTCTCCACTTGAACTGCCAGGAAACTCAAGTCAAATCCAAAGCTTTATTTATTAAAGAACTCTGCAGGAGCCTTGGCTTGATGTCTTGAGACCGGTTTCCTTCCTTATTTTGACCTTCTGTTCTAGCTTTTACTTTCCCTGATCTTAGCATGGTATTGTTTTTCATATTTAATATTTTAGTGTACACGTTTTTGTACACTGCAACTCTAATCCTTTGTGTAATAATGAGCATGGTATAAATAAATGGAAAAATGGAAGGGGAGTCACACTAGAAGAATCCCAGTGGCCCTTCCAGTACTGAAGTTCTGTGATTCTAAGGGGACAAGTCATTTCACATGTCCGGAAAGTCTCAGGTTTGCAGAGGAGGGAGCTCTCCTATTGAAGATCCTAACGGTAATAAACCTCCAAGGAGGCCTGGCCAGGTTGTGCTCCTGGGTTACTGCAATGTGTCTGTAGGGGAGCCAGCACTTTGTGCTGGTTTATAGGAAGACTGCTTCTCTATTGGGATTTTTAGACTTGCTCTATATGAAATCTGGTGGAGAAATGCCTGTCTGAGGCAGGGCTCAAGAATCTACAGCTGTATCAAGAACTCCAAGGAATTTTGATGTCACACTTGGATTAAAGAAAGTCCGAGGGAACGTGTGAATGTACTGCAGGGGCGAGGGAGAGGCTGGCAGAAGACAATTGATGCCTCATTCATTTCATCCATATGCTTATCTTGACTTTTTATTGTACCAAGCACCTTGATAAGGCTTAAACTGCTTTATGAGTGTTTATATAAAAATTGATTGTACCTGTAAGATCATATATATTCAAAGGCAGACTCCTACTCTGAGTAAATGAAAAGCTTGAAAAATATACACTAAATAAACGTCAATTACTAAGCAGCTATGCATTTTCAAAATATCTCATCACTTTACCAAGGGACTCATCATGGGTTCTAGTAAATGTCCGTATGTGGTCTGTTTTGACAAGGACTTTCTCAAGAGTACCTCTGCTATGTAAAGCAGAAGAGTTACATAGAAGTTCCAGAGTCCATCAGTTTAGATTCAGTTCTCATTTGTGCCATGAAAGGCCAACAAGAAGCTGGAGGTATACGTTTCAAAGCCAGTGGTAAAAGTTTGGGTGATTACTATCTGTTTCTGAACATAAAGAAGGTTTGGGGCTTTCTGGAATCCATAAAAACTGAATAATTTGTTCCTTTCCCCTGTAAATCAGGACTTATTTACACATGACTGAAAATAGCCCCTGTTTTGAGTTTTCATTGGCCAGATTCTTCCGCTTTAGTACCATCTTGTGAGTTTCTTTGAACAAAGCGATGCCACCTAACATGTTTTCAGACTTTCAGGGCAGTAGTCAGGGGGTCTCCTCTATGCCATACTGGGAGGTAATGAAGACATAGACTTCAGGGCACCAAGATTTGCTTTCTCCTCTGAGAAGGGTGGCAGGTGGAGGATCCCATTGATCTTTTCTGTTGGGGAAGGATTTGCTTTCTGTAGATGTAACCTCTGGGGGGGGGGGGTCTCTGTGCTTTCTGATCACGAGAGCTCATGTATATTCATGCATGATTCCGTCACTCCTCACCATAACCTCTGAGGAGGGCACAAACATTACCACCATTATACAGATGAGAAAAATGAGGCTTGGAGGAGGAGGTGGGTAAGTTGCCCTGGGTTCCATATTGAATGAGAGGTAGAGCCCAAGGTAGGACCAGGTCTGCTGGTACCAGAACTCATTCTTTTTTTTTTTTTGTACATTTATTTATTTATTTATTTTTGGCTGCATTGGGTCTTCGTTGCTGCGCATGGGCTTTCTCTAGTTGCAGCGAGCCAGGGCTACTCTTCGTTGCGGCTTCTCATTGCGGTGGCTTCTCTTGTTGCGGAGCACGGCTCTAGGCACGCGGGATTCAGTAGTTGTGGCATGTGGGCTCAGTAGTTGTGGCTCGTGGGCTTTAGAGCGCAGGCTCAGTAGTTGTGGAGCACGGGCTTAGTTGCTCTGCGGCATGTGGGGTCTTCCTGGACCAGAGCTTGAACCCGTGTCCCCTGCATTGGCAGGCAGATTCTTAACCACTGCACTACCAGGGAAGTCCCCAGAACTCATTCTTAACTTCAGCCCTAGACTACATCATAGAGGCAACAAGCTGTCCTGGAGTACGAAGAATCAAGCCTGAGAAATAAGGACACAGTAATCTAGATCTACACCTATGGGGAAGTATTTAGTTGATTATGCTTTTCGTGGGTCAAAGAGAGTCTTTTGCTTGATTTAACTAGGTAACTAGCGTCATACTTTTCTCTGTGGGAAGACCTGGCCCAGCAAAACCTCTGCTAAGCACTGTTGCTTTTTAAATTCTCAAGTACCTTTCCCCCCGCCACTGTCTTTGGCTATCTCTCTGTCAAGAGTTTATCTGTTTTCTTGATGATTCATCTATCCAGGTTGATTTGTCTCATTTGGGAATGCGAAATTTGATTTTAATTTAAAAAGTTGATAGTGTTGGGTGGCCAATGCATGTGAAGTTCAAAGAGCTCAAATAAACAAAGAAAATATGATAGAAAGAGAGTGTTGGGATTTGAGCGAGCCCATTAGATAGCCCTGCTCTTCCCTGCCTTAGTTTTGAGTTGATTGAGAAACAAGGCAGAAGAGGAAGATGTGTGGAGACTGTGGTATCCCCTTTATTACAGATAAAGTGGACCCTGGAGAATGGGAGTCACAACTGCAACAAGTGGGGTTCCTAATGTGGCCCCTCCCTCCCAGTAACAGGCAGTGATGGTCAGGGGCAGGGCCCCCTCTCCAGGGGCTGAGCTCATCCCTCGAAAGCTTAGCACAGGGAGGAACCTGTTCTAGGCTGAGAAGGAGTGGCTGGGCTGGGCTGTCCTTCAAAATCCTCCAGTCAGATGAGCTGCACGAATGCCCCAGGGTTGAAAGGAGGGCAGGACTGAGCATGCCAGGAGTATGACCCTAAAGGAGGTGGAAGAAAACTCAGGAAAAGGGAAGACGCATTCACCTAACAAAATGGAAGGAGAATCAAAGTCTTGGTTCTCCTTCTTTGGGAATTAACTTGATATTTGTACTTAGTGTCTATAAATACATTAGTATATAGGTAAATTAACTTGCTTTTGCTCTGTTTAAACTTTCAGATTCTTGGCTATCAGAACACAGTCTTCTTCGGTGGAGACTGTATATCCATGATTGATTACCTCTTTTGGCCTTGGTTTGAGCGGCTGGATGTATATGGAATAGCTGAGTAAGACATTTAACTGTGTGGTTGTGGATTCCTAGGGTCGCCCTAGTGCTTGAAATGGTCTGTGTGCCATTTGTCCTTCTCTGGACATGTGACACATGTGAATGTGAAACACAGTCGGGTTTTAAACTATGTGTTTCCTTGTTCAAAATGCATCTGTGCTCTTATGCCACTAACTGTGGACCCAAACTTTACCCATATTTCTGCTGATAAGACTGTGTCCGAAAGCCTCCTGCCATGCTACAGAGCCTGCTGTCCTCAACACCCACCCAGCACAGGCCGGTGGTGAACACAGAAGCAGGGGAAGGGTCTCAGTCACAGGGTTTTGGCGCCTTGTCTGCAGCTTCCTCGGTGGCCCTCCACCTGGTCCTGCTGTGTCACCCAGCGGATCCCACACACCTTTGTTCCCCAAGGAATCTTTCCCCAGAAACGCAGACCCTTCAAAAAATAAATGATTTTTAAAGTAATATATGCTTGATGTTATACAAACAAACAAAATGGCCAGCCATACGCCATGGAAGTGTAGGGATGTTTAAGGTAGAAGAAATGACCTGGTAGACTCAGGGAGGCTTCATAGGAGCCCTGGGCAGAACATGTGCTTTGTTCCCACGATGCTCACAGGAGAGGTTGAACTTGTGCTGGCTCTGCTCTCACGCCAGCCGGTTGCATGGTGGGTGCCGGCCACCCTGGTGTTTGGGAATCCAGTCCTGCCGAGGTAGAACTGCGTCTCCTTCATAATGCACATACTTGAGTCTTCCCAGGAGGCATCTCCTGTGCGTCCCACTTAGGGAAGTTCAGATAGAACAAACTTGGATATTTAAAACTATGTCACACCATAAACTTTACAAAAACCTGTCTCTTCTGGGAGCAGAGTGTTGAACCATATATTAGGAGCCCTCACCTCTTCTCCTGGATTTTACACTAACAAGTGTATTGCCTGGGCAAGTCACTTTGCAGACCCTAGACCTAAACATCCTGATCGGTCTTGGAAAGGACCCAGTCAGCTCCATTATTTCAAGGTTTAATGATTGTTTTACTCATTGCTTTCCAAAAAAAGTGCTTTTGGAAACTACTTGTCTTTATTTTTTTCAAGCCTCCTAAAGTAAAATCTGAGAATGACAGAAGGATGTGTCTTTCAGGGGGTTGTCTTTTTGTTGGCAAACAGTGAAGCACAGATACCTTATTTCCCCAGAGCACTCAGTCCGCAAGCATTTTAACCGCAGGGTTAAAAGCAACAACCTTTGCAATTCTAAAGCACGCACAGCCATTCCAAGAATTAGATTTTCCTCCAGTAAGTGATTATGCTCAGTTGATAGTAAGGTAACTGAGATAACTTTATTGCCCCAGTAAATCCATTTCTTGTAGCTTGTAAGTCTAAAAAGTGATCCATGCTCCCTTTTGCCCTTTAGCTGTGCTAACGATTCTCTCCTGTCCTGCAGCTGTGTGAACCACACCCCCGCGCTCCGGCTCTGGATCGCAGCCATGAAGCAGGACCCCACAGTATGTGCTCTTCTCATAGATAAGAACATCTTCCTCGGCTTCTTGAATCTCTATTTTCAGAACAACCCCGATGCCTTTGACCATGGGCTAAGTTGCTGAGCCTTGCAGTCCACCCATTCACCACCCAGAATTCCCAAGCATGTCGTGATTCTCCATCAGCACTTGTTTTGGTGGGGCGGTCAATCTCCGTTCATTTTTTTTGCGGTTCCCAATAAACATGGAGACAGAATCATTTCTGATAATCATTTGTATGGCTCCTCTAGCCCACAGCATCCAATGATTCTCTAGAAATCTCAGTGCTAGATTGTCCAGGGACATTTTGAGAGCCTGTGTGCCTCCCAGTTCCATGGTTATCGACCCGGTTTGACCTCCAGGTTGTTGGTGTTGATGTTGAGGTTCAAGGCCGCCCCATCACTGGTGCTTGTCACTACAGATGGCACCCTCCACGACTTCCTGGTGAGAGAGTCGAGAGGGAAGAAAATGCTTGCAGTCCAAATACTCTCCATTTGGCAAATGAAAGCTGCAGTCCCTGTGGGTGTGCATGAGTTTCATTCTCCCTCAAACTTTGGCTGTGGGCCCGGGAGGCACCGAGGGTCCTGTGACTGAAAGAATTCCAAAGCAGGAAATTAAACACCCATTATCACCCTGGACTACCGACATCAGAATATCACCGGTGCTGTCAGGGCTCAGGATGGCTCACAAAATGTTCTATAGCCAACATCCTGCCTTAAAAAAGGACACACATCCCAAACCCAGTCAGAGGTAAAGGTCATTCTGTTGGATTTGCGTCACAGACGCTTTCAATTCATCCCAACACATGCCTCTGGTTGCCTGTTGTGTACCAAGCCTGGGCTGTGTGGGTGATAAAGATGACAAAGATGACAAAGACACAGGAGCCCCTAATCTCTCCACTCATCTTGGTTGAGATTTTAAACGTAGAGCTTTGGAGCTGCTTGTCTTGCAGTGGGAATGCTTCTCTTTTTAAAAAAATTATTTTTAATTGAAGTATAGTTGGTTTACAGCGTTGTGTTCATTTCAGGTGTACAGCAAAGTGATTCAGGTCTACATGTATATATTCTTTTTCAGATACTTTTCCATTATAGTTTATTACAAGATATTAAATATACTTCTCTGTTCTATGCAGTAGCTTCTTGTTGTTTATCAGTTTTATATAGAGTAGTGTGTATCTGTTAATCCCAAACCCCTCCTTTCCCCTTTGGTAACCATAAGTTTGTTTTCTACGTCTGTGCGTCTGTTTGTGGGGTTTTTTTGTTTTTTTTTTTAATTTTCCACGCCCCCTGCCTTGATTTGTGCCAAAATAAATGATGTTTCGCTTTTAAGATCAAAATCCAATTATTCCTTGATAATATGTAGGAAAACAATTGGCTTTGTACATTAACCTTGTATCCTGCAACCTTGCTATAGTTGTTTATTAGTTTCAGGAGCTTTTTTTTTTCTTGAAGTGTAGTTGATGTACAGTATTGTGTTAGTTTCAAGTGTAGAGCAAAGTGATTCTGTTTTATAAATATACATATATATCCTTTTTCAGATTCTTTTCCTTTATAAGTTATTATAAGTTATTGAATACAGTTCCCTGTGCTGTATGGTAGGTCCTTGTTGTTTATCTCTTTTATATAGAGTAGTGTCTGTTAATCCCAAACTCCTAATTTATCCCTCCTCCTCACTTTCCCCTTTGGTAACCATAAGTTTGTCTTCTATGTCTGTGAGTCTGTTTCTGTTTTGTAATTAAGTTCATTTGTACCATATTTTTAGATTCTACATATAAGTGGTATCATATGATATTTGTCTTTGTCTGACTTCACTTAGTATGATAATCTGTAGGTCCATCCATGTTGCTGCAAATGGCGATATTTCGTTCTTTTTTATGGCTGAATAATATTCCTGTGTGTGTGTGTGTGTGTGTGTGTGTGTGTGTGTGTGTGTATCTTCTTTATCCATTCCTCTGTTGATGGACACTTAGGTTGCTTCCATGTCTTCGCTATTATAAATAGTGCTGCTCTGAACATTGGGGTGCATGTATCTTTTCAAATTAGAGTTTTTGTTTTTCCAAGATAAATGCTCAGGAGTGGGATTGCTGGATCATATGGTGACTCTATTTTTTTTAAATTTATTTAATTTATTTATTTTTGGCTGTGTTGGGTCTTCGTTGCTGCATGCGGGCTTCCTCTATTTGTGGCGAGTGGGGGCTACTCTTCGTTGCAGTGCACGGGCTTCTCATTGTCATGGCTTCTCTTGTTGCGGAGCACGGGCTCTAGGCGCACAGGCTTCAGTACTTGTGGCACATGGGCTCAGTAGTTGTGACTCATGGGCTCTAGAGTACAGGCTCAGTAGTTCTGGTGCATGGGCTTAGTTGCTCCGTGGCATGTGGGATCTTCCTGGACCGGGGATCGAACCCGTGTCCCTGCATTGGCAGGCGGATTCTCAACCACTGTGCCACCAGGGAAGCCCCTATATTTAGTTTTTGAAGGAACCTCCGTTTGTTCTCCATAGTGGCTGCACCAGTTTACGGGAATGCTTCTCTTGGCTGGATATGGCACCTCGGCTGGTTCCGTCCAACAATGCCCACCACTGAAGACGATAAGGAGCCCCAAAGGATGGCCAGGTGTGCCAGCAGGTGCCTTAGGAGTGGGACAGCTCCGTACAATGCCATTTTCTCTCAGGGTCTCAGGATCAACCCGTGATCATTTGCTCTGTCCACGTGGGATTTTTTCCCAGCCTCCAGCCATGCTGAGACCAGGCAGCGGCAGGAGTGATGTTTGGACTTGTCAGTGCCCGTGGAAGAGCTGTCTGCTGCTCCTGCCTCTGACTCAGCCCAAACCAGCCCCTCTCTCCTCATGTCTCAGCCTGGCCTGGCCTGGCCATCTGCTGCCTCTGGGTGGATTTTGACTCATGTAAATACTTACCAGTGTGACTCCGTGCCAGTTGGACAGAGCAAGCCTGCTTGGGGAAGTAGCGGGTCTGCCAGAACAGGCGCCACTTGGTGGGGCAGTCTCTGTACCATCTACTCAGGATGGGGCGCTCTGCTGCCATGGCACCCGAGCCAACACAGAATGAGGTCTGTGAGTCACATTTCCCTAGGATCCTTGCTTGGCTTCTGTGGCCTCTCCTGGGACTCAGGGATTGATCATCTTTGCAGATGTAAATCCTGTGTGCTGGCCAGTGTTTGGCATGGGACTGAGACTGCTGTTGACTCAACAAATAAAGGCCTGTTTCTGGATGGCCAGAACCAAAGATGTTCTCTTCTGGGGCTCCACATGCTAATTCAGAAAGCTTGGAGAACCAGGAAATAAAGGATGGAGAAGAGTGTTCATGGAAAGTTTGCAGGCTGGCGGCCCACAGCCCAATTTGGGATTGAAAGCCTTTCAGCCAGGCGTGCTCTGTGCAGTTGGCAAGGGTCACCTGCACTGCCTTACACTCCTTCCTTATCCTTCCTTTATGTCACCTGTCAGCCACAGAGGAATTTGAATTGTCAACCTCTGGATGAAACTAGAAGCATTTAACCTGGAGAAAAGAGGCAATTAAATAAGGCTCCATGAGGAGCTTTCAAAACAACTACTTCTTTTATGGGTGGGTGTTTTAAAAAATTACATCAGGGTTAAAAAAAAATCAGTGAAAGGGAAACAGGAGGTCTTCCATCATCCCATATCTCGGAGATAACCACTTTCAACAATTGGAGAATATCTTTTTTTTTTTTTTTTTTTAAAGGTCCTGGATGGCCAAGTCTTTTTTTTTTTTTTTTTTAATTAATTAATTAATTAATTTTTGGCTGAGTTGGGTCTTCGTTGCTGCACGCGGGCTTTCTCTAGTTGCGGCGAGCGGGGGCTACTCTTTGTTGCGGTGCACGGGCTTCTCATTGCGGTGGCTTCTCTTGTTGCAGAGCACGGGCTTTAGGGCACATTTCAGTAGTTGCGGCACATGGGCTCAGTAGTTGTGGCACATGGACTTAGTTGCTCCGTGGCATGTGGGATCTTCCTGGACCAGGGCTCGAACCCATGTCCCCTGCATTGGCAGGCAGATTCTCAACCACTGCGCCACCAGGGAAGCCCCTGGAGAATATCTTATAAAAGCATGTTCAACTATGGATTTAAGGTGAAATCTGTCTTCTATTAGAAAAAGAGAAAGACGGTTTAAACCACAGCATTGAAAGAGCCTTCTCGTCATAGATGATGATAACATCAGAACTGATGACTAGAGGCGGTCGTGGGGACTCCTTTCCTTGGTGGTTCTGGACTGGAGCGCATCTGGGCTGAGCCCAGTTACATCCTGGCACAGTGTGGGTGGGTTGGGATGGCCAGGACAGCTGGCAGTGGTCGTGATGGGTGCTGGGGATGCTGAGTAAATGGTACTTGAGTTCCCTTCTAGCTGTAAACTTCTCTGATCTCAGACAGCAGAGTGGCTGTGTTAGAGTGGATTAAACCTATCAACAAATGGTCAGGTCCAAGGTGGAGCATCTTCACTGCTGCAGGAACTGCCCTTGGGTACCTCCACATTGCTCCTCGGAGCTTTGGTGGTGAGGGCTGTGGTGGGGTGTCTCTCCCGTAACTTCTTACCTCACATCCCACCTGGTCCACATTTCCTTTGTCAAAGTCAATGATCATCCTGATGGAGGGGAAACATTGCTGCTCTGCCTTAGGCTCCCCTGTGGTTTATGTCAGCCTGGTTCCATTTATTACCAAAAATCTACACAGACAATTAGATATCCAGCCCGAGGAGCTTCTCACTGATTAGCTTCCAGCCCCTTCCCCACCTTACACACACACTGAGCACTGGGTGCACCCAGGAGCCCCACTTCCCATTCATCCACCCCTGTGAGTCCCTGGAAGCCTGGGCATTTGGTCTTTGCAAACATTTTGCTCACATATGGCTTGTGCCAGGCTCTTGAGCCTTTGCAAGTGCTGTTTCCTCCACTCTCGAATCTTCCTCAGAGCAGCCTCCTCGTGTTTTTCTTCAACCAGCTTTTTCTCTTGCAAAATTCAGACAAGAATTTTTCTTTGGGCAGAGAGGTGGTGTACCATAGAGGATAAGCAGAGGGCTGTGTGGTCGGGTGTACCAGGTTCAGATTCTAGCTCTGCCGCTCATTAAGTTCCATGGGCAAGATGCTTAATCACGCTGAGCCTTAGCTTCTTCTCTGTAACATGGAACGACTAAGGACCTGTTTCACAGGGTCGTTGAAAAGTAATGGGGTCATCCGTATAAGGACTTAGCGCCTTCCAGGGAAATGCTCAGTGAGTGGCCAACAACACTATAATCATGGCAAGGCTTCTGAGGATGACTAGACAGGAACTCTGCATTCATTCTCCCAACGCTTTGTGGAACAAGATGTCCTGCGTTGCACACAGCTTGATGCATGGTTTGGAGTTGTTTTCTGGTTGCTTCGTGTGTGCAGGTTTAGACTCAAATGACCTGTGAACCCTTTGAAGCTGGGACTATTATTCCTTCCCCTACCCCCATTCCGTGCATCCCAAGCCTAGTTTAATATTGTGAATCTTGGAATCTTGCCATGTTGCTGATGATGGTAAAATAAATACCCTCTCCTGTGTTACGGAGGAGTACTCAGAATTCAGCTTCTCACGGGGCTTCTCTGTTGGCGCAGTGGTTGAGAGCCCGCCTGCCGATGCAGGGGACACGGGTTCGTGCCCCGGTCCGGGAAGATCCCACATGCCGCGGAGCGGCTGGGCCCGTGAGCCATGGCCGCTGAGCCTGCGCATCCGGAGCCTGTGCTCCGCAACGGGAGAGGCCACGACAGTGAGAGGCCCGCGCGTACTGCAAAAAAAAAAAAAAAAGAATTCAGCTTCTCTGCCCTCTCAGAGGATGTTATCATCTCACGAGGGTTAAAGCGTTAGGGATCTGAAATGCCTGCAGGCCTGCCCAGATACCGGGCAGCTTGGATGCTGCATGGAACACAAACCCACCTGGAACCGTGCTGCTCACGGAAAGGACGATTACACACATGCTCCCAACAAGAACTGTAGGATACGTTGCCCTGTCATTTCCTCCCAAAGATCCACCACAAGCAAGAATCCCCTCGCAGACAGCAAGAGTCCCCAGCCCACTTAGTAGCAGACAGCCTTCCTCAGAGGGTGTGGTTGAACAGCAACGGTCAGCTCCCTGGCGGAGAGCAAGCAGGAGAGAGCCATTCACGGGCCCGTCAGCCAAGGAGGAAAAAGCAACTGAGGCAGGCTCTGTGCTGCCCACGCAGGGGAGTCTGAGCGTGGCACCCCTCTCCTGGTAGCACAAGACTGGGGGCCTGGGGAGCAAGGATGTCTGTTAGCAGGGGTGGCCTTTGCTAAATCTGGGTGTATACTTCCAAAGCTGTGGAATATTTGGATTATACTCAGAGGTTTAGAAAATCTCTCAAAGGTGTGTGTGTGTGTGTGTGTGTGTGTGTGTTTCTGGGCATTTCTGCCAAAGGAGGAAAGTACCAGGATGAATACTGAGGAACCCTATAAATGATCAGAGCAAGAGGTATTTTTAAAATTCCATCCTGAAATAAGCGGTACTTGGCCATTCATGTGCTAAACAGAAAGACTCCCTTTGGGGACTTTATCTGGGACACTGTTCTGATAATCTGCTGGCAGCAGGGGGTGGGGTACACACAGACTTCCCAGGTGCAGGGGCAGTGGGGGCTGCTAAGCCTGGAAGCTGGGGTAAGAGTTAGCTGGGGCTCTGCTGAGGAAGCACTGGAGGAAGCTCTAATCTAAAACTGGCTTTGGCTGTGTGGAGGAGGGAACCAGGGGTAGAGTCAGAACAATAGAAAGCCTTCTGTTTACTGAGTGCTTGCCATATGTCAGGCAATACTTTACATATACTAGTGATACCTCACAGCCTTTGAGGTAAGTGCTAATTACCCCCATTTTACAGATGGGTAAACTAAGGCTTAGAGATGCAGTAAAGTGCCCAGATGTCACATGGCGAGTAATAGGCAGAGCCGGGGTTTGAATGCAAGCAGTCGACTCCAGAGGCCCTGCTCTTAACCTCTGCACTCCTCTGCTCCAACCTCACACATACATACCCCTCTGCCTCCTGCCCTCCCCGGCCTTCCCCTTCTGCTTCCCTCTCTAGACTGGGAGCTCTCTCGAGGCAGGAACAGTGTCTCACTTGAACTTTGTTTTCCTAGCAGCTGGCACAGTGCCTGTCGTATAGCAGTGACAGCCACTCAGTGTTTTGTGAAGGGGCAAATACGTGATTGGATGAAATAAGGGGTATATGGATGACATAGAAACCTGGACCCCTTCCAGGGAGCTCATTGTTATGAGGCAGCCGTCACAGTAGTTTCCCCTATTTGCTGTCCAGAAGAGGCACCTGGTCTCCCGAGAAGCAGGGATGCCCTGCCTGGTACCCTCTCTCTGGCTCTATTGTTGCTATGGTAACTGCTGATCTAAGCACTAGCTGTTCTGCAAAAGGACCAGGAAAGCAGAGGGGGCAGAGGGGCCAAGGAAAGATACCCCTTCCTATTCCCTCAAACTGGGGCCAGTGCTGCAGACCCCCTTTGGTTAGGTGCACAGACATTTCCTGAGCATTTGCCTGGCCCTAAGGTAGGTGTGGAGGTCCTGCAGGTCCCACACTGTGTGCTAAAGGAGCCCCCAGGGAAGACAGACTAATGTGTGATTGAGTGTGGCAGAGGAGGTACTAGAGGGACAGCCTCACTATCAGTGGGAGAACCACGAAGTAGGAGTTTGGCTGTAAGGGGCCCTCCTAAGAGCAAGGGTAGAGACCTCCCTGGTGGTCCAGTGGGTAAGACTCCACACTCCCAATGTAGGGGGCCCAGGTTCGATCCCTGATTGGGGAACTAGGTCCCATGTGCCACAACTAAGAAGTCCGCATGCCACAACGAAGACCCGGTGCAGCCAAAATAAAATAAATAAAAATAATAGATAAATAAATAAATGTTAAAACATGGGAGAAAATTTTTTAAAAAAGAGCAAGGGTAATAATCGCTACCTTTTTTTAAAAATTAATTAATTAATTATTGGCTGTGTTGGGTCTTCATTGCTGCGCGGGCTTTCTCCAGTTGAGGCGAGTGGGGGCTACTCTTCCTTGTGGTGTGCGGGCTTCTCGTTGTGACTTCTTTTGTTGCGGAGCACAGGCTTCTAGGCGCACAGGCTTCAGTAGTTGTGGCATGCAGACTCAGTAGTTGTGGCTCACAGGCTCTAGGACGCAGGCTCAGTAGTTGTGGTGCACGGGCTTAGTTGCTCCGCGGCATGTGGGATCTTCCCGGACCAGGGCTCGAACCCATGTCCGCTGCACTGGCAGGCAGATTCTTAACCACTGCGCCACCAAGGAAGTCCCAACAACTGCTGTTTTTGTTGTTTATTATTCATCAAGCCCTAAGCTAAGTGCTTCACAGGTGCCCTTTACACTCAGTCTTCTCAATGGCTGTATGAGGTGGGCAGCATTATTCCCATTTTACAGGAGAAGAAACGAGGCAAAGCCATGACTCACAGAAATTATGTGACTTGCTAAGCAGGACGGTGGCACAGCTGGGATTTGAACAGAGTCCAAGTTCTTAGCCCCTGTGCCATCTGCACTGTCTGGAATCTCAGTCTCATTGGCCTTTGCACGGTTTTGTCATGGGAGAGGTCTGGGTCCCTCATGGGCAGAATTTCACACTGGGCTTCCAGTTTGAGTGGGCACATGGAGATGGGGCAGGGGGACCTCCCTTCCTTGTCTCTCTCTGGGTCATTGGACACTCAGGCTGAGCAATCTTGCTGCTTGAGGTCTTGTCTTGTCCTGGATGGGTGGCGCTTCAGTAGCTTCTATTCCTGGCTGATTACAAAATGCTGCAAGGAGGAAACAGATGTGTGGAGGGAGCTTCTTAGGAATCGTTCTGGTGGAAGCTGTGGCTATCAAGAGGGCCGAACGCCACCAACCTCCCTGGCCCTGAATCTGGCTCCACTTAAGGTTCCTGCTGCTGCATCCGTTGGCCCTGATTCCTGGGGTATCAGCAATCGCGGAGTATGTATGGGCTGATTCCTCATCTCTGGCTGGGAGATCTCGGGGCTGACCTGAAGTTCAACTCCTGGGGGGCTGACTCAGCACTAGCCATGCCTTTTGGGAGAGACCCAAGGCCAATATCCGCCTTTGGAGGCCCAACCACTGTCCCAGGAGACTTTGGTCTAACACAGCTCAGTTCTCTGCAGGAATAGGTGAGCAATGAGGCCGGGGGTGGCTGTGTGAGTCATCTCTGGCCAGTTGGGAAGACAGGCCCAAGGGTGCCTTGCGAGAAGTGGCAGGAAGTGGGTCTTTGCTTTCTATTTCTATTTTAAACAAAGTTACCCTAAGAGAAACCTTACTGATCGGTGGGTTTTAAAGAAATAGAAAGGACTGAATTCTTCCCAACTCCCGACCCCGCCCCCGTCCTGAAAATCTCATCTCACACTTTTTTTTTTAAGGTTTTCAACATATGTTTATTACATTGAAGCCTTCAGTGCTAGGATCAGGGGGTGACACAGGTCAACGGATGTGAGGATGCTGAGAACTCAGATGTCAGTCTCAGCTCTCTTAGGAGGAAAGAAGGAGGGGCAGCCTCCACCTGCCTAGGTCTCGGCGCGTCTGAGCAGAAACCTCAAGAGTTCACAGCAGCCAGCAGCCGCAGCTCCAGAGCCGCTGTGCTGGTGCTGAGCTGAAGGGGTGGGCGGAAGACAGTCACGGAAGTGCAGCTCGGCAGAGTTCCCGCCTTCTAAGTAGAGGGGCGACAGGAGGTGTTTCCCAGCCCAAATGAGAGGGAGGGGCCTGAGCTTCCCAGGGAACGGGCTGGGGCAGGAGCAGCTGTCCTCGCGCCCCCTCCTCTGGGCCGGTCACCTTAACACTCCTCCTCTTTGATGTGGTAGGTTGTGCCACCCCTGAGGCAGTGGGGCTTCTGGCGAGCCCTCTGGTGGGCCCTCCGAGAGCCAGCCTGGCTCTGATCCCGGGGCCTTTGGGAACCAGAACCACAGCCTCCTGCGCAGGGAGGGCAAGGAGCAGAGCAGGAAACCAGGGAAGGAGTTGGGCCTTGGGGAGCGGGCATCTGAGAGCACTTGGAGTCTCCTGAGATTGCCGCTTCTGCTGGGACATCTCCTGGCTAGCCCGTGGAAGCCTAGAGGAAGACGTGTGGACCACTTATCCCGGAGGAGTCTGGAGGCCTCTCATCTTGCACTTTTATGACCTAAACTTTTCCCCTCAAAAAAAGAAGCAATACCTTTGAACACCTCTGAGGTTTATGTGGTTCCATTTTGCTGGGAGAGAGTTTGTTGTTGACAGTTTTATTTTGTTTTCTTTCTGGGGCTGTAGAGGAACACCAAAGGGATAGAAAATGCCACTCTCACCTCTAAAGCAGGGTTCTACATTGTGCAGGAGGAAATAAGCCAGCCCTGGGCTCAGATGAATTTAACACAGGCATTTGGTGACAGAACGACAATCGTGTTGATTTTTCTTTGGGGAGGCTCTTCACATTTTCCTGTGTATAAGGACAAAGTGTCTCACTTGAACTTTGTTTTCCTAGGAGCTGGCACAGTGCCTGACATATAGAAAGTGATAGCCACTCACCAAGTATTTTGTGAAGGGGCAAATACATGAATATATGATTGGATGAATGGCGGTATGAAGGGTGTATGCATGACGCAGAAACTTACAGCTCAATCCCAAAGCTGATCCGGCAGCTCACACACCCCTGTCGCCATGCAGGCCTCAGAGCCACATCGTTTCCCTTTCAATTACTTACCAGTCTTCATTGTTCTCTGGCTTATTTTGTGGCCATTGGTCTTGTCTTCCTAATAGATCCCGTTCACTGGGGACAGAGCCCTCCCCTTGTCTTATATTTCTGTTCCCCACATAGCATCTGACCCAGGGTGGAACACAAGCTGTGTTGTTCAGTACTTGGTTAAAAATGGCTTTTCCTCACTCCAGAGTCATGATGATTGAATAAATCCCAGAATAAAGGGATTACTCTTATTTTTATGTTAAGATGCTTGGTGGTGAATCCATATACAGCAAGTTGGTGAGTACAGAATATAGCGATTACCAGGAGAGGATCACTTCAAAGCAGGTTTTACACACAGAGATGTTCACTGCAGTGTTGTTTAAACAGCCAAAAAAGTGGAGACACCTTAAGTGTCCCTCAGGGGAGGGTGGGTAAATTAAGGTACATCTATCACACAGGGAGATAGCAAGCAGCTATTTTAAACAATAAGGTAGAGCCAAATGTTCCAAAAAGATGTCCAAGAAAAGTTAGATGGTATGGTGCAATTTATGTAAAAAAGAACTAAAGGGATGCAGTCACGCACGTGATACGTACATATATAGAAACATTTTGGAAGGATAAACAAGATACTTCCTACTGATTAACGGGGGAATGGGCTGAGAATTCAGGAGTGGGAGCTTTTATCTGTTACTTAATTTTTCTGTGGTTGAATTTTTTTATCATGACTGTATTGGTTTTGTTTTTAAAAAGAACAGACACACAAGTTAGAAAAACAAGCTATCTTTGGATGGCAAGGAAAAATGTTAACTTTGAAAGATGTCCCCCCAGGGTAGAGGGAGGGGGCGAGTCCGGGGAGGGCAAAGTGGGGGGCCGTGGTGAGGTGAGCCGAAGGCCCACACTTCCGTTACTGCATGGCTCTTGGCTCTCTGCTTGTGGTCAAACCAAACAACTTTCCTGCTCTATCCCATGAGGCGGAGACCAGACAGGGCATGAGGATGTTCTGAATCCCAGTCTGCCGGGAGACTTAAGTTAGAACTTCCAGGACAGTCACTCCCTGCTGCTACAGCTGCCACCAACCCCACTCTGGAAGGGTGCTTGGTACACAGTACGTGCTACTTAAATGTTGCCTACGTCTACGGTGCTTTCCTGCCCTCACTCCATGGTTCTGGCTGAAATGCTTTGCCTGGTCAGTCCTGCCCATCTTTTAGAAACAGTATCTGGCAGCGCCCTACCGTGAGGCCTTCCCTAATCCTCCAGTATCAGGGGTTCTTGGGCTTCCAGCATCACCTGGGAAACTCGGCAGAAAGCAGATTCCTGTACCTGACTCCTAGAGATTCCACTGAAGTCTGCAGTGTGGCCCAGGAACCTGTGCCCCGGTGACACCCATGCGTGACCTGCTAGAAGGGAGTGCTCACCAGCTTTGCCTCCCCCATCCCCTCTCTGCTTCTCCTACCACTAGTGGAAGTGTGGGTGTACTCACGGATGTCTGCGGTGTGGCAGATGCCGCTTGGGCCACAGATCCCAAGCAGGCTCGTCGGCTTCTACCAGGCCTTTCTCCCAACAGTTTTGTAGGTAAAGCAGTCCACTTGGCTTTTCTTTCCCTTTCCATCTGGGAAGGAAGTGAAGAGCCATCCTCAGCCAGGGGTGTTATCAGTCACTTGCGGGCGCTTTAGCGATAGAGCCTCACCTGGCTGCCGGGCAGGTTCAAGGTGGGGGCTGGGCACCTGCCCTAGCTCTCCATGGGACTCTGACGGACACCCGTGATTACAAACAAACCAGTGCTGGCTGGTTTGATTACAAACCACGTTCTCAACCCAGGCTGTGCTTTTTTTTTTTTTTGGTCATGCATCATGGCCTGCAGGATCTTAGTTCCTGAACGAGGGATTGAACCCGTGCCCCCCTGCAGTGGTAGTGCAGAGTACTAACCACTGGACTGCCAGGCTGTGCTTTGACAAGGCAGAGAGAGGGACTGGGGCTTTTGAGGAGGAGGGGCCCTCGTTCAACCTAACCGACCTTGTGGCTTCAGGCCAGGCCTGCTCACTTCGCTTGTCAAGAGGTGCAGCAAAAGTCCTGGGGCATTTGGTACAGCAAGTGAGCAGATGCTGGGTCCTGTCAAGCATCCTCGGGAAGGAAAGAGATCCCTCGGAGAAAGTTGTCCTCACTGGAAAGGCCTAAGTGACCTAAAGGTCTAGAACTCTTCTGTTTAAAAGACATTCTCTTTTCTTCAAGCCAAAAGCTTCACATTACTCCCAGGGCCCACATTCTTTGCACACATCAGCTCTGTGAAATAAGGTTTTGTGTTGGAATCCACCCTATATAGCCTGCTTTCAAAGGCCCTTTCTGGAACTCTGCAGGCTGCCTCAAAGATGGGCCAGAAATATTCTGTTTTGCTATTTTTTAAATTTCCTGAAAGCGTAAGAATAAAAAGGGAGTGAAAGCTTCCGTGTGTCAATAGGAAATCCACCCCCTCCTCAGCTCTGCCCTGGGAAGCTCACAGATTTCCTGAAGTTAAAAACAAACACTGTGACCAGTTTCTACTCCTTGCAAGAATTTAATTCTTCCTTTAACATAAATAAGGCAGCATGAAACGCCAAGAGTCCCGCTGCCCTCTGCTTCAGAAGCAGCTTTGGTGCATAAAAGATCCCCATTTCCCCGCTGAGTTGTTGTCTCTGTATAAACAAGAGGCCGGAAGGTAAGCTCTCAGTGAATTTTCTTCTGGAAGCAAAGGGGAAGCCGACGGAGACTCAGGCTTGGTCTTGGCTTCTGGAGGCTGCTCCTTGGTTGCTGGGGTCTCCTCAAAGCACACCAGATGAGGATGGGAAAGGCAAGGCATGGGTGACAATAAATAAGGAAATTCCCCCAAACTGCAAATGGGGCTTTGGGGTTACTGTTGGAGACCATGTGGGCCTGGGGAGGGGCAGACCCAGGTGCTGCCCAGTCTAACCCCAGCTCACATGGAAGGAAGCTTCCTACAGCTTCCTATGGGCTTCGATGCCCCATAACAGCTGAGCCTCCTACTGTGAATTAACCCTGTCAGGCAAACTGTCTGTCTTCTAGAACACTCTGAGGCTAGGTGAGAGCACTCCTGGGGAAGAGACAGGATCCTTTCTTCAGTTCATGGTGAGCCCAACACCCCTGAGGAATTGGGTACGTGTCTGGGAGGCACGGCCAGTTTCAACCATGGAAGGAGAGTGCTGGGGAAGGAGAACTCATTCTTGCTTCACCTTGGCCCTCTGCAAAGGTTACTGAGGCAATGCCAAGAGGGGAGCTCCCAAAGGGCAAGTGAAGCCATAATTGGAGGAGGGAGTGGCTTCCCAGTCCCTCTGAACCAGGCCTGGAGACCGAGGCCAGCTCTGACCGCCGGCTCTGGTGCCTGCCCAGGGATCGCAGCCCAGCAGTGCCAAGGTGGCCTCTCTGAGGTCTGAGGGCTGTGCTTGTAGTCTGTCCTTACGTGTCCCAGTCAGCCAAGCCTCTGTCAGGCTCTTAGGGTATTGGTCATCTGTGTGGCCAGGAAGGCCCATCCAGAAGGGAGGGCTCTGTGCAGTGAGGGAGCCCCACTGGAATGAACAGCCAAGGGGATTTTGGGGCCTGCATGTGGAGCTGGGTTTCCACAGCAATCTTGTTTCCAGGCACGCCCTGCTCTAGGATTGGAACCCTGAGGAAAACTCAGGGCTACAGCATCCCTCACCTCTCAGCTCTATGACCTTCTCTGAACTGGGCATCAGAGGCCAGACTGCAAACCAGACCCCAGGTAACAGGCTCTGCCCTTTGCCCCAGTGACCCTGTGCTCCTCTTTCTCTCTCATCGTCTATCTTCGGTGCCCCCCACCTCTCAACATACTGGTGGCCAGAGAGACCAGCTGTGGAGAGAATAACGAGGGTGAGGGGCCCACATACCATGCCTGTACCCAGCGTAGTATGTGGCACCCACAGGGTTCAGGACATAGCATCCTGGGAGAAGGGGCAGAGAAAAGGGGGTGCACCCTGAGTGAGATGTGTAGCTGAAACAACGGCCAGCTTAAACTTCTGTCTGCCACCAAGTACCCACTTCTGTGTAACAGAGACATTAGCCACCTGGGGCCTTGAATATCTCTAGGGCTTTTCTCTAAATAGTATAAAAATGGCAGCCACAGTGGGGACCCCTACTGTGCAGGCTGTGGATGGAACACTGCAAATTCCCACACTGGTGCCCACTGCTTGGTTGCAGATGCCTGGGGTCAAGGGTTACCGGAAATCAGGGTGCAAGGTCTTAACACGGGTCCCTGTTAGCATTCCTGTAGATCTTTTGTTGATATTCAAGTAACGACTGGACCTGGGATATGAAAAGAATCACACCCAAATCGATGTTTGCATTGTGTGTAACTCAGCGTCCATAGAGTTCTGTCATCATCTTGGCCATTGGTGGTGATCCAAAAGTAAGCTGCGAAGGATCAGTCCCCAAACCCAGACAACAGCTTCACCAGCAAGCCCCAACGGCATGAAAGCAAACCAGCTTTGGCTTGGAATTCTGTTTCCTCTGTGCTATAGGGTCTGGCTCCCCCGGCAGGCTGAGCCACGGCGCCCTACAAAGCCTGTCGTTTTCCCAGGACAGGGCCTGCACATGCCCCCAGGGGTGTGGACATGTAGGATGCCTTGTGTCCTGGACCTCTGGGTCGTGGATGCTCTACAAGATGACAGCTTTTGAGGGCAGGCTGCCATGGTCTGAGGGAATATGGAGGGAATACTCGCTAATGAGCGCTGGGGCATTCTTGAGCATCTCATAGAAGGAGTCCACTGTCTTCCGGTAGAGACTTCGCTGCAGGACGAAGGGCCGGAAGAGGTTGAGAGGCTCAGCCCTGCGTATGGCCTCAGGGAGCCCCATGGCCTCGGGCACCTTGCAATTGCCGATGAAAAAGTGATGGAGCTTCTTCTCCAGCAGGCTCTTCTCCAGGAAGCAGAGCAGCTCGTGCAGACGAGCATCGAGCTGCTCAGCCTTCCAGGCGGCTGGCCGCCGGGCAAGCAGGAGGTGTAGCAGGGCGGTCTTCAGGTGGTAGTTGCTGAGCCTGCTGGGGCCGGTCAGGCGGCTCTGTTTGGAGAGCAGGAAGGAGGCAATCTGCAAGCAGCTGAGGTGGCAGGCGCCCTCGGGCAGCGCCTTCGAGGTCATCCTAAGGAAGTGGCGCTCATAGACAGCGAAGGACAGGAGCCAATCTGTGCTGGATGGCGGGGTCCCCCCACAGGGCTCCCTGGTAAGATGGGAGACCAAGTACAGGTCGGAGTCATCATACTGGATCACAGGAATCAGGTTGAAGGGCATGAACTTCCCCGAGCGGAACCTGATCTTGAGGGACCCCGGGGTGTCCAGCTGGCCAAAGGCCAGGTCGAACTCGTACTTGTGGTTGATGCGGTGCCAGGCTCTGGTGAGGGCCGTCTGGAACCACTTCAGGACTCGCATCGTGTCCAGGTATGGGGAGTCTCCGACGCACAGCGGGTCTTTGGCCTCACTACCTGGCCGCACCACGTTGTTCTTGCCGTGGAGGAGACACAGCATGTCTTCCCCGAGTTTGGTCTTGCCGCAGATACAGCCCAGCGTGTCGTCGTCGGCCCGGACCACCTTGATCTGGCCGTAGCCCTGGCGATCCAAGGGCACCGAGCGGCTGGAGCACCAGAGCTCTGGGTGGAAGCGGTAGGGCTCCGGCGGCATGAAGGGCACAAAGAGGTCGCACAGCAGCGGCTTGTTCACCTGCCAGTTCTCGTACATGCTGTCCACGCCGATGAAGTCCTCCACCTCCATGTCCGTGTCCCGGCTGCACAGGCTCCTCAGGGCTTCCAGCAAATCATCCACGAAGCCTTCCACAAACTCCCGGGTGCGGGGGGCATCGGCCGGGGCCCCCCGTATGCAGCGTTCGTAAAAGTGGTCGAGCGTGGCCTTGTTGGGCAGGGTGAGACCCCGGAGGGGGGCGCCCTCCAGGCCGGGCAGCTCGTCCTCGTCGGCGCCCAGGCACTCGGGTGAGGGCGCGTCCTGGTGGTCCTGCCTCCACACCTCGATCACCAGGAAGAGGATCATGCAGAGGGTGCTCCACAGGTCCCAGGCGGCGCGGCTCTCGTTCTGCTGCTGGCCCTCCTCCGCTAAGCGCTCCAGCGCCTCCTTCTCGGCCTCCTTCTCGGCCGCCAGCCGCGCCACCTCCTCCTCCAGGCGCAGCTGCTCCAGCTGCAGCTTCTCCTGGTGCGCCCGCATCTGGCGGATGATCTCTTCCTCGTTCTCGGGGACCGTGGCGTTCTCTCGCGGGAACAGCAGCGGGTGGTTGATGATGGCCGTCACCACCACAAGGCACACCCGGAAGAGCCCCAGCGCCATGGCTGCAGCTTTCCTGGGAACAGGGAGAGAGAGGCCGACGGTCACACTGGGCTCCCCTCGGTGCCGCTTCTTCCCTCATGGTTCCCTCCCACCGACCTCCGCCCCGCCGAGCTGGTGGACGGACGCCCTATGGTTCTTCCCCGTCCCCACGCCCCGCCTAGCCTCGGGAACAAGAACCCCGAAGTCGCACAGCAGCCATCCTGGCTACGCAACCGCAGTGGTGGACCTGTTTCGGTCCGCCCAGACAGCCCTCTTTCTGGCAGCAGCTCCCCACTTTCCCTGGGAACCAAACCTTTTCTACTCCCAGCCCTTATGGTCTGGGTGGGGAGGGCTGAGCAGGTAACCCAGGCCCACGGCTACTTCATGATCCTCCTCACCAGCCACAGTGGTTGTTTCAGGGTGAGCTTATGACCCTATGCTGGCCACTGGGAGACAGCGGTAGGATTTGTTGGGACCGGTGGGGAGAAAGGGTTGCCTAGGGTTGCTGAGGGGACAGGAGTACACCTGCTGGTGGCTCTCTGGCTGCCTCAAAGAGGGGATGAGAAAGATGCCAACATGGAGGAAAGCATATGCCCTGGACCCAGCTGTGCCTGAAGCCATTACCTCTGGGCTTCGTAGTCATATAAATCAATACATTCTTTTTTTTTTTTTTTTTTGGTGGCACCACATGGCTTGTGGGATCTCGGTTCCCCGACCAGGGATTGAACCTGAGCCGTGGCAGTGGAATCCCACCAGGCCACCAGAGAACTCCCGATACATTCCCTTTTTATTTAAGTCAGCTTGAGTTGTTTTCCAACACTTGAAACCAAAATAGTCCTGTATAAGACATCCCCCCCACCCAGTGAATGCCTTCCAGTGAATGCTTGTTTCCTCAGTACAGTATAGCCTAGTGGTTAAGAACAGGAGGGTTGGGTTCCAAAGCCAGCCCTGTCGCTCACTGGGTAGCTGTGTGACCTTGGGCATGTTAACTCACCCCTCTGAGCCCCAGTTTCCTTACTGTACAAAAGGAAAGCCAGAGCACCCAGAGGGTCATCGTGTTGATGGATGTGTTGATCCATGCAAACTGCCTACACAGCACAGTGAATGGTGCACAGCATACGTTCATTGAACAGTAAGTGAAGCAGTCTTGAGCCCTTATCTTTCCCCACTGTAAACCTCTCCTTCTGATCTGGAAGGCTCCACCCCAAATTCAGACATTGATCTCCTGGCTACTCCTGGGTCTTTTCCCAGAACAGTCTAGGAGACAACCAGAGTGACTGAATCACTGGCTTTCCTCTCGCGAGTCTTCTGAACTTTAAATCTGACTTCTTAATTGTGAAAGGAGACACACCATTCCTCCAGGATAAATGGATTTTTAGCTCTCAGGTGACTTCTGGGGAAGGACTAACCTCTTACAACACAGTATTTGCTATTCAGACTGCAGCTGCAGCATCTTCTGGGAGTTGGTTAGAAGTGCAGAATCTCGGGGCTTCCCTGGTGGCACAGTGGTTAAGAATCCGCCTGCCAGTGCGGGGGACATGGGTTCAAGCCCTAGTCCGGGAAGATCCCACATGCCGCAGAGCAACTAAGCCCATGTGCCACAACTACTGAGCCTGTGCTCTACGGTCTGTGTGCCACAACTACTGATCCCGCATGCCACAACTACTGAAGCCCGTGTGCCTAGAGCCCATGCTCCGCAACAAGAGAAGCCACCACAATGAGAAGCCCGCGCACCGCAACAAAGAGTAGCCCCTGCACACCACAACTAGAGAAAGCCAACGCGCAGCAACAAAGACCCAACGCAGCCAAAATAGATAAATAAAATAAATTTATTTAAAAAAAGAAGTGCAGAATCTCTGCCCCACCCCAGACCTATTGAACCAGAATCTGCATTTTAATATCATCCACATTAAAGTCTGAGAAGCAGACTCACATGGTAAGTCTTATATTATACCCTCTTCTCCCTGGCTGGAATCTTGGGAAGTAACAGTTGGCCTTTTCCACATTTGCCCCACTTGCTTCCTGCCAGGGACCTCAGCTAGGAGAGCAAATGGCCAAAGGAGGTCATTGTTGGAGAACCAAGAGCCCACCCCCCCAATATATGCCAATACACCCCATTCCCTGACCTTGAATTTGCACCCTGAAAGCCACCTGTTCTGGTTCTTACCCTAATGGTGCCAAGAGGCAGGTATCTGTCATTAGGTAAGAGCACCTGTGTGGGTTCTACCCAGCAGTGCCAGGATGTACCGGTTTGGCCAGAAAGTTTGTTCAGGTTTTTCCAACGTTACGGAAAAACCCGAACGAACTCTCTGGCCAACCCAATAGATGGCCTGAGTTGCCACACTTGAGCAAAGCCTCCTGCTCAGATGTGATCCCACCCTGTCAGTGGGAACCAAAAGGCTTGGCAGGGAGGAGGGAGGTCCAGCAGCAGCAGCGTTCAGTGTGCAGACACGTTCAGGCCTCTGAGGTGAACTCTGAAGCCCTTACGTATTTCTACTAGAGGAGGAAATGGACGACAGGAGAAAGTGGAGGAAGTCTCAGAGTGGAAGGGAGGTGGGGTGAGGAAAAAGAACGGGGGCAGCCAGCCAGCTTCTCTTCCCCAAGACAAGAAGCGGCTTGCTGGATAATTGAAGAAACAGGTCAGCCCCAGATTCTACGTTAGACAAATAGCAGTGGACAGTTTGGCCAGGGTGGTCCAAGATAAAACTGTAAGGCCGGCTGATAAACGTGGGTCAGAGTTTTAGGATAAAGGTATGGAGTACTAATAGTAGGATACTAGGCAGCAGCCAGTTAGAAGATAATTTGGGGGTTTTGAGGCCCTTCCGGGCCTCTGTACTGTAGGCAGCCACATTTGGGCACAGCGGGCCCTGACAAGTCACAGCAAAAGTCTTTGGCAGCACCTGATTCCAGAGGTCAGTTTCCACGCCAACTTAGGGTAGGATGCTACCAGCTGGGGAGGGGTGCCATCACCACGTCCTGTGACTGGGAAGTCCCCCTCCTCTCTACCCAACAGCTTCCACAGGGCTACCTGTATATGTCCTCATGTCTGCTGGAAGATGATGGGCTGTACTGGGGCAGGCAAAGTTCAAAACTCCTAACCAACTGGAGCAATTGACACAGTGCATGAGGGGCTAAGAGGATGGACTCTGAAGGAGACGGACCGACTTAGCACCCAGCATGTGTACCTACTGGATATGTGACCTTGGACAAATCATTCAAGTTCTCAGAACCTCAGTCTCTCATCTGTAAAATGGGAATAATTATACCTGCTGTTGTAAAGGAGATAATGCATAGAAAGCACTCAGCAAAATGCTTGCCCCTGAGCAAGTTTTCTTATAAAAGGGTAGCTGTGATGGGATGGGAATAGCAGATGAACTTGCCTGCAGGGGTTTGCGATGCAGTGGGCCACAGAGATGCCCCTACAAGGGACTTGGGCAGGAAGCAGGCAGCCACAGGAACACTGCAACAGCAGGGTTACCAACAAGACTCAACAGGAGCACAAGGGAAACAGGAAGGAGCCCAGGCTGTAGAAGCAGACAGGTCCAGGTTTGAACCGCGACCGCTCCTTGCTGAGGGGTCTTGGGTGAGTCACTTGGCTTCCCTGGGGCTCCACTGCTGTACCTGTGAGATGGCACTAACAGCAGGCCCTCCTTCATAGGAAGGGGAGGCTAAGCGAGACCATCCATCTCAGGTGCTGAGCACAGTGCCCGGCATAGGGTCAGCACCTTACAATACCAGCTTCTTCCCCCTTGGCCTCCATGGGCCTATTTTCTCACCTGTCAAGCACACCAGCCCTGCCCAACTCCCATGGGCCTGGAGGAACACATGCTCAAAAGTGCTCCGAAAGCACAAAATGTTCCCCTGGGACCGCTGTTCCTTGGCACGACACTCCTTCCACCCTGCCCCCAAGCAAATGGGGAGAAGCCTTCGGAGCCTTGGGTCCTCCTGGAGGTGGAGTTCTCTCTGACTCACTCCCAGCTTGAACCGCCTCCACCCTCCCATGGATGGGATGGGATCCCAGCTGTCATTTTGCTCCTGGTACCCACTGTGCAGGCTGGCTCTGCCTGCGGCACCTCAGTGATGGTGAACAGGGCAGTGGCTGCTCAGTGCCCACGATGTGGGGCTGGGTTAGAAGCCTCCACTACTTCCCCTCCCCAAACCAAGTCACAAGAACACTGCCCTAGGGGCTGCGGGGGTCAGAAGAATGAGGGGAGAGAATCTGGACGTTTGGACTTTTGGAGACCACAGGGACAGGACAGTAGTTGAGAGCCTCTCACAAAACCGTGGATAGATGCATGCACGCGTACACACGCGCACACACACGCACACACACACACACACACACTACTCACCAAAGGGACCCTTTCCCCCAAGTTCAAGTATGTCCACTTCTGCCTTGGCCCAAAGCTCTCACCTCTACAAGGCTGCCCCATACATGCAGTCTGAGACATCCAGTTGGGTTTGGCTTTGAAAACAAACCTGGGCCACTTGGAGGGCTTTTGTTGGTCTGCTTGGCCGGAAGCAGGCAGGAAACCTTCTGAGTTCCTCTCCACCCCTGCCCCGGCCCACAGAGCGTAGTGGCCCATGCAAGTCATGGTTAAACTTAGCCTGGCAAAGGGCCAGGGTCACAGGGCTGCAGGTGGTGGGCCCAGACCAATGCGTTACTCAGGCCCTTAACTCTGAGCTTGGCCGGAAGCCCGAGACCCTGGGGGAGAAATCCAAGATGGCCCCTCCCTTCCATGGGTCCCTCATTCCCACGGCCCCCAGACCCCTATAGCACACCCACCACAGTTTAATCCAATAAATGCCACTGAGAGCTGGCTAACAGTGGGACTTCTCTGGCGGTTCAGTGGTTAAGACCCTGTTCTCTCAGTGCAGAGGGCACAGGTTCCATCCCTGGTCAGGGAACTAAAATCCCACATGCCACACAGCGCGGCTGGAAAAAAATAAAAAAAGTTGGCTAATAGTGATACACTAACGTTTATCAAGCCCTCACTAGGATGTGCTGGGCACTGCACACAGCGAGCCCTGTAACCTTCTAGGTGGTGGGTGTCACTCCTGTTTCACAGGTGGGTTAACCATAACCCAGGAGAAGTAATTTTCTAGCCCCACAACTAGAAAAGGCAGAGCTGGGCTGAGAAAGCCTGCTCTGACTGCCTCCGCCAAAGCCCAAGTTCTCTCCACTGTGTTATGTCTACAGAGCACCTACAGTGTGCAAGAAACATGCTGGGTGCCACAGGGCCCACGAAGATGAGCGTGCCATGATCCTCAGCAGTAGAAACACCACAATCCACGTGGGAGGCAGACGGCCACCAAGTACCCTCACAGGACAGAATGAGCAATAGGCTACAACATCGCAGAGAGTTTCATTGCCGTTCTTTTGGGGACCCCTCCTTGTCTGTAGGCCTTCCCTGTGCCCATCTGCTTGGCTCCACATCCATGCCCCTTCCTTCCAGACAATTCTTACAACAAACTGAGACCAGCAGGAGCCTGTGTCCAGCCCCACAACGTGTTCATCAACACCCCCCTCTGCCCTGTCACCCGCCAGCCCCCTCCCGGGGCTGGCTGACCGTGGCCTCAGCAGCGGGGGCGCCCTTCCCAGCAGCCCGGCAGCCCCCCGGGACAGTGGTTCTCCAAATGTGGTCGCGGTTCATCATCACCAATATCACCTGGGGACTTGTTAGACGAGCAAATTTTCAGGTGCCGTCCCAGACCTGCTGATCAGAAATTCCAGGGGCGGGGCCAGCACCTCCAGGTGGTTCTAATGCCCACTCCAGCTTGCGAAACACCCCTTCCCACACCAGGCAGGCCTCCAGGGAGGAGGGGGGTGGGGCTCCAGTGAAACTGCAGCCCAGATCCTGGAGCTCGCCAAGGGTTTGCCCCATGCCCAGACTGTCAGATGCAATTAGCTCTGCTAATTACCACAGCAAAAGTAGCTCAGGCCCTGGCGTCATCTTCAGAGCCAAAAGGAGAGGTGATGCGTCCTTACGAAATGGAATAAGGAGGTGCGCTGATGGCAGGGGAGGGCACTTGTAGCCCAGGCCCCGTTGGGTGACTTGAGTCCCTTTCCCATTGCTTAGGTTCTGGGTGTCCTGAGAAAGAAGGGGCTAAGGGAAACCCAAACCGTTGATAAGTTTGGGCTGAACGCCTCCCGTGTGCTTGGCCTTGTGCTAGAGTTTCACAGTCCTGGCTAATGACATACATGTTGTTTGGGGGAAATAAATCCCCAAATTTAAGCAAGTCAGAGTTTAGAGTGGTACTAATCTAAGCCCCATTTTACCGAGGCGTAACGAGGAGACACACTTGACTGAGAGATGGGTGAAGGTGAAAGTGGTCCAGGCAGGCTGGACATCACGCTGTAGACCCTCACAGGCAGGAGAGGTTTAGTGAAAGGTGATGTTTTCATTAACAGCTGATAGGAAGCTAATTACTCTGCGTGTGTTTTGTCATTTAATTTTCAGAACACCGGTTAGGTAGTTGCAACACCCCTACCTTGGGAAGAGACTGATGGTCAGGGAGGTGCACTGGGTGGCCTCTAAGATTCCCTGGACTGCAGTTTGAGACGGAGTCTGCTCCCCTCTCTGTTCCACCTCCATCCCCCAGGGGCTGATGGGAAACTGAGTGAGCCCTGCCACCTTCCTGGCATCACTGTCAGTGGCAACCACCAAAATCATCAGGTTGACTGTCCCCCAAGTCTCCCAGGCCTTGGAGACACAGGACTGTAAGAAAAGAGAGACTGAGGGGACTTCCTGGAGGTCCAGGGGTTAAGACTCCGCGCTTCCAACGCAGGGGGCGTGGTTTCCATCCCTGGTTGGGGAACTAAGATCCCACATGCCACGCAGACAAAAAAAAAAAAAGAAGGAAAAGAAAAGAGAGGTTGAATGCAGAGCACAGAGTTTGACCCTGAGTCTTGGTTTGGAGTGTGGGCCCCAGGAGCAGTTCGTCTGAGCCCTGGTGAGGCGCCCCTCCTTGGTCCCGCCTGTCTCATCCCCGATTCCACACTTCTCTCTGGCAGAGCCCAGGCCGCGTGCTGGAGTCTGACCAGCTTTCCTGCTGTTCAACAACAACCGCCGTTCAGGCCCAGCTCAGGGACCCCTCCTCCAGGGGACCTGCCCTTCTCCAAACTCCTGCGGGTCAGGCTGCCTTCCTGCTCTTTACTGCGTTGGTTTACCCATGGGTCCCTGCCTTTCCACCCACGGTGCCAGCAAGGGCCCCCTCCAAGCACCAGGCATGAGGCTGGACACCTGCAGGTGCCTAGTGTGTCAGTGGGAGTTGGCTTATCCCATACTTGGGAGGAGATGGCCGGCTGTGCGAGTGATGGGTCTCCACACGCTCCTTCCTCGTTGCCTCAGGGCCAGGGGACAGACAGGCTCGGCACAGAGGGTTCCAGAAGGGCAGCTCTGCAGCCACTGTCTGCCACCCTTACAGGATGGGGCTTCCCTGCTGGAGAGGAGAGAGGCCCAGCAGGGGCAAGGCCAGAGAGCCACTCTCTTCACCTGCGTCCCACACAGTGACGGGGGAGGCAGTTCAGGGGGGTGGGAGCGGGCCGGCCTCAGGCGTGGGCAGAGAGGGAGGGGCGGGCAAGGAGAGGAAGTGAGGAAGGAGGAAGGAAGGGGACCAACAAAAATTAATTGAGCAAGTGGGTAGAAAGGGTGTGGTTCTGGGGCCCCAGGGCCTCCTCTTCTCAGTGCCTTTGCAGTGACCTCCTCCATCACCTTCCACCCCTCCCACTGGGCAGGACCTCTGTCATGGCCTCCAGCCTGTGTCACCTTCCTGGGACCTGCCACCCTCAGGGCCACTGGGCTCCTTCCCTTATCTCCTTTCCCCTTCCTGGGGGCAGGAGTGGCGGTGGGAGACATGCCTGGAGTAGGGGCGTGGAGAGGGGACACTTCCCCACCGCAGATGTGCTTGGCGGCCGACGCCAGACAACTGGGCCGAACAGCCCCTCTCTAGGGGGAGCTACCGTACTGCGGTTCTATGCACCCAAAATGGCATAATCTTTTTTGTTTCCCCCAAGAGAAGCCAGAAATCTGGATTTTATCAAAAATCCCAAGTTTACAATGTCTTCTACTCTTTCAAAAATTCTTTAAAACTCATGTGAGCCAAATAAAATATGTCAGTGGGCCACCCAGAGCCTGCTGCCCCTCACCCACCTCCTCTCCCTGCCCACTGCTGCCCCCCACTCCCCACCAAGCATCCCTCAAGGCAGCCCGTGACCCCGGGGCTCGCCTCACTCTTCCCCCTCATACCACCACCTGCTAGCACCTCTGCATCCAGGACTCCCCAAAATACCCCCCGGCTTGACTTTTCACCCCAAGTCCAGGGCTGACTCTATCCCAGTGTCTCCCAGTCGGCCCTGGCAGCCACCCTCAGAATAATCCTAACCAGCCTGTGCTAGGGGCTTATACGTGCCTTCCCCACAGCCTCTCTAGGGACTGGAAGGAAAGAGAGAGACCATGTGGCCTAATGGGTGTGCACCAAGGCCTGTGGTCCCTAGCACTGAGAGCTGGACCCCCACCAGCCCTCCCTAACCTGGGGAAACCCCAAGGGTCAAGACTGGGCCCTGATGGAGGTTGGGGAGCAGGGCAGAATGAGGGGGAGAGCACAGACCCCGCCCCCATGCCAGAGAGGTGGACCTACTGATGGGCCCGTGGGAAAGTGCACACTGCGAGGAGAGTGGCCTTTCCACTGACATGAGCTCTGCTGTCGCCGCACATGGCCACACTGGCCAGACTCACAGAGGATGCCCAGTCATACCCGCCAAAGTGTGAGGTTTCCTTGAGGCCCACTCTCGGAAGAGGGAGGCGTTTCCAAAAAAGTCACCAGGATGCCAAACCCATCCTCTGGACTGGGGTCATGCAGCCAGCCAGCCCAGGTGCAGGAAGGACAGTGGGCTGGACTCCAGCCACGTGGGTGGGAGAGCCCACATCCTTCCTGTTTCCGCTCCTCTATCATAGCCCATGCATGTCCCTTGGTGGGCAAGGGATGGAAAAGGCAGGGAAGCCATCAATCTCCCAGGAAGGACAGGGCATCCTTCCTCCAAGCCATGCTGCCTGACTTCCCCACAGCAGAGGCCCTGACCCACAGGGAGTCATGGAAAATCACAGCATCTTAGGACAGACAGACAGACTGCGGCCTGGGGTCTCAGAGGCTAAGGGATGACAAGGAGGCCTGCAGGTCACAGAGATAAGGAAAGGCTCCCCTGGCAGCCCTGAGTCAGGGCCCACACCTCCCCCCCTTTCATCCATATTCCCCAGGGCTCCTCTGGCAGTCACTGCAGTGGGTCGAATGGCAGCCCTCGAAAAGACAAGCCCATGTGCTAATACTTGGACCCTGTGGATGGGACTTTATTTGGAAGAAGGATCTTTACGGATGTAGTTAAATGAAGGCTCTTGAGATGAGACAGTTCTGGATTACCCTAAATTCAATGACAAGTGTCCTTATAAAGAGACAGAAAAGGAGAGAACAGACAAAGAGGAGAAGGTGATGGAAGACAGAGGCAGAGGATGGAGTGATACTCCACAGCCCAGGAAGGTCTGGAGCCACAGGAAGCTGGGACAGGCAAGAGAGGATTCTTCCTTAGAGCGTTTGGAGGGAGTGTGGTCCTTCGAGTACGCTGATTTCAGACTTTTGGCCTCCCGAGCTATGAGATAGTAGATTCCTATTGTTTTAAGGCACCGCGTTTGTGGTCTTTGGTTATGGCAGTCCCAGGAGGCCAATGCAGTCTCAAAGCACAATGTACCCCCCTCCCCTCCCAGTTTGGCCACTGACATTCCCATTTCTGCTGGGCACCTCCAACATCCCCAGCTGCCGCAGCCATCGCTGTGCACCAAAGCCTGGGGCTTCCACGCCAATGGGACTCTCCCTTCTGGCCTGGTGTGGTCCTTTGGAATCAGCTCCTCTAAGCTCTCCCTAATTCCCAGACACCTCAGGTAGCCCTGGCCCTGGAGGTCTCCCTGCCCCACTTCAGGGAGTTCTTGTGTGCATGAGACACAGGCCTGAGCTTTAGTTCAGTCTGATGTTCAGGGCCTGGTCTCAACCAGCCTCAGGGGACCTCTCAGGTCACTCCCCTCCTGCCCAGGCCGCTTCAGATTATCTACTGTCTTCTGAACACCTCCTAGACTTACTTTCCCACCATTCCCTGCAATGTCCACGCCTAACCCTACCCAATGGTCCTCACAGCCAGCCCATTTCAGAAACTGCTGCCAAGATTCTTCCAGATCCCTCCCTCCCCCAACTTCTGAGACAAATCCTTTCTTGAAAGGGGTAGAAGAACAAGGGGAGGGAGATGGCCTATTTATTAAGCCCCTCTGAGTGCAGGCTGGTGTCTGGTGCCTCGTGTAGATGGTGTCTCCATAGATGCGCCCCTAGCAGGGACCCAACAAACACTTGCTCCTCAAGCCTTTATTCTTAGCTCATTTCACCTGTGCAGCAGCCCCATTTCCCAGGCAGGAGCCCGAGGCGATGAGAGGTTGAGCAATTGCTCAAGGTCACACATGTAGGAAGAGAGCAGAGGAGAGCCAGACACCATGCCAGGCCCAAGGCTCCAGACCCTGCTGTCTGCCCGGTGGACCCCAGGCTATTCTTTCATCACAGCAAGCTGCTTGCCTGAGATCTGGTCTTATCCCACTGCCTTCCTTGGTTGGGCTCCTCTTGGGTCAAGGTGGGCCTGTTTGCCTTGACGCTCTGCAGAGCGCCTGGCAGAGACCAAATGCAGGGCTGCCTGCTTAGTGTGCTAAGGACAGGGCGGGCGACCTTGGGGACCCGCCAGCTCACACACTGCACATGGGAGACACCCGCTTTCTAAAGACGGCCTCTATAAACACTTCCATTCTTAGGAAGGATGCATTTCCTACAGCAAGCGTGCACCCAAGGGCCTCCCTTGACCCCCAATTCCCTCATCAGGTTTCTAGACCTGAAGTCACAGGGTGCGTTTTAACAATACGAGCGCAGGGCTAACCATTTCCCACAGCGAAGCAGCCCTCACGACTGTCAGACGTTGGCGTGGCTTGAACTAGTGTTTCTTGTAAGTTCCCCTCTGCCCATGGGCCCCATGTCACTCACAAGAGCGGTTGCCCAGAGGGAAGAGGCACACCCACCTCAGGGCAGCCAGGCCAGGGCTCCCAAACTTGTCCGCTGTCTCGCCCTTCACCCTGCGTTTTCTACACCCCAGGCCTCCAAGCACAGCAGCAAATACTCAGGACAAACCCCACTTTTGCCACGGGGCAGGGAGGGCAGTCTGCAGCAGGGGACGGGGGAAGCAGGCTCCCGACGCGCCGCCGGCAAACTCGCGGGCTTAGGGGAGGGACTTAGGGGGTGGAGCAGGAAGCCGAGAGTAAATACGAAGGACAACAAAGGGAAGACAGGGCCCTCGCTCGGCCACCCGCTCAGAGCTCAGCTGGGGATGGATGGGATCAAATAGCCTGTCGGTGCCCAGCAGCCTCCTTCCCTGTGAGCCCTGGATGGGAACAAACAGAGCCCAGCTCAGGAAAACACCCCGGCGTCTCCGGCATGGGCGTGGGGGGATGGGCCCCGGGGGCTTTTCTGTGGCCACAGAACAGCCAGGTCCCCCACTCCCTCCCTCCCCACCCAGTGCCTCTTACTCCTGTTACTCACGTGCTGGCTTAGAGGGATGCTGGCCCCTACACGGTGAAGTCCCAGGCTGCGTTCCCACCCTGGTCCCTGAGGCTTGGGTGTACCTGACACAATGCCTGGGCCCCAGCTGGGCTGAGAGAGGGGGAGAGAGATGGGGAAGAAGGGAAGTGCTCTGGGCCTCCTGCACACACACACACACACACACACACACGAGTCATGCTCTGTGACTGCAAAGATCTAAAGACCCCTTTCATCTTAATAAAGGGGAACAGCAAGAGACACAAAGGCAAGTGGGAGGCCAACACAGCTGTAAAAAACTTAAGAGTTGTGTCTGGCCTCTTGGCTGTGCTCTCTGCTCCAGGGACCTGGGCTGAAAACAAAGCAGGCAGCCTGCCTGTCCTCCCTCCAGAACTGCATCGGTCCTCGGAGCAAACCAGTCCTCCTCCGCCAGGGGAAGCTGCGGGCCTAGGCTGTAAGGCCAGGAACTGTCAGAAAAATGACCCCCAGAATCATCTATGAACACAGTCACCCTCCCTGTAAACTACACAAAACAACGACCTACAACCACGTGGTTTTCCAGCCACAGGGATGGAGTGATGAGGTTGTGAGGATGCCCATGCTCTGTCCTGGCTTCTGCTCGAGGCTGCACATGGCACACAGTAGGTGTCCCAGAACCAACACACAGGTCAGGCTGGTGTAGGGCGCAAGCAGCCACTGATACTGCTGAGTTCACCTGGACATATTATACTCCCCTCCCAAGGCCGCCCAGAAAGAAATAGCTCAAAGCTCTTCAGCCCAGAAGAGCTTAACACTTTGTAGAGGCTTAGTAGCAAAGGGGCCAAACTCTGGAATCAGAGGCCCAGAATTGAATCCTGGTTCTCCCACCTGCTGTGACAATAGCACCTACTTCATGGCATGGCAGTCACATGGTCGTGCTCTGTAAAGGACATTGTTATTGGCATTGGTATTGGTGACAAGGCCAGGTCTCTGTTTTGATTTGTTAAATCCTGCCGGGTGCATCTTAGGGACTCCTCTGGGCAGAGGGGGGTGGCCTGTATCCCTGCAGCAACTCCAGAAGACTGGGGACAGGGTGAAGTTGTCTCCTCTACCTCCCCGTTTTCTTCTAAAGGCCCCCAGGGGCTGCCACAGAGGGAGAGCAGGAAGTTTGGCACCTGGGAAGTTCACAGCTCCCTCCTGCCCATCTGGCAGCGACACTGAAAGCTCCTCTACCGCAGGTAGAAGGAGAAACCAGTGTTGGTCTCTGATGGCTGGCATTAAAGGTGCAGGCGCTCCATGGATGCTTGCTTGCTTGCTTGCTGAATGAATGAATGAAGTCAGGACTGGGAAAAGAACCTCACTGCCTTTACTCCCAGGAGCAGGAATTTGAGATGGGAATGGAGTAGGGCATCCTGGATGAAGTAACTTCTAAGTTTTTTTTCTGGGAGGCACCCTGCCGTTAGAAAAGCAAAGCACTAACAGTGGTAAACGACTCGGGAAATGTGAGCAAAAACCCAGACACACCCCTGGAGACAGACCACAGCCACTTTAGCTCTGGACAGCCTTCAGCTAATTGCAGGCTGACTGATTCACCACCAGCGCTGACCACCATAATGACCCAGGAATGAACTCTGACACAAGTTATCTGACCCCCAGCTGCATCTCTCCTTGACACCCACATCCTCGCTTGAGACCCTTGTAGAAATGGACGATAAATGGAGGATGACAGGGTTTGATGCAAATCAGGTAAGAGAAGAAGCAGAGGAGCAACCCTTGGTAGAGTGACGAGCAACTCCCCCTTTCTGGAGAATACCAGACGAGCCGCATGGCCCTGACACCCAGGGGAAGGTTTAGTAAATAGCAACCAATGCACTACGTTTATTGAGATTTAAACACTGTGCAAAATGCTTTACATTGCTGTGTCATCCTCACAATAAACCTCTGAAGGAGTCACTATTCTCATAAGGAAACTGAGGCACAGAGAGGGGAGGCCATCCACGCAACATCACAGAGCCAGGATTTGAACCCAGGACTGCCCAACTTTCAAGCCTCCGATCTTCCCATGACACCATGTTGCTCAGTGACCCGTGAAACATCAGTCATGCACCTGTGGGCTTTCCTTCCCTGCACTGTTTAGGGAAAAGCAGGTGACAATTTAGGTGAAATATGGGCATGAAGCAGGGAGTCAAACTTAATGAACCTATGATGTTCCTTCCACCCAGAGATTCTGGGAGTGTGGCCTGGGATATCGGAGATGGCTTTTCCTGGGGAAGCCTCCTCTGCAGTGGATTAGGAAAAAGGAGTGAGGTCTCTTCTAACCCTGGGTGGTGGGTTTGGGGGTGAGGCATCAGGAGGAAGAGGCATGGATGCATGGGGGCCTCCAGGGCAGCACACGGGGGTGGGACCCAGGCATCCCCACTCTCTTCCCCTCCAGCCCAGGCATGCCTGCCTCCTCAGTGACTCTGAAACAAAGTCTCAGCAAACAAAGGACCTTTTCAAGAACTCCAGGCAGGTCCCCTGACTGCTACTAAGAAGGCTATTGAAACAGGTTCCTAGGAGCACGTGGCTTTGCACCAACCAGCAGGGCCAAAATGATAACGCCCTCCCTTTGGTTTGATGCAGGTTGGTAGGAGACTCTCCTGCATCTGCTGCAGGAAAATAACCTGGAGGGAGAAAGTCCGGTTGGGCTTCAAGCGGAGCCCCTCCTCCTGGGCAGCAGAGTGCCCCATTGTGTTATTCACCTGGAAGTGAGCCAGTTAAACGTTGTGGGCTTTGAATTTTTTTCTTGGGACTTCCATCAGAGGATCTCAAAGTGCTCTGAATATGACCTGGTACTGGCCATTACTGTCCCCATTAAACAGACAGGGAAACTGAGCCCTGTCTGTCAATATCACAGAGCAGGAGGGGACCTGGGGTTGGTGTTCTGCCTGTTGTCTTCTCACCTTTGACACTCAGACTTTGTGGGATTCTGTCCTTAGGCAGGACACTGTGAACACGGCTGTCCTCTCTAACACCACTCACCAAATCTCTGGTACATCTCAAATACCCTCAAATTCCTACATAAACTGCTGGGGAGGAAGGGATTCCACAGGTCTCATTTAGCCCACCTAGAATCCCACAGGGAATGCCAGAGCTGGGTGAGAGGTGGACTCTGAGACTTTGCTTCTATTTCCAGCTGGTACCTATGCCTGAGGCAGTGGATTCCGGACATTCCTCCTCTGAGTGCATTTGATCCGCAAGCTCTGAGGCCACAGGAGCCCCAGCAAGGGCCCTGGCACATCGTAGGTGCACAATAAGTAGATACTCGCTCCATCAATGAATGAAGGTTCTCTCTTAAGTCAGCCCCCACAGGAAGGACGTGGGCAGCCTTGTTTCTCACTTTCCTTTGGGGGAGTGGGGGTTGGTGAAGAAGGGAAAGCACCTCTCTGATCTCCCCATCACTGCTCTGGCCCGCTCTTGCCCTACGCCCTTCACGGATTGATTCAGGCTGTAGAAGGGAGACCCAGAGCCATGGAAGCCACCAGAAGCCCCTCAGGAGTCATGCTTTTGCCCCAGTTGCAGTTCAGAGAACTAAACACGATAGCATGCTGACAGCTGTGCTCTGCTCCCTCGGGGCAAATCCAAGGCCTTCCACCAACTGGCTCACAGCCCAGACCTGTGGCCTGCAGCCCCGCCCTCTTCCCCTGGCCCATCCTCTAAGAAACATACCTGTGGATGTAAGGCCTTCTGAGCTCCTTCCCTCCTCAACGTGCCTTACAGTTGGGTGGCTCCTGTTCCCCGCCCCCCCAGCCTGACCTAAGGTGGAGGTGTTGCCTTGGGCAACAGTGATATCACCTGTGTGGTATTCCATTCTGCTGATGTCATGGGGTGGGCCATGTGGATGGAGGGGGATGCGCTTTCTACAGGAAAACGTCACAGGTCCCAAACTGCTCAGGAGGATCCTATACACCTCTTGGGCACAACTAAATGATGCTCTTCCTGTCCCAGAAAACGTTCTCACCTTTCTCTCCCCTCTGGATGCCTGTTTAGGCCATGCCTCAAACCTGACTTTCCCTCTTCAAGTGTCAGTCAAAAGGTTGGGATGGGCAGCTTTATCCTCAGCTCTGAATGAACCCCACGCAAGGGCACCAATGATCTCCTTCTTACCATCTGGGATAATCTGGGTCCCTGTGGCCTTGCCGTTTGCCCAGACCTCAGAGGAGGGAGCAGTGGCACTAATGGGGGAAGTGAGGGTCCCAATCTGGCAGAGAATGTAGATCCCCCATTGACCTCTACTGTCTTTAAAAGCTCATACGAGCCAGATACTGGTGTGCACCAGGCACTGTGCTCAGTGTTTGTAAGCAGGCCCTAGGAGGGGTTATCCACATTTTACCCATGACAGGGCTGAGGCTTGGAGTACTCAACACACTTGCCCAACTCCTGAGCAGTGGAGCCAGGACTGGACCCAAGCCTTCCCTACTCCAAAGCCCATGTGAGTCATACCTCCTTGGCTCTGTGGCACCTGGAGGCTGTGGCTTTCTAAAGATGAGCCACGAGGGGGCCTGGACAGAGACCAAGGAGAGCCCTTTAAATCCAAAGAGGCCAGCTGGGCAGGCCAGGTGGCTAAGGCAGCCAAAGCAAAGCACTTAGGACTGCTTCACCACGCCCATGCTCACACGGGGGCTGCAGTAAGTGGCCAGCCCTGGGCCTTCCACTTCTTGAGCATCCGTGTTGACTAGGGACCATGTTTCTTTGCTCTGCTTGACTTCTTGTTGACCCATCCAGGTCACCTGACCACCCCCTTGATTTGCGTGCAGCATTTACCCCTGTGGCCTGAACCTACAACCCTGAAATTTTATAGTAGTTATTTAACTTATGCAAAAGCAACTCAATGTAGTCGGGAGCTAATGCTTAGAAAAGCACTAAATGAAATAAGTAAATAAAATAAAAACTGCTAAATTATGAAAGAGGACAGGGAGAAATCCTACCGGTACACTGCCTTTGAGGGACTGGCCAAGGAGATACACATAGCATACAGGAGTGCTAGTCTACCTGGCAGGTATCTCTCCACTGGTGAGGGAGCCACAGAAGTGAACAGAGCCCATGCTATTGGACCATCACTCCCCCTGCCCTCTCCCTCCCCTGATCTGAATCCAGCTTTGCCGAGCAGAAGCTGCCTTCTGATCTTTGGTTTCCCATGTGCCTTGCCCAGGACGCAAGAAGCAGGTATCATTCAGGCTGCACGATAGTCACAAAGTCTCCTTGCAAGTTAATACACTAGCAATTTTATTTGTACACTCACTTCGGGGAGCTCTCTTGAGATGACTTAGCAGCCCAAGTCCAAACCGTTCTGAAAACTGTGGAGATGGGGTTTCTAGAGGGCACAGCTAAGAGCCAGATTCTGGGACAGGTGACATGACTGCAGGTAAACACCACCCTTCTGGGAAATCAGCTAGGCACCAGCCGACCCTTTCCAGGAGACATCGTGACTTTCCCATTAGCTGAGAAGCCTATTTTGTTTAAAATATAGACAGTACGTAGTAAAACCCTCTGTTGCACCTAATTAAGTGCTGAAATGTATAGTGTGAAAAATAAATGACCATATATATGGAGCTGTGAAATGGAGTTTTGGAAAGTCTTCCTGGACGAGCTTGGGAAGGGCGTTTGCACGTGAACGGCACCGGACGGGGATGGGGCCTGTGGGGCTTGGAAGTGTCAGGACAGCGTGTTCAGATACTTCTCCCATCGTCCACTCCGACAGGCGTTCTCTGCCTAGCTCAGGGGGCCTGCGTGGTGCCTTTCGTCTGCACCACACCCAGGCAGCACGTACTCATCACCCTCATGCCAGGCCCCAAACTGGATTTGCGACCTCATACTGCCTAGCGATTAAGAAGGAAAGCCTTCTGAGGCTTGGGCCAGGCCACTCCATCAGCCCCCGAGGCCAGGCCTGCCTCTTTCTTTCCTTTCTTTTGGCTGCCAGGTGAGTTTTACGTCTTTTTTCCATCTGAGCTGAGAGCAGGTACTACTTCCTTTGACAAAGAAAAAGAGCAACCGCCCTTCTCTCTTTTTCATGAGGGCCCCCCAACCAAACTAGCTTTTGAAGCTTAACCTGCTTCTTGCTCTGTGAATGCTCAGTGACTGGAACATTCTGAATACTTTACTTCTCTGTGCCTTAGTTTCCTTGACTATAAAATGGGGATACCAATACCTATGTCACTGGGCTACTGAGAAGATTAAATGAGTTAATACAGACAAAGTGGTTTTGGAAAAAAAAAGCCTGGCAAATGGTAAGCCCTCACTAATTGCTGGTTATCAGGGCTGCTGTGTACAGTTGTATGGGTGGTACACTGCTCAAGAACACCCGGCTGCGGGGTGGTGAGGATGAATCCAGCTCGCATGCTGCCTGCCCAGCTATGTAACTTGGCTCTGTCCACCCAGATGAGGCCCCTTTTTCTAAATGGCACCAGGGTGACATCCTCTTGCCAAGAGGAAGCACCTTATTCTAATTCATGCAAGGGATGGAAGAGGCTTGCAGCAGCCTTGGAGGTTATTATTATCAGCTCTCGGCACTCTCATGGCTATGTCCCCCTTCGCAGCAAGACAAGATTAGCCCCAGCCACAAGTACGGTTCTGCTCCTCAGGTGCCCAGCACACCTGGAGCACTTGCCCCTCCCTCAGGACGCTCGGGGGGTAAAGCCTTCCCCAGGATCCCCCAGGGGCTGCCCTCCTATTGAGGGGACTCTGCACCCCAAACATGGAGCCACGGTGTCTTGGACTCTGAGGGGACCTTCTTCGTAATTGTTGATGGTCACGTGTCTGCTGACATGATGGCAGCACCTTACCTACTGAGGAGCTCTAGTTGTCGGCAAGTTCCCCCTTACTTCTAAGTAAATAAGATCTGCCTCCTGCTTCTCCCACCCAGTGAGTCTCTGAGGCCAGAAAGAGCAAGTCTCCTCTTCTCAAGTGACAATGTTGGAGATTCCTGAAGGCCAGAGCCCAGTCCCCCTAGGCTTCTCAAACCTGGGGGAAATACTGCCAGTTCATTCCCTTCTCCCTCACAAGAAGCACCTTCCAGACCCTCCATGGCATTCCATCCTCTCTCCTGCGGACAAGTGACAACAGGGCTGTGCACTCCAGACCCCCACCCAGATGTGCACCCTTTCCCTCAGACAGAATCCCCCATCTTCTTTCTCTTTATTGACCCCAGGGGGTCCAAGAAGGAAAAAATACAAAACCAGGTTCCTCCCAGATGACACCTTCTCAGGTGGGCAATTTTGCCAGAGGTCTCTACCAGAAGTTCCTCCCCTTTCTTGCCCTCAGATAAAAAGTTCACCCACACATCCTCATCTTCGTTTCCCTCATGGGCACTGCAGGAGCCAGGAGGTGTTCTTGGTAAGGTGACAACTTCTGGGCTGATGGCATGAGGATAAAAGTTCAGATCCTTGCCACCCGAAAGCTGGAGCTTGAAACTGCTGCATCTTTGAAAATTGCGGAGCTAGAGGATGGCACTTGAACAAAAGCCTTTCCAGTGGAGAGTCAGTCTAACCACTTTATGGTTACCCACAGTGGAAAATATGAGGGCAGAATGGCCGAGAGCAGCAGCACACACAGGGAATTAGCAAACAATGAAAGCCACTTAGGCACGTAGGCTGGAATGAGGATTCAAAAGCACAGCCTACTGCGTTATTAATAAGAGGTGAATGGCAGCAATTCTACCTGTCTACCAGGCCATTGTCCAGGCTGACTTGGACCTGTGACTGCACCCAGCACAGATGTACTTTACCTGGCAGCCTCTCCGGGGTAGAACTGGTTTGTAAAAGGGAAGGGCCCTGGGTCAAACCCAAAAGAGGAACAAAGAAAAAAAGAACAGGACTCTGAAACCGATTTAGATCCAAAAGGATAGGGTCCAGGATCTGCCAGTGGCTGGTACTCTTCTAGTTTTGTTTTTTTTTTGGGGGGGGGGAGGGGAGGGAGGGGTGGTGCTCATACCAGTCAGAGGAGCAAAAGTCAAAGCGTGGTCCCTGAAAGGTTCAGTAAAATATTTTCCCTTTCTGGGAGGCAGCATTTTTGTTTTTAAAGAGAAAGAGCATTTTGAATGGGAAGCCCAGCCCTGGGGAGTCTGAGTCCCTCCACCCGGCAGCCAGGAAGTTGGAAACTCTGGGAAGGGGTCTGGGGATGCTATCAGAGGTCAGGTGGCAGACTAGCTGCAGCACCAAGAGAAAGTTCTGCACGGCGTGGGGTCTCTTCCACTAATAGGCCCGAAAGAGGAAGCGGCGGGGGCTTTAATCGGCTCCAGCAACCTCATAGCTTCACTACGTTAAACCGAGAAAAAACAAGCTTCACACCTACTCTTCCAGGAAGAGAAGGAAGGAGGGAAGGGAGCGAAGGAGCAGGACGACTCGACCACTCACTCTTTCAGCTCTAGCACTCTGCTCGCAAGGTCGAAAGTAACGGATCTTCGGGGCGGTAGACACAGCAACTTGGTCCCGCTTCCGGCACCGCGGCTCGGTGCGCGCGAAGGAGGAGCTGCCAGCTGCGCGGGGCTGCAACGAAGCGCCCACTGGGGTCTCCGCGGCCCGGGAGAGGCCCGAGCGGAGAGGCTGGGACGCAGGACCCCGCGCGGCGCGAGGAGGGAGAGGACAGCATCCCCGCTTTTGCTCGTAACCGGGTTCCCCAAGTCAGCCCAGACCTGGGAGGGCCGGGCGGGAACCCCGCTCCAATCCTCCTCCATCTCCGGCGCAGCTCCGCCTGGTCCCTCTTCTTCCTTCCAGCACTCGAGATGCCCGGGGAAGACGCAGAGCCTCGCGGCCGCGGGCCCAGTACTTACGTTCAGCTTTGGTCCCCGCTCTCCGGCTCCGGAGAGACCCGGCTGCGCTCGCGGGTCCCGGGAGCCCCGAATCCGCTGTCTGGCGGCGGCGGCGGCTGCGGCTGAGCGTCCGGCCCGGTAATTAGAGGGACGGCCACGGCGATACCCCGGCCGGCTCCCGCCTTCTGGCCCCCATCAACAGGCTCTAAAGGGCTTCAGACTTACTCATTTCCTGGATGTCAAAGAAACTTTTCCTCCTTATAAGAACAAAACACCCGCCTCTACTCCCGACCGCGGAGGCTCCTTAAGGTGGACCATGAGGGTTAGGAGGGGCTGGACCCAGGGTCCGCCGCGGAGGTCTGCCCATCGACCACCCCAGAAACTGCAGAGGGGGCAGCAGAACTGGAGGGTGATCGGGCGAGACGGAATCTGGCCACTGGAGTAATCTAGGGCGAATGGACAGGGAATCGGGGGAAGGCGCCCTTAAAAGTCGTTCTGGGCCGGCGGAAAGGAAGGGGTTAAGTTCCAGCACGCCTACAAGCGTTTTCCGCGGCGCGTTTTACAAGCTGTGGAATTCCAGGGGCCACCTATTTTGTTCTCTGGAGGGAAATATAAATCGAGACACAACGCCGGCCCTTTTCTCTTTTGCCGCTTGAGTGGATTAAAATAACTCACCAAATGCTATGATAAATGAATGCATCGTTATCTTTTCCTGAGTAACCAGGCACAAAGGAGAGTCATGACTAAATGCTTTTATCTATAGAGGGCGCTTTACTGTCTGAAGCCTGTTTACAGTTGGGATGTTAGACCCCTATTTTAGACCCGAGGAACAAGGCCAGGAGGGACAGCAGCACCCTGGTCATACTTGATGGGTTATGAAATCCATAACCTATTATCTTCTCTTTGTGACCTGGCCAAATTCCACAGCTAGTAAAAGTGGCTGGGAAGGGCTTGAATAAATCCTACCTAGCGGGAATCAAACGGCATTGAGGGTACATTGGGGGCAATTATGAGAACACACTGTCCGAATGATTATCACCATTGCCACTGCAGTTTGGTTTTAGATCACCTTCTTCCTCTCCTCGGCAAGCCAGCCAAATAGCTTTAACAGTCGCCTGGAAGACATTAGGCTGAGTCTGAAAGATAAACAGGCAATGAGAACAAGTTCTAAAAATAGACCCCCTGGCCCTTGGCCCAGGTTACTCTTGTTTTCAAGCTTCTGCAGCTGCGCACAGCTCTTTCCTTACATCAGGGACAGTTATGGCAGAGTTTTGGGGGCTGGTGGGGAGGGGTAGGGAATAGGGTGATCTGGGCAAACATTCTTGAAAGGGCGATGTATTTCCAAAACGTCTGCTAGTTGGATAGGTGGGGTATTCACCCACCTACCCCAAAGCAGGTGGGGGAAATACCTGGGAGGTGGGGACCCTGGACTGAGCACCATTAGCATGCCTAAAAGTCAGGGTTATGCATGGTGGAACGCCAAGGTTCGTGCTTGAATGCCCTCTGGGATTGTCCTGTGTGCAAAGTTGTTTTAGCATTTTCTAACTGGCTGTGTATATTTGCTTATACAAGCAACATCTATTACTTTTGTTTTTCTTTCATACCTGGTGATTTCACTCTCCATGACCTGATGGTCAGCTTCAGCTCCACTCTGTTCTCAGCACAAGGTCCACTGTCCTAACCAGGCCCATGGCCGTTCATGAACTGGCCCCTACTTATCTCCTCAAGCGCGTATCTCATTCCATTTTCCACACCAAACTTCTTGTAGTTCTTGGAACTTGTGCTTCTCAGAATGTGATATGAGGTTTGTTTTCCCCCCTTGGATGTTCACATGGGCTCTATCTTCCTGCCTGCAACCTTCACCCCACCTCTTCATCCAACCTGTCACCCCTGATGCACACACATTTTCTTTGCCTGGCTAATGTGTGCTCAGTCTTAAGGTCTGCTGAATAGGTGATTTCTCCTCTAGGAAGTCTTCCTTGAACCCGCACTCCTGATTTAGACACACACCCCCCACCTGCCAAGCACCCTGTGCTTATTCTAGAAAGGGTTTTTCTTGTTTGTTTGTTTTTGTTTTGTTTTGTTTTGTTTTTGCGGTACGCAGGCCTCTCACTGTTGTGGCTTCTCCCGTTGTGGAGCACAGGCTCCGGACACGCAGGCTCAGTGGCCATGGCTCACGGGTCCAGCCGCTCCGTGGCACGTGGGATCTTCCCAGACCAGGGTACGAACCCATGTCCCCTGCATCGGCAGGCGAACTCTCAACCACTGTGCCACCAGGGAAGCCCTAGAAAGGGTTTTTAAAAGATAGGAAAGTACAAAGATTCAACTTCTGGGAACATGAAGGGAATTCAGGGAACCTCTGCTGAACACAGAAATGCTGAAAAAAAAATCAACAATTGAAAGAAAGAAAGGGGGATAGCTAGGTGTGAGACAGGAAGAAGGAACTCAAAGACAAATAGGGGTATTTGACATGAATATAAACACAAATGGCTGAGGACTGGGGTTGGTACCAACTCAAGCCCTGTATTCTAGAAAAGCAGAGATCTGAACTTGAGACCCCTGCCTAAAGCCGACACCCTGGGAAGGATCTTAGGAGTGCCACAGCAAGGAAGTTTGTGGTTTGTCTGGGGGCTTTGAATGAATTAAAAAATGTGTGCTGTAGGAACCGAAACCACTAGTCTGCCTCTGTCATGCTTAGGTGTGAGGTCCCAATCTATATTACCCATGTGTCCAGGGAATCCTGAAGTCAAGAAAGAATATAAAAGCTGGTTCCAAAGTGAGGAATCCCCTCAGTCCTGTCAGAAGCAGATGCAAAGCACAGTTGTTTTTTCTGATCTCTAACAGATAAAACAACTTGCATTGGAGATGAGTTTATAATAAGAATTAAACACCCAACTAGGCAATGAACCACATGCGGGACTGGATCAGTAATAAACAGGAGATTAGCCCCTTAAGAACTTGAGGCAGTAGAACAATTTGAAAAAGACTGTAAAATAGTTACCTTCAACATAATTACAGAGACAGAATGATAGAACATAGCACTATGAAAAAATAGGCAAATTTGAAAAAGTACGAATACACTATGTAGAAATAAAAAGTTTAGTGATTTACATTTAAAAAACCCTCAATGGGTGGAATTCTTTTTTTCTTAAGTCAGTAGTAATATATCAGTCAAAAATACAATAAAAATAACTCATTAAAAAGGGGAAAATAAAGTAACACACTAATCTCATTTATGAATATAGTTTTCGCAATCCTAAATAAAATATTGACACAGAATCACAGTAGCACATCAGAAGAATATTACATCACAAATAGATCAAAAAAGAAAAACTGAGATATCATCACCATAGATTAGAGCTATTAGAAAAAATTCATCATACAAATATAGATCAACACTTCTGTAGTATGATAAAAGTGAAGAGAGAAATTCAGTTCCAAAGCCAATATCATGCTCAATAGGAAAATACTAGAAGGCTTCATGTTAAAATTAGTGCAAGATAAGAATGTCCTCTTTTACCCCCACCCCTCTTCTTTTCAGATTTATCAATTCGGAATGTGTTAGGTTGCAAGGAATAGAATACCTGACTATAATTTTATGTGTGTCTAAGCCTACAAGAAATTAAACAAATAGGACTTTATTTTCCTCAGAGGAGAAGTCTATATATAGGCTGCTTTAGTTCAATGCCTTCATAGTTTCAGGGCTGGTCAAAGGTTATGCATATTTACTCTTTTGCTATTTATGGCAAAATTGTCCTCCAGAGAAGTTTCACCAATTTAGACTCTCATAAGTGCATGAGAATGCTTATTTCCCCACATCCTTTTCTGCATTGGCTGTTTCCTAACTTTAATTAGTTTGCTTCTTTTATAGGTGAAAAAAGATATCTCAATGTCTTGATGTGCATTTCTTTAATTATCAGTACAAATGAGGCCGAACAGAACATTATTACTGACCATTTTTATTTATTTGTAAATAATCAGTAATAACTTCACCTATTTTTCTGTTGGCTTCTTGTGTGTGTGTGTGTGTGTGTGTGTGTGTGTGAAAGTAAATGGAATTTTTTTTCATGATCTTTGGTGCTAGACGTGACTTCAAATTCCACAGTGAAAGGTGACTTGTGACCAACGCCAGACCAACTGCAGGACAGCCTCACAGTGTACTTCACAGTCAGGAATGTTGGAAACAAAAAAACCAAACAAACATGGGGACAGATTTCCTGTTCACCCCAGCTGTGGTTATCCCAGTATATGGAATAAAATACATGGCAATGGGAGAGACAGGAAGCCAATGCTGGTCATGAAGGGTCTGATGGATGGAAAAAAAGAGCATTTCCCTTAATTTGGTCAATCCCTCACCATCCTGAATTCACCTTTGCATGCAATTTAGAGAGATAATAACAAGTTGGCTTATGGGGTTTTATCTTTGGAACAGGCTGCTTTGCTGAGACCTCAAAGGTGTCCATTTTACAGGATGGATGATTTGCATTTGGCTATTTCTTTCCTCCAGGTTTGTGTTGGGAAACCACCTCCCACCCCTTCTTGGAATGTTGGTGCCAGCAAGGCCTTTGGAGACTTTTTACCAACAAAAATGAAACCCACAGAAGTTAGGTCACATACTCAAGTTCACATTATTGGTTAGTGACAGCATAATAATAGCTAAAACCTATACTACGTGTTAGGTATTGCTCTAAGCCCTTTACATACGACAATTTGTTTAATTCTCATAATAACCCCATGTAATAGGATCATTAGCATTCCCATTTAACAGGTAAAGAAACTGAGGCCCAGAGAGGTGAAGTAACTTGCCCAAGGTCACACAGTTAATAAGCGGCAGAGTCAGGATTTGAACCAGGAACTTTGGCTCCAGAATCTTGCCTTCAACTACTATGCTATGTTGAAGTAAATCCCCTTCAAATGTACAAATACACTGAATTTCCCCAACAATGAGATTATAATAGTTAGAACATTTTTCAAACTTCTTTGAAAATACGTTCTACCCCAGAACCCAATATACTCTCACATACAAGTACATTGTAAGTGAAACAATCCTTAGAAACAATCCTTATGCTTACTACATGTGATAGACCTTGGCGTATTCCCTCTTCTTTTTCTCTTTGCATCTCTTATCCTTTTTGGAAAAAAAAACGCAGGCCACAACTTACTCATGAGTCATGATCCACAATTTGAAAAATATTCTTCTTTAAACTACTCTTCTAGTTTACATCTCTGTTATGAAAGCTGTTAGTGGTTTGTACTTGCTAAGTTTCCATCCACACACACTATTTGGAGAGTGGAAAGACTGTTAGATAATTCCTATCGAGCTTATTTCTGTTCAGGAGGTATTCATTTCTCTCCTTGTACTTAATGTCTAATGATGGTACACGGGGGGCTTTAAGACAAATCACTATGCCATTACCTTAGGAAAATCTTCATTCCCTCATTTGTTCATTCACTCATTCATTCATTTAATATATGAGCACCTATTATATGCCAGGCATTGTGCTAAATCAGGAGTTGGCAACTCTGGCTGGCAGGCCAACTCCAGAGCGCCACCTGTTTCTGTAAATAAGGTTTTCTTGGACCACAACCAAGCCCATTCATTTATGTGGCTGCTTTGTGCTTATGGCAGAGTCAAATAGCTGCTACAGAGACTGTGTGTCCTGTGAAGCCCAAAATGTTTCTTAATCTGGTCCTTTATAGAAATAGTTTGCATATTACGGTGCTAGATTCTAAAATACAATGGTATTTTAGGCTGGTCTCTACCATCCTGGATGTTTGAATTGTCCCGTTTATCTTAAACTGGGTTTCAAGCTTGTGTGGCGGGCTTGGAGGGGGAGGCTTCGAGGCTTTTTGCCTCCTTTGCATTGCCTCAGAGAACACCTGTTCACAGTAGATGCTCAGCAGACATTTTTTTCTTATTGAAAATAACAAATTATAACAAAAATAACTTTTTTGTTTTTCGGTAGACCTGGCAGCAGATATGGAAATAAAGTAACCTATCTACAGGGTAGAAAAGAGTTTATTCCTTTAAGATAGCAAAGAGTTTCACTTTACAGATGCTTATCTTCGCTGTTATGAGAAGCAAATCGTAATTTTTATTGAGTACCTACTGTGCACGCAACCCTGTGGGTAAAAAAAAAAGACTTGGTTCTTTGGCACTTGCATCAAAGATGGAAAGAGAAATGAGATACATGCATTTTATAGTAATACTTAATACTTCTGTTTGAGGACCTAGTGTATACTTGGAGATGATTTCATTTAACTACCTTAGAATCTTAAATGTTTGTGTTCCAATAGCTTTTAGCTAGTCACTAATCAATCCCAAGAGTAATTGCTGTGTGCCTGAGTGCACAAACTAATTGTATTTTTCCTTCCTTCCTCCCTCCCTCTCTTCCTTCCTTCCTTCTTTCTTTCCATTTTCCTTCCTCCCTTCCTTTACCAAACTTCCTGTTTTGAGTGTCTCTTATGGTTCAGCACCATAGATGTATTAAAGAAAAGAGTGGTCTTTCCAGTCTGGTGGGGGAGACCTAGAAATAAACACACGTTTATAATACAGTGCATTGGTAGAGGGATGCTCAGATTGTCTAGTAATACAGAGAAGGTGTGCCAAACAGGGGAAGACTTCCTGGAGGAGGTGACATTGAGTTGAGTCTTAAAAAAGCTCACTGGACAAAGGAAATATAGGATATTCCAGACAAGGCACCAGCATATGTAAAGACTAGAGGTATTTGACAATATGGTGTTTTCAGCAGATAGAATTCAATAGAAACAAGAGAATTGGCCCATCATCGAAAGGATTTGTGCTTTGATTTTTTGTGTGTGTGTGCCTACAATTCCCTCTCTTAACGTGACTATTAAAAATTCTATTTATTCACTTATTTACTTCTTCACTCATTTATTTAGTCAATTTATTTATTTGTTTGTTTATTTGTAGTAGGAACAGGTTGTGTGGATCTATTCAGTCTTTTTAACCAAGCTAACCGGTTAGTTGGTTGATTTGTAGGACATCAGACTGCAACCTTGGCCTGGCCTCTTGGGCAAGAAGCACCCACTGAATAAGCTAGCCTATCCAGTCATACCCAGAAGGAATCTGACCAAGGGGGAGAGGTGCAGTTGCTGTTAAGCCAATAAAATTCAAGGCAGTTAAGACGACTGGGTTGTGACACTGTCTCCTTCTAGTAAGATCGATCGCCTGCAGTGGCAGATTGCCTGCTTCCACCTCATACCTGACCTTTCAATCTGCCTAATAAATCTGCCCGAGCTTTGTTGCCTCCTCTGGTATCAAGAGGGGAGTTTGTATGGAGACCCTTTGGGAATCGATGTCAAACGCTCAGCAAATGTTCTGCTAAGTTAGGTCTGCAGCAGGCTGGAAAAGGAGCAGATTAAAGGAATAAAATATAGCCCAAACAGTTTTGGAGAGCACTAGGCAGCTGGGACTTCGTTCTGTCATTTAAGGTGAGCGTGGGGTCAGCTGATGAATGATAACAATTTTCGGCAGCACGTGGTTTTTTAACCTTCCCGACAGCCTGTAGGAGAAGTGTTAGCTATGACGACTGGAGCAGCGTTTCCCATGTTGTTTTGGGGTCCCAAATGCAGTGTTTAGATTTCATGGATACTAAATCCAATGATATCACAATGCCTATGCAAACAGGACCCGTGTTTGTCTTATTTTGTCTTTGGTTTTTTTTTTTTTTTGAGGGGTGGGCGTGGGGGGGATAAAGAGTGCAAACTTGCTGCTTAAACAAATATGGTGAATTTGTTAGGAGGATGCAAAATATCTGGCAGAACCCAAGAGAGCAGGTGTTACTGGACCCGCTCAGGGACTGCAACCAGGATGTGAAGAGGCATCAACAACCAAGGGAGCCCCTCCCCCAACCCTCCCTTCCTCTCTTGAGCCTGTGAATTCCCCTCCTTGTTCATTTATTTGACTCCCCCCAAATTCCTTCTAGGACCTCTCTGATCCATTAGAGGCATAGGTTTCTTTTAGAGCACAGTTGTTTTGCATTGCAGGCTGGAATTTCCATGTAGAGCCGCATGTCAGCGTTTCTGCTTTTCTGGAGTTTCACTTCACAGCCTCACTGGATGCTGTTGAAGAGGTGAGCACTGTGTACAGAAAATGCTGTTTTTATTACTGAGTCACAGCACATAGCTTATAAGTCCTAAGGAAGCTAAAAAAGAGGCACTTATATCCAGGTTTAAACCAGGAGCTTTGCATATGTATTACAGATCATGATCATATATTAAAGTTATCTGGCAGAACGAATGGGTGTGTCCTTGGCTCTCCCTGGTCCTTGAGTTTGTAGCTACTTCTCTGTCATTCTTCCAAAGGCTCCACCATTCACCCAGACCCTCATATCAACACGTGTCCACTGGTCCCTGATAGGGACCCCACCCTCCCTGTAGCAGGATTTTTGCATTCTTGCCTTGGTATCTGCCCAGTGCTGTTTCCCACACTTGAGATTCCTTCTCTTTTCTTCCATGTATCTAACTCATATATCATTTAAGGTCAAGTTCAAGACCCTCGTCTACCATGTACCTTTCCCTTCTAATACCATCCTTCACAGGTCTTCCTTATTTCAGAACTCGTTCAGTAGTCACTCACTTAATAGTTATGTACCGTAGAGGAGTGATGGTCGTTTGTATTAGTTTGCTGGGGCTGCCATAATAAAGAACCATAGACTGAGTAGCTTAAACAACAGACCTTTATTTGCTTACAGCTCTGGAGGCTGGACATCCCAGAGCAAGGTGTCGGAGGGTTTGGTTTCTCCTCTCCGCTTGGCTTGCAGATGGCCTTCTTCTCCCTGTGCCTTTCACCTGTGTGCCCACATCTCTGGTATCTCTTTGTGTGTCCAAATTTCCTTTTCTTATAAGAACAGGAGTCAGATTTGGATTAGGGCCCACCCTAATGGCCTCATTTGTACTTATTTACCTCTTTAAAGGCCTTAGTTCCAAATACAGTCACATTCTGAGGTACTGAGGGTTCGGGCTTCAACATAAGAATTTTAGGAGGACCCAGTTCAGCCTGTAACACCAGTGGAGACAGGGCTGAACTAGAGAAAAAGTGATCCTTGTTCTCTTGTTGTTTGGCAGGCTGGTAGAAAAGATGAAACGGAGCAGGATGCTATGGGGCCCTCCTGGGTACAAAAGCCTTTCCTGTCTCCTGTTTCTTATTTGTAGGAAAAAGGCTTCAGCCTCCTAGGCCTTCCCTGAGTTCCAAAGGGCAGATTCAAACAGTTACTAAGTAGGGGATGGAGGGAATGCAGAAACAAAGAAGAAACAATAATGTATATCCCAACAAAGGATGTACATAACAATGTATCTCTGAGTGCTTCTATATGAACTAGGGCCTCCACCCAGGTGGAGGCTGGTAACTTCTGGCTGAACATAAGCAGGAGGAACCCAGACTGGTTGGAACCTGAAGGCTGATGACTGAGATCCCAGGAACACCACCTTTGTTACCTCACCGCCAACCAATCAGAAGATGGTCACACCCTGTAGCCCACACCCCAAATTTTGCCTATACTTTTCCTCCCTCCCCCCACCCCCCCCCCCACGTCCCCATTCCGGCTTTTTGAGCATAAGCTGGCGGCTCTCTTTGCTGGACCCTTGCAATAAACCTTTCTCTACTCCAAACTCCGACGTTTCAGTTTGTTTGGCTTCACTGTGCATCGGGCACACAAACTTGGGTTCGACAACAAGGACAGATATGAAACCACCATTTCCGTGAATACATAATTAATTACCATGTGGGATGATCCAAGAAGCAGAATTCGTGGTACTTGAAAAGGTAGTCTGGTGTTGGGGGCAGGTCAGGAGGGTCCCCTGAGGAAGTGAGATCTGAAGGGTGGATGGATGGGAGTTAGTCAGGTGAAGAGGGAGGGTCGAGTATTCCAGACAGAGAGATCAGCCTTTGTGAATGCCAAGCAGCAGGGAAGAACATGACATATACAAGGAATTGAAAGAAGCCATTGTGGCAAGGAGTGAGTAGTGGGAGAAGGCACCAGAAGGCTAACGGGGCCAGATTACACAAGATATTATGTCTTAACATCCTCACTTCAGTGCTCAGGCATCCTGCCTCGGACTGTTTAAAATGTGTTTGTGTGTGGAGGAGGGGTGGCAAGTATCTTTTGCTTCTCTTTATGACCCTTTAGTGGGGAGAGCCTTTTGACTCTGATGCCAAAAGCTCAGCTCCTCTGTACCACCAGCGCAGAATCAAATCTTGGAGACAGAGTTTTGGGTGAAGTAGAAAAGGAGAGCTATATTACTTTGCCAGGCAAGGGGAGACACAGCGGGTTCCTGCCTCGAAAAACTATATGTCCCAACCCAGGAGGATTTGATGAGGAGTTTTATGACAATACTTCCCAAGGGTGGGGTTGCTGACAAGATTAGCGTGTGTGCAGGGTCTCAGGTGGTCGGGTCTCCTAATCTTGATGAGCTTTTTTGGTCCCTTTAATCTGGCCACAGGTGGTTTCCTGGCTGCTTCTCCCTGGATTAGCAACTGTTCAAATCTGCCCTTTGGAACTCAGGGAAGGTCATGGAGGCTAGAGTCTTGCCTACTAGAAATGGGGGACAAAAAGGCCTCCGTGCCCGGGAGCCCCACAGGGCCCCGATCGGTTTCAAATCCTTTATAGTCTCCACAGCGTGCAGGAGAGGGCTGGGCATATAGTAGGTGCTCAGTAAATAAATTAAGTGGGTGTAATGAGAAATGAGATAGAAGCACTCTTATTTGTCGAAATAGGGGCTGACCCAATCTGGAGAGTGTTTCTCCCAAAGGCTCAAGAAGGTGAGGACTTTTGGTAGTATGATGCCACCTAGTGCTCCTTTTCATTACAACAACAAAGGGGAGCAGGGTGATGGGCAGTCTTCTTCCATAATCTAGAAAACTGGAAATGAAGCATTTTCTGGCATCAGCATAAACTAATTTGTCCAGGCGCCCATCCTCTCATTCACTCATCCAGCCTTGTTGATGTCCACATGCATCTCTTTCCTGTGAGTCGAACATGTCACGTTCCTTTCTACCTCCAATGGTTCCCTGATTTCCCATGTTCCGTCTTTCTGTCCCCACATCATAAGTAATACTCTCAGGAATCAGAGTCTAGATTCCCTGAGCCACCCGTAGTGCTTGCTGTCAAGAGGGCCTGTTGTAAATAATACTATCACATCATGTTAGAATTAATTGTAGATTTTCCTTTCTCTCTTTTCCCCAAAGCCAGATTGTGAACGCAAAGGGGAGTGACTCTGCTTTAGTCACCTTTGTGGTTCCTGTGGCCAACCTTGTGCCTGCTAAAGTGTTTTCTGGACTGAACTGCTGTCACCCTGGCAGTCATCCACTTGTGAAACGTCCCTTAGGAAATGGGGAGACACATAGCCCCACAATTGACACCAGTAGAAGATATGCGTGGCCAGGGCCCTCTAGGTCTTTCTTTATGGCCATGTACCTTCAGGAGTGTTATGGAGTCTCTCTGGATCATGGTGGTCCCACAAGCTGGTCCCGGTGTATAATCAAATTTTCTGTAAACACACAAAGCAGCCTGAGTCGTGTTTCCTGCTCCATCTTCACCTCGTTTCTATTAGCTTGGCTTAAAGTTTGGTTCAACCTGCTTCTCCAGCTTCATCTGCCATCTCGTTCACCATTTTCCTGCACATTATGCCTCAGTCATATTTTTGTTCTGTTTGTCCCAGATATACAGTCTCTGTTCATGAATGAGATATTGTACAAATGTTAATTTTCCCCAAATTAATTCATAAATTCAATGAAGTTCCAATTAATATTTCTCATGAGGAACCTGGAAAACATCCTGAAAATTATATGGGATAATAAAGATTTATGAAGAGCCAATGCAATTTTGACAGCGCAGGGATGAGAGTTCTGCCCTTTAACCACGATGACTGGCTACAAAACCATAGTAATAAAACCCTGTGGAACTGGCACAGGACTAAACCAGAGAGCCCGGAACAGATCCATTTATATTTGGGAACAGAGATGTTGAAAAATGGGCTCACTCCATTGAGAAAAATAAAATTGGATCCTTATCTCACACCACATACAAAGGTGAACTCCAGGATTACAGAACCAAATGTGAAAATGTACAATTACTAAGCTAACAGAAGAAAATGATAGAGAATACCTTTATGACCTTGGGGTTGAGAGGAACTTAATAAATTATACTAAAAAAGCATAAAAAGATGAAGGGCTATAAAATTAAAGATTATTGTTCTACAAGGGACATCACAAGCAACGTGTCCAGTCTTTGAAAGATTAATATCTAGACTTTACAAAGACCTTTTGCAAACTAAAAAGAAAAAGAGCAATAGAGAAATAGACAAAGGCTATAAATAGACAATTCACAGAAGGGGACCCCAAGTGTCTTATGAATGTATGAAGAAATGCTCAATTTCACTCATAGTCGGAGAAATGCAAATTAAAACAAAAATGTGTTGACACGACTTCCATGATACTGACAGAAATTTAAAAATTGGCTAATCAGATGAGTCAGTATTTGTAGGGCACTGAGAACAGTATCTGGCTCTTAGTAAACACTACCTGACTGTTTATGAATACATAAACTACCACATGCTGGCAAGGATGGGAGTCGGGTACAGAAACCCTTATAATACATGCTGGAGCGTGGTGCAGTGCAGCAGTTCTGGTGTGCCATCTGGCAGTACTTGGTGAAGTCAAGTACCCAGGGCTTCCACCAGGCTACTAGGTAACTTTATGCCATGGGAAAATACCGTCAACCACAGTGTGAATTTGAAGAATGCATACCCTCTGGATGGTCACAGCCTGTAGGTTCATGGCTTGACTAAGGGACAAAGCTTTTGTGGGAACGAAAGGACATGTCTTCCTCCAGCAGGGCACATGACATGGGCAAGGGGGTAGGGTCTGTTTTTCTGCCCCCACTGGCCCTCTGGCTGGATGTCATTGTGCAGGACAAGTTGAATTTGATGGCCCTGTGCATCTCCTATGGTTTTAACAATTTGACTCATAGGCATATATTTCAGAGGAGTTTGTACACAGGCCCATGAAGGACCACTGCCAAGGATGACCATGGCTGCATTGTTTGTGGTATTGGAGAGGTGGAGTCAGCCTTGGTATCCAGCACTTGGAGGCTGGAAGTAAAAGGTGTGGATGTCTGACACGGAAAGCTATGCAGCAATAATTAGCTGGGATTACTGGGATTACAACTGAAACAGGGGTAGAGCCTTAAAAAGAATGTTGAGTGAAAACAGTAGAAAACAAGATGATCCCTAAAGTCCAATACCATTACTACAATTTTAAAAAATGCACTTATGGAAAATGCTATATATTTTTCAAAAATATATATCCAAGCACAGTAGCATGAATTCCTATGGGGGCTGAGGATGAAGCATGGGAGTAGGGGTGAGGAAAATGAGAAAAAAGAATACCAGAGAGGCATCTTTAAAGAGTTTAATTACTCCAACCCTGCACCTGAAGTCTAAACGGGGTGGAGGAGGAGGGAGAGGGAGAAGGAAAGGGAGGAGAAAGGGTCTTTAGACATGACCCCCAGATACAGGCAGATTTTCACGATGTGGCTCCACATACGTTGTTTTTCCAGGGTACCTCGACCTCTGCACCCTATTTTCCTAACCACTAGTGGCTGAACCCTTTGGGGGCAGGGTCTGTGTTTTCTCTACCTTAGTTTTCCCCGTGTCCTGCATACAGTAGCTGCGTCGTAAGGTTTGGAATTGACTCGAACTGGGATTATTTCCTGTTCCCGTGGCCGAGTCATTTTGTGACAGGGGGCAGAGGGAGGCTGCCAGTCATTCCTTCATCCAGAACCCTCTGATCCACATCTCCTTCTAATCGTCAGCCCTTGGTACTCCGTTATCTGCTTCTGGGTCGTGCCTTGCCTCTCCCCTCTCGGGTGTTTCTAACTTCTGCGCACACCCTGGGACTCCTCCCAGCGGCCCAGAGGCACCGCCCCTCATCTCCCTGGCCCCACCCTTTACGGGATATTTGCGTGCGACTCTGAGGAACACCGCCCAGGCGCCGGCCTCGGAGGCTCCACCCCTTTCGAACATTCGCTAGTGCCTCCAGAGGGCATGGCGGTTGCTCGGAGACCGGAGGACGCGCCGAACGGCGGGTTTCCGCCCCCTGCAGGGGATAGAAATAACGTGGCGGCGTTTTAGACCCTGGGGGCGGTGCACAGCCCCTTCCTCAGACTCCGGCCCAGCTTGCGCGATCTCCACAGCGGCTTCTGAGGCGACCCGCAGAGTGCGTCAGGATGGCCGAGGTCAGAAGTCAGCGCCCCTCTTTCTGTCGCGTCTCGTTCGACCCCTCCCCGTCGTCTCACTTCTACTATCCCTTGTCACATCCAATGATTCCGAATATTCCCCCAGTCAACATCCTGTCCCCAGCCGCAGCCTCATCCCCCTCCCCCTTTCCTGTTGGCTCTGGCTCCATTATCTCTTGCCCCTCCTTCCATTGGGTGGAAACCGTCCCCTGCACACACACACCACCCTGTTAAACTGGCGCGGTGCTAAGTGCCGTAGGAAATTCATAAGTTTCCACACTCACGCATGACAGGCCCCCACCCCTAGATTTTGAGCCATAAGGTGATACCACAAGAGAGATACACACAGAAATATTGATGTCTAGCTGACTGGGAGGACCTGAAGAAGGCTTCATAAATACCCAGTGTCACTCCTGTTCACTGACCCTTGACCACCTGTCATGCCACGATTCCCTATCATCTGATCGCCTGCTATGACACATCTTCATGAAGCTTAGCCCATCGCCACCGCCCTGTGTTGTCACTGACCACTCTTTTACTATCTTAAGTCCTCCATTCACTTCCCCACTTTGTAGCGCACCCCAACTTGAGTCTCACTGATGAGAGGTTATTTCTGCAACCCTTTAGTGACCCCTTGCCTGTCCATTAGCACCCTCATTTATAACCTGGACAACCTCAGGTCCCTGTCATTACTTGCCAGTCACAGTCCTCCTCCATTATGGCCCTAATGCAAATCCTTCATCACCCCATCAGAGTCCTTCCCCATATTATTTTTCACATGGTCAGTCCCAGACAGGATCAGCTACGCAGTTTGTGGGGCTCAAGGAAAGATGAAAATGCAGAGCCTCTTGTTAAAAAAATTATTAAGAATTTCAGCAGAGCATTAAACCAAGGGTAGGGCACTTCTGAGCAAAGAGCCCCGTGCAACTGAATAGTTCACACACCCATGAAGCCAGCCCTGGTGCCAGCTTCTCTCACCACCATCATGCCCCCACTCCTGTTCCAGTTCCTTCTCTGGTCTCCTCTACACCATTCACATCCCCTCATCATTCCATCTCCTCCACATCTAGTCCCCCCCTTGCAAACTCCATCTTCCTGTGATCAACCACTCTCTCCTTATCATACAATCCCTCTCATACTCTCCATCTTCCTCCCTCCCCAGGCTCCATCACTGGCATCTCTCTCTTGCGTCCATCCTGCAGCCACACTTCTTATTTCTGGTGCCCACACTCATTCATGTCTCTTTTCTTCCCATTTCCTCCTCCTGTTCCTTCTAGTTCTCCTTGAATTTTTCCGTTGTTTCCTTTTGAGTATTTTCTCCTTTTCTCCCCCACTAGTCATCTTTGTGTATTTCATTCTTCTTCATTTACCCTATGTAAGCCCCAGATACAAATGCTATAAACTAGTTATTTCCCAGTCTCTCTTCCCTTTCACAATCTCCTGTCATTCCTTCATTTCTTTTATTTTCAATTGACCTCAGCCAAGTTTTCCTCACTTCTGCTTTCATAAGTTGGCATTTCCACGCTGGTCTCATTTTTCACTGCAGCTCTCTTTTCCTTTTTCCTTTTCCTTCTCTTCACTAATTGGTACTCCCAGCACCTAGAACATTGCCTGGCTAATCGTAAACACTCAGTAGATAGGTATCGTATGAAGGAGCATCACAGTTCCCTTCTGATCAATTCATGTTGAAATCATGCTTCTGAATTAGATAGCATTATATGCTGTAACAGTGTAGATACCAACTGGTTATTGGTCACAGCTAAGAGATTATTTTTGCTTTGCTTTTAATAGCAGTATATTTTAAAATGGCAACATAAACAAATCTCTTCTGTTCGTAAAAGTTTCTTTAAAACTTTTCTTTCTTTGATATTTTTCCATTCCTGTGCTAAGTGCCAAGTGTACAGGGAAAACCTTTCCTGTGAACAAATCGTTAGGCTAGTGATCAAGTGTTGACATTAATACCGTTTACAGGGATGGAACCTAGAACATTGCTGTGATAAATGTTTGTGTGTGTTCATGTTTAGCATCAACAAGGGGAAAGTACAGAGCAGCAGCACCATTCCTTAATATGATTTTTCCTCCTTTGTGGAATCGCTGTATTGTGATCTTCGCGATAATCTGCTTTTTAGTCAGGAAGAAAACCTGTGTTGAGTTTAACGTTAGTACTAATGCTGTTATACAAAATGTTATATAGATATGCTTGTGATTCCACATCTGTTTTAAGATGTGGACTCTGTTTTGTTCGCATATCATATTTAGAAGTGTAGTCAAGAGTACAAGTGTTTTTTTTTAAAATAAATTTATTGTATTTATTTATTCTGGCTGCATTGGGTCTTCGTTGCTGCACGCGGGCTTTCTCTAGTTGTGCGGAGCGCGAGCTACTCTTCCTTGCGGTCCACTGGCTTCTTATTGCCATGGCTTCTCTTGTTACAGAGCATGGGCTCTAGGCACATGGGCTTCAGTAGCTGCAGCACGTGGGCTCAGTAGTTGTGGCTCTTGGGCTCTAGAGCGCAGGCTCAGTAGTTGTGGTACACGGGCTCAGTTGCTCTGCGGCATGTGGGATCTTCCCGGACCAGGGATTGAACCTGTGTCCCCTGCATTGGCAGGTGGATTCTTAAGCTCTGCACCACCAGGGAAGCCCCAGTACAAGTGTTTTTGAAAAGCAAGAATATGTAGACTTTCTCCATGTTGGGCAAGGCAGGCTTGTCAAAGCAGAAGGTAAACTAGACTACTTACCCAAAATCTTCAGGGTGAGTTTGAATTTTACTTTATTATTGGGATTAGAGATTGTCTCAGTTAATTTCTTTGATTAGCAGTAGAATTTTTTTTTTTTTTGCTTTTTGTTCTCGTTTGTTTTAATTAATTTTTATTGGAGTATAGTTGATTTACAATGTTGTGTTAGTTTTGGGTGTACAGCAAAGTGAGTCAGTTATACATATATCCACTCTTTTTAGATTCTTTTCCCATATAGGTCATTACAGAGTATTGAGTAGAGTTCCCTGTGCTATACAGTAGGTCCTTATTAGTTATCTATTTTATATATAGTAGTGTGTATATGTCAATCCCAATCTCCCAATTTATCCCTCCCCACCCTCTTTCCCCTCTGGTAACCATAAGTTTGTTTTCTACATCTGTGACTCTATTTCTGTTTTGTAAATAGGTTCATTTGTACCGTTCTTTTAGATCCCACATGTAAGTGCTATCAGATGGTATTTGTCTTTCTCTGTCTGACTTAACTCAGTCTGATAGTCTCCAGGTACCTCCATGTTGTTGCAAATGGCATTATTTCATTTTTTTTATGGCTGAGTGGTATTCCATTATATATATGTACCACATCTTGTTTATCCATTCCTCTGTTGATGGACATTTAGGTTGTGGAAGCATGTCCTGGCTGCTGTAACTAGTGCTGTAGTGAACACTGGGGTGCATGTATCTTTTCAAATTCTGGTTTTCTTTGGATATATGCCCAGGAGTGGAATTGCTGGATCATATGGTAGCTCTATTTTTAGTTTTTTTAAGGAACCTCCATGCTGTTCTCCATAGTGGCTGTATCAATTTACATTCCCACCAACAGTGTTAGCAATAGAGTTTTTATGTTAAAGTCCTTTTTAGTGTAGAATATCAAAGCATAATGTCGCAAACATAAATAAGACCTTTCAAACCTTATCATTTCTTTGCTCAAAAGGCTAAGTGATTACCTGTGGCTTCCAGAATAATTTTCTCTGTATTCCCTAGAATGCCATTTGAGGTCTCCAGTCTGTCCCTAACTCTCTGTCTAGTCTCCTTCCTTTTCCCTGTCATATTTCTTGTACTTTAAGCTAACTTGAGCTTCTTAACCAATCTCAAATCCTAGATACCTGCTTGTCCCTGAGCCTTTGATGAAGCTTTGCCATGGGACAGGAATGCCCTTTCTCTTTACATCTACCTGTGAAAACTCCAGTCTCCCTTTTGTGCCTTCTTAAATGCCACTTCCTTTATGGAATTTGCTTTAATTCTTGCTGCTGGGAGTAATTCCATCTTCCTATAGGTTCTTGTAGAACTCTGAATCCATTTTATGGCAGGTATCAAATTCTATACTTCCGTTTTCTGCCCACATACTGCATCAGCTCTTCATGTATATATTTCCTATGGGAAGGCCGTGTAGTCCTTACTTTGATATCTCCTCCAGCCTCCATCATTCCAACTTACATACAGCAGATGTTCAATCAATATTTTCTGAGTAAATATATTAACCATACTCATTCTTTTTTTATTATTATTGTGCTGTATGTAGTTTGAAGTAGGGCATCTGTAACATAGTGCCACAAACTGGATGGCTTAACAGCATAAATTTATTATTTCACAGTTCTGGAGGCCACGAAGTCTGAAATCAAGGTGTCCGCAGAGCCATGCTCTGAGACTGAGTAAAATCTTTCCTTGCTTCTTCCTAGCTTTTGGTGGTAGCCAGCAACCCTTAACTTTCCTTGGCTTGCAGCTATACCAGCCTAATGTCTCCCTTCACTGGTCACATGGAGTTCTCGTGTGGGGGGTAGGGTGTGTATGTATCCAAATGCCACACCCTTTCTTTTTTTTTTTTTTACACCCTTTCTTAATTGAGTTATAATTGACATGTAACATTGTATTAGTTTTAGGTGTACGACGTAATGATTTGATATATGTATACATTTCTCTTTTTCTTTTTTTTTTTTTGGCTGCGCGGCATGTGGGATCTTAATTCCCTGACCAGGGATCGAACCTGTGCCCCCTGCATTGGGAGCTCGGAGTCTTAACCACTGGACCGCCAGGAGATTAAATTTTCTGCCTTTTTATAAAGACACCAGTCACATGGTATTAGGACCCACCCTACTCCAGTATGACCTTAACTTAACTAATTGTATATGTAATGACTCTATTTCCAAATAAGGTCACATTCACAGTTACTAGGGGTTAGGACTTCAACATATCTTTCTAGGTGACACAGTTCAACCGTAACACTAGGGAAATAAGAATTCATATATAACCATATAGTCCTGGGTTATCATCTAAGTCGTAGTCAGACTTGCTTGAATTACATCTGTATGTTTGGGCTTACATTTTAAATAATTTGCTGCCCAGCTAATCATGGAAAGCAAATGTGAAGGCCCATGACCATTGCCCAGGGGGCGTTTCAAAATTCCTGTGGAGATGACCTAGGCTAATTTTTTAAGGGGTAAAAATGATGGAATATTTTTAAAGAGAATATTCCATGTTCTGGATGGGTTCCACTGTAAGTGTGGTTTCATGGTATCTATATTATGTCTGACCTCAACATACCGTGGCTTCCATCTGCAGTCCTGGGGGCAGTAAGAAGCAGGCTTGGAATAATCATAATAGCTCTCAAAATTTATTGAGTACCTGCTGTTTTGCCGGGCACTTGGCTAAGTGTTTAACATGAATTATCCCATTTAATCTAATCCTTAACACTATGTGGTAGAAAATATTACTATCCCAGTGCTACGTATACATATATACAGGTATTGGGATGAACAAGGAGCATTCCCATCATATAGCTTTAAATCGTCTGCTTGTTAGTGGCTTTTATTTTGCTTGTACGAAGGTCTTTTATTCACGAATAATAAGTCAGTCCTGAATAGTGATGGGGTAAATATTTCAATCTTTGCTTGTATGGAGGTCTTTTATTCACGAATAATAAGTCATTCCTGAATAGTGATGGGGTAAATATTTCAATCTTCACTCCCGTCTTTGCCCTTTTGAACAGGAAAAGAGTGAAAAACTAGTGATGGAGGAAACTGCGTATGAAGAAATAGAAAGGGATTTTCAGGAGGTTCTCAGCGAACTTACAGGGGACAAAAGTTTGGAGAGATTTAGGGTTGAATATGAGAAGCTTCATGCTGTCATGAAAAAGTCTTATGACAATGAAAAGCGTCTGATGGCCAAGTGCAGAGAGCTGAATGCGGAGATCGTGGTTAATTCTGCGAAGGTCGCCACTGCCCTGAAGCTCTCTCGGGATGATCAGACCACCATCACATCCCTGAAGAAGGTCAGTGATCTTCTAGAAATGGAACCGATGGCGAGCTTTCATAAATGCATCCTGTACTTAAAACATCATCCTTTCATTATACTGGCAGCTCTAGGCTGGTAGTAAAAGAGTTATTAAATAAAAATTTACATGATTTATATATTCATTAAGCCTAGGGAATAATGTTAATTTTCAAAGAACTTAATTAGCTTGAGTGAATTTCACAATGCAGAAAATAAGGTAGAACCTTACTGGCTTGGTTTCTAAGAAATACTGTGTTCACAAAAACAATTGGCCATAAGTAAGTATAGTATTAGGAATATCAGTATGTCTTGTTTGACCCAAGATAAGTAATTAAATATTTTATGATGATATCTTGTAAAAGATCTTTTCATGTTTCTACGTTTTCCAATGTTTTAGGAGAGGTTACCTTGAGAATTTCCAGATGGTAGTTTTCATGATCTTTCCTCTTATCGCCCCTTTGCTTCTGCCTTGATCGTCCCATTTCCTCATAATGCGAGAACAGGGATTCAGTCTGGGAGGGATATTGAGGAAGTATGGTTTTTATTTACACTTTATTTTTTTCATCCTCAAGTGTGTTGCATTATTTTGAAGGTAAAACACAAATGTTCCTTGTAGATTGCAGGGTGTTAAGAGGTTAAGATATTTTAATTTATAATTGAAACCCTAGTGCTGAGAAATAATTTGCAATTTTTTTAGATAATTCCCTTGATATCATGCAATTAAACATACCCCAATTCTAATGAAGTTCCAAGACTAGTGCAAAATGTAACTTACCTGTTTTCTTAGGAACTGTTTTTAGTGTCTTTTTCTCTCTATTGTTATTTTCTTCTTCTCCTTGCAAAATACCAATATAAGAAGGCTTTAAATCATGTTATGATGAGAAAAGACCCCACTTTTTATTGTAAATTAAAAAACTGGAAATGGAAGTCATGAATAGATTAAAATATAATTGGTGAATTTGCTTTGGACAAGATTTCATATAATCATATTTCATTTAAATATCCTTCATTTGTTTTGCCAAAAATAGTACATATGGTTGCTACAGAAAAACATACCCCTTAAACTGACATTTTGTTTTGAATCACTAAATTATGTGCTGCAGTTACCCAAGAATCATCTCTCTCTCTCTGTAATGTAATAGCATGAATTTATTTAATTAAATAATTTCTTCCACTCATTTTATTCCTTGTCAACATAAAATAATATTTTCACCTCAAGCATATAGATTCTTACCTGTATAAAAGGACTCACATTTCACTTGATGAAATTTTGCAAGAAAATTAAGTGGCAGGGCAAAACTCAAGGCTGTTGCAACATTTACTGTCCTTCGTCCGTGTACTCGAATGGCTGTAATTCACTTTTAAGTATTTCTGTTAATATTCCACTTTGTATTCAGAATAGTTTTGTTTTTCCCCTATAAGCATTTGATGAGAAGGCCTGGGCTTGGGTTTCTGGAAATGGGAATTATCAAGGCTGTTGTGTACAATTAGGTGACAGCCAAGACCTCATTTCTATGGATGGCTCTAAAGTTCACCTTGCCATCCAGGAGCTCACTTGGGGCCTGAGCGCAAAATATATTTTTAATATGGAACCTATCAAGAACTTCAAATTTAGGACTTGGATCTAAGAGCATTCCTTATGTGATAAAGCTTTTTTTTTTTTTCCTATAAAATATCTGGACTTGGAAAGCACATAAGCTTTCATTTTCGATTTTGTAAACCTATCTTAACGTCTTTACTAGAAATAATACCATTAGTTATAGCAGCCCCTGTAGTATGTGAGCCCTGTGGCCACATTTACCTACCCAAGAGAAAATAGCCTTTGCCAGTATCCCCTTTAAAACTGCTTTTCAGTATTGACTAACTCATGTTGAACAATGCAGTAAATCGATATACATTTAATACATAGTGTATAACATGTGATCTTCTTTCCCCATAAATAGCTTCTATAATGTAGTTGTTTTATTATTCTAGTTATTCAATTTAGCTTGCATCGGGAACCTAGTTTGGTTTTTCTCACTGATATCCCATGACCCACCTAGGAAATTGAAAAGGCTTGGAAGATGGTGGACTCAGCCTATGGCAAAGAGCAGAAGGCAAAGGAGACGATTCTTGCCCTGAAAGAGGAAATAGTGAACCTAAGCAAACTAGTCGAGCAAGGGTCTGGACTCTCCATGGACCAGGATAGCAAGTAGGTCATAGCCGTCTTGATTCATGTTGAACTTGCTTTTGCAGAGGCCTCCTTCAACAGACAGCCTGGGGCTTGCCGGTACCATCTTGAATGTTCTTTGCGAATACAAGACTCTACTTTGTTGGGTTCCCAGAGACAGGTTTCTATCTATTGCCATTTTTTTCTTTTTAATACTCCGTTTCTCCATGCCCAAGAGCTTCTAATTCATGGTTATATCAAACTTCTGGCTCTATAAAATCAGTGCTACAGTTTTAAAATGAGTAAAGATTTTAACTTTATTTCTCTCAAACTTGTGTGGAATGGCTGACTTTCTACCCAGATTCCCAGCCCCTCCCATACACCCCCTGCCCCATGATTAGCCATATCACTATCCTTCCTACCACCTCAGATTCTAGGCCAGAAAACAGTTGCTCTTCACACTTGTTACTCCTTCATCCCTTAACGTTTCGTCTGGTTGACTCAGTCTTCTAAACATCACTTCATTCTTCCCCTCCTCCTATCAGCAGCGGCTCCCCTGTTCTCTGCTGGATTTGGCAGTAGACTCCTAACTGTTCTCCCTGCCTTTGAGGAGACATCTCCCCTCTTTACCATCTTCCATACCAGACTTATTCTTCTAAAACATGTAGCTACATGCTTCCATCTCCAGCATATGCACCTTCGACAGCTACCCATTTCCTAAGGATAAAGCCCAAAGTCTTGAACATGTCTTGCAGAACTCTTTGTAGATCTGCCCCCGTCAGCCTTGCGAGACTCACGTCCAGCAGCACCATGCTTGCTCATGCCTCCATGTCTTTGGACATACTGTTTTCTATGCCAGGGATCCTTTTTCTTCCCTTCTCCACTCAGTAAACAACTATTCATCCTTCAAGACCTATCTTAAACACCATCTTAACTTTATCACCGTCAGCATCTCTGTTCCAACCTCCTCCCAAGCCTCAGACCCAGTGACCAGGCAGAAGAGTCATTGTGTTCCCTGTTTCCATAGGACCCAACATCTCCCTCAAGTATGGCACTGATCACATGGTACTGAAATTATTTGAGCTTCTCTGCCCATTAAGCTGTAAACTCCTTGAGGGAAGACATCTATCTTTACCTTTCCTCCAGGAATCTAGCACTCTGTAGGGCATGCAAAACCTTGCATTAATTAATGAGCAAGGAATGAGCATACACTTCCTTAGGCATCCTTAACTAAATCTACCTGCTGTCTAGGTTTCTTATACTTTCTAGATACGTTTATCGAATGTTGAATAGGTAAAATAAACAGCAGATGTGGTGTTCATAATAATGGACTCTATTTTCTTATTGAAGAAGTCATGCACGATCAGAGCAACTATTGAAGAACAGCTGTTGAAGAGCATCGTGAGGGAACTGATTTGGTTAGGAGGAGTTTTCATGAAAATCAGAACATGATGAGGAGAACTGATGAAGCCATCCAATTCAGCAGTGCGCTTAGGTGTAGCTGTCTGTCTTTACAGTAACCTTAGAATTTAAGGTCTTGTTTATGGAGAAGAGTTTGCGGTTTTGAAAGTTCTTAATTAAACAATTATATCAAAAGAGTTGGTCAATACATATTATCGAATTACTGTGTTTCCCACAGTCATTTGATGTCTGTCAGCTGCAAGTGTCTCAAATGCAAGTTCTCTGCTTTCTCAGCTCTAAAGTAGCTGCCTTGTTCTAGATGAATTCTGCTGCACAGGTCTTATCAGACATAGTTTTTCCACTTTCAGAATGAATACTACAGGGGTGTGGAAAGCAAGGAGTAGAAATCAGCCCCCCCAACTCTTCCACCCTAAATTTCACTCCTCAGAGATAACCAGTTATCAATTTGATGCCTATTTTTCTGGACTTCTATAAAAATGCCTATAGTACACACACGCACACACACACACACAGACTGTAATTGCTTAAAAATAAGAAAAGGGGTCATATTATGCATATTATTATTGGAACATCCTCTTTTTCAGTTAAAAACTCAGAAACAGGGTTTCCCTGGTGGCGCAGTGGTTGGGAGTCCACCTGCCGATGCAGGGGACGTGGGTTCGTGCCCCGGTCTGGGAAAATCCCACATGCCGTGGAGCGGCTGGGCCCGTGAGCCATGGCCACTGATCCTGCGCGTCCGGAGCCCGTGCTCCACAACAGGAGAGGCCACAACAGTGAGAGGCCTGCGTACTGCAAAAAAACCCACAAAAAAAACAACAAAAAACCCCTCAGAAACAGCTCCCACGTCAGGGCATAAAGATCTTTCTCTTTCACACCTGAATAGTGTTGATCCTTGACTGTAAGTCTTTCCCATGAAAACGAGCTCAGAGGATGATAAGAAGGCTCCCTGAGCAGATGGCCATTTTGTCTGACGCCCGTGTTCTTCTTTTTTAGTATCCGAGATTTGCTGAAGTTCAAAGAAGAAGTGACAAAGGAGCGAGACCAACTCTTGTCAGAAGTGGTGAAATTACGAGAGGCCTTAGCTCAGACCACTGAACAGCAACAAGAAATGGAGCGGTCCAGGGAAGAGGCAGAGCAGACCATCAGTCAGGTCTGCTCTGACACGGAGAGCAAGACAAGGGCCATTACCTTCCAGAAGGAGGTCTTGTCCTTCTCCAGGCTCCCTTCCGGTCTTGTTCCTTTCTCAGATTTACGACCCTCCCTCCCCCCCACCCCCCCTTGCCCCCGGCCTGGTCACCAAATGAAGCATCCATTGTTTTGCTTGTTTCTCTGGTTTGTTTTTGCAAGAGCAGTTTTACCTGAGTCATTCTCTGAGAAGTTACCAAGATAGGGCACTGCTTACATTTCTGGCCCAAGAACGTGTCCCCTGTGACAGCCAGGGCGCCCTGCATCTGGGGATGGTGAAAGCAGTTTCCCTGGCCTTTCTCCTGTGTAAGGAAGTCATCTAGCTGAATCCTTCTGAATACTTTTCTATAAAGCCAGAAGTCAAATAGATGGTATACAAGCGCAGGCTTGAGGAGAAAAACAGGAGACTCCTTTGATCATGAGATAAGAGAAGGACTTTTCATAGAATTTGGCTGTCATGATAAAACTGTAGTACTTTGTTTAGCAATATCCAGGACTCATGGAAAATACACTTTCATATTTAGGGTAGCTGGCTACATTTTATTTAGTTTCTATTGATGGAGAGTTAGATGAATTCTTTCCATGTTTGACTTCCCTAGAATTCTGGGCTTCCAGTATTTAACTGGATTTTATACCTTTCTTTGTGGATTTGTTCCCACCATCAGGGTGGCTGTTTGGTGCCAAGGCTCTGAAAAATAATACAGAATATTCTTGAAAAGTTTGAACATTGAAGTTCAAAGATGACTCTCCTACAGGAGAAATACTACTTCAGAGTCATTGCCCTGAAAATATCTGAGAGCGAGAGAAGTTCGGCTGGTTGAGACCCGTCCTGAGGGGCTCATCTCCCGCACCCCAACCCCCATCGTCCTTTCCGTGCCTGTAGTTCCAACAAGAAATCCAGCAACATCAGAACGAAGCTTTGCGGGAGACTCGGAAGAAGGAAAAACTAGAGAAAGAGCTCAAGCAGATTCAGACGGACATGGACAGCAGGCAGACAGAAATCAAGGCCCTGCAGGAGTACGTGCAGAAGAGCAAGGAGGAGCTTCAGAAGCTGGAGCAGCAGCTGAAGGAGCAGAAGGTGGGCTGGGCAGGGCTGCACCACGGGGCCTGGCCAGACAAGAACGGGGATTTTTGAATTTTCTTTGGAAAGCAGCAAACTCCCTTCACTGCAGAAGTTGGTGGATGTTGGTAACACAGCACGTAGCACTGTACTGTGTTTGGTCTTTGAATGGCTCTTATAGGTAGATATGCTCTATCCCCCCAGCCCCCTCCTGCCATGCTCCAACAGGTTAATCTCTTTTTATCCTTTTATTGATGTGTAACATACACGTAGAAAAGTGTATAAGTCACAAGTATACAGCTTGATGAATTTTCTCCCCTTGAACACGTCTTGGTTACCCGCGCCCAGCCTGAGAAATAGCACCCCGGGAGGCTCCTCGTGCCCCTTCCCAGTCACTCTCTCCCCAGAGGTCAGCGCTCTTCTGAATTCTAAGCAGAGGTTAGTTTTGCCTGCTTTTGTACTTTACAGAAATTAAATTATACAGGATGTACTCTTTTGTGTCTAATATCTTTCTCCTAATATCCTGTTTTTGAGATTCACTTATGTTGTTGCCACATAGTTATAGAACCACAGTATCCAATATGGTAGCCACTAGCCACATACAGCTATTTACATTTAAATTATTTGAAATTAAATAAAATTAAAAATTCAGTCCCTCAGTTGCACCAGCACCATTTCAAGTGCTCCATAGCTACATGGGGCTAGTAGATACCGTATTGGATAGTGCACATAGAGAACATTTAGTTCATCGCAGGAAGTTCTGTTGGACAGAGCTCAGAAGACCATTCACTCTCATCGCTCTAAGCATTCCAGCCTGTGAATATAGCATGATTTATATTCAACAGGTTTAATTTTAAGTTTGAAGTTTGGGAAACCACACACTGTCTTTATGCGTTTTAAATATTTAAAAAACATTTCCTCTGTAATAACAGTTTAAGGTAACACAAATGCTAGTCTGTCTTTTCTAATTTCTTAAAGAAGAACCATTTCATCTAATTGAAAACAGTCATTTCTTGAAAATATGTTCTCTTAGGAAGTTTCCAAAGTATTTTTAAGCCATACATCATTTTTCTACTTAAAAAATTAGATCGTAGAACACATTTGTCAATTGCTTTATTAATTTTATATAAAGCCAGAAATCAAATAGATAATATGCAGTGTGCAACATCCATGAAAAAAACATGTGGCTTTCTTTGAGCCTGAAATTTGAGAGGTTTTTGGTTATCACGTTAAAACTATAGTACTTTGTTTGGCAACATCCAGGACCCATGGAAAATTTTATTTAGTCCCTATTGATGGGAAGTTGGATAGATTCTTTCTGTGTTTAACTTTTGCTTGAGTGGAAGTTATATATTGGAGTAAGTGTCTGCTAAGCCATCTTCTCTCTTTTTTTTGATATCCCTCCATCTCCCTAATATTTTCCCAATAGAAATGACTTCCCAAAATATAATCCTCTGTTTTTATAAAACCTTGTCTTCTCTGAATAGTCAAGTTGGGAAGGGGAAAATCCAACTGACACTGAAGTCAGGGAGGTAGAAATCATTCCACTACTACTCCACAGTTTTGACTTAAGTTGGATGAAGGGTAATTGTTTTGTGTTGGTGTGAGTGAATGGTTCTGTTCACGAAAATGTTGTAGGCATGCTAATGCAGGATTTGCTTCTGAAGGTACAGCTTCTGAGCCCCACAGCCGATAAAGCTTGTTCGGATCTCTAGCTCATCTGCAATGATTATAGCAATTGTTGTGTATGCTAAGCCTGCCAAATGGCAAACAGGCATTAAAATATTTATCCACCACCTGTGAACAAGACTTCCCAAGGTGCCCAGAAAAAAAAATTATGTTCTCTGTGTTATTCATTAGAAGGCATCATTTCCCCCAGCCATTTAACATTCATCATATTTGAGTGCCTTCATGCTTTCACTGGGGAGAAAGAACAATTTCTGCGAAGACAAAAAAAGTGTGGTTGCCGTGCTTGTCCCAGGAGGTCTGCATGGCCTCCTGCGTGGATGTGCAGCTACTGTAATCAGATTCAGAAGCATTGACCAGCTCGTTCTGCATCTTTCAGATACTGAATGAGAGAGCTGCAAAGGAGCTGGAGCAGCTTCAGACAAGAAATGCTAAACTTCAGCAAGAAAACGAACAACGTAGTTTGATCTGTGAGCAGCTATCCCAGGAAAACCAGCAGAAGGCGTTGGAGCTCAAAGTAAACACCAAGTGACCTATCTGTTCCCTAGCATGCCCTCCTTCATTCCCTGTTAATATGAATTGGCTGATGGTGTCCTAGCCTTTGGTTGGATAACCTGGATTAGCCTTGGTCCTTCAGAGGCAGGTGTAAACCTACAGTGATTGCTTTATGCCCAGAAGCAGTTTGATAACTTCCATTCTTATAACATTGCTAAGCTGCTGGTTAATCATATGACTGTGCAAATACTTTCCAAAGTGAGCTCAGGTGCTCACCTCTGTAATTTAGCCTTGCAAGTAACTTGAAATCCGTAGACAAAAATCTGGTGCTTTACTTTCCTGCAATTGCTGTTTTGATACCTTTTGACATCGTGTAGACTTGCTTATTAATGCTACCCTGTCCACCTGTCCATATATACAGCCATCCAAACCATTTACACATGTGAGTGGCAAAGAAGTGAGATTGTATTTCTCTACTTGTATGGAGTGAGAGGGGTGGGGGACGGACTGGTACTATTTGATATCTACGCTGAGGACTACAGAATCATGATTTTCACTTCTGTCCAATGTAAATTTCAAGATAGGTCTCCTATTCCCCCTGCCCTGATTGAAGAGTGCTTGCAAATTAAGTTTAGATAACCGTTTTATACTTGGATACATATTGTCTGCCTACATGCTTAGCAGAGCGGCTTTAAGTTTATCACCAATTCTGAAAAATCCATAAGCCCTACTCTAGTTATGTTAGAATACTGGGCATAAAATGAGTGACTAATCAGGAAAATACATTGATTCGAGTAGTAAATCTTAACAGTTTTTGCATCACAGCACCTTCTGAGAATCTGATGAAAGCGTGTGTGTGCGTGCACATACACACGCACGCACACTTATTTGCACATCTTGTGTCTTGTTTTGCATGCAGTCTTAGAGGTTTACAGGATTTTTCTGAAGTCTAACCATGGGGTCTGGATTAATTTTTCTAACCATGGGGTCTGGATTAATAACTACTGAATTAGAACATCTTATTGTTTTAATTGAAAGGGGACTTAGATGAACTAATTTGGACCTGGTAGGATCTGAGGCTGAGGAACATTTAAGCAGTCCAGAAATGTTTGACTCAAAACCATTCTTTATGAGAATGCTCCAAGTTAAAGCAGAAATGAAACGACTACTGAAGGCAAAATAATGTATTGGCCCCTAAGGTGAAATTAAAGGAAAAATACTTAGGCCAATAATTCTCTCCTTTGATGACATGCATGGGGCACCTTGAAAGATGGAATATTTTTGTTATCAGATCCTAAACCTATGGGATTCTGCTTCTAGCAATGATCTGAGGATAACGTGCCCAGCTAAGTGCAGCCTCTTCATTGTCAAGAACTGGGAATAATTGCTACTCTTTATTTGCAGAAGAATCACTAGTTGCTTTCCCAGTCATTTCTAAGAATGGCACATTTTTTAAAAAATGAATTTTAAAAAAATTCATAAAACTTGAAATCCATAGACAAAAATCTGGTGCTTTACTTTCCTGCAATTGCTGTTTTGATACCTTTTGACATCGTGTAGACTTGCTTATTAATGCTACCCTGTCCATATATACAGTCATTGACTAACATACTCTGAGGAAGGAGGGCCCCTTTTCTAACATATGTAATTGCACTACAGTGGACATGTGGATCCAAAAGACTCAATATTTTATAGCATGTTAATAACCTCCAAGAGAGATCACTTTGTGATTCTATGAAAGTTGCTAATCACTACAGCATTTGTACACAAATTTCACACATTTATGATACAACTCAGTGTTCTTATCTTGTTTGATTCAACAATTCCATGATATCTTGAGGTATCAGGTTTAATCAGTCTTTTCAATGTTTTTAGCTCATATAGCCATATATTGTATTATGGCTTATATAGACTTTTTCGATTTCTCTCAAAAACCAAACAGTGTGTGTTTTGATTTAATCCCACAGAACAGCTTTACACTGACATAGGAACAGTGTCCTTTTATTGGTTGTGAGTTTACCATCATCCAGTCACTGGCTCTTTATTGACTGAGTGTCCCTGGTTAATCCTCTCTCACTAATCATAGGCCAAAGAGGAAGAAGTCCATCAGATGCGCCTTGACATTGGGAAGCTCAACAAAATCAGAGAACAAATCCATAAGAAATTGCACCACATTGAAGGTCAAAAGGGAGAAGTGGAACAGCACAAGGAAACCCTGAAAAATCAGATCTTGGGATTAGAGAGAGGTAAGCCAAGAATCATTTTGTGCTTTGTTTCATTAGTTTATGAGCGTTTCATTGGTAACCAATGTCATTTGGCAACTCCATGCATGCAAACACAAACCATGCCAAGTGAATTCAGTAAAATAACATTCAAACTGGTAAGTAGATAATATGGAGGAGACATGGTTTTGAATACCTTGAACTTTCTTACCTTAAAAAACTCTTCAACAGGTTATACTGAGCCCAAAGTATTTTTCAGTATTTGTCAATGGAGTAAATAGCATCTATAATCTTAGGTCTGGGTTCTACATGTCTTTTCCTTCAGTCTTCTTTTTTCACTGAAGATGTGGGATAAATTCAAATGAATATTCCGCATGAGCAGTATTTGAGACAATAGTATACCCAGAATCAGTGAGACAAAAATTAATGGCTTCTAACTCCTTTCTTCTGTTAGTACTTTACCATATGGCAAACACTTGTTTTAGCCAACTATCACATTGACCTGTGGAGGGAAAATTTAAGTGCCACAGGAGGCTGTGTAGTACAGAAACATCATTAAGGATACAAACTCTCGAGTCAAATCTACCTGGGTTCAGATCCCACCTCTATCACATTTAGCTGTTGGGGATGAAATGGCTAATATATAGAAAGCTCTTGGGACAGTACCTAGCACACAGTAAGTGCTTACTAAATGTCATCTATTGGGACTTTCCTGGCGGTCCAGTGGTTAAGACTCTGTGCATCCACTGCAGGGGGTGTGGGTTCGATCCCTGGTCGGGGATGCATGCCGTGCAGTGCGGCCAAAAAAAAAAAAAGCCATCTATTGTTATCCAGATATATTACCACTTATAAAAGTAGTAAGAGAATACTATCTCATTCTGAAAAAGAATATAATTAAAAATAGGATATGCTAGTTAAATATGGTGTGGTAGAAACAGCTCAGAGACTTGGAGACAGAGGATCAGGGTTTGAATTCTGACTGCACCAGAAAATGTGGGGTAGGAACACCTCATTGACCTCAGCTGTAAATTACTGACTGAGATAACATACATAGAAGCATAAAAATGTACAGTGACTCCCTAAAAGTTAAGTAAAATATAAATGTCTAGATAAGATTATTAGAAATATTTGTCACGTCTTTGAGAAGTGTGGATATTTTTCCTCCTAAGACATCGGAGATAATCTTTTACTGAGGCACAGTTGCAGCTGATATTGATAATTTCTCCATTCATTTATTCATTCAATAAATTGAGTACACGCTATGTGCAGGCATTATGCTAGGCATCGGGTGCATGGAGGTTCCTGCCCTCAGGATGCTTACAGTCTAGCATGAGTTTACAATCTAATGTCTTCAATGACGGATATGAAAAAAAAAATAGAACTAGTAGAGCATGTTTTGTAACTGGCTTAGTGAATTTCATAAAACACTCCATATTAAAATTTCTGTATTTTTGCTGGTGATAGTTCTAAGCTTTGAAAAAAAATTTTATCCATTAAGTATTGAACCCAATCCTTCATCCCTAAATCATGTTTACAGAAGTCATCGTGCTTTCTCTTCTGGTTATTTTACAGATATCGTTAACATCATTATTTCTTCTTACGGAGCACTTCCTTTTGATGTGCCCTATCAAAGAGTGACATAATGGTTAGGAGCATGATTTCCTACCACATATGTTATGATTTCCTACCACAAAATCCAAGAAATGAACTGAAAAATTGCCAGAACTAACAAGAGTTCAACAAGGTGCAGGTTATAAAATAAATATATGGATATCAATAGCTTTCTTTCCTACAAAGAACCAGTTACAATATATGATGGAAAACCCCCCCTTTCACAATAGCAACTAAAGTAACAAAATATCTATGAATAAAGTTACCGAGATATCTGTAAGACATATATATATAAAACACTACAGAATTCTTTTGAGGGGTATAAAAGAAGACTTGAAAAATGGACAGATACACCAAGTTTCTGGATGAGAAAACTCGATATGATAAAGATATAAATCTGTCCAAATTAATCTACACATTTAATACTTCCAAAAAAAGTTTCAGTGAGTTATGTTGCTTGGGACTTGAAAACTGATTCTAAGTTTCCTCCAGAAGAATACACTTGTGACCATAGCTATAAAATTCTGGAAAAGAAGAGTGAGAAGGGAGCATTTGCCTTACCAGGTGTTTAAATGTATTATAACACTTCAGTAATCAAATAGTTTAGTGAAAATGCCTGAATAAACAGATCAATGGAGATCAGAAAGGCCACAAAAAGACCCACGATTATCATCTAAGATAAAGGTGTCATTTCATACCAGTGTGCAGTATGGATTATTAAGAAAATGGTAGTATGACAATAAACTACTTTTTGGGAAAAAAGTTAAGGTCAAATGTAGGAACAATAAAGCCAAAATGCAGAGATTTAATGAAATTAAAGGTAATTTTTTTTTAGCAGCAAAAGACTATATATGAAGGCAAATTGTCTAAAATATTGCCAAAGAGTTAGTATCCTTATTATATATAAGGAGCTCTTACCAATTCACAAAAAGGTAAACAACTCATGAGAAAAGTGAGCAAAGAGCCAGTGTGGGCAATTTGAAAAACAGAAAAACAAATAAATGATTATTAAACAGGAAAAGTAGTCTACTTCACTACTAGTCAAAGAAACGTAAATTAAATATGGACATACTGGTTTAGAAAAATCTATCAGGTTGTCAAAGATCAAAGAGAATGATAGTAACAGTGGTGGTTTGGGTGTGGATTTAAACTGCTATTAATTTTTGGAGAGAATTCGGCAGTAGGGGAGAAATGTCTTTAAAAAGAAAATCACTTTTGATCCAGGACTTCCTCTCCTAGAGGAACAAATGAACAGGAACTTTCATAGGATTATTGCTTATAATTGCAAAAAAATTAAAAAAGGAGAAGCAACTTAAATGTTAAGATGGGGATTGGCTAAATAAATTATACATTTTTATACAGTGAAATATGAAGTCATTAGAAATTCTGATGTAGATATACATTTATAATATAGAGAGGTATTTATTTTATGTTAATTATAAAACAAGTTACAAAACTGTATGTGTGGTATGATTCCCTCTTGGTGTATGTGGTGTCTAAAGATTCATATTTATATACACATGTATATTTGCATAGGAAAAAGTCAGAAAAGAGACACATCAAAATCCTAAGTAGATTCTGATTTAGAAAATTTTCCCTTCTGTTTATTTTTATTTCCAATTTCTTCCTGTATTTCTAATTACTTGTATAATAAAAAAGATTTAAAAAGAGCAAGGACTTTTTGAAGTCAGAGAGACCAAACTCCCAATCTCAGCCCTGCCACCTCTTGGCTGTGCACCCTTGGCATATAGGCCTTTAAGCCTCAGGGACAGGAAGACCTACCTCACTGAGTTATAATGAAGATCACGGAACACTCAACGAAAAGTAGTTTTATAGCTACAGAGGCACGAACCCGTGTCCCCTGCATCGGCAGGCAGACTCTCAACCACTGCGCCACCAGGGAAGCCCCTATAAAGCAGTTTTTATGTCACTTTGGCTTTGGCAGATTCTTTCTTAGGTTTTCTTTATATTTATTATTGTTTTTCTCCCTGGTGATGTAGAGGTGGAGGCTTCTAAGAAACAAGCAGAACTTGATAAGAAAGCAATGGATGAGCTTCTGAGAGAAAGGGACCTATTGAATAAGGTGAGTTTGTTACACTAACACTGGTAAATAAATGTCTTTCTTTAGTGCTATAATATCTGCCTATAACTGGTTGCAGGGGAGAGAAAACTCTGAGGCAAACAAAAGTAGATTCGAATTAATAATAGTGCTCAATTTTCCTCTAAGCAGCTATCCACATTCCACCATTCACTGGCTGTGAATTGAAACCGCATTATCACCTGTGAGCACAAAGGGACTTCGGAGAATTATCATATAAACCAGCAGGGGATTTCAGGGTGTCTTGTGGTTTCTGTTTTTATTGCTGGTGTGTTATTTGGCATCTTAGCAGTTGATCAAAATTTCTGATTTTAATACATTTATTGATTGATTGATTTTTGGCTGCATTGGGTCTTCGTTGCTGCACGTGGGCTTTCTCTAATTGCGGCAAGCGGGGAGGGGCTGCTCTTGGTTGCGGTGCGGGGGCTTCTCTTGTTGCGGAGCACGGGCTCTAGGCACGCGGGCTTCAGTAGTTGTGGCACGTAGGCTCAGTAGTCGTGGCTCGCGGGCTCTAGAGTGCAGGCTCAGTAGTTGTGGCGCACGGGCTTAGTTGCTCCGCAGCATGTGGGATTTTCCTGGACCAGGGCTCAAACTCGTGTCCCCTGCATTGGCAGGCGGATTCTTAACCACTGCGTCACCAGGGAAGTCCAGAATTTCTGATTTTAATATCTATAATCTGCAACTTGTGCTAATCCAGAAAATACAAGTGAGTGCTAATAAAATTTAACTTCTAGGTGTTTGAAGGATGGCTGGTTGGCCATATAAAGAGTCTCTAACCTTTCCACCATCTTTTCAGGAGTGTTGTAGGTTTTCATTTCTGTCTTTGGCCCTTATTTTTCCTAGTCTTTGAGCTCAATATGGTCCAAAGCTGAGGGAGGGGTTGGGGGAGCTTGAGGCCTGGAAATCCTCCATTCAAGGCAGACCACTACCCCTTTCCCCTCCTTGCCCCTTCCAGAGGATTCCTTTGATTGACAGTCACTCTTAGGAGATTAACTACTTTCAAGGATTTAGGGTAAACATTCCTGCTCAAGGATTTCCTCCAGGGAGGAAAAAGCGATGGGCCAGGTGTAGAGTGGGCAGGCTGCTTCCGGAGCAGACAGCCTGATGGCTTTTGGCCAAGATAGCTTCATCTCATCAAAGTAGATACAGCCTATATTTGTTCATTCCGAATTTTTATTACTTCTTTAAGTTTCCCAGAATTGAATAAATGTTAACAAAGTATTGAATAGATTACCCTCTAGCTTAAAGTAGACTATTTAGGGAATCTCAGGAAATAGTATAAGATTAGATATCTTTACATGCTGAGCACTGCTTAAGAAAGTCATCAATTTTTTTTGCATAATCCTAGTAACTGTTTCTTTATTCTATAAATTTATATATGTAAATAATGTTGGCTTTAGATTTTTAAATTTATTTGTAACACATACAATATTTAATCCATTTATATTTTCTATATTCTGATAAACAACCTATAGGTTTTCTGCCACAATAGGACACCTAACACATTAATTTTATACTTATTTTGTTTGATCTGACTACGTCAACTCCTTCTTTAGGGCAGGGTACTTTTTTAACTTTTTTTTTTCCCGGGCCGTTGCATCCTTAATGCCTGGCACAGCACCTGCCCCTCTGCAGGTATGCAGTCAACCTTTACTGATAATACATTCTTTCCCCACTGACTTGAAATGCCACCATTGAGTGAGTGAGTGACATAGTTTTGACAGGCGGCAATGTTAATATATTTGGTTCTTTCAGTGTCATGTTGAAGTGGCTTTATCTTTCATAGAGCAAATGTTTAATTCAATACTTGAAAGTAAAGTTGACCTTTTCCATCTTCTACATTGTCGTCCGACCAAGGTTTAACGTTCATTTTTTTTTAACCTGTTTATGCCAGTGGTTTTCAGACCTGGCTGAAGGTCTGTATTGGTTAGAGATTTGTGAAGGAATTATGAGGCACCTCATGGAACCCAAGGATACAGCTGGGCCTCAGGAACAGCTAGGAACCTGGCCTAACACTCTTGGGATGCACAGAAAGCTCTCTACCTCCACCACTAGACTTCCAGCTGAGTTTTTGCTTCATTTCTGTCTTTTAGTGAAGATCGTCTCTCTCTGTTTCCCTGTCCATATGGCAGAAAAAAGCTATCACCAGCAGCTCCCAAGTTTACATCTTCTACTGAGTTACAAAAATCTGGAGGCCCTATTTCAAAAGTCACTGGGTCCATTCAGCTGTGGCTAGAGAAGCAGACAAGCTCTGCTCCATCATGAGCGTGGCTGCCAGAGTTGCACTCTATTAACTCTGTGTTCCAGAGGAACAACCTGGCTCCTTGGGCAGCCAACCCGAGGCATTTCCATGATAGAATCAGAAACCACCAGGGCAGCTTTTTAAAAAAATTTAGGTGCATAACAGCTCCACTGAATCAGAGTCTCTGGAGTTGGGACATCTGTGTTTTTTAAAAAAACGGGTTAATTCTTTTTTACTGTTGTAAAATACATACAAAACAAAATTTGCCATTAGTGGCATTTAGTACATTCACAGTGTTGTGCAAACATCATGAGTCTAGTTGCACAACATTTCCATCACGCCAAAAGGAAACCCTGTACCTGTGAGTACCTGCGAGGTGGTCACTCCCCACTTTCCCCTCCTCCCACCCTTGGAAATTATGAATCTGGTTTCTGTTTCTGTGGATTTGACCATTCTGCATATTTATATAACTGGAATCATACAATATGTGACTTTTTATGTCTGGCATCTTTCACTCAGAATAATGCCTTCAAGCTAAAACCATGTTGTATCGTGTACTTCATTCCTTTTTTTTTAAATTTTTATTTATTTATTTTTGGCTGCATTGGGTCTTTCTTGCTGTGCACAGGCTTTCTCTAGTTGCAGCGAGCAGGGGCTACTCTTCGTTGCGGTGCACGGGCTTCTCATCGTGGTGGCTTCTCTTGTTGCAGAGCATGGGCTCTAGGCGCGCGGGCTTCAGTAGTCGTAGCACGCGGGATTCAGTAGTTGTGGCTCACGGGCTTAGTTCCTCCGCGGCATGTGGGATCTTCCTGGACCAGGGCTCGAACCCGTGTCCCCTGCATTGGCAGGCGGATTCTTAACCACTGGGCCACCAGGGAAGCCCTTCATTCCTTTTTATGGTTGAATAACATTCCATTGTGTGGATGTAGCACATGTTGTTTATTTAGTCATCAGTTGATGGACATTTGGGTTATTTTCCCTTTTTGGCTTTTGTGAATAGTGATACTATGAACATTCACATACAAGTTTTTGTTTTAACACCTGTTTTCTATTCTTCTGAGTGATATTGTTGGAGTGTATGTTAATTCTGGGTATCTGTATTTTTAATAAGTTGGTTTTATTTTATTTTGTAGTCAAAGCCTGTGTTACATGATTAGATTCAGCTGTTCTAACTTCACAAGAAAAAGGCAAGAGCTGGGACAGAGGTTGGCTTTGGGGTCAGCTAGCTCTGGATTCAAATCCTAACTCCACTGTTGTATGAACTTGTAGGCAAGTAGCTTAACTTCTCATTCTCAGTTTCCTACCCCTAATACGGGAGCGATATAGTGCCCACTTCCTGGGGATGTTGTCTCTTAGTGCATTTATATGTATGTCTATAGTGCTCTGTGCTCTAAATAAGCTGTAAAAAATATGATTATTTTATTCATCTCCCAAACAATGCATCTAATTATTTTAGGATTAAGACAGGGAGTACATTTAACCAAAAATCTCCCAACATTTTGAGTAATGGGGCTGGTGTGTTGTCCTTATTTTTAGAATATGCTTAAGGCGGTCAGTGCAACCCAGAAACAGATAGACCTGGTAAAGCTCCATGAACAAGCCAAGAGAAACCTGGAGGAAGAAATCCAGAACTATAAAGAAGAGGCTCAGAAGCAGAGAAAGATTATCTTTCAACTGGAAAAGGAGCGAGATCGGTACATCAGTGAAGCCAGTGACCTTACCCAAAAGGTAAGCCACTCCTCCATGGTGTGGGTCGAGCACCGGCACATTCTTTCTGATTGTCACGTTTCTGATTGCCACACACTGTTGCAAAGATGAATTATTCAGATTTCAGCTTGTGGTTCACATGCAGATTTAAGATAGTGGGAAATAAGCTCTGCTAGGAAATCAGCTACTTCCCATTTAGAGTAAATAGATGCTGAGCAGATATTTGCAGAGTGTAAGCTTGGAGGAGCACAAATGCATATGGTCAGTCCAGCCCTGGCAGGACATATCTTCCTTGTAAAAGACCCCCAGGGATCCTCGTACCCCTGATTGGGAGCCATTGTAAAACAGCATATTTCTCTTGCGACTTTATCATTTAAGAACCTCCACTGATTGATTTACTGACTCTGAGAGGACTAGCTGTCAGTTCAGGCACTCATATTCTCTATCTTGGCTGACCTTGTTAGCCTCTGTATCAGTCAGATTAAGTTGTAACAAATAATCCTCAAGTCTCAGTAGTTTATAGCAACAGGGATCTATGTTTTACTCACATTATTGGTCTTTGAGAGTCAGCTGTAGGCCTGCTTCATGTCCTGTTTATTTCAGACTGACTCTGTTGGGATGTGCTGGCCTCTTACAGAGGGAAAACAGTGTAATAGTGGACCTTTGATATGCTCTCAGAACTTCTGCTGGCAAGGGAAGGGTACAGGGTCTGTCCACTCATATTTCATTGATCAAAGCAAGTTACATGATTAAGCCTGGTATCCCCAAGCAGGAGTGTGATCCTACTAAGGGAGGGGCCCTACCTGGTGAGACAGCCAGCATATCTGAACATATAATCTGTTGCAGCCTCCTACTTCTCCTTCCCAAGAGTCAGTTTTTCTCCACTCCTGTCTGCCATCAAGTTGTTAAAAATTCCAACCTGATCTTATTATTACTCCCAGCCTTACAAACCTCTGTCATCTCTCATCAACCTGGGGCAGTGCTTCCTAACATTCTTTGCATCACAGTATCATAGAAAATTCTGTATCTACAGTATATGGGAATGAGAGAGATGAGAATGTGCAGGGCTGGAGGGGACTAACCCAGGGATGCTAGCTGCCCAGGTCCCACCTGGCCATCCTGTGGGTGGTACATACCTGTATTTTGGTACATACCTGTAACCCATGCAAGACACAGCCATTGGTATATTCTGACTTATGCAACAGAGTCTAAGCTCTTCGTTCTCCCTGGAAAGGCCTTTCTTCCCTTCTCTGCATAGAAAATTCTTATTCAATACCCAGCTCACATGCTCATTTCTGGGGTCAAGCCTGTTTTGACTCCCTAGGCAGAACTAGTCACTTCCTACTTTATTGGTTTGTTGATGTCTCTGGAATGGCACTTATCATCTTCTAGTGTAATTATTTGTACCTTTGTCTTCCCTACTTTATAGTGAGTTCTTGGGAGCAAGGACTTTATCTCATTCTTTTTTTCATTTTCAGCATGCTGGTAAATAGTAGGTGCTGAAAAAGTGTTTGTTGAACAAATAGATAGATGATGAGTGATAAAAAGAATACTGCCACTGATTTTAACATAGGATTGTATATTTCTCTCTGTTTCATTGTAAAGGAGAGATACTGGTACCAAGTTTTGCTGGTAACAGTTTTTCACAGTTTCTGATGCTTAACTGCACAAGGTTACATAATGTCTTACCTAAACAATTTAAGCACGAGTTCTTAAAATGTTCTTTATCGACTATAATTTTTCTCTCTTACTTAACCCCTGACAGCATATATCAGTTGCTACAGCAACTTGTGTCACCTCTGGACTTCTTATTAGAAACATATATGTCTTTTTAACACCTTCCCATATTTCTTTCTTTCTTTACTGTCTCACACACACACACACACACACACACACACACACACACACACACACACACCTCATTCCCAGAAACAGAAAGTTCCCTTTCGTGCATTCTGTTTATAGGGAGTTGAGGAATAATACCAGGGGTGGGGAAGATGTCATGAAACTGATATTTTGATCTACTTCTAAAGTGAGTTGTTCCAAGTTTATCCTTTTGACCCAGCAATTTCTTTTGTAAAAACTGAATATATGAAAAAACAATAATGCAAAGATTTTTATAAAAGAATATTCTTCAAAATAAATTGTGCAAATTTGCTATGTACCATTAAAATCATGTTTTTGAAAAATATTTTTTAAATGGGGAACATGGTCCCAGTATGAATCTGATAAAAACAAAATGCAAAGTTATTAATATGGTTTGACCTAACTTTCATCTGTGTGCAGATGGGGTGGTGGTGAGGATTAAATGAGGTAATATCTATAAAGCATTTAGAATGATCTCTGGCAGATAGTAAATGCTATGAAACATCTCATAAATAAGCAAGTAAATAAATAAATAAATTTGTTGATGAACAGCCCAGAATTTTTGTTCAAAGTGGCATTTGAATGTAACTATTTTCAACTTCTTGTTAAATGTCAATAAGGTACAGACATAGATGAAAAGTCTTAACAGTCTCAAACACTAAGGCCAAAATAAAGCCTGATGCTAAAATAGAAGAAAGAGACTGGATGAGAACTTTAAAGCCAATAGAGGTGAATTGAGGAAAATCTACCTGGACCTCAACTCACAGTCCCTTGAATTTGCTTGCAATTGAGAAGGGGAGGGGTGGTGGTGAGCAGGAAATGGGGGGAGATAGGAGAGGATGAGAGAGAAGAGCAGACAACACCAACTGCGAGGCAGTAGGCTGGGCTCTTCTGGAAGAGATGACCAGTTCTCAGAGCAGGAATGACCAAGGAATTGCTAAGAATGGGATGTCCGAAGGTTGGTTTTAAGTTCTTTACTGTGCTCTGTACCTGAAACCTTTGGTGACAGTCTGCTGCATCAACCCAGTGGCTGGATTGTGCTTTGTGGGGTCAGGGATGGGGTGGTGAGGGATGTGAGGTAACAAATCTCAGAAAAGGGACAGTATGTGCCAGAGAAAAGTGCCAATTGAGAATCCGGAATTCTATGGAAACAGGAAATCAAAGCCACAGTGAATAGGAGAAATATAATTCCTCTAAGAATTTTTGGAGATACTAGGTGGGATGTTGGTCTTCCTAGCACACAGAATGAAGATTCTAGATGTTCTGTTGTGGTTAAGAACACAGTGACCCTGACAGGACAGAGGGCTATCATCTGGGTTATAAGTCCAAGATGACATTACCTCTATGATAAAGCAGAGATGAAACAGAAAGGAAGTGATGGATAAAATAAGGAACAGTTGTAAAGAGACTAAAATACACACAAACCCCAAACCAAACAAAAGCAAGCAATAGCAGATTTAAAATCCACATTGAAGTTAGTAAAGAACAGAATTGATGTGGAAAATAGTGGAGTGCAAACTTGAGTAGTTCTCCTAGAATGCAGGTGGAAGGAAAAGATAAAAATGATTGAAGAGAAGATAAGAGATAAGAAGGACAGGGAATATAAACCAATCTACAGATTGTTGGTCTCTGATGGAGGAACTGAGCCCCAAGTCAAAGATGTAACGGAACATATTTTCTGGAAATGAAGAAAGAACTGTACATGCGGATTGAGCATGTGTCAGGCAAAATCAGTGACAGGAGAATCTTACAGAGACTTGCTCTGGGAGAAAGTTGTGTGTGTATTGTTTCACACACAGTGATGCAGAAAAGTACTCTCTGAGAATTAGGCAAGAAGAAAAAGCAGAAGCTTACTTGCCTTTTTTTTTAAAAAAGGAAGAAGAGTGGAAGGTAACACACCACCATGTGAATACTACTTATCGCTGAGTGGTAGGGATACAGATTGTTTTAATTTCCCTCTTTTGTGCTTTTTGTATTTTTCCAATTTTCTGAAGTGAATATGTATTACTTTAGTATCTTGACCAAAAGAAAGAAAAAATATTAAAAAAAAACTTTGCCTTTCAGTCAGGGACCAATAAAATCCTACGTTTCCCAAGGAGCTTTATTAAAAATGTTTTCTAACCCATCTGTACTTGGTTCCCCTCTCTGGCAGTTGAAGAAATCTGATGTTATTACCGTCTTTGCATTTCTGTGTCTGCCTCATGCTACTTACAAGTTTCCTTAAGGGCAAGTCTCCTTCAATTTTGAGCTCTTCGTGTTACTTATTCACTAAATAGGTACTCAAATATATTTTGAAAGAGTGTATGGAAAGCATAATTAGACATCTGAATCAACTAGTCAAAGATTTAACTTTAGGTATCTATATTAAATTCTTCTTCAGTAATCTATTTATCACTATGGGTCTGCCTTCCTTTAAATTCATTTGAAATAGGTTGCCATAATGGACAATGCTATCTAAATTATCTTTGGCAATTTTAGCTGTGAGTGACTTCTGGCCTGATGTCCTCTTCCTTCTGGGCTGCAAAAACAGTGTCAACATTCGCTTTCTAGCTCTTTTCATTTAGAGAAAAAAAAGTGACATCTAAGATGCTGAAAGCCCTACATTACATTTTATTAATTTAACTTGGCATTTGCAAATGAGAAAGAAGATCCTGTTTTTGTGCCAGAATTGGATGGCTCAGAATCCCAAACCCTTTCTTTATGTGTTTGTCTCAGTCAACATGTGCCACAATATTGTTGCATAATAAATAAACACCAAATCTCACTGGCATGCAAAAACAAGCACTTATTGCTCGCTTACACACCTGCAGTTGACTTGCGTCAGCTGTTGTAGGCTGAGCTTGCCTGGGCTTGGCCTGGGCTGTGGGTTGGGTCCAGATTTGCTCTACATGTTTCTCATCCTCCAGAATACATGGTATTCTCATGGAGAAAGAAAGGAACGCCAAGGACAGACCCAACCATGCAAGCACATTTCACGATTCTCTACTAGCCAAATGTTCTCTGACACCCCATTGACTATGGCAAGTTACATGTCCAGGCCCACCCTCAAAAGCAAGGGCAAGAGGTGCTAGGAGCGAATATTCACGGAACCGTAAAACAATCTACTACAATGTTGCAGCGCTTTTTTTTTTTTTTACATCTTTATTGGAGTATAATTGCTTTACAACGGTGTGTTAGTTTCTGCTTTATAACAAAGTGAATAAGTTGTACATATACATATGTTCCCATATCTCTTGTGTCTGCCTCCCACCCTCTCTATCCCACCCCTCTAGGTGGTCACAAAGCACCGAGCTGATCTCCCTGTGCTATGCGGCTGCTTCCCACTAGCTATCTACCTTACGTTTGGTGGTGTATATATGTCCATGCCTCTCTCTCGCTCTGTCACAGCTTACCCTTCCCCCTCCCCTATCTTCAAGTCCATTCTCTAGTAGGTCTGTGTCTTTATTCCTGTCTTATCTTCATGGGTTTTCCTCTGCTGCACTGTAAATTTTATTATTCAGGTAAATTGAGAGGCACCAGGAATGGCATCAGAAGTTGTGGTCCACCATATTTACTTCTTTTGTAGACTTTTATAAATTCTAGGTAAAATCATTTCCAGTTAATTATTAAATCCGGGGAACATTTTGCACATTATGCATTTGGCTCATTTTAGGACCCCTCCTTTTTCTTCTGGCTATCACCTCCCAGGCTGGAGCTTCGAAACCCGATGAGAACCCCACGATTAACCTGCAGTTTAAGGTCCAGCAGCTGGCCATTTCTGGACTCAGGGTGAATCGTCTGGATATGTATGGAGAGAAGTACAAACCCTTTAAGGGCATAAAATACATGACCAAAGCGAGCAAGTTCCAAGTTCGAACCTGAAGGGAGAGTTCTGCAAAGGGAACAGTCATGAACACTTTTTCATTGCTTACTTGTCTAAAAGTAAAAACTGTCAGCCCTCTCCTAGGTCACTGCCCACTCTGGACCACCTGCTCCTGTTTTCCCGTAGTTTCAGTGCCCCGGAGCTAACGAAGGGAGGCCGGGCCACCAGGGAGGCCTGCGCAGAACCCACACACCAGCAGCACCAAGTCAGTTCTCAAAGCAGAGGCGTGCGATGCAGGGGGAGGTACTTGATGCCGTATGTAACTACTTGTGACATGGTTACCACAGGAAAAGACCAGCATTTGTTTCTCGCTTGGCTTTAATTATCTGTAAGCCAAGGAAAGACGTCTTTAGTTTTTTTTTTTTTTAATTAATTTGTTTTTGGTTATATGCCAAAATATAACAGCTTATATAACAGACAGCTTATATGCCAAAAAGCGTTTTTCACAATGAATCCCTACCTACGGGTTTCTTAGCTGTCTGTTTATTTGCCTATAACAGTGTCAGGCAAAGCTCTTCTAGACAGAGTTTCCAAGAAATGAATAATAATGTGCTTGCAAGGACTTGGAAGTAAGTGAGGATAGCAAAAGTTGATCAAAGAGATATTGTTCACTGAATACGTACTTCATCATAAAATGAAACTTCTGTTTCTTCAATATTAATTTGAAGTTTTTTATACAGAGCGTCTTTAATAGGGTAGAACCCTGGAGAGAGCCTTCAAGGGGACATACACAAATTTTAACCTTTTCGTGTTATAATAAAAGAAGTATACTGTGGATCACTATTTCCCCGCAGGAGAACAGGATTTGATCCATAGAAAAAATCAAATTGATTTGTTAAGTGCTAATATTATATAATATCACATAATGTTAACCTATCATGATAATCTATTAACATTTATTAAATGATTAAATTATGATATGCCTGGTACTTCTATGATGGCATAAATATATTTTTTCTCGCTTATATCCTCATAATAGCCCTCCGAGGCAGATATTATATCCCTCATTTTGTACCATAACATGTTACTAAAAGCAGATAGAAAAATAGATATGCCTCTCTAAATTTGAGATAGAGGATAAAATAAGAAAGCAAGAAAAACAGAGAAGACTTAAAATTTCACATGCCTGGGCATATAGTTTTTTTTCTTTGTTTTTTTTTGAGAGTGAGTTTTCCAGTTTCATTATGGAGGTAAAGGCGTTGTCAGCATTGAAACCATTGATATCAAGTCAGAAAAACTTATTTGAGTTTATTGTACTGATATTTCATCAAATGCAAGTTAGAGGATTCTGAATTCAATGGCCCACTTTCTCATCCTGCCTAAGTCCATATGACGTTTTGACTATGGCTGCAGATTTCCAGCACGCGTTATTGATTTTTATCTCACTCGTTTCTATTGGCAGCTTGTTTTAACAGAAAAAGAAAAGGTAGTAGGTTATAAACTGAGATTGTACTGTGATAGTGCACTCTGAAGCAGGCCTCCACGTGCTAGGATCTCCAACCCTCTGGCTATAATAAAACTTTCTATATTTGGTTGTGATTTAGCTCATGAGTTGGTTTGAGGTATCTAAAGTGTAATCAATTAATTAAGCTCCAGCCCCATAGCTGGCATTCTACATTCTCTGATATATCCTTTGAAACTGGGGACATTATGCTGATTAAGGGTTTTGCCTCTATTTAACACTCCACATATTTTATGAATTTTCAGGATTTGAACCTCTGTGTGACATTGGTTTGAATGATTTCCATCAAAACAAATTGAGCCCCAACACTTAGAACTGAATTGCTTTGTGAATTGTCTTTTCCCTTTGTTTCAATACTTTTACAATTTTCATTGTCATTTAAATGAAATACCCTTGATCTTCTTGGTATCATGATGGGTTCCTATTACTCCCAGCTTTAAGAATCCGGAAGCAAGTTTGATTTTGTGCATTGTTGTTTGCAGAAAGATGGACCCTGCTAGCTGGGTGCCCAAAAAAGAAATGTCCTTGTCTGCATCCTTTCTCTGGAGCATGATTCTGTCTGTGCGAAGGATTATTCTTGCTGTAATATCTCCCGAAGTGATTGAACAAGTAATTTTTTTTCTTTTCTCTGATGTGCTGCTTGATATTCTGAATGCTGATGACGCTCTTCAAAGTATTTTCAATCTATTCATTTCACTGACCCCAACAAGGGTGGTCATGTCCATAGAAAGGCTAAATTTTGGGCTGAGATAGTCCCTTTCTTTTAAAAAATCAAACAAGTAACAGATCCAGGAATGGATACCTTATTTAGGTTTCACATTTGTTCTTAACTTATACATTTTAGTTCCTAGTGGTAGTACATTAAAAGGCCACCTGCTACTCATTTTTAAGGATTCTAAAGGTACAGATCAAAAAAAATGATGGAGGAAGGAGTGGGGTTTCTTTTCATTTCAGATCTGTCCATGTGCCTCTTCTCCAGACCTCCTCTTCTCAGATTTTCTAATTTTGTTCCAGCCCCCCAACCAATGATGCAAGCCATTCATCACGGAGTCTGTATACATTCTTACCTTGGGCCATTTTCTTTCCACACAAAGTGAGTGATAGCAATTAATAATAATAAAACAGCAAAATCATATAAAAATACTTTGTACAACTGTGGTTGCATAAATTTAAAAGATTGGTTGAAACAGATAATTTTCTTGAAAATATGTACACACATTGAGGCTTGACTCAAGGAGAAGTAGAAACCATAGAAAGATTAATAACCATGGAAGCCACCAAAAAGGCTGAGAGAGAATTAGCTCCAGCACTGTCACTGGGGACCTAATTATTTTAGAATTGAGTTCCTTCAAACTTTTAAGAATCAGATAATTCTCAGGCTATATAAATTTGTGTGTGTGTGTGAATTTAGAAAAATGTACTGTATATTCTTTGGGGTAATATTGATTGGCATTACTATACTGACGTAACTCCTGCCTTCTGCTGTGATAATGAACAAAGACTCCAGGCCGAGGAGAGAGCTTGGGGTGAGTCCTTGGCTGGGGTGATTGAGGAACAAGAAGGAAGAGGTGGTTCTCACAAATTATGTAAATACCAAATATTAACTTCTTAGATAAGATGTGAATGACCATCCTATTAACCTCCCAGTGTTTAATTCTGTCATAGCACCCTATGCGTATCTCAGGTTATTGGTTGTATCCATTCCTTGATTATCCATTTTATGGTGGAGTCACTCACTAGAGGTGAACTTGAGGGTAGGGAATGCATCTTATTCTTCTTTACATCACTAGCGCTTTTACAGTGCCTGTCATAGATGGGTCCTCAATGCATGTTCAGTGAGTGAATGAATAAGTAGGTGAGTGGATGAATGAGTGAACAGAAGGGTACTCTGCTCACTCTATGAAACTAGCAGAAATCTTGATATTGAAATAGAAACAAAAAGAAAGCTTTAGACTTAGGTCACTTATGAATAGGTATGCAGCATCCTAAATTCTAGCAAACCAAATTCAACAGTACATTAAAAGAATCATCCAGTATGACCAAAGAGGGTTTATCCTGCAACTGCAAGGATAGTTTTCTATTAAGAAAACTATTGCTGGCGGTATGGAAATGTAAAGTGTTACAGCCATTTTGGAAAGCAATCTAGCAATATCTATTAAAGTTAAAAATATATATGTCTTTTGAGCCAGATATTCCACTCCTGGGAATCCATCTCAATAGAAGTAAAAGGACAAGTGCATAGGGACACATGTATAAAATGTTTATTGCAGCATGGCTCAGAGAGGCAAAAAAGTGGAAACCAAGTGAATGCCCATCAGAGGGGAGGAGCTGAGTATATGATGGTTCATCCACACTGTAGTGCATTATGTCCCCTTCAAAGAGAATGAATTAGAGCTAATCCACCTGATTTCCACGAAGTATTATTAAGTGATAAAAATCAAGGTGCATAAAGGTATATAAGAGGATCCCATTTTGCTAAAAAATAAAGACCAAACTCAAAAAGCAAAAGGAAAACAAACAAATCCCTGTATCTGTATATTCACTAGTTGAACAGCTATGAACTATATTACTTCTTTTGAGTTCAGTTTCCTTGTTTGTGAAAGTGGGATGATGATAATGCACATCTCATAGGACTTTTGTGAAGATGAAATGAGTTAATACATGTAAAATTCTTGGTATATAGAAAGTACCTGAGAAATATTAGCTATTGTTATGATGATGTTATAATGATGACATTAGTAGACCTAAATAGAATATGCAGAATTCAAAGAAAATTTGGAAGAACACATAGTAGATTATTAACCTGGTTACTTTATGTATCAATGAGGGATTGATGTGGGTTGAAGGGAGAAGGAAGGTCCAAGTAAATAAGGAAAAGAAAATAAAGGTATATTTTCCATTTATGCATTTATGTAGAACTGTGGCACATGGGACTATGTATAAAGAAATAAAATACTTGTAAAAGGAAATATTTATTACTAAGTATATTAAATCAGTAGACCCAATAATGTAGTGCAAAATAATATATGCTAAAAAGACATTTACTAAAATTTAATCCCATCCCTCCTTAAATATAAGCCTAAGAAAACTTTGAAAGGTGTTTATTTAACGATATAAAGGAAAATACATTAAACACCAGCCATCATTAACTGTAATGGGAAAACATTAGAAGAGGGTTTCTTGAAGTATATTTTCTGGAATACTAACTCCACAAGTGGAGTAAGAGAATTCCCTCGTGCAGTGGTTTGGGAACATGATGCTCACAGATAGTCCGCACCTGATTCACAGTATCGGCATGGCAAAAGGCCTAAGTCCTTTTTGACCTTTAGGTTCTAGGTAAAGTGCCTCTTCTTTAGAGGAAACCCTTCTTTCCTTCTCTGTCATATTGCTCTGCTTATTTCTTTCAACTGTAATCATTAATTAAGAGAACTCCACTGAAATGCAGTGAAATATTCTTAAGAATTTTCTCCTGTGTGTTCTAACTGTTGTTAGATCATAAGCTCCATTGATTTAATCAGTCTTCCTGCTAAATTTTTTTTTTCTTAAGGAATTTTTGAAGAAGCTTGTCCTTAGAAAATCAATTTCTGTGGCCATTGCAGCTGAGGGTCATGATTACCTTATTTCTACTGTATGGATTGCTTGTTGAGAGGTATAGGCTCATGGTAGAATTTCCGGCCTCAGTTCTTCATACTCGCAAAAAGGAGGCAGTTATTCTTTTTTTTTTTTTTTTAATTTTTGGCTGTGTTGGGTCTTCATTGCTGCACGTGGGCTTTCTCTAGTTGCAATGGGCAGGGGCTACTCTTCGTTGCGGTGCACGGGCTTCCTATTGCAGTGGCTTCTCTTGTTGCAGAGCACAGGCTCTAAGCACGTGGGCTTCAGTAGTTGTGGCACACGTGCTGAGTAGTTGTGGCGCACGGGCTTAATTGCTCCGCAGCATGTGGGATCTTCCTGGACCAGGGATTGAACCCGTGTCCCCTGCATTGGCAGGTGGATTCTTAACCACTGCGCCACCAGGGAAGTCCCGAGGCAGTAATTCTTGCATCTCATCGTGCCTAGAAGTGTTTCATGCACAATAGAACACATATTTTTATGAAGTCCTTTGGGTTTCCCTGATGGAGTGAGTTTGACATTGGCAAGACAGTGTTATGATCGCTATCAGTGTTCAAAGGCCACTTTTCTTTCTCGTGGTCAACCTTATAAAGCCATGAGTATGGCCAAACAGCTAAGTTATCTCTTATCCTTCCTAGTGCTTTGTGTTAAGATCTGTTTAAGCCTGTGCTTCTTTTTATTTCTTTCCTTTTTTGGTGGGTGGGGTGGTCAAGAGAGGTTTTCAGAATTGAAGGAATTTCTTTACTTTCTTTTCCCTCTTGTGATCACAGAATAGCTGCGCTAAGCCTTCATGCTTGAGCAGAACGCCGGCATAGATAAAGTATATGTTTGCCCCTCATCAGCTGGGCTGAATGTCTGTGTTGTACTGCAGTGATTATAGCCACAGTCACATTTTCTGATTGCTGGCATTTCTACGAGCTACCCTTCGATGAAAAAATCTCTGTTTGTCCTGAACCGATAACCACAGATGGGCTATTCAACCATCTTTATTACTTCTTTCTCCTCCAGGTCCTCATGAACATGGAAGGCATAAAAGTCCGTGAAATGGAGATTTTTGACTACAGGAAAAAAATCGCTGAATCAGAGACTAAATTAAAACAGCAACAGAACCTGTATGAAGCTGTGCGGTCAGACAGGAATCTGTATAGCAAAAATCTGGTTGAAGCTCAGGTAAAGAATATATTTATGTCTTTACATTTTGATTCTTCCCCATCCTGGGTTTAAAGCAGTTTCTGTTATCCTAATGGCAGGATTTAAAATAGATGCAGAAAGAAATATCGTGGAATTCACCTGAAAGAGAAGATCAGTTTATGCAGAACTGTCAGATTGTTTGAAATGGAAATAACGAAACTTGATTGGATGCGAAGATCATGGTGCTGGTTTTAATTATTATGTAGAATTGCCATTCTCCTCTTTCTAATTTTTAAAACTGCTAATAGCTACCATGACTCAGAGGGGAGCAGTATACACTTGTCATTTAATTGCAGAGCTTTGCTTTGTAATCTTTTAGTTAAAAATGCTTGTTGTGATTCCAATTCCTCTCTTGTACAGTGAAGAATAAAGTAAGTGTGTGTGTGTGTGTGTGTGTGTGTGTGTGTGTGTGTGTATGACATATTCATTATGTATACTTTATCTCATGAGAATATTTGGAGAGTTAATGCTATAAAGCACTTTGAGGTTGATGGGCACAAGATACAAAGGAATAGCCCAGTCGAGACCATTGTTTTGAGTGAGTCTCCCTTAAAAGCTCTTGAATGTGTTTTGAACTTCCATAGGCATGGTGATGTCTATTTAATTCACTTTCAAACATTGCTCCTTTTATTCTGTTAGGATGAAATAACGGAAATGAATAGAAAATTAAAGATTATGACTCATCAGGTAGATCAATTGAAAGAAGAAATCTCAGCCAAGGAGTCAGCACTTGTGAAGCTACATCTGGAACAACAGCACATAGAAAAGGAGAAGGAAACGTTGAAGGTACAGACCTTATAATAAAAGCAATGAACCGATAGTCAATCTATTAGACCTATTGGGGCCAGGCTCCATGCTCATGGAGGGGAGTAAGGGGGCAGGAAAAACAACCAAAGCACCTGGAGGATGACCTCCACCACCTCCAGGTCAGTCTTCCCTAGAGGAGTGCTCTCAGGTAGAATGGGGAGGGGCCGGTGGAGATGCAGAGCACCTAGTTTACCTGTGATGGCTATCATGGCATCAGTGCAAGAGAACTTAGCAGGTCCCAGGAAGTCCTGGAACTTTCAGGCTGACCACAATCTCTTTGCATTTACAGCCCAAGTCCAGCACTTTGCCTGTACTCAACCCTCCCAAACTCCTCCCTGGGGCTTCTATAAGGCAATGCTGGCAGGACCCTTTGTCCCTCTGTCCTAATACTTGTTTACTTCATGTGCATGTGCCTTTGCTGCCCTCAGCATCATTAACTACCAGGTGTCAAGCTTTGTCCTCACTTGATTTGCCCTCAACTAGGTTCATTGTTCCCCTTACTTCTGTGAATCTAAGAACTTTGCAGTCACTCCTCTAGGGAATCACCTTTGTATTCACACGTATTACTAAGATATATACTTTTAAATCTACTAATTTAGAACATTCTATGTCTACTAATATAATATAAAGACTCTTCCCCAAAATACATGCCAAATAATTATACCATATCAAATCCTTGAACTACATGTTTTACTGTACACATTCACGAAACCTAATGTATTTCCCTTTTCCTATCCAATCCAGTAGATTTCCCTTCTAATCCATTTGACAGAAGAATTAAAAAAGGAACTTCTAAGAGAATGATGCCACTTTTATTTTTTGCATATGTTTATGAGCCACTTGCAGGAACTTTCTACAAACAATGAGACTGGTTACCTCAGTTTCTGCATATAATTAACTTCAGAGATAGTTCCTGTCTTGAAAACGTGTATCTCGTGTTGGACAGGTTTAATGCCAAATTTCCTTGATTCCATGATGCCATAGATTGACCTATGCACTCTCAGTTTAATAATAGGTTTTGTCAACTTAATGATAGGTCTTCATGGAAACAGAACTACTACATTAAATTAAGATACATGAGGTATGAGAAAGATTAAAATGTAACAAAAGTGCCTTTACAATAGAGATATGTTAATTGATTTATTTACCTAAAACTGTCATCTCCCCACTCTAGTTCATGACAGAAAAAAACAGAAAATTCTGTACTAAAGTTTATTTACATATAAAGAAACATAAATATATTTTCTAAAATTTGAAAATATCCTGTGTCTTTGTCCTTATTTTCCTTGTTTGAAAACAGTTTTATAGAAGGTAGTATGTTTCTGTACCACCCTGGAGTCTATAGTGGGATGGGGTTTATTTATTATGGGCTGAATCAGAAGAATCTTATTGTAAACGTTGCTTCACCCACAGGCCTCATGGACCCACGTTAGCAAGGCTTCAGTGTAACTTGACTTGGTACATCATCTCTTCGTTTCAGGGGATGACATTGATCCTCATCTCTTACTTTCCCAAGTAATGCTCTTCTCAAAAGATTAACTATTGCTGCATAATGGGGTCCAAGGTAGACAAAATCCTGCTTTAGAATAAGTAATGTCCTATGCAAAAAAGCAATTACTCCTGATTCCTTAGTTTGACTTTGGTTAATATTGGTTTCAATTACACCCTCCATCATTAGACATCTACACACATAGCTCCAAAGAAGCATCATAATAAAATAAAGGATAATAGGGTCCTGTTTTTTGGTCCTGGGCCAGCAGAGTTGGCAGCTTGTGAATAAGAGAGATGATTAAAGGGCTTCTGCTCTAGAGAGTCTGCTCTAAATGAGGAATCCTAGGTCTGGATAGCTTTGGGTCATCGATTATAGGAAGATGGTTGCTTTGGACTTGCTGTGAAACTAGGATGCCTTTTCCTCAGGTTTTCCCATTAAGGCAAGAATTAGGAACAGAAAAAGGCTGCCTCCTTGATTTATTATTTGAGGTTATCCAAGGGGAACTTGCAATGGTGCTTTGACTGGATAACTTTGGCCTATCCTTAAGCCCATTTGACATTCTTTAGAAAAATGTGACAGCTTGAATGTTGAGTTTCATTTAGCCTCTTGACTTTTTTGGCCTCAAAGATGAATCACGTTTACAGAGGTCTCTGGATTTCATGCATCTGAGGTTCGCGAACCAAAACCCTGGAGGGGAGGGCAGATTTTCTAGTAACTTTGCTCCATGAGAGACATGTAGTTTATTATTATGGGTTCTACAAAGCTATGTGGCTACATAAGCCCTCCCGGAAGGGCAGGCCCTAGCCTCTTTGGTAGACCATGAGATGCCTTTTGACAGGACAACCCAATTTACTGCTTCTCCAACTCGACAGACAAACAATCGTCCGTAATAGGTCATCCCCATCCTCATTCATCCCCCTCAAAAGAAAAGTCTTGCTTCTTCCATGTTTCTTTTTCCTTTTCAGTTGCTACCAGGCTCTCCTGACTCCTCAGGATTCTAGACATTGTCAGCACATGATGGTTATGACAGAATGTCAGTAGATCTTTGTAGATGTTGCTGCATCTGCGTTCATCTGCCCATTGTGTCCCCATCTTGTTTCATCAGCACTAAAGGGGCCGTCTCATGTGGAGTGTCTGCCTTCCAGTCCTAACAAGCTCTCGATTCTGTTTGTCACCTCCCAATCATCCCACATCAATCTGACAGCACTTTGACTCTTGGTGAATAATTCAGCAGCAAATTCTCTATGTCCAGAGCTCAGCATCACATTAGCAACTGGCTTCAGGGCACCATATCCCTGTACTTAGTTGACTCTCTAGAGTGACACGGATGGGAACTGTCAGAGGAGAGTGGGGGAGACAGAGAGAAAGCCTAATTATTCTCATGGCCAGAAGACTTTAGGTGGTCCTATTTGTTCTGCTAGAAATAAACAGATGGTTTCTGTGAAACCCAGTGAATGTTGGGATCCTGTATGAATGGGTGAAACTCCCTCAAGTATGATTCTTGAGATATGACTTATGCCTGCAGCAAGATTGGATGATATATATTCTGTAAACACCTGTCACAAAACTGTAAAATTGTAGAGGCAGTGACTAAAGAGTGTGTCCTGCCATTGTTTTACAACTTCATACCTTGGGTCCCACCTAGAACATTACTTGATGAGCTTTTGTGTGCACAGTAGTTGTTACCATCTTTCCTGGATGAGACAGCTCAGATTTACAGCTGCTAAATGCATTAGACCTAAGGTATTTTGTTGATGTTAACATTTGCTGCCAACGTCTAATGGCACATCTTGTTTACAGCCCGTAAATTTATGACATAAGGAGACCACTCAGAATTTTGATATATTATGAAAAAAAACACCCAGCAATGCCAAACACATGAATGGTTTTACATTTCAGACAGATACTTCTACACACCATTGATTGCATTTTAATATAACAGCCATTTCATTTTGTTCTGCTGATGGATTCTGATCAGCTCTTGGCACTTAGGAACAGGGAAGTGAATGTCACACATCTGGGAAAATAAAAGTTTTATTAAAGAAAGCATGAGCCAAACGGGTATTTTATTGCTGTCTTTGCTGTCACCTTAAATGATTATAGAAGTAGAAAGGCTGGTTCTTCACTCTCTTTCCTAACAGGCAATCCCCCAAAGTGGTAAATACTAGACCAGATCTTTTCTCACTAAGTATTTCCTTTTGCTTATCCCTGGACCAAAATATATTTCATGAATGAACAAACAAAACGTCATAAAGGAAACTCTGGGTTTTATAGTAGCTAGCTGCATTTAGTTTGTGACATTACAGGTCTTTTGCTAGGTGCATAGTATCTTGTACTGTTTGGATAAGTCTGAGCTATGGAATTAATGACTCTTGGTCTTCATGGATTAGAGGCAGGCTGCAACTAGAGTTGGGTTGGTTCGCAGGCACTCACTTGGCAAATATTCGGTGTTCTATCATCCCAATGACATTTCTGGGTGGATGGAGGTGGGGGACCCAATACTTTCTTGAAGGAGAAAATTATTACTTTTTCATTTTCACTTGTTGACCTGCAGGCCATTGAAAAGTTGGAGCCTTTTTTTAAAAAAAATATTTATTTATTTGGCTGTGCCAGGTCTTAGTTGCGGCACATGGGATCTTTTAGTTATGGCATGTGAGATCTTTAGTTGCAGCTTGCAAACTCTTAGTTGCGGCATGTGGGATCTAGTTCCTAGACCAGGGATTGAGCCCAGATCCCTTGCATTGGGAGCGTGGAGTCTTAGCCACTGGACCACCAGGGAAGTCCAAAAAGTTGGAGCCTTAATATTGTCTTGTCATCTCCCTTGTGATTTCAGGCATGGGTGAAAGCAGAATTCTTCCTGCATTTTTCCTTCTTGCGTTGACCTGGGTGTGATACCACCTGTCCTTCCTGTATGGGCTTGGAAGCTCTTGAAGACTTATTCTTCTTTCCTTTAATATGATTAACTTTGTGGCTCCCCATTGCATACTGTCCACAGTACATGGCATACAGGGCCCTTCTCAGGTTGGCTCAGCTGTTTTACCAGCCTTACCTCCTGCTATTTCCTACCTAATACTCTAACTCAGCCACATTGGATGCTCTGCTGTCTGGTCAACACACCAGGTACTTTATAGTTTACATGCCTTTGTTCACACAAGCCTGACCATTGACTGCTCTCTCCCCAGCACATACCTCTCCATTTTAGAAATAACTGTCAACTGCGAAAACCTGATTTTTCCCTCTAAACCCCAGGAAGAAATATGAACTCTTTCCTGTTCTCCCATGTCCTTCTTCACACAGTAGAGAGCATTTCCACACCGTAGTGTAGTTGGTTATATTTGTCATCTTCGATGGGTGGTGAATCCCTCACGTCTTACTCATTTTCTGTATTTGACTTGGAACTATTGTGTGGTGATAGCAAAGGGGGCAAAAGCTTTGGAATCAAAAGATCTAGGATGGAATTTCAACTCTGCTACTTATTAGCTGTGTGACCTTGGTCAAGTTGATTTGCTTTTCTTTGTCTCTGTAATTGCATTTGTGAAATGGGGATAAGAGTACTGAGGCAAAATACCTAATATCATGCCAGGGATATTGTAAGCCATAAATATACTTGTGGAATTGAAGCAAATGTGTCCTTTGATGAGGGGAATTTTCCTTCTGAAAATTACCAGTTCATAGCATGCTTTCCCCATCACTCTTAGGATTTCCATGTAGCCTCAGGAGCCTCAAGATCTGAGTTCTCCCAGGAAGCCTTGCTAACAACTGCAGTCCTCTGACCTCCTGTAGCATCAATTCACTGTCTGTGTGATAATAAAGATCCTGGAACATTATTGCCTGGACTTGTTAATATTTGCATAATACTTATATATCTTATCTTCTCATCTAGATTGTAATCGTCTTAAGAGTAGGATCTATATATCTTTTTATACTATAACATCTCTTCTGTTCCATCAAGATGTTTTATATGATAGACCCTTGGTTGCTATCTTTATTAATTTAAGTGTTGCTTGTAATAGGCTTTATCTCTGCAGTTGATATGCTGGTGGTGTTAGGACTGTTATAGGAGCTGGTACATACAGAGCTGCCCTCACCCAACCCCCCACCATGCTGCTCCCCACATCCTTCTCTGTACTGTTTGTGAATTTTCCCCATGTTTAGCTGGTAAGAGAACTGCTGCTGAATACCAATGAGGTCCCTGCTATACTTATGTAGAAAAATCATGGAAATCCCTCAAGGGCACAACTCATAGAATAAAACATGATCACCTTAATGTGCACTGTTGTTTCTTTACAGGCTGTGTGTGTGTGTGTGTGTGTGTGTGTGTGTATGAAGCTTGCTTTGCTTGTGAGGATGATCAAACCATGCTAAATGAAACATCACAGGGAAGTATAAGAAGCACACTGTCCATCTAAATCTGGGCCCTGCCGTCCTGGTTTGTGCTGTTACAGAGCGAAATTGGTCTTTCACTCTTTGTCAGGCTGAGCTGCAGAAGCTGAGACAACAAGCATTGGAGACCAAACACTTCATTGAAAAGCAGGAAGCCGAAGAGAGAAAACTCCTGCGAATCATTGCCGAGGCTGATGGGGAGAGGCTGAGACAGAAGAAGGAGTTAGACCAGGTAAGAACATCTCCTCACCAGACCTGCAGACCTTATCAGCAGACACAACTGTTTGATGCAACTCTTCACAAAGCCTCATTCTTTTCTAAGCTCTTCCCTTCAGTCTATCAGAAGAACAGCCCCAGAGGCCCACCTTCTGTTGATTAATTATGAAATATTCATTCATTTATTCAGCTCCTATTTATGAGCACTTACTATGTGTCAGCCACTCCTCTAGGCTCTGGGGAATACACTGACCAACAAGAAAATAAGGTCCCTGTCCTCAGGGAGCTTACATTCCAGCATAATATAATTGCCCGTGTATAATTACAGTGAATAATTACATAATTTGGGGGTTAGAAACTTAAATGCTTTCAGAGATCTGGCAGGTTAAGAAAAAGAGACATTGGCTAATGCAAGACAGTAAGGAATAGTAGAACTTGGCAAGAGTTAGCTCACCCTAAAGGCATTCAAATTTAAACACTTAAAATGTGTTGGAGAAAACCAACCAAGCAAACAGGCATGGGCCAAGGATTATTGTATTATTATTATTATGGATTATTTGTTGTACTCTTTCCAACAAGGCTGCCAACTCTCATGGGAGGAGTCCAGTGTTGGTTGTCTAGCAGGCTATTTCCAGGGCCTCACCCAATGGGTGCCTAGCACATGTGGCCATTGGATGGGTGTTCATTGACAGACTGAATGCTGCTGCCACGATGAAACGTGGGACTTTTTGTCCCCTGGTGGCCGTGCCCTTCCCTACCTTTCTAGGTCATCAGCGAGAGAGATATCCTTGGGTCACAGCTAGTCCGGCGCAATGATGAGTTGGCTTTGCTCTACGAGAAGATCAAGATCCAGCAGTCCGTGCTGAATAAAGGCGAGAGCCAGTACAACCAGAGGTTGGAGGACATGAGAATCCTCAAACTTGAGATCAAGAAGCTTCGCTGGGAAAAGGGGATTCTTGCCAGGAGTGTGGCTAATGTTGATGAACTCAGGTAATAGAAGACCCCCTGGGAGCTGAGCACACAGCACTCTGTGGGGAGCTCCTGAAATGACCTTGTGTTCCTCCTGTTGGTCATTGAAGGTCTTCATCAAGTTGCATAAAAATAATTTTTTTTATGTTGAAATGATTAGCAGATAATGAGAACAACTTTTCCATAATCCAGAATCTATATCGTGCCCATTCTATGTCACAAAAAATGAACTGGTTTCCTTTCAGGGGAACATAAGCAAGTGCAAAAGGATTTTTTGAAAACTTTATTCTGGATTTAGAAAAAGAAATTTCAAGTCAAATCATAACCACAAACTAGTTACAACTCAGAAAAAAATTCCCCCAGTGAGCTTTTTAGAATTTCTTTAATAAGGCAGTATGCAAGAAATGGAGCATCAATATTTAAATTGAATCCTGGTAACGTCTGCACGTCTTTTTCTTGGAATTACATGCAGAATGAAAAGAGGGGAAACATTTAATTTTACACTGTTTGAAAACTGTTTCCTTAGAAGGCGGCCAGATTTTGCATCTCACTCTTGATTTATCTTCTGCGGCTTTCATTTGAGCTTAGTGTGCCTTCTCTTTGCTTTAAATCTTACATTATACAAGATCTACTTTCCCTTTGGGAAAACATCACCATATTTCATATAGGCAATTGCAGGAAACCACATAATAGGTCTGGTGTTTTCACAGTAGCTATCTTACTCTCCACAGACTGGTAGATGAACAGTATCCTTGGCCACCTTGGGACAAGGACACAGTTTGGATCTACTTCTTAAATTAATTGAATTAGATAGTTTTGATATTTAAATGCAGTGAATATGTTCAGGAAGAGCAAGGGAAGTTGCCACCATCTTGGACAGATCAATACTCTATTTTTTCTTTTAAAGAGTTGCTCATATTTCAGACGATGAAAGTAGTACAGATACATTGTAGAAAACATGGGGCATGCAGAAAAATTATGAAGACGTGATTAGAAAATCTCTCATAAGTTTACTATCCAGAGATGCTACCATTGACATTTTGGAGACAAATGGGTTCATTCTAAGTAGCTATTGAATGATCTCCAGGACCATCACTAAACTTGCCAGCCATGTGTTATTTTTATTATATACGCAAAGGACCAAATTCTACCCATTCTCAGTCAACATTGCTGGTTTGTTGATAATAGATTTTACCTTTCTTTATAATGGGAAGACAATAAAAATATTGGAGGCAAGCAGGCATGAATTCCAATCTCAGACTTGTCACCTACAAGCTGTGTGACCTTGGGCAAATCACTTATCTGAGCTTAAGGCTTGCAGTTAAAATTAAACACGAAAAGGACCGTAATATGCCTAGCACAGAGTCTGGTACAAAAGAAGTCATCGATAATAGTAGCTAATACTCTTGCCCTTTGCTGTTGATGACACTCTAGAAAATCGTAGTGTTAAAAATATGGTTTTAATTCTAAGCAGCTTGAGCTCCCTGTTGAGTGAACATTATGCAGTTAATTCTAATGGTTTGTCTTGCTAATGAGGGGAAGTTGTATTATTGGTTTAAATGAAGCAATTAAGTAAAAGACATGGCTTAGTATTAGTAATTGCTCACACTCAGCAGATGAGGACAGATAATAATATCCTCTTGCCCGTGTCAACGCGAGTGCTTGCCTCTTCTCCACCTCCCAGCAGAGCTTCTGTTTCAGTAGGGTGGCAGCCAGCTCACTGGATACTGTGGATGGCTGTAGCACGTTACCTATTAACTAGAGATTCCTACAGATTTTAGAAGTATGTTTGAGCCAGAGCTAGCCCTTCGGGACTTTTTCAGCCATCTGTGTAGTTGCGGAACATGAGAGAAAAGATCACTTCTAATTTGGTGTTTTTCAATGCTGGCTGCACATTAGAATTACCAGCAGGACTTAAAAAATCTATGAAACCCAAGCTGCATGCTAGACCAGTTAAAGCAGAATCCCTTTGGGGGTTGGGTCCAGGCAAAGGTATGTTGTTAAAGTTCCCCAGGTGATTCCCGTATGCCATCAGGGTGGTGATGCACTGCCCTAATTGATGTCAGGTTCTCACCTGAGCCTCAGTCTCTTGCATTCAGATGCCATACCTCATGGTGGAATGTGGCTTGTTTTCTTCTGCTACTGTAGGAGACATTTAGACACATTGAACAATATATTGAAATCCTCATAATTTACCTCCTCCCTCTTCTTTCCATATACTTCTAAAATTCCTCGGGTATCCAGAATCATAATTCTGAAGCTCTGGCACTTTTTTTGTAAAGCTAAAGCTGAAGTCTGCACTCTGCAGGAATTGACATCATCTGTGTCTTGCGCGGATTAGGAGGCTGGTCTCAGTGGTCCTGACATCTCTCTGATCCCAGCTTTTTGTATAAGATGTAGTGGGCACATAAAGGATATTCAAATGGGTGCAGAACTTCTTTGCAAAAGAAAGTTTGTCTTATTCAGGCAGGAGCTTTTTCACACGCAAAGGGAATTCTTGAAGGAGAGGACAAGATGCCGAGCCCTGGAGGAGGAACTGGAGAACCCCATGAATGTGCACAGATGGAGAAAGCTCGAGGTAACATTCGGGGGAGCCTTCCTCCCACCCCCAAACCTCCTTCTAACCTGCTTGTCTTCTTACCTAAAGCACAATAAGAAGCATGTTTTTATTTAATGCTCTGCCATTGTCACCTAAAATCCAAGGCTAGATCAAATGTAAATTGGATTGTTCCAGATTTGGGTTTTGCTTTTAAAAGTCTTGGACAAAATCCTTTCTGCCTAAAGAAGACCCAGTGAAAGCTGTGAACTGGCCTCACCAGTTGACGTTGATTGTTGTTATTTTTTGTTGTTGTTTAAGCAGTTTTTGGTCAACCAGCTCTTTTGCGGCTACCTGTTTGCCTTGGATGGTTAATTGCCTTCAGCTGCGCTGGCTACCAGCGTCTTCGCCATCTTTCAATTGGCCTTTGCACCCTTTTATTTCCCAAAGAAAATAGGGCTTTTGTGAACTTGCCCTCTTTTCAAAAACTAGCATTGTGTTAGTCAAACTCCTCCTTTTAGGATCTGGGAACACAGCCAAAGTCCCATTGGTAGGTGACGGATAATAAACCTCATATTTTATTTTATGACCTCCTGATAGACATTTCCACCAGCAGATAACAGTAACAGACAAGCTCTGCTTATTCAAGAAAAAGATGCCCATCTCCTTTAGTTGTACCCAGCAATGTGGGTGCCAGAAGGGGCTTTGACTAAGTGAACAATTAGGGTGTTGGGAGAATAGAAGTATGGGATATAAGAAAGAGCAGGGCAAGGGGGAAAACAGCCAAGTAGGTTTTTGTTTTCTATTTTCACTTTTTCCTTTAAATGAAGAAAGCATTAAGGATAATGCATTATAAATTGTTATGTAAACATGAGGCCTGAGTTTTAACGACATCCAGTCTTGCCAAGTGAATGTGTGCCAAATCTACTTCCAAAATATGGATATCGGTTGGCACTGCTTAGTATTTCTTAAGCAAAGTCATAGTCAATGGAATATCTCCCCCCACCTCTTTTGGACCCTCATTTATTCCTCTTCAAATGCCAAGAGTGGAGTAGCTTACTAAATAACAATAACATGGATGCATTTGGGGAAGTGGAGCTGAAAATTTAATTAAATTAAATTAATTTATTTATTTTTGTGGTAGCTTTGGTTGTTGAACAACTTTTTTTTTTTAAATTGGAGTCCAGTTGATTAACAATGTTGTGTTAGTTTCAGGTGTACAGCAAAGTGATTCAGTTATACATATACGTGTATCTATACTTTTTCTAAGGAGCTGAAAATTTTAAATTCAGTTACTGTCACATTAGTTTATTCCATGTGTTTTCAAGCAGATCTTTAAAGTTTCCAATTCCATGTCAATGTCTATTAAAAAAATTAGAAAATAGAGACTCTGGGAGGTAGTTGAAAATATTTAGCTGCTAGATTAATTCAGAATGTCAGTACAGTTGAAAGTAAAGCTTTGGTTCAACGTCTAGAGGACAAATTATCAATATGTAACTGTAGATCTTGTTTGAATTGTACACAGATAGCTACTGAAGGCGCATCAGAGCCTTACGGATTGATAATGCCATTTGAGAGCTAAATGCCATGGTCCTGTTCTGCTGCCAATTATTAGCAGATGTCCACATCCTAGAAACTTTCCCCATCATAGGCTGTAATGAATCTTCTTTGTTGACAGTTATGAAAGGAGAATCCTGAAACCGAATGAATTAGGGAACCCTGTCTCATTCCTATGGAAACAGAAATGATGGTAGGGAAAACCTCAGAGCATAGTAATTAAGAAGCCCAGGCTTTGGAGCCAGGCATATCTGGGCTTGAATCCAGCTCTGACCTTCATCGGTGTGTGTAAATGACCTCCTCTGAGCCTCAGTTGCCTTATCTGTAAAAGGGGAAGATAATACTGTCTAGTAGGGCTGTCATGTGACTAAAATTTGATAATGTATGAAAAACACTTAGCATAGTGTCCAGATGGCGGCAGAGAACCAGGTACCTGGCCCAGGAGCTACCGTTATTGCCGCTGTTGTTATTATTTCCCCTGGTGGAATAAACATACTCACTTTCCATTTATTGGCTAACTAGAGCCAAACATCAGTCTGTTTTGATGAGTGTCTCATCTGTTGTACTTTTTATTTTTTTGGTTCTGATTCTTTCTGTATTGGGTCTGCATCTTTGCGATAGATTTTAACAGAACAATAATTATTTTACATAGGGACCTCAGTGCTTTGAAACTGATAATTTCAGCTACTTTATTTTGCTCCCCTTGAGTAGGCCAGTGACCCCAGTACCTTTGAGCTGATACAGAAAATTCATACCCTGCAGAAGCGTCTCATCAGCAAGACAGAAGAGGTGGTTGAAAAAGAGCTGCTCCTTCAGGTAGCATTTCCATTGTCTGTACTCATTGAACAAGTATATTTTCTTAGCACCATCATCTCCAGGACAATGTTTTCAGAATTAGTTATTTGGCAGTGTTGCATGCCCCATTTTTAACTGTAGATGGCAACAGGGACTCACACACAGAGAACAAACAATCTGATTAATTGGTCTTTTATGCTGCCATCACTGATATTTCAAGAATTCTAGAAAATTAAGTTCAAGGCTACACTTACTGCATTGGGTAATGTGAGCTCCCCGCTGCTCTGCAGTTTTATTCGTTAGATTCTTTTAAATACTTTTCTTCATATCTTCATATAATGTGAAATGCCATGATTTTGACTTTGAAAACTAGCTTTCACATAGAGCGCAAATGTCCTCTTGAAGGTTTGTGAGAGTGAAATGGAAGGAAAGGTATCTTTTTGAGGATTTTATGCAGTAAGTTATTCTGGAGCAATTAACAATGGTAGCAGCCTTGTGGGCCTGTATCTTTGCAAGTGCCAGTTGTCACCACCATCATTTCCTTCATCACCATTATCATCATCGTGCCAGATACTGTGCTGGTGGCTTTATCTCCTTGTCTCAATTCCTCTTCACAGTTCGGGGGTTGGGGGTTGTCATCCCCAATCAGCGGATGAGGAAGATGAACCTCAGGAGCTTGGTGTGGATAAAGAATATAAACTCTGGTGTTAGGTGGCCTGGGTTGGAATCCTGCCTCTGCCAATCTGTAGCTGTGTGAGGTTAACTTCTCTGCACCTGAGGTTCTTGATCTGTATTATGGGACAATATAGAACCTATGAAAAGGGATGTTGTTGGGACATTAAGAGTGTGCAAGACTAATGGCTCAGGATCTCCATCTTTGACATCATACATTGTCCTATTTCGTGCACTCACACAGATGCTCCTGGGCTGCCTGGGTCCTAACTCCCCAGATGTGGGGAGAGAGCTCCTATACTTTGCTCCTGGCCCATATCCCTGATTTCTGAGGGCACTCTAGTGTGGGGAAAGCCTGTGATTCTCCCGGGTAATAAAATTAACCAGCACTAGGTAGAGAATTCTAGAATATAAGGCTACTTGTCCCCAGTAGTGTGACCATTTAACTTCAGTAGCTCCCTACAAAACTGAGTAATTCAGTGAAAGGAAGAGCATGGCTTCACTCTACAGGCAGCACAGAAACTAGCACGTAATTGTGCCAAAAGAATTCATTTATCCCCCTTCATTTTAGCTGCCCTCAGTCATAGTCTCAGGTTTCATCACTCTCGTTCAATCCCCACACGGGGAAAGCATGACACCTCAATGTCCTCGGTCACCGTTTATCATGTACCAACAACAGTAGCTCCCTCTTTTGCCTGGGCCCTCCGTGTGGCTGGCCTCATGGAAGGTCTGTGTCTCTGTTCGTTGTTTTCTCTACAGTCAGTGAAATCTGAACATGGGATGTGTGTTGGATGACATTAAGAAATTAGTGTTGATTATATAAGGTGTAGTAGGAGTGTTATGGTTATGTTTTGTAAAAAAAAAAAAGAAAAAGCCTTTTTATAAGAGAGATGTATTGAAGTATTTACAAATGAAATGATACATAGTCTGGGGTTTATTTTAGAATTTTCCAGCAAAGAAATGAAGAAAGGGGGAAGGGATCGGAGACACATGGTTATGGAGATGGAGGATCGATGAAATAAAGTTGGCAAAATGTTAAAAATAAAAGGCATGTTGAAAGGAGGATTGAAAGAGCTTAGCATTATGCTTGGCAAATAAATGACCAATTATTCTTATTATTTCTAATTCCAAAGCCCATAATATTAACCATACATTGGGTTCATTCTGTTCTTTTTCTACCTGGTTAAGGTTGGTGCTCAGCTCATTAATGTTCAGCCTACTTTTCTAATATAACTAAGCATTTACAGGTACAAAATGTCCTTGAAAAACTTTCATTTCTTCCTGCAGGTTTTGAAACGTGGTATCTTCATTTTCATCTAGTCCTAAATATTTTCTATTTTCAAAATTATATTTCTATTTTGAGAGTAAGTCTTAAAAAATATCCACTGTTTCTCCTATGATAATTAAAAGTACAAATTTAAATTTCTAAAATATAGTTATTTAAGTTATCCTTTAGTTATTGATTTCTCACTTTTTGCATTGTGATCTGTATTATACTGATTCTTTGGAATTCATTGAGACTTGTTTTGTGACCAGCTAAATAGTCAGTTTTATTTATTTATTTTTTAACCAGCTTTTAGTTTTATTGATCTTTGCTATTGTTTTCTTTGTTTCTATTTCATTTATTTCTGCTCTGATATTTATGATTTCTTTCCTTCTGCTAACTTTGGATTTTGTTTTTTTCTTCTTTCTCTAGTTCCTTTAGGTTTAAGGTTAGATTGTTGGAGATTTTTCTTGTTTCCTGAGGTAGGCTTGTATAGCTCTAAACTTCCCTCTTAGAACTGCTTTTGCTGCATCTCATAGGTTTTGGATTGTGGCGTTTTCATTGTCATTTGTCTCTAGGTATTTTTTGATTTCCTCTTTGATTTCTTCAGTGATCTCTTGGTTATTTAGTAATATGTTGTTTAGCTTCCACGTGTTAGTGTTTTTTACGTTTTTTTCCCTGTAATTGATTTCTAATCTCATAGCACTGTGGTCAGAAAAGATGCTTGATATGATTTCAGTTTTCTTAAATTTACTGAGGCTTGATTTGTGACCCAAGATGTGACTTATCCGGGAGAATGTTCCGTGCGCACTTGAGAAGAAAGTGTAATCTGCTGTTTTTGGATGGAATGTCCTATAAATATCAGTAAACTCTATTTGGTCTGTTGTGTCATTTAAAGCTTGTGTTTCTTTATTAATTTTCTGTTTGGATGATCTGTCCATTGGTGTAAGTGAGGTGTTAAGGTCCCCCAGTATTACTGTGTTACTGTGGATTTCCTGTCTTATAGCTGTTAGCAGTTGCCTTATGTATTGAGGTGCTCCTATGTTGGATGCATATATATTTATAATTGTTATATCTTCTTCTTGGATTGATCCCTTGATCATTATGTAGTGTCCTTCCTTGTCTCTTGTAACATTCTTTATTTTAAAGTCTATTTTATCTGATATGAGTATTGCTACTCCAGCTATCTTTTGACTTACATTTGCATGGAATATCTTTTTCCATCCCCTCACTTTCAGTCTGAATGTGTCCCTAGGTCTGAAGTGGGTCTCTTGTAGACAGCATATATATGGGTCTTGTTTTTATATCCAGTCAGCAAGCCTGTGTCTTTTGGTTGGAGCATTTAATTCATTCACATTTAAGGTAATTATCTATATGTATATTCCTATGACCATTTTCTTAATTGTTTTGGGTTTGTTTTTGTAGGTCCTTTTCTTCTCTTGTGTTTCCCACTTAGAGAAGTTCCTTTAGCATTTGTTGTAGAGCTGGTTTGGTGGTGCTGAATTCTCTTAGCTTTTGCTTGTCTGTAAAGCTTTTGATTTCTCCATTGAGTCTGAATGAGATCCTTGCCGGGTAGAGTAATCTTGGTTGTAGGTTCTTCCCTTTCATTACTTTAAGTATATCATGCCACTCCCTTCTGGCTTGTAGAGTTTCTGCTGAGAAATCAGCTGTTAACCTTATGGGAGTTCCCTTGTATGTTATTTTTCGTTTTTCCCTTGCTGCTTTCCATAATTTTTCTTTGTCTTTAATTTTTGCCAATTTGATTACTGTGTGTCTCTGTGTGTTTCTCCTTGGGTTCATCCTGTATGGGACTCTCTGAGCTTCCTGGACTTGGGTGGCTATTTCCTTTCCTATGTTAGGGAAGTTTTTGACTATAATCTCTTCAAATATTTTCTCCGGTCCTTTCTCTCTCTCTTCTCCTTCTGGGACCTGTATCATGTGAATGTTGTTGTGTTTAATGTTGTCCCAGAGGTCTCTTAGGCTGTCTTCATTTCTTTTCATTCTTTTTTCTTTATTCTGTTCCGCAGCAGTGAATTCCGCCATTCTGTCTTCTGGGTCACTTATCCGTTCTTCTGCCTTACTTATTCTGCTATTGATTCCTTCCAGTGTATTTTTCATTTCAGTTATTGTGTTGTTCATCTCTGTTTGTTTGTTCTTTAATTCTTCTAGATCTTTGTTAAACCTTTCTTGCATCTTCTCGATCTTTGCCTCCATTCATTTTTCGAGGTCCTGGATCGTCTTCACTATCATTATTCTGAATTCTTTTTCTGGAAGGTTGCCTATCTCCACTTCATTTAGTTGTTTTTCTGGGGTTTTATCTTGTTCCTTCATCTGGTACATAGCCCTCTGCCTTTTCATCTTGTCTATCTTTCTGTGAATGTGGTTTTTGTTCCACAGGCTGCAGGATTGTAGTTCTTCTTGCTTCTGCTGATAGTCAGTTTTTATAACCAATGCCTAGGTGCTTGAAAAAGATATGTATTCTCCAAATGTTAAAGATTCGGGAGTCTATATGATGTTCGTCAGACCAACCTTGTTAATTGCATTGTCCAAATCTATACCTTTCCTAATTATTTTGTCTACCTAATTACAGAAAAAAAGTTTGGAGATTTGTCTATTTTTCCTTGTAGTTTTTGGCCTTAAGTACATTTTAGATTATGTTCACAAGGTGAGGAAAAGGTTATAGTTAATACTTCTTCCTGTTGAATTGTTCCTTTAATATTATGCAAGAACCCTCCTTAATCCTTAATGCTTTTACTTGTAAAATTGTGTGATATTAATATAGCTTTACCAGTTTTTTTTGCATCATTTTTCTGTACTTTTAAACTTTTGGTGTCCTTATATTTCAGTGAGTCTCTTGTAATAAAAAAACAAACCTAATCTGATATTTTTGTTTTTTGACTTGTGTGTTTAGTCTATTTATATTTATTGATAATTTTAGGGTTATTTCTACTTCTTATTTTCTATTATTTACCCTGATTTTTTTTTTTAATGCTCAAAAATAGTGTGTTCCTGCTTTCTGTTGGACTGAGTTTTCTTTATTCCCTCTTTTTCCCTCCACCACTCACTTCTCTCTCCTCATTACTCCCTATTCTCCTTTTCCTGGTGTATTTATTTATTTTTGCTGAATAGTACCACCGCTCAGTGTAATTCTGTCTCTCTCTGAGTTCCTTAAAAATTTAACATGCATAGTTGACATCAAGTCTAAACAAATGTAAAGTCGATCAATATCCTTATCCTTCTCTCAAACGGTGCAGGGACTTGGAATGTTTTAACTCCAATTACCTCCTACAGTCTTCCCAGTATTAGTCATCATCATCAGTATTCTGTAGAGTCTATGAATTATTTATTCAGATTCACCAGAATATTTACCAGTTCTTTTGTTTTCTGTTTCTTCACCTCTCCAGCTTCTTACCTCTAGGTTCCATTTCCTTCTTCTTGAAGTGCATCCTTTCATAGTTCTTAAAATGACAAATTTTTCAATGACTAACACTCTCTTTTGCTTGTCTGAAAATGTACTTATTTTGGCCTTGTAAATGGTTAAGTTGAAACCGTTTCCTACTTGTACTTTGAAGATGTTAGTCCTCTGTGTTAGCTTTTAATGATGTTATTGGGGAGTCTGCTGTCAGTCTAATTATTATTGCTCCTTTTTAAGTATCCTGCCCTTTCTTTGTTTGATTGTTAGAGTTTCTCTTTGTCCTTCATGTTCTGGAATTTCAGCACAATGCATTTGGTATGAATTTAGTTTTAATTACTATGCTTAGGACTCACTGTGTTTCCTGAATCTGAGGATTCCTGTTGTTAAAAAATAAAATTCAACTGAGTAAATTTTAAAGATATTATTGGATTTTTCCAACAATTCATGAATTGGGCAACATTCCATCTAGCAATTAGAAAGGAACTCTAAAGAGCTGTACAAAATGGAAAACTTTTATAGGCAGAAGGGGGCAGGACAAGGAAGTTACTAGCAAAGAGTGAGTTGTCTCAGGCAAGGTCACCTTCCTTTGGGGTACAGCAGGGGTCTGTCAGGCAGATTTCCTCACTGACCAGGAACGACCAGTGCTGACTGGGTAATTTCAGACTGACCAGTTGAGATTACATTTCTCGGAAAGGCTGAGATTGCAATTGGGTTAGGCATTAAGTCTCAGTTTGTTGATGTGGGCTTAACGCAAGTGACTGCATTTTGGGCCTTTTGTCTCTTTTTTTAACACTGTGTCTTTGAATAATCTCTCCTTTATCTTTCTATTTTCACTCCTTCTGGAACTCTTATTAGATGTATGTTGGACTTCTTCCCATTCTTTTTTTCTTGTCTACTGACCTCTTTGATATTTTTCTTCTCTTTATTTATTGTGTTACATTTTCTCAGCTTTATCTTCTTGTTCACTAAGTCTCTCTTGAGGTGTGCTTATCTGCTAATAGCCAATCCATCGAGATTTTATTTTCAATAATTTAATTTTTATTTTCTAGAGATTCTTTTTCACATATGACTGATCTTTGTTGATAGTATCTTGATCTTTTATGTTTTTATTCCTTTCTTTATGTCTTCAATTAATTGAAACATTTATTTTAGAGTCTTTATCTGATTGTTCTATTATTTGAAGGTCTTGGAGGTCTTTCCTATTGTTTACTGTGACTGCTGACTTTCATTCATGGTGGACTTTTTCCATTTGTGTTGGATTTTGGATTATGAACTCATTTTCAGAAAGGCTTTATTTATGGAACTTGGAAATGGTCCAGGTTAAGGGTATGTCCTTTCATTTGTTTCTGTCGGATGCTGTAAGAGATATCACTTGCTTAGGATAATTTTTTATGTTAAATTCTCATTTTGGGGCTTTCTAGACTACCTGGTTGATGTATATTAGAACTCTAAACTCTTATGATAGAAGACCCATGGATACAAATTCTCAGGGTAGGCATTTTTTTCCCCATGCAGAACCCAGGAGAGATAGTTGGATTTCCTTGTGGTCTTCCTTTCCCAGTGGGTGAATTTCTCTTTGTTGTCTCTTTACACTGAGGCTGTAACTCTTTTAAGTTCCTAACTCTATGTGGAGGAGTCTCAGTACTATCTACCCACTTCACGCAGGCTCAGTACCTCATCTTTTATCCTCTTATGGCCGTTAAACTGCAAGCCCCTTGTTCAGCGAGTCCAGCCATTTGTCCCAGTCAGCCCCCAAGGGAGAGCTGCAGTTCCTATTTACTGCTCTAATACGCAGTTCACCCTTTGATTTTGACATTTGAGGATCAAACTACTTGCAAGCTCCATTTTGTGATTAAAAGAATGTGTTGTTTTGTTGAGCAAGTCTAATGCTTTGTGGACTTTAGTTTTCAGGTTATTTAGTATGCCATAATGCCATAAACAGAAATTTCTTGTTTATTCTAATCCCTAGTTTTCTCATCCATAAACTGGGACAATAAGTACCCACCCACAGAATTGAGTGGAAGTGCACATACAGGTTGATCAGAGTGTTTAGTTATCATTAACATTATGGTGATGATTGTTAATATTATTAACCAAAAAGCTTTTTTTTTCCAGGTCTCCAAAGTTTAATATCCTGCTTCACTCCCCTTTGTCCAGTTTCTCATTTCACCTTTCTTTTGGATGGTTGGGCTGCCCTGGGCCTGCTGTGAGTTTTCTTCCAGAGCTTGCGCATCTGCTGACAAGCAAGCCTTGGTATCTTGGTGAAACACCGGGTGCTCCACGGGGTTTGACAGTTTCTCAATTTCATCTGTTTTATTAAATTATTAGAGAAGTTCTCTAAACTCACAACAGAACATTTTGCAATTAGGAAGATTTTTGGTGGAATTCTTAGTATCAGAACATTTTTTAAATGATTGTTTAATCTGTTACATGGTGCTGAAGAGCCCCTATTATTTCCCAGCAGCAGATGTAATGGAAGTTTATTTGCCCCCAATAGACTGAGTTCTTTGAGGAAAGGCATTTGTTAATTAATCCTTCTAACCCCAGTGCCTGATACAGAACCAGGCATGTAATAAGTGCTCAGTAAAGATGGACAGGCTTTTTGCCTGGGCAACTCCTGTTCACCCTTTAGACCTGAGACTAAATGCTCGCTCCTCAGGGGTCCCTCTTAGGTCTCTAGGTTAGGTTTCTTGGTACACGTTCCCATACCTTGACTTTGCTTTCCTACCACTGTCACACTTGTAATTAATGAAATACTTGCAATTGTGTGCTTAGTGGCTTTCCTGCTAGACCATAAGCTTCACAAAGGCAGTTCCCATGTCTATCGCAATGATTATTTCATCCCTCGCAAATATTTATTTAGTGACTGATTAAATGTTGCAAGAACGGTGGTCCTTCAATAAGTGATGTGTCCCACAGTCATTTGAGTTCTGTCTTTGAGCTCTGAGACGTTATGGGAATTATTGTTCCTGTTGCCTCTGCATTTGTGTTATTAACTTCTAACTTTGCAGGAGCCTGGAATTTACTGTGGTTTACAATGTTGTGTTAGTTTCTGCTATATAACAAAGTGAATGAGCTATATGTATACATATATCCCCATGTCCCCTCCCTCTTGTGTCTCCCTCCCACCCTCCCTATCCCACACGGAGCTGATCTCCCTGTGCTATGCGGCTGCTTCCCACTAGTTACCTATTTTACATTTGGTAGTGTATATGTGTCAATGCCACTCTCTCACTTTGTCCCAGCTTTCCCTCCCCCCCGCCCCATGTCCTCAAGTCCATTCTCTAGGTCTGTGTCTTTATCCCTGTCCTGCCCCTAGGTTCTTCAGAACCTTTTTTTTTTTAGATTCCATATATATGTGTTAGCATACGGTATTTGTTTTTCTCTTTCTGACTTACTTCACTCTGTATGACAGACTGTAGGTCCATCCGCCTCACTACAAATAACTCAATTTCATTTCTTTTTATGGCTGAGTAGTATGGAAAGCTGCTGCTTCTTGGCATCTGGGTCCTGCCCTTTCAAGGTGAACTTTCTCTCTAATTTAATTTTATGACTGGATGCAAGTTGGTTTACTTAACTGTAAAATGGCTTGAATGATAAGAGGGTTTGGATGGATCTGTGCAAATTATTAGCTGTGCAGGGAGAGCAAACCTCATAGAGCACATTTTTAGATAATCCTTTGGTAAGATCTTCATTTTTCTTGATCTTCTGGTTGTCTTACATTTATTGAATGTTTACAAAGGGTTAGACCTTGTTCTAAATGCTTTGTGTATGTATTATGTCATTTAATCATTGTCGCACCCCAATGAGATAAGAGCTATTATCTTTCCCTTCACAGGCAGGAAACATGAGGCACAGAAAAGTTTAGAGACTTGTCCCCAAGGCCACATGTCTGGCATTTGGTGGAGTTTTGAGTCTAACTGTGGCAGTCTGGCTCCATGGAAAACTAGGTCACTGATTTGATTCATCTGCAGACCACGTTGGTCATTAATGGGAAAAGGTCTCATTTCTCACTGCATCTAGAGCCTTGTCACTCTAAGCGTGGTCCTAGGACCAGTGGCATTGGCATCACCTGACAGCTTTTTAGAAATGCAGAATCTCAGGACCTCCCCGGGCCTTAATAAATCATAACCAGCATTATAACAAAATCCCTAGGCATTCAGGATACTGGTTCAGACAGAGAAGCACTGAGGCCCCTTTCTTAGCTCCAAAGCAAGAAGGAACCCCACGACTCTTGGTTACTACATGCATGGCCTTGCCTAGTTATCTAATCTTCTTATACTTTGGCCTCCTTCTCTGAAACTTGGAGCTCATCGTCTTGTCAGCATCCTTTTGTTGTTGTGAAGATGAAGGGAAAGAACTGCATAGAGCACTTAGCAGATGCCAGGGGGCTTTGAGAATTGGCCAGTGCTCAAGAAATATTGTTATAGCTCCTCCTCCATATTTGTGGGTTCCATATCCATGGATTCAACCGACTGCAGATCAAAAATATTTTTTAAAATTCCAGAAAGTTCCAAAAAGCGAAAGTTGAATTTGCCACATGTTGGCAACTATTTACGTAGCATTCACATTGTATTAGGTGTTATAAGTAATCTAGAGACTAAAGTATATGGAAGGATGTGTGTAGGTTAGGTGCAAATACTGTGGCATTTTATATAAGGGAATTGAGCATCCGTGGATTTTGGTATCTGTGTGGGGTCCTGGAACCAACCTCCCATGGATACCAAGGGATGACTGTATTTCTGGGTTGGAGCATACTAACCTGACACTTCGGTCCTCAGCTCTTGAATTCCAAGGACTGAGATCTGGGAGGAAACTGACAAATGAGTGCACCCAGGGTTTGAGGCATGTTTTAGGACCCCATAAACTCTTGAAGGCTACTGATGTTAGTATGAAAAGTCTGGAATGTTTCTTTGTTAATAGAGGCATGAGGATCCTTGATCCTATTTGATAGTAGCCTGGATGCATTTGGCAGAAGCTGCGGAGCGTTTTGAAGAGTGGAGGAAAATGACAGTAACAGCTCACACTTACTGCCTGCTGCGAGCACGCGCAGCAACTCTGTGCGAAAACATTTTGCTTTCATTGTATCCATAGGAAACCCAGTTGAGGTTGAGGCTGTTATTGTTTCCATTTTACAGAGGAGGAAACTGAGGCTTGGAAACAAAACCTGCCCAAGATTTTATGGCTAAGAAATTTCAGAGCTACAATTATAAACCAGGGTTTAGTAAGCTATGGCCTGCAGTGGGCCATATCTGGCTCACTGCCTGTTTTTATATGGCCCACAGTAAGGATAGTATTTATATATTTAAGGGATTAGAAAAAAATCAAAAGAATAATATCTTGTGACACGTAAAAATGATATGAAATTCAAATTTCAGTGTCCACAAATCAAGCTTTCTTGGTGCCCAGCCACGCTTATCCACTCATCTGTTGTACACGACTCCTTTTATGTTGCAACAGCAGAGTTGAGTAGTTGTGACAGACTGTGTGGCCCACAAAGTCCATAGGACTTACTGTCTGGCCTTTTATAGGAAGGGTTTCCTGCCTCCTCTTTGAAACCTTTGTCACTGAAATCCAGAACAGAGCCTCCCACCACTGTTCTGTCGTGCCTCCCTATAAAGCCACTAAGCACCCCATTTCCATGACCACTTTCTCTCCCAAATTCCAAAGTAATTATACAATTATTAATGCACTGCCTTAAGATAATGGAAGGTGAATTCTAACATCATGTCCCGGTTGCTGGTGGTGTGATGGACACCAACCACTGTGTTCGAGGATAGCTAAGTGACCATGCTCCCCAAACAGAGCTGAAGTGGTTGAAGATGTTCCCTCCCTAGAGAGACAGAGGGACTGAAAGGCACAGTGTAAGCTGAAGCTGTTGACTAGAAGCCCATCTGCAGGCTTTTGTTCTGGTCTAAAATCAAAGGGAAGAAGAATGAGGTGAGGGGGATTACCTCCTGGAGAGCCTTGCTGTCCTCACCAGAGAATATATAATGTGTTGGGACTGGTGGCGGTGGCTTCTTCCCCAGCATGTTCCTGGTGGGCTGCTGCTACCCTGCCACCTCTTCCAGGAATCCCAGAGGATTCCTGCTGTCCTGCACATGCTCTTCCATGTCAGGGAGGATGGAAGGAGCAATTGGAGATGGGTTGTTCAGAAAACAAGCTGCTAATGCTGGCCCAACACAGAGATGCACACACATCCGTGTGGGCTGCCTGCGGGGCACCATATACCTCTATCCACCTGGTCTGTCTTAGTCAGCCTCAGTGTGAGCGCTTAGAGAGGGTGGCACCTCACTCATGATCTTAGAGCACCACAGCAACCATTAGTGTCTGATGGGCACATTATCAAAGTGCCTTCCATGTATTGTATCTCAGTCATTCCCAAATGTTCGACTGGGGATTGGGAAACTCTGTATGTTTCCAAACAAATATTCTTTGGTTTGTAATGAAAGAGCACAATGTGTAGCGTAAAGCCAATTTTACTTTTTAGTTTTGGGGACCTCTCTTTTTCCCTTGTCCTTCTTTCTTGCCTTTGGAGATGTAGGATGTTATTTTTTGAAATGGCATTCTCTTATTTTTTTGTGCATTCCTTTCTTTTTTTAAATTAATTTTTATTGGAGTATAGTTACTATACAATGTTGTGTTAGTTTCTACTGTACAGCAAGATGAAGCAGCTATACATATACATATATCCCCTCTGTTTTGGATTTCCTTCCCATTTAGGTCACCCCAGTGCGTTAAGTAGAGTTCCCTGTACTATACAGTATGTTCTCATTAGTTACCTATTTTATATATAGTATCAATAGTGTATATATGTCAATCCCAATCTCCCAATTCCTCCCACCCCCCTCATTCCCCCTTTGTACCCATAGCATTCCCACAGCTGACTGGTGGGCTAGACCTTTGATTTGGTTAGGAAGGGTTTTGTTCATGTTATGTGACTTGAAACAAGTGGTTTTGAAAGGGGCTGTCTTGATCGACTTCCTTCTCCTCACCCCTATTTTCATCTCAGTATTGAGTTAGGGTTGGGGCATTTTAAAGTGTCAGAAATCCAGGGCAAAGCAGGCCTGATTCCAGAGGTTTCATTATCAAAGAACAGACAGACAGTAAGTCTGAGGTAGATACGGAGGCTCTTCCCCCTCCTCATGGGAACACCTTCTATACCTACGAGAAGAAAGGAACTTCTGCCCAACTTCCCACCCATTTCTCCAGCCCCTTCCAAGACTCCTTGCCCTCCCCACCCTAATCCCCCCAAGACCAGAAAGGGAGTCATTGCTCATCTGATTGGTCACAGCCTGAAACCTGGGCCACTTATTGCTGGTGGGCCAGGTCGTCATATGTTAAGTAGCTCCTGCCCCTGTGCTGAAGCTCTCTTGCTCTTCCAGTTTCTGTGTCAGAGGTCAGCAGGCCAGGGCAAGATCCACCATGTCCACCGTCCACCCTAAATCCTCTGTATCTTGAGAGAGAGAGAGAGAGAGAGAGAGATGGATGAGAGAGAGATGAAATCTCTTGGTCCCAACAATTATCCAGCCCAATGGACAAGAGAAGCCTTTCATGGCAGATGGTGTGGGTGATATCAGATAGAAAAGCATAGTGATTAAGAGCTCAGACTCTTGAGCAAATCAGATGTGTGAGTCCAAGGTTACTCATAATACTGTGTGACCCCAACCAAGTTACTTTACTTCCCTAAGCCTCAGTTCTTGATTTGTAAAATACAGATTATAATAATACCTTTCATATGAGGTTTTTGTGTAGATTAATCAAGATCATTTGTATCAAGCACACAGCCTCATGCTTGCACTGAATGAATGTTAGCTGCTATTATCATAGATTGCCCATTGGATGTAGATTTTAGAAGGATTCCCAAACTAGTAGCTTATAAATGGCTTAGTATAACAACTCAGCATTTCATAGGCAAACTCACTTTTGGGAATAATTACATAGACCCACACATTCTTAGGGAAGCCTCTCACGTTCTCTCTGTGGTGACTGGAGCATTAACTGGTGTGCTCATGAAATAGGTTCTGAGATGACATTGGTATCAGATAGCTTTTGCTGTATAACAAACCAATCCAAAACGTAGTGGCTTAAAACAAAGTCATTTATTAGATTTTGATCCTATCAGTTGGCCATTTAGGCTGGGCTCAGCCAGCCAGTTTTTCTATTGGGCTTGTCTGGACTCACTTGTATTTCTGCAGGCAGCTGGCAGGCTGCTAGGGGCTGGTTGACTTAGACGGTGTGTAATTCACATGTATGGTGCTGGTGCTGGCACTTGGCTGGAGTGATGGGAGTGACAGACCACATGTGTCCACTAGGCTAGCCCAGGTTTATTCTCCTGATGTCAGTCTCAGGGTTTCCAAGAGCAGCAAGAAAGGACAAGCCCCAACATGCAAGTGCTTTTTGAGCCTCCATTTGTGTCATGCTTGCTAATGTTCCATTGACCAAAGCAAGTAACATGGCCAAGCCCAGAGTGAATGTGGAAGAGGACTAAGATCGTGAGACATGCAGCCATTATTGCAACAGTAATACCACAGTCTCCTTTCTTCTGTGGATCTGAGGGGAAGTACTTTGCACTTAAGCATTCAAGTGGTATAAGATCTCTTTTTTTTAATCCTTTGTCAGATATGGTATTTTAATATGCTTGGCATCTGGTCGCTCTCCTTGGATTTTGTTGCTGGCATGTTTTTCTTTTCTTTAATCTTTTATTCTCTTTATTTGGGAAATTATAGTTTGCTGAAGGACATAGTTCTTTTTATAGGAGAAACAGCTGTGATGTCATAACTGAGCACATTTCCTTAGGGATATGCATTTGGAAACATGACCCATAATCCACTTGTTTATTTCTATTTTGGTCTTTGACTTCATATTGAATAAGAGCAAATATGTGAACCAAAAATATGTAAGTTGATAAATTAACCTTTTAAAAATGTTATTCACTATTTTCTTTTGATTTCTGGTTATTGAGCTCTAATAGATGAGGGGATGTTTAAAAAATTATTTTATAAGGGCCAGTTTGAATAGAGTTTCACAAAACCAAATGATAAGCAGAATAACGTGGGGTTTTGGTGTCAGAAACTATTCAAGTTTTTTTTTTTTTGTGAGAGCAGTGTTTAAACAGGATATTTTTAATGCAAAAACAGATAGCAGTAATATGGCTAGTAACTGAAAATGGAACTAAATAGATTACTTAGAGTTCAAACAAAACATTCTCAATAAAGAATTTCTCAATGGAACATTTAGGTTCTTATTGAATCTGTGCATAATTATATCTTACCCCCTAAACGAAACAGATTTCCAGTGATAAATGTTTCTGGACAGCAGCAAGATTCAATTCAGTTCATTTCAAGATGCAGATTTACTTGTGAAATTAGAAGAAGGTAGTTGCCAACGATAACCTGGGGGAGTCCTATTTTTAGCTGCTATGTTTCACCCAGAAATATCTCAGAGTTAGAGGTGCTTCTCACAAGGATGAGAAAAAACTGCAGCTGGAGCAGAAATTAATTTGTATTTGTAGTTCAGACACCTACTGAATCCTTAATCTGTTTTTTATTTATGATTTTAGGGGAATTTATAGAATCGTTTAGATTGGAAGAAATCTCCAGTTGGTCATCAAGTTCCCTCTCCTTATAATGGCAGCACTGATTTTATTATCCTTAAAGCAGCTCTGATAGATCGGTGTCAAGTCTGGCTCATGTTTCATGCATTTAAAAATGTGTATTCCCTACCCTGAGTATACTTAATGTGTAGGAGACAGACCGGGAGCTGCCTATATGCCCAGGAGACCTCTTCTGAGTTCCTGACACACAGTCTTCTCTGGAACAGATGCCAAATATGTAGCATATTAAGCATTATATTGATGCCATCAAATCCAGTTTGCTTCAGGCTTCTGACAACTGGAAACATTTTTCCCAATGTGTACAGGGACCCAGGTGTGCTCTCTGCTCTGACATAGTAACAGAAGGTCATTCCATCTTGGATCCTTTTGTCCTGCATACCTCCAGGGACCTGCCCTTTCCCCCCCACCTCACCCCACCCTGCCACCCCAGTTAAGAAAGCCTGCTTGGAAGACCAATTATGAGCCAAAAGGTGTTTTGGGGTATCTCTAATATCTGCAGAAGTTTGTGAGACACAAAGAAATGCAGGACGTGATCCTTACCTGCAAGACATTTCTATCTGAGAAGATTCCTGAGGTATATCTGGGAAAAAATGAGACTGGTCTCTGTGAGCAGCGTGTGAAAATCCAGATCATTACTTTATGGTTCCACTTAGTGAAGGATACCCAATTATGCATAATCACATTATACTGGATACTGACAAAAGTGAGCGCCCTGTTATGCAGTATAGATGCTGTCTAGGGCTGTATATAGTATGGTGTTTGCTGTTTAAAACAGCTGTAAGTGCCAAGGGGTAAGAGCAGGGGAGAGTAATAAGAACTGGCTCCCTCAAGGGCAAAGAAGATGTGATTGGGCTGGACTTTGATGTGTTAAGGTGACTCATCCAGCCATTACCTAAAAATATGAGTTGAGGAAGGATGGGATAGTGGTTGAGAGTGCAGACCTAGTTTTTGAGTCCTCGTTTTACCAGTGGCTGACTTTGTGACCTTGGGTAAACAACTCACCCTCTCACAGCCCCAGTGACTCCAGTTGTAAAGTGGCGAGAGTAATAGTACCTGGTTGTTCGTGCTGTTGTGAGGATGAAATGAGGTAACTCATTCAAACTGCCCACGACAGAGCTGGACATGCGGGGTGGTAAGAGCTCACACTGCGTGTGATGTTGGTGCTTCTGGGGTGGAAAAGGCACTGTGGAGACACAAGGGTGGGGTAATGGAAGGAGTTCCCGAAGGAGGCATATTTGGAAACAAGTGCAAAGGGCACTTTAGGCCGAGGGAAGATGGAGAGTCAAAGTTCTGGGATAGGGGTGAGTACATTTGGGGTGTGGAGATGGGACTGAATAGCAGGGATGCATAACTGGCTAATTTGTGTTGGGGAGTGCCTTGGATAAGTTGGGTGGGGACCAATTATATGGTCTTAGAGACCAAGTACCAGCATTAAACGTGCTCCAGCAGACAACTATGGACTCTAATCATGATAACGACCACAATTCTCATGGCAACAGTGATGGGTTTTGAATGCCCGTTGTATTATTGTGTGTCCAGTCCTATGATGGGTCCTGTATTTTATGTATTATTTTTAATCCTCACAATAATTCCTGTGACTATGCATTAGGCCAATTTTACAAACAAGGAAACTGAGGCTCAGAGCGATCAAGCAATATGGTCAAGGTCACAGAGCTAACCAGTGGCAGACTTGGGGCTCAAACCCATTCAGTCTGGTGTGAGAGGTGAACCCCGTATTCTAGCCCAGGTTGGTTGGCCTGCCAGGCCTACTTTCTATAGGATATTAACCAGTCAGGGGTGTGACACAGTAAAAGAGATGAGAAGGAAAGACAGAAAGTCCCCAGTCAGGGACTGGGGCTGAAGGAGCCATTAAGAGATGGTTGTAACTTAGGCCCAAGTTACTGAGGATATTGGCAAGGGACAGGTACTAGGGTTGAGGAGAAAGGAGCAAATGCATGAAATCTTTAAAAGGATCAATTTATAGGACTTGGCAATTGAACGTCTGTGCAGGACAAAGGAGAAGAGTCAAAGGTGGCTTTCAGTTTTCCATCCTGTCAGTGACAACTGCCAGGTTGGTGCAGCGGATCACTGCCTTGGGGCCTGTTAACTACATCACACCCACCCTGCTCCTACTCTCCCACCATTTTCCCACCTCCCCACCCACATACAGAGCTGCCCAGGCTGAAACTTGGACCATGAGACTCTAAATCTTGAACAGAAGGTGAAAATAAAACAGGAAAGAAACCCCATGTCACATAAGGGCTGCAGTTATCATTACAGAAAAACGAGGGACTCCAGTAATTCTTTCCTCCCCACTTTCACTCTTCCTAACTGTGCCTCTGGTGGGCACTGGCAGTTAGAGTGGAAGAAATCTTTCCCTCACTATGTATTCCAGGTGGTTACTGCTGGCATATTGGGAAGCTGTTGATTTTTGCATGCTTATTTGTATCCAACCCACCACACTAAATAGCTTCTCAGTATATTTTCTGGGCTTTTTAGGTATATAATCATACCTTCTCTAAGAAGTGATGATTTTCTTCTTCCTTTCCAATAATTATTCAATTTGTTTTTGTTTCCTGACTCATCACTTTGTTTATAATATCGATATTTTAAAAAATTAGTTGGAATAACAAAAATAATGTTGATTTTTTTGAGCATCTGTAGGAAGGATGGATTGTAATCAGAGAGGCTAAAGATTGAGTGAATGGCCAGGAGGCTACTGCAGTAGAATCATGATGTTATGATGCCCAAGGAAATTGAAAGGAAGGTAATAGTCACAAGAGAAAATGGGCTGGCCTTGTTATTGTGGCCCGGGCACAAACGATGACTTTCGGGCCTCAAATCCAAAGTTTGGTAATCTAGAAGTCACCGGGAACTTGACTCCGTTGTTAATAGAGTTTGAAGTTTACTGCAATCAATTCATCTGAAAAGAGTTGAGAAGATAGAAATTAATTAGAAGTCTCAGGTTATAAACTGCTCCAGGAATGCAGATTTAAAAGAAATTAGCCAGTATTTTAATTTTCTTCAGTATTGCCATGGCCTGATTCTTAATCTACCTAGAGGCAAAACATCACATACTAATTACAATTTGTAAGTGTTTTTTCCAGTTGACAAAGCCGTTTTCCATATATTGTCTCATTTGGTCTCCAACAACTCTGTGAGATAGATGACAAGAGAAGTATCTAACATTTGCCCAGCAAGTTAGAGTTTGCAAAATCCTCCCACCTACACGACCTCATTGAATACTCAACGCTCACTGGTTTCTAATGTGCACCCAAAACGTTTATCTAATGGTGGTTTTCTACGTGCAGACTTCTCTTTTCTGTCTTTGAAAATGAAATTCCCCACGGAGAATGTCCTTCCTTGCCTTGTCCCCATGCTGAACCTCTCTTCATTTCTCAAAACCCTGTTCAAGGAGGACATTACCTTTGCTCCTTCCTCACAAGAGAGAGGTAATGGACAGAGGTGGAGTGGAGGGAAGCTGAGCAAAGGAGCTCAGGAAGGGAGGACCCAGCCCTGTGGCCCTTGGGGGAGGCATATGGAGAGGATGGTTGACAAGAAGTCCTCTTGGCAGTGCTGAGGGTTATGGAAACTTTGGTGTGGCCTTATCATCTTTGGCTTTCCCCCAAAGTAGAGGCAGTGGAGAAGGTTGTGTGAGGGTGTGTAGTGTGCTGTTCAGAGGATGACATTTCATAAGCAAACACACATACATGCATCTAGAGGCTCCCATTCTGCAGCTCCTGTTACTTCCTTTGATTTTAGGAGAAGGAAAGGGAAAGCTCCTTTGATTGCTTGCAGGATCTTTCAGTGAAATGTGTCCAGTTTTTCAATGGAACTCAGAAGGCATCTCGTAGAGGCCGAGAGAGGACAGAGTTTCAAAGAGGTGGGTAGGTCATCACTGTTGGCATCTTCCAAGAGTAGGACAGAGGGGAGGATGTGACCACAAGGAAGCCGCCCACTGATGCCCTTTTAGAGTCCAGTTCTGAGAGGTTGTTGGGCACAGAAGCCTGGCCACCAGGGGCCCAGAAGGGAAGAGACGGTGAGAGAATGGAGGAGGTAGACTTGGGTTACTTGTGTAAGACATTTGGCTGTGAAGGATTGGGGAAAAAGTTTTTTAAAACATACATGTAAACTATTATAAAAAATTCAAAAACATACATATAAACTGTTACAAAAGATTCAAAGAATTTAGAAACATAGAATAAACCATGCAAGACCTCTGTCCCTTTTCGTTGCATCCCTGAGTGTAATGGAGTGACACGTGCTCTTTCAATCCTTGGTAAACATTTTAGAGAGAAAGGGTGAGATTAATGTGAATGTCAGGCATGAGTGCAGACAGTAAGCCCAGAAGAAGGAGAGGAGGAGATTCAAGGTAGGCATGATATGTGTGGGGGGGCGGTGTAGTATGTGTGATTTTCTGTGCGTGGGTGTATGTCTACATATGTTTATTCATCCACACGTACTGGGAGAGAGGATGAAGGTGTCCAGCTCTTCATTCAACATGGACAGGAAGGAAGAGGGCCTTTATTAGCACTGATGTCTTATGATGAAGATTGGGGCCTCTTAAGACACCTCTGTGTGTTCAGATCAAGTCATCTGCTGAGAGGGAGTGTGACCAAGGTGAAATTGGAGTCCCGAGGAAGGAGGTCGGGAGAGGCTGCTGAGGAGGTGACATCTGGGTGTTCACAAGTCATGAAAGTGAGGATTGCTGAGGAGAGGGAGGGAACATGTCACCGTGCACAGCTGGACTCAGTAATGGCCCCACTCCGCACGTCTGTTCTGCAGTTCCCTCCAGCAGCACTGGCGGCCTGGGAGCTGAGAAACTGGACAGTCGGACAGAGGTCGTACTGAGAGTGTGCACGGCAGGCGTGACAGAAGGTTGAGGAGGAGGGAGTTGAGAGTGTAGAGGGCACTTGGAAGTATTTGACTGTGGGGTAGGAGTTGGGGAAGCAAAACAGTAAAGCCAGGAGGAGGCCAGTGGGCTGAGTGGAGCGGGAAGGTTGAATGACTGTAGGTCCCAGGGAGGGCAGGGAGTGAAGGAGTGAGAGAAATAATAGGTTAGGAGTCTGCATTCAGAGAGGGGAACATGGAGCTGGAGCATTTTAAAGCCTGCTCTTGGATTAATGGCATTCATATTAAACTGGCTATGGAATTTCAGGTATACTATTTCAACTGGATAACAGCAACAACAACAACAAAAAAAGCCAGTGCCTATAGTGGTATATCAGACTCTATTTCCTGAATTTGTTTATGAAAATTTCCTTGTTATTGAAGCATCCCTTAGTGTCATTTCTGAAAATCATTATGTCTCCCAATGGCATGTATTTGGAGAAGTCTCGATTCGTCTTTAACATAGACTATTACAGATGCTCTCTGACTTGTGAAATCCTTCCATTCTGCAAGGTCTGATACATCCTGAATTTATTCTAAGTAAAAAATGACTGAAGGCACATTTTTGTACCACCCTTCACCTTTTCTTTATAAAATCTGATTTTTTCAGATGTTTACTTACTCATGTTGACCCTTAGAATAGCTTTGACTGGTTTGGACACGACACCAAATATAAACTTAATTTTTTTTTCCCCACAGCCTTTCCTTTTTTCTGCCTGTTTGAGAGGCTTCTGGCTTTGCCCTCTCACTGTCAGGCCCTCCTCTGCACTTGGAGGGAGGTGTCTGTCCTTATCTGAGTAGTTCTCTTGGCTTTTGAGATACATAATCATTGTAACAGTGAAGGATGGATAGACGGGCAGCACATGAACGAAGTTTTTCTAGGAATTACGAAGTCAAGGATGTGGGAATAGCTGCAGATTATGAGGGAAGGAGGATTTTAAGAACTGATGTAGATAATATAGCCCCTTTATAGTAGTTGATACCAAGGAAGTACTGAAGTTAGTCTGAAATTACTTTTTTTAGTAGCTTTCTTTGACCATGGTCCTTCTCTGTGACTGGACCACATAGGTCTTAGTATCAATAGGGCTGCACTAGAATCATCACTTTCCAGTCAAGAACAGACCACAGTAAAAAGAGAGTAACCCCATGACCATTGAAATAACATGTGCTGATACAGTGACGATCCACGGGACAACAGAAACATTAGAAGACTGACAACAAAATGTCATTTTGTTATGGCTGTTGTTTTTCATGTTACCTTCTCACCTTATGGTCTTCTTTTGCAAATGAATCTATTTTGTATCACAAAACTTAATACAAAATTTTCCACTTCCTTAAAATTTTATTAAGTGTTTTGTAGAACAATTTGCATAAGGTCTAATTTTCCAAGTTGGCGGCTGTGCAGCAAAATGACCTCATATTTTTTCATCTAGTTTCATGCCATTATTTATATAAAGATGTGGTTGATTTGTATTCAGATTAGGCAAATGTGAAAAGTGAGCATGTTATCTTCTTCTGTAATTTTAGATTTAAAACAACATTGTTTTTCTGTTTCATTGCTGTCCAGTAAAAATGTAATGTGAGCGATATCTGTAACTGTAAATTTTCTAGTAGTCCCGATAACAAGGGAAAAAGAATCGGGTGAGATGAATTTTAATAGTGTGCATTGTTCACTCTTTATCCAAATATTTATCCACAATATCATTTTAACATAAAATGAAGTTTAAAAGTTATCATTGTGATGTTTTACATTTTGGGGATGCTAAGTCTAGAGTATCAAGTATGTATTCCACATTTACAGCACGTATCAATTCAGACTACCCACATTTCAAGTGCTTGATAAGCCACATATGCCGAGTGGCTACCATAGTGACTGGCATAGATCTGTCTTATGGCCACAATTACTGGAATATCAGCTTGGCTGTTATATTCTTTCTGATTTGCTGAGTATGTTTATATAGTCTGAATTTGAGTGGCAGAGAATTATTTAGTCATTTAGATGACTTATTTATTCATTCTTTTCATTCATTCATTCACTCACTCATTTTTGTTGATTCATTCATTCATTCGAGTCATACTTTATATCCTAAATTTTAAGAAATATTGCACATGTTATAGAATAAAAGAAAAGTGAATTTCTATATATTCTTGGAAGGTGGGGTAAGCCCCCCTTTTTTTCATTTGGGGAAAAATGTTAGCGCAGAAAAATAGAGTGTAATAAAACAAAAGAACTCACTACCCATCCAGAATGGTAAAGACTAATGTTTTGTCACATTTTTTAAAGAGGGTTATTATAAAAGGTTTATTACTCAAAACAGTGAGGCTTTCTGGGGAGATAAGAGTGGCTGTCAAGCACATCCAAAAATTGCTTGAGAAAGAGCAGGGGCAGGAAACTTGGTTGGGGTTTTTATGGTGGTTGGTGGTGAGGCTGGGATGCGTGTTTGTTTTTGATTAAAAAATAGAGTAGATCTTTCAGATCGGGTAAATGCGTCTTTGTACCCCTTTAAAGTCTGATTTTTTTCCCTGCCTTTCCTAGAGGCAACCACTGTATGAATTTGATGTTTATTCCTTCAGTATGTTTTTATGCTTTTACTGCAAATTGATGCATTTACAAACAACATAGAGAATTACTTATATTTATACACGTGGTAATATAGTACAGGTATTATTCATTTTGTTCTTTTTTCCCTACTCAACATTATATATATATTCTTAACATCTTTATTGGAGTATAATTGCTTTACAATGGTGTGTTAGTTTCTGCTGTATAACAAAGTGAATCAGCTATACATATACATATATCCCCATATCTCCTCCCTCTTGCGTCTCCTTCCCACCCTCCCTATCCCACCCCTCTAGGTGGTCACAAAGCACCGAGCTGATCTCCCTGTGCTATGCGGCTGCTTCCCACTAGCTAGCTATTTTACATTTGGTAGTGCATATATGTCCATGCCACTCTCTCCCTTTGTCCCACATTACCCTTGCTCCTCCCTGTGTCCTCAAGTCCATTCTCTACGTCTGTGTCTTTATTCCTGTCCTGCCCCTGTCATACAGAGTGAAGTAAGTCAGAAAGAGAAAAACAAATACCATATGCTAACACATATACGTGGAATCTAAAAAAAAAAAAAAAAAGGTTCTGAAGAATCAACATTATATTTTGAGAAATATTCATGAAGATACACATAGATGCTACAGGTAATTTTGTTGTATATTTCACCATATTTATCTAGTATATTTATATTTTTACTATGTTTATTTTTTTACAATGCATATTTAGTTTTTCCCCCAAACTTTCACTACTGTAAACCTATTTCAGTGGGTTTTCTTGTACAAGTCTCCTTGTACACATAGATGGACATCCCTCTAGATTATGTACCTAGAGGTTGGGGAAGAACTTTCTAAGTGTAATGTCAAAGGCAGAAATCACAAAAGAAAAGAGTGATAGCTTTGTCTACATAAAGAGTTTGAAACATCATCAGTATAGCAGAAAATACTTTAACAACGGAAGGGCAAAAAAAGAAAAAACATTTGCAACAAATACGGCAGAGAAAGGATCAATATGTTTAGTATATAAAGAACTTTTACAAATCAATTTGGAAAAGATGATCACCTCAATGAATAATTTGATAGAGACCATAAGCAAGTAATTCACAAAGGAAGAAATATGAATAGCTAATAAACATATAACAGTATGATTAACATTATTAGTAATCAGAGGAATGAAAATTAAAAGAATAACTATCCTTTTTCCTATCAGATTAGCGAAGTTGACAAAAGATTGATTATACCTAGTCTTACTGAGAATGTATGGGGTAATAGATACTTTTGTATACTGTAGGTGGAGTTTGAATTGATGTAAACTTTCTAGAAGTGACGTTGGTAGTATGTATTAAAGGTCTTATAATGTGCAAACTCTGACTCAGAATTTGTACTTTTTAAGAAATTAATTCAGAGAAAATAAGTCAGTTGTGTATAAATGTTGTACTGAAGATGGTTATTGTAGTGTTATTTATACCATGTATAAATTTAAAGATGGACCAGTGATGAATAATGTATCATGAACTGAAGAATATGAGTAAATCAACCCAAGGTTAAACAACACTGTGATAACGCCAAGGAGGCAGTTAATTGGAGGAAATTGGAAAGTCCTCCTACGGAAGTTACTCCTAACAAGGTTGAGCAAGGTCTTGAAGGATGAGAAGGTGTTTGACCAAGGGTGGAGGTGGGAGTAGGGAAAGGGCTTGCTGGAGAAACGAGTGGCCGGTACAAAGGCAAGAAAGCTTAAAAGAGTCTGGTGGATCAGGGAGTGACAACGACTTAGCATGATGGGCTCACAGGAAACATGAAGGGGAGCAGAGTAAAGATGGAGTGCTCTCTACTCTGAGCCCATCCTGTGATGTCATGGATCTATTTTTGCTTGGAAGCTTTTTAGGTTTAATCACAAAATCTAAGTTACTTGGAGTTATTTCAACTTGAGTATGTAATTCCATCAGAGTATTTCTTGTTTTAAAATTGAATTTGGCTTACGCAAAGCTATGCACTTTCTGAAGAGTTTTCCAAGTTAGCAAGATTTCCCTGAGCTACCTGTCATTGGCCACGTTGCGTGTTTTAGTAACTTCGTTGTGTAGGGTTTTTTATGCAGCAGTTATCACTGTCGATGAACAGCTACACAGCTGCTCTGTTCTCCCCTGATCCCTCACTCCCTCTGGTTTGGCTGGGAGTGGTGGAGGGAGTTTGACAACAGACTGGAAGAAGCCAAGAATGTGCTGGTCCAGGTCTGGAGTCACACTGGCCTGGATTAGAATCCTGTCTCTGTAATTCATAGGTGTGTGATCTTGTGCAGGTTACTTAGCCTCACTGAGCCCCAGTTTCCTCATCTGTGAAATGGAGTTGATATATGAGGACCACATAGATAATGTCTGTAAAGTGTTTTTCAGATCTTGTGGTATGTGCTCAATAAGTGTTAGCTATTATAATTACTATTTTATGAATAATTGGAATCATCCTGCCTTTTCCTATTAATCCCCAACGGATCATTCATATGATAGGCCTAATTAATTTTTTTATGGTTCTAGAATTTTCCTTGTATCTCCTACCTCAGTGAGAGGAAGCTGGAAGTTCGTTGTCTGACCTCTTTACCCCAGGCTTTAAGGAGAAGAGTATAGGAAGCCTTGGGATCTCCTTCTAATTTAGACAATTTAGACAGGGCCTGAGGAGGGAGCCACTTTTAGGACCAAAAAATATGTGCTTGATTAAAGCATCCCCCTAGGCTGTCTCTCTCTAGAACCCCAATACTCATGCAGCCTAGTTCAGCCACCCCTGAACAAGTCACCAAGATGCAAGGGTCCCAGAGAGAGAGAGATCCAGGGGAAAGAAACATATGGACCCAGCCAGGCAGCCTTTGCAGATGAACCCCTTGAGCCCTTGGGAAATGATGGACCAATATTAGTTATGGAATCTCAGGGGCCTTCCTTTTTAGGGTTGTCTTTCTCTGATTCTTACGGTATCATTTGTGCCTGTCCAGAATTGCTCTTATCACAACACATTGCGGAGTCACTTCTCTGTCTCTCTCATAGACCCTAAATCGCTTGAGAACCACACAGTCTACAAGGACGAGTATGGTCTTTTGGAATTAGGTTAGCTTCATAGCTGTAGCACTAGTGAGCTTGGTCACCTACTTAACCTATTTCCCCATCTGTAAGGTGAAGATATCTACTCACTGAAAGAATTGTTATGAGGATCGGATATAAGTTGTGAAAAGTGACTGGCATAGAGCAGTTGCTTAAAACGGTAGCTGGTGACGATGAGCACAATCACAGCGGCAGTGGGCACGCCACTGGAGTGTAGCACAGCGCCTGGGGTATCCATGAGCACATGTTGAAGGGACAGGTAGACGAGTGGTTGGGCGAATGGGTGTCAAACAAATGTATGTTTATTTATTTATTATTATTATTTTTAATATTTTAAATTGATTTACAATGTGTTTCAGATATACAGCAAAGTGATTCAGTTACACATATATATCTATCTACCTATCTATCTTTTTCAGATTCTTTTCCCTTATAGGTTATTACAAAATATTGAGTCTAGTTCTCTGTGCTACACAGTAGGTCCTTGTTGGTGATTTATTTTATATATAGTAGTGTGTATATGTTAATCCCAAACTCCTAATTTATCCCTCTCCCTCCTTTCCCATTTGGTAACCATAAGTTTGTTTTCTATGTCTGTGAGTCCATTACTGTTTTGTATGTAAGTTCATTTGTATCATGTTTTTTAGATTTCACACATAAGCAATATCATATGGTATTTGTCTTTCTCTGTCTGATTTACTTCACTTAGTATGATAATCTCTAGGTCCATCCATGTTGCTGAAAATGGCATCATTTTATTCTTTTTTATGGCTGAGTAATATTCCAGTGTGTGTGTGTGTGTGTGTGTGTGTGTGTGTGTGTGTGTGTCTGTGTCTGTGTCTGTGTGTATACACACCACATCTTTATCCATTCATCTGTCGATGGACATTTAGGTTGCTTCCATGTCTTGGCTATTGGAATTTACTTTTAAATAGACGAGTAAACAATGAGTGGATTGGTTTCAACCCTTGTCCTTGTTGACCTCAACCATATTTGATACTGTCAAACACATTCTACACTTTCTTCTGCCTTTATCTCAGGGCTCACAAGTGTGCTGATTCTCCTCCCTTGCTGACTGTCCCTTCTCTCTTCTTTCTTGGCTCTTTTTCTTCTTTTCTTCTTCCCTAAATGGTAACCAATCTCCAAGGCATATCTTTGAATATTGCTTTTACTGCTTTCTCCCTTGAGGATCTTGTTCTTTATTAAGGCTTCAATTTTCACCTTTATGTAGATACAGTCCTGGTGGCTAATCTAGACTCTCCTGTATTTGGATTCATATTTCTTAATACTTGTTGGTCAAAAGGATGTCCTATTGACTCACCCCTTAAAATTGAACTCGCCATCTTCCTGAAGCCAGCTCTGTCCTTGGCTTGTGTGTGCACGTTGATGGTGTGGCGGCTTTTCCAGGTACCAAGAGGCTTCAAATACCAGAGCCATGTCTGACTCCACCATCCTCTTCCCACCATGTCAGTTGCTGAGTCATGTAAATTCCATCTCCACATGCTCTTGCATCTGTTTCTAACCTTATATTTTTGCTCCCAGCCACTATCTTGATTTAGGTTCTCATTTCTACTCTCTTAGACCTGTGTTCTTCAAAGTGGGGCACTTAAGACAATCCACTGAGTGTTGGAAGAAAATATTAGGATTTATACATACATACATGCATACATATATATATATTAATCTCAGTCTTTAAAATGTTCTATTTTATACATATTCAATATCTTGTAAATAATTTATTAGAGTAGTACATATATACAATATATAAGAATATATTAATATTATTACTACAGTAATAATATATTATCCACCAAGAAACCCTCATTGGTTTCTACTGCCTGTTATGTTGAAAACAAATTCATCCGCCTGTTACTCAAGACACACGCAATCCTCCTTTCTAGTCTAGTAAGTCTGCAGCCTTCTGTGTTCTCACTCCTTACCTTTATATCTTTGTTTGTATTTTTCTCTTCTTTTACTCTCCACTTGCTGTAAGAAGCAGTACACGTGTTACATAAGAGCAAAATGGATATATCTCAGTCTTTGAAATGTTCTATTTAATATAGGTTCAGATCTTGGTTCTTCCACTTTCTAGTTGTTTCATTTGGCTAAGGCACTGACACTTCAGAGCTGCGACGTCCTCATCTGGAAAACAGGAATAATAACCATCAGTTCTCAGGTTTGTTGTGATGAGTTATTGAAATAACACATGTGTTGAGCTTAGCATCATGCCTGGCACATCCATAATACCTGTTCTATAAATGAGAGCTGCTGCTACTGCTTCTGATACTCTTTTTCAAGTTTTCTTTTGTCCACTTATCCCAAATTGTGACATTGTGCAGGAAAGTGTATGTTGTCATAATATAAATATGTTCAATAATGAGCTTGACATTTATATGACTATTACTACTCAGGCCTCCTAACCAGCATCATGTGACTGACTCCTGCCCATCTTGACATTGTTGGTCTCATTTTTCAGTAGGATTGTCCAATGTTATTAATACCCAACAGGAAGTGCAAATACAATGCAAAGCAGTTGTAAAGTGAAAATGCAAACTTTGCAAAAGATGTCAGGTCTCATGAAGTCAACACAAGTGATATTAGAAAAATGATGGAATCATATACAAAGGCAATGACAAATCAGCATCCGGTGGAAAAAGAGAAAATTGAACAAGTAAAGTATAGGTACCTCAAAAAAGAATGTTTTAAATATCAAAGGATTAAGAGGGGATTTGGGGGAAATTGATGAGAGCTTTGAATATTTCTGCTGAAGGAAGTCTTTTAAAAATAATGGGTCTGAGTACTTAACTAAGATACAAAAAGCATTAACCATGAAAGGAATTATGGGTAAATCTTACTACATTAAAATTAAGAATGCTCCTCAAAAAAAGTCAAAGAAAGCAAGTCACAAACTTTATATATCTTTATCTATCAGAATATATAAAGAATTTCAAGTCAACAAGAAAAAGACAACTCAGTAGAAAAACAGGAAAATGATGTATGTGAATAGGCATTTCTCAGAAGAGGAAACATGAATGATGAATGAACTTGAAAAAAAATGTTCAACCTTATTTTATAAGCAGAGAAATGAAATATACAACCTCACTGAGGCACAATTTTGCAGTTTCTAGAGGGATGAAAGTTGTTTGTTTATCTATTGCTCTGTTATAAATTACCACCAATTTCACGGCTTAACACAATATACATTATTTTGTAATTTCAGTGAATCAGGAGTATGGGTATGGCTTAGCTGAGGAATGCCTGACAACACCAAGTAATGGCAAAGATGCAGATCAGCTTTTATACAACACTTTGGAAAATAATTTTACATTGTCTTACAAAGTTGAACATTCATGTATCTTTAAGATGCAGCAATTCCACTTTTAGGTCTACATGCTGGGAAGACTTGTACTTGTGAGCTAGGGAACATGCACGAGAATGTTCATAGCAACATTGCTGGTAAAAACAAAGCCCTAGAAACAATCCAAATGCCCACCAACCGGAGAATGAGTAAACTGTAGAATTCTCATCCAATAGAATATCAAGTGAACTACATGAGCAGAAACATAAAATGACATCAGTAAATCTAGAATCATCATGGTGAATAAAACAAGCAAGTCAAAGAAAAGTAGGTACACTTGGATATATTTTTATAAAGCTCAAAGCAAAGCAAAATTAAATAATAGGTATATGATAAAACTATATGAAAAAATCTAGGGAATGATGATAATGGGATTCAGAATGGTGCTTACCTTGGCTAATGGTGACAGTTGTGTAGGCACAGGGATGGGACAGAGAAAGGGGTATCCAGATTTAGGTATTGATAATGTTCTATTTCATAAGTTGGGGGATGGATTAATCACAAGCATTCATTTTGTTATTATGCTTTGTAGTTGCATATGGTATAGATATTCTTTTGTGTGGTTGTTAAATAATAAAAATTTAAGAAAATGGTGTATTGCAAAAGTCAGATATATGAAGTCAAATTGTACTATAAAATAATGTTAGTTGTGTTAAGAAACCAATTTAAATTGATTTTTTGTTCTAGTAAGTAGTATATTACTACAATTAAAATATAAAAATTTAAGTAAGACAAGATAAACTTCTTTTTATGAGTTTTAGATGAGTTTTTCAAGGAAAAAAATCTCATTCAAACTTTTTTCCTTATTATTTACTGTGAAAAATGATCACATTTCAAGTGGATTGACTTCAAGTGGCTTTAGCTATTAAATTTGTCCTTTGATAGTGAGGCCCTTTTCTAATTCATGAATACAAATATTATTGCTGCTACTAATACTCCCATGAAGATCTAAATGAACTGTTTGCCTCTCTATGGCCCACCAATGGCTCTCATCTCTACCTCTGAACCTACTCACACACTGCACACCACTCCTACCACCTCTCTGTGGACCTGGCGTTACTCTGTCTTGCTCTATGACTTACTATTTGTTTTTCCTCAACTGAATAGTAAGCTCCTTGAAGTTTTTTATCTTACTTGTCTTTGTATGTATGAAACTGGGACAATCACATGCATGGTATTGGTACTAAATAAAAACTTAGTTGACTTGCAGTTTTCTAGACCTGTTTCATTACAAGCTTAAACTCAACACTATCATTATTTAACATGTGCAAATTCTTCATATACATTAAGTTGCTAGATAAGGTACAAAGGTAAAACAAGCCAACAGTCATGGTAATGAAGTTCAGGCTCCTCTAGACAATTATATGCTTTGTACAGGACTTCATAAACATATACTTGCATTTGGAAATAAAATCCCTTGTGAAAAGATCTCTCAAGAAAGTTTGTGTTAAAAAAAAGAAGAAAAAAGAAAGTTTGTGTTGCTTATATCAGAAAGCGCCAGAAGTATTTTCTATTGTCACAAAAATGGTGAAGGTTAGTGCATGCAGATTTCTCATATGCCTCATAAAACACTTAATCGTCTACATCTGAAGCCTAGAACCACGGTGTAACCAAGTAGTTCCATGCTCATAAGGAAGTCAGCTGTATAATTCTGTTTTATCCCCAAATCCAGCGTCTCCCATCCTCTCCAGGGGCCTTTACTACTTCATTACATCATAAACAAGATAGGTCCAGAGTTCAGTCTAGCTGACATTTTTGTTATAAAGCTAATAAACAAGAAAGCCCCAAGGTATCAGCTGTTATTTTTTCCTTTTCTAAAGCTAGATAGAAATGTAATATGTTTACACAGTTTCTAATTTATTTTCCTACTAATGAAAACAGGCATTCCTAGATAAGCTAGGCAATGTTCAGGAGTCGGCTTTATAGAGAGAGGGAAGCAATTTTGTTTAAACATTTAAATCTTAGTCTTTTGTCTTTAGTCTATTGTTAAGAATTGTGGATGGGGGTGGGAGGATAGAAAAAGACTAAAACCAAGCAAAGAGGCAAAAGTGTATTACATTTATTTTTAATTATGGAAAAGAGTTATGTGTGCAATTAGAATTTCTGTGTTTAAGGAGGCTGTTGAAAAAGCCAGCATATTATTTAGTTGAGGACTATAGTTTAAGAGTTATGCTTGCATTTTCATACTTACATGTATCAGTATGTATGTGCACATACAAGTAGAGTTTTCAGAGCCAATTAAGTGAATACATTTGAATTAAAAAAGGCATTTGAAACAACCTGAACTATCAGAAAACCACTATAAACATATAACTAAAAGATCAAGTGACTTCCTCAGTTATAAACAGTATACACAATGAAAAAGTTTAGCTCAAATCTGTGAAACTTATGGTACTGGCTCACTGGGGTGAATTATATACAAGCTCTGTTAACAGGAAGATTGTACCCAATGGTCTAATTCAACTAAAAGTTCAACATAAATATATCTTACCTCTATTGATGTGTCCTACTAAAGTATGATGGACATAGTTTGCTGACAACATAATTGCAAGCAACAAAATTACTGAGCACCTAGGATGAGTAGAGAACAATAGTAGCTGCAAGGGAGCTATGGAATGATCCATTGTGGTTCTGACCTTAAAGGCTCATAATTCAATTGGAGAGAAAGAATGGACTCATAAAGATTCAATACTGAAGTAACACATATGGCATCTGTTGACATTTTGGAAACGAGATTTTTTGTATATCCTGTGAAGTAGGCTTTCTCAGAAGTAGTGGTTATGGGATTTAAAAAGAAAATCAACTTCATCTTGAACCCATTAGGTGAGCAAGAGTGAAGGCAAGATGGTGTCTCTCTCCTTAGAGTGTGTGATATCCAAGCATCTGAGTGGGTGACTTTCACCCTGGCGGGTGTAGGTAAGTGTGTGTATTTAGATCAGGAGGAAAGCTGCCTGTTTCACATGAGGTAGTTAGCCCACAGGGTGAGGTAATTATTCCTAATGCTCGTGCAAGCAAATTGATGCATCCAGGGTGAGCAGAATCAATGCATTGTCATTTGCCAAGCTCAGATTCAGATTAAAACAGAATAAATTAGTTCCTCTTAGTCAGTTATTGCCTCAAGTAGGTGAGCTGAGGAAGAAGAGTGTTAGGGTGCACATTGAATGTGAACTACCTTCTGTTTTCAGCTGAAGAGGCAAATCAGAAGACACAGAATAGAAACAGACAGTGAATATAAAATTGTAGCTCAGTGGGGAAAGGAGTTCTGTGAACAACTCAATTTCTTCCTCTGAATTGTACCCAGAATAACACTGACTCTTATTTGCATAGACTGTTCAGAATGTAGACTTTTAATTTACTGTCAGATTAAATACAAATACCTAAAGTCTGAGTGGTTCCATATCTGGAGCTTCCAATATGGGGTTACAGACTGTTACCATGTAATGACAGCATTATTTGAAGCTAATACTGTAATTAATTTTTTACCAATGTACTCAGCCAATATTGACAATGAGCCGTGCTGTTATCCAGCATAACTTGGCAGAGTCTCTTGCAGCAAAAGAATCCATAACCATGTCTGACAGTCTGTCCAACTGAGAGACTGGGCTGTCTAGGAAGAGAACGTCATTTCAAGGATGGACGTAGTAAGGTTAATGCTATGCTCAGCCAAAGAGAGGGCTTGTCTTTTGGTGTTAATAGCCCAGTACAACTGTTCATAAAATAATTTAAAGAGTGAGGCATGCTACAAAGTAATATTGATGTGCATTATGCACAAACTCTGAATAAATAAAGAAGTGCCGACCTGAAGATGCTATCTTTTGTTGGTGGGGAAATAATAAACTATTTGTGATTTTCTTATGATATTTCATTGACATATGGTTCTTCTAACCCAGTGACAAATTAATTGACTTGGTTTAAAAAGAAATGGATGCAGCTTAGTGAAGAAGGACAGGATATGTATTACAAGGCAGCTGGTTCTGCCACTGCTGGCTTATGGAGACGATATACGTCGGACAGCTAACGAGTCTCTGTTGCATTAGATTCTCTTTATAATAGAATTGCATGCTTTGTCTCTAAATGGGGTTATTATACACACCATTGCACAATGTTTGAAGAGCTTAGTTGGCCCTTGTAGAGGGTTAGGAGAGAACTAAATTGGAAAACAATCGTACTTAAGACCTTCAATCCATCAAACACTCCATGTTTATCTAAATTACTAGCACATTCTCCCCAAATACAAATCTGTGTGATACACACGGGTAGAATGTTAATGCTGACCAGCTTTCACTTTGCTTTTATCAAAAGCTAGGTTTTTTATTGTAAGCATAGACCCAAGTTCACGCATGTTGAAGCCTGCCAGTGCATTTCCTCTCCCACTGTCTTCATCCCTGAAGTTTCATTTGGTATTCTTTCCATCCACCATGAATGCACATGCATCACTTCTTCTGGGTTATTTCACCCTAAGAACTTTTTGACTTTGAATACTCAGGCAGTTTTCATGGTCATTCACTCAGTTTCTTCATTTTCCCCTCCACACTTGTGGGCCCTGACTGTTCACTCAGTTATTCTCTAGAATAAATCCATTTCAATTCATTTTATAGCCTTGATAAAACTCCAGGAAGTTACAGAAGAAGACAGGATAAGTGGCAACATTGTCCACTCTGTCTGTATATGGAGATTGCATGTCCTGTTAGAGGACACGGCAAGGCTCATTCAGATGGAGTGGGTCAGCAGAAGTGGGAGCTGAGTTGGGCTCTTACCTCTGATACCCTCTCACCTGGCTTTGAACCTGACTCCATTCTTCTATTGATGTTACCGTGTAGCCTTTAGGAATTATGTAGCTCAATTTGATCCAGATTCTTTCAGGGTTGTAACACATCTTCAAGCCCCAGAGGAGGTGTTGCATGGGAAAAGTGATCCTTGAGTATATCATGACAAGGTTTTTGGCTTGTCGAAGAATTGGACGCATCGTTCATTCCTGTTGACCTTGGGATTCTTATCTGTGAGATGAGGTAAAGAGATTTGCTTCTTCCAGTCTTTTCTGTGACTCTTTCCTCCCTCTCTACCAGGAGCAATTGAAAAGAATTATGCCTGTGAAACATTGAGTGGTTCTCGGAGAAAGATGGCCTTTTCGGTTTAAGACATTATCGTATCCCAAACCAGATGCTTCCTCCTCATCATTGGGAGATTCTTTACTTTTCAAGTACAACTCGTACCCTGGGTATAGAGAAAGATGAGATGACAGAAATGGACAAAACAGTTTCATGGGCTTCCCCACATATTTATTACCCTCTCCAAATTGAATCTTGAAGCCTTGTCAGAAGTGTTATTTTTCCAACAGAGCAGGCATTAAGTGGCGAGAGAAAATAAACTCACTTCCTGATATCTTTCTCATTGCTTGCTACATCCATTTACTGGGAACATTATATTGTAAGATGTGACAGGAGGTGTTGTACAGTAAAGGAGAATCACCACTTTGGAATTCTATTTGTCCAAGTTTTCTTCTTTTGCATGGACTTTTGGGTTTCCGTGTCATTTCTGGAATTATTTCTTAAATGGTGAGTATTATTATTATTTTTTAACATCTTTATTGGAGTATAATTGCTTGACAATGGTGTGTTAGTTTCTGCTGTATAACAAAGTGAATCAGCTATACGTATACATATATCCCCATATCCCCTCTCTCTTGCGTCTCCCTCCCACCCTCCCTATCCCACCCCTCTAGGTGGTCACAAAGCACCGAGTTGATCTCCCTGTGCTATGCGGGTGCTTCCCACTAGCTATCTATTTTACATTTGGTGGTGTATATATGTCCATTCCACTCTCTCACTTCATCCCAGCTTACCCGTCCCCTTTCCCATGTCCTCAAATCCATTCTCTACGTCTGTGTGTTTATTCCTGACCTGCCCCTATGTTCTTCAGAACCTTTTTTTTTTTTTTAAGATTCCATATATATATGTGTTAGCATACAGTATTTGTTTTTCTCTTTCTGACTTACTTCACTCTGTATGGCAGACTCTAGGTCCATCCACCTCAGTACAAATAACTCAATTTCATTTCTTTTTATGGCTGAGAAATATTCCATTGTATATATGTGCCACATCTTCTTTATCCATTCATCTGTCGATGGACACTTAGGTTGCTTCCATGTTCTGCCTATTGTAAATAGAGCTGCAATGAATATTGTGGTACATGACTCTTTTTGAATTATGGTTTTCTCAGGGTATATGCCCAGTAGTGGGATTGCTGGGTCGTATGTTAGTTCTATTTTTAGTTTTTTAAGGAGCTTCCATACTGTTCTCCATAGTGGCTGTATCAATTTACATTCCCACCAACAGTGTAGGAGGGTGCCCTTTTCTCCACACCCTCTCCAGCATTTGTTGTTTCTGATGATGCCCATTCTAACTGGTGTGAGTTGATGCCTCATTGTAGTTTTGATTTGCATTTCCCTATTAATTAGTGATGCTGAGCAGCTTTTCATGTGCTTCTTGGCCGTATGTATTTCTTCTTTGGAGAAACGTCTATTTAGGTCTTCTGCCCATTTTTTGATTGGGTTGTTTGTTTTTAAAATATTGAGCTGCATGAGCTGTTTATATATTTTGGAGATTAATCCTTTGTCCATTGATTCATTTGCAAATATTTTCTCCCATTCTGAGGGTTGTCTTTTCATCTTGTTTGTAGTTTCCTTTGCTTTGCAAAAGCTTTTAAGTTTCATTAGGTCCCATTTGTTTATTTTTGTTTTTATTTCCATTACTCTAGGAGGTAGATCAAAAAAGATCTTGCTGTGATTTATGTCAAAGAGTGTTATTCCTATGTTTTCCTCTAAGAGTTTTATAGTGTCAGGACTTACATTTAGGTCTCTAATCCATTTTGAGTTTATTTTTGTGTATAGTGTTAGGGAGTGTTCTAATTTCATTCCTTTACATGTAGCTGTCCGGTTTTCCCAGCACTACCTATTGAAGAGACTGTCTTTTCTCCATTGTATATCCTTGCCTCCTTTGTCATAGATTAGTTGACCATAGGTGCATGGGTTTATCTCTGGGCTTTCTATCCTGTTCCTTTGATCTATGTTTCTGTTTTTGTGCCAGTACCATATTGTCTTGATTACTGTAGCTTTGTAGTATAGCCTGAAGTCATGGCGTCTGATTCCTCCAGCTCCGTTTTTTTCCCTCAAGACTGCTTTGGCTATTCAGGGTCTTTTGTGTCTCTATACAAATTTTAAGATTTTTTGTTCTAGTTCCATAAAAAATGCCATTGGTAATTTGATAGGTATTGCATTGAATCTGTAGATTGCTTTGGGTAGTACACTCATTTTCACAATATTGATTCTTCCAATCCAAGAACATGGTATATCTCTCCATCTGTTGGTATCATCTTTAATTTCTTTTATCAGTGTCTTATAGTTTTCTGCATACAGGTCTTTTGTCTCCTTAGGTAGGTTTATTCCTAGGTATTTTATTCTTTTTGTAGCAGTGGTAAATGGGAGTGTTTCCTTAATTTCTCTTTCAGATTTTTCATCATTAGTGTATAGGAATGCAAGAGATTTCTGTGCATTAATTTTGTATCCTGCAACTTTACCAAATTCATTGGTTAGCTCTAGTAGTTTTCTGGTGGCATCTTTAGGATTCTATATGTATAGTATCCTGTCATCTGCAAACAGTGACAGTTTTACTTCTTCTTTTCCAATTTGTGTTCCTTTTATTTCTTTTTCTTTTCTGATTGCTGTGGCTAGGACTTCCAAGACTATGTTGAATAATAGTGGTGAGAGTGGACAACCTTGTCTTTTCACCATTGAGAATGATGTTTGCTGTGGGCTTGTTGTATATGGCCTCTATAATGTTGAGGTAGGTTCCCTCTATGCCCACTTCCTGCAGAGTTTTTCTCATAAATGGTTGTTAAATTTTGTCCAAAGATTTTTCTGTATCTATTGAGATGATCATATGGTTTATATTCTTCAATTTGTTAATATGGTGTATCACATTGATCAATTTGCGCATATCGAAGAATCCTTGCATCCCTGGGATAAACCCCACTTGATCATGGTGTATGATCCTTTTAATGTGTTGTTGGATTCTCTTTGCTAGTATTTGGTTGAGGATTTTTGCATCTATGTTAATCAGTGATATTGGCCTGTAGTTTTCTTTCTTTGTGACATCTTGTCTGGTTTTGGTATCAGGGTGATGGTGGCCTCGTAGAATGAGTTTGGGAGTGTTCTTCCCTCTGCTATATTTTGGAAGAGTTTGAGAAGGATAGGTGTTAACTCTGTAAAGCCATCTGTTCCTGGGCTTTTGTTTGTTGGAAGATTTTTAATCACAGTTTCATTTTCAGTGATTGGGATTGGTCTGTTTATATTTTCTGTTTCTTCCTAGTTCAGTTTTGGAAGGTTGTGCTTTTCTAAGAATTTGTCCATTTCTTCCAGGTTGTCCATTTTATTGGAATATAGCTGCTTGTAGTAATCTCTCATGATCCTTTGTATTTCTGCAGTGTCAGTTGTTACTTCTTTTTCATTTCTAATTTTGTTAATTTGAGTCTTCTCCCTTTTTTTCTTGATGAGTCTGTCTAACGGTTTATCAATTTTGTGTATTTTCTCAAAAACCAGCTTTTAGTTTTATTGATCTTTGCTATCATTTCCTACATTTCTTTTTCATTTATTTCTGATCTGATCTATATGATTTCTTTCCTTCTGCTAACTTTGGGGTTTTTTTTGTTGTTGTTGTTCTTCCTCTTTCCCTAATTACCTTTGTTGTAAGGTTAGATTGTTTATTTGAGATTTTTCTTTTTTCTTGAGGTAGGCTTGTATTGCCATAAACTTCCCCCTTAGAACTGCTTTTGCTGCATCCTGTAGGTTTTGGGTAGTTGTGTTTGTTTTCATTGTCATTTGTTTCTAGCTATTTTTTGATTTCCTCTTTGATGTCATCATTGATCTCTTGGTTATTTAGTAGCGTATTGTGTAGCCTCCGTGGGTTTGTATTTTTTACAGTTTGTTTTCCTGTAATTGATATCTAGTCTTATAGCTTTGTGGTCAGAAAAGATACTTGATATGATTTCAGTTTTCTTAAATTTACCAAGGCTTGGTTTGTGACCCAAAATATGATCTATCCTGGAGAATGTTCCATGAGCACTTGAGAAGAAAGTGTATTCTGTTGTTTTTGGATGGAATGTCCTATAAATATCAGTTAAGTCCATCTTGTTTAATGTATCATTTAAAGCTTGTGTTTCCTTATTTATTTTCATTTTGGATGATCTGTCCATCGGTGAAAGTGGGGTGTTATAGTCCCCTACTATTATTGTGTTGCTGTCGATTTCCTCTTTTATGGCTGTTAGCATTTGGCTTATGTATTGAGGTGCTCCTATGTTGGGTGCATAAATATTTACAATTGTTATATCTTCTTCTTGGATTTATCCCTTGATCATTCTGTACTGTCCTTCTTTGTCTCTTGTAATAGTCTTTATTTTAAAGTCTATTTTGTCTGATATGAAAATTGCTACTCCACCTTTCTTTTGGTTTCCATTGGCGTGGAATATCTGTTTCCATCCCCTCACTTTCAGTCTGTATGTGTCCCTAGGTCTGAAGTGGGTCTCTTTTAGACAGCATATATATGGGTCTTGTTTTTGTATCCATTCAGCCAGTGTATGTCTTTTGGTTGGAGCATTTAATCCATTTACATTTAAGGTAATTATTGATATGTATGTTCCTATGACCATTTTCTTAATTGTTTTGGGTTTGTTATTGTAGGTCTTTTCCTTCTCTTGTGTTTCCTGCCTAAGGAAGTTCCTTTAGCATTTGTTGTAGAGCTGGTTTGGTGGTGCTGATTTCTCTTAGCTTTTGCCTGTCTGTAAAGGTTTTAATTTCTCCATCGAATCTGAATGAGATCCTTTTGGGTAGAGTAATCTTGGTTGTAGGTTTTTCCCTTTCATCACTTTAAATATGTCCTGCCAGTCCCTTCTGGCTTGTAGAGTTTCTGCTGAAAGATCAGTTGTTAACCTTATGGGGATTCCCTTGTATATTATTTGTTGCTTTTCCCTTGCTACTTTTAATATTTTTTCTTTGTATTTAATTTTTGATAGTTTGATTAATATGTGTCATGGCGTGTATCTCGTTGGATTTATTCTTTATGGGACTCTCTGCGCTTCCTGGACTTGATTGACTACTTCCTTTCCCATAATAGGGAAGTTTTCAACTATAATCGCTTCATATATTTTCTCAGTCCCTTTCTTTTTCTGTTCTTCTTCTGGGACCCCTGTAATTCAAATGTTGGTGCGTTTAATGTTGTCCCAGCTGTCTCTGAGACTGTCCTCAATTCTTTTCATTCTTTTTTCTTTATTCTACTCTGAGGTAGTTATTTCCACTATTTTATCTTCCAGGTCACTTATCCATTCTTCTGCCTCAGTTATTCTGCTATAGATTCCTTCTAGAGAATTTTTAATTTCATTTACTTTGTTGTTCATCATTGTTTGCTCTTTAGTTCTTCTAGGTCCTTGTTAAATGTTTCTTGTATTTTCTCCATTCTGTTTCCAAGATTTTGGATCATGTTTACTATCATTACTCTGCATTCTTTTTCAGGGACACTGCCTATTTCCTCTTCATTTGTTTGGTCTGGTGGGTTTTTACCTTGCTCCTTCATGTGCTATGTATTTCTCTGTCTTCTCATTTTGCTTAACTTACTGTGTTTGTGGTCTCCTTTTCTCAGGCTGCAGGTCCCTAGTTCCCATTGTATTTGGTGTCTGCCCGCAGTGGGTAAGTTTGGTTCAGTGGATTGTGTAGGCTTCCTGGTGGAGGGGGACTGGTGCCTGTGTTCTGGTGGATGAGGCTGGATCTTGTCTATCTGGTGGGCAAGACTATGTCCGGTTGTGTATTTTGGGGTTTCTGTGAACTTATTATGATTTTAGGCAGCCTGTCTGGTAATGGTTGGGGTTGTTTTCCTGTCTTGCTAGTTTAGCATGGAGTGTCGAGCACTGGAGCTTGCTGGTTGTTGAGTGGAGCTGGGTCTTAGCGTTGAGACGGAAGTCTCTGGGAGAGCTCTTGTTGACTGTAATTATGAGGGACCGGGAGGTCTCTGGTGGACCAATGTCATGAACTCAGCTCTCCCACCTCAGAGGCTCAGGCCTGACATCAGCTGGAGCACCAAGACCCTGTCAGCTACATGGCTCAGAAGAAAAGGGAGAAAAGAAAAGAAAGAAAGAAAGAAAGAAAATAATAAAATAAAGTTATTAAAAATATATATATATTATGAAAATAAAAAAGTAATAAAAAAAGGGAGCAACCAAACCAATAAACACATCTACCAATGATAACAAGCGCTAAAAACTATACTAAAAAACCTGGACAGACAGAACCCTAGGACAAATGGTAAAAACAAACGTATACAGACAAAATCAGAAAGAAACATACACAGAATCACAAAATGAGAAAAAGGAAAAAGTATATATATATATAAGCATATTTTTTATATATATATATAAAAGGAAGAGAGCAACCAAATCAGTAAACAGACCTACCAATGATAATCTCTAAATACTAAACTAAGATAAACATAAAACTAGAAACCAATTAGACGCAGAAAGCAAACCCCAAGTCTACAGTTGCTCCCGAAGTCCACCACCTCAGTTTTGGGATGACTCGTTGTCTATTCAGGTATTCCACAGACGCAGGGTACATCAAGTTGATTGTGGATATTTAATCTGCTGCTCCTGAGGCTGCTGGGAGAGATTTCCCTTTCTCTTCCTTGTTTGCACAGCTCCTGGGGATTCGGCTTTGGTTTCGGCCCCTCCTCTGTGTAGGTCGCCCTCTGGCGTCTGTGCTTCACTCAGACAGGAGGGGGTTAAAGGAGCAGCTGCTTAGGGGGTTCTGGCTCACTCAGGCTGGGGGGAGGGAGGGGGTATGGTATGCAGGGCGAGCTTGCGGCGGCAGAGGCTGGCATGACGTTGCACCAGCCTGATATGCGCTATGTGTTCTCCCGTGGAAGTTGCTCCTGGATCACGGGACCCTGGCAGTGGCGGGCTGCACAGGCTCCCAGGAGGGGAGGTGTGGATAGTGACCTGTGCTTGCACACAGGCTTGTTGGTGGCTGCAGCAGCAGCCTTAGCGTTTCGTGCCCGTCTCTGGCGTCCACACTGATAGCTGTGGCTCACGCCCGTCTCTGTAGCTTGTTTAGGCAGTGCTCTGAATTCCCTCTCCTTATGCACTCCGAAACAGTGGTCTCTTGCCTCTTAGGCAGGTCCAGACTTTTTCCCAGACTCCCTTCCAGCTAGCTGTGGCGCACTAGCCCTCTTCAGGCTGTGTTCACGGAGCCAACCCCAGTCCTCTCCCTGGGATCTGACCTCTGAAGCCCGAGCCTCAGCTCCCAGCCCCCACCCACCCCGGCGGGTGAACAGACAAGCTTCTCAGGCTGATGAGTGCTGGTCGGCACCGATCCTCTGTGTGGGAATCTCTCCGCTTTGCCCTCTGCTCTCCTGTTGCGCTCTCCTCCATCACTCCATAGCTTTGCCCCACCCCCACCCCCGCTACCCCCCATCTCTGCCAGTGAAGGGGCTTCCTAGTGTGTGGAAACTTTTCCTCCTTCACAGCTCCCTCCCAGAGGTGCAGGTCCTGTCCCTATTCTTTTGTCTCTGTTTTTCCTTTTTTCTTTTGCCCTACCCAGGTACGTGGGGAGTTTCTTGCCTTTTGGGAAGTCTGAGGTCTTCTGCCAGTGTTCAGTAGGTGTTCTGTAGGAGTTGTTCCACATGTAGATGTATTTTTGATGTATTTGTGGGGAGGAAGGTGATCTCCATGTCTTACTCCTCCGCCATCTTGAAGGTCCTCTCGTGAGTATTATCTTGATATTTGTTTCTCCAGAAGCTTATCCCATCTGACTAATTTTTAATTTGCATACACTCTTTTGAAAGTAGAGCCATGTTATTTGTTATAAATTTTCTGTAATTCGACTAGGGAAAACTAAAACAAATGGTAACAATGACTGGTTAATGAATTTTCTTTTACCTACTTTTTAGATGACATTTATGTTCTCTGGCAAAAACAGATTATTTGATGACAATGGTAAGATTAGTTAGCTCTAGGAAAAAATTAGTTTCCAGTTGGTTGGATGTTTATTTAATGAGAGGGCATTTACTTATATATTTTTCCTTAAACATAATTAATTACCTTAAGGAAGTAAATGTAAAAGTACAGAGACAAGTGAGTAGACACACTAGTCTTTTTTGTTTTTTATTTTTATACATTTATTTTATTTATTTTTGACTGTGTTGGGTCTTTGCTGTGCATGGGCTTTCTCTAGTTGTGGCAAGCGGGGGCTGCTCTTCATCGCAGTGCACGGGCTTCTCATTGCGGTGGCATCTCTTGTTGCGGAGCACAGGCTCTAGGCACATGGGCTTCAGTAGTTGTGGTACACGGGCTCAGTAGTTGTGGCTCATGGGCTCTAGAGTGCAGGCTCAGTAGTTGTGGCTCACAGGCTTAGTTGCTCCGCGGCATGTGGGATCTTCCCAGACCAGGGCTCAAACCCATGTCCCCTGTACCGGCAGGCAGATTCTTAACCACTGTGCCACCAGGGAAGCCCGACACGCTAGTCTTTATCAGTGCTTGTTCAGGTGACTGCAGTTCAGAGAAATGGGAATCCAGAATTGAGATGCCTTAGAAATAAATCTTGGCTCATGTGTAGTATCTTTAGTTCAAGGATCTGAAAATACATTACAAGCAATTAAACTTCAGGGTAGAAATGGGAATTCTGTATTGCTTATTGGTTTAAATAAGTCATAGAATTATGATTTGCTTTGGGATCCTAGGAAGTCCTTTCTTTTAGTTCTACAAATTTGTATATGTTAGGTTGCCTGGATTTTTACCTACTCCCTCAAATCAGTTCCAGATCTCAGTTCTTCTCATGCCATGTTTCTTAAAAGACTCACTTCTTTTTTACTTCTGACTTGTTCTTCAGTCTCTGTGACCTTTACCCCCACACGTTACTCCAGCCTTTTTGATCAAGGTTGTTTTGTCCTCACAGCCCACCCCAGAGGCTGTTTTCAGTCCTTCTCCTGTTTCTTCTCTTTAACCCCTTTGATGTCACTGATGATTCAAATCTTTCCTTCCTTTTTAAACGTCTCCCTTTTCTTGGTTTGGGGTAAATTATTCTCCCTCTCCCTCTTTGTCTGGGTCTCTCATACTTACCTACCCCTTATATGCTGGTTTTCTCAAAAATCGGGTTGCCTTGGCCCTCCCTGTAAGCCATCCCAGTAGACAGATCCACTCCCATGGCTCTGGATGTGATCTACCTCTAGTTCCAGCATGCTCCTCAATTCTCAAGTCTGAGACCTTATTTTCAACTCCTCTTCTAGATAGTCCCACAGGGCCTCAAGCTTAACATTTCAGGAACCCACTGATCATCAGCAGAGAATGCAGTAACAGTTCCCTTCCCCTCTCCCTATATCCTCCCCTCTCCTAGCCTGTCTGCCTCCAATGCCAACACCTCCACCCCCCGAGGTGTCCACAGTAGCAACCTTGAAGTCCTCTGGGCTCCTGTTCCTTCCTTCCTCCCTTGTCTGGTCATTCACCAAATCTCCCTGATTCTGCCTCAGAAATGTCTTCACATCTACCTACTTTCCATCCTAGCGGCCTTGGGTCCAGCTTTCTTCATCTTCTGCTTGTACTGGTCCCCTGAGCAGTCCCCTCATTCTGTTCTCTGCTTTCCTGCTGGAGTTATTCCTCTGAAGACAAACCCAGGCATGGCTCATCCTTGGCTCCCAGTTGCTTAAAGGATGTGGTCCTAAACCACATCGCATGTGCCAACCTACGCACCCAGCATTTTCTCTCCGTGTACCTGCCTAGTGTATGTACCTGCTGAGCTGGACTCACCTCTCTCCTGTTCTCATCACTGAACCTTGGCCTAAAAAGCTCTTCTTTTCTCCCTCTGCTTGGGGAAAACTCCTACTCATTCTTCAAGGGACAGTTTAAGTGACATTTTTGTGAACTCTCCCCCAACTCCTCCAAACAGTTAGTCACTCCCTGCTTTTACTGGCCACAACACTTTGTAGAAATCTTCTGTCACCATCCTTGTCTCTCAGTCATGTGACATAAGTTTAGGAAGAGAGGGACTGTCTCTTCCTCATTTGTCTTATTATTTGTATCCAAATGCTAGCACATCCTGGGCCCTTGATCAGGGTTGGGATATCACAACTTTTTAAAGTTGAAATATGATTGATGTAGAATATTGTGTTAGTTTCAGGTGTACTACATAGTGATTTGACATTTACATATATTATGAAATGATCACAACACTAAGTTTAGTAATCATCTGTCCCCACACAAAGGTATTACAATATTATTGACCGTTTTCCTTATGCTGATGTTATATCCCCATGGCTTATTTATTTTATAACTGGTGGTTCATACCTCTTAATCCCCTTCAGCTATTTCTTCCTCCCCCTACCTGCCTCCCCTCTGGCAAGCACCTATTTGTTCTTTGTATCTGAGTCTGTTTTATTTTGTTTTTTAGATTCTACATTTAAGTGAGATCATACGGTATTTGTCTTTCTCTATCTGGCTTATTTCACAAAGCATAATACCGTCTAGATCCATCCATGTTGTTGCATATTGCAAGATTTCAATTTTTTATGGCTGAGTAATATCACTTTGTATACATATACTACATATTCTTTATCCATCGTCTATCAATGGACACTTAGGTTGCTTCCATATCTTGGCTATCATAAATAATGCAGCAATGAACATTGGTGTGCATATATCTTTTTGAATTAGTGTTTTGTTTTCTTCAGGCAAAAACCCATAAGTGAAATTCCTGGATCATATGGTAGTTCTATTTTTAACTTTTTGAGGAACCTCCACACTCTTTTCCAACTTACAAATTGGCCACACCAATTTACAGTCCCACTACAGTGCACAAGTACTCCCTTTTCTCCACAAACTCACCAACACTTTTTATAGTCTTTTTTGATGTTAACCATTCTGATAGGTGTGAGGTGGTATCTCATTGTGGTTTTGGTTTGCATTTCCCTGATGATTTGTTACGTTGAGCATCTTATCATATGTCTGTTGGCCGTCTGTATGTCGTTTTTGGAAAAATGCCTGTTCAGGTCCTCTGCTTTTTAATAGAGTTGTTTGGGGTTTTTTTTGATTTGAGTTGTATGAGTTCTTTGTATATTTTGGATATGAACCCCTTGCTGATTATATTGTTTGCAAATCTCTTCTCCCATTGAGTAGGTTGCCTTTTCATTTTGTTGATAGTTTCCTTCTCTGTGCAAAAGCTTTTTAGTTTTATACATGTTCTATTTGTTTTTTTGTTTTGGTTTTGTAGCCCTTGCCTGAGGAAACAGATCCAAAAAGATATTGTAAAGACTGATGTCAAAGAGTTTACTGCCTATGTTTCCTTCTAGGAGTTTTTATGGCTTCAGGCCTTGCATTTAAGTCTTTAATCCATTTTAGTTTATTTTTGTATATGGTGTGATAAATTCGTTGTTTTTTTTTCAACTTTTTAAAAAAATCATTTATTTTTAATTTATTTTTTATGTGGGTAAGCATACAATTTTTTCTATGTTCTTATTTTTTAATATTTTAAATTTATTTATTTTTGGCTGCATTGGGTCTTCGTTGCTGCGTGTGGGCTTTCTCTAGTTGTGGTGAGCAGTGGCTACTCTTCATTGCAGTGCATGGGCTTCTTATTGCGGTGGCTTCTCTTGTTGTGGAGCATGGGCTTCAGTAGTTGTGGCTCGTGGGCTATAGAGTGCAGGCTCAGTAGTTGCGGCACATGGGCTTAGTTGCTCCGCAGCATGTGGGCCCCTCCTGGACCGGGGCTCAAACCTGTGTCCCCTGCGTTGGCAGACGGATTCTCAACCACTGCACCACCAGGGAAGTCCGATAAATGAGTTTAGTTTGATTCTTTTGCATGTGCCTGTCCAATTTTCCCCACACTATTTATTGAAGAGGCTGTCTTCTCCCCATTGTATATTTTTGCCTCCTTTGTCATAGATTAATTGACCATATAAACATGGGTTTATATCTGGGATCGCAATTCTGTTCCATTGATTTATGTGTCTGTTTTTGTGCCAGTACCATATTGTTTTGATTATTGCAGTTTTGCAGCATAGTTTGAAATCAGGGAGCATAATACCTCCAGCTTTGTTCTTCTTTCTCAAGATTGTTTTAGCTGTTGGGGGTCTTTTGTGTTTCCATACAAATATTTAAAATTATTTGTTCTAGTTCTATGAAGAATGCCTTTGGTATTTTGATAGAGATTGCATTGAATCTGTTGATTGCCTGGGGAAGTATGGTCATTTTAACAATATTAATTCTTTCAATCTATGAGTATGATATATCCTTCCATTTGTTTGTGCCACCTTCATTTTCTTTCATCAGTGTCGTATAGTTTTCAGAGTATAAGCCTTTAACCTCTTTGGTTAGACTTATTCCTAGACTTATTCCTAGGTATATTATTCTTCTTGATGCCATTCTAAATGGGATTGTTTCCTTAATTTCTCTTTCTGATAGTTTGTTATTAGTGTATAGACATGCAGCATATTTCTGTATATTAATTTTGTACCCTACAACTTTACTGAATTTCTTTATTAGTTCTAATAGTTTTTTGGTAGCATCTTAAGGGTTTTCTATATATGTAGTATCATGTCATCTGCAAACAGTCAAGTTTTACTTCTTCCTTTCCAATTTGGAGTTCTTTTACTTCTTTTTCTTGTCTAATTGCTGTAGCTAGGACTTCCAATACTATGATGAATAAAAGTGGCAAGAGTGGGCATCCTTGTCTTGTTTCTGATCTTAGAGGAAATGCTTTCAGCTTTTCATCAAGTTTGCTTTGGGTTTGTCACTTATGGCCTTTATGATGTTGAGGTATATTCCCACCATATTCACTTTGTTGAGGTTTTTGTAATAAACAGATGTTGAATGTCAAAAGCTTTTTCTGCATTATTGAAAAGATCATATGATTTTTATTCTACAATTTGTTAATGTGGTGTATCACATCGATTGATTTGTGCATAATGAACCATCTTTGTATCCCTGGGATAAATCCCACTTGATCATGGTATCAAGGTGATGCTGGCCTTGTAGAATGAGTTCAGAAGTGTTCCTTCCTCGAGGAACCAAGATGGTGTAGTAGAAGGACGTGCTCTCACTCCCTCTTCCGATAACACCAGAATAACAACTAACTGCTGGACAGTCATCCACAGGAAGACACTGGAACTCACCAAAAAAGATAGCCCACGTCCAAAGACAAAGTAGAAGCCACAATGAGATGGTAGGAGGGGCACAATCACAGTAAAATCAAATCCCATAACTGCTGGGTGGGTGACTCACAGACTGGAGAACACTTATACCACAGAAGTCCACCCACTGGAGTGAAGGTTCTGAGCCCCATGTCATGCTTCCCAACATGGGGGTCCGGCAGCGGGAGGAGGAATTCCTAAAGAGTCAGACTTTGAAGCCTAGTGGGAATTGATTGCAGAACTTCGACAGGATTGGGGAAAACAGAGACTCTACTCTTGGAGGGCACACACAAAGTAGTGTGTGCATCAGGACCCAGGGGAAGGAGCAGTGACCCCAGGGGAGACTGAACCAGACCTACCTGCTAGTGTTGGAGGATTTCCTGCAGAGGCGGGGGGTGGCTGTGGCTCACCATGGGGACAAGGACACTGGCAACAGAAGTTCTGGGAGGTACTCCTTGGCGTGAGCCCTCCCAGAGTCTGTCATTAGCCCCACCAAAGAGCCCAGGTGGGCTCCAGTGTTGGGTTGTCTCAGGCCAAACAACCAACAGGGAGGGAACCCAGCCCCACCCATCAACAGTCAAGCGGATTAAAGTTTTACTGAGTTCTGCCCACCAGAGCAACAGCCAGCTCTACCTACCACCAGTCCCTCCCATCAGGAAACTTAAACAAGCCTCTTAGATAGCCTTATCCACCAGAGGGCAGACAGCAGAAACAAGAAGGACTACAGTCCTGCAGCCTGTGGAACAAAAACCACATTCACAGAAAGAAAGACAAGATGAAAAGGCAGGAGGGCTGTGTACCAGATGAAGGAACAAGATAAAACCCCAGAAAAACAACTAAATGAAGTGGAGATAGGCAACCTTCCAGAAAAAGAATTCAGAATAATGATAGTGAAGATGATCCAGGACCCTGGAAAAAGAATGGAGGCAAAGATCGAGAAGATGCAAGAAATGTTTAAAAAATACCTAGAAGAATTAAAGAACAAACAAACGGAGATGAACAATACAATAACTGAAATGAAAACTACAGTAGAAGGAATCAATAGTAGAATAACTGAGGCAGAAAAACGGATAAGTGACCTGAAAGACAGAATGCTGGAATTCACTTCTGTGGAACAGAGTGAAGAAAAAAGAATGAAAAGAAATGAAGACAGCCTAAGAGACCTCTGGGACAACATTAAACGCAACAACATTCGCATTATAGGGGTTCCAGAAGGAGAAGAGAGAGAGCAAGGACCAGAGAAAATATTTGAAAAGATTATTGTCGAAAACTTCCCTAACATGGGAAAGGAAATAGCCGCCCAAGTCCAGGAAGCTCAGAGAGTCCCATACAGGATAAACCCAAGGAGAAACACACAGTAATCAAATTGGCAAAAATTAAAGACAAAGAAAAATTATGGAAAGCAGCAAGGGAAAAACGAAAAATAACATACAAGGGAACTCCCATAAGGTTAATAGCTGATTTCTCAGCAGAAACTCTACAAGCCAGAAGGGAGTGGCATGATATACTTAAAGTGATGAAAGGGAAGAACCTACAACCAAGATTACTCTACCCAGCAAGGATCTCATTCAGATTTGATGGAGAAATCAAAAGCTTTACAGACAAGCAAAAGCTAAGAGAATTCAGCACCACCAAACCAGCTCTACAACAAATGCTAAAGGAACTTCTCTAAGTGGGAAACACAAGAGAAGAAAAGGACCTACAAAAACAAACCCAAAACAATTAAGAAAATGGGAATAGAAACATACTTATCGATAATTACCTTAAATGTGAATGGATTAAATGCTCCAACCAAAAGACACAGGCTTGCTGAATGGACACAAAAACAAGACCCACATGTATGCTGTCTACAAGAGACCCACTTCAGACCTAGGGACACATTCAGACTGAAAGTGAGGGGATGGAAAAAGATATTCCATGCAAATGTAAGTCAAAAGATAGCTGGAGTAGCAATACTCATATCAGATAAAATAGACTTTAAAATAAAGAATATTACAAGAGACAAGGAAGGACACTACATAATGATCAAGGGATCAATCCAAGAAGAAGATATAACAATTATAAATATATATGCACCCAACATAGGAGCACCTCATTACATAAGGCAACTGCTAACAGCTGTAAAAGAGGAAATCCACAGTAACAGAGTAATACTGGGGGACCTTAACACCTCACTTACACCAATGGACAGATCATCCAAACAGAAAATTACTAAAGAAGCCCAAGCTTTAAATGACACAACAGACCAGATACATTTAATTGATATTTATAGGACATTCCATCCAAAAGAGCAGATTACACTTTCTTCCCAAGTGTGCACGGAACACTCTCCAGATGGGTCACATCTTGGGTCACAAATCAAGACTCAGTAAATTTAAGAAAATTGATACCATATCAAGCATCTTTTCTGACCACAACACTATGAGATTACGAATGAATTACAAGGGAAAAAAATGTAGAAAACACAAACACATGGAGGCTAAACAGTATGTTACTAAATAACCGAGAGATCACTGAAGAAATCAAAGAGGAAATCAAAAAACACCTAGAGACAAATGACAATGAAAAGGCCGCTATCCAAAATGTATGGGATGCAGCAAGAGCAGTTCTAAGAGGGAAGTTTACAGCAATACAAACCTACCTCAAGAAACAAGAAAAATCTCAAATAAACAATCTAACCTTACACCTAAAGGAACTAGAGAAAGAAGGACAAACAAAACCCAAAGTTAGTGGAAGGAAAGAAATCATAAAGATCAGAGCAGAAATAAATGAAATAGAAACAAAGAAAACAATAGCAAAGATCAATAAAACTAAAGAAGAAGATAAACAAAATTGATAAACCACTAGCCAGACTCATCACGAAAAAGAGGGAGGGGACTCAAATCAATAAAATTAGAAATGAAAAAGGAGAAGTTACAACAGACACCGCAGAATACAAAGCATCGTAAGAGACTACTAAAGCAACTCTATGCCAATAAAATGGACAACCTGAAATAAATGAACAAATTCTTAGAAAGGTATAACCTTCCAAGACTGAACCAGGAAGAAATAGAAAATACGAACAGACCAATCACAAGTAATGAAATTGAAACTGTGATTAAAAATCTTGCAACAAACAAAAGTCCAGGACCAGATGGCTTCACAGGTGAATTCTGTCAAACATTTAGAGAAGAGCTAACACCCATCCTTCTCAAACTCTTCCAAAATATTGCAGAGGAAGGAACATTCCCAAACTCATTCTACAAGGCCACCATCACTCCGATACCAAAATCAGACAAAGATACTACAAAAAAGAAAATTACAGACCAATATCACTGATGAATATAGACGCAAAAATCCTCTACAAAATACTAGCAAAGAGAATCCAGCAACATATTAAAAGGATCATAGACCATGATCAGGTGGGATTTATCCCAGGGATGCAAGGATTCTTCAATATACGCAAATCGATCAATGTAATACACAATATTAACAAATTGAAGAATAAAAACCATACGATCATCTCAATAGATGCAGAAAAAGCTTTTGACAAAATCCAACACCCATTTATGATAAAAATTATGCAGGAAGTGGGCGTAGAGGGAACCTACCTCAACATAATAAAGGCCATATATGACAAACCCACAGCAAACATCATTCTCAATGGTGAAAAACTGAAAGCATTTCCTCTAAGATCAGGAAAGACAAGGATGTCCACTCTCACCACTATTATTCAACATAGTTTTGGAAGTCCTAGCCACGGCAATCAGAGAAGAAAAAGAAATAGAAGGAATACAAATTGGAAAAGAAGAAGTAAAGCAGTCACTGTTTGCAGATGACATGATACTATACATAGAGAATCCTAAAAATGCCACCAGAAAACTACTAGAGCTAATCAATGAATTTGGTAAAGTTGCAGGATACAAAATTAATGCACAGAAATCTCTTGCATTCCTATACACTAATGATGAAAAATCTGAAAGAGAAATTAAGCAAACACTCCCATTTACCATTGCAACAAAAAGAATAAAATACCTAGAAATAAACCTACCTAAGGAGCCAAAAGACCTGTATACAGAAAACTATAAGACACTGATGAAAGAAATTAAAGATGATACAAACGGATGGAGAGATATACCATGTTCTTGGATTGGAAAATTCAATATTGTGAAAATGAGTATACCACCCAAAGCAATCTACAGATTCAATGCAATCCCTATCAAATTACCAATGGCATTTTTTACGGAACTAGAACAAAAAATCTTAAAATTTGTATGGAGACACAAAAGACCCCGAATAGCCAAAGCAGTCTTGAGGGAAAAAAAAGGAGCTGGAGGAATCAGACTCCATGACTTCAGACTATACTACAGTGCTACACTAATCAAGACAATATGGTACTGGCCCAAAAACAGAATCATAGATCCATGGAGCAAGATAGAAAGCCTAGAGATAAACCCACACACCTATGATCAACTAATCTATGACAAAGGAGGCAAGGGTATGCAATGGAGCAAAGACAGTCTCTTCAATAAGTGGTGGTGGGAAAACTGGACAGTTGCATGTAAAAGAATGAAATTAGAACACTCCCTAACACCATACACAAAAATAAACTCAAAATGGATTAGAGACCTAAATGTAAGACCAGAGTTTATAAAACTCTTTGAGGAAAGCATAGGAAGAACACTGTTTGACATAAATTACAGCAAGATCTTTTTTGATCCACCTCCTGGAGTAATGGAAATAAAAACAAAAATAAACAAATGGGACCTAATGAAACTTAAAAGCTTTTGCACAGCAAAGGAAGCTATAAACAAGACGAAAAGATAACCCTCAGAATGGGAGAAAATATTTGCAAACAAATCAATGGACAAAGTATTAACCTCCAAAATATATAAACAGCTCATGCAGCTCAATATTAAAGAAACAAACAACCCAATCCAAAAATGGGCAGAAGACCTAAATAGACATTTCTCCAAAGAAGACATACAGATGGCCGAGGAGCACGTGAAAAGCTGCTCAACATCACTAATTATTAGAGAAATGCAAATCAAAACTACAATGATGTATCACCTCATACCAGTTAAAATGGGCATCATCAGAAAATGTACAAACAACAAATGCTGGAGAGGGTGTGGAGAAAAGGGAATCCTCTTGCACTGTTGGTGGGAATGTAAATTGATACAGCCACTATGGAGAACAGTATGGAGGTTCCTTAGAAAACTAAAAATAGAATTACCATATTATCCAGCAATCCCACTACTGGGCATATACCCAGAGAAGACCATAATTCAAAACGACACATGCACCCCAATTTTCATTGCAGCACTATTTACAATAGCCAGGCCATAGAAGCCACCTAAATGCCCATTGACAGATGAATGGATAAAGAAAATATAGTTCATATATACAATGGAATATTACTCAGCCATTAAAAGGAACAAAATTGGGTCATTTGTAGAGACATGGATGGATCTAGAGACTGTCATACAGAGTGAAGTAAGTCAGAAGGAGAAAAACAAATATCGTATATTAACACGTATATGTGGAACCTAGAAAAACGGTACAGATGAACCGGTTTGCAGGGCAGAAGTTGAGACACAGATGTAGAGAACAAACGTATGGACACCAAGGGGGGAAAGCCACAGGGGGGTGGGGATGGTGGTGTGCTGAGTTGGGTGATTGGGATTGACATGTATACACTGATGTGTATAAAATTGATGACTAATAAGAACCTGCTGTATAAAAACATAAATAAAATTTAAAAATTAAAAAAAAAAGTTCCTTCTTCCACAGATTTTGGGAGCAGCTTGATAGTAATAAGTATCAACTTTTCTTTAAATGTTTGGTAGAATTCACCTGTGAAGCCATCTGATCTTGGACTTTGTTAGATATTTTTTATTACCGATTAAATTTCATTAATTGGTCTGTTCATATTTTCTATTTCTTCTGTCATGATTCAGTTTTGGAGATTGTATGTTTCTAGGAATTTATCCATTTCTTCTAGGTTGTCCATTTTACTGGCGTCTAATTGCTCGTAGTAATCTCTTATGATCCTTTGTATTTTGGTGGTGTTGGTTGTAACTTTTCTTTCATTTCTGATTTTTTGTTTATTTGGGTCCTCTCTCTCTCTCTTCAAAGGTGGCCCTGCTCACTCCCTTTGGTGAGGTTAACCCCAACCCTAGCCCCGCCCTGTTATGCTTTGATGACGTTTCCACTTCCAGTGATGCACTTCCTGCATTTCTGGCTGATGCAATCTCCACTTCCAGTTACACCACTTGCCACGCCCCCCCCCCCCCCCACGTGACCATGAATGAAAGAACCAGATAACAGGGAAACTTCAGGGTGAGAGAATATAAGCAGGAAAAGCTGACCATAGTGCACTGCCATGGCAACTTATCGCTGTGGACCCTTCTGCGAGGTTATCATCTGCCTGCCTTGTGATGTTGAGCAACATCTGTCTGGCATATCTGACAGCATCATATGATGGCTGGACAACACTCCCATTACACTGCCCATGGATACCCTCTGGGGCAACCAACAGGTGAACCAGCAGATGGGTGTCCTTGCTCTGATTCTTTATTATTTCTCTATTTCATTTATTTCTTCTCTGATCTTTATTATTTCTTTTCTATCCCCTAACTTTCAGTCTGTGTGTGTCTTTCGATCTGAAGTGAGTCTCTTGTAGGCAGCGTACATTTGGGTTTTGTTTTTGTATTCATTCAGCTACTCTATGTCTTTTGATTGGAGCAGTTAGTCCATTTACATTTAATTATTGATATTTTGTTAATTTCTTTTTCAAAGTTTTTTGTTCCTTTCTTTTTCTTTTGCTCTCTTCCGGTGTGATTTGATGACTGTCTGTAGTGTTACGGTTGAATGCCTTTTGCTTTTTGTGTGTATCTATTATTATATATTTATATATATATGTGATATATATATGTGATTATTTTAAGTTGCTGATCTCTTAAGTTTGAATGCATTCTAATCAGCCTACATTTTCATTCCCCACCTACCACGGTTAATGTTTTTGATGTCATATTTTACATCATTTTGTTTTGTGTGTCTCTTAACTACATATTGTGATATAGATGATTTTACTACTTTTAGCTTACAGCCTTCCTCTAGCTTTATACATTGTTGACTTACTACCTTCACTGTATGTTTAGCTTTACCGGTGAGATCTTTCCTTTCATAATTTTCATATTTCTAGTTGTATCCTTTTCTTTTTCACCTAGAAAAATTCCTTTAACATTTCTTTTAAAGCCCGTTTAATGGTGCTAAACTCTTTTAGCTTTTGCTTATCTGTAAAACTCTTTATCTCTCCTTCAAATCTAAATGATAACCTTGCGGGGTAGAGAATTTGGGGCTGTAAGTTTTTTCCTTTCATCGCTTTGAATATATTGTGTCACTCCCTTCTGGCCTGCACAGTTTCTTCTGAAAAGCCAGCTGATAGTCTTATGGGAATTCCCATGTATGTAACTAGTTGTTTTTCTCTTGCTTTTTTAATATTCTCTCTTTATCTTTAATTCTTGCCATTTTAATTACAGTGTGTCTTGGTGTGGTCTTCTTTGGGTTGATTCTGTTTGAGACTACTCTCTGTGCTTCCTGGACCTGGATGTCTTATCTTTCCAAGGTTAGGGAAGTTTTCAGCTATTATTTCTTCAGATATTTTCTGTGCCCCTTTCTCTCTCTCTTCTCCTTCTGGGATCCCTATAATGCAAATGTTAGTACACTTGATGTTATACCAGAGGTCTCTTAAACTATCCTTATTTTTTTTTTAATTCTTTTTTCTGTTCAGCTTTGTAATTTCCACTACTCTATCTTCTGGTTTATAGTTCCTCTGTACCATCTAATCTACTGTTGATTCCTTCTAGTGTATTGTTAATTTCAGTTATTGTATTCTTTAGCTGTGTTTGGTTCTTCTTTATATTCTCTAACTCTTCGTTGAAATTCTTACTGTGTTCATACATTCTTCTCCCAAGTTCAGTGAGCATCTTTATGATTATTACCTTGAGCCCTTTGTTGGATAGATTGCTTATCTCCACTTCTTTTAGTTCTTTTTCTGAGGTTATGTCTTGTTCCTTCATTTGTAATATATTACTCTGTCTCCTCATTTTGCCCAATTCTCTGTGTTCATTTCTATGTGTTAGGTACATCAATTACATTTTCCAATCTTGGGGAAGTTGCCTTATGTAGGAGATATCCTTTAGGGCCCAGCAACACACTCCCTTCTGGTCACCAGAGCTGTATGCTCTAGTGGTACCCCCTTTGTGGACTGCATGTGTCCTTCTGTTGTGGCAGGGCTGACTACTGTGGGCATGTCGGTAGGTGGAGCTGGCCCCTGGCCAGGCTGGCTGGGAGGCCATTCCTCATGCAGTTGTTGCAAGTCCCCTGGAGGGCAGGGTAGGCTTCCCACGTGGTTTGCCACACAACCTGGGGGTTGCAAGGCTGCTGCCGGCCTGCTGGTGGGCAGTGCCGGGTCCCTATGTGGCTTGATGCTTGATTGAATGAATCTACGTGTGAATGTAATCAGTGTGGAGCTGGGAAGGACCTTAGGATGATCCCAAATCATCCTGACCATGCTGTTAAAGGCGCTACCCTTGTCTTGATGTGGTTATTTATCTCCATTTGTGGTTATACTCTCCACCAGGAAAAGGAGAAACTGTATGTGGAACTAAAGCACATCCTGGCCCGGCAGCCTGGGCCTGAGGCTGCAGAGCAGCTACAGATCTACCGCCACACGCTGCGGGAGAAGACCAAGCAGCTTAAAGTAAGTGGTAGCCTCTGCTCCTTCCTGGCTGAAGGACAGACACACTCTGGGGAATACCCGTGGACAAGTCTACTGCCTCAGTACAAGGAGCCAGTCTCCCAAATGCTGTCCTCCTTTGGTATCAGCTTTTTTAGTGTTCCAGTCCTGGGAGGCACAGGGCAAGCCTTAAAGCTACCCCTCTGCTCCTAAGCTAATAGACTCCCACAAAACAGGGAGATGAACAAGTGGACAAAGAGCTGGGGAGAGGATGATGGCAATGGGATAGAAATTTGGGGGACAAGGTTTGTATAGATTATCTCAAGATGATTTAGAGGATTCGGATGGTGGGAAAGAACAGAGGGAATATTTTAACACCACTGCCCACTGAAGCAGATCATTGTGTCAAAGCAGGTTTTTACTATTCATTCCGCCTGAAATACATGTACACAAAACACAGGCTACTCCCCAGTCCCCAGGAACCTTGCTTCATGACCATCTATGAAATAAGAAGCCATGAAAGGGAAGTAAAATCATTTTAGGATTCTGTTAGTGTAAGTTCCCTTCTAAGTGACATAAGAACATTAGCTGGGGAGATGGAATGTTTTAGTATTATATGCGCCTTTTTAAAGTTTTCTCAAAAACTGCATGTTCCCACTATATCCTCAGCTTTACCTCCTAAAAAGTACTTAGATATTCTTGGCACGTTAGGGAAGCCTTATACACACACATGCACAGAATGTAGCGCATGGCAGCCGAATTCTGGCACTTTTCTGTGCAGTGATGGTAATAATCATTGCCTTTCTGCCTGGGGTAAAATAGACGCCACGCTGCTAATCCTTTCACAAATACAATGTTGTAAAATCGCATCCTTTTACTTAAAAAGGGCAGATGAAACAGAAACGTAATGACAGCATTAATTTTCAACTTATCACTGTTAAGCATTCATTTTACATGAGTATCCTGAGACATAATTTGAGATTTGTAGGAGGCATAATCTTTTGATTATTTTCATCCCTTTAAACAATTGAATATATCAAATAAAATAAAAACTTATTTTCTCAGGGGTGGGTGTAAATTAGAAAAGCCCATGTCTTTACACTACTCTCAGATAGGCATACTTAGCGCTGGATTGTATTCAGTGGTTCATAGCAGACTTTTGTTACTTTAAGCCTTTATCTGAGGATATCCAGATTTTTGCTCTGAATGACATGTGACCCCTGGTGGAAGATTCAGGGGTGGATAATACCAAGCCTGTCCGCCAGTTTGTCCTCATTATCTGGGCTCTTTTAGGAAATTCCACATTCATTGTTTGGAAACAAGGTCTTTGCTCCTAAGAGTTTAACTATTTTTTTTTTAACATCTTTATTGGAGTAAAATTGCTTTACAATGGTGTGTTAATTTCTGCTGTATAACAAAGTGAATCAGCTATACATATACATATATCCCCATATCTCCTCCCTCTTGCGTCTCCCTCCCACCCTCCCTATCCCACCCCTCTAGGTGGTCACAAAGCACCCAGCTGATCTCCCTGTGCTATGCGGTTGCTTCCCACTAGCTATCTATTTTACGTTTGGTAGTTTGTATATGTCAGTGCTACTCTCTCGCTTCATTCCAACTTAACCTTCCCCCTCCCGTGTCCTCAAGTCCATTCTCTACGTCTGCATCTTTATTCCTGTCCTGCCCCTAGGTTCATGAGAACCTTTTTTTTTTTTTAGATTCCATATATATGTGTTAGCATACGGTATTTGTTTTTCTCTTTCTGACTTACTTCACTCTGTATGACAGACTCTAGGTCCATCCACCTCACTACAAATAACTCAATTTTATTTCTTTTTATGGCTGAAGACAGTTTTTCTTCCAACATGAAAAGCATATTCTTTAGCTCATGATAACATCGTCAGAATCCTTTTCACAGCAGTTAAGAGGAAATAGTTCAGAAGCAGACGAACACTCGAAAGATAAACATCTGCCTTTTATGCAAATTTTTTAAAAATGCAGAACTAGACGAAAACCAAATCAAATCTATTGCATGCCCCTTAGGACAGTAGCCTCCCTTTTTTCCCCTTGGTTTTTGTTGGGGTACCCCTCATTTTAGTGTGCTCTACACATCCGTTTAGGTGAGTAAATTCCCTCTTTCCCTGTCCAGCCTGAAACCAGTAGCATCTGCTGAACACACAGTGCAAGAGGCAGGTAATTAGGCTTCCTGTTAGAGCCCCTCGCATGCAGTACACTCTCCCTGCAGATATCATAGCCCCCTGCTTCTTAGAGGTAAGTCCCAGTGCTGGGATAAAGAGAGAACCTGTGAATAGTCCCAAAGGGCACAGTAAAGAGGTGATTGACATTCAGCAGAACAACAGCCTTGGAAAACATATAAATTGAATACCTACTGAGTGGTGGTGGGGGCAGGATGATTCTGAGTAATTTTTACAATAATCCTCAGATGAATCATGCTCCCTTGCAATGACTTTTCTGAATGCTTTATTAAAAAAAGGCTTTAAAAGCAATTTTATGCTGTATGTCTGGGATTTTTCTGTTTCCACTCACAGTATTCTTGAACCACATTACACCATTCATATGTGAGCCTGTTTGCTTGTGCCTGATAGTTCTCCTTTAAAGCAGGGGAATGAGGTTCCATTGTTTGCCACTGGATTATGAGTCTTCAGACCTCCATCATATTTTTACCCAGATACAGACCTTGAACTGGTAGAAGTGTGCGGATTAACTGTTAAACCTGGGCATGGTTTTGTATCTCTAGCCTCACTGAGGTAAGTGGCCGCGGATTAAAAAGATTTTTCAGAAAAGGATATTGTCTCACTGCGCATCTTCTGTTAATGCTGCTTTATCTGTCACGCTAGGTTTTGTCTTCAGAACTGAATATGTATGAATCGCAGAGCCAAGAATATAAGTATGAGATCGAGAAACTTAGCAATGAACTGCTGAACTTAAAGAAGAAATACCTTGCTCAGAAACGTAAAGAATACATTCAGAAGTAAGAATTAGTCAAATGTTCTAGTTCTGTTGTGCCTATTAACTGCTGATAAGAAAATAATTGAAGACAGTCACGGAGTCACAGACTTCACTGGGGTAAACTAAGTCAGGGGTGAGCAAATTACTTTCTACAGGTCCCTCAGTGGGCTGGTGTTAGAGCAAGACGGGTGTCTCCTTTGAAACTGAGACCCCTCCTTAGGACCCTAACAGGGATTCATTAATATCAGCTCACTGGTGGACCTTGTGTGGAGCAGAGGAAACCTAGTGTGATTTTTTCCCCCACACGGTTCTCACGGTTTGGAGATAATCATTCCATAACTATGTCTGCAGAGGAGGTTCACGATTAGCCTTGTATGGGCTGAAGCATATTCACACTTAAAACCACTGTAATTATGAGCAGTTCACAAGTAATTTTCACCTATGTTTTAGATAAACTGTCTCTGAATCATTTCTGTGTCTAGTACCTGACTTCAGTATCTGCTGTAGGGTATCAGCATGAGCATTCTTCTAGGAGATGATAATGCAGATATCAGGTGAATATTTTGGGTTTCAGGATGCGTACATGTTGAAGAGTAAATGTTCTCTTCACTTTGTTATTGTTTGCCTAATCCTGGGGTGAGTGAGTGGGCCCAGATGAATCAGCAGGTTTGAACCTTGGCTGTGTGCATTGCCCAAATCATCTTGTTCATTCTGTAGAGGCTCACATTGTGAGTTGAAAGTCAGGCTTGGTATTTCATCCACATGGGCGTTTCAAGGACATGGTGAAACAGGGTTTGAACGCATGCATCAATAATCCATTAGTGGCAAACAGCTACTTAAAGTAGCTGGATGCGAATTCATTTGCCAGTAAAAATCTATCCTTTTTGTATATCAGAATATTCCCCCATTCCACATTTAGATGCCAGTTCCTTGGTAGACTAAAATATTGCTAAAAACTATAGCTAATCTAGATGGGTCTGGCTCAATGTGTGGGTCTAGCAACTGTCTGATGCAGAATCACTGGTGAGATTTATTAAACATGCAGGTTCCTAGGCCCCATTTCCAGATATTTGGATTCAGCAGGTTCTGGATGGGCCTCAAAAATCTGCAGTTTAATTGCTCTCTAGGTGAATTCCATGCACACTGATGTTTGAGAACCACCGATGTTAATGATGTGAATTGAATGAATGTTGGAGTAGAAACACTAGTTTTCTTTTAGGGCACCAAAGTTGTGCTTATCAAATGTCATGTCTAGTTTCCACGTGAGGCAGTTGTCTAGCTCTGTGGCCTTCAGACTTTCTGAGTGTGCACTCTTATCAGTAAAACAATTTTGAACTTGCAGCCCCCCTAATATATACGCATATCGTTTTTAAAATTAAAAAACTATTTTGGAATAGTTTTTTACCTCCAATATATTTTAATTTATAAAGTACACACAAATACTATTGTCACTTTGTGAGTAATTATTAGTAAAGAAAGGTTTTTAATTTTCAAAGATAAAATATTGAATCTCTAATATCTTCTTGCCACTTGCCAACAGGTCATCCCACTCATCTTGTAGAGTTCACACACTCCATTTTGGAGACCAGTGGTCCAGTTGAAACAGTTATAAACAGCTGGCTTGGCTAAACAGTTAATTGCCTTCCTAGAGCTAATTAACTCACCTGCCTTGGCCCTGGGATTTGGCCTAGTTTCCATTGACCTTATTGATCCCCCGGCCAGGCACACACAGTTTTTTGGACACAGGGAGCATGCTGACAGAGGGACACCCCTCTGATAGCTCATTCCCTCCCAATGGCCCATCCACTAGAATTGCACTGCCCCCGGGCAGTATGCCACTTGTGGCTATTTAAATTAAAGTGAATTGCAATTCAATCAAATTAGAAATTTAGTTCCTTAATTGCACTAGTCACATTTCACCTACTTAGTAGCCATGTGTGGCTAGTGGATGCCGCATTGGGCAGCTCAGATACAGAGCTTTTCCACCATCATGGAAAGTTCTATCAGATAGCACTGCTCTAGACTCTGCCTTTGCCTTGAATCCTCATTCCTTGTGGCCAGTCTGACCTGGCTAGGGCATCATTTGGTCGTTCCATTTAGTTGGGATCCATAAACTGGAGGGAGACAGAGAGTTATGAGTTCATGGGAGAACAGGGAAAAGAAGAAAAAAAGATTAAGGAGCTGAAGGAAAATATGCCCAGGCAAGAACAAAAGTGCTGAGATGGTTTAGACTGGAAGGAAGAAGGCTGAAGGGAGTCATTAAGATGGTCTATAAATGCATTAAAAAGATCATATAAAGGAGACATTATTCCCATTAGTCAACTTAGATCAGGCCAGAAGCATTAAGCTTAAGTTCCTTCAGAGAGGAAATTTTAGGTTATTTAAGGCGAGAGAGGGCAGGGAGAGGGGGGCACTGCCTGCAGCTAGCAACAGTCAGGAGGTAGACAAATTGTCAGGGTACTTGAAGGAATCTTCTTTGCTGGACCCACTCAAGGCTAAAGCTTTTGTCCTGTTTATGGAGGACGGCTTTTATAATAATGAAATCAGTTCTGCTAAGGGACAGCTGGATTGATTAGCAAACTTTCTGCAGGTTCTTTTCAAATGGAATAATTTAGAATAATCTCTGTGGCTATTCTCACACATACTCTTTATAAAATAGCAACTCATATCATTTTTACCTTTTTGCCTTTTTTTTTTTCACTTTTCTCAAACCCTGTTTTTATCATGCTCCAGTCCTGACCTGCACCCCTACCCACCTGCCCTTGACTCCCCTACTCTGGACCTCCAGGCTGGTCTAGAGTCTGCAGTACAATTCAGATTCTTTTGCAAAAGGTAGAATTCTCTTCCCTGAAGTAAATCACTTCTATTAGCCAAATCTAATTGGTTTTAGTCTTAGTAGTTTGCTCAGTTTTTATTTTTAAAAAGGGACTCCAAAGATGTTTTCCATAAGACCCTAATTATTCAATAGGTAATTTTTATAAATTTAAGATACCTCTGCAGGAAACCTGAATGTGTGTGTGTGTGTGTGTGTGTGTGTGTGTGTGTGTGTGTGTGTATTTAAAGAAGATCTGCATAGAAGATACATTGTAGATTTTAGATTAGAACTTCCTTTATCTATTGCCAAATGTACCATCTTATTTATCTTTCCCAGCTTTTCTCGTATCTTAAACTATTTCTAATAATAACTGCTGCTCATCTAAAGTTATAGGAAAATTTGTATTTTATAAATGTCCAAGTTTGATGAAGATACCTTGTGTGTGTGATAAATATTTATGTTTCCACTGAAACTTTGGATTATAAAAGTTGATAAATGATGAATTAGTCATTATAATTGAGCCAAGAGAAAGATTCTTCTGACTGATCTTTGGAACTAAACAAATGCTTTATAAAATAGGAAGATGATTACAAGTCAGGAGCCTCCAGTCCACAGGGTCTGAGCTATTATGAGGCCTTCTGTCCGTATTTAGAGCAACATTAGGAAAGCACATTTAATTGTGTCTTTCCCTAATTCTATGTGTTATCAGTAACACCTAATTAGATTTAAACCACCACCTTGTCTCAAACTGGAAGCTTTGATCAAAGCAGTTTTCAGTGGCTAGTTCACCCTAAGAACTATCATAGAAGAGGAAAAAGATGGTAAGGAAGTTAACTTTCACCTCCTCTCTTATAGGAACAAGGACAGAATAGGCATGGAGAATGCCTTCTCAATGGCCAAACTAACTGGCCCTCGTTTTACGGGGGGTGGATTTCCCCTCAGCAAGTCATCCAAGATGAAGTCCTAACTCCGAGCTGCTGGCTGGGTCCAGTTGAACAGCTCACGAAATTCACTCTGGAACATTTTGGAGGAATCTCTTTGAAATCCCTTGGATCACAGACATTTAGGGAAATCAGTCCTCAGATTCCAGGATGGAAAGAAATGCAGAACTATTATAGTCATGTACATATAAGAGTGATGACATTCTACATAGTCCACATGGATATTAACAGAGTGTAATTATATCTGTTCAATTAGGCCAACCCATTCCATGAAGCAGATCTTTTGTTACTACCACATTGATTTATTTTGAAATGCACCACATCTAGATACTCTGTATGGATGAAAGTTTGGATCCTAATGTCTATTATAGACATCGGTGCATAGGTTTTATATTTTTAAAAAAATTTTTTGAAATGCAATGCATTCTTATTAATAAGAATCTATTATAATTATTCCTCATTAACAAGTCATTGATGAGATGAGAAAGAAGGACACACTCTCGAGTATTTAAAAAGTGTTCTGAGAGTGATTTCTATGTGGAAGTTCTTTTCAGGCCTGGGGTATGAAAATCTATTCCAAAGAGACATACTAATAAATGCTTCATCATAAAAAATAAAAAGAACTTTTGTAGAGATTTTGATCTTTGCTTTGGTAGAGTACATAATTAAAGTTTAAAACTACTGTGAGAAATGTTTAACCCAAGGATGTGATTCAGAGGAACCAGGACTGTAAAATGAGGGGTTTGGGCTGGTATCCATTGAAGGTCTATCCTTTCTAGACCTCACACTTGGAGAAAAGAGTTACATGGGACAGAGATCTGTTTGCCTTCCAGGCTGCAGGCCAGCATTTTGAGCCACTGAATCCATTGTATTTTCTTTGTATTGAAGCCACAGTTATGTGGGCATCAGTTCAAAGTTCCCTTGTTTAAAGTGTTCAGTCAGTAATATTATGTGGGACACTCTGGCCATCTCCCTCCCAATAACTTGACCTCTGTAATTTTTTAAAAATAATTGAGGAGTAAGTAGCTTATGGATAAGTAAGGCCAGTATAAGTAGATCATTCCATTTGTGCTGCAGAACTGAGGTTCCCATTGAGAAGAGCAGGAGACTTAATGGCCCCAAGATGTTTGTTTAGATTATCCAGAGAGGTGGGAGTTTAGAGGGATCTAAAATCATATTCCGCTGTCCCTCTCAGTTCACCGCCAGAAGCAGACCCAATGCAATGATGGCCATGAAAGTGATTGATTCTGAAATGATCCCAGGAAACATCCTAAGAGTTGGGAAAGTAGGACAGGGAAGGGAAGGAGACCAACCTAAGGCTCAATGTCAAGTTCCATGGTGGGAGACTTTGGCTGGACCTTTCAGGGAGCTCTGGAGACAATGTAATCACATCTCAGAGTTGTCCCCATCAGGGTGAGGGAACTGGGATATTTATATCCCCCATGCTTCCAGTCACTGGCCAAGGACTGCTCTGGAAGGGTCTTTCTGGTCTTCCCTGTAGGCAAACCAGCTCTCAAAGAGACAGCGGTTGCTGACTGTTGGAAGCAGAAGTGGTTAAGGGCTGGGGGAACTGAGTCAGGCAGTGTCATCCTCTGTTGCTTCTCTCACATGATCACAGTTGAGAGCTGCAGATGGAAATCAACCTCCAGTGTAGCTGGTGACCCTGTGGTGAGGTGTGACCATCAGCAATTTGTGTACCATGCGGGAGCATGAGAATGGTTATATGCACAAGAGAATTTGCTTAGAAAACCTTAAACCTGAAGAATCACAATGGGGCCATTTCCAGTTTTGAAAATCACTGATGCTGTATTCCCTCAGAGCCAACCACATTCTGTTTAGACAGAAGACTTTTACAGGTAAGGTGAGGCAAGACAGTTATGACATGTGCAGCACTGGAGGGTTTCCCATCCATTCAGGAACATTTTGAAGTATAGTCATAGCTAACTTCCTTCTGAGCCCTTGGGTGGCTTTGTAAGAGGTTCACTTCTCTAGAGAAATGGGGTCTGTGATTCTTGATCTATTGCAGTATGGCAAAGACTCTGGAGACAGATGCCAGGTTCAAATCCTGGCTCGTCATAACAATTGAGTTGTTTTGAGGATTAAATGAGTTAATGTATGTAAGCTTAGAACAATGTCAGGCCCATAGTAATTGCTCAATAAATACCTGCTATTATTATTACATAAGAGATACCTTATGTTTTGAAATTTGAGAATCAAAGTTGTTATATAATACTTTATTATATCAACTGTAAAGATGATTCTTATCCTTGTTTAGTGGGTGAGTGACATTAAAATGTCTGGATGAAGCTAGATTTGCTAATGCAATTTATAGTTTAGTATCTTGCAGAAATGCCATATTGGAGACCTCATGAAAACTTCTGTATATTTTTCTTATAACTGTGATCTGGGGACAGATCCTTCACTTTCAGGAGTTGGAGCTTCCAGAGGGAAAGACCCTGGTGGCCTCTAGCTACCATTTTCTTCTTGTTTCTCTCCATGTCATGGAGAAGGGTGGTCAGCCTCTGCTGATGACCTCTGATCTTGGTCCCATGAGCCGAGATCGCACAGGCTCTGGGAGCTGACGCAGCAGCTCTATCAACTCAATACACTTATGTTCAAACGGAGGAAGAGTAGATTAAGGCTTAGAAAAGGTGGAAGATACTGCTGCTGCCTCTCATTTACTGCACATCCTGACAGCCCAGGGTATTAAAAGCAATAACTATTTAGGTGCAGGTGTTGCCACTGTAGCCACAGTACAAAAATGAGCTATTAAAAACACTGAGATTTGCAGATCATTAAAGGTAACTGTGAACTCACGGTGGGTTTAAGGTGCTTTTAAAATCACATATTTGAGCTGCATTGTAAAGCAACATTAGGAGATTATACAGTAGCATCATTTTACCCCAGGGTTTTGAGCGTTTCAGAAAGGAGTCCTGTTGCTAAACCAGCCATTGACTCTCAACTGGGCTGATGGGGAGCTGGTATGGTTTCTCTGTTGATAGAGAGACACATGATAAAGGGGACTCCCTGGTCATTATTTGCTGATCATAGCTTCTCAGCGACTGCTCTTAGGCCAGGTTTTTATTGTGCTTACCTCTGAAGAAGTTGCTCAGAGCAAAGGTTTGTTGCTGTGATAAGATGTAGGGATGGAGGTTGTCATGCTAGGAGGAGATGGCAGCAACTCTCCTTGTCATGGGCTGTAATTTTGCTATAAAAATTTATCCAGGGTTGATAATTATTGTTTGATTTCCCGGCTTGCTCAACCAGATTCTGAAGTTTGACCTAGGCCAAGATACCCATCAGAAAATAGTGTATCATGACTTTAGAGCAGAATGGCATTTCAGAGCCCAGACAATTTGAGGAAAGATATTCTCTGTCTTAAACATAATCAGTTGTATGGAGACCTAGTTGTAATAGAAGCAAAGGGAGGGCATTTTAAAATAGTAAAATAGTTAAAAAATATATCTCATGGGCTTCCCTGGTGGCGCAGTGGTTGAGAGTCTGCCTACCGATGCAGGGGCACGGGTTTGTGTCCCGGTCCGGGAAGATCCCACATGCCGCGGAGCGGCTGGGCCCGTGAGCCATGGCCACTGAGCCTGCGCATCCGGAGCCTGTGCTCCGCAACGGGAGAGGCCACAACAGTGAGAGGCCCGCGTACCAAAAAAAAAAAAAAAAAAAAAAAAAATATATATATATATATATATATATATCAGTATTTTCTTTGTAGTAGATAGGAAGTATTTTTATGGCATTATCCATTTTTAACTTCTAATTCAATGCTGTTTTAGTATACCATTTCTCATACCTATTATTTAAAAGTTCCATTAGGGTTTTGAGATCCATTAGAATTTTATAACAGTATGAAATGTGATGTCAACAGGGTACGATTTTTCTTTTTTATAATTAAAAATAGATTTTTTCCCTATTTTAAAGTACCTGATTGAACTACAGATAGAAAATTAGAAAATACCAATAAGCAAAAAGAAAGAGGACATCAATAATCCCACCATCTATTGATAACTATTGTTCTCCTGGGCTAATGCACGTCTCATCCGCTGTACCAATTGTTCATACCCACCATCTGTTCTGACTGGTTGGTGCTTGTAATTCCCAATTGTTAAATATTTTGTATATCACCTTTGAAATACTACTGTTTTATAATTTTGAGTGTATCTTTCTAGACATTTAAAATAAGTATATATAGATATATTTTGTTTTTTAAAAATCAAAGAAGTAATTGAGATATAATTCACATATAATGAAAGCATGGATTTTAAGTGTACAGTTTGGTAAGTTTTGACAAATGCATATGCCCAAGTAACCACTACCACAATCACTACCACAACTGCAACCCCTGCCCTCCACCACCGCCAAGAATGCCATTATGCCCCTTGGCAGTCAATATTCACAGCCCCCATCCAGCCTAAGCAACAATGGATCTGTTTTTCATCTTTTATTAGTTATGTCTTTCTTAGATTTCATATAAATGGAATCATACAGTAGGCACTCTTTTGCACCTGGCTTTTTTTCATGTAGTTTAATGTTTTTTTGAGATTCACCAATGTTGTTGTTTATATCAGTAATTAATTCATTTTTATTGCTGAGTAATATGCCATTATATCGACAACACAATTTGTCTATTGGTTTACCTGTTGATGGGAATTCAGGTTGTTTCCAGTGTTTAGCTATTAGGAATAAAGTTGCTATGAATGTTCATTTACAAGTCTTTATGTAGACAGATATTATCATTTCCAGGAATGGAATTGTTGGATCAATTCAAGGGGTATGTATACATTTAATTTGATGAGAAACTGCCAAACTTTTGGACCATTTTACATTCCTACCAACAATGTGTGTGAATTCCAATTACTCTAATCTTTTTCAGTATTCAGTATTGTCAGTATTTTTTTAAGCCATTCTATTGGATATATAGCGATATCTCATTGTGGTTTAAATTTGTATTCCCCGATGACTAATAATGTTAAACATTTTTTTTTTTTTTTTTTTTTTTTTGCGGTACGCGGGCCTCACACTGTTGTGGCCTCTCCCATTGCGGAGCACAGGCTCCGGACGCGCAGGCTCAGCGGCCATGGCTCACGGGCCCAGCCGCTCCGCGGCATGTGGGATCCTCCCGGACCGGACGCACGAACCCGCGTCCCCTGCATCGGCAGGTGGACTCTCAACCACTGCGCCACCAGGGAAGCCCTGTTAAACATTTTTTTCATGTGCTTTCTGTCATTCATATGTGAAGTGTCTTCAGACCTTTTGACCATTTAAAAAATCTTTTTATTAGGTTGTAAACGTTCTTTGTGCCTTCTGGATACAAAACCTTTGTCAGATATATTCATTGCAAACATTTCCACTTGGCTTCTGGCTTACCTTTTCATTTTCTTAATAGTGTATTTTGAAGAGCAGACCTTTTAAATTTTACTGAGGTCCAATTTATCCTTATTTTTCTTATGTAGTTTGTACTTTTCTTGTCCTAAGTAATTTTTGCCTACTCTGAAATTGTAATTTTATATCTGTTTTCATCTAGAAGTTTTATTATCATTTTAGTTTTTATGTTATATTTATGGTTCATTTAGAGTTAATTTTATGTGTGGTGTGAGGTTAGAGGTTCATTTTTGTTCCATATGGATATCCAGTTGTTCAGCACCATTTGCTGAAAAGACTGTCATTTTCCAGTGAATTACCTTGGCCTATTTATAGAAAATCAGTTGACTTTGTTTGAACAGTTCTATTTATGGACTTTGTTCTGTTCTGTAACTCTATACCTATCTATTTTGATGACAATAACTTTGTCTTGAAATTTAATGGTACAAGGTCTTCAACTTTTTTCTTCTTCTATAGAAATCTTTTAATTGTTCTAGGTTTTATCCATATTTATATACAGCTTAGAATCAGCTTATCAATTTCTACAAAAAAGCCTGCTGGAAATTTGGTTGGGATTGCACTGAATCTAGAGATCAATTTGGGAAGAACTGTCATTTTGACAAAATTGAGGTTTTTAATCCATGAACATGGCACATATCCCCATTTATTTAGATTTAAAATTTTTTTCTCAGCAACATTTTATAGTTTTCAGTGTACAGATATTGCACATATTCTGTTAAATTTTTGCCTAAGTATTTTGCAATTTCTGATGTTATTGTAAATGGTATTTTACCTCTTATTTTCCGTTTGTTATTAGTATATGGAAATACAACTGATTTTTGTATATTTTGTATCTGATGACGTTGCTAAATTCATTTATTTTACAGCTTTTTGGAATTACTTAGGATTTTCTGTAAACATAAACATGTTTTCTACAAATAAAGACAGTTTTTCTTTGTTTCCAATCAGTATGCTTTTTATTATTTGTTTCTTTGTTCGTAATCACCATACTTGCACTGGCTAGGACTTCAAATAATTGTTAAAGTGGTGCTTTGTTCTTGACGTTAGGAGGAAGGTTTGAGTCTTTTATCATGAGGTATGATGTTAGTGGCAGGATTTTCATAGTTGCCTTTTATTAGGTTGAGGAAGCTCCCCTCTATTGCCTGTTTACTAAGTTTTTAATCATGCATAGATACTGTTTCATCAATGCCTTTTCTGCATGTATTGAGTTAATCATATTTTTTTTCTCATTTGTTTTGTTAACATGGTGAATTACCTTGACTTTCAAATGTTCAACCAACTTTGTATTCTTTGCATAGACCCCACTTGGTCATTTTTATACATATTATCATTATTATATGTTGTTGAATTAGATTTGCTAACTTTCTGTTAAAGACTTTTACAGCTATGTTCATCAGGGTTATTGGTCTGTAGTTTTCTTTTCTTATAGTATTTTTGTCTGGTTTTGGTTTCAAGGTTTTGCTGGCCTCACAAGCTGAATTGGGAAATGATCCTTCTCCACTATTTCCTGAAATACTTTGTGTAGGATTGGTATTATTTCTTCTTTAAATACATGATATAATTTTCCACTAAAGTTACCTGAAATTACAATTTTTCTTGTGGGAAGGTTTTAAATAGATATAGGGTTATTTGGATTTTATGTTTCATCTTGTATTTTGTTTTTTGGGTTTTTTTTTTTGAAATTTATTTTTTTATACAGAAGGTTCATATTAGTTGTCCATTTTATGCATATTAGTGTATGTATGTCAATCCCAATATCCCAATTCATCACACCACCACCAACCCGCCTTCCACTTTCCCCCCTTGGTGTCCCTACGTTTGTTCTCTACATCTGTGTCTCAATTTCTGCCCTGCAAACCGGTTCACCTGTACCATTTTTCTAAGTTCCACATATATGCGTTAATATACAATATTTGTTTTTCTCTTTCTGACTTACTTCACTCTGTATGACAGTCTCTAGATTCATTCCCGTCTCTACAAATGACCCAATTTCATTGCTTTTTATGGCTGAGTAATATCCCATTGTATATATACCACAACTTCTTTATCCATTCGTCTGTCAATGGGCATTTAGGGTGCTTCCATGACCTGGCTATTGTAAATAGTGCTGCAATGAACACTGGGGTGCACGTGTTTTTTGTTTTTTTTTTTTTGCAGAACACGGGCCTCCCACTGCTGTGGCCTCTCCCGCTGCGGAGCACAGGCTCCGGACGTGCAGGCCCAACAGTCACGGCCCACGGGCCCAGCTGTTCCGCGACATGTGGGACCCTCCCGGACCGGGGCACGAACCCGCGACCCCTGTACTGGCAGGCGGACTCTCAACCACTGCACCACCAGGGAAGCCCGCATGTGTCTTTTTAAATTATGGTTTTCTCTGGGTATATGCCCAGTAGTGGGATTGCTGGGTCATATGGTAATTCTATTTTTAGTTTTTTAAGGAACCTCCATACTGTTCTCCATAGTGGCTGTATCAATTTACATTTCCACCAACAATGCAAGAGGGCTCCCTTTTCTTCACACCCTCTCCAGCGTTTGTTGTTTGTGATTTTCTGATGATACCCATTCTAACTGGTGTGAGGTGATACCTCGTAGTTTTGATTTGCATTTCTCTAATGATTAGTGATGTTGAGCATTCTTTCATGTGTATGTTGGCAATCTGTATATCTTCTTTGGAGAAATGTCTATTTAGGTCTTCTGCCCATTTTTGGATTGGGTTGTTTGTTTTTTAATATTGAGCTGCATGAGCTGTTTATATATTTTGGAGATTAATCCTTTGTCCGTTGATTCATTTACAAATATTTTCTCCCATTCTGAGGGTTGTCTTTTCGTCTTGTTTATGGTTTCCTTTGCTGTGCAAAAGCTTTTAAGTTCCATTAGGTCCCATTTGTTTATTTTTGTTTTTATTTCCATTACTCTAGGAGGTGGATCAAAAAAGATCTTGCTGTGATTTATGTCAAAGAGTGTTCCTCCTATGTTTTCCTCTAAGAGTTATATAGTGTCCGGTCTTAGATTTAGGTCTCTAATCCATTTTGAGTTTATTTTTGTGTATGGTGTTAGGGAGTGTTCTAATTTCATTCTTTTACATGTAGCTGTTCAGCTTCCCCAGCGCTGCTTATTGAAGAGACTGTCTTTTCTCCATTGTATATCCTTGCCTCCTTTGTCATAGATTAGTTGACCATAGGCACATGGGTTTATCTCTAGGCTTTCTAATCTGTTCCTTTGATTTATATTTCTCTTTTGTGCCAGTACCATATTGTCTTGATTACTGTAGCTTTGTAATATAGTCTGAAGTCAGGGAGTCTGACTCCTCCAGCTCTGTTTTTTTCCCTCAAGACTGCTTTGGCTATTCAGGGTCTTTTGTGTCTCCATACAAATTTTAAGATTTTTGTTCTAGTTCTGTAAAAAAATGCCATTGGTAATTTGATAGGGATTGCATTGAATCTGTAGATTGCTTTGGGTAGTATACTCATTTTCACAATATTGATTCTTCCAATCCAAGAACATGGTATATCTGTCCATCTGTTGGTATAATCTTTAATTTCTTTCATCAGTGTCTTATAGTTTTCTGCATACGGGTCTTTTGGCTCCTTAGGTAGGTTTATTTCTATGTATTTTATTCTTTTTGTTGCAATGGTAAATGGGAGTGTTTGCTTAATTTCTCTTTCAGATTTTTCATCATTAGTGTATAGGAATGCAAGAGATTTCTGTGCATTAATTTTGTATCCTGCAACTTTACCAAATTCATTGATCAGCTCTAGTAGTTTTCTGTTGGCATGTATAGGATTCTCTGTGTATAGTATCATGTCATCTGCAAACAGTGACAGTTTTACTTCTTCTTTTCCCATTTGTATTCCTTTTATTTCTTTTTCTTCTCTGATTGCCGTGGCTAAGATTTCCAAAACTATGTTGAATAATAGTGGTAAGAGTGGACATCCTTGTCTTGTTCTCGATCTTAGAGGAAATGCTTTCAGTTTTTCGCCATTGAGAATGATGTTTGCCATGGGTTTGTCATATATGGCCTTTATTATGTTGAGGTAGGTTCCCTCTACGCCCACTTCCTGGAGAGTTTTTATCATAAATATGTGTTGAATTTTGTCCAAAGCTTTTTCTGCATTTATTGAGATGATCGTATGGTTTTTATTCTTCAATTTGTTAATATGGTTTATCACATTGATTGATTTGTGTATATTGAAGAATCCTTGCATCCCTGGGATAAATCCCACCTGATCATGGTGTATGATCCTTTTAATGTGTTGTTGGATTCTGTTTGCTAGTATTTTGTTGAGGATTTTTGCATCTATATTATCAGTGATATTGGTCTGTAATTTTCTTTTTTTGTAGTATCTTTGGTTTTGGTATCAGGGTGATGGTGGCCTCGTAGAATGAGTTTGGGAGTGTTCCTTCCTCTGCAATGTTTTGGAAGAGTTTGAGAAGGATGGGTGTTAACTTTTCTCTAAATGTCTGATACAATTCACCTGTGAAGCCATCTGTTCCTGGACTTTTGTTTGTTGGAAGATTTTTAATCACAGTTTCAATTTCAGTGATTGTGATTGGTCTGTTTATATTTTCTATTTCTTCCTGGTTCAGTTGTGGAAGATTATACCCTTCTAAGAATTTGTCCATTTCTTCCATGTTGTCCATTTTATTGTTATAGACTTGCTTGTAGTAGTCTCTTAGGATGCTTTGTATTTCTGCAGTTTCTGTTGTAACTTCTCCTTTTTCATTTCTAATTTTATTGATTTGATTCCCCTCCCTATTTTTCTTGATGAGTCTGGCTAATGGTTTATCAATTTTGCTTCATCTTCTCAGAGAACCAGCTTTTAGTTTTATTGATCTTTGCTATTGTTTTCTTTGTTTCTATTTCATTTATTTCTGCTCTGATCTTTATGATTTCTTTCCTTCTGCTAACTCTGGGTTTTGTTTGTTCTTCTTTCTCTAGTTCCTTTAGATGTAAGGTTAGGTTGTTTATTTGAGATTTTTCTTGTTTCTTGAGGTAGGCTTGTATAGCTATAAAGTTCCCTCTTAGAACTGCTTTTACTGCATCGCATAGGTTTTGGATCCTCGTGTTTTCATTGTCATTTGTCTCTAGGTATTTTTTGATTTCCTCTTTGATTTCTTCAGTGATCTCTTGGTTATTTAGTAACGTATTGTTTAGCCTCCATGTGTTTGTGTTTTTTACAGTTTTTTCCCCTGTAATTGATTTCTAATCTCATAGCATTGTGGTCAGAAATGATGCTTGATATGATTTCAATTTTCTTAAATTTACTGAGGCTTGATTTGTGACCCAAGATGTGACCTATCCGGGAGAATGTTCCATGCGCACTTGAGAAGAAAGTGTAATCTCCTGTTTTTGGGTGGAATGTACCATAAATATCAATTAAATCTATCTGGTCTATTGTGTCATTTAAAGCTTATGTTTCCTTATTAATTTTCTGTTTGGAAGATCTGTCCATTGGTGTAAGTGAGGTGTTAACGTCCCCCAGTATTATTGTGTTACTGTGGATTTCCTCTTTTATAGCTGTTAGCAGTTGCCTTATGTATTGAGGTGCTCCTAGGTTGGATACATATTTATTTATTTATTATTATATATATTTTTTCAGACCATGTCATCCCTGTAGCTTTTGGGTTTTATTTTGTTAAAACATATATAAAATATAACACTTCATTTAAACCATTTTAAGTGTACAAATCAGTGGCATTAATTACATTTCCAATATTGTGCAACCATCACTCCTATCTATTTCTAAAACTATTTCATCAATTAAAGCAGAAACTCTGTACCCATTAAGCAATAACTCTCCATTTCCCTCCTTCCCCCCATCCCTGGTAACCCCCAATCTACCGTCCAGCTCTACTAACTTGTCTATTTTAGAGTATTTTATATTTGTGGAATCATACAATATTGTCCTTTTGTGTCTGGCTTATTGCATTTAGCTTGATGTTTTGAAAAGTCATCCATGTTGTTAGCATGCTTCAGAGCTTCATTTTATGGATGAATAATATTCAATAGTATGCATATACTACATTTTGTTTACACATTCATCTCTTGGTGGGAACTTGAATTGTTTCCACCTTTTACCTGTTGCGAATAATGCTGCAATGAACATTCATGAACAGTATATGTTTGTGTCCTTGTTTTCTTTTTTTTTCATCATTATTGGAGTACAATTGCTTTACAATGGTGTGTTAGTTTCTGCTTTATAACAAAGTGAATCAGTTATATATATACATATATTCCCATATCTCTTCCCTCTTGCGTCTCCCTCCCTCCCACCCTCCCCATCCCACCCCTCTAGGTGGTCACAAAGCACCGAGATGATCTCCCTGTGCTATGCGGCTGCTTCCCACTAGCTATCTATTTTACACTTGGTAGTGTATATATGTCCATGCCACTCTCTCATTTTGTCACAGCTTACCCTTTCCCCTCCCCATATCCTCAAGTCCATTCTCTAGTAGGTCTGTGTCTTTATTCCCATCTTACCCCTAGGTTCTGCATGACATTATTTTTTCTTAGATTCCATATATATGTGTTAGCATATGGTATTTGTCTTTCTCTTTCTGACTTGCTTCACTCTGTATGACAGACTCTAGGTCCATCCACCTCACTACAAATAACTCAATTTCGTTTCTTTTTATGGCTGAGTAATATTCCATTGTATATATGTGCCACATCTTCATTATCCATTCATGCGATGATGGACACTTAGGTTGCTTCCATCTCCTGGCTATTGTAAATAGAGCTGCAGTGAACATTTTGGTACATGACTCTTTTTAAATTATGGTTTTCTCAGGGTTTTCATTTTGTATGATCTGTCCATTGGTGAAAGTGGGGTGTTAAAGTCCCCTACTATGAATGTGTTACTGTCGATTTCCCCTTTTATGGCTGTTAGTATTTGCCTTATGTATTGAGGTGCTCCTATGTTGGGTGCATAAATATTTACAATTGTTATATCTTCTTCTTGGATCGATCCCTTGATCATTATGTAGTGTCCTTCTTTATCTCTTCTAATAGTCTTTATTTTAAAGTCTATTTTGTCTGATATGAGAATTGCTACTCCAGCTTTCTTTTGGTTTCCATTTGCATGGAGTATCTTTTTCCATCCCCTTACTTTCAGTCTCTATGTGTCACTAGGTCTGAAGTGGGTCTCTTGTAGACACCATATATATGGGTCTTGTTTTTGTATCCATTCAGCCAATCTGTGTCTTTTGGTGGGAACATTTAGTCCATTTACTTTTAAGGTAATTATCGATATGTATGCTCCTATTCCCATTTTCTTAATTGTTTTGGGTTCTTTATTATAGGTCTTTTCCTTCTCTTGTGTTTCTTGCCTAGAGAAGTTCCTTTAGCATTTGTTGTAATGCTGGTTTTGTGGTGCTGAACTCTCTCAGCTTTTGCTTGTCTGTAAAGGTTTTAATTTCTCCATCAAATCTGAATGAGATCCTTGCTGGGTAGAGTAATCTTGGTTGCAGGTTTTTCTCCTTCATCACTTTAAATATGTCCTGCCCAGTCCCTTCTGGCTTGCAGAGTTTCTGCTGAAAGGTTAGCTGTTAACCTTATGGGGATTCCCTTGTGTGTTATTTGTTGTTTTTCCCTTGCTGCTTTTAATATGTTTTCTTCGTATTTAATTTTTGACAGTTTGATTAATATGTGTCTTGGCCTATTTCTCCTTGGATTTATCCTGTATGGGACTCTCTGTGCTTCCTGGACTTGATTAACTATTTCCTTTCCCATATTAGGGAAGTTTTCAACTATAATCTCTTCAAATATTTTCTCAGTCCCTTTCTTTTTCCCTTCTTCTTCTGGAACCCCTACAATTCGAATGTTGGTGCGTTTAGTGTTGTCCCAGAGGTTTCTGAGACTATCCTCAGTTCTTTTTATTCTTTTTTCTTTATTCTGCTCTGCAGTTGTTATTTCCACTATTTTATCTTCCAGGTCACTTATCCGTTCTTCTGCCTCAGTTATTCTGCTCTTGATCCCATCTAGAGTATTTTTAATTTCATTTATTGTGTTGTTCATAGATCTTTAGTTCTTCTAGATCCTTGTTAAATGTTTCTTGCATTTTGTCTATTCTATTTCCAAGATTTTGGATCATCTTTACTATCATTATTCTGAATTCTTTTTCAGGTAGACTGCCTATTTCCTCTTCATTTGTTAGGTCTGGTGGGGTTTTATCTTGCTCCTTCAACTGCTGTGTGTTTTTTTGTCTTCTCATTTTGCTTATCTTACTGTGTTTGGGGTCTCCTTTTTGCAGGCTGCAGGTTTGTAGTTCCCGTTGTTTTTGGTGTCTGTCCCCAGTGGCTAAGGTTGGTTCAGTGGGTTGTGTAGGCTTCCTGGTAGAGGGGACTAGTGCCTGTGTTCTGGTGGATGAGGCTGGATCTTGTCTTTCTGGTGGGCAAGTCCACGTCTGTTGGTGTGTTTTGGGGTGTCTGTGGACTTATTATGATTTTAGGCAGCCTTTCTGCTAATGGGTGGGGTTGTGTTCCTGTCTTGCTAGTTGTGTGGCATAGGGTTTCCAGCACTGTAGCTTGCTGGTCGTTGAGTGAAGCTGGCTGCTGGTGTTGAGATGGAGATCTCCGGGAGATTTTCACCATTTGATATTATGTGGAGCTGGGAGGTGTCTTGTGTACCAGTGTCCTGAAGTTGGCTCTCCCACCTGAGAGGCACAGCACTGACTCCTGGCTGCAGCACCAAGAGCCTTTCATCCACACGGCTCAGAATAAAAGGGAGAAAAAGTAGAAAGAAAGGATTAGTAGAAGTAGAAAGAAAGAATGAAAGAAAGACAGAAAGGAGGGAGGGAGGGAGGAAGGAAGGAAGGAAGGAGGGAAGGAAGGAAAAATAGAAAGAAAGAAAGAAGATAAAGTAAAATAAAATAAAATAAAGTTATTAAAATAAAAAATATTAAGAAAAAAATTTTTTTAAAAAAACGGATGGATAGAACCCTATGAGTAATGGTGGAAGCAAACCTATACAGACAAAATCTCACACAGAAGCATACATATACACACTCACAAAAAGAGGAAAAGGGGGAAAAAATCATAAATCTTGCTCTCAAAGTCCACCTCCTCAATTTGGGATGATTCGTTGTCTAAAGGAGGGAAGGAAAGAAAGAAAGAAGATAAAGTAAAATAAAATAAAGGTAAAATAAAATAAAGTTATTAAAATAAAAAATAATTATTAAGAAAAACAAACAAAAAAACAAAAAACGGATGGATAGAACCCTAGGACAAATGGTGGAAGCAAAGCTATACAGACAAAATCTCACACAGAAGCATACACATACACTCACAAAAAGAGGAAAAGGGGAAAAAACCATAAACCTTCCTCTCAGAGTCCACCTCCTCAATTTGGGATGATTCGTTGTCTATTCAGGTATTCCACAGATGCAGGGTACATCAGATTGATTGTGGAGCTTTAATCCGCTGCTCCTGAGGCTGCTGGGAGAGGTTTCCCTTTCTCTTCTTTGTTCTCACAGCTCCCGGGGCTCAGCTTTGGATTAGGCCCCGCCTCTGCGTGTAGGTCGCCGGAGGGCGTCTGTTCTTCGCTCAGACAGGACGGGGTTAAAGGAGCAGCTGCTTCGGGGGCTCTGGCTCACTCAGGCTGGGGGAAGGGAGGGGCAGGGAGTGCGGGGCGAGCCTGCAGCGTCAGAGGTGGCGTGAATTTGCACCAGCCTGAGGCGAGCCGTGCGTTCTCCCAGGGAAGTTGTCCCTGGATCCCGGGACCCTGGCAGTGGCGGGCTGCACAGGCTCCCGGGAGGGGAGGTGTGGATAGTGACCTGTGCTTGCACACAGGCCTCCTGGTGGCGGCAGCAGCAGCCTTAGCATCTTACCCGTCTCTGGGGTCCGCGCTTTTAGCCGTGGCTTGCGCCCGTCTCTGGAGCTCCTTTAATCCCCTCTCCTCGCGCACCAGGAAACAAAGAGAGAAGAAAAAGTCTCTTGCCTCTTCGGCAGCTCCAGACTTTTTCCCGGACTCCCTCCCGGCTAGCCGTGGTGCACTAACCCCTGCAGGCTGTGTTCACGCCGCCAACCCCAGTCCTCTCCCTGCGCTCCGACCGAAGCCCGAGCCTCAGCGCCCAGCCCCGCCCGCCCCGTCAGGTGAGCAGACAAGCCTCTCGGCCTGGTGAGTGCCGGTCGGCACCGATCCTCTGTGCGGGAATCTCTCCGCTTTGCCCTCCACACCCTTGTTGCTGTGCTCTCCTGCGCGGCTCCGAAGCTTTCCCCCTCCGCCTCCCGCAGTCTCCGCCCGCGAAGGGGCTTCCTAGTGAGTGCAAACCTTTCCTCCTTCACAGCTCCCTCCCACTGGTGCAGGTCCCGTCCTTATCCTTTTGTCTCTGTTTATTCTTTTTTCTTTTGCCCTACCCAGGTACGTGGGGACTTTCTTGCCTTTTGGGAGGTCTGAGGTCTTTTGCCAGCATTCAGTAGGTGTTCTGTAGGAGTTGTTCCACGTGTAGATGTATTTCTGGTGTATCTGTGGGGAGGAAGGTGATCTCCATGTCTTACTCTTCCGCCATCTTCCCGGAAGCCCCTGCTGCTTTCTTTTGTGTTTTCTGGTATATAATATTTCTGATTATGAGCCTCCAAATATTCTTATCTTTGTTCACCTGAATATAATTTGTCTTTTACTTTACAAAATTTGTCTTTAGAACTGATTTTGGGAATTTTATTATGATACTTTGGTGTGATTTTTTTTAATGTTTATCCTGCTTGGGAGTCATTGAGATTTGGGGGTATATAGGCTTATAGTTTCCATAAAATTTGGGGAAAAAAATTGACCATTATTTTTTCAAAATTTTTTGTGCACTCTCTTTCTGGGATTTCTATTACTTAAATGTTGGACAGTTTGATAGTAACTTACAGGCATTGATTTCTCTTAATTTTCAGTCTTTTTTTTGTTTTGTGATTCTTTGAAATGGAAACTTTGGATAGTTTCTATTGCTATGTCTTAAAGTTTCACTAATATTTCCTTGTGCAGTGTTTACTCTGTGGTTAACCACCATTCAGTAAATTTCTTATTTCAGGTATTATATTTTTCACCTTTAGAAGTTTCATTTGGTTGCTTTTGTATCTTCCATCTCTCTCCTCTTTATGTTCATGGATTCTTTACGTACATGAGCTGTTTTTGTTTTTACCATAGCTGTTTTGAAATCCCTATCTACTAATTACATCATCTCTGTAATTTATAGCTATTTCTACTGACTGAACTTTCTTCTGGTTTGGGTCACATTTTCCTGCATCTTTAAAAATCTGGTAATTTTCTATTGGATGTGAGATATTGTGAGTATCACACTGTTGAGTGTCTAGGTTTTGTTGTCTTCCTTTAATGAGTGTGCAGGTTTGTTTTGGTAGATAGTTAAATTCCTTGTGAATTACCTTAGAGTCTTATTCAAAAATTTTTAAAAATTTAAACTCATTTTTAGACTTACAGAAAAGGTGCAAGAATAGTACAAAGAGTTCATTGATAGGCTTCACCCAGATGAACCAACTGCTATCATTTTGCTACATTGGCTTTATTCATTTACCTTTTGTTTTCTGAACCCATTTAAGAGTAAATTGTAGAGATGATGCTTCTTAACTCCTAAATGCTTCAGAGTGTATTTCCTAAGGACAAGGAACCCGGTTACATAACTCTAATAAAATCAACCTCAGAAAATTAGCACTCTATAATAGTATTTTCTAATCAGAGACTTTATTGAGATTTTACACCTTATCCCATTTATGTTCTTTATAGAAAATGAAAATCCAATACCATATCTTACATTCAGTTGTTGTATATCTTTAGACCCTTTACATCTGGAATGGATCATGAGTCTTTCTTTGTATTTCATGGCACTGAAAGTTATTTTTTAAACTCAATTTGATTTTTTTCAGTGTTGTGGTTACATTAGGTCATACAATTTTGGCAGAAATATCACAGAGATGATGCTGAGTTCTTCTCCCTGCATCATACCAGGAGCTAGATGGTCATTCCCCTTCTGATTATAAGTTTAATATTTTGCTTAAGGTGGTATTGCCATGTTTCTCCACTGTAAATTTATTCCCCAACCCATTGAAACTAATAAATATCTAGTAGGTAAATAATTTGAGACTATGTCAAAATCCTTTCCTCCTTAAACTTTACCCACTAGTTTTAGCACTAATGATGATTCTTTCCTGAATCAACAGCAGTTATTGTATTTTGCCAAATGGTGGTTTTCTTATTCTGTCATTCCTTCTCCATTTATTAACTGGCTTTTTACTGGAAGAAAGAATGTTTCCTCCCTCCCTCCCTCCCTCCCTCGTCCTCCTATGAGGACGATCCCATAGAGTAGGACAGACCAATGATGCAGGAGAGATCTAATAAAACTTGCTGAAACAGCACATTCTTGAGAAAGTGAGGAGATGAGATCCAGAACTCAAGAAGAGAGGTTGACATTCTATAAAAGTGGGGACACTTCTCACCTCTTAATGGGAGGGAAGTGAAGATAGGCAAAGCTCCAAGTAGATTTCTAAATTTGTTGGTGGGGAGATTATGGCTTCTACATTCTCAGTTATTTATGAAACAAGCCATGAGTTAAAATTAGAAGGCAAGGGGTGAGAAAGGCTGGTAAAAAGGGAGCATACTCACACTAGGAGACTTGCCAGTCCATTACAGTAGAAAGGGAGGGTTCAAGGGAGATGAGAGTGTTTGCAGGGAAACAATAGTAATTGTAGGCCATGAAATCTAAGCCACACAAGGTGGGGAAGGAAGAAAAGAGATGAATAGTGACAAAGTAGCAGAGCCTAAGTTTTGAAGGGCTCAGTGATGTTGGAAAACTGTGGCATTGGTTACTCTAGAGCATATTATCTGCAAGAATAGGAAGCAGAATATTCAAAATCAAGATTTCAAGACTATAAATAATTGGAATAATTAATTGTAAGTGAAATAATTGGATGGTGACTTGAGGTGGAAGGGAGAAAAAGTTGTGGGAAGTGAGGATCTCAAGGAACAAGAGCCCAGCACGTTGTGTGGGTCATCCACACAGTTGCTGACATCATGAGAAGCAATGAGAGGAGTAGGTAGGCTTGCAAAAGACACAATGAGGGGCTTCTCTGGTGGTGCAGTGGTTGAGAGTCCTCCTGCCGATGCAGGAGACGTGGGTTCGTGCCCCGGTCCCGGAAGATCCCACGTGCCGCGGAGCGGCTGGGCCCGTGAGCCATGGCTGCTGAGAAGAGAAGGTTTTAGAGAAGTGAATTTCAGCTTGTGTTTTGTGGTTTGGATCGGCTGGCAGAGGTGTTTCATTTGGCTTACATGATATTTAAAATTATTTTCTGATTTAGTTGTCAACTTTCAAAAACTGGAAAATTTCAAATACAAATCCAGATCTCATGCTTCACTTGGAGATTTGAGAGCTCTGGCAGCATTGGATCTTCATTTATCTATGACAAGGTCGCATGGGGCCAAGTCATTGCTTGTCCCCTTGGATGAGCTGCTCTCTGGTTCCCCAGAGTCCCACATAGCCTACCTACTGTGACTTTTGACTACTGTAGCTGTTTGAGCCCAACACTCTTGCTGGGAGGGATGAAATTGCTCTCTCTAGCTATTTGAGGGGTTGCTAAGTTAGAAGGGGAGTTGATGTATTCCAGGTTGTAAGGGATAACCTCCAGCAAATGGAAGGCAGAATGATCTACACATGTTTGTAGTCTGTCAGTCCAACAGGTTGCCTCAAATACCGTGACCTTCTTTCCATCTGAAGTGTTAAAGCAAAGTGGGGAAGATCATGTATTGGGCTATCAGAGAATGTGTGCACTGGCGAAAGCTCAGAGCAGACGCGTTGGAAGAAGCACTCCCAACTCAAATATTATGAGACCCTGTTTTCCTGAAGAACTAATAAACTTGATGGAATGGTAGTTCTACTCAAAGAAGTAATCATACTTTATGACTGGTTACACAGAAAGACACATGAAAGCTCCAAATTAAAAAAATACGGGAAGCAAAGACTACAGTGCCTGACTTCAAGTATGCAAGCTACTGGGGATGGTGAGAAGTGGACAGAGAGGTAGGGAGAAAATTGGGTGATGGGAGAAGGTAACTGGACCACCAGCAGCTTGTGTTTTGTATTAGATGGAGAGAGAGAGGGGTAAGGGCAGTGGGGGAATGATCCAGGGAAAGGAGCAGCATGCTTATTACTAGGCAAACGGCATGCCTGGGTTTTGTTTTCTGATTGAGCAGCCTGGGCTTGAAATGAAAGCCAGGTGTAGTATAAATCATTTGTATAATCTCGTCTAAACACAGCCTGCGAAAGATGGTGTCTCAACTTTTTTGTTGTGGGATCATATGTAGACTGAGGGCAGTGGGGTTTTTAGTTTAGGTGGTTAAATCCTCAAGTGCTAGCTGTCTAGTTTGTTACCATCAGAGATTGTTCCAGCTTTGCCCTGAGTTGCAGGGTCCACTTTGGCCGCCCTCCTGGTGTTACCCATATTTATGTTGTTACAGACAATTAAGTGGTTTGGTCTAAGGCTGTTTATGATCACAGATGTGAAGATTTGCCTGAGGATGCCTTTGGCCTCTCTGATTCTTTTCATCCATGAGGAGGCCTGGGGAAACCATTCAGAAATTAATTTGGGACATTGTGTTACCAAATCAAGACAGGTAGAGCACACCCATCCATAAGGTGGGCTATTACCCTAACAGTGATGGAGACATTAATCTCCTTGGCATCAGTGATGTTTGCAATGAGAAAGGAATGCTTGTAGCACCTAATTAATCTCCCTGTATTAATTAACATGTCAAATGACAGTTTTGTTCACACCTTGTTGATTTTGCTAAGGAAGAAGGAAAACAATTTTGTGCAGTTCTCTGAAGATTTGGAACAGGAATCTTGGCTCTTGTCCTTACCAGGTTTTAGGATCAAATAAGAAAAGGAGAGAACTATTCCACTTGTGCTTGGTGGCTTAATAGGAAAAAAAAGTTAATGACTTTTATCTTATTTTGGCTCAGATGCCTACCTGAGATATGATTTGAAATGAGTTTCCTATTCTCACCTCCCCTTGTTGAAGACCTGGAGATTTATCAATATCTCACAACAGCAAAGAACATCGCTCAGTACAGTTTGACACCGGCACTGCTTTGTTCTCCAAAGAGCCATCACACATCTTTTTAACTTCTATAGATTTAAACAGGATTTATCCTTCATAAACCCAAGCGTGTATCCAAAGCCTCTTGTTGTTGTTAAGAACAACAACAAAAAAGCTGTACTCTAAATAAGCCAGTTTTGTTTTCTGTAAACCTCTAAAGAAAGATTTGTACTTGACTCAGTCTGGGCGTTAGAAGAAATAAACCCGGTTTGGCCAGCGCCCTCCCAGAAACAGCATCTGAGAACAGGCCCTGGGGCCCTGTAACTTTCCAAGCACTAGTAGGAAGGACTCGGCAAAGTAGCGAGAGTCAATTTGTCACCGCTTCTTCTTTTTTAAAGTAGGCAGCAACTTATGTTTATGTTTGTCTTTCTGGAACATTGGTATGTCATTGCTGTTATTTAGTCAAAGACGTTTTTACTCTTTCCTTATGGGATTTATAACCACAGGGTTTATTTCCCTAGTGATGTTTAGCGTTACATTTTAGAATTATGCCTACCTGACGCTTCAGGAAATTTCCTCTGAAGAGGTTGTATTTAAGCCAGAAATGGCCAGGTTTGTCCAGAACCCACTGCTCAGCCACTACTTTCTATACAGTAGAAGGATTCTTGGAGTTAAATTGATTTTACACTTTCGGAGTTAACTCTACCTTCTATTTTCCTTTGTCTCACTTGGCATTCCTTTCCACTGCCTGTATATTAATATAGTTGATGCAGAAAATGTGGTACCCGAGCGTTGCACAAGCTTATCACACATGTGATGCCTACAAATGGGCATGCTACCTGCAGACACACTTGGGGCATTGCTGAGAAGGACACATGGGGTCACGGAAGGAAGTATGGGATGGAGTCCAGATAGACTTGGGTTAAACTCTGGTTCTTCCAGTTACTAGTTTTATTAATTGATTTCCTACCTTCTAAAATGTGTAGGATTGTTGTAAAAGGACTACTCGAAATAATATATATAAATCATAGGAGATGAATAGGAAATGTTAGCTTATTTGTGATTGATAGCTGTTTTTCTTTGGAAATATATCAGATTCAGGGTCCATGTGAATATTATGAAGCTTGGTGTTCAATCATTTAACAGTTTCCCATCTGAGAAGCATCAACATCCTCTAGAAATTGTATTCCTTATTTGATCGGTAATCCTACCTCCTCTAACATGAGTCTGGGTATAAGAGTTTAAAATACTTTTGACTGACATATATGTGTATTTCCATATCTGTGTGACAAAGGACTCCATGAAAAGTACTGTACTATACCCAGGCACTTTGATCCTATTTGAAATATTACAGTCTAAGTTTAAGCTATTTCAAAGGTCTAATAATTTCCACTTTTATTCCCAACATAGAAATAACTCTTTATGCAGCCCCCAGCCCCAGCTGGAACATTTCTGCCGCTGTTCCCAGGAAGGACACATCCCTTTCATACTCAGTGTGGACAGTCACTGATGGTATCAGGAGACCACCCCGTCATGTGGATGATAGAATATGTACTGGCTTTTACTTAGCTGCTAATGAGTAATGGCCCTGTGGCTGGCACAAATGTGGCCAGCCACGACAGGGCTATTGTGAGAAGGCAAAAACACTTTTATCCTCCAGGGCTTTCAGGTTCTGCTAAGAAGAAACTGGCTGTTGGGCCAGCATCTCACGAGCAGCCCAAGACTCAGGAAAGACGTGATAGGCTAGCGTGGTTGAGCAGCATTATTATTATTGAAAGACATAGCTATTGTCTTTCAACAGGATGGTCAACCTGTTCTCTCTTTAGTAGCAAAGTTGACTTGGGAAACCAGTTTAAGTCCCAAAAATGTTGCTTGGTATGTATAGAATCAGAGTAATGAGATTGAGAGGTTTTTATCATGATTTTTTTCCTTTTTAAAATTACACAAGCAATACATTTTTATTACAGAAAGATTAGAAAACATGATATAAAGAAAAAAGAGCCACACACACCATTTAGAGATAACCATTGTTAATATTTTGATGCATAACCTTCCATACATTTCTTTTTTTTTTGCCGCGTTGGCTCTTCATTGCTGCGCACGGGCTTTCTCTAGTTGCGGCGAGAGGGGGCTACACTTTGTTGCGGTGTTCAGGCTTCTCATTGTGTTGGCTTCTCTTGTTGTGGAGCACGGGCTCTAGGTGCGCGGGCTCTAGAGCGCAGGCTCAGTAGTTGTGGTGCACAGGCTTAGTTGCTCAGCGGCATGTGGGATCTTCCCGGACCAGGGCTTGAAACTGTGCCCCCTGCATTGGCAGGCAGATTCTTAACCACTGCACCACCAGGGACGTCCCTTCCATACATTTTTTTTTTTAACATCTTTATTGGAGTATAATTGCTTTACAATGGTGTGTCAGTTTCTGCTTTATAACAAAGTGAATCAGTTATACATATACGTATGTCCCCATATCTCTTCCCTCTTGCGTCTCCCTCCCTCCCTCCCTCCCTATCTCACCCCTCTAGGTGGTGACAAAGCACGGAGCTGATCTCCCTGTGCTATACGGCTGCTTCCCACTAGCTAGCTATTTTACATTTGGTAGTGTATATATGTCCATGCCACTCTCTCACTTTGTCCCAGCTTACCCTTCCCCCGCCCCATATCCTCAAGTCCATTCTCTAGTAGGTCTGCATCTTTATTCCTGTCTTGCCTCTAGGTTCTTCATGACCATTTAAAAAATTTTTTTAGATTCCATACATATGTGTTAGCATACGGTATTTGTTTTTCTCTTTCTGACTTACTTCACTCTGTATGACAAACTCTAGGTCCAGCCACCTCACTACAAATAACTCAATTTCATTCCTTTTTATGGCTGAGTAATATTCCATTGTATATGTGTGCCACATCTTCTTTATCCATTCATCTGCTGATGCCTTCCATACATTTTTATGCCTCCTTATTGAGACTTATAGACTCTGGGGCTTGATGATAATTCATTCTTTTAGAAACTTAAGGTCCTACAAGAGTAATTGTATTCAGATTTCATTTTGAGCAGGGGCAAGAAGGGGAAGATCCTGTTCCCGTAAAACCAACTCTTTGGCCAGATACATGGATGGATAGATAGATGCATGGGTGGATGAAAGGATGGATGTGTTGCATGAAGGGGGACCCCTCCAGGGCCTGAGAGTGGGCTCTTGATAACACTCAGAAGTGAATTGTCCGAGGAGACACACATACTGACAAAGCAAGAGACTTTATTGGGAAGGGGTGCTCAGGTGGAGAGCAGCAGCGTAAAGGAACCCAGGAGAACCGCTCTTCCACGTGGCTCGCAGTCTCAGGTTTTATGGTTATGAGGTTAGTTTCCGGGTTGTCTCTGGTCAATCATCTTGCTTGGCCCGTGTTTGGTCTGACTTGGGGTCCTTCCTGGTGGCATACACGTCTCTCAGCCAAGACGGATTCCAGTGAGAAAGATTCTGGGAGGTTGGTAGGACATATGGACTGGCGTCTCCTTCCTCCTTCTGGCCCCTCCCGGATTCTCCCGGTTAGTTTTCGGTGGCAGCACCACGTTCCTTATCGGAACCTCTTGTTGCGAGACAACTTACGCAAGTGGCTATCATCATGCCTGGCCTAGGCGGGCGGTTTCTGTCAACGTTTCCCTAACAGGTGGGTGGATGGATGGGTGGAAGAAAGGAGAGATGGTTAGATTAATGGATTATTTGGAATGAAGACACCTTAATTTACCCAGTAGAGTGCATTTTGAATTTGGATAACTTTCTCTGGGTGGGCGGGATTTTGTTTGCCAGCATCCTGTCCTTGGGGGAACCCCCTACTCAATGTGCTGTGGTTAACTGTTAAAGATGCTGTATGTATGCCCTCTCTCTCTAGATACTATAGCCACATATGACCCAGTCTGAGCAAATCATATTCTTGCAACCCCTTAGATACAGCGATTGGTCCAGGGGTGGGCATGTGATCCAAACTGTGGTAATCAGAGTTATTCCTGGAATTGATATATGAACACTAGGAGAAAACATCTCTTTATACTGAGGTAGCTCAATGGGGAAGATGGACAACAGGGGCAGCCTGATGTCTTCTTGCTGGCCATGTGGCAGAGAGCTTGTCTGAGAGCAGGGACCAGCAGTGCAGAGATAGACATAGGGAGAGAGGAAGAGGGAGGGGGAGAGGTTAAGGGAGAGGGAGAAGGACACAGACACACACACACAGACACACACACGCACACAAAGGTAGGTGAGAACATCCTCTCACCAATGAGTTGACACTGTTTGAGCCCTTGGACCCAGACAACTTTAAAATTCCCAGTTATGTTAGCCAACTAAACTTTTCACTTTGGCTTAAGCTAGTTTAAGCTTGTTTTTGGTCAAATATAACCGAAAGTCATAACTACTTCTCCAGCTCCTCGGGGACAGGGGCCCTGTCTCACCTAGTCTCTAAACACACAGCCTAACTTACTCTCTTCTTTTTTTATGCTCAGGGTGTAACTTTTCTTCATTTCATTCTGCCTCGAAGAGCTTCCAGCTCTGCATTCACTGTGGTGAAGGGCCTGTATCCTCCTGGGAAAAGAGGAGTGCAGAGCACCCTTTAGGCAACCAGGCATAAGGTGGAGCCCATGACTCCTCTGACAGCCAATGGGGTCAGACGCGTAGGGCAGGCCCAGTTTTGATTAATATGCCTATAAAATGGAATTCTGGGACTGACCTCCATTCAACTCAAGCAACACAAAGATAATTGACATTTGGAAACTGCCTTTGGCAGTCTTTTATTATTTTTATAGGAAAGTCCTGCAAACTAATTACATCTCACAGTGGGCCTTTTATGGTGCTATTAGTTTAGTGCAGATTTCAGAGAAATTAGTCCCCGGGGAGCCTGAAATTCTAGGAAAAAAAGCTCTCCATGGACTTATTTGACTTTTGGATTAGCAGGAAAGATGGATTGGTGGCCTGACATTCTCTATAGTAACTTCTGGCATTTTGAGCCATCTGACAAAGGTACCACGTTCCCATATGGGCCCCTGGTGTCCACCTCAAGCAAAAGGAAAAATATAAATTTAAAAAAGGACAAGCTGGCTCTTTCAAGACTTCAGTCTACAAATCAAACAGGGTTTATTCCTCCCTCAGTCTGAGGTTAAAGAAGAATGGGGTGAGAAAATTGAAACAGCACTTCTGTTTAAAGGTCTGGGTTTTCCCGAATATGAAATTACAGATGTCTGTCTCAGATTCTCATGTTGGCTTCTGCACCTGTCACCCTGACCATAATTATTTGTAGAGTGACAGTTCTGGGGCCACTGTCACAGGGTCAGGCTGTAGGTCTGGGCTGCAAGAGAGGAGGTATCATCTCAGCAAAATCACCCTGCCCCCAAGCCAGGGATCAAGTGCTTGGCTACCCATGCCCTGAGGAGTAGAGTGGGGAAAGGAGAGAAGCTAGATGGTGACAAGGGGACCAAGGCTTGGCAGGGCGCCCTTCCATTTCCTGATTTCTGGCCCCAGCTCACCCTTAGGACACGGAAGGGGCCACAGAGCAGGTCCACGCGGGGCAGAGTGCCTGAGTGACTTGTGCACCAGAGCTGCTTCCCCATCAGCCCAACCTTGACCCTTGAAGCCCCCAGCCCTGCCTGTGCTTGTGTCATGTGGTCGCCAGCCAGGCTGCACTGGGAGCTCACAGTGCTCTGTGCCCTTTCTGTCTTGAGGACTTGCACTGTGTCCTTACACTTCTTTTCCTTTCAGTTACTGTTTGCTCTGGCTCTGACCTTGTTGGTGCCTGCTCACACGTCCCAGGCATACCTAGCCAGAGCTTTCTTCTGCAAGCACCTGTGACTGTCTGCTTGGGGGCTTCCTCTAGCTGTAGGAGGAGCGTGCTTAGCCTGAGCAGGTGGGGTGGGCTGACATGCTTGGAGTTATCTCCCGTGGGACCAACCCTCAGTTATTCATGTGAAGGCGCTGATGGGCTAATACCCCAGTTCCCTAACCCCTAGGGTGGGACAGCTCTGAGGTTTGTTCTGCATTGTCTCCAGGAGTTCCCTGTGCAATTTGGCCCCAGTTGCCCCCAGTGGTAAAGTTCCTATTAACACGCCCTGTATTCACTTCCTTTCTCTTCTGCCTCAGTTTCCCAGCCCCTACTACTACTTCTGAGTCGCCTCCCAGAGCCTTGTCTCAGAGCCTGCTTGGGGGCTGGCAACCTAAGCCGGATCTCTTTCCTATCTTGGCCCCAAGTCTCTCATTGTGGGTCTAAGGTCCGAGGTGGCTTGTCCTGTGCTGTTGTAGGCTCTTCTTGCTCTCTTCCTTACCTTAAACTCATAGGACCTCTCAGGGCATATCTGTTTCGGGATCCTCTGAGCAATGACTTAGACCCTCCCCAGGCCCATGTGGCTGGTATTCCTCTGGCTTTGGCCCAGTCCTTGAGTGGAAGAAATGGAGTCTCATTTTGAAGGGAGAAGAAAGCAAGCAAGCAAGCAAGCAAGGAAGGAAGGAAGGAAGGAAGGAGGGAAGGAGGGAGGGAGAGAAAGCCTTCCTCTTGAGGGAGGGCAGGAGAGGGTAGTGAAAGGACCACGCCTTGGGCACGATACGTACGGATGTGTGTCTAGAGAAGGAGCAGAGCCCCGAGGAGCTGTGCCCACCACCCACGGGGCCTGCCCTGTGTTCTTTGGATCAGTTTCTGGTCCTTGAACCCGCCAGTGGACCGGCTTTATTAGCAAGTGGTGCAGGGCCCCCTCTCTTCTGCCGATTAACTGCTCCCTTTGGAAACAGTGGCGTCTTGCTTACGAAGCAGAAAGCTCTGGCCGCAAGCACTGCTTGTGTGGCGTGGGGCAAGTTGTCTAATCTCTCACCATAGTTCATTGTCCTCATCTGAAAAACGAGGCTGATCATGTCCACCTCCTAGGGTAGCTGGGGGCAGTAAATAAGAGAATGTGACAAAGTGCTTAGTGGAATGTGTGGCACACAGCAAGAGCTCAGTATCACCAGCTGTTATTATTAACCTGGCATGTACTGCCTGGTTTCGTTCATTGTCTTTTGATGTTTTATCTCCCTGAAGGCAGGGGGCACACGGTGGCATCTTTCTCTCTCATGGAGTGTACAGTATGTGTATAAAGGAGGTGTGTAAAAAGATACGTGGGTAGGGAGCAGGTAGCTTAACATCCTGGCTGACACTTGCTTTTCTTGACCTTTCAGGCATGGGGCCACCTGGGGGTCAGGACGCACGTGAAGAGGCAGTTCTAACTGTGGCTAGGGTTCAGTCTCATCCCTGCATTCCTACGGATGCAGGGATGAGACTGCATCTCTATGCAGGCTATGATGAAGCCGTTTCATTGGTGGCCCTCCTTCGTCATGCTCAAAACCTAAAGACAGTGCAGGGGCTGGTGCCCCAGGAAAGGCCAGGGCAGCAGTGGGGTATTTTGCACTCTGAGGTGCAAAAATGTTGAAGCTGAACGAGTCACTTAAATAACGGCGTTATCTGCTGCTTCCCCTTCAGTGTTCCAGACAGATAAAGACAAAATAGCCGAGGTAGTTGTGGAGATGGAGTGTCGCTGGCAAACGGTCTGAGCCCAAAGACCATTTCCAGAGACAGATGGAGGGGAGGCTCTGGTAGTTTTTCTTGAATCATGTTTCAGGTGGCACAGAAGTGCCACCAATTCAGCAGGAGTGCCGCTCGGAGGGTCCAGGGCCACCTGAACTCTGAAAACATGGAAGCCCAGTGAAGCTCATCGGTGACAACGAAAGGAAACTTCCCTAAATAGCCCGGCGTAGGGGTGGACTGGCGAGGGAGCTTGAGGGTCACCCCTGGGGAATTCCACCACACAGCGCTGGGTGCCAAGTGCCGATGGGAAATTACTGGTGAATCTGGGCTTGGCTTGATTCCAGGGCCTGGGGAAGCGAGTACTGCAGCTCCGGGTGGGATCAGCTGAGCCTGGGAGGCTTCCTCGTTCATAATTTGGTTTGTTCAGGGGTATCAAGGCACTGGCTTCCAGGAACTGGGCGCTGTGGCATTTGAATGTGCTGGCAGTGTCCTTGGGACCAGTGCCAGCTCCATGGTGGAGGAAGCCATTGGGGGCTTCCCTTCACTCGCTTTCCACCTGCTAATGAAGGAAGTAATGGGCTCTGAAGGTAAAATGACAACAGTTTATGGAACACTTTGCAGCCATTAAAAACCATGTTGTAGAAAACTTTCTAATGACTTGGGGTAAGAGTCATGATACATTGCTAAGGGGAAAAAGCAGACTACGAAACAGCATGTAAGTATGCCCCGTGTGTGTTTTAAAAAATTACATATACGCACACACATGCCAAAAAAATGAATGGTCAGCTAAAGTATGTCATTTACAAGTTTTTCTCACCTTTAAATCTTTCTACAGTTTCCAAATTTTCTACAATGGGTGTGTATTTCTTTTGCAATGAGCAAAAGAGATATTAAAATCATATCTTACGTTCAAGTAGTATTTATAGTTTTCAACGTTTTTTGTATACATGCTTTAGTTTGATCCTCATAACAGTTCTGCAAATTAGGTAGAACAGAGATTCCCACTTTACAGATGAGGAAACTGAGGCCCTGAGTAAATCAGGGACTTGAGTAACATGTTGCCTGGCTTGTAAGTCCCTGAGCTGGGGCTAGAATCCAAGACTTGTGTAGTCTGGTTTTAGTGTTCTTTCCACTGTATATTAGGAGTTTGGGGATAAGCCAGTGGACAGTATCTGCCACCTCATAATTGAGATCCTAACTCGTGTCACTTACTTAGGACTCCTACTCTGATCATGCCAGTGAGACAAGGTTCCTGTGTTATGTGCTCTCAGAACCGAGTCCATTCTTTTCTATGCTGTCCAATGCGGTAGCTACTAGTCACCTGTGGCTATTTAAATTTGCATTTAAGATAATAGAAATTAGATAAAATTAAACATTCGGTTCTTCAGTCACATTAGTCACATTCTAAGTGCATGGCAGCCACATGTGCCTGTGCCGTGTCCACCTATATCCATCATCACGGAAAGATCTGGGCAGGCTGTTTCGGATTGCTCATCTCCCTTCATGATGATATGTTGATTTGTTCAGTTATTACTGGGTTCGTGTCTGGTCCCTGCACAAAATTGTAAAGTCCATGAGGGCAAGCATTGCATCTCACTTGCTTCCCTCCGTATTCCCAATGTCTCATCCAGTCTTGACACACAGAAGTTGCTTAGTAAATATCTGGGAAGTGCTTTCCGCTGCTTTAGGACAAAGTCCACATGCCTTGGTGTGGCTTCAGGCTGCATGATCAGTCTGGCCCCCTCACCAAGCTCCCTGCAAACACTCTCTTCCTTGTCTGCAGCCACCCAGTTCCCCAGATCCCTTTCAATTCCTTGCATATCACATTTCCTCTTGCCACTGAGCTTCCACAGCGCTGCTCCCTCTGTCTGTAGCATCCTTCCCCTACCTCAGCTTCTCTTGGATGACTTTCTCATCCTTCAAGTCCAAGGGTTAAAGATTAAATGTCTCTTCCTCCAGGCAGCCTTCCCTGGTTCCCTGAGTCTGGTTTAGTGGCTCCTCCTCCATGCTCTCATAGCACCCTGTATTTCCACCCGCCCTTGGCATACTATAACGTAATGGCCTCTTAATATCTGTATCTCTCCAGCTAGATCATAAGCCCCATGGGGCAGAGGCTCTGTCTCTTTTACTCATCATCTTGTCCCCATGTGCCTAGATTAGTGCCTGGCAAAAAAAAAGTAGTCAATCAGTCAAAAAATGTTTACTGGGAACTCCCTATGTGTCAGGACCATGTCAGGCACTGGGCGTACATTAGTGGACAAGAGAGACAAGGTTCTGACCTTTAGGGACTTCCGCAGTCTTTAGACCTTTGCAGAATGTTTGTTGAATGAATAAAGGACTAAAGCTGTGTCTGATGAGATTGGTCTGTCTCAGGAGGTGGTGATTTCTCTGACCCTGGAGCTATGGGAGCAAAGTCAGGGAAAATATAGGAGGGGCCTCTGCACTAACTGGACTGCAGTCACTAGGTCAGTAGTTTCCATGACGGCGTACGGGGGAGACTGGGAGAGGCATCTCCCAAGGGATATGTACTTAAATAACTTGGAGTCTTTTTGAGATTTTACCCTCGCCCCCAGAATTACTGCTAGCGTGTTCCTGGTAATAATAGCATTGCTTATTGCACATTAGTACGTGTCATTTAGAACACCGCCTGTTCTAAAGGCTTTACACATAAACTCGTCTCATCTTAAAACTCAGCAAGGGTAGTACAATTCCCACCCCCATTTCACAGAAGAGGACACAGAAATGTAAAGCAACTTGTCCAAGGCCACCCGGCTAATGAATGCTGGAGCCAGGACTGGAACCCAGGCCGTGCGTCTTCTGATATGTGCTCTTAATCACTGAGCTAAAGCCTGAAGAAAAAATCAAGAGCCACTCAGGTGGAGAGTTGGCTCTGAACTCAGAGAGTCCCTTCATCTCTGAGGCTCGTGCTCTTAGCCTACATTGATTGGGAGACCCAATGGCTACCCATGAATCTATTCAAGAATGTTCCAAAGCAGGACACAACCCAGTGCTCCATTTGGTGGCCCAGACTGTGTGAGACCACGTGGGATGGAGGAGCAAGGAGAGGGGTGGGTGCTCTGGGACAGGCAAGGTGAGGGCACATGAGGACCTGATGTATAGTTGGTCCAGAGCTTGGGGCTGGACACAAAGTGAGTTTCCCTGAATTTTCTAGAAAGGACTTGAGCCTATCCTTGTTAATTCATCATGGAGTTATTGAGCACCTACTGTGTTCCAGGCACTGTGCTGGCTGCCTAGGGTATACTGTGAGCAGAACACACTCAGTCCTTGCCCTTGTGGAATCTGATGAGGTAAATCGACAGCAATCAGTTTATTAAACAAATGAGCAAATAACCACAAAGGGAGATAGATGATCTAAAGGAAAGAACGTGTCTCTTTGGGAACATGTAATGGAAGGATTTGGCCCAGGCTGGCTGTGGGTGGGGGAGGAGGTCAGGGGAAGCCTCTCTTCCAGGTACTGTTTAAGCTGAGATATGGGCGATGAGCTGAAGTTACTCGGTTAAAGGGGATGGCCAAAGGGATTCCAGGTAGAGGGTTCAGCACATGCAAAGGTCCTGTGGTAGGAAAGGGCACGAGGTTTTTCCAGGGAGTGAAAGAAGGCCAGCATGGCTAGAATGTAGAGCAAAGCAGGAAGGTAGCTCAGGCTGAGCTGGAGAGAGATTGGGGCCAGAACATGCAGGGACTGTATGGATGGTGACCATACACCTCAGTTTGCTTTGGACAGTCCTGGTTTGCTTCTGTTTCTGTAGAAAATTAGGAATAGGGTCTCCCTTTCCTCCCAACACTGTCTTGGTTTGGGTGACAGAGTATACAGTCACCCCCTCAGGCCACATTAAGGATTTCATTCTTATTCTGAAATATGGGAAGTCGCTAAAGTGTTTTCAGCAGATAAGGTCCTCCCCTGACAGTATCAGGTTCAAGTTTCCCAGGTGAGAATATGTGGCTGCAGTGAGAACGGACCAGGGATGGGGGCCAAGTGTGCAGGGCAGAAAGCCAGTTAGGAGGCAACTTCTGTAGTGATGGGGGAAGAGTTGTCTTTTATTACCAATGGTGAGGACTACTCCCTTCAACTTCACCCCCACCCCAAGGAAGTTCCAGAACTCAAGTTTAAAGGAGTTAAACCTTTGGCTGGGAACACTCTGGCGTCTCATCACCAGGTGACCTTGGGTCATGCAGCATCTGAATGGGTGGGAGCCCTAGTGGGATTTCCTGAAAGGCCAGGGACTTCATGCCTGTTCAGGTCTCCCCAAATGTCACCCATAGGCCAGCAAGCACAAGGCTGAGGGCTGTTCGTCAGAGTCATCCATCCAAGGCACCAGCTGTAGGGATAGTATCCCAGCCAGAGCTTGCTTGAGGGATATTGTTGACAGAGGAGATTCTGGTTGTGGCCACTCATTTTCCTAGAGCCTGCCTTGGATTTCAAGGTACCAGAGTTTGAGAGGGATGCTCCAAAACCCACTCCTCTGTGGTTGTGTTCTCTCACTCTCCATCTCTCTCTCTCTCTCTCTCTCTCTCTGTCATTTTCTCTGTCTCTCTGGAGCTTCTACTTTGTTTAAAATCAGTCTTAAAGTACTCTTATTATTCCTCCTGCCAGCCTATTAAAACTGCCTGGGCTTGACTGCTTTTTCAAAGCATCTCAAGTCTTTTCTCTTGGTCGGTGAAATGAAAACACAATTATTCTAGCGGAACATTTTACGTGAGATGCAATCTAAGAAAACGGCTTACAGAACTGAGGGCTCCTTTGGAAGCAGCCAGGGCTCAGAGGGGTTAAGAGGGGGAAGGAGAGCTGGCAGACAGAGCACGTTCTTGGAGGGTGGGGCTGCGGGTGGGGGAAGCCAGGGCTATAAATGCCTCAAGGAGCTGGGTGGCTCCAGAAAAGTCTACATGAGTTGATGACCCTCTTTAGCACTCTCATCCCCCAGGATTTTATTTTTTTTTAGTCCAGAATTATACAGCTGTTTAACAAGGCGCCTCTCTCTCTTCTCCTTTTATTTTCCCCTATCCCTCCTGTTTTTAATGTTTTTTTTTCTCTGCTTCAAGTTTTTACTGCTTTCCCAGCTCTAGCCAGGAACTCCCCTTTCTCTGACACCCACCCGCGGTGCCTCTCTGACACCTCACTCACGGGTTGTGAGTGAACCGTGGCAGCACGAAACAAAGGTGTCTGGCTCACCTCCCTCTAAGTGCTGGGGCTCCAGCAGCTGGGAGTGTTCAGCTCAGCCTGCCTCTAACAGGACAGGGAGGGCAGGATTAGCTCTGAACAAGGACTGAGGCCCCGGGGGTCATCATGCTGCTCTTTCCCCTGCCAAACCAGATGCTTGCTGACTCTGTGTGATGCCGAGTTAGTGCCAAAGGGAGCCTCTGCGTCCCTCTCCTCCAGTCTTCCCACGTCACAGGAGGAGAAACGGGAGTCCATGGAGGTGACCTGGGGGAGGAGGAATTTACACACCCCTAGTGCCAGGCTCCCAGCCCAGGGCCCTTTTTCTTTTGGGGGACAGAGTCTGGAGGGCAAAACTGTCCTGGCCTCTTCTCAGGGCACCATTTTAAGGACTTCATGGAACCCCGTGGGACCTATGTTCTTTGTCTTCTTACAGAATAAGGGACCGACGGAGGGTCAGGATTTGACTGGGAAAGTAGCTAAGTATGTGGCTCTAGACCAGATGTTGCAGATGCCCATGGGCCAGGCAAGCGATGTAAGTGAAGATAAAGAAAAGGGAAAGGTGAGGACTGTGGCAAACTGAAGACTTCTCACCCCGACTGAAAGAGGCAGTTGCTACCGAGTGCCAGCCCGCTGCTGACACAGGTGAAGGGGGGTCCAGTGTGGCCTGATTTCTGGCTCTTCAAGAGGGACCAGAAACCTGAACTTTTTAAAATGGAAAATGTGATTTTTAAATATTGTCTGTATTAAAATATGAAACCCTGAATTGGTCAGACAAAAATTCTTGTGTGACCTGAGTTTAGGCTCTTCTTATGCAGACTGAGTATAGCCTCTGCTCTAGCCACATCGACTAATCTGGGATTTGATAGGAGACAGGGCAGGAGAGGCAAAGGACGCTCAGTGCTGAGAGGAGCAGCGGCTATTCCCTGGTGCTTCCTTTTCCACCACTCTCCTTGAACAACTTTCCTGTAAGAGAGAAGAAATTATTCCGGAATGCTGTAGCCTTTCTGTTTTAAGAGTGGAGGGCTAACCTACCCTCATCATGGACCATCCTGGATTATTTCACCAGTTTACCTGATGGTAATTTAGGAAACTAAATGTAGGACATTTTTGGTGGTGGACCAATGACCAGGGGACTTAAAAAATTAAAACTGCCTGACAGATTCTACTCTGTGTGTTTTTGCCCCCAAATCCATCTTTATCTTTTGCTTTATCTCTCTTCCAGTGTATGGGTCAGCCTTTACTCATCATTTAATAGTTTTGATTGCTTTCTCTAGGTAGAAGAAGGGTTAGTTTTATTTGCTCATAGTTTCCAAGCCACTTTTAATATCTTCCTTGAAAATGAACTAGTTAAACCATTGAGTCACAGTGAGTTTTTGTTACTTTCTATTATTTTCAGGTCTATTTCTTCCTTTTTTTTAAAATTTGAAGTCTAATTGATTTACAATGTTGTGATAGTTTCAGGTGTATCCAGGTCTGTTTCTTAACCATCTCAGTGTTGGCTTTGAAAATTAAATTTGTCATTGGAAAAGGAAAAAGAGTGGAGGGCTAACTGTAATGCTGGTGGAACTTTCAATTCTATCCAGGCAGCAAGGGATTAGGAAGGATCTTATTGTAAGAACTGATAGGACTCCCAAATCCAACCAAACTTAAAGAGAATATTTATTACTAATTGAGTGCTTACTATATACCAGGCATTATATATTAGCTCATTTAATCCTCACAATGACCATGTGGTGTAGATATTACCTTTTAAAACTTTTATGGATGAAGAAATTGAGGCTCAAAGAGGTTAAATAACTTACTCAAGGACACCTAGGAAGTGGCTTTCTCTGTCACTGTGCTTTTCTTTCCAGTTATTCTCCAAAAGCACATGCACACATGCACACACTCACTCTATATACAGATACATAAAACTTTTATAAGTTTTGATTCCTAAAGAAAAAACTACTTTCATATCTTGTACAGTTTTTCGTTCGTGATCATTTTCCTTGGATGAGCTCATGAACTGCGGTTTATTGGCTTGGCAAATGTGTGAGTTTGGCCGTAGCTTTATTCTCTTTCCCAGCTCTCAGAGAAGTGCTCAGCCTGGGAGACAACCCAGCCCGTCTTTGTGGCAGCCAGAGAGCTGGCAGCAAAAGGAGCAAACATGGAACAAAAGCCTCTCCATTTCCTTTCTTCTTGTTCCCTTTGGGCATAAGCCAGGCTCCCTGCTTCTCTCTCCTGTCCTCTCACCTCCGTGATGAATAGGATAAGCTTGCCACCCTCTTGAGTCCTGTCCCTTCTTCACCCTAAGTCACAAGCTCTGGCACAGGGTGAAATGCGTGGTGGGAGCTCCACACCCACCTGCCTGAGTGTTTGATTATAGTCAGTGTATGATATGAAGCTCAGGAGAGAACATCTATCATATTTTCATGAAGGTGGTACCTTTTATTTGTTTAGGCAAAATCGATTTATCTTTGAGGTCATATATTTGCTAGGAATGGAAGTCCCCTGGAGTTAAGTAAGGGGAAGAATATTCTAAGGCTATGGGCCTGCTGGAATCCAACTAAAATCTGGACAGTTAAGTCACAGGAAAGGTGGGAACCGGGCTACCCCCAGGACAAGAGCAGCAGCAGAATTCCCTGACCTTGCGTTATTGCTTCTTCATTAGTGTGATTCAGCTAAACTCCACTTCTAATCTGCTCCCATTGGCGGCTGAATCTCAAAGTTTCCATTTCAAATTCCCAGAAGTGGCAGATAACTTGGGCAAGATGGTCATTACTGATTGAATTAGATGTGGACAGGGTGCCTCCAAATGTTTGGTGCCCCCTATGATTTTACTACAATATTATCATTACAGCTAAGATTATATCAGAATGCTCAGAAGGGGTGAAGTCATCCTTTTCAATGCTTGTCCCCAAATGCCTCTGCTCTAAATTTTTAAAATTAAAAAAAATTAATTCAATTAAAAATCACAACGTGTACTTGCTAGTGCTGAAGACAAATGACTCCCCCTTCATGGGTCAAAAAATGAACTTGGGAGGAAATCAGAGTGAAGAAAGCCAGGTTTCTAACTTGCCAAGAATAGGAGACATCAGGGTTTAGATCCCAACTCAGACCTTGGACTGTCCTAATTTCTTTTGGGAAAAACTATGGTAACAACGTAGAATAAGGGATATATTTGCAGCAAATCTCTGAAACTGGAATAGTAACGCCCCTGTCTTGAAGTAGTTAAGAACACCTAGGACAGTGACTGGCACATAATAAGTGCTCAGTAAATGGTGATTGTGATTATCAACTCCTGAAGGCAGGGATCACCATGTACCTAGATCTAAGTGCAAAATAAAGTTGTTAACTAAGTAACTGATAACCCAGCATGGCCCAACGAGAGCAGAAAGTGGCTTTCATGGAATGGACTTGGTGAAAGAAGAACAGAGAGACAACCTGAATTGGCAGAAAAAAAGTTGGCAAAAAATGACCATTGAAGGTTTTCAAAAACACAAGTGAGTATAACCAATTTGTTAATAAAAAGAGAAAATGGAATCATATAAAATTCTCGGTTCAAAACCACAAAATACAAAAAAAAGAGCAGAAGACGAAAATAGGATCAAAGAAAAAGGGCAACGAATAGAAAACAGTAACAAATGTGATAGGTATTAATCCAACTATACAATAATCACTTTGAATAACAGTAGTCTAAATGCACCAATTAAAAGACAGAGATTGTCAGAGTGGATCAAGAAAACAAGGCAAACTGTATATTGTCTATAAGAAACCTATTTTCAATATAAAGACACATGTATATTAAAAATAAATAGATGGAGAAAAATATACCATGCTAACACTAATCTGAAGAAAGCAGGAGTAGTTATTTTAATCTTAGAGCAAATTTCAAACCAAGGAAACTTATCAGGGATAAAGGAAGGCATTACATAATGATAAATAAATCATTTCTCTAAGAAGGTACAACACTCCTTAATAATTGCTTCATAACTTAACAACAGAGCATCAAACCACATGAGGCAAAAACTCATAGCACTGCAAAGAGAAATAGATAAATCCACTATCATAGTTGGAGACTTCAACACTCCTCTATAAGAAATGGACAGATCTAGCAGGCAGAAAATTAGTAAAGACATAGTTGATTTCAACAGAACTTTCAATCAACTGGATAGTATATATATACTACTTCATCCAACAATAACAGAATACAGATTCTTTTCAAACTCATACAGAACATTCACCAAGACAGACCACATTCTGGGCCATAAAACAAAACCTTGACACATTTAAAAGAATAGAAACTATACAATGTCTGCTCTCAGAACACATTGGCGTTAAGCTAGAAATCAACAGAAAGAGAAACAGAAAATCCCAAAGTACATGGAGATTAAACAACACACTTTTAAGTAACACATGGGTCATAGTAGAAGTCTTAAGAGAAACTTAAAAATTTTTGAACCAGATGAAAACAAAAACACAGCCCTAACAAAATTTGTGGAATTCAATGAGAGAAGTACTTAGAGGGAAACTTATAGAATTGAGTGCATATATGAGAAAAGAAGAAAGAGCAGAATCTATCATTATATGCGATTCTAGGAAATCTGAATTTCTAGGAAACTGGAAAAAGAAGAGAAAGTTTAATCCAAAGTAAGCAGAAGAAAGAATAAGAATTAGAGTAGAAATCAATGGAATGGAAAACAGGAAGTCAATGCAGAAAATCAATGAAACCAAAAGATGGTTCTTTGAAAAGGTCAATAAAATTGATAAGCCTCTAGTTGGGCTAACTAAGAAAAAAAGAGAGAGGGCACAAATTACTAATATCAGAAATGAAAGAGGGAATATCACTACAGATCCCATGGACATTAAAGAGATAACAAAGCAATGAACAATCTATGCCCCCAAATTTGATAACTTACATAAAATGGACCAATTCCAAGATAGGCACCATTTGCCAAAACTCACACCAGAAGAAATAGACAATCTGAATAGGTGCCTATCTATTAAAGAATTTGAACCAGTAATTAATAACCTTCCAAAATAGAAGCACTGGGCTCAGGTGGGTTCGCTAGTGAATTCCACTAAGGAAGGAGTTATACCAACTCTCTACAATCTCTGTCGGAGGAGAAGCAGAGGTAATACTTCCCAACCCATCCTGTGAGGCAGGCATTAATTACCCTAATACCAAAACTAGACAAAGACATTACAAGAAAAGAAAACTACAGACCGTTATTTCTCATGAACATAGATGCAAATATCTTCAACAAAATATTAGCCAATAGAATCCAACAATGTATAAGGAGAATTATACATTGTGACCAAGTGGATTTATCCCAGGTATGCAAGGCTGGTTCAACATTCAAAAATCAATTAATGCAATCCATCATATCAAAAGACTAAAAAAGATCACATGATTATATCAATAGATGCAGAAAAAGCATTTGGCAAAATACAATATCTATGTCTGATAAAAATTCTCAGTAAACTAGGAATAGAGGGGAACTTTCCTAACTTGATAAAGATTATCTAGAAGAAATCTACAGTTAACATCATACTTAATGGTGAGAAACTTGAGGTGTTCCCAGTAACATCAGGTACAAGGCAAAGAATGTCCCTCCTCAACACTCCTTTTCAACATCATACTGGAAATACTAGCTAATATAGTAAGCTAAGAAAAGGAAATGAAAGTTATACAGATTGGGAAGGAAGAAATAAAACTGTCTTTGTTTGCAGATGACATGATTGTCTATGTAGAAAATCTGACCAAAACCTCCTGAAACTAACAAGTGTTTATAGCAAGATCATAGGACATAAAGTTAACATACAAAAGTCAATTGATTTCCTATATGCCACATTGAACAATCGGAACTTGAAATTAAAAGCACGACGTCATTTACATTAGCACCCTGAAAAATGAAATATTTAGGCATAAATCTAATATGTACAAGATTTATATGAGGAAAACTCTGATGAACAAAATCAAAGAAGAACTAAAGAAATGGAGAACTATTTCACGTTCATGGATAGGAAGAGTCAATATTGTCAAGATGCCAGTTCTCCCCGAATTGATCTATAAATTCAATGCAATACCAGCCAAAATCCCAGCAAGTTATTTTGTGGATATTGACAAACTGATTTAAAGTTTATATGGAGAGGCAACACAATATTGAAGAAGAAGAACAAAGTTGGAGAACTGACACTACCTGACTTCAGCACTTACTATAATGCTACAAGAATCAAGGCAGTGTGGTATTGATGAGAGAATAGACAAATAGATCAGTAGAACAGAATGAAGACCCCAGAAATGGACTCACATATAGTCAATTGATCTTTGACAAAGAAGTAAAGGCAATACAGTGGAGTAAAGATAGTTTTTCAACAAATGGTGCTGAACAACTGGACTCCTGTGGGCAGAAAAATGAATCTGATGCTTACCTTTCAGAAAAATTAACTCAAAATGGATTACAGACCTAAATGTAAAATGCAAAACTATAAACTCCTAGAAGATAAAATAGGAGAAAACTTAGATGACCTTGAGTATGCCTTCTTAGATACAACACCAAGGGCATGATCCATGAAGGAAATAATTGCTAAGCTAAACTTCATTAAAATTAAAAGCTTGTGCTCTGTGAAAGACAATGTCAAGAGTGGGAGAATACAAGCCACAGACTGGGAAAAAATATTTGCAAAAGACACATCTGACCAAGGACCTGTATCTAAAATATGCAAAGAACTCTTAAAACTCAACAATAAGAAAATAAACAGACTGATTTCAAAATGATCCAAAGACCTTGACACCTCACCAAAGAAGATATACAGATGGCAAATAAACATACGAAAAGATGTCGCACATTATATGTCATCAGAGAAATACAGAATAAAACAACAAAGAGGGGCTTACCTGGTGGCGCAGTGGTTGAGAGTCTGCCTGCTGATGCAGGGGACATGGGTTCGAGCCCTGGATCCCACGTGGCGCGGAGCAACTGGGCCCGTGAGCCACAATTACTGAGCCTGCACGTCTGGAGCCTGTGCTCCGCAACAAGAGAGGCCGCGATGGTGAGGGGCCCGCGCACCGCGATGAAGAGTGGCCCCCGCTTGCGACAGCTAGAGGAGGCCCTCGCATAGAAACGAAGACACAACACAGCCATAAATTAATTAATTAATTAATTAATTAAAAAACAAAACAAAGAAATACCACTGCATACCTATTAGCATGGCCCAAACCCACACTGACAATACCAAATGCTGGCAAGGATGTAGAGCAAAAGGAATTCTCACTCACTGACGGTGGGAGTGCAAAATGGTGTAGCAGCTCTGGATGACAATTTGAGGGCTTCTTATAAAAAACTAAACACACTCTTACCATATTATCTAGCAATTGTTCTCTTTGGTGTTTACCCAAAGGAGTTGAAAACTTATGTCCCCACAGAATTCCACACATGGATGTTTATAGCAGCTTTATTCGTAATTGCCAAAACTTAGAAGCAACCAAGATGACCTTCAGTAGGTAAATGGATAAATAAACTGTGGTGCCTCCAGAAATGAGCTATCACGCCATGAAAGGACATGGACGAAACTTGAATGCATATCACTGTGTGAGAGACGCCAGTCTGAAAAGGCTACAGACTGTGTGATTCCAAGTGTATGACATTCTGGAAAAGGCAAAACAGTGGAGACTGTAAAAAGATCAGTGGCTGCCAGGAGGGATGGGGGGTGATGCTTAGGTGGAGCACAGAGAAGTTTTAAGGCAGTGAAAATACCCTGTATGATATCATAATGCTGGAGACTTGTCATCATACATTTGTCCAAACCCATAGAATGAACCATAGTGTAAACTATGGACTTTGGGTGATTATGATGTGTCAATATAGGTTCATCCTTTGTAACAAATGTACCTCTCTAGTGGGCGATGTTGATAATGGGAGAGGCTATGCGTGTGTGGATTCAGAGGGTACATGGGGAATCTCTGTACCTTCTCCTCAATTTTGCTGAAAAACTTAAACTGCTCTAAAAAAATTAACGTTTTAATACAAGAAATATTAGTGACACCATCACTGACTAATTCTTAAGAATCTCAGGGATGAGGCTTGGGAAATTTGTCTTTTTTTAAAAAAATGCTCTTTGAGTGATTTTAAAATACAGTCAGGGGCTTCCCTGGTGGCGCAGTGGTTGAGAGTCCACCTGCCGATGCAGGGGACACGGGTTCGTGCCCCGGTCCGGGAAGATCCCACATGCCACGGAGCGGCTGGGCCCATGAGCCATGGCCGCTGAGCCTGAACATCCGGAGCCTGTGCTACGCAATGGGAGAGGCCACTACAGCGAGAGGCCCGCGTACTACAAAAAAATATATATATATATACAGTCAGGGATGAGAACCACACTGGTCTTAAAAAATAATCCTGAATTTGCTCTAATTTTCCTTGATTATATTGATTTCCTTGTGTAAATCAATGAACTTCCAGGGGTCTGAGATTTTCCTAAACCTTGAGGTGTTGTAAGAAGCCTACCTAAATAGGGATTCACAAGTTGGTACCTTCTAATTGGTTTGTCTTACTGGTCAGAAATATGTTGGGGTTTCTAATTTCTGAGTGAGAAGGGAAAGTGAGATGAATGGTAGGACGAGCCCTCACCATGGGCCAGTCTGTGCTGAGTATCCAGTGTCTGTGACCTCAGTTAATTATCACAATAACCCTTTGAAGTGGGTCCTATTGTGCAGATGGAGATTGTGATAGACAGGAAAACAAGTGGTTAAGGGTGTCTTGAGACATTGGCGGAAGCATCCTAGGAGAGGTCTGGTTGGGGGCCGGCCTCCTGTGGTTCAGACAGAGCCTGGAGGGTGGCGAGGGCATCCAGTGGGTGTTTGCTCAGCCCTCCAGATTCCCATCCAGAATCCCATCCAGGTGTGAGGGGAGCACAATCGGCTAATTAAGCTGAAAGCAGCGTTAAGGAGCCCAGGGAGGAAATCAAGACATCTGTTCCCCTCAGCTCATCAACTGGCTCCTTTGTGTTGCTCCTTTGTAAGAATGGGTCCCCCTCCTCTCAGCTGAAGGCCAGCATGGAGGGCAGGGTGAGGGCAGTTAGCGGGAGCTGCGGTAAGCACCCCTCTTCTCTTCCCTTCCCTCTGTGCTCTCCAGGGCTGAACCTTTTACTTAATATCCACCTCTGGTGGAGCCAGTCCCGTTTCTGTCTGGGGACAGCGTGCAGATCCCCAATCCCCGCCCTTTCTACTTCATTTATTTGTTTAGTTTTATCCTGTAAGGAGACCTACTTCTGCCCCATCCAAGGTGGGGGGGGGGAATAAAGGCTACGATCTGGTTACCGAGGGTGATAATCAAAATGAAATGCTGATGAAACCCCTGCATTTGGCCTCATGTGCTTGGGGAACTCAGGTGCAAGGCACCATTCAGCTCTTCTCAGGGACAACGGGTACAAAAGCCAAAGGAAGTTCAAAATCATTGGTTTCTTCGGTTTGTAGTGAAGTCAGAGATTGGATGCACATAGTCACTAACATTCAGTGTGTTCTCAGCCCCCTTCTGTCACCCGGCTGGGGACAGAGAGAGGAGGCCACAGGAAAGGTAACTGACATTCACATATTGAACATTTAGCAAAAACCATTCAGTGAACCATCAGTTCTGTATCTTCTTATTTGTATTATTGTTGTTAATAAAAGCTAATATTTACAGAGTGCTTATATATCCCAGGCACTATTCTACATACCTTTTAATTCTCACCTATTTAAAAAAATTGAAGTATAGTTGATGTGTCGTATTATATGTTACAGGTGTACAATATAGTGATTCCCAATTTTAAAGGTTATACTCCACTTATAGTTATTATAAAATATTGGCTATATTCCCCGTGCTGTACAATATATCCTTGTAGCTTAGTTTACTCACCCAAGAGTCTGAATTTGCATCAGTTCTCTTACTCCAAACGACGTTTGACTCTTCTATTCCCGGTTGTGTTCCCAGTGCCCAGAGCAGTCGCCTGGCATGATAACTGCCTGTTGGATGGGAGAATTCCACAGCCCCTTACTTTCTACTCCTCATCTTGACTACGGCCTTCAGTGCTGTCGGAGCAGGAAGGCACCTGGTCCTCCAGGGAGCCGTCTATCACCCAGGCCTGCCCCAACACCCCTGTGAGACTTTCCCTAGGGGCAGTTTCCAGACCTGAATTTCACTGCCTGCAGTATATCTTTCAATTTGGAAGATACGCAAGGAAATAAGTGAAATAAAGGTATGCCAATGAAATAAAAGCTCACCCAAGCTTTATGAATTTTAATCTTCAGAAATACTCAGAAACCACTATCATTTAATGTTTCCACCAATGTCCAGAAAGTGTGCAAATATATCTATTAAAACTAAATCAGGGCTTCCCTGGTGGCGCAGTGGTTGAGAGTCCGCCTGCCAGTGCAGGGGACGCGGGTTCGTGCCTCGGTCCGGGAAGATCCCACATGCCGCGGAGCGGCTGGGCCCATGAGCCATGGCCGCTGAGCCTGCGCGTCCGGAGCCTGTGCTCCGCAACGGGAGAGGCCGCAGCAGTGAGAGGCCCACGTACCGCAAATAAAAAAGCAAAACTAGATCAGTTTTTCACAACCGGTAGGCTTCTGTGATGTCCTGAGTCACTGACACATCAAAAGAAAGATATATTAAAGGAGATGAAAAAGGAACATTTTATTCTTTGTATAACTCAGTGTACATCGCACCTGATCACTAGGGGAAGGGACAGTTTTTGTTTGTTTCAGGGTTTCCTTATGCTCGGTTGGTGGCTGTTTAGATGGTGGTATGTTGTGCACATCCTGCAAAGCCCTGTGACCTTTGGCATCAGCTGCCTGTCACCACCACCCACTCCCCTTCCAAAGCCATGGGTGTCTGGGGAAAGCACGAGCACAGTGCCTGGTGCTTGGTAAGGCCTCGAAAACTATCTCTGGAATTCAGCTTGAAGAGGTCAGCAGGTAAAGGGCTCTTTGGAGAGCACCCGTGTGCCCTTCTCCTGCCCCTGGACCTGCTGCCCTTTGCTTTTACGTGAGGCCAGCCTCCCCTCTCCGCCCCGACTCTCCCCCGCCCTCTGGAGCCTAGCACTTGCTGCTTATTGAGTCTGTCAGCATTTCCCCCACGGAGCTCAGACTGACTAATTAGCCTTCGCAGCCTGATTGCCGAAGCCACAGGGCACAACCAGGCCACCATTTTTTCACATGACATCTGCTGCGGAAAAGCAAGGCCAAGCCCTTAACCCAATCTTGTCAACTCTGCGTGTACAGGCAGGTCTATGTTGTATGGGCACCTATGGATGTGTGTGTAGGTGAATGTGGGTACATACTCCCATTGGCTTGAGGGATATGGGGTGTGAGTTCTTCTCTTGGAGCCCCAGTAGATACTTCCCTGGATGGTCAGGGCTGGTAGGAACCCTTGGAAAAACTTAAGGTGACAATTCTCATCAATATGGAGGACAATTTAGGGTGAAGGTGGCATGGGGTAACTGAAACTATTGCCCTCATTTTGATGCAAATTTTATTAAAAACTTTTTTTGCCATCTAACTTGGGCTTTTGGTTTGAAAGAAATCATGGTCAGTCAAAAAAAAGTCATGATGGACATCAGATGGTTCTTTTTCTCTCTCTCTCACATGCATTTAATACGCGTTTCCTCAGGCCATTGCAGCATGAGGTTTAAGGCGGGTCATGTCATCAGTAATCTCCTATCTTTCCTAGCTTGCACCCCCTCCTGCTAATGCAGGACCCTGATCCTTGCCAAAAGCCCCCCAGGTGTTCCTGGTGTGCGCTGGGGTGTCCCGTGAGAGCTCACAAGCGAGCTTGGTCAGCTGCTGCAGGTTTCTGCTGGGTGCTGCTGCCCCTGGGCTAACCGTGTGTGCGTCTCTGCTGGACGTTGCCGTGTCCACAGGGCACTGCCCCTGCTTGCCACCTCTACCCCCATCTCCCATGGGACACCACAGTCTCCCTGCATGAACACATGCCCTCCCACTGAGGCATGACTGATGCCCTGGGGAACTTTGGAGGTGCTCATGCATGGCGGACTGGGGTACAGTTGGAGGGAATTGCTGTCTCCTCTCTGTGCACCCCCAAAGCCATCCTGTCGGCAGCTGCTGCCTTGAAGAGTAGTCTGGCATCGGGCTTTTCAATGTTTATTTAAGGTCCTCTCTCCCCAGGGGATCAGGTAGTGTGAGGTTAGAATCTGGGCAATGGGTTCAAACTGACTGGAATTTAAAAGCTAACTCTCCCATTCAGTAGCCGTCTATGCTAGAGAAAGTTCTTTCCTTCTTTGAGCTTCAACACCTTCCTGTGTGAAATCGTAGTAAAACAGTCCCTGACTCACGATTGTTTAAAGGCTAAATGAGCTAATGCATGCAAAACTCCGTGTATGTATTAATGCTCTGTAATGTTAGCCGATATAAATTAGCTAATAGGCCCAAATGATACAGCATAAGGGTCAGGCAAGAACAGGGCCAAGTGACAGATTCTATATTATCAGCAGAATTAGGCCTCATCTCTCACCTTGAGGACTTGATATTGGGTCATTTTTCCTTATATCCCTCTTCGCTTAGGAAGTTCGCTGCCAGGAGGCTTTCTCAGTCTTTATAATGACCTCCTAAATTGAATCACCAATTCTTCAAACATTCCAAAGTATGTTGAGTTCCAGTGTTGATACAGCCTAGCTTCAAGATGGGACCATGCTCTCTCCTGCTTCCCGTTCATCTGATTGTATCTGTTTGTCTGTCTATCTACCTATGCACCTAAGCAAATACGTATTTATAAGCTATTTGTTGTATATATACGTATGTAGAGCTGTTTGCTATATATATGTGTATATATACGTATATATACACACATGTGTGCGTGTATTCTAACACACATGTACACACGTACATACGCACACACATATAATTGCAGCTACTGACTGCTTTGACTTTGTAGCTTAAAAATCTCCCCTGTGAACAGTTACGCAGTACACTCTATGAGAAGATGTTGATGAAGGACTTGGTTCCCCAGGCTCAAGAAGATTTATCTGAATGGGGCATCAGGGAACTTGGAAGATCTAGTCTGAGAACAAATGCATAATCTAGCATATCATGGAAGAGAGAGGTTTTCCAGAACAATCTGTGAGAGGCATTGTAAATACACTGATGTTCCCCGAAAGCAGGAGTCTCCAGCAGACCTAGTTTGGTTCCAGCTTTCCTGTCAATGAGCACGTTTTTATTCCCTTCCATTCCCCAGTTCCTCTGCCACATGATGGAACTTTCTACTGTTTAAATGACCTGTGATGCTATTGAAGGAATTAACTGGCTAAGGTTAATAGTGAACCCAGACAGCATAGGACTTTGGTTTTGGGTGTGGGATTTGGGTATCTCCTGGGATTACTGATGTTTTGAAGTCTTCAGCAGACTAGGGTATATGATGTAAACATGTCCTAGAATCTCTTCCTACATCTTTTTCTCAATCCTTGCCTGAAGCTCAGGTGCTGTCCTACTTGCAGACGCTGACAGTTCTGACTGAGGTCTGGTCTGAGTCGAGAACGGTCCAGAGAAGTGATTGTGTCTTCTAAAACATGTTTCCATCCTTTTTTCCACCCCAGATTGACACTGTATGGCTGCTTGACACTCTCCCATTCGCATTCTAGATGAGACAGGCCATGGTATGTGCAGTTCCTTTGGTACTACATGCAATTCTATTCCTTCTCTCCTCCCCAAGGAAGCATATGGGTAGGTGTTCTGAAGGATCCTTGAGAAAATTCTACAAAGGATTTTAAATCCCTGGCAATGGTCATGTGATAGATTTTTCTTTTCTAAAGGGTACTAATAAAGGATTCTAATAAATTATGACCATTGTTCTTAATCAAGGTAGCCCGAGGCCACTGCATCCTATAAGTTATGTGCCTAAATGCTTTGAAGGAGAAGGGAAAACTGCACATCTCGTGCTTGAGTCTCATGTTTAGGCAAAAGTTTACATATACACACATATGGGCGTGTGCACACATACACACACATCTAATAGATAAAGAAAAAGTAGTCCCTTTGTATTTTTAAAACAAAGCAGAATGCTGTAATATAATTTCACCATGGGGTTTGCTCTCCTTTAGGGGCCCATAATCTTTTTTTTTAAAAATAGATTTTATTTATTTATTTATTTATGGCTGCATTAGGTCTTCGTTGCTGTGCGCGGGGCTACTCTTTGTATCGGTGCGCAGGCTTCTCACTGCGGTGGCTTCTCTTGTTGCGGAGCACGGGCTCTAGGCGCGTGGGCTTCAGCAGTTGTGGCTCGTGGGCTCTAGAGTGCACGCTCAGTAGTTGTGGTGCACGGGCTTAGTTGCTCCATGGCATGTGGGATCTTCCCAGACCAGAGCTCAAACCCGTGTCCCCTGCACTGGCGGGCAGATGCCCAAACACTGTGCCACCAGGAAAGCCCTAGGGGCTCATAATCTTTTCCTGGGATCCCCAGATTGAATGTCTACAGGAGTTGGGCAGAGGACTGTGGTAAGATATTAGGGAATGGTACACATTCCACATCTAAAGGCAGTCAAAGTCAAAACTTAAAATACTGCTGGCCAGGCATGGATGGGTTCTTCTGAGCAGGAACCCACCAGGCTCTTGGAACCCCACCTTGCCCTACTGCCGGGCATCTTGGCCTCTCCTGCCCCTGATCTCTCCTTCCTCTGCCCCCCACTCCCCAACCCATGCTGGGTGTCTGCAGTGTTCTAGTTCTTTCACCACATTATCTTGTACAGTTAGTTTGTTCAATTTGGCTTTGAGCTCTTCACATGCTGGGGCAGGCAGATGTGAACTTAAATTTGAACTCCACCAATTCCTGGCTATATGGCCTGGCTGTTAAAACTTTCCTGGTGTGTAAAACTGGAATCATGCTATCTCGTTCATGAGTTGTTTAAGGACACAATAATATATGGCATTTAGCACAGTGCATATTCCATGGGTTTAATAAATGCTAGTTATTATTGTTGTTATTGATATTTACCATTCATTCCTTCATCAGACATTGTCCTCTGTGTCTGTGCATCCCTGTTCACTGACCCACAGTCGGAGCACAGCATGTGTTAGCTGAATGAATCAAGTCAAAGGGAACAAATTCCTCCTGAGGTCATGGGATACGGCATGAGTCAGCGCTCATCTACTTGGGTCAAAAGCAGGATCTAGGCTTGGAGTATCCTAGTGGGAGCTGGGATTTGGGGAGCAGGCATCAGGCAGGGCTAGCTAGCTGGGGACTGGGCCCATCTGTGTCCTCGGCTTCCTTCTGAGTCCCACCTTGACTACTCTCCAGATCGCAAAGGACCCCTCACATCCATGCATGGTCAGGGTCACCTCTGCACACCTCTGTGCCTGCAATGTGGACTGTCACATAACCCTGAGCCTAAGTATTGGAAGACAGAGGCCATGGCCATTTAAATGCCCTGAGCATTTCAATCTCTTGTCTATTCTCATGGAGACCCTGGGTGGATGCATGGGGCCGGCCAGCTCTTGGGTCCTTTGTCATGCCTCTCAAATGCCTGCAGTGACCCCCAGAACCTGCTCAAGCGGCAGTGCCCACCTCTTTCAGAGCAGCCTTCTATTGGCAGCCAGTACCTCTACCTTCAGCCCTCCCTTTTCTTTCTTTCTCTGCTAATGATTTTTGTAGTTTATGAGATTTCCCCCCCTGTTCTCTAATTACATGACTCAGGGGTCAATTTAGTAACCATCCAGCTCCCTGCTTATACACCACTGGGCCCCTCAGCTCTTCCTCCCAAAGTTCTTTCATGACCCTTTTATTTTTCACTGCTGCAGCAAACGAAGTATGTCTTGGAGAAGATGGTTATTTTCCTAATAAGGGTCTCAGTACTTGAAGAGACACTGCTGTCGAATGTGAATAATTAACAAAGACATTGTTGGGATCCTTGGCCTTAAGACCAAGTGTTTGACAGCACAGTTAATGCTCATCTGAAGTTGTCTAATATTCTGTGGGGTTTTCTCACTGTTAACATGGAAACTAACAGTAACACTGTTAAAATGGAAACTGCAAGGGATAGCCCCTTCTTGTCAGTCATATTGATCGCCGAACTCTGCATCTCAATCGATTTATTAAGTCCTTCTTGAACATTTGTTGATCTCAGTATTGTGCTGTTTGCTCTAGGGAAGTGGCTAGGGGAGCTTTAAAAGAATAGATACTCGCTCCTTCCCAGGATCTCTGGGCATGTAAAGCTATGCAACAGACTCCAATATGCAGCCAGGGTTGAGAACCATGGCTTTGGGGGAAAGGGAGGAGACTGTGTTCCTCGCCTTCTGGAAGTGCAGTAGTGTTCAGAGAGTTTCTGTTGTGTGCTACACAATGCTGGGCACTCTTGCAGCTGTTCTCTCACCTTCTTAGTTCTTTACCTGGACTGAGTATCTTAAATTCTAAGCACAGATGCAGATTCTGAGGCTCAGAATCAAAGTTAGACAGCCAGGGGCTGGCAGGACTAGCTTCAAACCTAAATCTTTCTGGCTACAAAACCCACACCTTTTGCATCCTATCAAGGTATTTATGCCAGGACAAGACACAGGGCCATGTATAATTAAATGCCATATCATTTTTTTTTTAATTTTTAAATTTATTTATTTTATTTATTTATTTTTGGCTGTGTTGGGTCTTTGTTGCTGCACGCAGGCTCTCTCTAGTTGCGGCGAGCCGGGGCTACTCTTCATTGTGGTGTGCGTGCTTTTCATTGCTGTGGCTTCTCTTGTTGCGGAGCATGGGCTCTAGGCGCGTGGGCTTCAGTAGTTGTGGCATGTGGGCTCAGTAGTTGTGGCTTGTGGTCTCTAGAGCGCAGGCTCAGTAGTTGTGGCACACAGGCTTAGTTGCTCCGCGACGTGTGGGATCTTCCCGTACCAGGGATCGAACCTGTGTCCCAGGCACTGGCAGGCGGATTCTTAACCATTGCGCCACCAGGGAAGTCCCAAATGCCACATCCTTGATTCGGGTTCAGTATTCATTTAGAAGAGAGAGGGGGAGATGAGTAGGGTTTGGAGAATTCAGCCATGATTTTGCTGAGGAGGTGAGTTTAAAGTGGGACTTGACAGATCCGTGTGACGAACTTAGAAAGCATAAGCCGATAATGCTTCTTTCGTTCCTGGGCAAAATGAGAGCAATTTCCCAGGTTTAACTTATATTTTCATTATAAACAGGTGTGTGTTGGGGGGAAGACGGTGGATGGAGTGGACAACTTACTACCCATTCTGGGCCTCCTGGAATTTCGTGACCCTCTAGGGGTCGTCTGCATCCTCAGCTTTGCAGGTTTAGAACTTCACCTTTTCGTATTGGCCAAGGTTTGAGGTTTGGGGATATGGATTTGCTGTGGCCAAACAGGACTCTGTTCCCAGGGGACCGACACCCGTAGTGGAGTGCTGATGTGGAACTTTACAGCAAAAGGCCTCTCCGGCCTCATGCACCTGCAGGGGACATTGCCTTCTGGGGTGAGTGGGGAGCAGTGCTTGAGAAAGCCCCAATCGTAGTTCAGAATATTGCCTGGGGACCCCGGAAGAGGAGCAAAGGGGGTTGGATATTCACCAGGAATATTGCCTCCTGTTTATCCTGAAGATACTTTTGCTGCATTCAGAAGTGTCTGTTATTAAAATAAGACCAGCCATTCACCTGGGCAGGGTTACCTCAAAACATGATTTCTTTTGTCTTTCTGCTCTCCATCCAATACATTATGACAACTTTGTCAAGGTAATTTGTAATTAAACTTGTCACATTGATTTTTTAAAATCTCCTTAATAGGTTTTTTTTTTTATTGTGGTACAATATACGTAACACAAAACTTACCATTTTAACCATTTTTAAGTGTACAGTACCGTGGCTTTAAATACATTCACGTTGCTCGGCAACCATTGCCATCATCCATCTCCAGAACTTTTTCATCTTCCCCAACTGAAACTCTGTCCCCATGAAATGCTAACTGCTGGCCTCCCCCTTCCCCCACCTCTTGCATTTTTGATGGGACTTGAGACACCCTAGGAAATATCTCAAGTGTATATAAATCTGACCTGCGATCGTGTTTAAGTAGAGTCGTAGATCTCCCCTTCACAGATTCTGATTCTGCAGGTCTGGAGTGAGGTCTGGGGGCCTGAGTTTCTGTGATTCTGATGCAGGAGGCCCACGGATCTTAGAGTCTGGGAGGATGTTCTCTCAATCCTGGTCCATCCACCAACACTCGCCCAGCCCTAAGAGTCCACCTCCACCTAACACTCGTCCTTCACTGATGAGCAATGGAGTTACTTCCTGGGCAAAGGATCCAGAGGTGTGATTCCGCGAGAAAAACCTGAGCTCCTTGAGTCTATGCGTGTGGATACAGATGTTCATATTTATATGTCTACTCTGTTCAGTCAGTTGTTCTCAGAGTGGGGTCCCTGGGCCAGCAGCATGAGTATCGCCTGGGAAACTGCTACAACTGCAAGTTCTTGGGTCTCATGCCTGACCTACTGAAACTCTGGGATGAGACCCAGGAAGCTGTGTTTGAACACGTCCTCCAAAGGGTTCTGATGCACAGCAGTGGGTGAGAACTGCTGCTTTAAATGCATTGTCTAATTTAACCCTCACAAGAGCGCAGAGAGAACCTCCATCAAAGAGAAGACGAGGAAACTTAGCAAGGGATAAAGATAAGGGGGTTGACTAGGTCCCCTCAAAAATCCCGATGCCAACTGATATGGGGGCTCCGGGGATCCTGGCGGATAGTACTCTTGTACACTTCTTTGCATTTCTAGCAACCAGCTGCTACACATAGAGAAGGGTCCCCAGGCCTCTGCAAACACAGAGAAGGACAAAAAGGGCAGAGAAGCGTGCAAGGGGGAGGAAAGGGCTTGGTGTCAGGGGGGCTGCCTGTGCAAAAAGCAGCCAGGAAGCCTCTTTGCACACAGCTTCCCTTTGTCCCATATTTAGCCTGCTTGCCCTCCCCAGAGGGGATCCATGGCTTCCTTTGGCAGCGGCAGCTGGCTGTGCTCTGCAGGAGGTAGCAGCCGAGGATCTGCTTGGGAAGTGTCATCACTCGGGGCGGGCATGCTCTGTGTGCAGCGGCATGAGGGGGGCGCAGAAGGCCAGCTGTTGGCTCCGGACCCGCAAAGATTGGCGCCGGCTCCATTTGGTCTCGGCTGCTGCTTCCCGCAACCCCAGGGAACTGCCGTGCTTGCCGCTTGTATGCCAGGTGTTTAGGGCGCCTCTGAACAAGCATAAAATCCTCACTAGCTGTTTTCTTTTTCCTTTAAAGTTTGCTTTGATTAGTGTGAAGTTTGCTAATGGAAAATCAACTTGTCTTTCTGACTCTGGCTCTGGTAGAGAGGCTGCCGGGCATTGGATTATTGTCTTACATTTTCTCCTGATCCCGCCTGACGTGCAGAAGAGCAATGGTGAACTCATCCATCAACACTAGGGGGCTCCTGCTCTGTGCTGGGCAAGGCTCTAGGTGGTGGGGATACAATATGCAGACAGACCCTGCCCTCATGGAGCTTACCTTTTAGAGGCAGACTTGCTTGTTTATTTGTGATAGATGGTATAAAGATACTGAAACAGAGAGATTTGGTATCAGGCGTCTATTGTAGCATGATATGCCGTCCTAAAACTCCACGGTTTAGAGCAAAAATTATTCAATTTGCTCACAGTTCTACCATCAGGGTTGAACTCGGCAGGGTGGTTCTTTTGCTAACCTTACTGATGGTCCCTATGTGACTACATTCGTCCGGCAGGTTGGCAGTGTATGGCATTAGCCAGATCAGATCCCCTCCCTCAACCTGCGTGTGGTCTCAGGGTATCTCCCTCTGCATGCGGCTTCTCCACCTAGGCTTTTAGGAGCAGAGCTGGACTTCTTACACAAGGGCTCCAGCCTTCCACAAGCACAAAAGTGGAAGTTGCCAGGCCTTCTTAAGGCACAGCATCACCTCTGTCACATTCTTTGGCTGAAACAAGTCACAGGACCAGCTTAGATTCAAGGGAATTTGACTGTGTAAGGTACAGATAGCTGGAGGCATGATGGATTGGGGACCACCATTTAAAGGGCTGTCCCAGAGATGCTAGACTAGACGGTGGGTGGTTAGACGGATCAGGCAGGAGTGGGGCTGGCAGGTGGGCTGGCAGGGGAAGGCGTCTCTGAAGAAGTGACATTTCGGCTGAGGCCTCCCTGACTGTTCAGGTGAAGAACTGAAGGATGAGCATTCCAGTCAGGACAGAATGACTTTCTCTACCATAAAAGTGCCCTCCTCATAAAGACGTAGACGTAGAGAATGGACTTGAGGACATGGGGAGGGGGAAGGGTAAGCTGGGACGAAGTGAGAGAGTGACATGGACATATATACACTACCGACTGTAAAACCGATAGCTAGTGGGAAGCAGCCGCATAGCACAGGGAGATCAGCTCGGTGCTTTGTGACCACCTAGAGGGGTGGGATATGGAGGGTGAGAGGGAGACGCAAGAGGGAGGAGATATGGGGCTATATGTATATGTATAGCTGATTCACTTTGTTATAAACCAGAAACTAACACGCCACTGTAAAGCAATTATACTCCAATAAAGATGTTAAAAAAAATAAAAGAAACACAGAGATGAAATTCATCCATCCATCCAAAAAATAAAAGTGCCCACCTCACCTTCTGCTTCCCTGGCTGGAGCTAGATGAAGATCCCCTTTTTGACAGAGGTGGGAGAAACAGAAGGAAGAAACTGGAGGGAGGAAAACGAGGTGCCTCTGGGTCATAGAGCCAGTCATTAATCAGCGGGGAGGGATCAGGAGAACAGAATCGAAGGAACAGCCTGGGGACACCTTCCCAGCCTGTGTCTTAGGCGCCTCTCGAACAGACGCTGAGCCACTGGCCCTCTGCCGGGAATGACTGGAATACGGGGCTTCAGCTCTGAAGTTCTTTGTGTCCTCTTGGTGGCACTAGTGTTGTGGCAGCAGCTGTTGGTTTGCTTCTTGGGAGGGGACACCTATGTAGAAGTTTGGGGAATTGTTTTCAAATGTCAAGTGTCTGAAAACAGCCCTTTGGAGTTTTTGTTTCCTTTCCTTTTTTTTTTTTTAAATAAATTTATGTATTTCTTTTTGGCGGCGTTGGGTCTTCATTGCGGTGCGTGGGCTTCTCCTTGCGGTGGCTTCTCTTATTGCGGAGTACAGGCTCTAGGCTCACGGGCTTCAGTGGTTGTGGCAGGCGGGCTCAGTAGTTGTGGCTCATGGGCTCTAGAGCGCAGGCTCAGTAGTTGTGGTACACGGGCTTAGGTGCTCTGCGGCATGTGGGATCTTCCCAGACCAGGGATCGAATCCATGTCCCCTTCATTGGCAGGCGGATTCTTAACCACTGCACCACTAGGGAAGTCCTGCTTCCCTTTCATAATAGTACATATAGAATCAAGAAGGGTTAAACCAGTTCTTTCTCAGAATGTGGTCCATAGACCAACTGCCCCAGAATCCCTGGTGAGCTTGTTAAAATGCAGATTCTCCATGCTAGTTTCAGATGGATTGAACAGAATCTGTGGGAGATGGACCCCAGGACTGCACATTTTATAAATACTCCCCAGTGATTCATGTGTTCATAAAAGCACAAGAAGCACTGCCTTCAACCTTCTGTGACTGCAGATGGAGTCTCAAGTGAATTGCTTGGAACTGAAGTATAGAACCATTCTTTGAGGTCCAGCTCAAATGTTACCTCTTCCAAGGAGCCTTCCCGGTTTCCTTGAGATGAACCTGCTCACATGTTTACTGGGTTGCTTAGTGCATGTCTTTAAGGTGGTCTGATGACCCATCCTTTACCCTTGGCAAACTGAGAGCTCCTGGTGGTGGGGACAAGTTTTATTTGGGTTCCTGTTCCTAGTGCTTGGCACAGTGCCTGGCACAGAGGAGGCAGAGTGAATGCTTGTAGTGAATGAATAAATGAATGAAGGAATTCTAAAGAACACCTTGTACAACCCAGTCCTTTTACAAATGAAGACTTGAGTGCCTAAGAGGCCAGGTGGCTAACTCAAGGGCTCAAGGCTCTAGCTTGGACTGCTACCCAGGCTTCTGGACTCCTGGGCCAGTGCTCTTTTCTCTCGCCCAGGCTGACTTCTTCCTTCAGGCGACAGACATTTCAGCTTCATTTAGAAATTAAATCCTGACCGTTTTCCTGCTCTCCTCCCATCGTCACTGTGCAGTGTGGAAGGAAGTTCACATCCAAAACAGATCCTCCTTTGCTATCCCCACTCAGGCCGAGCTGGGCACAGAGGCAGGACTTTTGCTGGAAGCGCTCTGAGGAGCACCTGGCCCCCAGCTCCGGCAGGAACAGGCTTCCTCTGCTCCTCTCCACCCTCTTTCATTTTTCAGCCTGCAAACCCCATTCAGTGAGTATCCCCTTGGGCTCCTTGGAGTGAATGTCGATGGCTGCTGAGGGTGCCTCTCACTTCACTGTGGGCAGCAAAGGGCTCTGGGTGGGATTTGCATATTGCTAATTACGGTTGCTTCCAACTTGGGAGAAAATCATTGATCCATTTATAACTTACAGTAATTTGCAAAGCAATTACCTCTGGCATCTTCTTTCTTGCTAAAAATGTGTTGTGGTTTTGTTTTTTTTTTTTATGTTCTTTTTGAAAGAAAAATGATCTGGGCATTATCCATGAAGGACCAGCCTCTCTGTGTGCCTGGAAGTGGTACATATGTAAAATCCTGCACGGCTGGAACGTAAGAATCTTTAAATCTTATTTGATGCCCACACGTAGTAGGTGTGCAATCAGTTTTTGGCTAAAAGAAGAGATTATAGACACCGTAGGGATCTGCTGGATCTAGGACCTTCCTCTCTCCTCTGATGTGCAGTGCAACGGTGGTGGATACAGCCTCTGGAAGCAGGCTGTCCAGGTTGGAATCCTGTATCTTCCCTTTACTGCTTTTGTGACTTTGGGCAGACATACCTTTCTGTACCAGACATTTCTCATTTGTGAAATGGAGAGGCTAGCAATACCTCCTTCCCCAGATTTGACCTAAAGATGGAATGAGATGATGTGGGTAGAGTGCCCGGTCCGTGGTAAATTTCAAATGAATGTTACAGATGACCTTTCCTTGGTTCAAGGAGTTGTTTGTTCTGATTCAATAGGTGAATTGCCATTTTTCAGCTGGACACCTAACAGACAAAAGAAAAGCTTTCTGGTGTGGACTGAGGATGTTGGCAGACAGAGGACAGCACAGCTTCCTGCGTGCATGGTGGTCTGGGGGACTGTCATGGGGGAGGCCAGGCTCTGCCAACCTGTTTGAAGGGGTCACAGGAGGAGTGGGAAAACAGGGGTACCAGAGGGTGTTAATCAGGGGAACTGGGGTTTAGCGGAAAGAGTCATAGATTTGGGAGTCAAAAGTCCTGGGTTTGAGTCCTGGGTCTGCACTTACTGTGTGATCTTGGGCAAATCACTCCACATCTCTGAGCCTCAGATGGAAGATGGGGATCCTGGCGCCAATCTTGCAACCAGGGCCCGGACTAGAGTAAGGAGAGTCAGGTACTCACCTCGGGTGCAAAATTCAAGCAAGGAGGCACCAAAACCTCAGTAATCAAGACAAATAATATTTTACTGTAACGTTAAAAAAACCTTAACCAGTGCAAGCCATTCTGCTCACGTAGACGCGGCCCTGAGTGGACAGTAGGGAACACGACCCTCCCTTGGGCTGCCCTGTGTGGAGCTTCTCTTTAGAGGAGTGTTTCTCACAGTGTGGCTTCCACCGGCAGCATCGGCAACACCTGAGAACTTATTGAAATGAAATTTCTTGGGCCCCATCCCAAGACCTACTGAATCAGGAGGTAGAGCCCAGGAAATTGCTAGTGAGACCCACTTCTTGGGGAATGCAGCTTTTTCTCTCCAGGTTAGGACAATATCCCTGTAGCTTTCTGACACTTTTGGTTTGTAATGAAAGTGTCAACTTTCTAAGGGTTAGCAAGTAACCCCCCTCTTTATCCCTCTGGCCCCCTGGACACCTCCCTCCATTCCCACCCCAGTTAGAATGTAGATTTTTTTTTTTTTGGTAGCCAAAGGGGTAATAATTCAGTATTGATCAACAGCCCTCCCTGCTGTATCCAAGGGGTATATCATAGTTCCCTAAAAGCATACTGGGGTGCACTAGCAAAGAACAGGCATGATATATAAAAACTTGTAATAAATATTCACTGCACAGGCAAAAAAAAAAAAAAGAGACATTTATTTATTAATGTGATATAGAAAATTATTTTACAGTCTTCTTAATATTATATATATATATTTTTAACGTCTTTATTGGCGTATAATTGCTTTACAATGGTGTGTTAGTTTCTGCTGTATAACAAAGTGAATCAGCTATACATATACATACATCCCCATATCTCCTCCCTCTTGCTTCTCCCTCCCACCCTCCCTATTCCACCCAGAATGTAGATTTTGAATGAGCTGGAAATAGAGCTGTTTCCTTCTAGCTTGGAGCTGCAGCAAGAGAACGTATCATGCAAAAGAACCATCCCTGTTTCTCCAGGCTTAATGCCATGCTCAATTGTCTTTAATTTTCTTGTCAGAGCAGACAGGTTAAATATCATATTTCCTTCTCTCTCTGCAGCATTGCCTTCGGAGTCCTGGCTGCTAAGCCTGCACTGTAGTTAAATAGACTCGACTGCTGCTCTTTTGTTTCTTTTCTTTTAAAAGAACCAAGTAAAGAGTAAACATGTTTCTTTTCTTGCCCATTTAAGTAAATATCTTCCTTTCATTTATAAAAACTCCTTGCTCTGGTGGGTTTGCATACTTACAGGAATCCCATCAACTCTTATTGCATGCATCTTTGGAAGAGGCGTTAGAAAATAATCTCTCTGCCTCTTCCACTCTGCCTGAACCCTCAGCTAGTCTAGCTAAAAGCCATTTCTGCACAAAAGTGCCATCATCCTTGGTCGGACACATAGCTGGGAGAGTGTTTGGTTGTTAACATGTAACTGGTTAATTTGTATTATGCAGGTTCCATTTCTTTCTCTGTTGATAGACAGTTTTGTGCTGCCCCATAGATGGAAATGTTCTACATCTGTGCTGTCCAATATGGTAGCCACTGGCCACAAGGTGAGCACTTGAAATATAGGCCTTGTGCAACCGAAGAACCATTTTAAATTTTATTTAATTTTTATTAATTTAAATGAGAAAAAGCCATATGTGGCTATTGGCCACCATTGTGGGCAATGCAGGTCTATGAACAAGATCACTCTTGATTAGAAGGGAATGACCCCTGACCCCCAATGCTGCTCTGCAGAACCCCTGAACACCTGATGAGGGTTTACATGTCTCCACTGGGGGGAGTGGGGAGGGGTGCTTGGCTTCCTGAACTGCTCCAGACCCCTCTTCCACCAAGGGCACCACAGCTCTCAGGTCCTGGGCAGGTTCTCCCAGCTCTCAGTGGTCCCTGAGCACATTTGGCCATTGCAGAGGATGGGTAGGTCCGACAGCAGTGGAGAGCCTGAGCCACAGGTGGGGACCTCTTGGATTGGCAGTTCAAGTCCCTGGGACCACAAGACCCTTGAGCTCCTTCCTTAGCCACTGGGGGTCTATAGGTTCCTCCTCTGGAGCACAGCCCCATTGATTAACTGCACAAAGAGCAATGGACCAAAGATGCTTTGCCTTCCAGGCCTGAGATGCTGACATAACCAGAGAAGCTGGTGTTCAGGAGACAGGGTCCAACCAGGAAAACAGACACTGTGAGTTTTTACAATGCTGGACGTTTAGTGCAACGTGATGGAAGAGCCTCAAACTAAAAGGGAAGATGAGGCAACCCAGAGATTAGCACCACAGGATGTAGTTGTCCCCGCTAGGCTGGGGGGTCAAGGGGAAGAGGTGGTATTACCAGAGCCCAGGAGTGGAGGCAGGGTTATCACCTGGTAGAAACTGGAGCCATGGGGCAGGGGTTTCTGATGGGAGTAGGAGCCAGTTAGGAAAGCATCTGTTGCCATAGACACTTTCTCCCATAGAGAAGGAAGGGAAGATACTCTGGCTTCTCCCTTCCTCCTGCCCTCCAGTCTCCTACTAATGCTTCCCATTGGGCTAACCCAGCAGGAAGCCAGCTGACACAACAGCCTGGGAAAGGCTCCTCCAAGGTCTTCTGTTACAGAGGACAGAGCAGGGGAGGGGCAAGGGCTGGCCCAGAGTCTATGCAAGTGTGTTTAAAATGTGAGCCTCTGGGGAGGGAGAAAGGTAAACTGGGACGAAGTGAGAGAGTGGCATGGACTTATATAAACTACCAAATGTAAAATAGATAGCTAGCGGGAAGCAGCCACATAGCACAGGGAGATCAGCTCGGTGCTTTGTGACCACCTAGAGGGGTGGGATAGGGAGGGTGGGAGGGAGACGCAAGAGGGAAGAGATATGTGGATATATGTATATGTATAGCTGATTCACTTTGTTATAAAGCAGAAACTAACACACCCTTGTAAAGCAATTATACTCCAATAAAGATGTTAAAAAAAAACCCCGACAAACACACAAAAAAAATGTGAGCCTCTACTGTTTCCCCAGCACACAGTTACAGAGGGCAAGGACCATATCCTGTTTCCCCCTGCTTCCTGCCCAGTCTCCCCCTCCCCCAGGGCCCCCTCCCAGCATACCCAGTTCACAGCACACCTAGATGGGGTGTCAGTGGTGTTGATGGAAAAGACCTTTTGGAAAGAATGCTGTAGAGTGGGGTTAAACATTGGTGGTGGTGAGGGTTTGAACTGAATTTTTTTTTTAATTGTAAATTATTTTTTAAATTTAAAAAAATTTACCACAATTAAAAAGAACCCCACATAACATAAAATTTACCATTTTAGCCTTTTTTTTTAAGTTCAGAGACATTAAGTTAACCCACATTGTTGTGCAACCAATCTCCAGAGCTCTTTTCATCTTGCAAAACCCATTCCCCCTCCCCCAGCTCCTGGCAGCCACCATTCTAAATACTTCCCGTCCCTATGAGTTTGACTGCTCTAGACACCGCTGAACTGAATTATTTCTGAAGTGACTGCCAACCTGGAGATTCTGTGATTCAATTTTAAAAGTCTGTGTATTACAATGTCCCTGCGATTTAAAACAAAACAAAAAAGAGCATCTGGGTGGGATTGCCGTGGGTGGATATTTCCCTCAGAAATAGAAGGAAAGAAGTTCAGAAAGGCATGCTGCTGACAGGGTGGGCTCCTTCTGGGTGGAGTTCTTCTGGTGGGTGTCCCAAGGCTTCATTCCTGTGAGATCTAAGTCTATTAGATTGCTGCCTTTAGCCATTAATAATCCATTAACCAGGATTATTAGACGAAAGAGTACCAAAGGTACCTAGTGAGTCCCTGGTGTTCCAGACATAACTTCTCTAGCCCCACTGTGGAGCAGCCACCCAGTTTCCCTTTGGATCAGTCCCCGCCCCGAGTCAATTGCCCCAGCCTGTGCTTGAACCCCCTTTTCTGCCTTTTGGTTCAGCAGCATGAGAAGTGGTTCAGCCCCATTCAGTGCGTCCATGACTGAGGGTTAGGACATGCAAGTGACTCTATCGCAGGTCGACCTGGTTTGGATGTATGTAAAATGCTTAGTTTTGTTGTTTGTTTATACAATTTTCATAGCGGCTTTATTTGGAATAGCCAAAAACTCTGTGGTAGGAAGAATTCTAAGATCGTCTCAAGATTCCTGACCCCTAGGATACAGGTACCTTTTCCCAATTATTCAAACACTAATCTAGCTATGCCTGTGAAGTGGCTTTGCAAATGTTAGTAAGGTCTCAAATCAGTTGAGTTTAAGATAGGGAGATGATCGGGGTGCGTTGACCTAATCACACAAGCCCTTTAAGCCTGGATCTAGAAGTCAGAGAGTGGGAAGGTCAGAGATATGAAACGAGGTCAGAGATTCAAGCATGAGAAGTTTTCCACGAGTGGCTTAAAGATGGAGGGAGCCGCCTGGCAGGGAATGATGTCAGCCTCTAGGAGCTGAGGACAGCTGCTAACTGACAGCCAGCAAGAAAGGAACTATTTGACAGTGGATTGTTTTCCTCAGAGGCACCCAAAAGGAATGCATTCTGCTTGACACCTGCATTTCAACCTATGATTCCCGGAGCAGAATCGCCAGGTGTGCCAGGTGTGTCACACCTGGCAACACTGTGTTTGGACTTCTGACCTGCGGTACTAGAAATGAACAAATGGATCGTGTTTGCAGCAGCTCAGGCGGCAGTAATTTGTTGTGCCTAAAACGCTTAGTGTTCGATGAAAGTAAAAGGCTTTAGCTCAGGATCTGGCATGAAGTTAAGTTCTCCTTAAATAGAAAAGGCTGTTGTCTATTTTCTAACTGAATTCTTGTATCATCATTATAGGGTAAGCGGTTCAGGTATTAATACAATTAATTATATAATTAATTGTGGGATTAAGTTTATGAGGAAATTGAGTCCCAGCGAAGATGACTGACAAGCCTAAAGCCCCACAGCTTGTTAGTTCCGAAGGTGGGACTGGAGTCCAGGTCTCTGGAGCTCAAGCCTGATGCTCTAATTACATGACCACATTCTTTTAAAGGTATTTTGAAATTTCAGGAGTAACTGGGAGGGGCAAGGTATGGATATCCCTTCCTGGGCTTCTTCTAGAGGCCAGATGGAGCCGGAAGGAAAGCAGGGGCCTTGGGCTGTCTGGACGGCGAGCCTGGTCATCTTGACTCTGTTCCTTGCTGCAGAAGCCGCCACCAGCTGCAGCTACAGGAGGTTCTGGGCAGGTGTCTGCAGGGGTTGTTGAGAAGGGATTGGGTGCTGCTCTGGCTGTCACCTGCTACCTGTGTTTCTAATTGTAGCCTGACAGTCAGTGCGCTCACTGGCGGGAATGGGTGGAGGCGCAAACAAGGGGTCCTGGGAAATTCCAGGGAAATTCAGGGAAATTCCTATACTAGAGGCCAGGACTATCCCTGCTCCAAGTGATCGTGTGGGACCTGAAATCAGCTCCAGGCATTGGTTGAGATCTGGGCCCCGGAGTCTCAGAGATGATGGAACTGGGCCTTTGAGGATTTAAGCTGGGATTATTTGGAGTGAAAAGACAAAAGCAGGGCCCTCTCCCCAGACGCCGATCCATATGTACCCGCCCCTCCCTGCAGGTTCTGACACAGGCAGTGCTGCCCCTCGGGGGCTCCGTTTGTGTCTGGGAAGGACCTCCAGCTGGAAAGGACCTCAGAGATCAGTTAGTCCAACCCTCTCCTTGTGTAGGGGAGAAATGAGGGTGCTGTATGGGCTGTGGAGGTGGAGCCCAGCCACCAGATGGCAGAGCCAGGACCAAAACCAAGAGCATCGTGGCAGATGGAAGACAGGCCACCTGCTGTGGAGAAGCTGCTCTTTGGGAAGCTCTGGGCAGCCCCTCTCTGTCAGTCTGGAGACAGACTTTTAGACGTGCTTGTTTATTTTGACCTACTTATGGAGAATGTGAAGTCATTTGAACATGGAACCCACAGACCTTGTTGAGAAACAGGTTGAAATGAGTAACACAGATTGGTGGGTAGTTAACACAAGGAGAATGCATTGGCTTAGGGTAAATTCAGAGTCAGACTGCTCTACCTGGATTAAAGTCTAACTCCACCAGTTACTAACATATGACCTTGACCTATAATCTTACTAAGCTCCAGTTTCCTCATCTATAAACTGGGGATTATAACAACTATAACTGCCTACTACTTAGAATTGTTCTGGGGATTCAATGAGATCGTTTAACAACACCTGGTGTATTAGGAGCACCGTACTAAGTATTAAGAATGACTTGTTATTTGTGCAGGTCAGCTAATTGTGAAGTTGCAGTGATCTGCCTCACTTAACTCATTAGAGTCATTTGATTTCTTTGTGGAAAATACATATTATAGTTAAATGCAAAATTGGGCAGCATTCACCATCCCCTCTCACCTCCCAAGCTTTCTGAGGTAGTTAGGTATTTTAAACAATCACCAGGTATTTATTAAGCACCTACTACATGCCTGGCTCTGGGTTACAAATCTATCCATGCAGTAAGAGAAAGAGAAGACTTGGCCCTTGCCTTTAAGGAACTTGAACTTGCTGGGGCACTGCACGGCAGGGTGTGACAGTATCTGAACATGTTCTCTCCTGGGGGGTATATATACTATGGGTTCAGGGGGTGAGGTGGGGTTTGGGACCCAAATCTTTCCATTAGCTTTTTAAAAATAAACTTTTAATTTTAGAACACTTTTAGATGTACAGAAAAATCTTAAAGATAGTAAGAGCGACTTCCTGAATACCCCACACCCAGTTTGCCCTATTATTAAAATCTTACATTATTATTGTATGTTTGCCCTATGCAATGACTGATATCTGTACTTGATTATTAACTAAAATCCACACTTCATTCAGATTCCCTTAGTTTTGGCTTACTGTCCTTTTTCTGATCCAGGATCCCATCCAAGATACCTCATTACATTTAGCCTTCATGTCCCCTTTGGCACCTCTTGCTTGTGACAGCTTCTCAGACTTGTGTTGTTCTGATGACCTTGACAGTTTTGAGGAAGACTGGTCAGGTGTTTGGTAGAATGTCCTTTGGGGAGAAACTAGTAAAAGATGTCTTTTTCTGATGGGCTGAGGTTGAAATACGAGGTTGAGGGGAAGAGACAGTTTCACCTTCCCCACAGAGTAAACAGAAGCTTGTAGACGTCAGAGGAGGGAACCGACCAGTGAGGGCTGAGGACTCAGGGATGGGACTTGGGTGGGGCAGATTTAAGGTTTTGGAAGGAAACTCTAGAAGGACCGTCCCGGTGTTTCCTCAAAGACATAGCCTATTTTCCAACATGACGTTAATAACCACATTTTTGGGAATGTGATGGCACTGAATTGCCTCACACTGAACTTGTCATAAGTGTTTGTGTCTCCGGGTGGGCAAGAGAGGAAGTCATCGGCTGGGGCTCGATGCAGGCTGCACCAGGCCTGGCGTGACCTGTTGGGGGCTCAGGGTACTCTCAGGGGGACAGGCTGCTGAGGGCCTGCTGGGCAATGGTAATAATTAGGAGGCTGACAGCATCAGCAGAACTGTTTGGGACGTGACATCGCGTTGTTTTTGTATTATTAACTTACATAACATAGGCAAGCGAGAAAACAAATCAGTCTGCCCCTTCAGGCTTTGGGTGCAGCCTGGCTGGAATAACTAAGCCCGTGGAGGGGGGAAAAGAATCAAATTTCAGAGTTAGTTTGAAGGGACCAAGGGGCCAGAGAAATCTCCTCAGGATTAGGTCATCTTATCCGTGTATTCATCCATCGAATCCATCCATCCATCCATCCATCCATCCATCCATCCATCCATCTATCCCCTGGGTGTGTGGGCAATGGGCGGGCCACGTCCTCAGTATACACTGAGCCAGTCTTTACCTGGCCAGTCCAGCAGACAGAGTTTTCTCACCCACAGGCCCTTTCTGCCTCTACGATCAGCTGGTTAAACACCTTTTGTTTGAGTTTCCACCCTGTGCCAGTCCGTGCCAGATCCCAGAGGGGATCAACAATAAGTATAAAGACAGTGCCTTCCTTAAACCATCCCTGTAATTGAGAAGAGAGCATGTCCACTCTGAAAATAGTATGTGCAGTCAGTATAGGAAAATATTTGGTGACCAGTCTCTGACACCCATCCTTTTCCAGCAAAGGAGGAAATGGGGGTGGAGTAGGGGTATTGGGGATATTATTATTTCTGTTGCTATCTGAGAATAAGCAGGGTATTTTGAAGTATAAGACTGTCCCTGACTACAGCTGAGTCCGCTATGGACTCCATGAAAACTCTTCTATGATATCTGTCATGGCACAGGTGCCCTGGTTTCATCCTTAGGTAAATTGAGGCTTCCCGGGATTATTTTACTGGTTGTTGCATGAGCTGAGACTATCTCTTGATCTGGCACCACCTGGCCAAATCCCTTGTGAACTAGGGTCTCTAAAGGGTTTCTTGTGGCCCCAGAGTGCTATAGCAGCCCTGCCAAACAATGCCTCCCTGGGCTTTTTCTGGTTCCCATCGCAGGCCCAGTTTGACCCCTTAAGGGAGCTCATGCTTTTGGCGTGTTTGTGGCTTAAAATAATGAGGCAGTTGTTTTAGCAAGAGGAGACAAATAAATCACTACGAGGAGTTTTTCACAGGTCAGCAGGTTTGGGACTCGGATACATTAAGATGGAAAATTGCTTTTCCTCCTGAGAGGGGGGCTAGACGTGGATGGGGCACGAGGCCTTGGACTTCCCTAAATCACATTGTCCCATTTTCCAGAGCCCCTCCTTGGGACAAGTGGGGAGTCAAGGGCTCAGCCCCACGGTTCGCTCTTGACCCTGAAGTCTGTCACACATCAACTCTGAGACATCGTGCCGCTCTTTACAGCCCACTGCAGGGGCTTCCTCCAGCTCCTCTCCCAGGGTGCCCTACTGACCTTTCTGCTCTTCCCTCTGCCCCTTCCATACATGTCCCCATCTCTCTGCTTTTGCTTGGGTTGGTTCCCCTCTGCTCTGTTGAGTCCCTCCTCTCAGCTCACCTCCTCCCAGAAGCCCTCAGGGATCTCTCGTCTCTAGGTGTCGACACGCTTGCCTCCATCCCTCACCATGGACCTTCTCCCATTGCTCCTTAGCTGGCTTTGGTAGCTGTCCTCTCCCTCCAATGAGGCTGGACTTCCTTGAGGAGAGGGAATTTGTCTTCATGGCCAAGAGCCATTAGGTCTGGGGTTAGACAAACCTGCCTGGTGCCTTTTTGACAGTTCTTTTCACTTTCTGCCTTGAGCGGGGATCCACTGGGCACAGAGAATGGGATTTGGAGTCTGGATCTGGGCAGCGCTGGGTTCTGTCACTTTCCACTTCGGGAACTTGAAGAGGGCGCTTAACCTCTCTGAGGCTCCTTTTCCATCCATCCAGTGGGAACAACGTCAGTATTTATCTCATCAGGTAGTGGTGAGGACGAAGGCATAATGCGTGTAAAGTACTTAGGAGAGCTCCTGGCACAGGGAATGAGGCAGCTTCCTCCTGCACGCCCTCTGGGCTGGCACAGTGCCGCTTAAACTGATGGGTTAAACCAGCTAATATACCCAGGGGCCTGTGTGAAGGAATCCCCTCTGCTGGAAGAACTAAAGTCTGGGTTTTCCAAGGCTATCTCTGGTGAAGCATCTCAGCGTGGGAATGGGACTGCTGGCCTCACACACCCGCAGCTACCTTTCGACTTCCAAATTCTCCTTCTGGGTGTCTGCACAGGTGATGAAGGCTGGATTTCCAAGTAACACCTTTTCAAGTTCTCAGGGATACCAACAAGACAGCAGAGAACCGAGTGATGAGGAAGACCAGAGGGTTTGGGGTTCGAGGCCCACGGCACTTGTATGCCACCCACAGCTCTTTCCCTACGGGGTGGAGAAGCCCAGGCCATCCCGGTCAAAGCCGGGCTCGGCCACGTGGAAGCTGTGTGCGCTCAGGTAGGAGGCTGGGACGCCATAGTCTCTTCACCTGCGCAGTGGGGACAGGACAGAGTGTGCCTCAGAGGGCGTGTGGGGCTGCGGTGAGTTCAGGCAGGCTTGGTGCTCGCTTAGCACAGACAGTGCACTCAGTCCTGAGTGAGTCCATTGTCATTAACAAACGCGGTCTGGTTTCCTCACCTTCAGCTGTGGCTTCCTCCACTGGGACCTCTCAGCTCCTGCTTTCCCTCTTCAAGGAACCCTCCCAAGACATCTCTGCCTCCAGAAGCTGGGAGTGAGGAAATCCAGGCTTCCTACCCTCAGATTGCCACCAAGGGATCCTTCCCGGCAACCCCGGGGGCCACTCACACCTCCCACCCCAGCTCAGGTTAAGCCCTTCCGGATGAGTGCCACATAGTAACCCCATATCCATGCGTTCCTTCAGAGGGAGGGGCTGGGGTAGGGAAGAGGGAGGAAGAAAGAGGGGTGCAAAACCATTCTGTTATAATGTCAACAGCCTCTCCTGCCATCTGGCAGCCCGAGCAACACCCCTTATTGCAGAAATGCATCCATCTCCGGGCTCTCTGAAAGAATGGAGACACTCAGAACAACGTGCTGTGTGATGTAGCCATAGGGATGACAGGGCCCATTGACGGAGCATCCTCATGGCCACACCCACTTCTGAGTGACACAGTGTTTATCCTCCTTGTTGTGAGTGCTATCATCGTTCCTGTTTTGTAGGTGAGGGAACCGAGGCATGAGAGGACCTGACCCTTAGCAACACTACTCCACTGCTTTACTTTCAGGATGGTTACCTATGCCCTTGTTTTAAAGGAAGGGAAATCATAGTTCAGAGAGTCGAAGACACCTGCCCAAGGACAAACAGTTAATAAGAAACAGAGCTGGATTAGGTTGCTGGTTGCCTCGTTCTAGCCTACGCTGGTTCTATTTCAGAATCAGGATGGTCTACTCAAGTCCCTGAGCCCCCAGGGAGATGGAGTCAGGTCGGTGCGGTAGACTCTGGGCTGCAGGGAGATGGTGATGCTGGTGGCCGAGGCTACTGCAGCTGAAGATGAAGAGGACGAGATGCGGGGCTGGCACTGAGCCCGAGCATCCTGCCAGAGCTGCCGATACTAAGTTGCATTTTGTCATCTGTTCCCTTTGCCTGATTTAATACAACCTTAAATAATAATGCAGCAGTGGGAAGGGGGAATGAGGGAGAAACAACCCAGCCAAGATTCTGTGTAACAATCTCATCAAGGCTGGCGTTTTTCCTTTGCTATTTGAGGAGCAGTTTCTCCTCTGATGTAAACATTCTTTTTTGATGATGATTCCAGGCTGAGCGGCCCCAGGAGCTGCTGCTGGGCACTTTCCTTCAGCTCCCTCGGGTCCTCAGATGGAGGCAGCATGGGGCCTGTAACCATGGCAATTCTCTAATGTTCTTCTTCCATAAACCATAGACATAGGGGGAGTCTTCATTATGGCTTCTTCAAGGAGAAAACAAAGCTTTCCCTGACTGGGGCAGGGCAGGGTGGCAGGGGAGAGGGGAGGAGAGATCTTTGATTTTTTTTTTTTTGTCACAGAGATGAATTGCCTCACATTGGTTCAGTCCAATGCATGGTTCCAGCAATTAAAAAAGATACAGCCCCACAGGACAGGAATAAAGACGCAGATGTAGAGAATGGACTTGAGGACACGGGGAGGGGGAAGGGTAAGCTGGGACGAAGTGAGAGAGTGGCATGGACATGTATACACCACCAGGTGTAAAAGAGATAGCTAGTGGGAAGCAGCCCCATAGCACAGGGAGATCAGCTCGGTGCTTTGTGTCCACCTAGCGGGGTGGGATAGGAAGGGTGGGAGGGAGACGCATGAGGGAGGAGATATGGGGATATACGTATACATAGAGCTGATTCACTTTGTTATACAGCAGAAACTAACAGAACAATGTAAGGCAGTTCTACTCCAATAAAGATGTTTAAAAAAAATTAAGTTAATCGTCAAAAAAAAAAAAAAAAGATACAGGGCCAGGCTCAAAGGAGGTGCTTCTTAAATATCTGTGGAAAGCGGGAAGGGAAGGAGACAGGGACAGAGTGGTGTGGGGGAGGGGAGGGATGTGGGGAATCATTAGGAATAATGTTGGGAGACGAGATGGGCCCATGTTTTGAAAGGGTTTCAAGTTCTGCTGACCTGTCTAATAGGTTTCTTGGAAGAGCAAGCTGATATATGGGTTGTCCTGCCTGAAGGCTGGCGTGGCGTCTTATCTTGCTTGTATTCCCAGGGCTGAATACCTGGTCTCTGAATTGTCAGCATCAGTATTTGTTGAATAAGTGAAGGAAGGAGTGGATCAAATATTTTTAACTTTTTGGAAGTGGTCATAGTTGTACTGAGAATATAGACTGATGAAAGCTATGAATTCTTACTCCAAAATTGTAGTCATGAAAACACACATTTTATATGTCATTACAGACTTACTCATGACCATCCCTACACTCCACAGTGAGAATTCCTGCTGCATTAACCTCTAGATGATCTTGAGCATTTGTTAGTTCAGATCGTCAGCAAGAGAAGGCTACTAGGCAGCCTTGGTTTCCTCAGTGTAACTGAGAACAGATGGGTCTGAAGAGGCAATCTTGCTGCTAATTTCCAAGTTCTGAGAAGATAATCAGAGTTCACCCAAACTTGTGAGCCTGGGGGCTTCACAAGAAATTCGACTCCAGATGCCTACAGAGAATTCAGATCTTCTTCCAGGGAAAGGTGCAAAGTGTGGACCTTGACCTGAAGCTTCTCAGCATTTCTGTTGTCCTGGAAGCTTCCGCATTAATGCTGTCCTTGTTTCGTGTGGTTTTGGTGTTGCAAACTGGTTCTACTGATCTCCCACAGTCATAAGCCATGCACCTGCATGCACGTGCAAACATCTCTCACCTGTTCTGAGAGTTTTAGGGACGGCCTGATCTGAAGGCAGGAAACGGTGTCTTCTTCATCTTTGGGTCCCCAGGGCTTAGGAGAGTTTGGGGGTCCTGATACAGGCTTGGATTAGGTGACCTCTCAAATCCTCTTCAGCACTGTCATGCTGGGAACCCAGCCCCCCTGCACCCTTAGTATCCAGTACTATGAAAGCAGTTTACAATATAAAAGAACACAATATTAGGCATCATCATTGATCTTGGATTTCTTGCTCTTGGCTGGAGAGCTAAGGGTCCTTTCCTTTTTTACCCATCAAAATCATTCTTGTACCTAAGATGTTCCCTCTCCTGCAAAGTATTCCTTGACTTTTGCAGACAGGATATGTCACTTCCTCCCCAGGCTCTTTGCTTCATATTCCAATGTTACCACTTTATGGACTTACTTGTTTCTTTTATTGGGTTGTAAATTCCTGGAGGGCGAAGACTGGATGGAATTCAACTTGATATCCCATGGTGCCTCCTTGCATGTAGTGGAAGCTCAGCAAATGTGGGGCTTGGTGAATAGCAGATACTTCACTTATTATGGGGATGGGGTTACCCCTCTTTATAGCCATGCCCCTTGCCTTATCACTTTGCAGTCCCTCTCAAAAAGATGGATTACACGTCCCTGCTTTTCGATGCTGGGTTTGGCCACTGGACTTGCTTTGGCCAGTGGGGTGCTAGGGGACATGGTGCAAGCAGAGGCTTGGGATGCGCTGGTGCAGTCGACTTGCCTTCTTTTCCTGTGACCATCACTTGACTCACCCCTGACCCCGGGATGAGGATGAGAAACACGTGAAGCAGAGTTGCCCCAGCCAACCTGCTGAGTGAAACGTAAATGCCTACCGTTGGGTGCCAGTGGGATTTGGGGGGTGTTCATTCCTTAGCAACAGTTGTTTAATACAACTGTTCATCTAAAATATAGGCTGAAAAACATAGAAGGCCTTGAGGCGTTAGTTGTTTTTAAAGGATGACATGGGCGTTTTAGAAAGAATGGAACATTGAGAAATGACTTGAAGTGGTTGGTTATCCCCCAAATGGAAGACTGAATGGAGGTGGAGGAGGTGTAAAAGTTTCCCAGACATCTTCTTCTCTGTACCAAGTCTGCTGCCATTAAGACCCGAATGATGACAGCTTTTGTGGGAGGAAAAAAGAAATTGAGCTTCTTTGAAGAGCAGCACATTTCCCCCACAGTTACACAAGGTGTTGTTTCCCATAGCTGAGTCTGCATTCTGATGAGTGGAAAAGCATACTTTACGTTGTCTGATCTGGACGATTAGTTTCTCTTCTTTCCGCCTTGCCCAAACTGATATGGGGTAGTATGGGGGCTCTCTCAAAGCATCAAAGTACAGGAGTTGTCAGGTCTGCATGGTTTCCACGGTGATGTTGCTTGCCCACCTGCTCACTGCTCATCTCACTGGCACTCGAGGTGGAGGGGGGGGCAGAGACCCGTAGTGTTCTCAGGCTCTGGAGCCCAGTAGAGATCCTGACTTGGCCTTCACTTAGCTCTTCCTACCAGGCGTGCCCTGTGTGTCTGCCATGTTGTCCATCTATGCCCCGCCCCAGCCGGCCATCCCAAGCCTCTGCAATGGGATCATTTCACCTCTGCCTCTGTGGGCCCCGCAGAAGGCCAAGTGATTCTTGACTTGGAGTCTACACCACATGTAAACTGAGCAAGGCTGAAGAAGGTAGCAGACGGTGGGCTCCCTCAGTTTGGAAAGGATGAGCTCGCATTCTACAGGGCACCCTGCACAGAGCTCTCCTACCAGAGTGCCAAACACAGACCCACTCCGTGCTTAGCATCACTTTCAAGGTTCATAATATCGTAAAGACAAACTTGCAGTGGCCTTTGGACTTGGCTTCCTGCGTCTGATCTCCTGCCTCCTAATTCATGCTCACATTGCTGTTGCTTTCCTTATTAAGACAGAGCTCTGATCATGACACCTCCAGCTCAAAAACATTAAGTGGTTCCTCACCGCCTCCCAAATAAAGCCAAAACTCTTCAGCACAGCAACTCATAAGGTTTTCATTCCTGGCCCCAACTTACCCCACCAACTTTGCTTCTTAGTTGATTGCCCTTGCGTCGAGGGTGCTGTCCTCCCTGAGCTGCTGCTGGCCCCTAAACACACCAGAGGCTTTCACACTGCCGTACCTTTTCTCTGTTTCCCTCACCCAGAGTTCCCTGTCTCAGTGCTGGCTGTAGACATTCTTCTCATCTTTCATGGCTCAACGCAAATACCATCTTTACTGGGAAGACTTCCTTAAGTATCCCTGTGGGAATTAGCATGTTGTTTCTGTGTTATAGCCCCTGTCGCTGCATTTATTTTCTTGGCTGTTTTTTTTTTTTCTAGGTTGAAAATCTTGATTTCCTGAGATCTAGGAAAGAACCTTGGTCGTCTTTGTTAATATGCTTGGTGTCTTTCTACCACTGGTCCCCCATAAATAGTTATTGCTGTCAAAACCATAGGCAAGAGAAGGTGTGGTCCTTGTCCTGGAGGTACCGACCGTCTGGGTGGAGAAACAACATACAGGCACATAAAATGCTGTGAAAAGAATGATGATAAACAAGTCAGCCATGGTAGAAATGTAAAACGGTAAAACCACAGTGGAAAAACCATATGGTGGCTCCTCAAAAAATTAAACACAGAATTATTGTATGGCCCAGAATCCCACTTCTGGGTATACATCCCAAATAATTGAAAGCAGGGAGTCAAACAGATATTATACACCCATGTTCATAGCAGCATTATTCACAATAGCCAAAAGGTGGAAGCATCCCAAATGTCCATCTATGAATGAACACATAAAGAAAATGTGGTTATACATACAATGAAATATGTCTTAAAAAAGGAAATTCTGATACATGCTATAAGATGTATGAACCTTGAAGACATTATGCTAAGTGAAATAAGCTAGTCACAAAAGGACAAATATTGAAGGATTCCACTGATGTGAGGTACCTAGAGTCATCAAACTCATTGAGGCAGAAAGTAGAATAGTGGTTGCCAGCTCCTAGAGGGAGGAGCTATTGTTAAATGGGTATAGAGTTTCAGTTAAAATAATGACAAAGTTCTAGAGATGGATAGTGGTGATGGTTGCACAACCTTGTCAACATACTTAATGCCCCTGAACTATGCACTTAAAACTAGTTAAAATGGTAAATTTTATGTAAGCTATATTTTATCACAATGAAAAAAAAAGAAAACAAAAAGAAATTAGCAAGTACAAATAATGGTCTGTATACAAATTGGATGCAGTCTCAGATGTTTTCAGCTGGGAATGCTGAGGTGGGTTTAAAGGGTGGGAGTTCTGGCAGGAAGGTATGAGCTATTTGGATTCTGCCTAAGGGAGAAGTGGGTGTGGGGTCTTTTGGGGTCATGCCTGCCTTGGTTGGAGGTTCCCTACCTGAGCCCCAGAGGCTGACAACTAAGGACCAGTCAGCTCAAGTCCTCTGTCTTCCAGGTGGGTCTGGCCAGTGTGAAGAGCCAGCAGGTGGGAGGAGGGCAAGAGATGAATGAGGTCAGGGACCCTCCTGCTGGTTTGGCAGTAGCTCGGATCCTTTACTGCCATCACATCTGAGTATGGGCAGAAAATGGGAAGAAGGGAAGGAAAAGGAAGACTTCCTAGAAGTTTCCCACACACTTCTGCTCCATTTCATGTGGTCAGAACCCACCTGCCTAGGGAGGCCAGGACATGTAGGCTTTATTCCTGGAGACAGTGTGTAGGAATCAGTCTCAGGATTCTGTTTCTAAGGAAGAAAGGGGGATGGATACTGGGAGTCCACTGGCTGGCTCTGCCGTGGAGCTGATCAGAGCCCACTCATGACTGGGATGGACAGAGTCAATGTGCCTTCTTTATTCTCCCACTAGTGGGTGTCTGGGCTTTGTCTGTTGGTGGGGTCTTGGCCAACTTGGGTCCCTTCTCCGTGCTGAGTGTAGAGCAGGGACCATGTGCCCAATCTCACTGGGAAAAGTTAAAGAAACAGAGCAGATCCATGTACAAATAACTTAGATCAGGAAGCTAAAAGTCCTGTTTGCAAGCTTGCTCCTTCCATCTCTCCTCTTGGTGATGATGGGACATAAGTTGCTATGGTGATGGGAAGATGAGGGAGGGGATTGTGGGTACTGAGGCTGCTTTCACCTACACATAAAACTTTGGAAAAGTTTCCTCCAAGGAGCTGGAGTCGAGATAAGGCAAAGCCTGCCCCTAGATGCCAGAGGGCTCGAAAATGTTTCCCAGGTTTCTGTCCATCAAACAGATCTTGCAGGAAGCCAATGCTATAAACTGGGGAGTCCAGAAACTTCCCAGGAGGAGGAACGATTCAGTGCAAACCCTAAAGCACTGAAATGAGCTGAAAGAGCTCTCTCCTGTTTCAGAGTTGAGGGTGGGCACGAGGAGAGGAGTGGTCTGGACCGCTGCCTAGCAAGGCCCCGCCCCCCTGTGTAGATGGCCGACAGCACTCAGCACCGGAGTGCTGGCAGAGGGCCCAGGCTCTGGCATCTCCTGGACTTGAAACCTTCCTCCATCACTTTCTAGTTATATGACCTTGGGATAATTTCTTTCGATTTCTGAGCTTCTTCTTCATCATCTGTAAAAAGTAGATAATACCAGATCCTGAGAGAATGACATGAGGGAATGAACACAACAGGCTTAGCCCAGTGTCGGGCTCATGGTGCGGGTTCTGCATATACCGGCAGTTATGTTAACTGGCATTTCCAGGTGACCAAGTTTCTGGGTACTTCAGTGTGCAGAGACTTACAGTCTTTTGGGGGGGGGAATTAAGAAGCACCTGGGAGTGAGAGAGGGGTGGGGGTGGAGGAGGGGTGCTGTGACCAAGCAGGTAAGGAGCCCTAGAGCATTTGCTCCTGAATTATTCATGGAAATAGGCTTTGGATGATTGGAGGCCATTTTTCATTACCATTATTTTCCAGAGAAATTACTCCATTGCTAAAATCTGAGGCGGGGAAGGATACTCGATTCAGCTTAGATCGCTTTCTTAAAAACTGCTTAGGTCTTCTGCCCATTTTTGGATTGGGTTGTTTGTTTTTTTGTTATTGAGCTGCATGAGCTGCTTATAGAGTTTGGAGATTAATCCTTTGTCAGTTGCTTCATTTGCAAATATTTTCTCCCATTCTGAGGGTTGTCTTTTGGTCTTGTTTATGGTTTCCTTTGCTGTGCAAAAGCTTTGAAGTTTCACTAGGTCCCATTTGTTTATTTTTGTTTTTATTTCCATTACTCTAGGTGGTGGGTCAAAAAGGATCTTGCTGTGATTTACGTCATAGAGTGTTCTGCCTATGTTTTCCTCTAAGAGTTTGATAGTTTCTGGCCTTACATTTAGGTCTTTAATCCATTTTGAGCTTATTTTTGTGTATGGTGTTAGGGACTGTTCTAATCTCATACTTTTACATGTACCTGTCCAGTTTTCCCAGCACCACTTATTGAAGAGGCTGTCCTTTCTCCACTGTACATTCCTGCCTCCTTTATCAGACATAAGGTGACCATATGTGCGTGGGTTTATCTCTGGGCTTTCTATCCTGTTCCATTGTTCTATATTTCTGTTTTTGTGCCAGTACCATACTGTCTTGATTACTGTAGCTTTGTAATATAGTCTGAAGTCAGGGAGCCTGATTCCTCCAGTTCCATGTTTCATTCTCAAGATTGCTTTGGCTATTTGGGGTCTTTGGGGTCTTTTGTGTTTCCATACAAATTGTGAAATTTTTTTGTCTAATAGACATTTCTCCAAAGAAGATATACAGATTGCCAACAAACACATGAAAGAATGCTCAACATCATTAATCATTAGAGAAATGCAAATCAAAACTACAATGAGATATCATCTCACACTGGTCAGAATGGCCATCATCAAAAAATCTAGAAACAATAAGTGCTGGAGAGGGTGTGGAGAAAAGGGAACACTCTTGCACTGCTGGTGGGAATGTGAATTGGTACAGCCACTATGGAGAACAGTATGGAGGTTCCTTAAAAAACTACAAACAGAACTACCATATGACCCAGCAACCCACTACTGGGCATATACCCTGAGAAGACCATAATTCAAAAAGAGTCATGTACCAAAATGTTCATTGCAGCTCTATTTACGATAGCCCGGAGATGGAGACAACCTAAGTGTCCATCATTGGTTGAATGGATAAAGAAGATGTGGCACATATATACAATGGAATATTACTCAGCCATAAAAAGAAACGAAATTGAGCTATTTGTAATGAGGTGGATGGACCTAGGGTCTGTCATACAGAGTGAAGTAAGTCAGAAAGAGAAAGACAAATACCGTATGCTAACACATATATATGGAATCTAAGGAAAAAACAAAGTCATGAAGAACCTGGGGGTAAGATGGCAATAAAGACACAGACCTACTAGAGAATGGACTTGAGGATATGGGGAGGGGGAAGGGTGAGCTGTGACAAAGTGAGAGAGTGGCATGGACATATACACACTACCAAATGTAAAATAGATAGCTAGTGGGAAGCAGCTGCATAGCACAGGGAGATCAGCTCGGTGCTTTGTGACCACCTAGAGGGGAGGGATAGGGAAGGTGGGAGGGAGGGAGACGCAAGAGGGAGGAGATATGGGAACATATGTATATGTATAACCACTTTGTTATAAAGCAGAAACTAACACACCATTGTAAAGCAATTATACTCCAATAAAGATGTAAACAAACAAACAAACAAAACTGCTTAGGGAGGGCCCCAAACCAGCACCTCGTTTGGGGTGGTGTGACTGCAAGGGCAGGTAGTCCTGCCTTGTTAATTACTTCCCAAAGTGAAAGGGGAGGGGAGAGAGGGGGGAGGATGAGGGGAGTGGAGAGGGGACAGCGGGTGCTGAGGAAAGAGGGAGAAGGGCACTTAAAAGGGAGGCAGGGACAATCCTGTGGCTTGACACTGCCGGCAAAGGCCCGTCTGAAGAGGCACACGTACTCACACACTCAAGCACACGCGTGCGCATACACTCATGCATGCACGCATTTGCCTCGTCTGGGTGTCCTATGAAGCCTTCTTGAATCCCCTACCTCCACCCCCCCTGCTCTAGCCCAGCTGACCCAGGTCAAGGCAGATGCATTCGTGTCTGGTGGATGAGATGTAAGCAGAGGTGTCACACGTCAGTATCTGGGAACCTTCCTTAAGACTGCTTGGCACCTGCCCTTGGTTGTAATTTACTTGCCATCTGGGAGGTTTGTGGTGACTGCGTCTGTCTGTCTAATGAGTTAGAAGCTCTCAGGGAAAGGAATCCTTCTTCTGTGTCATGCCCCCTCCCTCCCACCCAGAGTCAAGCACAGGGCTCTGGATGTCATCAGCCTGCAACACTCCACAGGCCGTTGATGGAAGGATGGATGGATGGAAGCAGATACCACCCAGGGACATGCTTTGAACCTGGCTGAGAATTCATCCTGGGGACCATCTGAGTGAAGAGAGCCTAGTGCTGAGGAGAATGGATGGATCAAATGGATCAAGTTTGACAAAGGAAGATAAGCAGGCAGCCCACCCTCATTCCACTGCCAGAAGGAACCCTAGGCCCGGGGATCAGCTTCCTTGTCTATGTCAATTCTCCCCATTCCACTCTGCGTGATAACTTCATTTCTGGGAAGAAGATGAAGAAAGCGCCATATACGGAGTAACACTGGTCTTGATGTTGTTCCCAGAGGACAAAGCCTTAGCCCAGCAGGATGGACACGAGGGAGGCACTAACCCCCTTAGGTCCTTTCTGGAGCCTCTGCTCTAGAAAATCACACGAGAGCCTCTGTGCTTGTGGTTCGTCTGGTGTGGGGACAGAGGGGCAGCTCTGACTTGGCCAACTGAGTACCAGCCCTGGCATCTGTGAGCTCCAGACCTGCAGTAAAGCTGCTTATTGGGGGAGGGGCATACCACCCACTCCAGTGATGCTCCCAGGTAGCCCCGAGGAAGCCCTTGACAAGACTCACCACTGCTGAGGGGCCCAACCCAGATGGCCAGCTAAGATTGCTCATCTGAGCCTACTGGACCACTCCCCAGCAGGGTGGGCAAAGATCCTCAAGAATCCATGCTTTTCCCCTGCACAGAATTTTCCCCTTTGATTTCCTTGCTTTCTTTGGCCAGTAATTTCCAGATATGCCTCATTTAGGGACAGAGATAGAGATAGGGATAGAGATGATAGAGATAGAGATAGGAGATGAGAGATGGAGAGGGAGAAGGAAAAGGAAAGGGAGAGAGGAGATTATGTGAATGTATTTGCTGTGTGGAGTGACTGCAGAAGAGGTCTGGAGAAGGCATGGCGGGGGCTGCTGAGAGAGAACATATGAATTCTGTCATTGTAAGTAAAGATTAAACAGTGGAGAGAATGGGGCTTCACTGCAGCCACTGGATTAACAGCTGGTAAATTTCAATAATCAGTTTAAAGTTCAGTTTATCACGCGTGCCAAGAAACGTGGCTCTCTAAGATGAGCTACGCCTTTGTTGCTGGAAATGGTTGAAAGTCAGGGAGGCGATTTGCAGCCTGAAGATGCTGCCCCGCAGAGAAGAATCATCCACACCTACGGCAGCAACCTGTTGGGAAGAGAGATCCTGTCAATTCCTTAAAACCATGAATTTGAGTTGAGATGCCCCAAGATAAGACAGATGCTATTTCTAAGGTGGTGACTGAGACTAACTGGCTCAAGAAGCCACTGCAGTGCCCCACAGCCCAAAGAGTAAAGCTCTAAACCCTTGGCCAGAAGCCTCAGCCTTCCCCCGGGGCCTCTGAACCCATTTACAGCCCCTTCCTAGGCGCCCCCTCTCCCAGACCTGTACTCTATCAGACCTACCACCCTAGCCCCCATCTTCCCGAGCAGCCTTTCTGCCTGAAGCCCTCATTCTTTTCCACCTGTCTAAACTATTCCCACTCACCAACTCCAAATAGAATACAGACGCCCCCACTGAAAGGTCCCTGAAGCCCTCCTCCTTCCCCAAGTGGGAAGACACCCCCTTGCTCCTATAGGGCCCATCACATTTTCCTTGTTATAACATGTAGGTGGTTGTAACATGACTCCTAGCAGGTTGTAAGCTCCAGAGGGTAGACAGCTCATCTGGGCTTCTCCATGCGTCCTGTGGCTTGTAGTCTAGTTGGCGGAGTACCTTGACCGTGGCTACCACATCAGATACTGTCTGTTCATTCTTGGCTTTCCCATCGCATTCTTTCACCCACAGTAACCAACTCCCTGTCCCCCAGGGTACCGTGAATTTTCACACCTCTGGGCCATTCATTGATTTCCCTCATTCATGCCTTCATGCATTCAACATGGTTTTTGAATGCCTACTATACGCCAGACGACTCTACTTCCAAGACTCAGGGGTGAGCACATGACCTGGACCTGACCAGTCAGAGCATTCCATTCTCCGAGCCACAGGACTGGTTACAGGTGGGCAAGGGACACAGGTCATACCACTGAAACTCAAATCGAAGACTCCTTTGGGAACTTGCATATATTGTACCTGCTTAATAACGAGTATCAGCCTGGAGCTGCAGGGGGCCACCCATGAATAATGAGAATCAAATCCCACCAAGGAAAGCAGATCTGAGAGGCAGAGAGCTAGACATTCCTGGTGACATCCACTGAGCACCTAGATCCAGCCATGCCTGACTCATCCCTGGACTTCAGTTATACGAGTCCATCAGTCCCCTTTTCTGCTTAAGCCAGTTTAAACTTGACTTCTATAACATTCAATCAGAGTTCTCACTAAACTAAAGGTAGAACATAGGCCTTTATGGATATGAAAACCTGTCCTTTGTTTTCCTGGCTGTTCTATACCTGGGTCTAGAACATCTTTGCTTTCTTGCTGCCAAGAAAGTGGGTGGGTGGGTGGTGGGTGATGGTGGAGGGGTTGTTTGCTTGTCTGTTGGTGTCTGTGCCTGACCTTCAGGCCCCACTTGACTTTAGCCTCCTGCTTTGTCTAGAAGTGGGCCTGAGATGGGTCCCCCTCACATCTCCTGGAGTTCATGGGTTAACAGCACACACAGATTGAACGATGGGCTCTGGATGGTGGAAGGGCGCTGGTACAGAGGCCCCAGCTCATCCTTGCTCAGCTGGATGAATAACTAGGTAGGTTAGTGGTAGGTCAAATTAGGATTTGAATATGAACAGTTATTTTTGGTATCGGATATCTATATTTGTCATTATTGCTGTTGTTTTCATATTGAGTTTTACTTTAGCTGCCCTTTCGCTTGTGCCCCTTGAGATCCTGAGGTCCTGTCACTGCCCCAGGAACTAAGAACGCTCCCACACATTTAATGAAGTCTGCAATGGGTGTATTTTTACATGGCTTGTTTGCATCTGTTCTCCCCCTGTTCCTTGCCTGATGGACACCGGCCAGGTGAGAGGCCCAGGAGCATGACTTTGCCATGGGAGCTAGCGGACTGCAGCACCTGGCTCCACAGCACCCTCTGATTGTAACCTGGCCTGCGCGGGGACGTGGAGATTTCCATCTCTCTTAGTTTGCTGATTCCTCTGTTCAAATGGCCGGCAAGGAGGCGAGCTGGCCTTGTGTACCGCCTCTCCATGGCTAGTGGGTGAGAGACCCAGGCTGCACGTCTGTGCCTGTTATAGCTCCCCGGGTTCAGGCTGGACAGCCTGCCTGAGAGAGGTGTTTCCAGGCTGCGCCCGTCTCTGGCTGGGAGAGGCTTCTCGCAGCATAGGCAGTGTTTGATACAGCCCTGGCTCTCTGCTGGAGCGCCTCAGAGCCCTTTGCCAGTGGCAGAGCCTGGGGAAGCTGCTCAGGGTCCTGGCAGGAAACAGATGGTACATTCATAGAGGGGATTGAAGAGAGCTTAATAAAGGGACTGTTCCCAAGTGTAGGCATGTTTGAGGGGACCAGGGATGCGAAATATCTTGGGATTAGTCACAGTAAGAAACTATTACCACACTGGCCTCCCACCTGAGACGTGAAGCACCTTACCACACCCCAGGAAGGCTGCGGAAGGGGTGCCCAGCAGCAGCAGTGGTTTTCCACAGAGGAACACAGCTTTTGCCCGCCTGGGGCTGGGCTGTGAGAGAGCTGGGGGAATGAAGAGCCTGACCTCTCTCTCCTCCCACTCTCTGGTCCCTTGATCCTCCTGTTGGCTGAACCCAACCCAGTAAGGGTATCTTTTTTTTTTTTTTTTTTTTTTTTGCGGTACGCGGGCCTCTCACCGTTGTGGCCTCTCCCGTCGCGGAGCACAGGCTCCGGACGCGCAGGCTCAGCGGCCATGGCTCACAGGCCCAGCTGCTCCGCGGCACGTGGGATCTTCCCAGACTGGGGCACGAACCCGTGTCCCCTGCATCGGCAGGCAGACTGTCAACCACTGTGCCACCAGGGTAGCCTGCAGTAAGGGAATCTTATTGATGTCCGTGGATGCCAGCCTCTAGGGACACTAAGATGGGGGTGGAGAGTGGACCTGGAAGGAGAAACAGACAATATCTAGTTCTCAAGTGCTGTCTGCTGTTTCAGGCAGGGCTCTCTGGGACAGAAGAAACAGAGGGCCACTCACGGCTACTTCAAGGAGAAGCGAGTGATGGGGCTGGAACCTCAGAGGTGAGCAGGCACAGGGGGCTGTGTTTAAGCTCCCCAGGGAGGCTGTGCGTGGATGCCACATGGCATGGCAGGAGTGACAGATGATCTGCCAGGCCCCTTCCCGTGCTGAGCTTGGCGGTTAAGCCTCATGGGAAAGAGGTAATGCTGTCTGGGTTAGAGCAAGTCTGACATAGCTGGACTTTGCATTATTTGTAATGCTTACTGATCCACCCACCCCCAGGGTGAAAAGTAACGCATGCTTGTTTCAACAAGCCAAATGATATGGAGACCACAAAGGAAGAGCCAACTCCTTCCTCCATCCCCACCTCCATCCCCCCAAACAAACATTAACAGTTTGGTGTATATCTTTCCTTCCTTTTCTCTACATTCACTCAAAATGTATTTAAATGTTTATAAAATATTAAAAAAAATTTTTTCTTCAACAATGAGATCACACAATTTGCATAACCCTACAATAATTTTTTTCCACTAACAGTGAAATGGATATCTTCCTAGGTCAATCAATATATATGGCTCCAACTTATCCTTTTTAATTGCTTCCTAATATTTCATAGTATCCATATATAAAGATTTTGCTAGAAAAGCACACTTCCCTTTCAATTAGCCAACACAGAGTTCTTGGTGACTTAACAGGTCAAATTGCCATAAAGACTCCCTTTTAGTCTCCTGGTACTTCTGGTCCAGTTAGGGCTGTACGACTTGGGCATGGACAGAGGAACTTGTATTTCAAGATAACCCATAAGTGGCACCTAGGTGACTTAGACTCCGGATGCTTTAGGGCAAGTTGTTGGACTGAGAAGTCCTAGAAAGCCTCATGCAGGGGCAGGAGAAGGGTGATTTGAGCTGGACCCTGAAAGAAGGGGAGAGTTACTATTGCTATTTTAAGCACAGGCAACAACACCTATTAGTGACTGACGGAAGTGTTATGGGGCAGAGGGTCTGCTGGGCCTCTGATGCAGGGAGATAGCTATCATTTATTTGGATGCAAAGAGAGAGGCGCTAATGTCTTTCCAAGTTCTTGAAATCACCTGATTTTCCCCAAGTAGGTTAATTATCCCTCTTGCCCATAATTCTCTCACACTCTTGATTTGTGGAACAAACTCTTTTCACTGAAAGCTCACATGTCAGTTCAAGTCTTGTCTGTGTCCACTTGATCACGAGTTTGAAATCAGGCATGTTTCTGTTAATGAGGTTTGACATGATGCCCATTAGCCAGTGAGCGCCATGGGGCCCCACAGGTCTGTGTCAAATCCCAAGGGCGTCTCAGCTGCAATCAGTTTCCTGCGGAGGACAAAGAGAATCTCCCATCTCTGGGTAGTGTGAGAGGGCAGCTTGGAAGAGCAGGCTGCTCTCCTTCTGGTCCCACACCAGGGTCATTTGCCTTTGCACCAGCCTCCCTCAAGTGCTTTTCCCTTATCTTGGCCACCACCTCATTTCTGCCCCTTCACCTGAATCTCTGAAGGCATCTCCTGTGCTTCGAGGTGGCCAAGCATTCTCTCTAGATCCCCAGTTGTACCCGTTTCCTAGGCACCCTGGGAGAGTCTTATTTATACTTTCTCTTAGGTTCCTGGCCATCTCATGGGAACATGGCCCCTTAAGGTCCTTGTTTAGGATATCAACATTTTGATTCAGCCTCCATTTATTTCCCAGAGCTCACAACTTGAGGACACAAACTTTCTTTTCACACCCCTGCCCCCAGCTCTGAGCTCCTGGAACACTCTGGAATTCCTCATCTCTTTACCTCTCTGTTGCTGTAACTTTGGACTCTTCCAAGGTTTGGGGTATAAACATTCACCACTCATCTCCAGTGCAAAGCTATACCTTGAAACTCTTCATTCAGAAGATTTGAGGAATCATTCCAAACCCCAGTGAGGAATGAAGGAGACACAGAGCTTGCCGCAGTCCCCTTTAAATGGGAAAAACTCCCAGTTATGGACCATATGGGGAAGGCAGATTCTCACCTTGAAAAAGTGGTGCTGGGAATTGGTTTTCCTCCATGGCACCCTCTGAGCTGCTGAAATATCTCCCCTCATAATTGAGAATGTATATAAAAGCCAATAAACTTTTATTGCAGGCATATTATAGCTTTACTTTAAAACATTCCCCCCGCCCTCCCTGCACTTGGCAGCACTGAGGGGTGGATTTCATATGCAATTTGAAATCCAGCTGCCATCCAGGCCCTCTTTGAGCGGGGAGGGCAGTGGAGGATAACTCTGGGAGCCCCCAAGTCCTCAGATAGCCTCCTCTGCCCCAGGCCCGCTCCCCTCAGTGCCCACTTTTGCTGAGCCTTGCCCTGTCCAGGGGACTAATGAAGGTCAAGGGATCACCTGCATGTAAGGGAGAGAGAGGGTCTTCAGGGTGGGAGAGTGGTTCCCAGTCATTCCCAGTTTGGGTAGCTGCAGAGAGAAGCCTCTGGAGAGAGTTGGAGACAGGCCAGGGTGGCCCGGTTGAAATGGGAAGGGGTTGGAGAGGAGAGGTTCCATTCTCTGGACCTGAGCCTCATAGGAACAAACGCTCAGCTTCCCTAAGAGACTCAGGCTTTGGAGTCCAAGGCAGACAGAGAGTGGGGGAGGGGAGCATGGGCTCTGATGTTAAATTGTTCTCTATTGTCATCTTGGTGTCCCCACTCGTTAGCAGCACGTCCTTGGGCAAGGGACATCATTTCTCTGCCTCTGAGACCGCTCATGCTTTAGTAGAAGTAATATTCTATTGGAGGGGGACGGTGGGGATGAAACACAATAACACAGGCAAAACTCCCAGTGCTGGTGCTAGCATAAAGTCAATGCCTAATTGATTTGGAGCATCTCCTTGTATTTATCTAAGCCTGCTTCTGCTGCAATCATGGTTTCCCCCTGTCATTCAGTTCTCAGTGGTCCACTCTTATTAATTTTTAGGGAAATATGTCTACCAGTTGAAGGACTATGTCTCTGGCAAGGCCAACTCTAAGACTCCTATGCCCATAGTTCTCTATTAATCTTTCATAACCGTTAAACTTTTTTTTTACCTTTTTTTCTTTCTTGATCTTTTCTACATTCTCTGCTTGTTAGCTAGGACTACCTGAGCTCTCCCAAAAGGGATATCTGGAATAAAGGCCAAAGTTGAGGTTCAGGATAATGAAAGGATGACTCACACATTTAAAATATCTGTTATATACCACCAAATTGGGTGCATATTAGTAAAACATTACCCAGTTCTGCCTAAAATGATTTACAAGTGGCCCTCTAGATCAGAGGTCAGTAAACCACAGCCTATGGGACAAATCCATCCCATCATCTTTTTTCGTAAATAAAGTTTTATTAGAACATGGTGACACTCATTTGTTTAGAAATTGACTATCAATGCTTTTGCATTACAACAACAGAGTTAAGTCATTGCAACAGAAATTGTATGGCCTGCAAAGCCCAAAATATTTACTGTCTGGCTCTTACAGAAGAATTTTGCTGACCTCTGCTCTAGATCATCTTCTCCTGGTGTGTTCCAAGGTTCCTGCCTCAGCTCCAAGGGGACATTGAGGAATTAACTCCATGCAATCCACTAGGTAAGCTTCCCAGCCTAGCTACTCGTTTACTGGGAAAACATTGCATATATGCTGCATGACACATATGTTGAGTATGCATTTTAGGCAATTTGGGCCTATCCTGACAAATGAATTGTAAGATTCATTTCAAGGTTAAGTCCTATCCCGGAAGACCTGGGAGCTCAAGGAAGACCTGGAAGGCAGTTAGCTCCGCTGTCATCTGTCCTTGATGCTGATCACAAGCACTGATTGGGTCCAATACCTTAATAAGTAGCATCTTATGTTTATGAGACATTTCATTGTTTTCAAAGGACTCTAAAATGTGTTTTTTCACTTGATTCTACTATCATTTCTGAGAGTTATACTCTTTTTTGTATACATTAAAGATAGGATCTGAAAGTATTTGGGGACTCTTTTTATACACCATGCCTTATCTGTATTTTCACAATTACAGCCTTACTTTCAACCTCTCATGAAGCCTCATTCTGCCTTGCCTGAAGATCTTGACAGATAGCCTTTGCTGGAAGGACAAGGTCTTTGGCTTTATTCTGGCATTCGTATTGCCCATACCTACACTTGACTCCTTGAACTCCTGAAGTCTTGGGCCAGGCCTCCACCACCCTCTTTCCCTTCTCTGCCCTCTCCTTTAGAATTTGCTTTCTCATGCCTCCTTCTCAATTTCTTATCATTCACTCAACATTGGCCAACTTGCCCACTAGGTAATACACTCTCTGGACACTAATTAAAGTCTCCAGGTAATTGGTAAACATTCGTCTTCTTTTATAATAGGTAGTCCTGAGGTGAAGGATGTTTTAATAAGAAACAGTGTGGTCTTTAAGATCCCGTGGACCTCCAGCTCCTGACTTCCCAGTTTGGAGGATCCTTCAGGGTCTTCGGACTAAGGTAGATATGTCACTTTTTTGCTACTTTCACCCTCTGGCCAAAGCCACAGCCTCACTCCCAGGACCGTTGGTTTATTCTCAGTTTGATGGTTGTATGTGACATTCTGCCACATGCAGGTGCCCAGGTGTGGAGCAAGGCCACACAGGATGATTTTGCTTCATTTGATAGAAGCAGTTGTACCCTAGGGATGGCGATATAGCTCTCTCACAGAGTACCAACAAATAGTTATTCAGCATAGTAGATTGGGGTAGGCATGGGGGAAAGACAGGAAAACCAATAATCAGATCCAGTAACCAGAGTCCTCCTTGAGTTATAGAAGTCAGAGGGTCATTAGTGATTACATACCGCAAGCTCTCCATTTTAACCATGAGAGAGTTGAGACTCAGAGAGTAGAAGTAACTTGTCAAAAGTCTCCCTGGCGTAACAGATAGTAGAATTCAGGTCTTCCAATTCATCCTGTACTGATAGTTTTCTAAGGGTTCAGAGGCAGTGTCTCAGGGGATCCTTCAGGAGAGAAGGGGATGATGGGGCCGATTTAATCTGTTTGATTTATTTTGAAGAGAATATTTTGCTCCCCAAAATTATTTGCAAGGCACTGCAGCAAAACATGTTCACTCGTGGTTGAAGGAGATTGAAAACCCTTAAAAGAAAATGATCGGGATTGACATATAAACACTAACATGCATAAAATAGATAACTAATAAGAACCTGCTGTATAGCACAGGGGACTCCACTTAGTTGTATAGTAGAAACTAACACAACATTGTAAGACGACTATACCCCAATTAAAAAAAGAAAAAAAAAGAAAACTGAAAAGTCATTATACAATTGGCTTCCATTTACTGAGTGTCTGTTGTGTTCCAGGTACTTGACGCTCAGTGGCTCATTTAATCTTAATAATATTCCTAGGAGACAACTGCTGTAATTCTATTTTAAGTGGAAAGACTGAGTACCACACAGTTTAAGAACTTTGTCCAAGGATTCATAGCAAGTAAGTGGAGGAACTGGAATTCAAATGGAGGTCTTTCTGAGTTTTTGAAAGAAATTTTATTGGGGTATAGTTGATTTACAATGTTGTGTTAGTTCCTGCTGTGCAGCAAAGTGAATCAGTTATACATATACGCGTATCCACTCTTTTTTAGATTCTTTTCCCATATAGGTCATTACACAGTATTGAGAAGAGTTCCCTGTGCTATACAGTAGTTACTTATCTCATTTTCTGATTTTAAAATGCATTCTTTCTTTCCAGATTAAATTAGATTATCAAACACTTGCAAGTTTATTGAGAATATACCCTAAGAGCATGGTAGGTGTAAAGAGTCAAGTGTCAGAGGGCACTACTTTCTTTGAAACATGAGATCCTAGCTTAGACCAGGCCTGGGTGATGTCCGTGGGATAAACTGGGCATCCAGGGGCCACATTCACAGGTCTAGGGGAGACGTGTGTAGTGAGATGGACCCTGGAAGGTAAGGTGGGCAGGACCCAAAGGCAGAAACTAATTGCTAAGTTTTACTGAATGTGTAGTATGTACGAAGAACTCACATATGCATTAGCTCTTTTAATCCCAAGAACACCCTTTTGATGTAGGTGTTATTACTATTACTATCTCCGTTTTACTGATAAGAAGTTAAATAACCTGCTTTAGTTATTTAGTTAAATAACGAAAAGTGTCAGAGTCAGGATCCAAACACAGGTAGTATCACCCCAGAGCCTGCACTCTCCTTTTTTGCAGGGTTCACAAAGGCAAGACTGTGAAAGAATAAAGGTATGGAAAATATCCATGACTCTAAGATTCTATTGGAGGTTTTCTCATCATACAGCTATGATAATACTTTATACTACACATCTCTTTACTCTCTACAAAGTACTTCCACATACATTAACTTTGTGGGGTGGGCTGGAGGTAGACTGGCTGGCCAGGGCCTTTGAAGCCTGCTGTATAAGAGGGAACATCTTGACTAAGGAGAACTGACCCTGCAGAGTGACTGTTATCTCTGCTCCATAAAACCTCAGGCAGGGCTCCCACCCCCTCTCTTCAAGCCTTATTCTCTGCTTCTCTCTCTCTGTGGTTCAGCTTTGAACGTTGGGACCACAGAGCCAAGAGAGGGTTTTTTCCAGAATAAAGGGACCCCAACTTATTAGCAGCCAAACCAGACCTGGGTGAGGGTTGGGATTCTAGATTAAGTTTTCTAAAGTCATAGTTGGATAATTTGGGGCACCAACCTAGGACCCACTGGGTCAATTTGGGGAGGTGGTGATGGACAGGGGCAGCATGGAGCTGGGCTCTCTGTTATTACAGACCTGGCTTCGGTCCTTTCTTGTTCGTTCAATCATTCAGAAGGGTTGGAGTGGTCCTTCTGAGCCTGGTCCTGTGTGGATGTGTGCAGGAGGTGGGACAGGGGAAAGATCCCATCCCTGGCTTCAAGGAGCTCCCAAGCCTGTTGAGAAGAGAAGGCTCCCACCAGAAACAATTGATCTACATCCGGAGCTATGGAAGGGGAGAAGGCAAGAGACAGAGGGCTCCCAGAGATGAGGGGAATTCTGCCAGAGTGACAGGGGCCCTTGCTGCCAATTTAAACTCCACCCATACTGTGTCACTCAACCCGAAGGCTCCCTTCTCTCTGCAGCCTTCTGTGTTTTTGTGCTTACGTGGGTCTGTCCTCTTGGTGAGCTCAGCAGTGTTTTTGTTCTCTTGTAGTAGTTAGCATTGTTCTTTGCTTGACTTTTTTTTTTTTTTTTTTGGTATACTTCATCTGGACTGTGGCTGAGCCACTGTTATTCCTTCCCATCTTCTCTCTACTCCCTAGCAGGACTTTTCAAAATTCATTGTGAAGCTGAATCCCCGGGGAACTAGTTATAAAATGCAGGCTTGAATCCAGGTAGTCTTATGTGGAGCCTGAGATTCTGCATTTCTAACCAGTTCCCATCTTGTTAGATGCCGAACCCGATGGTCTACGGACCTTGATTTGAGTAGCAAGGTTCTACAGTATTAGACACAGACAAAACCTTTCAAGCGAACTTGCTGATTTCTTGAACTGGTTAATGGGCATGTTACTTCCTTTCTCTGGGTCTCTTTTACCAAAGCCAGATAAGGAATTTGTTTTAGGCTTGACAGATGCTAAGGCTTCTGTACCCCCATTTCCCTCTCCTGCTTCCTTGGCTGTTATTGATGGTTGAAGATGGTATGCTTTCCCACTGAGCTTGGACATGTCCTCTTGAGAAGGGTTTTCTCAATATAGTACCCTAAAGATCCACTTCTGCTCCAACAGAGTTGGGTTAAGGATGAATCCTATCTGCTACCCTGAGTAAGATGTGCCTTAAGGTCTCTTCTAATGGAATGATTTTGGGTGTGTGGAGAAGTTGGGTGCTACACAGAGATGCTCCAAAACCTGGTGCCCACCCTGGGAGATGGAGGCATCGCTGCCTCCAGAACCTCTCGTGCTAGAGAAGCCCCTCAGTCTGGGTCTGGGAAGTGAGAGGAGGGGCAGGAAAATGGAGAACAGGTGATGGATGGGAATGAAGAAGTCAGTGGTTCTCCCCTCCTGCACCGTTGGTGGGAACGTAAATTGCTGCAGCCTCTATGGAAAACAGTATGGAGGTTCCTCAAAAAACTAAAAATAGAGTTACCATATGATCCAGCAATCCCACTCCTGGGCATATCTCCAGACAAAACTCTAATTCGAAAAGATGCATGCACCCCAATGTTCATAGCAGCTCTATTTGCAATAGCCAAGACATGGAAGCAGCCTAAGTGTCCATCAACAGGTGAGTGGATAAAGAAGTTGTGGTATATATACACAGTGGGATATTACTCAGCCATAAGAAAGAATGAAATAATGCCATTTGCAGCAACTTGGATGGACCTAGAGATTATCATACTAAGTGAAGTAAGCCAGACAGAGAAAGACAAATATATGATTCCACATATAAGTGGAATCTAAAAAAAAAAAATGGTTCAAATGAACTTATTTACAAAGCAGAAATAGACTCACAGACAGAGAAAACAAATTTATGGTTACCAAAGGGGATGGGGGGGAGGGGAGAGAGACAAATTAGGAGTTTGGAATTAACATAGACACAAATTTGGAACTAATATAGACACACTACTATATATAAAATAGATAACCAACAAGGACCTAATGTATAGCACAGGGAACTATATTCAATATCTTGTAATAACCTATAATGGGAAAGAATCTGAGAAAGAATATATATTGTATATATAACTGAATCACTTTGCTATATACCTGAAACTAACACAACATTGTAAATGAACTATACTTTGATTTTAAAAGATGGTTATACAGAACAGACTCACAGACTTAGAGAATGAACTTATGGTTACTGGGGGGTGGGGGGAAGGGTGGGGGGAAGGGATAGTTAGAGAGTTTGGGATTGACATGTACACACTGCTATATTTAAAACGGATAACCAACAAGGACCTACTGTATAGCACAGGGAACTCTGCTCAGTAATATGTAATGGCCTAGATGGGAAGTGAATTTGAAAAAGAATAGATACATGTATACGTGTAACTGAGTCACTCTGCCATACACCTGAAACTAACACAAGATTGTTAACTCTGCTCCAATATAAATAAAAAGTCTAAAAAAAAAAAGAAAAAAGAAATAAATGGTTATTTAAAAAGTCAGTGGTTCTCAGCCATGACTGCATATTACAATCATTGGAAATCTTTAACAAACAGTGATGCCTGGAGCCACTCCTTGATATTACACTTAATCGGTCTGGGATATGACTTGGGCATCAACGTTGAAAATCTCCCAGGTGAATCTAATGTGCAATCAGGGCTGAGAACCACCGATTAAGCCCATATGTTTGTACTTAGCAAGGGGCAAGGGACTGAGCAGTTGGGTTTACCTTCAATCCCGGGCTCAGAGAAAAGCAGAGCCCTGACCTCCCTCCCCCAACTGGCCGCTCCAGGGCTGGGATAAGTAAGTTCTTGGAAGCAGCTCCTGTTCAGGGAGCTTTCTGGTTAGAACTGATCTCATCTCTAGAGGCCAAGCCAAAGGTAAAGGATTTGCGGGAAGATAGCAACTCCCAGCCACCTTTTTTTTGCTTCTATCCTCAGGAAAATGAGGTAAGGTAACGCCTTCTCAATTGTGATACATTTTTGAGGGGATGTTATTGTTATTATTGGCTCTGTTGATCTCGATTGGCTTTTCTCGTTGTCTAAGTTTTGTGGCGGTACCTCTTCTCCTTCCTGGTTGCGGGCTTGGAGGTAGGAGGCAGCCCTACTCATCCTCCTTTTCCCTTGAACCCCACCTTTCAGTGTTGCCCTTCTCTTCTCATTTTCCTCCCTGACATGCATGCCCCATCTCCTGCAGCTCCCAATCCTGTCGGCTCAACTGTTTGTTCAAATGAAAGGACTGAATCGAACTGATAACCCACTAAGGTGTAGATGACTGAGCCCTGCTCTCTTGGATTTGAAAAGAGGCTGATTGCTGTCCCGGAATATTTTTAATTTGTGGAATTCCAGGTCGTGAACGAAGATAATTGAAGCATTTTCACAGCTACTGTTGGGGGAGGTTGGTGGGGCTTTTCGGTGGTGGTGGGCAGGTGGCGTTCCTACATTCTTCTGTGTAGATGTCTCCTTCAATGCTGAGAAGCAGGAATTGCTTGAGGACAAGCCAGATACCTGGAAGGGAGCAGTCCATGCCTCTTCCCTCTTTAAAAAAAGACAAAGTTGCAGGGGGGTGGTCTGCTTTAGGCAGTTTCAGCATATTTCTAATTATAGCGCCCATTTGTAACCAAGACTTTGGCCTTCCAAGAAGACTTGATTACTATATTCATAATTCATTGGCAGACAGTCTATTCCCGATTCAATGATTTCTCCAGCCAGGGAGAGAATCTCGATCCTTTAAAAACTGATTTTTCACATTAGAATAGCAAAAGCGATTCGTTTTATTTTTAGCTCAGTTAAGCAAGAGCTCTAATGAAGCTGAAAGGAGGAGTTTTTCCCTTCTCTCTTTCTCCTATTCTTTCCCCTGAAGTGCTTTGGGAGGATTCAACCTACAAGTTTGCCCCCTGCTGCCACTGGGTCTTGGTGGGATGCCTCTGGCTGGTTTAGGAAACCTACAGAGTGAGGAGTTTGTGAAGTTGGAGGGGGGTTTTCAGAACTTTGTACTTAGCTGTGTATTTCCCAAGGCCGAGCCTCCGACCTTGACTCTTGTCGTGAAGGTGGGGTGGAAGTGTGTGTAGGGTGAGCTTGGCAGCCTTAGCACCTAAACCCCACATTATATCTGGAGTTCTTGGCATGAAAGGCTGAGAATAATATTACTTGGCATTCACGTCCTTTGTTCCACATTATGGGCTCAACTTACCATTCCCAGTCTAGTCCTCCCACCAGCTCCCCCGCACAGGCCCCCAGTCTGGCCAGAATGACTTACACATGGACACCACGTAGGACCACACACATCCCTCTCTCCCTCCTTTCCTTGACCACCTCCCCTGCCCTTCCCAACATTCTAGAACTCCCTTTCCTCTGAATTCTTGGGGGTCAACTTGTGCCTATAAGTGTAAATTCCTAGGTGGTGTTGGGCTCCTGCTGTCTTGCACCACAGGTTAACCTGCTCAGGCTTATTACCCATTCAGACGCCTGCAGGGTCCAGGGGATGGCTTAAAACAGGAAAGCTGATTGCAGCGAGAACTGTGGTGACCTGCAGAGCACAGGCCCAGTCTACAGGATGCAGCCGTACTTCAACTACAAAAGACTGCTTTCATGCTGAGCTTCTGGTCTGGTGGTGTCAGATTTTCGAGTTTTCAAGAGCAGCTGGAAATTCAGAGTTTAAAACGTAAAAACTTCTCCGAATTTTTCAGTGTTGGAAATTCCATTTTCTTTAATACCTCATGGGGGCCAAACTGCTACATCTGGGTCCACCATTTTGTTTCCTCAGCTTTAGGCTTTGAGAGCAGAACCCACAGACCCAGCTGAGAGACCCCACATGAAAGCATCTTTGAGCCCCTTCTGCCTTGTATTCTGATAGATCAGGCAGAAGAGCTGGTCCTACATGGTCCAGGCTCAGAGTGGTCCAGGGGGTTCCCAGTTACCTTAGGGACCTTCATGGGGACCTTAGGGCAGAGCCAGCGTTAACTCATGGCCTCCAGCCCAGAATTCTTTCCATCAGTATCACACAGAATGCATGGTGAAGTTGCCTGAGTGCGTGGTGTCAATTTTTGTTGCATCTTTACTGTCCAGGCTTAATGGAAAATGAGGAAAACACTCTTCCCCTGCAGTGAATTAAATGAGAGAAAAGAATATAAGACTTTATTCCTGTTGGTTTCTGCGTCATTTTTGTGGGGAAAATGTTACTGAAATTTAGCACTGAAGAGGCGCCATTGAGGATCTACTGTGTGTCGGGCACTGTGGAAGCCACAGGGCAGAGGGAGCCACCCCAAGACCTAGTTGCTGTCCTTGGCAGGCTTATACCCACGGGGTCCAGACTGGGAGCTCCTGGAGCGGAGACTTGGCCACAGCTTTGCCTATCTCCCAACCCCCAGCCCTCTGCCCAGCACATCATAGGTACTTCACAAATTCACTTAAAGACATGGCAACCCAAGTGGAAGACAAATGAGGCTTCCGACTAAAACAGTCCAACTGCTTCGTCTTGGTCTGCGGCTGTTACTTCTCGCATGAACCTGATCTCGGCGCGTCACGGCATTGTTTTCTCTTGGCGAGCAGATGCCTATTGCCACGGACTAGTACCTTGAGCTGATACTGAATAATATACCACTATTCCAGGTGATATTCCCTGGAAAACCTGAGGTAGGGCTGGGGGAGGGAGGGCGGGTGATCTAAGGGTAAAAAGCTGTGGTTAATGCATTCCTTCTGAGTCCTTCTATCCGTTTCCCCTCTTCTTAGTTTATCCTGACTCCAGGGCCTAAGATATTCCCCGGAAAAATGGACCATTGTTGCGTGTCCCCCCTCCTCCCCCCCGTTTCCGGGCCCTGAAAGATTGCCTGCCATTCTCAGGGAGAGGGTATACAAATTAGACCCCAGTGGAGGCCAGCTCAGGGTGTTAGATGAGCCTCTGACAAAGGATATGAATCTTGGCCCCAGGTACCGGTGAAGGATGGTGGGGCTGACAAGCCTACATCAAACACGCCTCTGTTCTGGAGGAGCCATCACTCACCCCTCTGTCCTCTGGTGGCACATGCTAATGAGGGCCCAGCTCATATACCGTCCCTGCCGGAGGCTGGGCGGGGGAGGGGGCTCAGCCTCTTGGCAGATTTTCTAACCAAGGGAGCCCTTGGTGGAATTTCGAAGGAGGCAGCATCTAGCTCGACCCCCTCCCTAGTTTCTAGCAGTCCCCATTTGTAGGGGCCTTTCTCTTGTCTGCTTCTGCCTCACTCTCCTAGTTCAGCCTTCCCAGGGCATGGACTCCTTTCTCAAAGCACTAAGGATTGCATGTGTGATTCATTCCTCATGTTTGCAGGAAGACCTAGGCATAGGACAGATTCTTAACCTAAGGAACAAACGATTGATTGTCCGTTTCAGGCTGGGAAATGGTCTTGAGAGCCCTTGTGAACACAGAGGTTCCCTTTTTATCGGTGGGTGGTCCTGTCAGCTGAAGGGGAACTGAGCACAGATGACAATGATGATGATAAAGATGACAACGATGATGGCAAATTAACATCTATTAAGTGCTTGCCGTGTTCCAGAACTGTTAAGAGTTTTACAGGTATAAGCTCACTTACTCCTTCCATGAGCTCTGTGGTGGGCACTATTATTATTCAGAAAATGAAGAAACTGGGGCTCAGAGATGTTACAGAGAACTTACCTGTATAGCTAAGAAGCATTCCTGGGACATGCCCCAGAAATCCTGCCTTTCCATAATAAAAAAATGTGGAGGCTTAGTCTGCTCAGATGCTACTTCCTCTGTGAAGCGTTCGCCAAATGTCCACCCAGTTCCCCAAAGACGCAGAGTTGAAGAGCAGTGACTTAAGACTTGACTTTGAATCCTGTCTTTGACACATAGAAGCTGTGTGATCTAAGGTAAATTATGTAGCTTCTCTGAGATTGCTTCCCATTTTATAAAACGGGTTCGACCTCATTTGGGCGGCTGCGTGGGTCAAGGGGGAGAATGCTCGGCACAGCCCCCGGCACGTGGCACTACCTCTTACAGGCAGCCCACCTCCTCCAACCCTCACACGTTTTAAGCATATGTTTGTCTTCCCCATAAGACTGAGTATCTGGGGGCAAATTCCACGTCGCATTCATCTTTGAAAATACTTCCCTTGGAACTTTAAATACAGTCAGTTGACTTAGATGACTAGAATCGGAATAATAATAGCCATCAACATTTATGAAGCACACTTCATGCTACGCTCAGTTCTCAGTCCTTTCAACCTCCTCGCTGTGTGGGTCCTACTACGATGCTCGTTTTGTAGCTGGGGAACTGTGGCCCAGATAACTCAAATCACTGACTTGGGATCCCATTATTGGCAGGTGGTGGAGTCAGACATGGATCCAGGTGGTCTGAATCCCGAGCCGGAGCTCTTAATCACTAGCCCATGGGACCATCCCCTAAAGATCCTTTTCTCCAATTCCCATTCCTTTTTTTTTTTTTTTTTCTTTTGCGGTGCGCGGGCCTCTCACTGCTGTGGCCTCTCCCGTTGCTCCGGACGCGCGCAGGCTCAGTGGCCATGGCTCACGGGCCCAGCCGCTCCGTGGCATGTGGGATCCTCCTGGACCGGGGCACGAACCCGTGTCCCCTGCATCGGCAGGCGGACTCTCAACCACTGCGCCACCAGGGAAGCCCCCCCATTCCTTTTAAAAAGGTTCAAACAAGTAGGAACTCGAGGCTCCCAGAGGGTGCGCTGCTCATGCGGCTAATTTGGTAGCGAGGCTGGAGCTGGAGGGAGCTCTCCCCACTGCCAGCCCAGTGTTCCTCCTCGGAGGTGTGCCCTGTCATATGGTGCTGTGATTAATTGGGAGAGAAGCTGTAGGAGGTTGACATTTTCCCAGCCTCATCTGCGTTTCCTGCCCACACACCAGGCCCTGAATGTCAAAGCCCCCCACGCTGCTTTGCTGGGGGAGAGGAGGAGGGAAGCCCACTCACTACTATTAAGCAATTAAAAATATGGGCTGAGCAGATGTGGGACAGCCGCCTTTCCTGACGTGTTGGGCAACAAGATAGTTGGCTGCATCTCACTCACGCTGAGAGACATTTAAGGGACTAAATGAAAAACAGCTCCTCTGAACGTTCAGGGAAGGCGGCTCTGAGTGCCGCTGACTCATCACCTTTCCAGCACAGCTGCCTGAACAGCCTGGTGGGGGGGCAGTGAGAGAAGCGGGGACCCAGGGCTGTGGTCAGTGGCCTCTGAAACACCATGGTTATCTCATTATACCTATAAAGAGAGGTGGGGTCTGAAAACTTTCCCTGGGTCCTTGGGTCTGTTCCCAAAGCTGATGTGTTCCTCATTCCATTCCCCTATAGCAGTCTGGAACCTCAGAAGTCAAGTTCATGTCAGGTTGGACCCAAATCATTCCTATTTTTCATTTCCACCTGTAAGGATGAGCCCAGGATTTAATTTACTAGAAGAGGAAATAGGGACTGAGGTTGGTCAGTGCTGTGGTCTGATTTTTTCAAAATTCCTATGTTGAAATCCTAACCCCAGGGTGATGGTATTAAGAGGTGGGGCCTTTAGGAGGTGATTAGGTCATAAGGGCAGAGCCCCAGTGAGTGGGATTAGTGCCCTTATAAGAGAGGCCTGAGAAAGCTCCCCACCCCTTCCACCACGTGAGGTTACATTGGGAAGATGGCTGTTTATGGAAGCAGGCTCTCAGCAGACATAGAACCTGACCATGCCAGCACCCTGATGCCAGACTTCCAGCCTCCAGAACTGTGAGAAATACATTTCTGCTGTTTATAAGATACCCAGTCTATGTTAGTTTTGTTATAGCAGCCTGAATGGATTAAGAGAGTTGGTGAAAAAGGCCTCCTTGACGTAAGACCTAAAGCTCTTGTTAGAATCTGGCCTTGGTACTTAGAAACAGGAACAGAGGATGGACTCCATGATTCTTTCCTTTTAGATACTTCCATATCCGATTAATTATCTTTTTCTCATTCCTTTAAAATGTCTCTCACCTTGATCCTAACCTCTGCTTTCTGCATGTCCATGGCTGTATACACATCCTGTGGGTGGAAACTAAACTAGGCCACCGGATGAGTCATGGGATGGGGTCCAGGCTCATCAAAGAGAGTTCACTTACTCTGTGTTGTAAAAGGAGGACTGGAAATGAGTCACTCCCCATTGCTCTGCAGTGCCTGATGCTCAGGTTTCCAACACATATTTACTGAATGAATGAGATGTAGTAGACGGGGGTTTGTTGGAAGTCCTTTATTTTTTACCACCCTCAATTGACAATGACTTGATTCCAACTTCACAAATACTACGGAAATGTTGAGTATGGCTTGATGGTGTGAAAGTTATACGGTATAAGTAGAAAATCACTTGTTTTAGAGTGTGTGTGTGTGTATGTGTGCCTTTTATGACCTTGATACTTTCAAAGAGTATGGTGCTGAGGACACAACTTCATTTCTGTGGAAAAATATCACTTCGGTATTTTTGCCAGAAATGCCTAACCTCAGTCTGATCATGAGAAAACACCAGACAAACGCAAAAGGAAAGACGTTCAACAAAATTGCCAATCAACCAGTACTTCTTGAAAAAACCTTGAGCCTCTGCTTTTGTACTCTGTTGGTCCCAAAATAGGTGTGGGGGGACATGCTTGCTGTGGTAGAAATATAGGACACTGAATTAGGGTTTTTAAACACGACCTCATGAGGGAGAGGGGATGCTTCTTGCTGGCATCGACGACAGTCCTGAGCAGCTGGAGCTGTGGATTCTGACATCAGTTCCCTCACGTCACTCGGAAGCCTCCCAGATGTCTTTCTGTGACAGGGTGATACCTCATTCTCTGTCTCTCCAAAAGGCTGGACTAAAGACCCAGCAAGATTATGTAGAGGGGCTTATCAAGTCTCTTAGGATGATACACAAGGAGGGTCTATTATCGCTAAGCTTCACTGGGGAAACAGAGAGGTGAGAAACTGGTAGCTTTAGGCAAGCTAGAACCTTTTGAATTTGTCAACTTTCCACTCTCCCTTATTTAGCTGTAATCTTCCTGGGGAACCAGGAAGGAGAGGAGAGAAGAGGAAATATTCCAGATTTATACCCTTAACATTTTCTAGAGGGAAGTGACCTTTACAAGAGGTCCTAAAAGGGGAGATCTCGTAAAATTTTTTATATATGAATATTCTTTTATGATATGTTCTTATATGATCACCTGTTATGTGCCAGGCAGTATTCTAGGTGCTGGGCATATGTCAATGAACAGAACAGACCAAAATCTCTGCCCTATAGAGGTAACATGCTAGTGGGGGGAGGGGCAGACAGTAAGCAAAATAAGTAAATACAGTTGTCCGTCGATATCCATGGGGATTGGTTCCAGGACCCCAGCAGATAACAAAATCCATGGATGTTCAAGTCCCTTGTATAAAGTGGTGTAGTGTTTGCATATAACCTGTGCACATCCTCCGGTATACTTTAAACCACCTCTACTATAAGATTACTTATAATACCTAATACAATGTACATAGTTGCTGGCTTATGGAAAATTAAAGTTTTGCTTTTTGGAACTTTCTGGACTTTTTTTTCCCCCAAATACTTTACATCAGTGGTTAGTTGAATCAGCAGATGCAAAACCTGTGGATAGAGAGGGCTGACTGTAAATAAGTAAATATTAGGAGGTGATGAAATGCTACCTGTGAATTGAGAAAAGTAAGAATAATCCTGGATAAAATCCATGTTGGGAGGCAGACGGTCTCTGCTGATAAGGGGGGATGGTTATAAAACAATGAATAGCATATATTAGGGGTGGGAGAATGGTTGTTGCCAAATGTCTCACCTACTTAAGCTTTCTCATTTAAAGTTTCAAATCAAACTCCCACGTTGCGTCGTTAGACAATGCACGGAGCAGTTGAAATGTCATGCCTTTGACCTGGGAAGATGCCTGCTGATCATTTTCTCTTGGCCCCCATCATCTGGGGGAGGAGAGGAAGGAATAAAAGCACACAGGAGTAATTCACTCTCGGAATACTAATACCAAGATTATAACTGAAAGATGAGTTGCATGCATCATTCGGGAGATATTTGAATAAGCATGAAAGGGACAGTATAAGATACACCCAAGATTGTTAATCTGTTAATACCGGGAACCCGTGTTTGTGAGAGTACAGAGGCTGCAGGGTTGGGGTGTGGGGTGAGCAGGTGGTGGAAATTCTTTGTTTACCTCTGTTGTTGGCTTGTAGCAACTAGGGAGTATTGCTTTGGTTGGAAAAAGAAAATCTAAGGAAACATTTAAACAAACTTAAAAGGATGGATGAAAGTAAGGAAGGTATTTTGGAACTTCTAAGTCTCCAAAGTTTATATATAGCTTTTCTTCAGATTATTTATTCATCCAGGTAAATACCGTCCATTGTCTTCATGTGCTAGGTTGTGCTAAAGATCAAGGCGGTGAGGGCACGTAAAGGTGAGTGAGACTTGATTTCTACCTTCAGGAAGCTTTGTCTTTTGAATACATTTTAAAAATTTAAGAATTGGTTTATCTGGTTTGCTTTTTCTTTTTAATTGAGGTGAAATGCATATAAGATAAAATTAACCATTTTAAAGTGAATAATTCAGTGGAATTTAGTACACTTACAGTGTTGTGCAACCACCATCTCTTTGTAGTTCTAAAATATTTTCATCACCCCCAAAAGAAAGCAGTTAACCTCCATCTCCCTGTCCCTCCCAGCCCCTGGCAACTACCAATCTGCCTTCTGTTTCTATGGATTTACTTATTCTGGATATTTCATATAAATGGAATCATACAAGATGTGATATTTTGTCTGGCTTCTTTGGCTTAGCATAATGTTTCCTAGGTTCATCCTTGTTGTAGCAGGTGTCAGTACTTCATTCCTCTATATGGCTCAATAATATTTCATTGTCTACATATGTCACAATTTTTTATGCATTCATCCATTGAAGAACATTTGGGGTTCTACATTTTGTGTGTTGTGAACTAGTGCTGTTATGAACATGTGTGTACATATATTTGTTTTCAATTATTTTGGATCTATACCAAACATATATATCCAAATTTGTAGTGGAATTGCTCGTTTATATTGTAGCTCTAATTAACTTTTTGAGGAGCCACTAAATTGTTTTGGGTTCCAGCTTTTCCATACCTTCACCAACACTGATTTTCCAGGGTTATTTTTTGTTTGTTTGCGGTACGTGGGCCTCTCACTGTTGTGGCCTCTCCCGTTGTTGAGCACAGGCTCCGGACGCGCAGGCTCAGCGGCCATGGCTCAGGGGCCCAGCCGCTCCGCGGCATGTGGGATCCTCCGGGACTGGGGCACGAACCCGTGTCCCCTGCATCAGCAGGCGGACTCTCAACCACTGCGCCACCAGGGAAGCCCTGGTTTTTTTCTTTTAACAACCATCCTAGTGGGTGTGAAGTGGTATCTCATTGTGGTTCATATTTCCCTAATGACTAATGATGTTGATCATCCTTTCATGTGTTTGTTGCTGCTCATCTGTATATATTCTCTGGAGAAATGTCTATTCAAGTCTTTTGCCCACTTTTTAATTGAGTTGTTTGTCTTTTTGTTATTGAGCTCTGAAGAGTTCTTTATCTATTCTGGATACTAGACAGCTATCAGATACATAATTTGCAAATATTTTTTCCTATTCTGTATATTGTTTTTTCACTTTCTTGATAATGTACTTTGAGGCACAAAGTTATAAAATTTTGACGAAGTCCAATCTATCTTTTCTTTTGTTGTTCATGCTTTTGTCGTTATATATAGGAATTCGTTTCTAAATCCAAGGTCTTTAAGATTTATCCCTAAATTTTCTTTTAAGAGTTTTAGGTTGTTGATACATTTTGAGTAATTTCTGTATATGATATGAGACAGGGACCCAACTTCCTTCTTTTACATTTGGATATCTAGTTGTCGCAGCAGCATTTAAAAAATAATTTATTGAGCTATAGTTGATTTACAATGTTGTGTTAATTTCTGCAGTACAGCAAAGTGATTCATATATATATATATACACATATATACACATATATACACATATATATAGTCTTTTCCATTATAGTTTATCACAGGATATTGAATATAGTTCCCTGTGCTACACAGTAGGACCTTGTTTATCCATACTGTATATAATAGTTTGCATCTGCTAATCCCAAACTCCCAATCCTTCCCTCCCCCACCCCCCTTCCGCTTGGCAACCACAAATCTGTTCTCTATGTCTTTGAGTCTGTTTTGTAGATATGCTGTATTTTAGGTTCCACATGTAAGTGATATCATATGGAATTTGTCTTTCTCTTTCTGACTTGGCTTAGTATGATAATCTCTAGATCTATCCATGTTGCTACAAATGGCATCTTTCATTCTTTATTTATGGCTGAGTAGTATTCCAATGTGTATGTATGTATATGTGTGTGTGTGTGTGTGTGTGTGTATATATATGTGTGTGTGTGTGTATATACACCACATCTTTATTCATGTCTTGGCTATTGTAAATAGTGCTGCTATGAACATTGAGATGCATGCATCTTTTTGAATTAGAGTTTTCCTCTTTTCCAGGTATATGTCCAGGAGTGAGATTGCTGGATCATATGATAACTCCATTTTTAGTTTTTTCAGGAACCTCTATACTGTTTTCCCTAGTGGCTGCACCAATTTACATTCCCACCAACAGTGTAGGAGGGTTCCCTTTTCTCCACACCCCCTCCAGCATTTATTATTTGTAGACTTTTTGATGATGGCCATTCTGACCAGTGTGAGGTGATACCTCATTGTAGTTTTGATTTGCATTTCTCTAGTAATTAGCAATGTTGAGCACCTTTTTTATGTGCCTGTTGGTCATCTGTATGTCTTCGGAGAAATGTCTTTTTAGGTCTTCTGCCCATTTTTATGATTGAGTTTTATATATATAAAAAAGTTATATATATATATATATATGTACACACACACACACACATATAGAGAGAGAAAGAGCTGTATGAGCTGTTTGTATATTTTGGAAATTAAGATCTTGTTGGTCTCATCGTTTGCAAATATTTTCTCCCATTTTGTAGGTTGTCCTTTGTTTTGTTTATGGTTTCCTTTGCTGTGCAGAAGCTTATAAGTTTGATTAAGCCCCATTTGTTTCTTTTTGATTTTATTGCTTTTGCCTTGGGAGACTGACCATTGCTACAATTTATGTCAGAGAATGTTTTGCCTATGCTCTCTTCTAGGAGTTCTATGGTGTCATGTCTTATACTTGAGTCTTTAATCCATTTTGAGTTTATCTTTGTGTATGGTATGAGGGTGTGTTCTAACTTCATTGATTTACATGATACTGTCCCCCTTTCCCAGCACCCGTTGGTGAAGAGACTGTCTTTTCTCCATTGGATATTCTTGCCTCCTTTGCTGAAGACTGATTGACTGTAGGTGTGTGGGTTTATTTCTGGGCTCTCTAGTCTGTTCCATTGATCCATATATCTGTTTTTGTGCCCAAAACATGCTGTTTTGATTGTGTATGTTGTTACACTTATGTTTTCCACAGATCTGTTAGGCTCTGTTCATTGTTCTGCGTTCTTTTTTCCCTACTCCTCAGACTGGAAAATTTCAATTGACGTATCTTCAAGTTCAATGATTTTTTTTTTCTTTTGTTTGCTAAAATCTATTATTAAAACCCTCTAGTAAGTTTTTGGTTTCAGTTATATTTGCAATTCAGAATTTGCTTAGCACCTTTTAATAATGTCTGTCTCTTTATTGATATATTCTATATGTTCATACATAATTCTCCTGACTTCCTTTAGCTCTTTGAACATTTTTAACACAGTTGATTTAAAGTCTTTGTCTAGTAATTCCAATGTCTGTGCTTCTTCAGGAGCAGTTTCCATTATTTTTATTTATTTATTTTTGTGAATGGGCCATGCTTGCTTATTTCTTTTCATGCTTCCTAATTTTTGTGTTGGAAACTGGACCTTTCAGTATTGTAGGAACTCTGTAATCAAATTCATCCTCTTTCTACTGCTTGCTGTAGACTCTAGTTATTGGTTTAGCAATTTTTCTAAACTATTTTTGCAGTCTGTATTTTTTGTTACGTGTGGTCTCTGAAGTTTCTGTTCCTTTTGCTTGCATTCAGCTAGTTGTTTTGAGAAAGATTTCCTTGAATACCAAGAGTCAGAGGGAGGGGAAGGAAGAAAGAGAGAGAGAGGGAAAGAGAGAGACAGAGAGAGAAGAAAAAGAAAAAACCCCAGAAGGATCAAATTTTAAAATCTCTTCCAATCTTTGGAGATTGGGCTCTATACTGGGGAACTCCTTCAATTCTTAATCAAGTCGTTTAAATATTTTGCCTTAGCCTTCAATTCCTGCCTACAGGAAGCTTAGAGATCATCCCGAGGGCAAAGCTTAGGGTCTTCACAGGTCTTTTCTGAGCACACATTCTACCCTGGGCATTTGTGTGGCTTTCTTACATGGGTAAGTGGCCTCTATACATAGGAGCTTTTTTTTTTTTTTGCGGTACGCGGGCCTCTCACTGTTGTGGCCTCTCCCGTTGCGGAGCAAGCCTCCGGACACACAGGATCAGCGGCCTTGGCTCATGAGGCCATTCGCTCTGCGGTATGTGGGATCCTCCCAAACTGGGGCACGAACCCATGTCTCCTGCATCAGCAGGCAGACTCTCAACCACTGCGCCACCAGGGAAGCCCCATAGGAGCTTTTGACCTGAATTTCTCAAAGAAACTCTCTCCCTAGCATTTCTTCCTGGGCTTTAGGCACTCTAGTATATGCCTCAGGGATCTACAGGGTTTTCATTTACCTTACAATGTTTTTGAGGAATACCCACTGTGTTTTCCACCCTGAGTGGTTCCAAGATAGGCTAAACAAAGACATACACCTTGCCTGAGTCTTCAGGTAGCTCCCAGGTAGGTTGGAACCAACATGGTTACTTGTGAATAAGGCCTGTTCTCTTGCCTCAGAACCAGGGGTCAGGGTCCCATAACAGGAATACGGGTTAATGTCTTCACGACCACTCGCTGCCAAGCTGAAGAGGTCAGGGCAACCAACAGGTCACAAAGCTTTCCTACACTTTTAAAGTCTCCTTTTCTTGATTCAGAGTTGACTTGTTTGCTATAAACTTTGGAGTGTTTTTCAGAGTTCTGACAAGTTGAGTTAGACATCTTTTCTTGATTGTTTGATGTTTCTGTAGAGGGATGGGCTCTTAGAGCTACTTACTCCACCATTTTTGCTTCTTCACAAACTAATTCATAAGTATAAAGCTGGATGAAGTTTTGCATTTTCACAGGACATACACACCTCCAGATCTTTTGGTTTTAAAATATATTTATATCTCATCTCACTTTAAGAATTGCTTGTGGTGACTTATAAAAGTGCATATAGTGCCAAGGAGAGAAAAATAATTTTAAGTGAGGAAAGAGGGCAGAGGGGACAAGAATGAAAGAAGAAAGAAGACAAAACCAGGAGTAATATTATTATCCCCAATATATGGCTTAATGTCTTACACACTTTAACAGAGGTGGGATAGAAATGTGTCCCAGAGTTCCCTATTTGCAAATGCAAAAAGGGAAATACCATTGCTTATATTTTTTTGTAATGCCTGAAGGTCAAAACAGACCTCAGTAGACATGCAGCTATATTAGGTACTAAGGCTGGAAGAAATTTCTCTTGGAGTTATAATTAAAGAAGACATTGTTGGAATTAATAAGAGATGTGACTTTTAGTATCTCCTGTAGTAAATGAATCCCACATCAGGGATCCCAGGCTTTTGTGTGTGTGCACATCAAGGGATGCCAATGCCACAATGACCCAAGTGAAGAGTAATGACAGCAAGTCTATGAGGGGCCCCAACAGTGCTGATTAAATGAGTGGGGAAGACAGATACGAAAATAAGGGTGGGTGAATTAACTGCTCTAAACCTCAGTTACCCTAGCTGTAAAATAAGAAGAAGAATAGTCAGGACCCAAGAATGTACCTTAAAAGGAGAAATTATGTGTGCGTCTGGAGCGTAGTAAATGCTTGCTAAATTTAGTGATGATTATTATAGTTCTAAAGACTTGTTTAGAGACTGGTGATGGCCTCTAGTCTGTTGGTTGAGTCACCCCATTTCTTTTCATCTGCCCGTCTATTTCTAAGCCTGGACCATGCCACCAAGACTTTCAAATGGTTAAAATGTACTCAGAGCATTTTGATCCTATGGGCCTAAGGTGGAGCGACAGTGCATGAGATTTAGGATATTCCTAGTTCTGGAGTCCCCAGTCCTGAGGTGGATCAGTCCCGGAACTCAGTGGAGATAATTTGCACTCCTGCTGGGGAAGAGGAAGAGGTGACTAGGTCTGCCCCACTCCACCCTGCCATCCCAAGACCAGCTTCTTGCAGTGTGCAACCCACCTTGTATAAAAATTAGGGCCATTCTGTTCCTTTTGAAACCCATCTATACTGACTGCTATGGGTAGTAAGAATGCATACAGCTCGTGGTTGCTTTTGAGTGTTGATAAATGAACATGGCATTTGTACTTTTTCTTGGAGGGTGACTACAGTCCAGATGGGTGTGACTGCCACGGCCCTGGCGTGATACAGCCTGAAGGACAGCAAGGTGTCCCCCGACCTCTGGTGGGATAAGCATGCATCTAAAATTACAGCCAAGGCTTCGTTAGTGTCTCAGAAAGAAGCACCTGTTCATAGCTGGTCATGAGCCTTTAATATATTACCCTTAAATCATTGAAAACTGGACTAGCCTGAGCAGCAGTGAGTATGCCGTTGGAGCTGGGGGCAATCTTGAGCAGGCCCAGCGAGATGGCCGAGATGATCTAATAGACCTTTCTTCATCTCCAAAAGCCCATCACCCTGCCTCTCTCCTCCTTGTTAAACGAAAGCTCCCCACTCACAGGAAATAAAACTGCTACCTGATATTTATATATCTTTGGAGAGTAGCTTAATTCAGAAACCAGGGAGAATGATTTAAAACTTTATTGAAAAGGAGACTGTTTCTTGCATGAAATAATCTTATTGGAAAAGTTACCTTATTTCTTCTACTGCACTCGGAAAATCTAGATCATTTGTAAAGCAAAGGGCAAAAGACAAATTGATTTTTGTTGGCGTGATGTTGGTTTTTGTACTTTGATTAGTGGCTTGAAGCTGGTGAGTCATGTGATGGTTCTGGTATTTGGGGGGAGGGTATTCAGACTGAGATCATAGTAACTCTTTTTGACCTTGACTTTGAGCAGGATATTGCGGGAAGTCTTATGTCACCCCCAAGTCTCTAGCTATTTGCAACCCTATGCTATCTTTTTGATTGATCTCTTGCATTAAGCGGGCCCCTCCCCTCCCTTACTGTGCCATTCCTAGACTCTAAAGTTTTGATTGGCTTTACAACATCTACAGGGTAAAGTCCATATTCATTGTTCTAGAGCTCTTGTTCCTCCAAGCTCTGACTTAAGCTGACTTCCAGCCCGCTAGCTCTCCTCACTCTCTTGCTTCCATGGCGTGAACCCTCTGCCACCTTCAGCCGCTCTAGCTGCTCAGCACACATCTGGGCACATCTTGACCACTTCAGGATTCGTGCTTCTCTTTGCCCTGTGCCCTCTGTTAAGATGTCTACTCCTTTCCCAGGTATCTGTCCAAAGGTGCTCTCAGAAGTGCCCCGCTCCCTTCTTGCCTGCCAGCGGAATGTCTCAGCTCTCCATGAGCTCACTATCCTCTGAGCTTGACATATTTACTGTACCTGCCATCTACTCAGCATAGATCTTGTGCTGAAGCATCTCGTGTTGATGGTGTGTGCATTGACCTAATGGAAACTCAACTAAACCTGCTGAAGAGAGAGAGAGAGGGAGAGACAGAGAGAGACAGAGAGAGAGAGAGAGAGAGAAAGAGAGAGAGAGATAGATGGAGAGAGAGATGGAGAGGGAAGGGGAAAGGGGGGAAGAAAGATTTTACCTGCCCCCCCCATTCATATGTTGAAGCCCTAATCCCCAGCATCTTGGAATGTGACTGTATTTTGAGATAGGGTCTTTAAAGAAGTGATTAAGTTAAAATGAGGCTTTTAGGGTGGGCTCTCATCCAGTCTAACTGGTGTCCTGATAAGAAGAGGAAATTAGGCAGACATCTGCAAGCCAAAGGAGAGACCTCAGGAGAAACCAAACCTGCCAACACCTTGATTTTAGACTTCCAGCCTCCAGAACTTTGAGAAAATAAATTTCTGTTATTTAAATCACTCAATCTGTGTAGCATTTTGTTACAGCAGCCTGAGCAGACTAATACACTCTGCCCTCGAGTGGGTGTGAGGTCAGAGGTGTGGATCTGCCATTCCCTGTTCAGGCTCAGTGTCTGCAGGCTTCCAGGAATGTGGGCATCTCTCCATTCTGGCTGTCAATCCTGTGGTTGAAGATTATCCGCCTGTCTATCTCTCTATCTTTTTATCATCTATGTCTCTAGCTATTTCTTATCTATAATAGTGTCCCTAAACACAGGTAATTACATCATCTGGGGTCCTATCAAAGAATTGGTGACATATTCCAATACTGACTGGGTTGGATTTATTGGAAGATGTCACTCTACTGACTTTTAATGGTTAATAAGGGATTTTTGAGGATAATATTAATTACATGTGATTTTCATCTTTAGTGATGACATAAGATCCCAATTCCCAGCTCTACTCTATGGTTATATAAATGGTACCTTTGTCTGGGTCAGCCCACATCATTGTGGCCCTTTCAATCCATTCTCCAAGGAGTATAGTAATCTTTTCTAAAAATAGGTCTGATTATGTCACCTTACCTTCCCACTTCTCCTCAATAAAACCCTAAAGGCCTCCAATTACTCTGAGAATAAAATCCCAAACTGCCTTTACAAGACCTGCAAGGCCCTTCAGAGTCTGGATCTTGCTGACCTCACCTGGCATGACTCGCCTCATTACGCCCCTGGGTCCAGCACTCAGGTCCATCATATGCCTCCTTGCTTCAGAGCATTGGTGCAAGTTGTTTTCACTGCCTGGAACACTGAGTCATCTCTTCATCAGCATCTCCATTCATTCCTCAGATCTTAATTCAAGTGCCATGTTGTCTGAACTTCTGCTGAAAAACTCACCAGGTTCCATCTCCCTGTTGTAGGAACTTTTTACCAGGTACCTCTTATCACTTACCTCAGAAGCAATTTAACATTTGTCCATGTGATTATTTGGTTCTATCTCCCACTAGAGTAAATTTCATGTGGTCAGGGACCATGCCTATTTTTGTGCCTGGCACACAGTGGACACTTAGTAGGTACTTTATTGAACAAATAAACATTTTTTCCATTCTAAATTAGTTCTAACAAAGCAGAAACCATCTCCTATCCATCTCTGTATCCCTGTTCCCCCGGAAGCTTGCCACATAGAAGCTGTCATTGGCTTCTGTGGTCATTGAGATGTGGTCATCTAGGGAAAGATGAAAGAACCATAAGAGAAGAGGGCTGGAGGAAGATCCTTGGTGGATCCTTGGTTACATGGAGGGACGAGGGGAGGAAAGCCCTAGAGGCTGACGAAGAACCAGGAGGAAGGTCCTAGAAACTAAGGAAAGAGTTTCAAGAACGACATGGAGCTCATCAACGCTAAGTGCTGCGAAAGATCAAGTGGGATGAGACATGAGAAAGGGCTCTGGGGTGGGTAGTAGGATGGCATGTGGGTGAACCAAGGGAGGCAGAGCTGGACTGGTTACCAGAGATGAACAAGAGAGTGAATGGTGAGAAAATGCAGAAATGGCTATAGACCATGGATTCTCAGTCTTGGCACTATTGATATTTTGGACTGGGCAATTCTTAGTTGTAGAAGGCTGTCCTAGGTATGGTGGGGTGTTTATCCCTGGCCTCAGCTCATTGGATGCCATTAGCAACCCCCCCCCACACACACCTCCAGTTGTGACAAACCAAAATGTCTGCAGACGCCGCTAAACGTTCCTTGGGGGCAACATTGCCCCTGGTTGAGAACCACCTCTAGACCCTAGCATTCGCCCAACTAGTTGCCCTTGAGATGCTCCCAGGAAAAAAGGTTGCATGGTCAAACACGGGTCGACAATACTGAGTGAAACACGTTCCCCTGCTGCAGGAATGCTCAGAGCCTTACGCCGCCAAGATGCACTGTAGCTCTCTTTCACTGTGAAAGACCAGTGTGGAAGAAGCAGCGTTTCCCAGAACACTTTTACGGGACAGCATTACACGGCCCACAGGGAGTGTTCTGGCGAGCATACTTTGGGAGACCCTACTGCAGACTGTGTCTGTGGGAAGAAGTGACCTAACGTATCCACTGTCACGCAGGTAGTCAGCACTGGAGGACGGCTGGGGATAACCCCTGCCCACCCCCTCCAGCAGCCCATTCTTTCACGCCTCACTCAGCACAGGCCAATCCTGAGATTGTTTCCCTTTGCTTCAAGTGCCAGAGTGCCTCGGTTCCCCACAGACAACGTTACATTCAGGTGTCTCCCCGGCTGACCGGAAACGTTGCCTCATCAAGCCGGGATGGCACTTAGGAGTGGGCTCCAGTGGAAACCTGTAGGCTCAAAGGACCCAAGCATCTGAGTAGGAAGGCTGCTTCCCTGCAGGGTGCTAGTATGGACAGGGCACTGGACGGGGAGCTCTTGGCGTGTTCTGTGCAACAGAACTGTTCCGTTATTCACCGAACCAACATTTATTGAAAGCCTTCTCTGTGTAGGTTTCTCTAATTCTCTGCCTTTCAATTCTCTCTTCTACCAAAGAATGGAATTCGTTTAAGAATCTCAGACTCCTTCCAACAGCACCTTCTGTTTTCTTTTCTTCACTCTGGAGGGGGCAGGAAAAGCCCCATCAAGGCAGTGGTGTCTAGGAACGAGCACTTACAATGAATGGAAGAGTTCTGAACACAAGTTCTGAAAAAAGAGGAGGATCTATTCTGGATTTTGTCCTCTTACCTTACGGGTTAGCTTTTTAATGGAGGCTTTCTTGTTTGCTCTTTAGGAATTTCATTATAAATAGTTACTGAGTGTTCTCCATGTGGCAGGCACTTGTTGAGGACAGAGGGGCAAGTGGTGAGCATGAGGGTTGAGGGTGAAGCAAGGGAAAGTCAGGGCCTTTGAATACATGGGCTATTTCACAGGCAGCAGCTCCCAGGGATGAGCCCTTGGAAAGCTAGGGTTAGCTGCCGTAACTTCCCTTCCATTATGGACACAAGTTCCTCTGAAGGCCTCCGCCCTGTGTGGGGCACCCCAGGGTGACCAGCTCAGAGTACCTGCTTGGATCTAGGTGATGCAATCAAGGTGAATGTCACTCTGCTTTCTGTCCCCTTGAGTCAGCACCTCCAGTTTCCTGGCCTGCTGGTCAGAGCTGCCTGCAGGGAGCCCTAAAACATGGCCTTCTCCCCCCTGTTTCCATCAGATGCAGAAGGGCCAGCCTGGCAATGCTCCCATCCATCTGCGACAAACGTTTGGTACCCTGTGCCTGGGGTGGGACTTCTGATCTCAGCGTGGGGCTTATTGATGATCCGATGACTTTTGTTCTCACTGAGAGCCAGCGGAACGTGGTCAAATCACTGTTTGAACATGGCAAAGGGATGAATCGTGCTATGTTTATGCCATGGTTTCAAAGGCGGCCGTCTAATGTTTAAGAGCACAGAGACGTTAAATGAACAAATGGTCTAGTGGAGAATAGAAGAGATGGATACCACCATGATTTGCTACTTAGTAGACAGACTTTATTTTCTTATGGCTCAGGTGCATAACTTTAAAAGACCCCGAAAGTGTAGGTAAGATTTGGAAAGTCTCAACTGTGCTCCAAATTTGGGAAGTAGTCCCTTAGGCTAATGACATTTTTGTAAGAAGATGGTCTCCTTTTCATCACCAGATCATCCCTTAAATTAGTTGAGGCCCAGAGGCCCTAAATTACAAGAAATTACAATGCAGCAGGTTGAACTGAGGTTCATGTGCTGTGTTTGAAATATGTGACTGGCTGTGGAAAACATGATTTTAAATGACTAGTGGGTTCCTCATGCAGCAACCCCTGAATGCCAGGTTATTTGCATTGAAAGCCCAGTTTCCATCCAGTTAGTCCCATAAAAAGGAGACCTCCCTCTGCCTTCACCGTGACCATGGCTGTCTTTGCAGGCCACCCTAAGCTGGCAGGGCCACACTGGAGCCTGTGCTGATGCCATCACACCTGCTGGAACCTACTCCTAAATTTCTAAGCTGGACAAGGCAGATCTAGTCCCTTGGGGTCCCATCCCCCTCTTGGCCATCAACAAGATTGGTGCCCGGGGAGGGGTGAGAACTGGATCTCTGTACCAGCCCTAGGCTCGGGATCCTCCCTTTCTTCCTGGCCTGGGTCTCAGGGTGCTAGGAAGGTAACATTAAAGCCTGCCGTTGCATCCTGCATCATTGGTGAGTCTGTGCTCTCTGGGCAAGGGCTGGCTCATTCATTGCAGTGATTCTTAACCCTGGATGCAAGTGGGGAGCTTTGGAAAAATACTGATGCCCAAGCTCTGACCCCTAGAGATTTCAATATAATTGGTCTAGGATGGGGCCCAGGGATTGGTGTGTGTGTGTGTGTGTGTGTGTAAGTACACAAGCTTCTCAGCTTATTCTAATGTTCAGCCAGGGTTAAGAACTATTGGTCTGGAGGAAAAAAGTTATCCATTTTTACTGTTCTAATTAGGCAGATTTTCTTTACGCAGACTAAGGCAATGTGATGGGAAGACAGTGCAAAATTAGCTGTGCAGAGAGAGGGATTTAAAGACTTCAGGCAATCATGACAAAATGAGCCACACCCTTTCCCACTTTACTCAAAATAAGAGAGATGAAAAAGCTCAGGCTTACAGGGGACAAGAACAGGGTCTTCCGGGGCTCCGGTAGGACTAGAAAGTAAGGAGCTTCAGAGCTAGAGGCTTGTAGATGTTGCACCTATTTCCTCAAAATCAAATTCATTGATTCCTTCATTCACTCACTCATTCATGCACTACCTCCTTCTTAAGTACCTGTTTGGTGTCAAACACTTTAATAGGCTCCAGGGGTGCAAAGATGAATATTTTGAAGGTAGGGACTCTAAACGGGCTGGAAACACAGGAGATTAGGGTTACTTTTCTTAATCAGAGATACTTGGCTTTCCACCTGGGCTCCTGTGCCTTTGCAAATGTCAGAACCCAGCATCTGCCCTTGAATTTCCCCAGGACAACAACAACACACGCCCACCTTTCTGCTTCACCACTTGCAATGCCTTGTTACTGACATTTTCTCCAGGACTTTTTTGTATGACGAGTGGCATATGGGCACCTCTTTGTCAGACACACGTTATCTCAACTACATCCTCCACTCCATCCTGCCTGACTCATTTGGTGATCACAGAGCTCATATGAATAGGCAAGTATGCTGGGGCAGGAGAAGCATTTTAGAATGTATCAAGATCGAGTACTGGAACATATAGACATGTCTGTACACACACACATATATACACACACACCTGCCAAAAAAAGTGCAGGTGATTGATCTCGTGGTAGCTTCACTGCGCGCTCACTAGGATGGTTGGGCAGGGATTTTATTACACCTATATTAGCAAACAGGAATCGGAGACCCAGAGCACTTGGCTGGAAAGCATTTCGATCTGGATTCCTCCCCCTGTGGATGGTAGATGTATATCGCTAGGATTGGCGCCTGGAAATACTTCCCTCTGCAACCTCAGGCTCTCCTTTGCAGAGTCCCCAAAGCAGCCTTCTCTACCTTCGAAAGCAGCAGAAAAAAGCCAGCATTCTTCTGGGCACATCTCAGCCGGCTAACTATCCGTGACCACAGGGGGGCACCAAAGAGTTTCCATTACTTCCGCGTGCCTTAACTTTTCTGCGTTTTCTGCTGGGTAGCGAATAGGGACACAATTAGAAAATAGTGTGAACTTAGAAGGGATGTTGTTGGAAGGTAAAGCTTAAGCCCCAGGTAGAACACTGTGACTGGACAGCGGAGGTGATGCCCCTAGTTTTTACTTTGTCTGGAGAGGTGGGCAAACGCTGCTGGGTGGCGTAGGTGATAGAACCACAGTGAGGCGCCCTGGGAATGTTTCAATTTCTCCTTAAGAAGCAAAGGAGGATGGAGAGTAACGTATGTGAAGTAGGCATTTGTTCAATCAGTCGTTCACCGAGTGTGCGGTAGGACGTTAAGTCTGAAAGGTGGGCTGAGGGTTAGCGGGACCACGTGGATCATGGGAGGGAGGCTGCCGTGGGAGTCGCGGGGGACTTTCCAGCCAGGGAGGGAGTGGTGTGCCCTGTTCCACAATCCGGCTGCTCTGCAGGAACAGACGCTGGAGCAGAGCGTGGACACATCAGAGTGGCTGTTGCCGATTTCAGAGACACTAGGGTGGAGAAGAAAGAGCATGTGGACTCGGGACCTCTTTTGGAGTCAGGACCAGGAGGACCCACTGGTGGAGAGTCACCATGGTGGGTGAGCGAGGGTCGGGAGTCGAGGATGACACTCGGGTCTGGGTCTGGACCCTGGGTGGGTGGGGGTGAGACCTATTGAGAAGAAGGGCCGTGGGAGGGCTGAGTTGGGCGGGATCGGTGCTGTTTTCCGGCCCTGGGGCGTGTGCAGAGATGCCACTGGGCATTTGTGGAGCTGCGCAGCTGGATTGGCTAGTGAGGTCTGTGGGAGGGGCACTTGATGAACAGAGTGATTGGCGCCTTCACAAACCGGGGTGGGAGCTAAATGCCCAGATCCAGGTGGGGATTTTCACCAGTAAGGAGAAAGAAGGGGGTGTATGGCTGGACCCTGGGATTCCGGTGAGGGCTGCCACGCCCCCTGATCAGAGGGTTCTGGGTGGTGGTGGTGCAGGGAATGGGGGCTGGGGTGTCGGTAAAGGCAGGACAGACCTGGTCAGAGGGGCTCACTAGGGGCTACATCTCATCATGACCTGATGATCAGGAGGTTGAGCGAGGGTTGTTTTTGTTTTTTGTTTTTGCGGTACGCGGGCCTCTCACTGTTGCGGCCTCTCCCGTTGCGGAGCACAGGCTCCGGATGCGCAGGCTCAGCGGCCATGGCTCACGGGCCCAGCCACTCCGCGGCATGGGGGATCTTCGCGGACCGGGGCACGAACCCGTGTCCCCTGCATCGGCAGGCGGACTCTCAACCACTGCGCCACCAGGGAAACCCATGAGCGAGGAGTTTTATTGAGAGGAGAGGCCTGGCTGGAGAGAGGAGAGGGCTGCCAGACAGAGGTCTAAGCAGGTGGGTGTAGATTGATAGGGGAGTCCCCCAGGGAAAGAAAGTTTAGACAGAGAAAACTAGGGAAACCTTCCTGGGATCCTTTCTGTGGGCAGCGTTAGCAAGGTCCTTTCTCTTCTCAGACTGGCCCTTCTGGGGCAGAATAATCTAACGTGTAGGCATTTGATGAGGGGTAAGGAAACTAAGCTTTGCATCTGCATCTGATTCATTTTGGACGGCCAACAAAACAGCTTCTGATGGATGAGGGATCCTCTTGCGTGGTGGTGAATTCTAGCTCAGGTAGATGCTGAAAGCACTGGACCTGCATGTGCTTCAAAAGAGCAGGGTGTGAGGACACCTGAGGCCTGAAAGGAGGAAGCCAGAAGTTCTTTCTGGGCCCTGAGATTTGCAGAGTGGCTTCAGAAAACCAAGGTACAGGATTGTTCTGTTCAGGCAGAAAAACCCTAAAAAGAAAATGGGATGGGAGATTATCTGGATATGGGCGTGTTAGGGCATCCTTAAACCAGACCCCACCAAAACCTATCCAGTCAGCAGGTAGGACACGTCCGTGGGCTGCCCGGACTCATCTTGTGTGTCTGCTGTCCTGTCCTTGGTGGATTCTCTGTTGCTCTCCATTCTGCAGAAGTCTGCTGGCCTTCCTTCCTTAATATATGTGGGTAAGAGATAAAATCAAGGTCCCTGTGGGAGGCTGGGCCCTGAATGGCTCTCACTTAATTATCTTGACCATCCACATCGATGGTGCTGGCCCAAAGCTGGCCCTACCGCAGCAAGGGTGATTCCAATCTGTCCATCTCAGCTCCTTTTCTGGGTTGTTTTTTGTTTTCAATAAATAAATAAATTAATTAATTAATTTTGGGGGCTTTTGTTGCTGCGCACTGGTTCTCTCTAGTTGCGGTGAGTCAGGGCTACTCTTCTTTGGCAGTGCGTGGGCTTCTCATTGCGGTGGCTTCTCTTGTTGGGCTCTAGGAGCGCGGACTTCAGTAGTTGTGGCTCGCGGGCTCTAGAGCGCAGGCTCAGTAGTTGTGGCACACAGGCTTAGTTGCTCCATGGCATGTAAGATCTTCCCGGACCAGGGATCGAACCCGTGTCCCCTGCATTGGCAGGCGGATTCTTAACCCCTGCGCTACCAGGGAAGTCCCTCCTGGGTTGTTATGGGGATACTCCTTGTGTTTTTCCTTTGCCTTATGTTAAATTTGTTGGGAAAACCACAGTCAGAAATTGTACTTTGTTTATCCTGAGAACACTTGGTAGGATGTGAGCAAGGAGCAAAGCTCTGGGAAGTGGGAAGTGGAGTCCAAGGTGCAGTTTCGTTCAGGGAGCAGAGACTGGGGTAGGGGCTCCAGAGGAGAAAGGAGAGCCACTGGTAGCTTCTAAAGGGGTGAAAAAACTGGTCCTCTGCAGGCACCTGGGGGGGCTGTCCTCTCCCTCCTTTTATGGTCACCTCGATGCGGGCTGCATCGTGCCCACCTCAGTGGGACAGAGATGGAGAATGAAGAGGGAGCAGAGCATTTTGCACCTGAAGGATGCCCTGGGGACTCTAAATAGCCATCCTGTAGCCCTGTCCAGATGTCTGCCGCTCCCAAAATAACAGAGTGCACACATCACCACAAAAGACCTTTTTCAGGAGAATGTCTTCTGCGTTAAAGCTGGTTAGGGCCCATTGTGTACCCAGAGAGGAAGCGAGATAGGTAAATATTTGGGGGAATGAGTATGTAGGAGAGATGAGCTGTCAGGGTGAGTGAACATTAGGTAGAATGGATTGTGTTTTCTTTCACAAGCCTTCCCCCAGCTCAGTAACAAGATCGCTCCTGGCTCTGGGTTTCCTGGTAAGCTTCTCCCCAGTGCCATTCATATTCATTGAGTTCCTTCCAATCAGTGTCACCTGGGGAAGGAAAGGTGGGCAGAGAGCCCGGTAGCACATTTCCTCTAGGGGGTGGGGGAGGAGGTGGGACTCCTGCCTCAAAGACTCACCATCAGCTGTCCCAACATTAGGCACAAAGCCGAGGGGTGAAGGGAGAGAAGTGTGCATGTCAGGTGGCCCCCTTTATTTAAAGGACATGAGGAGTTGAGAATGTTTGAGTCCCATCACAACTCTCAGACAGATGGGGGCCATTTCAAACCATTTGTTAATCTTTGTCAGCTAACCTTTTGGAACCTTGCTAACTTTCCTGGCCTGGTTGTTTATTTTTACTGACGTCTAATTCACTACCATAAAACTCACTCACTGTGCATGTACAATTCAGCGAGTCTTAGTAACTGTAGACTGTTGTACAACCATCCCTGAAATCCCGTTTTAGCACACTGGTTGTTTTAATTATCTTGTTTCTCTGAATGATTAGCCTGCAAGGTTATTGAAGGAGGTTGTAAGGTTTGAGACGAGGGGGCACACAGCCAGTCTTGGGAGGAGAGTAAATGTAAGAAATGGAGGTGGTGGAGTAGCGTGGGCAGGAAGGTTCTTTTGGGAAGGAACAATGTGTGTGTACAGTGAGAAAGCCCTCTGTGGACCTTGTCACGTGAATCATCACATTTGCTTTTAACACAGTATCTCAATGAGGTGGGCAGCCTTCTTATTCCCATTTTACAGATGGAGAAACTGAAGCTTCTAGAGGGCAAGTCACTTGTATAAGGTTTCACTGCCAGGGAGTGGCTGAGCTGGGATTTGAACCCATACCTCTCTGCCTGCAGAGTTTGCGTGCTCAGACTCATACAGTAGGGGGCACTTTGGTCTAGAACATAGACTGTACCGTAAGATGACTGAAAATGCATCAGATACCGACTGCACACTCAAGACTTCTAATTTTGTGACTCTTAACCAAGTTGTGTCTATTAAAAAGGAAAATGAGCCTCTGCCCGTCATTGATTCTAATTCTCACCCACCCCCGGGTTCACTGTCATTTTTGCTTTGGCTCCATCTGGAAAGATAAACACTAACCACTGGACTTTGTTTGCTCCTTTGTTTGCTCTTTGAGGATCCTGCTCTGACCCTCAGGAGAAAGCACCAGATGTCTGGTGCCTTCGCCTGTGCTGAGGAATAAAGGAATCTGAAAATACACTGCCATTTCAAAAAGAGCCTGCCTTCAACAAAGGAAATAGTGTTTGATGATGCCACTGTATTTCCTTCTCCCTTTCAAAAAATCAATCTTTAGATTGTAGACCTGAAAACCAGGAGCCACTATCTTCTAAAGGTATGCCAGGGGTTAGAAACGGAATGCTGTACACCACTTACCACGTGAAACATGAGTTATCTGTGCAAGCCTATATGAAAAGAAAAAGAAAGAAAAACCTAACAACACTTCTGTTGAGTTTTGAAATGTAAATGTTTGCTAATGCTTTGCCAAGACAGCTTCACTTGGGCTGAGAGCTATGTGTAAAGAAACATTAAAATGCATCATTTGCTCAGGGCTAAAAGTCATCAGCTTGTGATATTAATGCCCTTTAAAAAATAATTTGTCGGCATGAAATCAGAGCATGCCTCGTGCAAAGGATTGGCTCTTGTCAGTTTCCTCATGGATGTACTAAGTTATAATTGCATTTAGATCTTGCCCAGAATGAAAGAGTTATTCTTTTCCCCTCCACCTCTTTTTTTTTTTTTTTTTTTTTTTTTTTTGCTGGAAGAGAGCTAAGGGGGTTAACTTTGATTTCATTTAGGGCTAGGACCCCTGCCCTACAGGCTGGGAACGTGCTGGTCAGCTACACGGTCGGTCGTGAGTTTTTATTGCTGCTGCCTCTCCATCGTAGGCCCACGGGCTCCCAGCAGCGCTCACGGGGGCGAATGTGAGAGTGTCCACACAGATCGGCTAACTTTATTAAGGCTGCTTTGGTTGCAAGTGACAAAAACCTTCGTCAAACTGGCTGAAGAAGCAAAACAGGACCCAGGGGTGTGGCTCACAGAGCCCAGGGACTGGAATGAGGTGGAGCTTTATCCCATCTGGAAGCTGGGGCTCGGAGCTGCCAAGACTCTTAACTCTCCTGGGCGTGTCCAGGCCGGGCAGTAGCCGATGACTGCTCCTGGGATGGGGGCTTACATGGTGGTGGGATGGAGGGGGCGGCAAAGGGGCAGAGGAAGAGGTCGATTCCATGGAGCTCTGCCTCGTCTGAAGCAACCCCACTTCTCCTGTGGTGCATGGTGGAAAATGCCTTTTGAAATAACGATTCTGTCATGAAGAAAGAAGTTGAAAATGACTGGACTAGATAACTCCTTGGCCTCCTCACAGATGCTATGGTTTTGAGGAATCCGCCTCTAGGAGATGACCGTGAAAAGTGTTACAGTGACAGGATATGCACAGCAGACACCTGGCCTACCCGAATGTTACCTCTCCACTGTGTGGTCATTTATGCAACTACCCTGAATGCCTGTGAGGTGGTGGGCTCCTGTGAGGTGCTAGGGAAACACAGATGAGTCACAGAATCGGCCATCAAGGTGCTCCCTGTCTAGTTGTTATTCTGGAAAGCGGAGTGTTCCTAGGGGATGAGGTTTATCACCTAAAGCATCGAGGCTTTTCTGTTTTCTTTCTTCCTTAAAATTTTTTTTAATAGGTTCCTTGAAATACATACACACATGCATTTATTTTATTCATTCATTCAACGCATATTTATTGAGTGCCTACTAGGGGTTCTTCCATCTGGGGACAGAGCAGTGAACAAAACAGAGTCCACACCTGCCCTCATCGAATGTGTGTTCTTATTGGGGAGGTGGTAGCAATTGCTCTGCTTTCAGTCCAAATGGTTTGCTGCTGCCTCTCCCACTCTTCCCACCAATGCCAGAGGGCCATGGTCATTTCCCTCACAAGGTCAAGTGCGGATCCTTAGTCAGCCAATCAATCCCATAAGAAAATCTGAAAGGCTTAGACTAGTGATTCTCAAAGTGTGCCCTGGGAACTCCCATGGGTTTCTGAGCCCCTTTTAGGGGGTACGTGAGCTCACATGTGTTTTTATAATAACACTGAGGCATTTGTCTTTTTAAATCTCTGTCATGAATGGACAATGGAGTTTTCCAAAGTCTACATGACATGCGATATCAAAACAGATCTGGGACTTCCCTGGTGGTGCAGTGGTTGAGAGTCCGCCTGCCAATGCAGGGGACACGGGTTTGTACCCCGGTCCGGGAGGATCCCACATGCTGCGGAGCAACTAAGGCCGTGCGCCACAACTACCGAGCCTGCGCTCTAGAGCCCGTGAGCCACAACTACTGAGCCCACGTGCCACAACTACTGAAGCCTGCGCATCTGGAGCCTGTGCTCCGCAACAAGAGAAGCCACTGCAGTGAGAAGCCCGCGCACCGCAACAAAGAGTAGCCCCAGCTCGCTGCAACTAGAGAAAAGCCCCAACACAGCAACAAAGGCTCAACACAGTCAAAAATAAATAAATGAATAAATAAATTTATAGAAAAAAACAGATTGAAGGGAGAAGCAGATAGATGATTTCAGCTGTCTTCTATGAAGCCGGCCATTAATGAGACCTGCAAACACATGAAACAATGCCATTCATTTCACTGATTTTTTTCTGAAAAATATAGTTAGTTTTTATAAAATACCTAATTTATATTAACACTGTTATGAATTTATCTTAAGGTGTAATGACTTCATTATTATTTTAAATGTCTCACTTTTAATTTCTGATACAGTAAGTATCAGATGTAACCAGCATAAACAAAAGCTCTTGAGGGTCCTTAATTTTTAAAGTGTGAAGGGGTCCTGAGAACAAAAAGTCTGACAACTGCTAGTTTATAGAGGCAATGTGTGTTGCACACACACAGTGTATCAATCATGTAGTAGCAATGGAAGTTACTCAAAGGATATTAAGGGGGGAATTGTAGGAAGACTCCAGGATCAGCCTTGGAAAACCAGTGACTCCAGGAAAACTTGGAGGCCTGTTGTTTTCAGAGTCTTGGCCAGACTGGTGAGGACAGAGCCATCTGTGCTGGACACAGGAGGCCATGGGGTTTACCCTGCTGCTGGAAACTGGATGTCCCAGTGCCATTCTGGAGTCCTTGTGGTCCCAGCTCCTGGGTGAGGTCTGGTATGGGTGCATCTCACGGTGGAGCCGGGGTCACCTATGCAAGATCCTGTAGCCCGGAGCTTGGTGGAGTGTGCATGACTGTTTGGGCTCCTGTAGAGGAGGTGACGCGCTCTCTCCAAGAACCCAGTATAGAAAGTGACGGGCAGTCAAAACATCTAACAAATTCCCTTCAACACAGTGTGTTTCCAAGATTCTTTTCCCTTCCAGAGTGTATTCCTGGGGCTCTGGGCGCACTCTTTAAACCTTGAGCACTCAGGGGAGCTGCAGATCAGGGCAGTCGTGTGTTGCCAATTCTGGTTCCATCTCCCGGGCACTTCGGTCTCTTAAGCCTTGGAGGCTTAGGGATTTTTTTGTGGTTGGATGACAAGCCGGGTGAGGAGAGCCTGTTACAGCCCTGTGTCTGCCTTCTTTCCTAGGTGAGGGTGGGGAGGGAAATTAACAGTACAGTGCAGCAATTAGGAGCTGTTTCTAGAAAGAGCAGACTAGGGTCCCAATCTTGGGTCTGTGCTCTGCTTCCCTGGAGATGGCTATTTCTGAACAGGAGCTGGGTGGCCACGTTGGGGAGACCGGGGAAAGGCAGAAGGGAAACAGGCAGCGAGAGAAGAGCTTGCTGGACCAGGGCTCATACACTTAACAGAGTGGGCATGTTCTATGCAGCTCTCTCCACGATGCTCTCTCTTGTCTGCTTCTCCCTGACTCAGTGCAACAGGCAGGCTAATCGAGGGGTAGGAAGAATTTGCATGTGGCTTGAGATGCAGTGAGGTGGACGACTCTCTCCCTTTACTGCCGTCTGCCAGAACTTTCTGGGGCCGGTGCTAAATGCCTTCTGATGATCTGTGAGCTTGGGATGACCTGCTGGTTAGAGCTGGTGACCACTCTGTTTGGAAGGTAGGCAGGAATGTGCATCCTCCTTTCCTGCTAGGAAAAGGCAATTAGAAGCCACACAAGAAGGTCCCACGGGCACTGGGACTCAGGGACAGGCAGCTCTTAACGGAAGTGGCAAGGCTGTGAGCTAGTGGAGGGCGGGCACCTTACATGACTGTTTCTCTGGCACGCAGCAGAGTGCCTCACAGGATGAATGACGGATGGATGGATGAATGGCCACAGCGTCCAGGGAGCCCAGTCAGGCTTCCGGCTCCTGCTTCCCCACTCAGCACCCTCTTCCTCAACCAGGACTCCCACAAAGAGGTCCCGCTGTACCTGGCCCTCCAATCTGCAGGAAATTGCCTACTCAACCAGGACTCCCACAAAGAGGTCCCGCTGTACCTGGCCCTCCAATCTGCAGGAAATTGCCTACTCAACCAGGACTCCCACAAAGAGGTCCCGCTGTACCTGGCCCTCCAATCTGCAGGAAATTGCCTACTCAACCAGGACTCCCACAAAGAGGTCCTGCTCTACCTGGCCCTCCAATCTGCAGGAAATTGCCTACTCAACCAGGACTCCCACAAAGAGGTCCCGCTGAACGTACTTCCTTTCCTTAAGGGGGTTTGAGTTTTTAAAGATGACGGTGAAGAGAGGGCAATGCTTTATCCAGATCAGTAATTCTCTAGTGCAATTTTCTCTACCTGTGTCCTCAAGATTTTAACTGGTGCTCTGTAAGACTTTTGATTAAATCTTTTGTCAAGTGAATTTGAAAAACCTTGGATATTTACATCTCTCCCTTGAAGATTTAAAATGCACATCAACACAATAAAAGCTCTGAAAAGTCTTTAAAAGAAGACTTTTAAAAAAACTTAAAGTTTACAAACAACCTGTTTAATTGAAAAAAATAGTCTTCTTGAAGTATGGTTTACATACAATAAAATTCATTCATTTTAAGAGTGTAGTTCAGTGAGTTTTGACAAATGTATATACTTAGTAACCAACAGTACAATCAAGATATAGGACATTTCCATCAACCCCTGAAGGTCTCTTATGACCCTTTATAGTCAATCTGTTTCCCCAACTCCCAACCCTTGGCAACCAGTGGTCTGTTTTTCTATAACTGCAGTTTTGCCTTTTCTAGAAATTCATATAAATAGAATCTACAGTAAGTAGTCTTTTGTGTCTTTGGTTTCCTCCCCTTAGCATAATGCTTTTTGAGGTTCAATCATGTTGTGTGCGTTGGCAGTTCGTTTATGGCCAAGTAGTGGTCCCTGGTATGGATGTATCATTGTTTGTTAATCCACCCACCAGCTGACGGACATTTGGGTTATTTCCAGTTTTAGGTGGTTAAGAATAAAACTGCTATGGAGATTTGTGTACAAGGGCTTCTGTGGACATAAATTTTTATTTCTCTTGGGTAAACACCTGGGGGCAGAATTGTTTCATTTTATTTGATCAATGGGCGCTTAAATTGAACATCTGTTAATGAACCTTCTGAAAAACATAGTTTGCGAAAAACAGCTCAAATGTTGGGCCTGTCAACCCCATGTAGGCTGCTGCCCTCAGGTCCACGGGCAAAGCTGAGATTCCTCAGCCCCGGCCCTTGCTAGACAGACATTCAGAAAGGTGGATGGGGTGATCCTGGGTTTGTCAGGAAGGGCTCAGCTGGAGAGGGGCTCTTGAGCTGGAGTTGGTGAATTGGCCTCAGAACTGGGGTGTCTTCTCTCATCTGATAGTAAACTCAGACCCTCACCATCTCTGTCATCTCTGGTCTCCACGCAGTGGGGAAGCAGCGACTCGTCTGGAGCCAGGCTCTGCATCCCTTCTCGTTGGCTCTGAGTAAAGAGTGGAAGGAGCCCGTGTGTCGCTGCTGTCGTGAACGCCATAGTTCACATCAGCAGATGGTGGAGGAGAGTCTAATTGAGAACCGCTGTAGCATATCAAACAAAAGCCAGCCAAAGGAACCCGCAAGGTAAATGATATCATCATAAAGCAAGTAAAGGAAGCAGCATCTGTCCCCGCGTGGCAGAAACCAGAGCTGGGAGGCTGGGGAGGTAGTGGCTTCCTGAGCTGAGCCCTGGGGGGAAGCATTTCTCAGCCAGCAGCGGGGGAGCTGACAGCTCCGCACGTGCTCCCCCTGACCTCACATGAAGAGAAGAACAGTTTGGCAGGGGCTGGGCCAGGGCTGGATTTTAAATGCTTAACGAGCACCCCGACTTCCTTTTACTTGTTGTTGTTGTCAGACAGTCTCGACAGACTCTAGTGATCAAGTTTGCTGATCAATTAGAGTTGGAAAAGGCACGTTCCTTATCCTGCCTCCTGCCTTCGGGTGCCGTGGGGCATATACCTGGCACCGCCTGGGATAAGCGTATCGGGGTTGCCAGCTTCTCTGATGCGGGGACCTGAGGCTGCAGGAGGCACGTGCCATTTGCAGTCAGGACCAAGAATTTAAAGACTCCTTCCCTCCCATTTAGCGCCCCTCAGCTCTCAGGCCATGTTAACACGGAGAACAGGGAAGAGACGGCTGTTTCCTGCAGCCGCATTTCATGGGCGTTCTGTGGTTTTGTGAAAAGAGCACAAGTTTCTGGAATCAGACAGACCCGGGTTCCCATCCTGGCTCTGTCACTGACCAGCTAAGGCCAGGCCCCTCTCCTGTAACTTAGTCTCCTTGTCTGTAAAATGGTGCTGGGATGGGAGGTATACCGGCTTCGGCGGTGTTCAGAGGAGTTTGTAAGACACCGCGTTTCCTGTAGCGGGCCCGGGGCATAGCAGGTGTATAATAAACAGGAGCTCATAACCCCGAAGTCCTGGACCCACCCCCGTACATTCCCCCAGCAACAGTGTGTACCTGGCCAGTAGGCAGGAGGAGGAGGGCTGAGAGGAGAGTGTTTGGGGAAAAAGACACTGTGGTGAGACCTCCTTTACTGGAACACCACACTCAGAATCCTGGAATCCTGGAATCCTAAAACTCCAGGCCCAGAAGTTTCCTCAAAGGTCTTTTATTCTACTATCCATTCCATGCTGTAAGTGGTTTTCCAAAGTCCGTGCTGAATGGTCATCTGACCTTCCCTGGACCATCTTCAAAATAGTGCAGTGGGGGCTTCCCTGGTGGCGCAGTGGTTGAGAGTCCGCCTGCCGATGCAGGGGACACGGGTTCATGCCCTGGTCCGGGAAGATCCCACATGCCACGGAGCGGCTGGGCCCGTGAGCCATGGCCACTGAGCCTGCTTGTCCGGAGCCTGTGCTCCGCAACGGGAGAGGCCACAGCAGTGAGAGGCCTGCGTACCGCAAAAAAGAAAAAAATCGTGCAGTGCGTGAGAGCAGGGTCTCCGTCACTTCCTGTCCTCAACCTTGGGCTAGTTCCTTGCCCCCTCCCTGTCTTGGTTTCCTCATCTGTGAAACGGGAAAGATGACAGTACAGACCCAGTGAGACTGTCGTGAGGACAAGGTGGTCTACATAAAGGGCCTAAAGGGGTCCTTGGCAAGAGAAACCCCTCAATAAACACAACCTTTGAAGACTTCCTTTACTGTTTACGACCTTTTCAGGGATGAGGACTTGCTATGGCCAGTGATACCCACACCCTCCCTGGCACCTCAAGGCAGCTTTTGGTCCAGGAAAGGAAGCTCTCCCTGTCTTCCTGAAATTTCCATTTCAGAGTCTATTTATTCTCCTCCTTCTCAGACTTGCAAAAAAAATTTTTTTTTCAGCTAGCTATCATCTCCTTTCTGGGTCTTTTCCTTGGTCACAATTGACACTTTTTTTTAGAGACTGTTATTAAGTCAAACCAAATGAAACTGCTGTTTTGTACCTCAAGAGCTCCTGAACGTTGGAGCTTTCACACAGTCACGCCTCACGTTAAGTTACACGAACAGCACCATCTTTGGACGCCTGGAGCCACAGCTGCCACGGTCACTTTGGGCACCTGATCCTGGGGCCCTGTCCCAGATCTGAGGCGGCACCCAGGAATCTGTATTCCTAACAAGGCCTCCACTGACACAGGGGAAAAGTACTGGCCTGGGAAACAGGACACCGAGGTTTGAGGAGCTGTCCTGTGTCTGGCTGGCCACACAACCTTGGGCAAGTCACTTCATGTCTCTTGGTCTCAGCTCTCTTACCTCCATACAGGAGTTTCCAGAAGGTGATCTCTAAGGTCACTTCCAACCCTGAACTCCTCTGGTTTATGAAATATTTATTGGGTGCCCACTAGGATCTGAAGGTCACAAAAAATATAGTCCAAACCTGCAGGGAATTTACTCTAGTTGGGGAGATCTAATCCGGGGCCGTGGGGCAGAGCAATATCATATGGAAGATGATGCAATATGGTGATGGAGGTGCTTTCATTCTGGAACGAAGGGTTAGTTGTAAATGTAACTTACTGCTATAGAAGCTCAGAGGACGATAGGTCAGGTTTCCTAAGGGAACGGGGGATTTTGGCAAGGGATTTGAGTTCAGAGAAGGAAGATCACCTTACCTTCATTTCTCTTTGATATTCCCAGCACACTGGCTCCTAAAATTTCAGCAGCCTTAAGGTACTTCCTTTGTTCATTTACTCATTCATTCATCCATCTATCCATTTATCATGTCCACAGATATATATTGGGTGCTTACCTTTAGTGAACAAGATAAAATCAGTCCTGGCCCTTATGGAGCCTAACCATATAATGGAAGGGTCAGAGAAGAAATGAACATACAACTCAAAATAGGAGATGTGGTGTGAATGAAGATAATTAAAATAGGATGAAATGGTAGTGATTGGTTTCTTGGGTTGGGGATGGGGATCAGAAAAGGTCTCTCTGAGGACATGACATTTAAGCTGAGACCTGAAAGTCGAGAAGGAGCCAGCCAGGATCTTTCAGTGGACAGAGTGCTCTAGGTAGAGGAAAGCTGCCAATGCAAAGAATCCGATGTGGGGATTAACCAGAACCAAAGAAAGGCAGGCGGTGCGGGAAGAGTGAGGTGAGAGATGGGTGGGAGACACAGATGTATCTGGTGAAGTAGTCAGGGTCAGAATGTAAAGGGTTTTGTAAACCAGGATAAAGATTTTATGCTTGACTCTAAGTGCAACAGGGAACCATTTGAATGACTTTAAGCAGAGGAACATAATTTGACTTATGTTTTTGAGAGATCTCTCCAGCTACAGAAGAAAGAATGATTGTACGGAGGCAAGGGTGAAAACAGGATGCCGGGTGAGGTTATAGCAGCAGTCCAGATGAGCGATGGTGACTGTGTAGGCCAGAGCAATAGCTGGGGAGCAGGGCACCTGTGTTTAAATACTCAGGGCAGGGAGGGTAGGGTAGAGAGATGCCAGGAGGTAGGGGAAGGTCTCAATATTTAAAGCAGTGCTTCTCAAACGTCTTCTTCCTGCCCTCATGGGGAATGTTGTGTACTTACGTCAAGAAAAGGATGTCAGTTCAGCAGTGATTCTCATCTGGGGTTCCCCTGGAAGGGGAGTGTTGCTAGTGGAATGTGGGGGACATGCCCTCCTCCACCAACAGGCACAGGATTTTGTGTCCTCATTATTCTGTAAATCCTGACTGTGAAGGAGGGTGGCTGCTCAAGTGATGGGCACCATTTATAAAGATAGCCTAGTGTGACTGACTGAGAGCTTCTTCTTGCTATTTGGACCCCCTAAGGACATTTTGATTCCATGTTTATAAATAAGATAATTTTGATTGGAATTAAAAAACCATTAATTTTTGTCAAAATATGACTTTATGGAGCAAAATCCATTAAGTAAATTTAACGTCTTGATCATCTTTTGCTATCTGATGGCATCTAAAAAATTGTTTGGCTTTCATTTCCATTTTATTGATATTATGAGAAATTCTATTCCATATATATTGTACAATAAATAAATACTTGATTTAGCATTCAGTTATTTTTTTTTTTTTTTGGACCATTTCAAATTTTGGCTCTCACCATAACAATTTTATTCTTTTCAGGTCCAGTTTTCTCAGGTTCAATTTTTGCAAATCTAAATTTTGTCAAGGAGATAAGATTCTTTAGTTGTATTTTAGTTACAATGAAATTTATCATGTGCAGTTTTAGCTCCTGTCAGGTTTAGTTTCTGCTCTGTTTTCTCCCAGTAATAGTCATTATAAACTGAGAAAAGTTGATAGTTGTATTTATATTCTAGCTAGTCTACGAGGATCTTGTAGGCTACTGTCTTGGGTATATCAGAATTGTTCTTGTACGTCGGCAGCCCAGGTGGGCCATGAGTATCTGGGCTCCGGAGACAGGCTGTCTGGTTTCGAGTCCTGGTTTCACCACCTTCAAGTTGGGTGGCCCTGGACCTCAGTTTCTTCACCTAAAAATGAGAGTGATGGGTACTTCCCAGAAGTTCTGCTGCCAGTGTCCGAGTCCCTGAGGTGAGCCACAGCCACCCCACATCTCTACAGGAGACCCTCCAGCACTAGCAGGTTGTTCCAGCTCTGGCCATTGGAAGCTCTTTCATGTTGGCTCCTGGGTCCAAGATCAGGAACTGGCTGTGCTAACAGCTCCTGCGGTGTCATTACTTCTAGGCCATCTCTGCCGACAAAGTGAGCCATGTGGCTAACAGGGTCTTGGTGCTCTGGCCGGGTGTCAGGCCTGAGCCTCTGAGGTGGGAGAGCCAAGTTTAGGACATTGGACCACCAGAGACCTCCTGGCCCCATGTAATATCAATCGGTGAGAGCTCTCCCAGAGACCTCCATCTCAACACTAAGGCCCAGCTCCACTAAATGACCAGCAAGCTCCAGTGCTGGACAGCCCGTGCCAAACAACTAGCAAGACAGGAACACAACCCCAACCATTAGAGAGGCGGCCTAAAATCATACTAAGTTTACAGACACCCCAAAACACATCACCGGATGTGGTCCTGTGCACAAGAAAGACAAGATCCAGCCTCATCCACCAGAACACAGACACAAGTCCCCTCCACCAGGAAGCCTACACAAGCCACTGAACCAACCTTACCCACTGGGGGCAGATGCCAAAAACAACAGGAACTACGAACCTGCAGCCTGCAAAAAGGAGACCCCAAACACAGTAAGTTAAGCAAAATGAGAAGACAGAGGAATACACAGCAGATGAAGGAGCAAGGTAAACACACACCAGACCAAACAAATGAAGAGGACATAGGCAGTCTACCTGAAAAAGAATTCAGAGTAATGATAGTAAAGATAATCCCAAATCTTGGAAATAGAATGGAGAAAATACAAGAAACGTTTAACAAGGACCTAGAAGAACTAAAGAGCAAATGAACAATGATGAACAACAAAGTAAATGAAATTAAAAATTCTCTAGAAGGAATCAATAGCAGAATAATTGAGGCAGAAGAACAGATAAATGACCTAGAAGATAAAAGAGTGGAAATAACTACCACAGAGTGGAATAAAGAAAAAAGAATGAAAAGAATTGAGGACAGTCTCAGAGACCTCTGGGACAACATTAAATGCATCAACATTTGAATTATAGGGGTCCCAGAAGACGAAGAGAAAAATAAAGGGACTGAGAAAATACTTGAAGAGATTATAGTTGAAAACTTCCCTAATATGGGAAAGGAAATAGTCAATCAAGTCCAGGAAGCACAGAGAGTCCCATACAGGATAAATCCAAGGAGAAACATGCCAAGACACATATTAATCAAACTATCAAAAATTAAATACAAAGAAAACATTAAAAGCAGCAAGGGAGGGACTTCCCTGGTTGTGCAGTGGTTAAGAATCAGCCTGCCAATGCAGGGGACATGGGTTCGAGCCCTGGTCCAGGAAGATCCCACATGCCACGGAGCAACTAAGCCCATGCCACACAACTACTGAGCCTGTGCCCTAGAGCCTGCGAACCACAACTACTGAGCCCGTGCGCCACAACTACTGAAGCCTGCGGGCCTAGACCCCGTGCTGCGCAACAAGAGAGGCCGCTGCAATGAGAAGCTCGTGCACAACAGGGAAGAGTAGCCCCCTCTCTCCGCAACTAGAGAAAGCCCACCAGCAACAAAGACCCAAAACAGCCCAAAAGTAAATAAATAAATAAATTTATTTTTAAAAATGCAGCAAGGGAAAAACAACAAATAACATACAAGGGAATCCCCATAAGGTTAATAGCTGATCTTTCAGCAGAAACTCTGCAAGCCAGAAGGGAGTGACAGGACATATTTAAAGTGATGAAAGGGAAAAACCTACAACCAAGATTACTCTATTCAGCAAGGATCTCATTCAGATTTGACAGAGACATTAAAACCTTTACAGACAAGCAAAAGCTAAGAGAATTCAGCACCACCAAACAATACACTACTAAATAACCAAGAGATCACTGAAGAAATCACTGAGGAAATCACTGAAGAAATCAAAGAGGAAATCAGAAAATACCTAGAAACAAAGGACAATGAAAACACGATGGCCCAAAACCTATGGGATGCAGCAAAAGCAGTTATAAGAGGGAAGTTTATAGCAATAAAATCCTACCTCAAGAAACAAGAAACGTCTCAAATAAACAAGCTAACCTTACACCTAAAGCAATTAGAGAAAGAAGAAAAACAAAACCCAAAGTTAGCAGAAGGAAAGAAATTATAAAGATCAGAGCAGAAATAAATGAAAAAGAAATGAAGGAAACAATAGCAAAGATCAGTAAAACTAAAGGCTGGTTCTTTGAGAAGATAAACAAAATTGATAAACCATTAGCCAGACTCATCAAGAAAAAAAGGGAGAAGACTCAAATCAACAGAATTAGAAATGAAAAAGAGGAAGTAACAATTGACACTGCAGAAATACAAAGGATCATGAGAGATTACTACAAGCAACTCTATGCCAATAAAATGGACAACCTGGAAGAAATGGACAAATTCTTAGAAAAGCACAACCTTCTGAGACTGAACCAGGAAGAAACAGAAAATTTAAACAGACCAATCACAAACACTGAAATTGAAACTGTGATTAAAAATCTTCCAACAAACAAAAGCCCAGCACCAGATGGCTTCACAGGCAAATTCTATCAGACATTTAGAGAAAAGCTAACACCTACCCTTCTCAAACTCTTCCAAGATATAGCAGAGGGAGGAACACTCCCAAACTCATTCTACAAGGCCACCATCACCCTGATACCAAAACCAGACCAAGATGTCACACACAAAAAGAAAACTACAGGCCAATATCACTGATGAACATAGATGCAAAAATCCTCAACAAAATACTAGCAAACAGAAACCAACAGCACTTTAAAAGGATCATACACCACGATCAAGTGGGGTTTATCCCAGGAATGCAAGGATTCTTCAATATATGCAAATCAATCAATGTGATACACCATAGTAACAAACTGAAGGAGAAAAACCATATCATCATCTCAATAGATGCAGAGAAAGCTTTTGACAAAATTCAACACCAATTTATGATAAAAACCCTCCAGAAAGTAGGCGTAGAGGGAAACTACCTCAACATAATAAAGGCCAAATATGACAAACCCACAGCCGACATCATCCTCAATGGTGAAAAATTGAAACCATTTCCACTAAGATCAGGAACAAGACAAGGTTGCCCACTCTCACCACTCTTATTCAACATAGTTTTGGAAGTTTTAGCTACAGCAATCAGAGGCGAAAAAGAAATAAAAGGAATCCAAATAGGAAAGGAAGAAGTAAAGCTGTCACTGTTTGCAGATGACATGATACTATACATAGAGAATCCTAAAGATGCTACCAGAAAACTACTAGGACTAATTGATGAATTTGGTAAAGTAGCAGGATACAAAATTAATGCACAGAAATCTCTTGCATTCCTATACAATAATGATGAAAAATCTGAAAAAGAAATTAAGGAAACACTCCCATTTACCACTGCAACGAAAATAATAAAATATCTAGGAATAAACCTACCTAGGGAGACAAAAGACCTGTATGCAGAAAACTATAAGACACTGATGAAAGAAATTAAAGATGATACAAACAGATGGAGAAATATACCATGTTTTTGGATTGGAAGAATCAACATTGTGAAAATGACTCTACTACCCAAAGAAATCTACAGATCCAATGCAATCCCTATCAAACTACCAATGGCATTTTTCACAGAACTAGAACAAAAAATTTCACAATTTGTATGGAAACACAAAAGACCCCAAGTAGCCAAAGCAATCTTGAGAAAGAAAACCGGAGCTGGAGGAATCAGGCTCCCTGACTTCAGACTGTACTACAAAGCTACAGTAATCAAGACAGTATGGTACTGGCACAGAAACAGAAAGATAGATCAATGGAACAGGATAGAAAGCCCTGAGCTATACCCACGCACCTATGGTCACCTTATCTTTGATAAAGGAGGCAAGAATATACAATGGAGAAAAGACAGCCTCTTCGATAAGTGGTCCTGGGAAAACTGGACAGCTACATGTAAAAGAATGAAATTAGAGCATTCCCTAACACCATACACAAAAATAAACCCAAAATGGATTAGACACCTAAATGTAAGACTGGGCACTATAAAACTCTTAGAGGAAAACATAGGCAGAACACTCTATGACATAAATCACAGCAAGATCTTTTTTGATCCACCTCCTAAAGTAATGGAAATAAAAACAAAAATAAATAAATGGGACCTAATGAAACTTAAAAGTTTTTGCACAACAAAGGAAACCGTACACAAGACGAAAAGACAACCCTCAGAATGGGAGAAGATATTTGCAAAAGAAGGAACTAACAAAGGATTAATCTCCAGAATATACAAGCAGCTCATACAGTTCAATATCAAAAAAACAAACAACCCAATCCAAAAATGGGCAGAAGACCTAAAGAGACATTTCTCCAAAGAAGATATACAGATTGCCAACATTCACATGAAAGAATGCTCAACATCACTAATCATCAGGGAAATGCAAATCAAAACTACAATGAGGAATCACCTCACAGCAGTCAGAATGGCCATCATCAAAAAATCTACAAACAATAAATGCTGGAGAGGGTGTGGAGAAAAGGGAACCCTCCTGCACTGTTGGTGGGAATATAAATTGATACAGCCACTATGGAGAACCGTATGGAGGTTCCTTAAAAAACTAAAAATACAACTACCAGATGACCCAGAAATCCCACTACTGAACATATACCCTGAAAAAAACATAATTAAAAACAAGTCAAGTACCACAATGTTCATTGCAGCACTATTCACAGTAGCCAGGACATGGAAGCAACCTAAGTATCCACTGACAGATGAATGGATAAAGATGATGTGGCATATATATATAATGGAATACTACTCAGCCATAAAGATAAATGAAATTGAGTTATTTGTAGTGAGGTGGATGAACCTAGAGTCTGTCATACAGAGTGAAGTAGGTCAGAAAGAGAAAAACAAATACCATATGCTAACACATATATATGGAATCTAAAAAAAAAAGGTTCTGAAGAACATAGGGGCAGGACAGGAATAAAGACACAGACGTAGAGAATTGACTTGAGGACACGAGGAGGGGGAAGGGTAAGCTGGGACGAAGTGAGAGAGTGGCATGGACATATATACACTACCAAATGTAAAACAGATAGCTAGTGGGAAGCAGCCTCATGGCACAGGGAGATCAGCTCGGTGCTTTGTGACCACCTAGAGAGGTAGGATAGGGAGGGTGGGAGGGAGACACAAGAGGTAGGGCATATGGGGATATATGTATACATATAGCTGATTCACTTTGTTATACAGCAGCAACTAATACAGCAATTTTAAGCAATTATAGTCCAATAAACATGTTAAAATAAAATACAAAAAAAAAAATGAGAATGATGGTGCGAGTGCCCACCATCTGGGTGTGAGCTGCCGTGCGTTTTGAAGCAGTGAATGTGCTGCCAGTCCTTGTCACACTGCATCAGTAAATGAGCCTCATTCATTATTCTGATGAAGGCAGGATCTGGCCACCCATCAGGAAGGCCAGAGTGGGTGGGGTTTACGTAGGCTGCCCCATGTCCCCTTTGCATTGTTTTCCTCCATTTTAATGTTGGTTTCCATCTCCCTCAGAAGGCTCTCAGGCTCTCATTCCCACTGACTAAGGTTTCTCTAAATGTGCTGCACAGCCTGCAACAGAGTCAATTGGGAAAGTTGTTAAAATGCAGATCTCTGCTGAGCTAGAAACTTTTGTTTCTGGCCCATGAATCTCTATTTAAACACAGTCCCAGGTGTTTCTGATGCACACTGACGTATGCAAGAGACTTAGACCCCTGTCCCCAGATGTCCTCGAAGGCTGGAGAGTAATCTGCTCTACGTGCCAGGCCAGGTGTCCCGCATGCAACATAACCCTGGGTGGCCCTCTACCTAAGATTTTTAGCAATAGCTTCCAATTAGGAAGCACCCAAGGAAGGCCAGGAGAACTTGACCACCTTCCAGGGCTCCTATAGTCTGTGTCACCATCTGTGTCAGGCCAACAGTCTTGATCCTACCCATAATTTTAATTGCTGCTGAATAGAAGCAGTTCTATCATTTTTAGCTAAGGTAAATCCCAGCACAATTACCAGTGAGTGTTCTGGTTTCACATCAACAGAAGTTTACCGACAATGGAAAACAAATCAATGCACCCACATCCAGTATGAATACATCTGAGGTTCACCCTCTCTGTTTGCATCCAGTCAAAATTCACAGTGCCTACAGCACAGGAGTTTCTGGTCCCATGACCTACCAAGGACAATGTGGATTCTTTAGAAGGTAAAGTTTGCAGGCAGGGAGAGAAAATGCTTGACAAGCTGCTATGTTCTCCGTTGCCTCCATGGAAGGCTGACACTGCTAATCTATTGCCCAGTTCCCATGAACCCAAGGGACAGCCAGAGCTGAGACTCTGCATGTAATCAGGTGGTCTAAACGTCTGCATCAGTTGGCAAATAACTGCTGCTGGGATAACTCCCTTGGACCTCCCCATGCTGACCCAGCAACTGAGGAGTTGCCATACAAACCAGCAGGGGCCCTGGAAGAGCTGATTGGCGGGTTGTTAAATATTTTGAATATCACCCTGGGGAGCAGTTTAAGACTCTTTCTCAGTAGAGTGCCCCAGGCGGTCATTACCAATTGATCCAAGTTGGTAGTTCAGATAAAATTTATCTACCATCCAGGGATTAAGGTCTTATCTCCCCCGAGGGTATTTGGTTTTAAACAGGGTGCTCTGGAAGTTAAAGAACAAGGCTTCCAGGACTGGACCTCTAATGCTGTAGCTGGACTTTGATGGAATTGGGGGCTGAAGGCGTCAAGTCACCTTCTCTGATCTAGACTGGCTCTGACCCTTGACGTTAGAAGGGCGATAGAAATGTGCCTCAAACCCTCAGCCCTGTCAAGGCTTCCAGCAGAGCAGAGACAGCTTGTCCAGGCCTGCATTCAGCCTTGGCATCCTCCAGTGTACAAGCTTGGGGTGTTGATGGTTTGTCTGCAACACATTTTTATTGTGGAGATTAAGGTACCTGCGCTGCCTATGGATGGCAAATGTAGCTTAGCATCTAAACAGTGTGACTTGTGCTCTTAAAAATCCTAAGTAAAAAAGAATTCTGCTATATTAATATCATTTTCCTTTTCCATAAGTAGCAAAGTGACCCTGATTTTTTTTTTTTTTTTTTTGCAGTACGCAGGCCTCTCCCTGCTGTGGCCTCTCCCGTTGCGGAGCACAGGCTCCGGATGCGCAGACTTAGTGGCCATGGCTCACGGGCCCAGCCGCTCGGCGGCATGTGGGATCTTCCCGGACCGGGGCACGAACCTGTGTCCCCTGCATCGGCAGGCGGACTCTCAACCACTGCACCACCAGGGAAGCCCAAAGCTATTGCACTCTCTTTACTTTTTTTTTTTTTTTTGACCCAGATTTTAAAATGAATATGGTCATGTTATCCCCAGTGACAACCTGGGCAGAAGTGGAGCTGCCGTGAAGAAGAGCACTTTTAGGGAAATGAGCAGAGAGAGGAAGCAAGATGGTGCCTTTGGCATAAACAACCATATATGAATTGGATGGTCCAGAGAGAGAATGTGGCTGCCCCCCACAAGGGCTGCTGGGACTTTTGAAGTGGGATGGGTGGGAATAGTTTCTATCTCCAGGATCTCTTTGTTTGCAATGAAAGACTTAGAATTCCCACAACTCTCATTTCGTCAGTGAGATGATTGAGGTCCAGAGGGGTTCACTGACTTTTTCAAGATCACACCACTAGCCTAAGACAGATGCAGAAACTATAGAGTTCTGACTGCACATTCCATTCACTTAGACAACATGGCAAGGTAATGTATCCATTTCTTGATAACCCAGAGGTATCATTAGGAACACTAATTACCACGTAACATTGCAAAATAGGGCTGGCTGGGGTGTGTGGGTCTGGTTGCTTCATACTAAGTGGCCTCATTTAGTGCTATTTTGGGGTTCTGGTACTTCTTAGGTCTGTCTTCATCGTCAGTCTCTGTGCCTGCTTCAAGCAAATCATCTAAAGTCTGTTCCCCCACCCCTCACATTGTGGACTGCAAAAGTAGAATAGCAATTTAATTTTACGTAATAAAGCTCCCAGCATGGCTGGTGGAGATCTCCCCAGCGCAGCCACATCTCCTCCCTTTTTCTCCTCTGCGTTCTCCAAGCCCTCTGCACCTCTCTCGGGCAATGCACTATTCTAGGAGGAAGGCTCCTAGCATCATGGAAAGAGCAGGGTCCAATCCTGCAACTAACAGTGCAACTGTAGACAAGTTTCTTAGCTTCTCTGAGCCCTGGATACCCCTTGGTCTTTCAGGAAGAATGCCTGCACAGAGTTGTCTTTTAATGAAGACTAGTTTCCTCCTTTCATTAGAGGCATGTTCCACCTTTGCCTTTTATTATGGTTGGTTATGGGCATGTCTGTCCTCTTTGGTAGGATTCAGGCTCTTAGAGGTTGGTGACTTTGCTTCCTGATTCTGGGTCCCCTTGTGCTAAGCATAGACTTGCTGCAGGCTCTCCGTTAATGCTGGTAGAGCGGAGGATATGGCAGGTCAGTAAGTTCTGGCTTGGAGCAGCCGTGAAATGGCTGTGCTCTCTCCTGCAGGCTCAGGGACATAGGCCCTGGGGAGGCCCTTTCCTCTTCTCTGTGTCCCAGGAGGCACAGCTCCTGGAGCTGTGACCTCCACATATGTGGGGAATCTCTGCAAGTTATTGATGCTGAAAACTTGGCCTCTGTGCACTGGTGCTAAATCAAATCTTAGAGACAGAGTTTTGAGTGAAGTAGAAAAGAATAGCTTTATTGCTTTGCCAGGCAAAGGGGGACACAGTGGGCTTGTGCCCTCAGAACTCTGTGTCCAGCCAGAGAGGATTTGGTGAGGAGTTTTATAACAGTGGTTCAAGGGTGGGGTTGCTGACAGGGATCAGGGTGTGTGCAGGGCCTGCACTCCTTTAATCTGGCCTCAGGTGGTCTCCTGAAGAGCTTCTGTGATTCTTGAGGTTATCCAACTGTGACCTTCTAACTGGAATGAGGAATGCTTCATCAAGTAGGTAACACCTTCCATTTGTTGGGGGTTTTAGTTCTGCAGAAGAGCTCAAAGATATTGCTATGTGAATCCCTTGAGGCGGAACCAGGATTCTGTCCCAAGGCTTCACTATTGTCTCCTGACTGCCCCTCCCTTGCTTCTGCATTCCCTTCCTTCCCTGATCAGCAACTGTTTGAACCTACCCTTTGGAACACAGGGAAGGTCATGGAGACTGAAGCCTATTTCCTACAATCAAGAAATGGGGGACACAGAAAGGCTTCCATGCCCAGGAGCCCCACAGGGTCCTGCTCGGTTTCATTATGACCTCTCTTTGGAAAGTGGCCTCATTGCAGACAGTCCTTCTCCCAAGAGAGAATCAGATTCAGGGGACCAGCTTCAAAGTCCATGCAAAATAAGCCAACCTCCTTCTTCCCTGGGGGTATAGCCAATGCAGCAAGGAGTCCCCAAAGCGGCAAGTCCTCCCCTTGGAAGCCATGACTTTGAGTGGCTCTGAGTGTTTCTTAGCCTTTGGGAAGTCTCTTCATTCCTTTGCAGCAGGTTTAGTTGCCTAATCAAGAGCCCTGCCCATTCTATACACGGCTGGCTGTGTGCATGCAGAGGGGGCTGGTGGACAGAGAAAGACGAGGGGAGAGAAGCCTCAAAAAGAGAGATGAGAGAGTGAGACCTGGGGTTCCAGAAAGGAGAGATGGACAGGAGCCCAGCTCTGCTCCCCCAACCTGGGTTCCTCAAGATGCTGTTCTTGACAACAAATCTCCTTTTTCCCTGAGTCATTTCCAGTGGGCTTTCATGCCCGTTCACAAACAGATCCCAACTAATTTCTTCTTTGAATGATCCATGGGGGTCACATGGTTAAGTTTCTTGAGAGCAGGAACCACATTTCCATTCTTATCTCCTGCCAATGCACACTACGGGGCAGGGCAAGGAAGAGGTGCTGGAGGGATAGCAGGTGATGTTTAATGACTGAGGAGCCCGGGTGGCACCAGGGGATAGTGTTTGCACTCAGAAATATCAACAATTGCTGGGACATTTCAGGCATAAAGGCACAGCCTCTGGTCCCCTATGGTGTATGTGTATATTCATGAGTCTGGCCCTCTAAACATAACATAAGCCTTATTTATGGCATGCTTTGCAGTGGTTTGCAAACACAGGAAAATCCATTTGAATCCAATATTCTCAGATTGCCCTGTTCATTTAGTAATTAGGACATCTTACCTTCGTAGATTACTTGAGCCTGACACTTTCTGGGTTTTCAGCCCTCTCTGAACCTCCTCCAGACCACTGCCAGTGAGACGTTTGGGGAAGGTCATAAATGCCTTTGCTGTATCTTTCTACCTAAGTATTTGCAGCAGGTTTTATGGAGCTTGTCAATACGAACTGATTTTCTTTTACATATGTGAGTCAGCCTTATTTGGGTCTAAAGTGGATTTTATGAACCTGCATGGATTAGAATAAACACTGAACCCAGCAATCAGTTCTATATTTAGTTCTCAAGTAGCTAGGCTTTTTGTACATGCATGTATACATATATGTGTGTGTATGAGCACTGCATATTGAGAAAAAAATTAAGTGTGTGAAGCTGATTGATCTGAGGATGGGCCTGGGAGAATTCCTGGCCAGGTGGAGCTAGGGCCAACAGCTAAGGGATCTCTTTCTCTCGTGGAAGTCATTGTTTCTTTACCTATAAAATGAGTAGGATGGGTCCCTATAAAACCCCAGGATGGTTGTGCAGATCAAAGAAAGCAGGGGACACACAAGGACCTAGCACAGTGCTAGTGTCCAGTTAGGATTCGGTAAATACTTACTACTTATGGAATCTCAGCCTGGAATGGACTTGAAGGTTCTGGAGGGCAAAGGCATGTGTCTTCTGCTGTGTCCCTGACAGTTCCTAGGAAGCCCTGGGCCAAATAAATAATAATATAATACAGGTTTTTACATTGATTGAAAGTGTCTGCCTGGGTCTTTATTTTATCAAAGTCCTGCCAGAGAAAAGTTCCCACCAAAAATGTTGTCTTGGGGCTTCCCTGGTGGCGCAGTGGTTGAGAGTCCGCCTGCCGATGCAGGGGACACGGGTTCGTGCCCCAGTCTGGGAAGATCCCACATGCCGTGGAGCGGCTGGGCCTGTGAGCCATGGCCGCTGAGCCTGTGCGTCTGGAGCCTGTGCTCCGCAATGGGAGAGGCCACAACAGTGAGAGACCCGCGTACCGCAAAAAAAAAAAAAAAAAATGTTGTCTTGGGTCATGATCAGTAATAGAGTAGCAAGGTGGGTAGACAGTAAGGGTGGTGGAGGATAGGGCCTCTCAAGCTGGACTGCTTGGGTTTGTGTCTCAGCTCAGGTACGTTAAGAGCTGTGTGACATTGGGCATGTCACTTAGCCTCTCTGTGCCTCATTCTCTTCACCTGCAGGATGGGCATAATAATACTAATGTCTAGCAATAATATATGCACATATACTTTTATAGATGTAAAATGCTTAGTGTGCCTAGCACACAGTGTTTTTTATTATTATCATTACCTTTATTGTTTTTAATAGTGGTTAAAAGAGTGGATTTTGGTGGTAGAAAGACTTGGATTTGAGTCTTAGCACTGCCACTTACCACCTCGGTGACCTTGGATAATTATTCAACTTTTCTAAGCCTCTATTTCCTCATCTGTTATTGGGGACATCTCTTCTCCTGGGGTTATTAGGAGCATCAAATGAGATCAGATGTGTGAAGCATTTAGCTTTGTGCCTGTCAGAGAGAAAGCACTTAATCAATATTATCTATTTTATTTTCTTGAGAACTACTCGAATTTAATACCATTCATCCAACAAATATTGGTGAAGCCCGTGCGGCCTGTGGGCTTGGTATGGAATGAGGTTTCTTCCTTCTCTAGTGAAGAAGCATGAACATCTTTTCTGTTTTGGATGAATATTTGCTTCTTCTACTGTAGTCAGAACATTGTATATTGCACGAAAAAGTCTGGAGAAGAGACTATGGTGGGGCAACCTGAATTCCAAAGGGGATCTGGCTCTGAGAATTAGCGCTCTCGTGGGGAGACCTCCAGCTACAAAGCAGTTGTACATGTGGGACCTGGGACTGAAGCTGGTGGGGCCCTCCAGGGTGACCACCCATCCTAGCCTTTGCCCGCCTTCCTGATGTTATTGGTAACTGTGCCCCCTTTCACTTGGAAACTTCTGGGATAGATATTAAATTATATGATTCCGCCATACCTGACCTACTTAAGAAAAACATCCCCATGTAGCTCAAAGGGGTGTTCCTGGAAGTACCGTGAGGCCACATCTGGCCTTTGGGAAGGCAGCCTGGCATCTTGTTGGATCGAGGAGGTTAGGCGGCTTCTCTGGTGTGGTCAGGGAGGCCACAGGAGGGGAGACCATGGAGAGCACATCTCCTTCCCTCTCCTGGAAACGTCTGGATGTTTATTTTTTCCCTCTTTTTCCAGGTCAGCACAATTACGGGAACTTTGTCATCTTCCTAGATTCTGAAAGTGAGTGGTCACTTGCCAGAGGGAGAGCAGGGCAGACAGGACAATTAAAATGACCACCAAGCAACAAAAACTCATGTAAAATGAACAAGCCACCAGCTCCAAAGAAGAAACTTCTGACCTTAATTTGAATCATGTTCTCTCTTGGTTGTTTGCTTCTGTGGTTGTCATCGGGGTAGCGGAAAGTGGTTGGTGGAGGAATGCTCCCCTGCCCCTGTGTTGGTACCTCTGTGTTCCAGCTCAGTGATTAGGACAGCCTGGACAGAGGGGGATGGGGCCACGGGAGGAGGCACTGGCTGAATATTTTGGAGCAATGCTCACTAAGACTCTTATTAAAAAATATTACGTATAAATAGCAAGCTAGAGGTCCCCTAAGATTTCTGCAATGTTGATGTGTTACTTTTAGTTGCAGGACAAAAATATATTTTTTGAAGACTAGTAAGACTAAGAATAAAACTTATGTAATGATTACAGTATGTCAGGTTTTCTTCAGAGTGCTTCACATGTGTTTACTTCTTTCATCCTCACAGAAACCTCTGAGTTGGCGATATCATTATCCTCAGTTTCCAGATGTAGACACTGAGGCACAGAAAGGTTAAGTAACTTGCCCAAGGCCTGTCTGGCCAGTGGCAAAAATTCTACCTGGGCAGTCAGGCTCCAGAGCTAAGCTCTTAAGCGAACTCCATTTCACCTCCTGGGCTGAAAGTCAGGCTGAGATCAGGAGACTGAGGCACAGAAAGGTTAAGTAACTTGCTGAAGTCACACAGCTAGGAAGTGAGAGAGCAGGATGCAAGCTCAGCTGTGCCGAGCTCCAGAGTTGTTAACACCTAGCAGTTATTAATGCTTTTTCTTTATCCTCATTGGGTTCCTCAAAGGATTGTTGTGATGACCAAGTGAGACACAGTACGTGGGTGTGTTTAGTCCATTGTAAAGCACCAAACAAGCTGTCCTTCAGACACTAGATCTGAGGACTAGGGGAAACAGGGAGAAACTTACCTTGTGTTCAGGGGCGTCTTAGAGGCTGGAAGAGAGACCCTCGTATTTGCAGCAAGGGGATCAAGCAGAAGAGACATGAGGTGTGAAGGAAAATCAGGTGGGGTCTTAAAACCAGATGGAGTGGGAGAGGGGAGCGTTCCTCTTCTAGTGCTAGATGATTAAGCCAAGAGACCCAGCCCTCTGTCATCTGTGCCCATGGCTCAGAGAGCCCAGGGATAATAAAGCAACATCATCATCAGGGACAATGACAGCAACTTGCTTTTAGCCAAAGACATTCTGTCTCCTTCCTCCCACCAAACTTTCCTTTCTTCAGGCTGCTTCCAAGCATCTTCCTAGGTTACTGGCTCTTTGCTGGCGCCTCTGCAGAGGGGTCCTAATTGCATCACCACATGGAAATCTTTATCTTGAGCTACGTGGCTCCTCGTAGGTGTAATCTGCCTACAGAAATGCACTTACTGTTGAGCTGGAAAGTGGCACAGAGACTGAAGGCTCCTTCCCTTCCCCCATCCCCCTCCCAAGTTTTCCTAAATCCTGGCGCCTGCTAAAGGCCCAGTTGTTTCCCCGGGGGTGGGGGTGTGCGGGGCACATATGCTTGTCTCTCTTTTCAAGCTGACTTATTGTACAATCCTTTCATCTGCTCAGAATCTGATTTTACATATGAATCCATAGAACGCAAACACCCAGCCCTCAGAAGAACTGTAACTTTGTTATATTTTATTTTGCCCAATCACCACAGTTTTCTTATTCTTCCCTGCTCGGTGACGTCCTGCCGAAAGAGACTAAATCACAACCTTTGGAAAGACAGCAACATTAATCACGTGAAAGTGGTTTATTTTTAATCCACCATGCTGCTTCTGTTCCCTAGTTATTTGTGAATATGTATCAAGCCCAAACTTTGAAATTTTGATAATTGGCTTCTTGCAGTTTCATTATTTCTCCTTTTCCTCTGTGTGTGAAAGTTTCCCAAGTATGTATCCAGTAAATGAATCCTAGACTCAAAGATAAGCACAGTAAAATACAGTGCAATACAATAAAGCCCCAGTTATTCATTTATTTAATGAATATTATTTGAATGTCTTCACTGTGTCAGGTACTGGATGATGTGCTGGTGAAACAGTAATGAGCAAGGTCAGAGTCTCTGGCCTCACAAACTTGCCGCCTATGGAGCAGAAGTCAATGGAGGAGCAAATAAAGACATTTTACACATTGTGATAAACTCTTGGAGTGAAACAAGTGGAGATACTATGCAAGAAAATCGTGGAAGGAAAAACTAAGGAAGGGAGTGTCCCCTGATTATCCAACCCGAAGACTGCCTTTTGCAGATGAGAAAAGTCAAGGGTAAGTAATTTCTGCCAACTCTATACGGATGGTTCCTGGTAGACCTATAGCTAAAGTAGATGCTGCTTCTTGGATGATATACTATTAGAGATAGTGGTGAAATACACCATCCTCTTGTGGTGAGTTTTCTGGGAGGATTTGTCTTAGAGATACGTGAGTATATACAGTTAATACATTTCTGGAGAAATGTTAGAAAACATTCTGGTTGTTTTTTTTTTTTTTTTGTAGTCGAACATCAAAGTTTATTGCTAATCACAAAAAACAGAGTCTCAAGTTAATAATTTTAGTGCTTTTCTATGTATGGGAAGATGCAAGAATCTGGGCTCCTTGACATTATTCCTTTGATATGCATCTTTACTATTTTGGGCCAGTATCCTGTCTTTCTCTATCCTGAATTCCCCTCAAGGTGCATGGTTGGGCAGCTGCAGTGGCTGATGGCTTGATGGAGAGCAACATTGATTGTTTACGAAATGGCAGGCAACAATTCTTTGTCCACAACCATGAAGTTTTACCTCTAGAAATAATCCTAGAGATACTGCATCAGCTAATGGTCGCTTGGTATCGCTCTGTGAAATGTTTTTGGTTTTGTTTCATTTTTTAATGAAGGAAAAGGAGAAAGTAGAGATATTATCTTAAGGAATCTTTTTTTTTTAATGTATTTATTTATTTGTGGCTATGTTGGGTCTTCGTTTCTGTGCATGGGCTTTCTCTAGTTGTGGCAAGCGGGGGTCACTCTTCATTGCGGTGCGCAGGCCTCTCACTATCGCGCCCTCTGTTGTTGCGGAGCACAGGCTCCAGATGCGCAGGCTCAGTAATTGTGGCTCACAGGCCCAGTTGCTCCGTGGCACGTGGGATCGTCCCAGACCAGGGCTTGAACCCGTGTCCCCTGCATTGGCAGGCAGATTCTGAACCACTGCGCCATCAGGGAAACCCTATCTTAAGGAATCTTAAAGCATGGACTAACCAAGCTTAGTTTGATTGGTTTATTCATAAAAGCTCAGTATCAGTCTCAATTTGCTAATTATTATTATTATTTTAGTTATTTCTGAGATACACATTTTAAAGTAATAATTAGAATTATGACTTATAACATTATATCCGGTATTCTGTTTTTTTTTTGGATTTCTAAGTCTGGGATGCTGTGGAGGAATGGATTCTTTTCACCCCTCCCAGGCATGAACTCAGATTTCTTGTAGTGGAGTTCACTCCATGCGTGGAGCAGAGGAGGCCCCTCAACTCTGAATCTGATATCCTGGAGACTCATGCCAAGAGGGAAGTGGGGGGAAAAGCAGGGTCCAACAGAGAAGGGGGAGAGAGATGGAGAAAACAGCAACAAAGGTGGTACCAAGAGAAGCAGCAGAAAACCAGGATGACCAGCTATTGGCAAAGTAGGGAGACGTTCCCCACCACTTTTCTCAGCTTAGGTACTACCAAGGGACTGTAATCTCAGCTCACTAGTAAAGACCACCCCCTGCAGTGCTTTCATCCCCTGTTCCTGCTTATGATGCCCTGTCCATGTGGGAATCCCTGAGGATGGAGCCAACTTTTGTTACCTTTCTTGTTTGGTTTTGCCTTACAGGTAGAGTTCTCTGGCAGCTTATTACAAAGCTTTGAGTTGTCATCCTGAACTTGTCTCTGGTACCGCTCACCCCTCCATCCTACCCTGTATCATTAGAGTACTGGTCATAAAGGGCACTAAGGTCTTCTCTTGCTCAAAACCCCTCCATAGTACCCTACTGAATGTTATATGAAGGTCAAGCTAGATGTAACAAGTGTTCCAATTTTTTATTATTCTGTAACAAACTATCACCAAACACAGTAACTTAAAATAACAATTTGTTAAAATTGCGGAGGAAGGAACACTCCCAAACTCATTCTGTGAGGCCACCATCACCCTGATACCAAAACCAGACAAGGATACTACAAAAAAATAAAATTACAGACCAATATCACTGATGAATATAGATACAAAAATCCTCAACAAAATACTAGCAAACAGAATCCAACAACACATCAAAAGGATCATACACCATGATCAAGTCGGATTTATCCCAGGGATGCAAGGATTCTTCAATATATGCAAATCAATCAATGTGATACACCATAGTAACAATTTGAAGGAGAAAAACCATATGATCATCTCAATAGATGCAGAAAAAGCTTTTGACAAAATTCAACACCAATTTATGATAAAAACCCTCCAGAAAGTAGGCGTAGAGGGAACCTACCTCAACATAATAAAGGCCATATATGACAAACCCACAGCAAACATCATTCTCAATGGTGAAAAACTGAAAGCATTTCCTCTAAGATCAGGAAAGACAAGGATGTCCACTCTCACCACTATTATTCAACATAGTTTTGGAAGTCCTAGCCACGGGAATCAGAGAAGAAAAAGAAATAAAAGGAATACAAATTGGAAAAGAAGAAGTAACACTGTCACTGTTTGCAGATGACATGATACTATACACAGAGAATCCTAAAGATGCCACCAGAAATCTACTAGAGCTAATCAATGAATTTGGTAAAGTTGCAGGATACAAAATTAATGCACAGAAATCTCTTGCATTCCTGTACACTAATGATGAAAAATCTGAAGAGAAATTAAGGAAACACTCCCATTTACCACTGCAATGAAAAGAATAAAATACGTAGGAATAAACCTACCTAGGGAGACAAAAGACCTGTATGCAGAAAACTATAAGACACTGATGAAAGAAACTGAAGATGATACCAACAGATGGAGAGATATACCATGTTCTTGGATTGGAAGAATCAACATTGTGAAAATGACTATACTACCCAAAGCAATCTACAGATTCAATGCAATCCCTATCAAATTACCAATGGCATTTTTTTTTTTACAGAACTAGAACAAAAATCTTCAAATTTATATGGAGACACAAAAGACCCCAAATAGCAAAAACAGTATTGAGGGAAAAAAACGGAGCTGGAGGAATCTGGCTCCCTGACTTCAGACTATATTACAAAGCTACAGTAATCAAGACAATATGGTACTAGCACAAAAACAGAAACATAGATCAATGGAACAAGATAGAAAGCCCAGAGATAAACACACGCACCTATGGTCAACCAATCTATAACAAAGGAGGCAAGGATATACAATGGAGAAAAGACAGTCTCTTCAATAAGTGGTGCTGGGAAAACTGGACCGCTACATGTAGAAGAATGAAATTAGAACACTCCCTAACACCGTACACAAAAATAAACTCAAAATGGATTAGAGACCTAAATGTAAGACCAGAGATTATAAAACTCTTTGAGGAAGGCATAGGAAGAACACTCTTTGACATAAATCACAGCAAGATATTTTTTGATCCACCTCCTAGAGTAATGGAAATAAAAATAAACAAATGGGACCTATTGAAACTTAAAAGCTTTTGCACAGCAAAGGAAAGCATAAACAAGACGAAAAGACAGCCCTCAAAATGGGAGAAAATATTTGCAAACGAATCAATGAACAAAGGATTAATCTCCAAAATATATAAACAGCTCATGCAGCTCAATATTAAAGAAACAAACAACCCAATCCAAAAATGGGCAGAAGACCTAAATAGACATTTCTCCAAAGAAGACATACAGGTGGCCGAAAAGCACGTGAAAACCTGCTCAACATCACTAATCATTAGAGAAATGCAAATCAAAACTACAATGAGGTATCACCTCACACCAGTTAGAATGGGCATCATCAGAAAATCTACGAACAATAAATGCTGGAGAGGGTGTGGAGGAAAGGGAACCCTCTTGCACTGTTGGTGGGAATGTAAATTGATAAGCTGCTATGGAGAACAGTATGGAGGTTCCTTAAAAAACTACAAATAGAACTACCATATGACCCAGCAATCCCACTACTGGGCATATACCCAGAGAAAACCATAATTCAAAAAGACACATGCACCCCACTGTTCACTGCAGCACTATTTACAATAGCCAGGTCATGGAAGCCACCTAAACGCCCATCGACAGATGAATGGATAAAGAAGATGTGGTACATATATACAACGGAATATTACTCAGCCATAAAAAGGAACGAAATTGGGTCATTTGATGAGATGTGGATGAATCTAGAGACTGTGTTACAGAGTGAAGTAAGTCAGAAAGAGAAATATTGTATATTAACGCATATATGTGGAACCTAGAAAAATGGTACAGGTGAACTGGTTCGCAGGGCAGAAATTGAGACGCAGATGTAGAGAACAAATGTATGGACACCAAGGGGAGAAAGCACCAGGGGGGTGGGGGTGGTGGTGTGATGAATTGGGCGATTGGGATTGACATATATACATTGATGTGTATAAAATTGATGACTAATAAGAACCTGCTTGGGCTTCCCTGATGACTCACTGGTTGAGATTCCGCCTGCCGATGCAGGGGGCGCGGGTTCGTGTCCCAGTCTGGGAAGATCCCACGTGCCATGGAGTGGCTAGGCCCGTGAGCCATGGCCGCTGAGCCTGTGCGTCCGGAGCCTGTGCTCCACAACAGGAGACGCCACAACAGTGAGAGGCCCGCGTACTGCAAAAAAAAAAAAAAAAAAAACATCACAGGGCTGGTGTCTGTGCTGGGATGAGTGGATCAGCTGGGGATGGGTCAGACATCTCTCTCTGTACATTGCCTCTCGCATAGCTAGCTTGGGCTTCCTCACAGCATGGTGATCATGGTGTAGGCATGCTTCTTGCAAGGCCACTGACTTCCCCAGAAGACAGGAAGTGGAAGCTGCCAGTCTGTTAAGTCCTGGGCCTGGAAACTGTCATAGTGTCGCTTCCTCTATGTTCTGTTGATCAAAGCAGTCACAGAGATTATCCACCTTCAAAGGGAGGGGACATAGACTCCCATGTATCATTGGGGTAAGTGTCAACGTGTTTGTGGTCGCCTGTAATCCATCACAAATGTACTGTCCCTTCCATATGAGAACACTTAATATATAAAAGAAAGCAAATGTGTTTCTATTTTTTCCTTTTCAGGCCATAATTACCAGTTTCTTTCATCTTCAGATCATGCACATCCTTCCTAACACTGATATGCAGTCCAACTTGTCAGAATGTCCCTAAGACATGGCACCATTATCCCAGATATGGCTATCCCGGTACAGAGCATGGTGAATTGATCAGTGTCTCTTTTCTAGAAAATATAATTCTATGAATGCAGCCTAAAACTGCATTTGTGTTGTTTTTATCAGCCATGTCACACTTTTGATCTGTATTGAGATAAAATGAAATTTTTATTATAAAAAGTAATTGCAGCAAATGTGCAAAATAGAAACCACACAAAGAAGAAAATAAGGTCACCTGTATTACCACCACTGAGAGTTAACTACGGCTACCTTTTGAATCTTTTTTCTATTAATAACCGTTTTCACCTGTGTGTCTTATAAATTGGTTTTTATCCACTTAAGAAAATGTTACATGCATTTTCCCCATGTCAGGAAATATCCTTCTCCATTATCATCCATACTGATGACATCATATTGTACTGTGTGGTCAAGTGAAACACCTCATCTGTTTTGAATGAGATGCAGTTAAGCCAGGTCTTCTCCTTTCTGTACTTGTGTAATTTTTTTTTTTCCTAACCTGAATGTAGGACTTTACATTTTTATTAAAAATCATCTTGTTGCTTTTAAGATAAATTATTATAGTCTGTAATGATCTTTAAAGTCCTGATTTCATCAACAAGTCTCTCCCAGGTTTATATGATTTCAAAATCAATAAGTGTCAAAATCACTGATAAATCATTTTAAGTAGGATAGAGCCTTATAGCACTCCCTTGGAAACCACCCTCCAGGTTTCATTACTCCATTGATCAAACACTCTTTAGCTCTGATCAATTAATCATCTTAGCTGTACTACCCTGTGGCTTGTTTCTCCATTTGAAAATAAGAATTTTCAAAAACAAGGAAAAAGACTGCCAATCACTTTACCATTTGGATACATTATGTCTGTCACATTCCCTTTTTTTTTTTTTTTTTTGCGGTACGCGGGCCTCTCACTGTTGTGGCCTCTCCCATTGCAGAGCACAGGCTCCGGACGCGCAGGCTCAGAGGCCATGGCTCACGGGCCCAGCCGCTCCGCGGCATGTGGGATCTTCCCGGACCAGGGCACAAACCCGTGTCCCCTGCATCGGCGGGCGGACTCTCAACCACTGCGCCACCAGGGAAGCCCTGTCACATTCCCTTTTATGCTCACCTTATAATTTTATTAATGAATGGAGATTGGAGTGGTTTGGTTTACCTTGTTCTTTTTGAACTCATGCTGTTGTTTTGGAGGAAAAGAAATTAGTCAAATTCTATCCAATTCAAATTCCTGATCATTCCTGAATGTATAGGTTGGACTTAAAGGTCTTAATCTTGACATATCCCTCAACTTGGAGATTAAAAATTTTATTTTTCAGACTACGTTTTTTGTTATTGTTGTTTCTCTTTGTCATCTACAATTGCTGGGACTAAAAAAAAAAAAGGGACTAATTAGTTCCTTTAAAGAACATTTAATTTAAAAAATGAAAACATTTTTCTAATGTGTTCAAAAAACAACTGCTTTAATTTCCCAAGGATTAAATACAACTCACTGGACTGTAAATAATAAAATACATTAAAAACAATCCAGACTATTTTTGAATTCCCCACACTCCTTCAAAGAGTATCCCCTGTGGCTTGGCATTCTCATCTTTAAGTCCTGTAAGTACACTTCAGTGTGGCTCAGTTGGGACAAGCAGTTTGGACTCATTCAAGGCAGTGAAGAGCTTTCTTCTGTCTCCTCATTTATGTCAGATTTCCAAGCCCTGAGAAAGCATTTGTTCTACACTCTTCATATGATGATTACTTTTCCTGAAATGATGGAGGCAAAATAGAAGTAGAGCAGTTGTGCTTTCTACCTCCTGTTCCCATTATATCATTGGCTTCAAGTAAGGAAACCACCTCTTTCCTCTCTCAGCTACCTGAGAGCTTGCTCATCTTGAGATCCTCCACAGTGCCCAACATAACGTCTTACTTGTTATAGGTATATTAGTCAGAACTCTTGGTTACAAGGGATAGAAACCCAATGCAAACTTTCTTAAATCACACACACACACACATATGGGATGTTTTCAGTGAGATCTGAATGTTCTGTGTTCACAGCAATGCTCTATGTTTATGCTCTTGGAATACAGAAATGTTGTCATGGAGGTGCTAAACACAGAGAGGAAGGTCTAGGACATGTTGGGAGTTATGAGCAAAGGAAATATTTAACAAAATGCACAAAGCATATATTGTAGCCATGTCTAGACACCATGTCGTATCTGAATAATTTTTGTGCCGATAAATGACATCAGAATTTTAAAAACAAAAACAAATTAAATATATATATTTCCACAGCAGATGAACTTCAGATAGCTGTATAAAGAGATGCAAATTATGCCATCAGGACCTGGATTCTCTCTGTCCATTTCTCTTCAGTGCATTTCTCTCTGATTTTACTCAGAGGGAGTCTCCCTCCAAGTGGGAACTCCAGGCTTGCATCTTCACAGCTCTAAGCTGTAAGAAAAAGAAAATTCTTCTTTCTTGATTGCTCAAGTAAAAGTCCCAGGGTTAGCTCTGTTTGACCTTATTGGCTTGGATTAGGTCATGTGCCCATTCGTGAGCCAATCAGTCACCTTGCCATGAGCATTGATGCTGATTGGCCTGACCAGTGCTGATTGGTGACTCCCCAGAGAGCTCTACATAAGGGCAGTGGGAGAGTGAGGTACTGGCACTTCCTCCAGAGGAAGGCATGAGTATCATTATCAGAAGAATTAGGGAAGGTTGATGGGTAGGTAAAAATAACACATAATCATGACAAGTTTTTCAATTAGATACTTTTTGAAGTAGCTAATTAGTCTCATTTTTTTCCTGCCAGTGATTGTATATGACAAAGAGAAATAACAACAAAAAACTTAGTCTGAAAAAAAGATTAGTTTTAATCTCCAAGTGGAGGAATATCTCAGGATTAAGACCTTTAGGTCAACCTATACATTCATGAATGATAAAGGACTTGAATTGCATTTTAGTGTTTGACCAATTTTTTTTTTTTTTTTAGTATTTGACCATTTTTTCCCCCCAGAATATATGCGTTCATTTTTCATTTTATGACTTTCCTGGAAGCAAATGCAACACTTCCTATCACCTGCCATTTAAACAAAAGATTTCTCACTTTTAACTAAAAGAAAATTTGTTACAACAGGACTACTATATACATTAGAAAAGATAGGCTCCCTAGCTTGTGGTGGCCTTGGTAGAGAGTTGGGGTCTCAAGGACAATATATTAATGCATTGCTGCCCAGTTCTCTGTAGTTTGATACTACCCTCTATGGTGCAACCAAGAATAGGAGTATAAAGGCTGGTGCTCTAGTGATGAGGTGATCTGAGACAGCCAGTGTCCAGTTACAGAAACAGAGTACATACTAGGTAGTCCAACAGAAGGAATTTAATATGAAGAATTGATTACAAAGGTGTTGGGAGAGCTGAAGAGTCAAACAGGACCATGAGGCAACCCAGAGATTAACAGGGTTAATCAGGAAAGCAGGAAACCTCTACAAACTCTAAGGCATAGGGAATAAATGGAGGACATAATGTGACCAGAGCCAGAGAACTGGAGCTAGAACAACTCAGTAGGATCTGAATCTACAATAGACTGCCTGACATGACCTGGGACCACAGAGGAGATGCCGGTCAAAGCAGAGGGGAAGAAGGGGGAAGAAGTACCCTGACTTCTCCCTCTCATCTGCCCACCCATCTGCCAACATTGTCTCTCATTGGCTAAACCAGAAGGCAGCTAGCAAGGAAGTCTGGGAAATGTAGTTTTCAGGGCAAAGGAGAGAAATACATCTGAGACCAAAGGGACAAATGAGTGACGCATGACCTGGTGCAAGATAGATATGAAGATTGAGGCTGTTTTCATGTGGAAAAGTAACAGCTTTATTCTTGATTCACTTCTTTGCCATAGTAAGAGGATTTGAAGCCTTTCTGCTTAGAGGAAAGGAAAACTCATACTTTCTGATTCTGGACAGGGGACAACCACGGGCAAAGAGGACCGAAGAGTAGGAGGAAGTAGGGGTTTTGCAAAGGAAATTGCTAATAGAAAATGAGGTGATTCGCTGGTGTAGACAAAATCTTGGAGAAGCAGTGGGGAAGGTGGCGATTCTCCTTCACACTGGAAATGTAGGGGGAGAAAGAGAAGAGACTGCTATCAGTGGCCCCCGGAACAGATGGGTCCTGCTTGCTATTTCCTAGGATTGCTGCCTGCCGTGTGGTGTATCTGGACTGTTGAAACCACAGACTGCCTTCCAGAAGGCTCCTGAGCCCCAGGCATGGCATGAGACCAAAAGGAGAGCATTAACAGGGTCATATTTGGAGGGACCAGGAGTTGTTCTCAGTAAACTCGAGGGCAGATCACAGTAGCTGACCCTTCCATCATTCTGTGGAAGATTTCATTGGTTGGCCCCTCACCTACCTAGGGCTACCCTATGGGAGAGCTGCTCAGTGGTATCACTAGACCCTGCATTCTTTTCCATCCACCATGTGTGGGCATAGTCACCTTGTCCGTAAGCCCGAGAGAATGAGGCTGCAGCTCTGAGTACTTAGTGTGGGTACCAAGTTAGGACAGTGTGTGAGTTTAGACACTGAGTTCAGATAATGAGGGAGTACCGAATTGTCTAAATCTTTTTGGCTTCTGGGCATCGGATAGCGAGAGTTTAGCCAGTGATAGAATCCTGTATTTCAGTATTTTAACAGCTGGCAAAACCAAACTAGTGTGTCCTAACTGAATCTCAGCCCTGCCCATAGTCATTGCTCCTTCAGGAAGCCTTGGGCCATCATGGCCCCCGTAGACCCACTTCCAGACCCCGGGCTGCTCTGTAACGCAGTTGTGGCTGAGTTCCTTATTGAGATTTCAGTTTGTGCTTTATATTGTGGTTATAACCCCCAACCATAGCTGCCAAGAAACTACCCGAGAACGTAAAACATAGACAAAAATCTGAGTTCGTTTGCCCCAGGAGCTTTTGTGCTGCGAGACTGCAGCCGACTTTTCCTTTGTTTTCAAAAGCTCAGGCTTTCTGAGACCAGTTGTGCCTCACACAATTGGCCCAGGGCTGAAGCCAGTGAAGAGATGTGTCTGTGATGATCTGAGCAGTATCAATACGGATTTTTAAGTCTGTTGTTAAAATTTTTAAATGGAGAGGTTCTATCTACAAACCCAGATTTCAAGCTTTTCCCAGAAAACTGTGTGCCCAGTCAATATTGGCTCTGCATTTTAAGGGCCAGCAATGACCCTGTCCCCTTCAGAAGGCAAGGGTGGTCAGCCACAGTCCCTACCACTCCCTCTTGTCTTCCTCACCCAGACTTGACAGTCAGTTTCCATTTATCATCTTCCACCTGGCAGGTACCGCTCATTTGCATCACCTGCTGGACCTCTTAGGTATTTAAGTTTGTGACTCAGACTGGATCAGGGCTTTCTGAGGGGAGAGGCAGAGGCAGGCAGCTGGAGGGGAAGTAGAGTTGAGATTCTTCAAGCTTATGTGACAACTGGCTTCTGTGGGTCCTGTGAGGGGAAGAGACTAACTCCCCACTTTGGGACTGCCGTGAGGTGGCTTGCAGAAGCTTGGGAGTTTGAATGCTGTGCCCTTGCTCACTGTGTTGGGAGACTGCTGGGCTCTGCCTTGAGTCTGCCCCCTCAGATGACCAGACTAGCTTAAACCAGGATCACCTAGTTGTAACTGTGAGGATTGAAGACAAGGATTTTCCTTTGAAAGTTTAGGACGTACAAGAACCCTGGGACTTCTGAACAGCACTAAAAGGAAGCCCCATAGGATTACAGAGCTCAATATCCTCTGGCGACGTGGGAGAGCGTTCAGAGCAGAGTACTGATTCAGAGACGAGACATCAACCATTTTGTATTAGCTTTGGGGATGTCTGGCTGTACCCTCATGTGTTCCTGTGTTGAGAGCTGTGATGAATCCCATTCTCCTATCTGCAGGGCTGGATTCGTGTGGTTTGCTTCCATGCTCTCATCAAGGAGAGCTTTCTCTTTGTTTTGTCATTGTGTGAAGTTGCATGCCTGAAATGATCTGGTGATGATTTTTCAAAGAGCCCCAAGCACAGAGCTCCGTATTTTTTTTCTTTACAGCAGCTGTTCTAATAGTCTGTCTCCTGTTTCACGGAGTATAAAGGAGATGACGGAGCCACCACATATTTCTGAGTATCGGCTGACATTCCTGTGGGACTTTGTAGTAACTTCCTTAGCGCCCTCCTGTATTCTGCTTTCTCCGTGCATTGTGTACACTAGCTTCAGAGTCCTTTTCCCAGCTCCTGGGGCTAATCTGGCTACGCTCACTCTTTCTCAGTCTATTTCTGCGTCCCTGCACCTTCATTTAATGTCTGGTTTCTTTAATATGGATTTTTAGACTCCTCCTGTGTTGCCAACTTCATCCCTCGATCATCATGTTCTCCTCCCAACTTCCTGCTGCTCTCCAGGCCTCTTGCTTACCCTGGTCCTTTAGCCTGAGGTGCCTTTTTTTCAACTTTGCTTGTTGAACTCCTGTCAAACTCCTATCTTCAAAGCTCCCCTTAAATGCTGACCCTTTTTTTTTTTTTTTGCGGTACGCGGGCCTCTCACTGTTCATGGCCTCTCCCATTGTGGAGCACAGGCTCCGGATGCGCAGGCTCAGCGGCCATGGCTCACGGGCCCAGCCGCTCCGCGTCATGTAGGATCTTCCTGGACTGGGGCACGAACCCGTGTCCCCTGCATCGGCAGGCGGACTCTCAACCACTGCGCAACCAGGGAAGCCCAATGCTGCCCCTTTTAAAAGGCGTCACAACATGCTGGATCTCTGTCCTAGCACTGCACCTACTTTACAGTATGCATGACCTCTTCCCCACCTCTCTACTCCAGAGCTCCTTAAGGGTGGAAGACCTATACCCTCCAAGAGAACTTGGACGGAAGGAAACTGAGGTAAATCTTCTGAGAGTTAAATTACAAAATCAGCTTAACAGGCCAGAAACGTCGTATATGAAGACAACTTAAGTAGTCAGAATGGTTCCTGGTACAGAATGTGATTTGATGGAAACTATCTTGAAAACAGCATTCAGCAGACTGTGAGCTGGGGGTGGGGGAGATATGTGTGGGGGGGAGAATTCATTGTCTTATTAGATCTTCCTCTGGGTGGTTTGCATCATGATTTGCAGAGTCAGTGTTCTGAGAAATCCTGTAGTAATGAACCCTTTTTAAGTTTGCTGAATGTAGTATTTTTTGAACTTATATGACGATTTTATTTTTCATAGAACATTATGAAATGTAAGTCTTCCATAGAACAGTCTTAATATCTTCTGGACTAAAGAAATACCATACCAATCACAAGGGGAATTGTCTGTACTGAATATGGAAAAAAGAAAATCAGATGGACAAATGCCATCAGTGTCCATCCAAGGGCCTCTTGAAGGAGATGATGTCTTGGCTCAAGGTCTGGGCTGTTGGGTTGTGGCAGCTGGTGGGTCCAGGGAGATGAACACAATGTGCTTCCCCTGACCTGATACCATCAAAATAATTTGAGTCAGACAACTACTTTCCCTTATTCTCACTTCATGCTGGCTAGGCAACCTGATTATACTCTATTTTCCAAAGTAAATTTCTTACATGAAGGAAATAATCTGGTCTGAGGACAGAATGTTTAACCCCCTTGCAGTTCTGTGATGATAGTAAATTGGCATTCTGGGCGGCGCATCAGTCCTCTGTGACCTCGATTGGTGAGGGTCCATCCTCGAGACACTGATTCATTTTCAGTAGAATAAAAGAAAACCATATTTCAGAACCTGCGAGGCTGTGGATGACATCCTAGCAATGTCAAGACCTAGCATTTATGAGGCACCTTTTCAGTTACCTGTTGTAATAAATCACCACTTAGTGGCTTGAATCAAGAACAATCATTTTATTGTTTCCCACTGTTTCTGTGGATCAGGAATTTGGGAAGATTTAGCTGAACACTTCTGGCTTGGGCTGTATTTGGACAATGACGGGAGCAATTGGGGGTTGGCTGGCATCTCTCTCTTTTCATGTCGACTGTGGACCTCTCCACGTGTTCTCTCCTTGTGAGCTGCTCAGGGCTTCCTCACAATATGGCATTCCCAGTGCTCCAAAAGCAGGGTTCTCAGTGAACCAGGTGGAAGCTCTATCAACTTTTTGAAAAAATTTATTTTGTTTACTGAAGAATAGTTGATCTGATCTAGCCTTGGAAGTCATGTCACTTCCAACTGCCTGCTATTTGTTACAAGAGAGTCACAGACTCACCCAGATTCAAAGGGAGAGGAAACAGACTGCCCCTTTGATGAGAAAATGCCAAAGTTCTAAAGAGCATGTGTGCAATGGGAAATAATATTGTGGCTTTCTTTGGAAAAGTATAACCTGCCACAAGCACTTACTATGTTCAGTAGCATTGCCATCTCTCTCTCTCTCTCTCTCTCTCTCTCTCTCTCTCTCTCTCTCGCTCTCGCTCTCGCTCTCGCTCTCTCTCTCACACACACACACACACACACACACACACACACTTATTCCTCACAACAAATCCATGAGACAGTTCTTTTAATTCCCCATTTTACAGATGATGAAACTGAGTCTTACAGATGTTAAATAATTTGTCCGGGGACTTGTAGTTGGTTAGCTATAGGGTTGGGTTCCAATGTGCATTCTTTTTTTTGTTCTTGTTGGGGGTAGGAGTTTATTAATTTCTTTATTTTTGCTGTGTTGGGTCTTCGTTTCTGTGCGAGGGCTTTCTCTAGTTGTGGCAAGCGGGGGCCACTCTTCATCACGGTGCGCGGGCCTCTCACTATCGCGGCCTCTCTTGTTGCGGAGCACAGGCTCCAGACGCGCAGGCTCAGTAGTGGTGGCTCACGGGCCTAGTTGCTCCGCGGCATGTGGGATCCTCCCAGACCAGGGCTCGAACCCGTGTCCCCTGCATTGGCAGGCAGATTCGCAACCACTGCGCCACCAGGCAAGCCCCCAATGTGCATTCTTAAATAGTATCCTCCACCACTCCCTGAGGCACCAAGGTAAATGCCACCTGGGGAAGCTTCTGGCAGTCCCTGAGCCAGCCTTCCTAGTGATTCCCACTTTGCTGTGTGTACTAAGTGTGGTGAGAGAATATTTCAGAGTGTTGAGCAGGAAGACATCCCCCTTAAACCACCACATTCCTTTATTGTGCCCTGAGGGTCTTCTCCCCACGGAAACCTTGTCTACTTCCTACCACCTCTGGTCACCCCTTTATGAAACCAGAAAACAAAGGCCACGGATACTTGTCTGTTAAGTTTCCAAGCTGCTTGTTGACTAGATTAAAATGTCCTAGCGTTAGTGACAACGTTGGTGCTTTGCTTTGATGGCTTCAGATCCCCTTTTACCATTTATGTCCCCCATTTAGTGTCCTTGAGCTCTTAGTAGTGCCTATGGCTCCCTTTTTTTTTTTTTTTTTAAATATTTATTTATTTATTTTTGGCTGTGTCGGGTCTTAGATGTGCCACGCGGGGCACTCGGGATCTTTCATGGCAGCTCTCGAGTTGTGTCGCATGGGCTTAGTTGCCCCGAGGCATGGGGGATTCTAGTTCCCCGACCAGGGATCAAACCCGCATTCTCCGCATAGGAAGGCAGATTCTTAACTACTGGACCACCAGGGAAGTCCCTGTGGCTCCTTTTCAAAGACCTGCCCTTGGGCACCTGGAGCTCACTCTACCCAATCATAGGAGAAGAAAGGAGGACCTGGGAACTTATGTCCCCCCAGGGCGTCCTCAGCCAATGACTGCAGGTTGGGACTATGAAGGCCCAGCCCCCTGTCCTCTGGTTGCGATAACTCCCAGGGGTGACTTAGACTCATGAGCATCCCTCCAGGATCAGGGTGAATGTACCCTCTGTAGGATTTTTCATGAACTTGATCCCTTTCTTGGCTTCTTCCCCTTTCTCCTGTTTTTCCCAGTTCTCTGGGAGCATCACCTGTAAAAACCACTCAGAGTCTGCTTCTGGGGAACCTGAGCTAAGACATCTAGGGTGGGAAAGAAGTGGGGGAGCTGGAGAAACTTCTGCAATAGAAGCCCTGTCTCTTGCCATATCAGAGGGCTACAGGGAAGCTGGGCCAGCCTGGCCTTTCTTATTGTCCTTCAGAGAGTACCCCCTGCCCCCAGCCCAAATGACAGCAGCTGGCTAGTCTGTCAGCCACAGCACACGTTCTGGATGTCTCTCCTTAGCTCTCCACTTAACCTGCCTTCTCCCACCCCATTCAATGGGACAAGCCCCCTGGGATGGAGCGTGAAGTGGTCTAAGGAAAGTTCTCCCTAACACCCTCTCCCTCATACTTGACCAAGGTGATACTTGATTAGAATTCATCCAAAACCTGCCACCAATCCAGTGCAAGGTTGGAACCACATTGAAGTATGAGTTAGAATTATTGAACTCTGCTCCTAGCTCAGCCCCCAAACAGCTCTGTGACCTGTTTTCTCTTCTGCAATATAGTCTCTGAGATCCCCCCAGCTGTAAATGTCTGTTCTTTCAATATGACACATTCGATGCCTCCCAAGAGCTTATAATCTTGTTAGGGAGGCACGACACAATTAGAGGGCTGTATATGACAGACTGTGGTACAAAGCTGAAATCAGCCCAATTAAGGAGGAAAATGCCTGGTGCAGAAAACAAGTACAGTGGCTGATTAGAATGGGAGGATTTCTGTGGGACAGAGCGTTCAGGAGAGGGCTGAAGGAACAGTTTGAGAAGGGCCTTGGAGGTTGACTATTACTCGGATGGGGAGTGGGTGGGGGTGGGGGTGGGAGAGCCACCATAGTCTTACGCGTGTAATTGTTACCTGGGTGTGAAATGAGGACAGAGGCCAGGGAGGGCAGAGAATGCAATCCTGGTTATCATGTAATTGCTATGCCAACTCTAAGTGATCACAACACACGCGCTGCTCCAGTTATAATATGCTAGTTATTTACGGGACTATATTTCTATTCTCCTAGGCTTAACAAACATCACTGGAAATCTGACATTCAGAATTGGCTTTTCCAACCCCCTAAATTTTAATTCAAGTAATGATGTTACTAACAGAAGCTGTAATTTATCTTCTTGTGTTTACAAAGAGGAGAAAGGCAACTTTGGCCAAGCACATTTTCCCTGTATACTATATCTGGTTCGTGCCTTTTGGTGGTGGGGAAGGGGGTGTGTCCTTGGCCTGGGTGGTCTAGAGATTGTATTGCTCATTGCCGTCTCCTGTCTGCAATGCAGAGGGCCCTGGTCAGGCTGTTTGGAGTAACTGTGCCACTGAGAACCTCAAAATGGGTTGAGCTGTGTCATTCAGAGGCAGCATCTGAGGTAAAGGACAAATCTATCTTCTAACAAAACCCTTTTGGCACAGGACTGTGTGTGTGTGTGTGTGTGTGTGTGTGTGTGTGTCAGGCATTGTTGGGAGTAAGAAACTCAGTGATTTAGATGAGAACTTTCCATGCAATTAACTTCCTCCAGACTAAAGCAGGTGCTGATGGGAACCACTGGGCAAGTCTGCTTAGTAAGTACCCATCCCCAGATGTAGAACAATTCAGTGGAAATAATTATACCGGGTCAATTAAGCAGAACTCAGACTTCCTCCTGTTAGCCTGTTAGAATTTTTGATTTCTATAAGTCAGGTTTGCTCAGGATTTAAACTGCTTTCCCTCTGGGAAAGGGGCCCTCTGGGCAAACATCACTGATTTGTGTGATGGCTGTGACTGCTAAAGAAGGTGGCCCTCACTTCTCAGGAAAGAGCCCCTGGGCTGGGCCTCATACAGGCCTGGGCTGGAATGCTGGCCCCAGCACCTAGGAGCTCTATAACCGTAGGCAAGTTGCTTAACTCTCTAAACCTCAGTTTTCTCATTTGAAAAGTGGGGATGGCAAGAGGGCCTATATCCCTGTTCTTTCATGAGGATAAATTGAGAAAATGCTGGTAAAGCTCTGAAAAAAAGGGACTGGATGTAATAAATGCCCCATAAGCAGCGGCTACTGTTAATATGATGACAATTATTATCAACGGAAACAATGGGTATTATTGTAACTGTGCCACCTATAATGATCCAGTGGAAAAACTCTGTAAAGGGCAGCATGTGAATGTAAGAGCTAATTATGCTCAACTCCAAACATGCAGAATTTAAAGAAACCAATATGTGAGTCTATCAAATGGAACAATTAGGGGTGATGTAAGGGCTGGACAAAAGAAGGAACACCAGAATTCAGTGAATTCTAAAAACCCTTGGCTGCACTGACCGTCAGTCCATTTGTAGATTACCAATGGCTTGTCACAAAGGCTGAGAGGGAGGCTGAGAAACTAAGCTTTGGGGACCACTGTCAGGTTGAAAATAAATCAGAAACAAAATGACATCACCTTTAAAATGATAAGGCACATCAGTGAGAAATGCAATCCAACTGATACAAATTCAGGGTTCTTTTTTTTTTTTTTTTTTTTGCACAGTAATAGTATTTATTGAGAGCTTATAATTTGACAGAGGCATTTGTTAGTGCTTATGTGGATCCCTTATTTAATCCTTACCGTAACCTGTAAGGTTGGTTCTATGATTGTCTCAATTTTACGATACATAACCCTTCAGGGACGCACTTGGTACAGAAAATGAAAGGGCATCTACTTCTCGGAGGCCCCTTTATAGCCTGGGAAAGTGTAGACCCACCGAAAAGTTCACATGTAGGATGAAGGGCTTACTTAAAACCTGGAGAATTTGGATTTGGTTGTATACATACATTCACTGAAGATATACTACTCTGTACTAGGAACTGAGTTTGATGTTGAACGTATAATGCTGAATAAAACTAGGTATGATCAGCTTCTGGGAAGACGGAGTAGCTGTACTTTTCTTCCTGCTATGTACAACAAAAAACCCTGACATTGTATGTAAAACAAACGTAATAAGACTCTGAAACGTGGAAAGAAGGCAGATCAGGGACCTCTGGACCCAAGGAATGACACAGAGGTGAGATCCCTGGTTCTTCTTCTTGCCTTATGTGTCCCAGACCTGGAGATGAAGAAACCAGCAGCCTGGAAATGCCAATAGGCAAAGACAATAAAAAATCCTCCTCTTTCTAGCCAAGGGCCCAGGAAAGGGGAAGCTTGGCAAGACAGAGAACTTTTAGACAATGACAAAAAGTCAGTCTAAAATGACTGCTCTAGCCAAACACCACTGAAAAAAACTGGCTTCACTTCCACCCAGACTGCAAAGGCTGACTGAGGAGCGTAGACTTGCACCCTCTTGTGGTTGTAACAAGGTACTCCAAGACCCGGCTGCAGTTGTGTTAGAGAAGGCCAAGTAGGAAGCTAAAACTTTCATCTGCTCCAGGTGGTAATGGGGCTCCCCCCATCCCTACCTGTATTGTCAGTAGAAGCCACTTCTACCCCTACCCAGCAGGAATAAGGCACCCTTGCCCCTCCCTGCTGGAGTGGTGTCAGAGGAGGACTAGTGGAGACTCAGGACTTTCACCTCTGCCCAGGAGTAATGAAGCCACTTCCCACCTCCACCCTTTTGTGTCAGTGGAGGCCACAGTGAAGCAGTAATGAGTTACAGTCCTACCCCTCCTAGCCAGAGAGGTATCAGTGGGGGTTTGGTGGAGACAGGGAACTCAAAACTTTGCCCAGCCCCACATCCCCCAGATGTCAATGGAGGCCAAGTAGGGAATGTAGACTCATACCCTCACCTGGCAGTAACAAAATGGCACCCCTTCCCCTTCTCCTGCCAGAGCTGTATTAGAAGAAGCCAGTTAAAACAGGTTCAAATAAGATTCAGAGTCTCATAACATAATGTTCATGATATCCAGATTTCAATTAAAGAAACCACTTGTCACACTAAGAACCAGGAAATCTCAAAGTGAATGTAAGAAGATAATCAGTAGATGCCAGCACTGAGATGACAGAGAGGTTGAAATTATCTGACAGAGACTGTAAAGCGGTCATTGGAAAAGTACTTCAACAGCCATTATAAACATGTTCAAAAATACAGAAAGTTTCAGCAAGGAAACAGAAGACGTAATGAAGAAACAAATGGGAATTTTAGAACTGAAAAACATAATAACTGATAAAACAAAAACAGAACACCTCAAAGGATAAATTCAACAGCAGAATAGAATGGACTGAGGAAAGAATCATTGAACTTAAAGCTAGAACAATAGAAATTACCCAATCTGAGAGCAGGGAGAAAACAGACTGAAAGAAAAATGAACAAAGTCTCAGGGGCTTGTGAGACTCTAACAAAAGATCTAATATTCATGTCCTGTGACTCACAGAAGGAGAGGAGAAAAAGAGACAGGGGTCGAAAAGTACTCACAGAGATGATGGCTGAAAACTTCTCAAATTTGGCAAAAGAAATACCTACATATGCAAGAAGCTGAGTGAACAATCAGAAATAAACACAGAGAAATCCACAGCAAAACACATAATGTATGGAATCTAAGAAGAAAAAAAAAAAGTCATGAAGAACCTAGAGGCAAGATGGGAATAAAGACACAGACCTACTAGAGAATGGACTTGAGGATATGGGGAGGGGGAAGGGTAAGCTGTGACAAACTGAGAGAGTGGCATGGACATATATACACTACCAAACGTAAAACAGATAGCTAGTGGGAAGCAGCCGCATAGCACAGGGAGATCAGCTCAGTGCTTTGTGACCACCTAGAGGGGTGGGATAGGGAGGGTGGGAGGGAGGGAGATGCAAGAGGGAAGAGATATGGGAAAATATGTATATGTATAACTGATTCACTTTGTTATAAAGCAGAAACTGACACACCATTGTAAAGGAATTATACTCCAATAAAGATGTTAAAAAAACAAAGAACGAAATCCACAGCAAGACACATCACGATCAAATGTCTGAAAATTGAAGACAAAGAAGAGTCTTGAAAAGCAGCAAGCGAGAAACGACACATTACCTATAGGGGAAAAACAATTTAAATGACAATGGATTTCTCATCAGAAACCATGGAAGTCAGAAAGAAGTGACATGGCATTTTTTTCAAGTGCTGAAAGTGAATAAATGTCAACCTAGAAACCCATAACCAGTGAAACTATCCTTCAAGAATGAAGGGGAAATGAAGTCATTCTCAGATGAAGAAAAACTAACAGGATTTGTTACCAGGAAACCTACTCTAAATGAATAACTATAGGAAGTACTCTAAAAAGAAAGAAAATGATAAAAGAAGGAACTCTGGAACACCAGGAATGAAGAAAGAACATGGCAGGAAAAAACACTGCTGAAAAAATAGGCTTTCCTTCTCCTCTTGAGTTTTCTAAATTTTCTTTAATGGTTGAAGCAAAAATTATAACACTGCCTGATATGGTTCTAAATGTAAGTATAGAAAATATTTAAGACAATTTTAAGTGGGGAGGGTAAAGAGACATAAAGAGAAATAAGATTTCTATACCTTACTCAAACTGGTAAAATGAAAAGCTAGCCAGCTGTGATAAGTTATGTACATTTAATGCCATACCTAGAGCAACCACTAAAAAAGCCATACAGAGACACATTAAAGAATACTATAAATAAAATCAAACTGGAATTTAAAAAATGTTCAAGTAACCCACAGGCAGCAGGAAAAACCAAACAGGTAAATGAAAAACAGAGAGATCAAGCAGAAACAAAAAATAAAATGGCAGGCTTAAATTCTAACATATCACTAATCTCATTAATGTAAATGGTCTAAATATATAAAATAAAAGACAGAGTTTAGCAGAATGGATTAGCAGTCATGAGCCTTCTACATGCTATCTACAAGAAACTCACTTCAAATATAACCATTAAAGGATAGAAAAAGATATATCATGAAAATATTAATCAAAAGAATGCAAGACTAGCTGTATTAATTGCAAATAAAGTAGAATTCAGAACAAAGAAAATTACCAGAGACAGGCATTATATAATGACAAAAGGGTCAATCTATCAAGAAGATATTGCAGTCTTAAATGTGTAAGTATCAAACAACAGAGCTGCAAAATATGTGAAGCAAAACCTGATAGAACTAAAGGGAGAAATCACAATTAGAGTTAGAGACTTCATGACCCCTCTCTTGACAATTGATAGATCAGCTAGATAGAAAATCAGTAAGGACATGTAATAACTCAACAACACCATCAGCCAACAGGATCTAGTAGTTATAGAACATGGTACAATATGCTTTGTTTTCAAAGAACCACAGAATATAGATAAGACAGACAATATCCTGGACTATAAAATAGACCACAACATTTAAAAAAACTTGAAACCATACAGAATAACAGAATGTGTTCTCAGAGCACAATGGAATCACACTAGAAATCAATAACAGAAAAATAATAGGAACTCTCCAGATACTTGAAAACGAAGAACAAATAATCCATGGGTCAAAGAGGAAGTTTCAAGAAAAATTTAAAAATATTGAACTGAATGAAAATAAAACATATATCACAATTTGTGGGATGCAGTTAAACTAGTGCTGAGAGGGGAATTTATAGCACTAAATCCATATATTAGATAAGAGGAAAAGATTCAAGTCAATAATTTAAGCTCCCACCTCAAGAACCTAGAAAAAAGAAGAGCAGGTAAACCCAAAGCAAGCAGAAGGAAGAAAATAATAAAGAAAATAGCAGAAATCAATGAAACTGAAAACAGAATAAAAAAATGAGAAAATCGGTGAAACAAAGACTGGTTCCTTTGAAAAGAGCAATAAAATTGACAAACTTCTAGCAAGACTGACAAAGTGAAAAGAAGTTAGCAATATTAGGAATGGGGGATATCACTACTGATTCTGCAGACATCAAAGGATAATAAAGGGATACTACTAACAATTCTACCCATACAAATTTGACAATCTAGACAAAATAGACTGATGTTTTGAAAAACACCAACTACCACAACTTACCCAATATGAAATAGATAATTTTAATAGCTCTATAACTATTACAGAAATTAAATTCATAATTTCAAAAACTCCCCCAAAAGAAATTTCCAAGCACAGAAGATTTCACTGGAGAATTCTGTCAAGTTTAAAGAAGAATTAAGACCAATTCTACGTATTGTCTTCCAGAAAATAGAAGAAGAGGGAACATTTCCCAGTTCATTTTATTCAGTGAGTATTATCCTGATACCAAAACTAGGGAGTACTGAAAAAAAAAAAAAAAAAAAGAAAACCACAGACCAATATCATTCATGATTATAGACACAAAAATCTTTAACAAAATATTAGCAAATACAATTCAGCAATATACAAAATGAATTATATACTATGACCAAGTGGGGTTTATTGCAGGCTTGTAAGACTGGTTTAATATGAGGATATCAATCGATATCAGTAGGTTAAAGAGGAAAAATCAACTGATCGTATCAATGCAGAAAAAGCATTTAACAAAATTTAACACCTATTTGTGATTAAATACTCAGAATAACAGGAATAGAGGAGACCTTTCTCTATTTGACAAAGAGCACTACAAAAAACCAACAGGTAAAATTTTTCTTAATGGTGAAATTCTGAATGCTTTCCCCCTAAGATCAGAAACAAGGCAAGGATGTATACTCTTACCATTTTTATTTAGCACAGTTCTGGAAGTTCATTCCTGTGCAATAAGGCAAGAAAAGAAAATAAAAGGCATTATGGACTGGAAAGGAAGAAATAAAACTGTCTGTATTTGCATACAACATGATTATTTACATAGAAAATCCCAAGGTATCTACAAAAATAATCCTGGAATAAGTGAGTTCAGCAAGTACACAGGATTCAAGTAAAGATACAAAAATTAATTGTATTTCTATATGCTAGCAATGAACTTATGGGCACTAAAATGTGAAAATACTGTTGAGGGAGTTCCTTGGAGTCCAGTGGTTAGGACTTGGTGTCTTCACTGCCATGGCCTGGGCTCAATCCCTGGTCCAGGAACTAAGATCCTGCAAGCTGCATGGCACAGCCATGTATATATATATATATATATATATATATATATATATATATATGTGTATATATATATATATATGTATATACATATATATGTATATATACACACACACACATATATATATTATACTGTTTATAATAACTCAGAAAAGAAATATTTAGGTATAAGTCTAACAAAACGTACTGGAATTATATGCTAAGAACAACAAAATGCTGATAAAAGAAATCAAAGGAGACATAAATAATTGAAGAGACAAACTGTGTTCATGAATTGGAAGACTCAACATATTAAAGAAGTCAGTTCTCCCCAAACTGAGAACATTTGTATGTTCAATACAAATTTCTATCAAAATCCCAGCAAGATTTTTTTTATAAATATAGGTAAGATTATTCTAAAATTTATATCAAAAGACAAAAGTTTATATCAAAATAGTTAAAACAATTTTGAAAAGAGGAATAAAGTGGAAGAAATCAGTCTGCCTGATTTCAAGACAATATATAGCTATAATAAGGAAGTCTGTGTGGTACTGGCAGAGGGATAGGCACATTTGATTGATCAATTGAATAGAACTGAGAACTCAGACATAGACCCACACAAATAAGCCCAACTTGTTTTTGATGGAGGTACAAAAGTAATTCAGTGGAGGAAAGGTAGCTTTTCAACATATGATGCTGGAGCAATTGGATATCTATAGCCATAAAGTGAATCTCAACTTGTATCATACCTTATACAAAGATTAAATAAAAATGGATCACGGCACTTATATGAAGAATCTAAAATATGACACAAATGAGCTTATCTACAAAACAGACACACAGACATAGAGAACGGACTTGTGATTGTCAAGGGGGAGAGGAAGTGGGATAGGGATGGATCAGGAGTTTGGGATTAGCAGATGCAAACTATTATATATAGAATGGATAAACAACAAGGTCCTACTGTATAGCATAGGGAACTATATTCAGTATCCTGGGATAAACCATAATGGAAAAGAATATGTAAAAGAATGTGTATATACGTATAACTGAATCACTTTGCTGTACAGCAGAAACCAACACAACATTGTAAATCAACTATACTTGAATAAAATACATTTAAAAAATGGATCATGGGTTTAAATGTAAACTATAAAACTTTTAGAAAAAATCATAGGAGAAAATCTTCGGGATCCAAGGCTAGGCAAAAAGTGCTAATGACATCAAAAGTATGATCCATAAAAGAAAAATTGATAAATTGGACTTCTTCACAATTGAAAAATTCTGCTCTGTGAAAGATCTTGTTTAGAGGATGAGAAAACAAGCCATAGATCGGAAGAACATATTTTCAAACTACATATCCAACAAAGACTAATATCTAGAATACACAAATAACTCTCAAAACTCAACAGAAAAACAAACCAATCTAATTAGAAAATGGGCCAAAGACATGAAGAGACATTTCACCTGAGTGGATATATAGATGACAAATAGGGCATGAAAAGATGTTCAACAACATTACCATTAGGGAAATGCAAATTAAGGCCACAATGTGATTACATTGCAGCCCCACCAGAATGGCTAAAGTAAAAACTAGCGAGAACACTAATTGCTGGAGAAGATCCAGAGAAACTGGATCACTCAGACATTGCTGGTGGGAATGTAAAGCAGTACATGCTGGAAAACGACATTTCCAATGTTGGAAAACAATTTGGCAGTTTGCTAAAAAACCTAAACATGCAACTACTGTAGGACTGAGAAATTGTACTTCTAGGCATTTATCCCAGAGAAAAGAAGACTTCCATTCACAGAAAAACCTGTCCGTGAATGTTGACGGCAGCTTGGTCATTATAGCTAAAACCTGGAGAAAACTCAGATGTCCCTCAATAGGTTAAACAAATTATGATACATCCATTCCATAGAATATAACTCAGCAATATAAAATAATAAACTATTGATACAAATAACAACCTGGATGAATCTCCACAGAATTAGGCCAAGAAAAGCCAATCCCAATCGGATTCCATTTATGTAACATTCTTGAAATGACAAAGCTATAGTAATCAAGAACAGATTAGTGGTTGCCAGGGGTTAAGGAGAGGTTGGGAGACAGGATGGAAGCGGGGGTGGCTATCAAACAGCAACATGAGGATCCTTGTGGTGACAGAAATATTCTGCAACTTGACTGTTTCAGTGTCAATATGCTGGTGATGTTGCATTGTGCTTCTGTAAGATGTTACCACTGGGAGGAACTGGGATCCCTTTGTGTTACTTCTTACAACTGCAAGGGAATCTACAATTATCTCAAAATTAAAAGTATAACTAAAAAATAGGTCTGATCCCTTTGCTGATGGGGTTTACAGTATTCTGGAGGAGAGAGGCATTAATTGAATCTCTATACAAACACAATATAAATTCAACTGTAATAATGCTTTAAAGAAGAGGCGTAGAGTCCTGGGAGAACATATGATAGGTAGGGTGGATGACTACATAATTTATTGCTCAAACTGGGACACTTCGAAGAGTGAACAGCGGTGCTATTAGTAATTAGCCTGGGAGAGTGTCCTGAACTGGGGCCCATGGTCACGCTAATGATAGGGGAAGGGGCTCGAGGTCAGGGGAGGCTCCCTGAAGCAGGTGAAGCTAGACCTAGGATCTGGAGGGAGATGGAGAGTGAGTTAGGCAAGCAGGGAAGGGAGGAACAGCACAGGCAAAGATCCTGCGGTGGGAGGGAGCCTGGGCCCCCTGGAAGCAGAAGCAGCGCGGCTTCTCGGCTTCTTGCATTGGCGCCTGAACGCCCTGTGTGGATAACAGCAGGAGGCTCCGGTTCCTGCGACCTCAGACGCAGTCTCTCTCAGGCCCGTGCTGGGTTGTAAACCGCATGTTTGTTTCGAGGCTATATTTAGCTCCAGCTTTGCTCTCTCTGCCACCCTTGAACAATTTCCTAAGATCCGCCAGCTGCACTGCTCCTGATTCTGACTAGGGGATGAGTGAAAGGGTCATGACCCCTGAGTATGGGGGCGGGAGGGCCACAGGCACATCCACCATACAGTACCTTCTCCTCTGGCAGCAGCTAAAGTGGCCTCGGGCCATCCTTGAGGGTTTCCCTCCCTTCTCCCAGGTGGGGTGCTTCCTCTGAGCAGCAGCCTCATCTCTCTCTGGCTCTTCTCACCCTGTGAGCCCTTCCCCCTGGTTTCTCCACCCAGACTTCTTAACTTGCTTCACTTGTATCCAAACATGCTCTTAGAAAATCTCCCAACCCAACCCTATTCTTAGCTTTGGAGGGTGCGTTTAAGCTCTCTGAGCATCATTGTGTGGATCTGACCACCTCCCAGGACTCTGAAAAGATTAAATGAGGAGGGGTTGCATACCATCGTTCAGAGTCACAGCATTGAGGTCAGCCGCTGAGGCCTTTTGCATGAGATTATTTGCTCTCTAATTCTGCAGTCTCACCATGGGGGATAAAAGCTTTGACTTCTCATGAGGGAAATCCAGGCATCATCACCGGGCAGATGGAATATATGTTTTGGGGGGATGGAGGGAGGAATTAGAGAGAAGAGGTAAAGAGGGTCTAATAGTAATTTATTAAGTGCTTATTATGTGTCAGGCACTATTCAGACATCTCATTGGATCCTCAAAAAACGCATTGAGAAAGGAGCTACTGATATCTCATTTCACAGATGGGCAAGCCAAAGCTCAGAGGGGTTGCGCACTTTCCCCAAAGTCACACACCTAGTACGGCAGAGCCAGGATCTGAACTCTGCTCTGCTTGGATCCAGAATCATTGTTTGCCCACTGGCCTCTGCAGTCTCCCTGGAAATCATGTCCCATCTCCAGTACCTGAAAGCTTATCTGTCTTGTCTTTTTCTGTCTTCTCCCCAATGTTCCCACTGCCACCACCCAGGCACCTTTTCTCTCTCTCCTTCTCTAACTCTTCCTTCGTCTTCTCTTTGCTTTTCCATTCCACCCCCCGCCCCCAGTCCTATTTTCTTCTCTGCTATCTGGGCCTTAACCCACCAATGGTACCCCTGGGGGACAGGTCAGCTCTGCTAGGATCTGTCTCATTGTCACTGCTGCCTGGAGTTTCCCATGGTTGTCTATTCCCCTTGTTAAACTTGGTAAGCATCTGGTGGTGTCTTTTTTTTTAAATTTATTTATTTTTGGCTGTGTTGGGTCTTCGTTTCTGTGCGAGGGCTTTCTCTAGTTGTGGCAAGCGGGGGCCACTCTTCATCGCGGTGCGCGGGCCTCTCACTGTTGCGGCCTCTCTTGTTGCGGAGCACAGGCTCCAGACGCGCAGGCTCAGTAGTTGTGGCTTACAGGCTTAGTTGCTCCACGGCATGTGGGATCCTCCCAGACCAGGGCTCGAACCCGTGTCCCCTGCATTGGCAGGCGGACTCTCAACCACTGCGCCACCAGGGAAGCCCCTGGTGGTGTCTTTTTAAATGCAAATATTGTACTCCTGGGAAGGGTGCATTAAGACATCAACATTGAAGGATGAATTAGATGCTCCCTCTGTATAAACTTTGCTGGGGAAGCACAGAGCTAGGAGTCATGGGAAAAGAAAAGGGAGGCTGGATGCAACAAAGGCTCTCTAAGCATGTCCTGGGTTCCAGAAATCAGAACTGGGGGTTGGCTTGGGTCCAGTCTAAAGAGATGAGATCTGTAACTATATTGATGTCAACTACAACAGCAGGCCATGCCTTTCCTTTTGTGTCACCCTGTTAAGTTTGGTGCTTCCTGGCACATTCTCTCCTTTAATCCTCAAACTCAGTGAAGTGGGTTTTCTTTCTTCTGTCATAATCATGAGACTTGTTAAAATTTCTCAGCTAACCCTGGGAAAACCAAGACTACATTTTAAATCCTCTCATGTCCTCATCTCCACCTCTCCTAGAAAATCCTCTGCTTTTCTACCATAAGATATTCTAATTAAATTGCTCAAATCTCCTTTCTGTCTTCTGTTCACTCATTCCATGACTCTTTTATTCATTTGACAAGCATTTAGGAAGGATCTGTTAGGTTCATCAGGCACTAGGTTAAGTTTCACATATATTATTCATTTACCTCTGAAAACCATCCTATGGGGATGATGTTAGAATACCTTTTAAAATGGAAAAACTGAATAATGCCTAATTGACCAATGCCCCAGCAATGGCACTCTGAAATCCATCACCATGTTAGTGCCCAGGCCATGCTTTCCACAGGCTGCTCCCAGCCACGACCAAGTGTGGCAGGGATACCATGGCAGGCCTGCTTCTGGGAGCTAGAGAACTACTTAAGGAGTGACTTTGGCTCAAGGACTCCCCCCTGTCTTGCCAGACTTTCTCAGAATGAACAGTTATCAAAGATTCGTTCACTCACCTTTCCTTCCTCCTTTCCCTCTTTCCTCCACAAGAGTCAGACATACATCTTGGGCTGATGGCTTTCCCAGCCCCCACTCCTGGCTCCCTCTCATTCCCCCTTACAGGGCATTTACCTTCATCCATTTCTTGTAGGTCTAATCCTGTTGTGGCATCTGCTTCTTGTAAGACCTGGATTAACACACTTGCCTTAACAAAATACATTTCTGGTCTTTGTGGTGAGGTCAGAACTTGGGCAAGAGGCTGATGTGGAAGCAAGTGTCCTCGTCCTTGTCCTCTTGTCTGAGGATTGTATTTGAGATCCAGCAGGATGCAGCCTGTTCTGAGCCTGGGGACTTGTGCGCTGACCCAGGAGCATCTGGCAACACTGCCCACTCCTCCTTTGTAAAACGCTCCCTTGCTTCCGTGATGCCACACTCTATGGATTACCCTCCAACCTCTCAAGCTGCCCTTTCTCAGGCTCATCTGTTTGTTCTCCTGGCTCATCCTCTCACCAAAGTCAAGGGTCTCAGTTGGCAGCTTTCATTTTCCATACTGTCTTGAAGAGACCACCTTTTCTTTAAGAAATGCAGCATTGCTTTTAGAGCAATAGGGAGAAGAATAAAACAAAATCCTGTTTTCCTCCAAACCTTATTTTCCCATTGCATTCACCTCATTAGATTTTTTTGCCCTGGTTTTCTTTTGGAGACACGAGTGTGAGGAAAATGTTGACAAAGTTGCTGATGACTTTCAGTAGCTTAATGAGTATGTGCTTTCGTGGAGGTTGTTCATTTTCCACTGTTGACTTTACTTCTTCAAGCCTGAATTTGCTGCTTGTATGCAGGCCTGGAATTCACTGACCACAATTTTCTCTTCCTTACTAGGGGGTGCCATTTAAAGACAAGGATGCCCCCACCTAAATCACCAGTCTCTTCTCAAACTGCTAGGCATGTTGTGGGAGCCATATGCCCAATGAGTACCGACTACCAGCGTTAGTCCTCATGGTGTGTGCTTGGGTGGGAAGACAGGTGATGCAGCGGAAAGAACACTGGCTTTAGAACCAGATAGACCTGAATACAAATATTGTCTAGGACATGTTATGTGATCCAGGGCAGGAAGACAGTATAGAGCACTGTGCGAGAGCTTAGCTCTAATGTCAGACAGATCTGGATTCAAACCCCTGGTTCTGTCGCTCACAAGCTGTGCAACCCAACCTCTCTGAATCAGCGTTTCCTCATCTGTAAAATGGGCACAAAGTGCTGGCCTCCACAAGACTGTTAAGGAGAGGGGGAACATTTATAGCCAAACTCATATAGCAATTTATTGGTACCATACTTCGTTCAACTGCTTTATGTACATTAACTCGTCGAACCTTCTCTATCACCCTATCAGTAAGGCTTTTCACCATCCCTATTTACAGATGAGGAATAGAAGTGCAGAGAGGTTAAGTAGTTTGTCTGAGATCACACAGTTGGTGGTTGGTATGGTTGGAATGTGAATACAGAAATTTAGTTCCCAAGTCGAACTCTTAATCATTCTGCTGGAATGCCGATGGGTCGTTACCACACATCTGGTCCAGAGTTACCGCTCAGTATATGTTGACACTCATCATTATCATCACCACGATCGCCTCCTCATCACTGCTTCACCTGTATACATTTCTGCTTCTCAGTGTATTGATTGGAACCAAGAAAACCTACTTTGTCAGAATTAAATGAAGCAGTGGGCATAGAAGACTTAGAGCCTGACGTAAAGAAAGCCCTTGCTAAACGTCAGTTTTCAGGTTGTTCTTTCTTGCCTTCTCTCCTCCGCTTTTCTTCTTTCTCCTCCACTTTTCCTCATCATAAATTCTTTGGTGCCTTTTTGGGCAAGATTCTTAATGTTACTGCCTACACCGGAGACTGCTGGGCAGATGGTCACCTGTGGTAGGGAATAGCATCAATCAAATATTAGAGCTTTTGCTTCTTTAGAAAGTGTACGTATGTTAAAAAGAACAGATGGTTAGCAGTTGCAGGAGAAGTATTATTATTTACATTCACCTGTTTCATCTTTGATTGCACATTTATTGAGGGTCAGTGCTGTGCCAGAAACTGGGCCAGGTGCTGAGGATACAGCATTCAGCAAATGGACACTTCTTGCTTTCATGAACACACAGTAGTAGGAAGTCCTGATTTCAGTGGTCTTCTGCTTTCGTCTGCATTTCAGGTTTTGTTTTATAATCATTTGCCTCTGTAGAAATTCAGAGAGTTACAATGTGGACTGTTGTTTTGATGTTAATCAATTAATTAATTTCCTATTTAGTTCTAAAAAGGATATGAAGTGGTTTATCAACGATGCACAGACATAGTATGACTAAAGAGTATCAAACAATAAAAACAAACAGTATTTAGTAAAAGGGGAGCAGAGGGTAAAGATCTTCTGAAGACTGTTACAGCAAGTGAATGTGGTACTCAGCTTGACTGTCAAGACAACGTGAGAAGACACAGCCAGTTTTAAGAAAGTCTTTAAGATAGGATGTCAGCTTCACAGGAGAAATCCAGTTTTTTCCTGGCTCTAAGTTTTATGAGGAATTTGTCTTTAGAGCCTCATACGACTGCTGAACATGTTATAAAATATGAGAAACAGGCATAATTGGAATGCTTCCCTGTACGTGCCGGCTATGGGTGCTGATGGCAAGATACCTATTAGATTATTAACGGATTGGAAGAGTGTGTGTGCACGTGCACACGTGTGTTTGTGATATCAGGGAGAAAAAGTAAAGTTTCCCCAAGCATTATTTCACTGTGATGGTTAAAAAAAATAAAAACTGAAAGAAGCCATATTAAGGTGACATTTTTCTCCAGTTGTTTGTAACAGGCATAGAAACCCAGAGGGAAAATGCATTCTCAGTGAGGCCTTCTTTGCTCTCCCCACTGGGACTGGGTGAAGGCTAATCTTAGCTCTCAACCTGCCTTTCCCAGTTGAAGTAGGCATTATGCCAGCAAAGGAAATGGGAGCCCATTCTAGCCCTAGCCCTCTCTTTTAAATTCTACATCAATATTGGACAGCTCCCGTCTTAGAGCAGGAAGACAAAGAATTTGGTGATGATGATAATGAAGACGATGACGACCGTGGTGGTGATAATAATGGATACAGTGTCAGGTACTATGGGATAGTGGGGGCAGGATTCTTGGAAGAGCTAGCATTTAAATCAGACCAGAATGGAAATTGTGTCAGAGGACAGATTACAGGCTTAAGAAATACAGTAAGCAAGTTCATGGAGGTGAGAGTGCATGGAATCTTGGACACCATTCTGAAAAGTTTGGAGTTCATGGACAATAGTTGGTAATGAAGAGTTTTGAGGAGGGCAGTCCACGACATAATCTTCCTTGTGTTTAAAAGGCTCTTTTTGCCAACAGCATGGAGCTGTGCTGTCTAAAGCAATAGCCATGAGTCACCTTATTGAGCACTTGAAATGTAGCTAGTCCGAATTGAGATGCGCTGTAAGTGTAAAATACACACTGGATTTTGAAGACTTAGTACAAAAATATGTAAAAATACTTCAATAATTTTTATGTTGATTACAAGTTGAAATGAAAATATTTTGGATATATTCAGTTCCGTAAAGTATATTATGAACATTAATTTCATTAGTTTCTTTTTACTTTTTAAAATGAGGCTACTAGAAAATTTTAAATTACCTACGTGGCTCACATTATATTTCTACTGGACAGCGCAGGTGGACAATGGGGAAGTCGGCTTGGAGAAGCAAAGAACTGAAGATAGGCATCTATAGCAAAGCCCTAGACCAGAGATGATGAGGGTCAGTTGTAAGGCAGTGACGCTGGGAATAGACAGGAGAGGACAGGTAAAAACGCTTTTTAAATAGGACTTGACACTGATTTTCCTGGATGTGGGGATTAAAAGAGGGAGGACTTAAGGTTGCATGTTAAATGTCTAGTCTGCCTAACTGAGGTGTTGGAGGATGGTTTTTAGAACTTGATGCGGATGGCTTTCAACAGGGATATGCAATGGGGAATTCGGATGTGAAGCTCACAAGAGAGGACACAGTGGGGTTGTAGATTCAGGAGTCACCAGCAAGAGGTGATAGTTGAAGAAGCACAGAAACGGGTGAGAACATGGGGTTTACTCATGGAGAAAAGGTAGGATGAGAGCCAGGCACAGAGGATTGCACAGAGGTTGGGGCTCCGAATTTAGGATGTGGAAGAAAGAAGAGAGGCTGGTGAACTTGACTAAGGATGGTCAGGGAGAACCCAGGAGACCCTGATGACATGTAGACCAAGGGAGATCTTTCCAAATGGAACACGTTTACAAATGCAGGAGGCAGAAGCTGTTGGGCCCACTGTCTCAGGGAGCCACTGGCGGTGTTTGTTGGGACAGGCCTTTGATGAGTCACCTGAAGACAGATTGCAGAAAATCGAGACTGAAGATAGCAGGAGGATGTGCTAATGGATGGAAAAAGCTAAGAGGGGTAACTGGTGCAGGAAACTACGTGAAAATGTTGCACCTAGAGTCTTTCATCCATTTTTTTCCCAAACAAATATTTTATAGCCACATATCCATAAGTCCATCTCTAGGATCCGACCTTTCCGTGAGCTCTGTCTGGGTAGGGCTTCCTGCAAGTGGGAGAGAGAGAAGGGAGACCCCAGCCTTGCTCTTGCAGACAACTGCCCTCTGGGGGTCTGCAGGGAGCTTGGACACCATACCTCCACTGTGGGCTTGGGGCTTAGGAGGCCGTACCTTCCCCGGCTGTATGAGCCTCCCGTCCGGGAGCCCTGCCTAAGGGTCCAGACCCAGACCTTATACTCTGGCATCTACCAGCTCTGCTCAGAGCCCAAGCCGAGTGGAGGCTTCGCATCCCTCCCCAAGCCCTGAGCTTCAGCTTGGGCTGCAGCGCCGGGCCTTCCCCGGCAGGGGCGCTGGGAACCCGCGGATGGCCGGCTCCCTTCTAGCGTCTGATCCCGCGCCCACCTCAGCCTTCAGCGCTGGAACTTTTCTCCGGGCGAGTGGAAAAGCAAGTTCACGAGGGTGGGGCTCCTGGGAACCGCAGGTGGTCTACCTCCTTGGCAGGCTCAGATTCCCAGGCACCTCCTCTGCTTCCCGCATCCCTCTAGGCCCTCCCCTGGCGCTCGTTTGCCTCTTCTTTGCTCTCCCCTTTCTTTTTGCACCAATATCTCGCCTTCTCTCCACCACTTCATTATCTCCCGGCTGGTCTCCCGCTCCCTTTTCTCTTTCTCTAGCTCCCCCTTTGCCCCCCCCACCTGCCCCGCCTTAAACCTTCGCTCCACCTTTCTTTTCTTCCCTCTCCTTGCATTTCCCTCCCTCTCCCTCTGCTTTAACCATCTCCCACAAGAGAACTCTTCTGTCTAATCCAGGAGAGGAGGCCTTCACTCTCTCCAAGCTCCCTTCCTCCAACCTACTCCTTTCTTAGCAGTCCTTACTCCAGCTCCACGCGCCTAGGCCTTTTCAACCCCTAGAAATCCCGGGAGCTCCGCGGTGGCAGCGGCGGCGGCCGCACTACTTGCCTGTCCTCTTTGCCGGGGGGGGGGGGGGGGCGGGCTGTAAACTACATCTCGAGGTTGTCTTTGGGTTTAGCTTCCTCTCTCCAGCTCACCCAAAGTTTTCCTTTTCCTATGGGCACGAACGGTCCCAGCCCAGGCTGAGTTCCACGCACTCTGGCTCCGCTTTTGCAGCAGGGCACAGTGCGAACTGTTCATCAGGCCTGCGTGGCGCTGGGCCGGAGACCTTCAAGTGGCAGCCTGACACTTTGAACGAACTGAGCCCTTTCAGAGATTAATCTACGGAGATGAGGGAGCGACCTCAAGATCGCAGGCGAAAGATGGGGGCTAGATCCTCCCGGTGGGAGAGACCCCTCTCGGCTACTCTTTTTCCTCAGCTCCGGGGCCGGCGCCTCCTAGTTCTATCCTCTAGCCCCTCGGGAGGCTCCGGGAACAATCCGGTTACGTCCGCTAGCGCTGGGGGACTATGGGTGCGCGGGGCGCCAGGAGGAGCGGGCTGTGCAGAACCGCCTGCCTGGCCTCGCTCTCAATATTGCCTTTCAGACGACTCGCAGGTTCCTGGAAATGCAAACACAGCCCGTGCCTGATCCATGCTCGCCCACAGCCCAAGCGCACCCCTCCCTGCTTCACATCCCGTCGTTCACACTAACACACACACATACGCGTGTGCAAACGCACACGCACAGAGCTGCGCGCCCCCGCACACCCAGGCACCCTTGGCTCAGCCAGGTACCCCCACCCTGGGCGCCCGCTGGCCCGCCAGCCTCGGGCGCACCCCTCGCCCCCTCCTCACGCACGCGCACGCATGCACTCCCCGAGCCCCCGCACCGGGCGGAGGCACGCGGTGGGTGGGGGGGGGGTGCGGAAGGGACAGGCCAGGGACCTGGGAGCGGAGTCCCCCAGTCCATCCCGCGCTCGCCTTCCGCCAACTGCGTTCCTGCGCGAAGGCTCCGGGCTCCCCTTTGGCTCCCCAACCCGAGGAGTTGGCGCTGAAAACACTTAACCCTCCTCCTCCTCCCTCGAGGCCCCCCAACCCTCCCTGCGCGCCATCTCCCACCCCCACAAAAGGCCCGGACGGTAACCCCCTAAACGCGGCCAGAAGCGGCTCCTAACTCTTCGCTGGGAGCAGGCTGGAGGCTGGGTTTTAGAGAAACCCTGGATTGGGGTCCGTCGCCAGCCACTCCTCCTGGATTGGGCTTCATTTTCATATTTTAAAAGAGGATTTTCGTATTCCCTTTGAATACTCCTTCTGAAAAAATTTCTGGAGGAGCTCGGTGGGAAAGATTTTGCGGGAATCTTGTTTTAAGAAAAAAAAAAAGCACCGAAGGGGCATTTATTGATTTTTCTCGGGTTTTGGAATCGCCCCGTGGAGGAGACAGCAAGCCATCAAGAGCCGGGAGGGAAGAGTGGAGAGGACCAGCAAGGCGCACCAGGCCGAGCCACCTCCTTCCCGGCCGCCCCCTCCGCTCTCCCCCGACACACACTCGCTTGCTTGCTTACCGGCGCCTGCACACCCCCCACGCCGACCCGCACCTCGGGCGGGCGCCACACACTCGGCAGCCCGAGCCGCGGCAGCCGCAGCGGGATGGAGGCGGCGCGCACGGAGCGCCCCGCAGGCTGGCCCCGGGCGCCCTTCGCCCGGACTGGGCTCCTGCTCCTGTCAACGTGGGTCCTGGCCGGCGCCGAGATCACTTGGGACGCAACGGGCGGTCCTGGGCGCCTCGCGGCTCTGGCTTCGCGGTCCCCGGCGCTGCCTCCTCTCTCGCTGCGGGCAGTGGCAAGCCAGTGGCCGGAGGGTCTGGCGAGAGTACGGAGAGGCGCCGCACTGGGGCGCCGGCCGGGACCAGAGCCACTGCCCCAGCCAGGCGGAGGCAGCAGCAGAAAGAAGCAGGGAGAAGCCGGAGGGCTGTTGCCGGCAGGCGCGCAGTGGGGACGGGGCATCTCGGCTCCTGGCAAGCCTGGCGGTACAAGGAGGAGTCGCCGGGCGCAGTCCCCCAGTGCCCTGGAACGCGGAGACACCCAGGCTACTGTCTTAGCCGATGGTTCCAAAGGAAGCCGGTCTCTGGCCAAGGGTCTCCGGGAGGAGGTGAAGGCACCACGGGCTGGGGGGTCGGCGGCCGAAGAGCTCCGGCTACCCGGCACCTCGTTCGCGCTGACCGGGGACTCGGCCCACAACCAAGCCATGGTGCACTGGTCGGGACACAACAGCAGCGTGAGTACCCACCCGGCGGCGGATCTCTCTGCCGAAAGCGAGGGAAAATGGGGGGGGGGGGCGGGAACGCTGGGAAGATAGTTGCTTTGGGTCTAGGTGGAGGCAGGGGCAGGGGGGCTCCTCGACTTTTAGACAGACTGGTTCATCCCTCTTTCCCCACACCCCAACAGGTTAGTGGAGTTTGTTGTAAGACAGCCAGTGCTTTTGTTTACCGGAGACCCTAGGATTGGGGCCGCCCGGAGGGGAGAGGAAGAAGAGGTCCTTTACGGGATCAGTGCCCACTTTCTCTGGTACTTGGCTTGGAGAGTCAGTTTTCCTGTCGTGGGTGTGTGTGAATTCTTGGGTGAGGACACAGATTGATTTGGGGAAAGAACCGCTGGATAGACTGACGGGTTTCTGCGACTGCCCGGGCTTCCCCCCTTTCCCCTCCAATCACGCGAAGGAAAGCCAGGAGGCTGAGGCCACTCGGACTCTGGTACTCCTGCCCGCCGGGCTAGGATGCTGCCTCGGACTCCAGGCGCACTTTCTCCCAGCCTTAGGGGAGGCTGGGCCTTCAGGCAACACTAATTCCCCCTTCAAAACCCAGGCAGCACACAGCTGATTCACTTCGTTAGTTATACAGGAGAAACTAACAACACTGTAAAGCAATTATATTCCAATAAAGATGTTAAGAATAAAAAAGAATAAAAAACCCAGGCAGCTGACCCGAAAAGCTATAGGAGGGGCAGAAAAAAAAGTTTAAAGTGTGAAGTGAAATTCAACACCCATCCTGCACCCCTCGTTCTCACGCATGCACAAGCACACGTAAGTCGCTGAGCAAAATACTTGCCCCGGCCGCTGAGTCCTGCAACGACAAACTCGCCAAGTGGAGTTGGGTCCCGGTGCTTTCTGTGCACCTCTCCACGCCTCTCTCTCCGCTGCCAGGTTAACCTGGAAGCTGCTGTTCGAGAGGTGGCGCCCTGGAGTCCACGCCGGCGGCTCCGGCGCCCGCGGCCAGGCACCGGGCGCAGAGTACCGTCTGCGCAGCCCGCAGCTCGGGCCGGAGGAGCTCCCCACCCTACCCCCCAGCTGGCAGCCAGCGCGTGCAGTCCAGCCCAGGATCCGCGGGGGATGGCCCTCGGGGAAGAGAGGGGACGGCCTCCGACGATTTACTCCACTCCCCTGCCTTCCTCGGCCCCCACTTCAGCCAGTCCTGCAAAAATCCTTTCCTCATCTCTGGCTCTGAGGATCAGATCAGAGCCCGGCACTGGGCAGAGTCTGGAGGATGACAGATGTCTGTACTGGCAGCTTTGGGGAACTCATTTGATGGGAAAGCACAGCCCCCGCTCCCTTTATATTTCTCTTCATGACTGACATTAAAGATTTCCCTGGGAAATTTTGGCCTTATTTTAACAGGGCCTGGGGGGTGTCACGGGGGTGAGTGGTGAATAACAGGAAAGCCAGAAGTCCGCAGAGAGCAGCACATCAGCAATACCGAGCACAGATTTCCTGGTTCTTACTGACACACAGCACGACGCAGGCAGCCCAGCCTGGGTTGGAAGCATTTGGGCAGTGCAGCTTACCAGCAGCGTGGTGGCTGACTCTACCTGCCTCCAGTGAAGGCCCCCCATAGCTTCGCAGTGGACGGCTCTGGACTTGGGCGGTGGGCAACGTGTGCATTTGGAGGGATGGGTGATTGAGGACTTACAAGTCCCGGAAGGACTGTGTGTGTGTGTGTGTGTGTGTGTGTGTGTGTGTGTGTGTGTGTGGAGAGAGAGAGAGACAGGTAATTCTCTGACCGCAGGGACTGTGATTCTCAACTTCCTCTTAGTTTGGTAGTGAGGAATTGTGTGTATGTGTGTTATTTTGTTCGTGTTCTTACTCCATGAGGAGGATGGACAGGATGTGTCGAAGTAAATGTACCCCTAGGAGAAGGAGGAGGTGATATCTTCACATATCTGTGATTTTAACACTGCCACATTTGGACAATATAAATTCACTCTGTCTAAAGGGTTTTTTTATGTTTCTGCTTTTATTTTAAGGATCATTTTCGTGTGTTGACAAATTCCCCGAAGATGGGACGTTAAAGAGTGCTTTCTGCAAGTAGTAATTAAATGTGCCTGGCTTTCTCTGCCCATCTTCAAGGCGGTTATACAGCAGAGGAAGTGAGGGGGCAAGTTTAGCCCTATACCCCCCAGGGAAGTGGCTCTTCAGTTAAAAGGGGGTGCAGAGGGCCTGAGGAGTGGATCAGTTGGCCTTGGAGTCCTTAGTGACAGTGATGCGATTTGGGCAGTTCATTAGTAGCTCCTCAGGGCTTCATTGGTCGTGCTTATGGCCAGTCTCACTGTCCAAGCAAAGGACAAGGCAGTACAGGTGAGTGCAGGGACCCCGTGGTGTCTACGCGCTCTGGTCCAGAGAGTTACTGCCTCTTTAGCTTTCGGGCTGGACCTGCCTCTTTTGATGATGCTTCACAGGCAATTCCAGCCAGAAGGGCTTCTTTGAGTGTACGTCTGTGCTGCTCTGAGGAAGACGAGGAAACAGGTTAACATGGGCCTGCCTTTAAGGAAACAATCCTGGGGGAGGAGCTAGGAAACCAGTTTCTGCAACATCACCCAGTTGGTTTCTTTCTCCCCTCCTCCTTTCCTGAGGACAGCAAAAGAAGGCGCTGTTAAAATAAAGCCAGGGGGCTTCCTGGTGGCGCAGTGGTTGAGAGTCCGCCTGCCGATGCAGGGGACATGGGTTCATGCCCCGGTCCGGGAAGATCCCACGTGCCGCGGAGCGGCTGGGACCATGAGCCATGGCCGCTGAGCCTGTGCGTCCGGAGCCTGTGCTCCGCAATGGGAGAGGCCACAACAGTGAGAGGCCCGCGTACCGCAAAAGATAATAAGTAAATAAAAATAAAGCCAGGGTGAGGAGCGATGCAGCTGATGTTCCTTCTGGAAGTTCCCTTTATCGTTGGTTTCAAAGTGGTAGGAGATGTCCCCAAGGCAGAGAACATGGGTCCTTGCACCAAGCTCTTTTGACATGAAAAGAGAATTCCATCTTCCCTTCTGACATAAAGGGTGTTAAAACATGTCCTTCTCTGGGAAGGCCACCAGTTTAATTGTTAACACATTGTGAGGCTTCCCGCTGTCCCTCCAAGTGCCTCTGGTGGACCTCATTCCTGGCGTGAGGTCCTTTTTGGGGAGAGTTTCCAGTTACCCCGTATAATGGAAAATTGAGCTCCACTCTGGCCGTTTGCGTTCAGGCATAAGGAAGTGGACATGCAAGGGAAGCACCTCCACCCCACACTATGTGCCCAGCATGTGCCCAGGGGCTGAGAGTCTCATTCTAGGCTTGAGTCACATATTCACTTTGGTCCCAGGAGTGGGGTGGGATAGCTTGGAGGGCAATGGGGGAGGCGCCCAGCAGGCTTGAGCCAGGAGGGGATGGAGTCTGGGTCCCCCTCTGACCTTTCTTGCCCTGCCAGGTGTTTCGGGGGAGAGGTGAGTGGGCTTGAGTTTGGAGCCTGTACTCTGTCTTATCCGTTGGGCCACGGGGGCTGATTGGAGCCTGTATTCTGGAAGAGCGATTTGCCTTTCTCTCTGGTTGTCTCCAGCTGAGATCCTGGTGATTGATGGGCTAGAGAGTGTTTCACAAACACCCAAAGGGAGTCCAGACCCTGTGGCTGACAGGGACACAGAAAAACACATCATTCTGCTCTTCTCCTTCAAAAGAAGAAAGGCGCCTCCTTGCTTGGTCAGTGAGTTGGCAAATGGCTCTGGAGAGTGGAAAGCTGTGAAGACAACAGCCCACTTTCCAGGCCCCCTCGGCATTGTAAGCCTTGATGGGGATCCCCTGTTCTGGTGCTGAGGTGAGAGTGCTGCACCCTCCCGTAGATTGATCCCCGATGCCTTTCCTGCAGCTCATTCCCAGAGACAGCGATTTGCAGGCTGCTACCCCTGCAGTGTGTCTGGCTGGAAGGACTTGCCAGATAATATTCAATTCATGTGCCCAACTCTGCACCTTGGTGAAGAGAAACAGGGAGATGCTGATAACCCGGCATCCTTACCCTGCTAGCAGGGGGAACGCAGACTCTCCCAGGCACGATTTCATACCCTTAACTAATTCAGCTGGACGGTGTTCTAAAATATTTACTCTTAATGTGCAAAATAGTGACAGATTTGATCAGATTAATTGTGTTTCACTCACTGAGCATCTAATTGTGGCTCCCAAACAGATTTTTCAAATAGCTTTTGGCTGGGTTGTCTAACCTTCTCGTCCCCGCTCTCAGTCCCCGTGTCACGATATCTTAATGCATTTTGCCTTCTCAGAGGCTTAATAAAGAAGCCTGCCACAAGCTCAATATCAAAAAAATAAACAACCCAATCCAGAAATGGGGAGAAGACCTAAATAGACATTTCTCCAAAGAAGATATACAGATTGTCAATGAACACATGAAAGGATGCTCAACATCACTAATCATTAGAGAAATGCAAATCAAAACTACAATGAGATATCATCTCACACTGGTCAGAATGGCCATCATCAAAAAATCTACAAACAATAAATGCTGGAGAGGGTGTGGAGAAAAGGGAACCCTCTTGCACTGTTGGTGCGAATGTAAATTGATACAGCCACTATGGAGAACAGCATGGAGGTTCCTTAAAAGACTAAAAATAGAACTACCATACGACCCAGCAATCCCACTACTGGGCATATACCCTGAGAAAACCATAATTCAAAAAGAGTCATGTACCACAAAGTTCATTGCAGTACTATTTATAATAGCCAGGACATGGAAGCAACCTAAGTGTCCATCGACAGATGGATGGATAAAGAAGATGTGGCATATATATACAATGGAATATTACTCAGCCATAAAAAGAAACGAAATTGAGTTATTTGTAGTGAGGTGGGTGGAACCTAGAGTCTGTCATACAGAGTGAAGTAAGTCAGAAAGAGAAAAACAAATACCATATGCTAACACATATATATGGAATCTAAAAAAAAAAAAAAGGCTCTGAAGAACCTAGGGGCAGGACAGGAATAACAACACAGACGTAGAGAATGGACTTGAGGACACAGGGAGGGGGAAGGGATGAAGCTGGGACGAACTGAGAGAGTGGCATGGACTTACATATACTACCAACTGTAAAATAGCTAGCTAGTGGGAAGCGGCCACATAGCACAGGGAGATCAGCTTGGTGCTTTGTGACCACCTAGAGGGGTGGGATAGGGAGGGTGGGAGGGAGACGCAAGAGGGGGGAGATATGGGGATATATGTATATGTATAGCTGATTCACCTTGTTATAAAGCAGAAACTAACACACCCTTGTAAAGCAATTATACTCCAATAAAGATGTTAAAAAAAAAATAAAGCCTGCCACAGAAGCTGTTCTTCAGGGGTTTGCCAAAAAGAATCTGGTTTTAATTAATATTACAAGGGGAGCCATCTCCGTGGAGATGTAGCTGGGAAATGCAGGGGGACATAACAGCAGTAACTACGCCTGGTCACCGTAGGCCGGGGGTGGTGAGTGGAGGGGCCGCACACCGGCTGTTTGTCTGCGGCCCGGGGGTGGTGAGTGGAGGGGCCGCACGTCGGCTGTTTGTCTGCTCTGCCTTTTCTCTGATGGCCCGGTTACAGGGACTGATTTGCTTCTCAGATCCTGCAGTGATTTCCAAGGTAAGCCGAAGTTGCAAACTCCTTAATTGGGAGGCCCAAGTTAATGATGGCAGAAATGCAGCGGTTGGAACTCGCTTTGTAGTTGGCAGAGAAGGAATGCGGGAAGTGGCTTCTCAGATTGTGTTGGATTTAAGGGAAGGGAGTTGTGTGGTGGGAAGGCTGAGGAGGGAGCGGGGGCAGAAGGGAGAACTGCTCTTTCCTCGGCTGTGTAAATCCTCCTGTAACTGGGGACACTTTGGAACCTGGTGATCGTCCTCTAGGGAGCAGAGAGGTGTGACGAAGCTGGATGGCTGAAACAGGAGGGTGTGTCTGGAGGGTTTATCCAAGGCCAGGTACACCAAGGCCTGGGGGCTGGACTCGCCTGTTGATTTCCTGCTTCCTTTGGCCTCTTGGCTGGCTTGAGACACTTCCGTATGAGGAGAAAATGTCAAAGGATGAATTTTCAACAAGTTTGGGGGAAAAGAGGTCTTGTGAAGTTGGAGGTAGAAAGTGTAGCATGCCAGTGCCTGGCGGGCCACTTTGGGTAAGCAGCAGTGGCACTATGGGGTGGATGGCCTTCAGCTAAGCATGGTCAGCCCCCTGTTGTGGTGGGTTACTGAGAGAAGGGTCTGGATGCTGCTCTGACTTTGTTGGCAGAGTGGAGATGAGAGAGCTCTGCTTTACACACAGTAGAGAAACTCAACTGTGTTTGACCAAGTTGGTGAATGAGTGAGTCCCAAGTCTCACTGAGCAGAGGCTATGGAGGGATTGAAAACCCTTGTCCCTTGGGATAGCGATGATTCCTTTCTCAGGTTGTTCATAACTTGACAGGTCCTATAATCAGGAGCATTTCACCCAGGACGTCTTCGTTCTCTCTTGAGTACCTTTAGTCTCTTGAATTAAACTCCAGAGTCCTTTAGCCTGCCACTCAAGGCTCTTCACTGCGTATGTCCTGGATCTGCTTCTCCAACTCTGCATCTGACTGTTCCCTGATGGGCCCCTTCACTCTAGCCAAGGCAGCCCCTTCGTTGTCCCAGACCCCTTCTTGACTCAGGCCTTTGCTCTTAAGGTCTCCTCCACTCAGGATACCCCTCTTCCTCTATTGAGATGCACCCATTACTCATGGCTCAGTTTAAGATTCAAACATGCTTCTCTATAGAACCTTTCTTAGAAGCATTTATTTTTCTTTCTCCTAACTGTTTATAGAATTTACAGCCTGTACCACACATTTGATTATGTTTAGTTTGCACTGGGTTATTTTATGAGTGTTTTGAAGGTGAGGGATGAGGGATAAAATGCTTACAGCAGCATCTCACCCCCACACCTGCTGTGAGTTCTGCTTTTCTCATGTGTGCCTTGTGACCTGTGGCCTGGTGCTTGGCACGTAGCTCAGTGCATACTTGCTGAGCTGATCCTGGGAACTGGACAGTGCCCTAGCTGCCCGGGGAGGATGGCTGACACTGTCTCTTCATAGCACTGAGTTTAAACACCTGACTTATTATTTTATATACAACTTTTAACATAAGATGTAGAGGCATCTCTACCCCACTTAGTAAGAGGATGGAAATAGGGACGAGTCAACAATCCTGGCTTCTTCCTCATGTGCTTCAGAGATCACATGGACTCACATAAGATATTCAGCCATTTGCCAAGTGTTCACTATGTGTGTGGCAGTGTTTTGGGGACTGTGGGGTTGGTAGGGCTGTGATGGAGGGCGAGACAAAGAAGGATAAGACAGCATTTGCCTCAAGGTCCTTCTAATATGCTTTGGGTATAAGGCTGCTCTTCTGTAAAGTTAAATAACACATGACAACAAGACAGATATCACGGGGTGATGTGTGGTTAATTGTCAAGTGGTCGTTTCAGGCTATGAGCTCAGAGGAGAGGGGATCACTGTGGGAGATGCTATAAGCATCTTAGACCGACAGAATGTCAAGGCTGGAAGTGAACTTGGGAATTGTTTTCATCACGTCATTCAGCATAGAGATGAAGGGTATGAGGCTCAGACAGAAACATGGTACCCTGTAGCGTGGACTCTCTCCTGGTCTTTCTCTCTGTAGCCATCCCCTGTGCACTCCTGGTTTTCTCCTTTCCCTTGCTTTCACAGACCATTTTCCTTCTAAGAGGACTCATTTTCATTCCAGTGAGGTAGGGTGCTGCCCATTTTATAGGTAGGATAGAGTGAGACCTAGTATGAATATACACAAGGCTAGCCAGAGAGGCTTAGGAATAGGTTCCTCCCTCCTGTTTCCTGACTCTGTCCTATGGCCATCCTGCCTACCCACCCAGTGGCTGCAGACAGTAAGCACCAGCTGCTTATATGTACAATCTGTATCTTACTAACTGTTGTTAATGGGGGCCTTTTGTGAGTCACCTTGTTGAGTCAGTGAGTGAACCAAGCCTGGTTGCATCATCAGGAACATTTTCGCTCATTTATTTTGATCAGTGTAGTTTGGCTTTAATTATTTATGGAGGACTTCCCTGGTGGCGCAGTGGTTGAGAGTCCGCCTGCCGATGCAGGGGACACGGGTTCATGCCCCGGTCCGGGAAGATCCCACGTGCCGCGGAGCGGCTGGGCCCATGAGCCATGGCCGCTGAGCCTGCGCATCCGGAGCATGTGCCCCGCAACGGGAGAGGCCACAACAGTGAGAGGCCCGCGTACCGGTAAAAAAAAAAAAAAAAAAAAATTATTTATGGAAATGCTGTTCTTTATAGTATGCTAATAAACATACTATAGTAAATTTCCAAAAAGTACTGGAGCCTAAGAACTTCAGGATTGCACAGATAGCTTTCTGCTATTAACTCCTTGCTGGGGAGCAGAGGAAACCATTCCTACTGGGTTGGGGTGAGAGGACCCGGAGCTAGCCGTTTAGGGCTGTTGGTGAGCAAATCTGTGCCCATTGCTACGCAGGGGCCTGGTACTTGGCCTGTGCTGGAAGAGAACCTAGTTTAGGGGAAAAGCTGGACATAGTTATATAGGGTCATCAAGGATCTTGTTAGGTTGTAGGTTATTTACCCTGGGTATGATTGTATGACTTGTGTGAATTCATACTTGTGAAGGGTTTTCATCATGAATGCCATCCTCTTCAGGATATATTAGGAACAGAGGTAGACTGGGAACAAGAAACAAAGCCATATAGTAAACAGGAGCAAGGGTTCTGGAGCTGGATGCCTGGGTTCGAATCCTGCCTCTGTCTCTCTCTCTCCTCCTCTCTCTCTCTCTCTTTTGTTTTTTTAAGTTTAATTTAGTCTTAAAAAATTTGAAATATAGTTGCTGTACAGTATTATATAGGTTACAGGTATACAATATTGTGATTCACAGTTTTTAAAGGTTATCCTCCATTAATAGTTATTATAAAATATTGGCTACCTTCCCTGTGTTGAACAGTATATCCTTGTAGCTTATTTTATACCTAATAGTTTGTACCTCTTACTCCCCTACCCCTATATTGCCCCTCCCCACTTCCCTCTCCCCACTGGGAGCCACTAGTTTGTTCTCTATATCTGTGAGTCTGCTTCTTTTTTGTTATATTTACTAATTTGTTATATATTTTTAGATTCCACATATAAGTGATGTCATACACCATTTGTCTTTCTCTGACTTACTTCACCTAGCATAATACCCTCTAAGTCCATCCATGTTGCTGCAAATGGCAAAATTTCATTCTTCTTTATGGCTGAGTAGTATTTCATTGTGTATGTATATAGACCACATCTTCTTTATCCACTCACCTGTTGATGGACACTTAGGTTGCTTCCATGTCTTAGCAATTACAAATAATGCTGCTGTGAACATTGGGGTGCATGTATCTTTTCGAATTAGTGTTTTTGGGTTTTTTTGGATCTATACCCAGGAGTGAGATTTCTGGGTCATATGATAGCTCTATTTTTAGTTTTTTCAGGAAGCTCCATATTGTTTTCCACGGTGGCTGCACCAATTTACATTCCCAACAACAGTGTAGTATTTGTTGTCTTTTTGATGACAGCCGCTCTGACAGGTGTGAGGTGATACCTCATTGTGTTTTTGATTTGCATTTCCCTAATGATTAGTGATGTTGAGCATCTTCTCATGTGCCCATTGGCCATCTGCCTGTCTTCTTTGGAGAAATGTCTATTCGGTTCTCCTGCCCATTTTTTTTTTTTCCTGCCCATTTTTAAATTGTGGTGCCTGCCTCTGTCTCTCAATAGCTGTGTGACATTGGGCAAGTTGTCACCCTCTCTTGTCTAGTTTTTCACCTACAAAAGGGAGTGATAATAATAGTACCTCTCACACTGGGCTATTTTAAGGTTTAAATAAGATATTGTACATAGCAAAGTGTTTAAAAGAAATGCCTGACCTGTAGTTAGTCCTCCAGATATTTTAGTTAGTTTAGTTGTTATTCTTATACTAGAAGGGGTTTTCTCTTCATTTGCAGATGGAAACACGGAAGCAGAGGAAGGAGGTACTTGCCCCAAGTTTCCTAATGAGCTGATCGCAAAGCCCTTGGCTACAACCCAGTTCTCAGTGAGATGCTCATTTCAGTCACCTCCCATAGTGCATGTCCTGACTCAGACGAGTCTTTGTGTGTCTGCCTTCTGTGTCATGCTAAGGGAAAACAGTGAAAGAGAGAAGTGTGAGTGGCTGGGGACCTGGCTGCTTGAAACTCATACTTAGAATTTGTAATAGAAATGGTTAGAAGCAGGTGCTTAGAGTCAGGTTAACGATTATACTAACAGATAGCTAATAAGTGGAACATTTTTTCAGGGCTTTTATTGAGTGGAGTTTTGAGAAAGGCATCCAGAAAGATGAAGAGTAGCTTCTCTTGGCTTGGGCACCCATGATTATACCTCACAGCTAATCATGGAAGACTTCTTGAAGGAAGTGAGTGAAATGTGTAGCTTTCATAGAAAATAGGAGAACACAGGGCTGCTGGGACTGGTGGACAAGAAAAGCCTGGAGTGCCAAAGACTCATTTCATCCAAGTCATGGGATGGACCTTGGTGTTCAAGGTTTGTTTCTCCTTTCCATCTCCTACCTCTGCTTTGTGCCTGGCATGAAATGGGGATACCCGTGGCTGGAGCTCTCTGCATAATATCTGCAGCCTCTTTCCCAGAATTATCATATTGGCCAAACCCATGAATATTTTGTAATAATCCACAACCATCGAGGTACAGGTTTGTACCTGCCTGTACCCTTTTTGCCTGTACCCTGTGCACTTCGAGTGGAACCTGAGATCCCTACACAGACACTAGAGGGAGTGTTGCCCTGGGAAAGAAGTGAAAATAAATAGGATGAAATAATGAAACAAATACTGCATGAGGAATTGTTCCAAGGGAGTGAAGAAGAGCGGTAGTAGCCTGCAGGTTCATTGTGTGAGGGCTGGTCTGGTGACCCATAGATGAACAATTGATTAGCAACCGCGCAGTTGAGTCCTGGGGGACTGATCATTCAGCCCCTTCCCGCAGAAAAAAGGAAATGGATGTTTTGTACAAATACAGCCATTCTGCTGTCCATTCAACCCATAAATGACTCAACGAAGACTCCAGAAGTAAATGCAGCCAGGAGTGATGCTCAGGCTTGGGTCTTCCATCTCTTCTGCATTTTCTGCCTTTGGGCTCCCTCACTTTCTTGGGCATCGTGGTCAGTTAACATGAGCTTATTGAGTTGAATGACATAAGTACTTTCTTAAATACTTAAAACTGCCTGGGTAAAGAATGCGTGTCTTGGGAATGGGGAAGAATCTGGCTGCTTCTTGCTGCCTCCAGGCCTAGGGTCTGCATCCCTGGGACATCACAATGGCCTCGCACCCGTTCCCAGGTCCCGTGTACCTGACTCAGTCATCTCTAAGCCTTTTTGGCATCTATGTGAGGTAAGCAGTTTCTCTTCCAGATGGGTAGAATCAGGTTAAAGAGTACACTGCTGCGTAAGAAATGAGCTTTTTCTTTTTAAAATCTGTTCTCAGTGGGAGACGGAGAACAATTACGGAGTTGAACATTTTTTTCAGTTGCTCAAGCTGCCATATCTGAATGTGATTACACGTACTGGGGGAACTCGTCACGTGAAGAGTTTTGAGGCCATGGTACTGGAGATACAGAGAAGCTTGTTTACCAGGGTGGAGGCAGGTAGAGGAAAGAATCTTTAGAGGCAAAAGAGTTGCTCATGTAACTGTGTTGCTTTCAGTGTTATCTGTGCTTGAAAGCAAACTTTTCACTGGAAGATTTCTCAAAACTCAGACTTTTTTTTTCTGATATGGGAAGGCCCCCAAGCAACAGTGATTTCAAACAAGTCTCTGAGCCTTAGTTTCACTGGCTGTAAAATGAGGATAATACTGGGATGCTGTGAATCTTACAGATAATACTCTGAAGGGGTTAGCATAGTAGGCTATTACGCTGGTTAAAAAATGTTAGTTCTCATTATCGTCTAGGCAGGAAATGGGGTAGGTTGAGTGTCTGTCCTTTTGTAGTGGATATGTTGGTACCCTGCCCACATGCCCTCTGCACTTGCCATCTGTCTGCAATCTGGCCTGACTTCTAACCACCAGCACCAGGGACTGTGCCCACTGGGGCTTTCTTCGATTACACAGGTGCAGGCTGGAAGCATCAGGGAATTGATTTCCGTCAAGGAGTAGGAAGCAGCCACTTGACAATGACTGTTGGAAGCTGGTGGATAAATACCCCAGCTCCCTTGCCCTTTGGGGTGGGGTAACTCTGAAGCTTGCTTTCTACACCATCTTCCAGAGCCACCAGTGGGATTAAGCCCCAGTTGCCTAAGGTGGTAACTTGCTTGCTTTATTGGCTACCTTCCCATCCCTATCTCCTTTCTCTACCCCACAGTCAGTATCACCTGGGATCACCTACCAACTAAACTACGCTTGACCCTTCAACAACGTGGGGTTAGGGACATGGCCCTCCACACAGTCAAAAATCTGTGTATGACTTTACAGTTGGCCCTCCAGTATGTGAAGTTCCATGTCTGGGGATTCAACCAACCAACTTAAAGACAGGCAGAGAGAAAGAATAACTTCTTACTCTTCCTTTGTGCTCTATTCAGGCCTTCAGTGGGTTGAATGAGGCCCACCCACATTGGGAGGGCAATCTGCTTTACTCAGCCTACCAATTCGTATGTTAAACTCACCCAGAAACCCCTTCACAGACACACTTAGTATAATGTTTGACCAAATTTCTGGACGCTCCGTGGCACAGTCAAGTTAACACATAAAATTATCCATCACACCAAATCAGGAATTTCCCTCATCTCTTTAAAAATTCTGCATCAGGCCCTACCATGGTACATACTGGGTACAGAGAGGGAAATGGAGTCACTGACCCCAGTTGTGAGAGGGTCTTCCTGTTGGGTTGGCACCTTCCAGAAGGAAGGAGCTCAGGTTATATTGAGTGGCACGAATATGGCATGGGGGCTTTGAGGAGGGGACACACACCCAAATTAGTTTTCACGGTCATTTCTCAGAGCTAAAGAGCTCCTCCCCATCCCAGGGCATGTGCTTGGTCTTCACAGTACATCGTCTCCCTCAAATTTGGACCTCTACCTGCTGACGGACAGTCTCTCACCTAAGAATAAGGTGTGATTCTTTTTTTCTTAGACTTTGTCAAGGTTTTGGCAGGAAGCAGCTGAGCTTATAGTTGGTGCCTTCCCTCCTGAGATATCCTTAGTGAGGGGCATCACGAGAGGTTGGAAAGAATACTGGCCTGGGAGTGGGGATGTGTAGATGGCCTCCTGGTTTACATTCCCTCTTTTCAGCAAGTCACATATTTCTTAGGTGTAAGAGAAAGAAGACCCTTCCAGGTATAGTGGCTTATTATGTCTGCGAGTAAAAAAAATTTTAATGGGCTCATTAGTAAGGAAGGGGTCTAGAACTATAATTAACAAATACTGGAGAATGCTTTTTTCAAGCACGTATAAATTTGGTCTTATCCAATGCAGATGTACTTACTTTCATTCATTCATTCATTCATTCAGTAATTTGTTTTGCTTACTGTGATGCTAAGTAAGTTATTTGGATTTTCTGGGGTTCAGTTTCCTCACCTATAAAATGAAAGAGTCACTTATGCAACTCTGGATTCAGGCCCATCTCACCACAAGCTAGATATGGTATTACGCCAGTCATTTCTTTACGTGTGAAATGGGGACAATTCTATTTGCTCCCCTTATGTCACAGTTAAATAACGAGCTACTGCACCTGTCAGTCTTTTGAAAAGAGTGCTTTTCAAAGTGCTGTGAACAGGAGCCATATGAGCAGGGGGCGATATGAACTCACGGTATTAGTTCACGTTACTTCTCCTTTATTCCTTGAGTAGCTGGAGGTCCTTCCATGGCAGATTTGAGACCACGTGTTTCTTTTGCCTTCTCCCAGCACAAATGAAACACTATCATTAGTGCACAAACCGTGGTGTTAAAAAACTCGAGATTCTTATTCCAGGCATGATGTACAATTTATTTCAAGTCACATCTGATATAATGAAAGTCTCAGATGGGAGTGTAATTTGATGTTTAAAAAAAAACAACAACATTTGTTTCAGGACTTGACCTGTATTGATTGCTCTGCCTTATTCCTTTCAGACAATATGAAGTGTTTGGGGAGCATCTACTATATGCCTAGTGATGCAGAATGTGTAAAAGAGTGCACCGTGGCTTTGTTCCTATTGGTGAGGCCTATGATGCCGACTGGATACCCAAAAAGCTTATAGTCTTGTGTGTGGAAATCACATTATTAGACTAATACTGCAAAGAACAATGTGAGATCATGTAAAATATGTGCTGAATTTGAGTGTTCTTAGGAAATACATTGAATGTAATCAAGACCACAGTAAATGGAAACCAATAAAATGTTTACAATATTATGGTTGTTTTATTATCCACAAAAAAATCCAGTAGCATGGTTAGAAATAGATGTAATCCTCATGACTAAATCCGTGTCACTTGATGAGAAGTGTTCTGAGCTTTGAGGTCAAATCGATTATTTTATGCTCTGACCGTTGCTCAGAATTCTGCCCTATTAATTTGGACTATTTTTCTTGGTCTGCTTTTGTTTTTCCTTGAGTTTCTAATTATTTTATCTTCCTCACAGGAAGACAAACTTCTGTTTTGTTCATCATAGCACTAAGATAGTCCAGCTTCTTAATTGTATTTTTAGTGGATATTCTAATTTGTACTGATTTCCTTCTAGGCCTGCTTCCCTATTGTCATCTTGATATTTCTATTTATTTTACCCCTGGATCAGTGCCTCTGTTTCTGGGATTCCATTCCGCTCTTTTGGGCTGAGTTTCATTTTTCTGTGGTAGATCCTCAAGTATTCTTTTTCAGAGAGTGCAGGGTAATGTCCTGGCTTATTCCTGTTTCCTGACATAAATATTGCTAGGTTCCTTTTAACTCTCAAAAGTTCCTGCCTTAGATGGTACATTATACGGTCACCCAGTGCTTGAGTGATACTTTTTATTTTCATTGTTGACATGTCTAAAATTTTTATTTTCATTGTTGACATGTCTAAAATAAATTGGTTCATGTGGACATAGAAATCCAAGGTCAAAAAAATTACCCTTGGGTCTTTGAAGTTCTTAGAGTATTTGCTGGTTTTGCATCACATGCTGTTTTTGGATGATGTGTGGCTTCCCCCTCAGGGGACTGATGAGGGTGGGGAAAGGATATGCCTAGCATGGGACACCGTGGCTTTGTTCCCATTGGTGAGGCCTAACCCTCTACGGGAACCTCATTCGTTAAAACCAGATTTATTCAAAATCAGCAGTACAGTGTGGGAGATTAAATAAATGCTCTCTGGAGCAATCTGCCATAGACCTTTACCTGAATACCTTTAATATATAACTCAACCAGATGAGGTAGTCTTGGCTACCTTTTATTTAAAAAATTTAAAATAGCTTTAAAAAATGTCATCGGATATTCAACAGGTATTTGTGGGGTGCCGTCTATGTGCCAGGTGCTGCTGGGCTCAGAGTACATAATGGTGCGCTCTGAAGGAGAGGTTCGTGATACTCTCAAAGGTTACACCAGCGACATTAACTTGGAGAGGGCAGAGAGGCAGAGGCAGATGAGCAAGGTCAATTAGGTGAAGAGGAACGGGCAGAGTGTTCAGGGCACACAGCTTCTGTGGCATGAGGGAGCAAGGTTTCGGGAAGGGACAGAAAGAAGGACAGAGTGGCTGGAGCAGAAGGTTTGTGGCTAGGGGCTGGTGAGAGATGAAGCTAGACAGGCAGGCATGGGTTAGACCAAGCAGGGCCATATGGGCCCCTGGGAAGGAGTTTATTCTTTGCCCTATGAGCAAAGGGGTTAGCCTCGGGAAAGTTTAAAGTCGGAGAGTCATATAATTAAATTTGACCCGCCTGTGGTTTGGAGGGAGAAAAGGCTGGGTTCTAGGAGACCAGAGTGTTGCCATGGCTAAAGAGGATGGTGGCTTGGGTGGTGGCAGTGTAGATGGTGAGGAGGAGCCCACTGAAGAGCTAGCTATTCAGTGGGCGTGCTTGGTTGTGTTGTTGCCTCCTCTGTATAGTCCCTCACTCCCCTCTCTAACTCCCTTATATTGGGCTTTTGTAGTGCCCTTTCTCTCTGGGTGGGGCATTCTTCCCCATCTCCTACCTTGGGTTTGGCCTTGTGACTTGTTTTGCCCAATAGCAGGAGTGCCACTTCTAAGCTTAGTTATCAGAAGGCATTGTGTATCTACATGCTGGCTTGCAGCTCTGCAGTAGCCATGAGAAAAACGTGCCCAGGCTAGCCCACCAGTCCTGGGTAGAGAACTAGAGACAAGTCGTATGTAGCCACTCCCAGCCAAGCCCAGCCTAGATCAGCCCAGCCCAGCCCAGCCATGGGCAGCGGAACTGCCCAACTGAGCCCAGCTGTGAGCAGCCAACCCACAGCTGCCCTGTATACGTATGAGAACAAACGATTGTTGTGACAGTAAATGATTGAGATCCGAGTGGTCTGCAGCACTTGTGCAGCAAAAGCTGATACAGCAGATAAAAGCAACAGAATTTGATAGACTGGATGTAGCAAATTTGTGGGACCATGACTACAGTGTAAAGGGAGGCTCCCTTATATTTCAAGATCATTAACCTCATACATGCTCAGGGCTATACTTAATTGTGTCTTTTTGGTGGTTTCCCGCCACTCACCTCTCTTTACAATTCATGGCTTCTTTTCCTGGAGCCGATTGAAGTAGGTCAGATTCATGGTCCAAAAGAATTAATCTTCCACTCTTTTTCCTTCTCCCTTCTCATTCTCTTTCCAACAGCCTGATCAGATTCCAGCAGAGTGTTCGAGCCGAGTGGTCCTCAGATCCTTCCACGAGGGCCTTCAAGCCCTAACACTCAGTGTATTCTTGGTAGAGTTGAAGTCAATTTCTGCTCTAGCGGGGAAGATGGGATTTCACTTAAAGGGGGGAGAAATGTGGGGTAAGGGATTTTCTTGGTCTTGACTGAGTATTTAAAATACATTAGTGCTGATAAAATATTTAGCTTTTAAACAACAAATTTAATATAGGGAATTGTGTTTTATTTATTAATGGCTGTTTCAGGGAGGCTGGTAGGAGTTGGGCGAAAGTGCACTGTTGTGATCTTGCAAAGTATAGTAATTACTGTAATGTTTTGTTGAATTATTAATACCTACTATGCCTGCAGGAACATACTCTTCCGCAGTCAAATAGTTTTCAAGATTGCCTTTTCCCTCTTCTGGTTTTGTTTTGTGTTTTCTTTTGTGCATACTTATGAATTTTTAAAGAAATGGAGTTAGGAGGCAGAGTTGATAATATTGTGTGAAACACCGCTGTCACACCCTGTAACTGAACACAGGCAGGCCGTAGAGAAGCACTGTGGTTCCTTGACAATCCCCTGCCTCAGCCAAGCCTCTTTGTAGTCCAGACTGAGGAATGCTGAAAGAATTGTCTGGGAAAAAAAGGACTCATCAGTGGGCCTTTTTCACGAGCTGAGATGAGGAGAGTAAATAGGGAGGTCATGCATGTGCACACGTGAGTATTATGTGCACACACCTCTAAGCAGAGCTGATTTGACCTGTTGACGGAGTTGGCAGGTTTTCAGGTGTATGTGTTGAAACAGTACTAGCATCCTTTATTAGATATTTCAACAGCCATTACTTAGTGTCTGTTACGGCCTCAAAACAAATTATTGGGGATGATGATGGTGATAGCTTAGTGGTCGTATGAACGGGCTCATGCTGCAAGAGGACTCTGAATCCAACAGCAAGGTACACATAGGAGCATCCCTTTTGGTTGTGACTAAACTGAAACTGGAAGGCCAGCCTCCACATCATCATCTATCAGCTTTATGAAATGGTCCAAATCAGTCAACATCTGAGATTCACGTTTTCTCATCTGTATATTAGTTGCAAGGATCAAAATGAAATCATTTATTTGAAAGGGCATTACAAACTATACATTTCCAGACATGTGTAAGGGAATGCTGTTGTTACCAAATCATAGGAAAAGTTGCTCATTCTCGTGCTGTGATTTTGGGGGGCAGCAGAAAGGATTCTGTGCTCAATTTTTTTTTTTGCGGGGGGGGGAGCAGAAACTTCACAATTCAAGAGTCATTCCTTCGGGTTAAACATTGTTCTCTCCAAGATCCTCTTAAAATATAAATAATTCAGACACAGTATTTTTAGAGCTGGAAAGAACACATAATGATCTAACCACATCCTTCTCCAGATTTGAAAAATATAGCCAAGAGAGACTGTGGAATGCTTAAATTCACCAAGATAGTGGAAGGGCCCACACCAATGTCCATCTCTCTGACTTCTAGTCCAGTGCTCTTTTGTAACACCTTGATGTTCTTTAGTTTTCCATTAAGTTCTCAATGCAGTCTAGAGCTTTTTCTCCCAGTAGGGAGCCTTGGGCAGAATGAATAAATTAGATGACTTGTGGAGAGAGAGAAGCTGGGGTGCTTTAGGTGGTAGAGTAGTGCTTGGGTAGATGGACCAGACTTCTTAGCTCCACCACTGACCAGCTCTTCCCTGGGCAAGTTACTTTTCTGAAACCCAGCTTTCTCTTCTATAAAACCAGGATTATAATCCTTATTTTGCACAGCTGTTGTGAGGATTTGGGGAATTTGAAATGCTTGGCATGGTGTGTGCTTGAAAATGGAGAATAATTATCAGGTGATAAGAGGTCCTGAAGATTAACTTGGTCTACCTCCTAGTAGGTCTACTTCCTGAGAGCTGTTTTCCCCACTGCAAAGATGTGTGTTTTAAGGGGAGGAGGAAGCTGCCATTTCCCTTCCCCAGGGTTAGGGGTGGAGGGACTCATGAAATGCTCCAGCAGAGAAGAGCCCTGCACAGTGGGAAAGGATCCCATAATGGGCAGAGGTGTAAGCTAAGACTTACCAATAGCCTTCCCTTTCTCTTTAATCTCAGATCCAGCCCTATTTAAATTTCCCCTGAAGGGGGTGGAGATGGTGAGAAGGTAGGGATGAGCATCTTTAAAAAACAGCAGGTGACTCTGAAACAAACGAAAGCACTTGTGTCCATCTGCTGCATGGCTCTGTCTCATGGGGCTCCACTTCTTGTTTTAAATTACTAAGGTGGTTTCCTGAAAACAGGTTTCAGTTTTCCTAGAGAGAGTTTATCCTGCTTCCAGCAAGTCTATCCTGAATTCCTTGTGAGCTGGGTAAGATCCATTGTTTCTTGTGAATTTTAGCAATTAAAGCAGGGCCACCCATGGGTTAACACTTGGGTAGAGGATGAAATTTCCAGGGTCAGTAGGAGATCTAAAACACCCTGGAGGCTGTGTCAGCTCTCAGCCATGGAGACTGGGCCAGTGTTTGCTAAAGCAAAATAAGAAAAGAAAGGGATGCAGGGAAGAGCATCCTGGCTCTTATCCTCCCCTCTGCCCAGTGTCCTCCACTTTTCTCACTCTTCCTGGTCTGGGAAAACGCTCTGATAGCAGTCCTTTACTTCTTCAGTTCCTTTTCCTGAGGTCCTTGCATTTTATTTGATTTTTTTCCAGCTTTATGGAGGGTATAATCGACAAATAAAGATGGTACATATTTAAGGTACACAGTGTGATATTTTGCTATATGTATACATAGTGAAGTGATTGCTACAATCATGCTAATTAACTTCACATAGTTACTGTTTTTATGTGGTGAGAAGATTTAAGACCTATCCTACTAGCAAATTTCAAGTATACACTGTAGTATTATTAGCTATACTCACCATGCTGTACATTAGATCTCCAGAATTTACTCTTCCTACATAACCAAAACTTTGTACCCTTTGGCCAATATCTCCTCATTTCTCCCACCTCCTAGCCCCCAGCAACCACCATTCTACCCTCTGCTTCTATGAGTTTGACTTTTTAAGTCAACTCACGTATAAGTGAGAGCATATGGTCTTTCTTTCTCTGCCTGCCTTATTTTACTTAGCATAATGTCCTGCAGGTTGCAAATGACAGGATTTATTTTTTTTAAGGCTGAATAATTATTTTGTTATATATAAATGCCTCATTTTCTTTATCCATTCATCCATTGATAGACATTTAGATTGATTCTGTATCTTAGCTATTGCAAATCATGCTGCACTGAACATGGGACCGCAGATATCTGAGATCCTGGTTTTATTTCTTTACGATATATACCCAGAAGTGGGATTGCTGGATCCTGCGGTAGTTCTATTTTTATGTTTGTGAGGAGCTTCCATACTATTTTCCGTAATGGTAGTACCATTTTACATTCCCAGCAGCAGTTCGCAAGCCTTCTCTTTTCTTCACATCCTTGCCAACAACCTGTTATTTCTTGTCTTTATATGTCTAATAGGCATTCTAACAGGTGATACCTCATTGTGGGTCTGATTTGCATTTCCCTGATGATTAGCCATGTTGAGCATTTTTTCATGTATCCGTTTGGCCATTTGTATGTCTTCTTCTGAGAAATACATTTTAAATTTGACCTCCTAATGGTGAATGAAAATCTTCCACCTCTGTTGGCAATGGTTTGGAAAAGGCATTTTAGGGATGGGGACCCTGGAAATCATAGCCTGTACTACTCGTCTAACTTTTCCACCTTCAGGGCCGGCATTCGGGGGAGGGAGGCTGGCACCATTCCTGGCCGGAGATGCTTTTTTTCTTTCTCACCCATAACTGAGCCTCAAAAAACTCCTGTGAGGTGAGAACAAAGGGCTCTTACTGAAGGATAGCTTCTATCTCTGTGTTGGTCAAATGCTTCTCATAGTGGATTTTCTTTGGTTAAGGAGATGGGGAATTGGGGAGAGCTCTATTCTGTTTTTTCACCTTAAATTTTATCTACCTATTTATTTAAAAATATGTATAACAGAGCATTTGCCCTTTAAAACATTTTTAAGTGGCTTTGGTTACATTCCGTGCTGTTGTGCACCCATCACCGCTGTTCCCAAAGATTTTTCATTGTCCAAGCAGAAATTCTGTAACCATTAAACAATGCCCTTCCCATTGCCCTGTTCCTCAGACAGCTGAATTCTCTTCTTCAGTATCTGAGCAAGTGTTGAGACTTGCAGTTTGTTGCTCTCTTCTGTTTTTTCCAACCCCATGCCTAACCGTTTTCTCACCTCTGCTCTCACTGCAGGGGCCCCTGGAGCTGGGAGGAGGAGACGGGCTGGTGAATATTCAGGGCTGAGAGATGGGCTCAGGCAGCTGCTGGCCACCCTCCCTTCTTGCTCTGGGTCTGTTCCCTTCCCACCAGTAGTGCCTTTTGCCCGCGCCCTCCTCTCTACCATGAGCTCTGTGCAGGAGCGGGCCTCTCCATCATTAGAGCAACCAGTGGGGTTCTGCTGTAATTAAAGGAAGCCATCGGGAGGAAGCAAAGCAGAGCAAGGGAAAAGGCAACCACCAACAAAACATCTCATTTCCCGCACAAACTCCCTAACAACTGCACCTATCGGCTTTCATGGGAACCTGCTTCCTTTAAACACAGCAAAGGGAAACCCCACAGGATGGTGTGGGAAAGCAGGTTATTAAGTTACCCTCAGACTGCTGGAGTGGAGACTTACTCCTTTTTTTCCCCCCTCCCTACCCTGCAGAGCAAAACTGATCAAATATTAGAGTCGAAAGAGACCTCAAAGGCCATTTAGTTCAACTTCTCCCCCAGGACTGGGGTTCCCTCCATCACTGGCCCCTCTGACACATTGTTACCTGATTCCCACCCTCCCCAGCTCCCTAAATTTGAAGACTCTTTACTAGCAGAGAACTGGCCACCGAAGCCTGTTGTCATTTATGGCACTGACTCCGGAAATGTCTAATTAATTCATTTATCCAATTAGCCCCTTGCTCTCTGAAATACTTTTTCTTGGTTGCTGAGCAACTGGGATAGACTTACAACACATGCATGCTGCTGGTGAATGAACCACCAGTTTTTTCCTTCACCTGGCGCCCCCCGCTCCTCTTGTCTCCTTTTATTTTTCTGATGCACGGTAATGAAGAACATCTCCACCAGCCTCCAGCGTTCTCCTTAACGCATTTCTGAAGGTAATTTTTATGCCAGACATTTGTCATGGACAAGGAGAGTGACAGAATATACAGGTACACAGAGGTGCGTTTGCAAAATAATGGAACTAGCCCCGCTCAGGCAAGACCTGGGGAGAACTTAGCTGGTGCCGGAGGCCTGGCCAAGGTTAGGCTCAGAGGTGTTCGGGAAGTTGTGGGGCCCGACTCTCTTCCGGTGACGTGGCAGTAACAGGGGCAGTGGTTCTATTTGTCTTTATGGTCTGCCCTTCCTGGGGAATTGTCATTGGTCCCCAGCCTGCAGTGCATTGTGAGCACTAACCAGGAGGGAGGACTTTCAGGGAGAGAGAGACAACATCCACCCAGGAGGGCAGCAAAGTGGCTTGAGGAATCATCCTTGGAATATAACACTCTCCTGTTACAGGATGTGGAAATGCCACATGCTGCTTCAATGAGTTAGAATGTTAGAGCTGGACTTTGAGCCCAGGCTTCCATCCTTCTCTGTCTTTATAGATGAGAAAATTGGAGCTCTCAGAGGATAAACCATTTGCTCAGTGTCTCACAGCCAGCGTTTAGGGCTCCAGAGTCCCAGGCCTTCTCACTGGATCACACTGCTCCTCTTTGATCTTATAAAGGGAGCTTTGTCCATAAAATTAGTCACTTGAGTCACCAAAACTCAATTTTAAAAACTGACTTTTATTTTGCAACAGTTGAAGTTGGCAGTGAAGATTTGCAGAGTCCAAGGATCTTGGCTTCTTCTTTTTTATTGGCTGTGCTGCATGGCATATGGGGTCTTAGTCTCCTGACCAGGGATCGAACCCGCGCCCCCTGCATTGGAAGTGCGGAGTCTTAACTGCTGGACCGCCAGGGAAGTCCCCCCAAGGATCTTGGCTTCTGTTCCATCATTCACCTTGGCATATGTCTGTTGCAGAGGCTGGGGCATGTGCTCCAACCCAGTATACGGTATGAATAAGGAATGATCCCTGCCCTCAAAAAGCCCCCCACTGTAGTGGAGGAGATGGACCCTGAAGGAGGGAGGGACTCCTTCTTGGAAGGAAGCATTCAGAGAGGAGGATCTGGGCCATTGGACCAGAACCCAGATCTTATGGTTGAAGGGGCTGTGAGGGTAGGAAGGGGGTGGGGGACATTCTTGGGCAAGAGAACAGCATGGCCAAGCTCAGGAGGCATGAGAGATTATGTTTGGGGACTGGAGAGTGGCCTGGGAATGGGGCCTTCAGGCCGTTTGACTTTCTCTGAGACAAGGTAGCCGGCTCGGTGCTGCCCATAGTGACATCTGGAAAACATTGTCTCCTGCTCTCCAGAATAATAAGAAAGCACAGTTATATCATCTATATGCATGTGTGGATATAGAAAAACATATGTCAAGTTTCCTGGATGGAAGTGACTTCCCTTTGAAGTTGGTTCATAAATAATGATGAAGGCCGTAAAAGTACACGCACACTGCACACGCGACACTGCACACGTATTTAGTTACTGCTGTGGACCAAACTTGCCAGCTGCCTAGACAAATAAAAACGGACTCTGCAGTGTCTAAAGCACTGGCTCCCAGAGCCTCCTGTGTGACCAAGGGAAACCTTTTATTGAGAAGGACCTGATCCTTGGCACTCGAAATTGTGTCAGTCACTGAATCTGCAGTTTCGAGGGATGGACAGAGAAGGAACTGGCCTTGACAGTGAGCACCCTGACCAGGCCTTCCCAGTGCAACAGGTGCTTCTGTACTTCCAAGCATTGCTCATCTGGGTAAAGCTCTCATTTCTCCAACTGTGCAGACAAGGCCGGGCTGACTTTTGCAGAACCTAGAGATGGCAGACAGCATTGTGGGATGCTCCTTAGTGTAAAATCTCTGAGAATTTTCTTAACAAGGTGGTTTGAGTTCCTCGAGGAATTAAGCTGGGGGTGGCTGCTATTTTTCTGGTAAGACTTGTTAGTATAAAATGTAACGAGTAACAATGCTGGGCCCACAATCACAGTGGTCTGTCTTTGGAGCAATCAGACGCACATGGCAATCTAAGGCTCTGGTAAGGAAGAGTCCGTGGCTTTTTATTCAACAAACAGTTCGTACATTGGACTTTGGTGGATGAAGCCACTGTCTGCTCGGGTCTTCCTAGACTAGAAGGTGGAGTCGCCCGTAGTCACTGCCTCTTGTTCGTTCCTTTGACTTCCTTCGATGAAAAATGATTCTTGTCCTGGTGAGGCCTGTTCAATCCATTCTTTTCCATATGGGGCTGCTAATGTGTGTAAGGGATTGGAACTTTCTCTCCCTCAGGTCATCCCTTGCCATCCCTTGGGTGATTTGGTTTCCCATTTTCTGAGATTATCCCACAGGGCTTGTCTCCTACCCCCCCTTAATATAAGGAGGCAGGGTGCATCTGGTGCCAGATTTCATTCAACCCTGTAACAATCGCCCCTTTATGACATCACTGCTCATCACCATGGAAACAGTCCCAGAGTCACAGAGACTGGATTGTGGCATCATAGCATCAGGCAGGACAGGGGGAGAGGAGAGAAGAGAATTGAGACTGCCCGGAGGGATGAAATTCCAATAAAATACCATGTGATGGCAGGATGTGGGGTTTTTCTGTTTGGATTCTTGAATGGAGAGTCTAACCATGGGTTGCCAGAATAAACCTCATCTAGGATAAAGAGGAAGAGCTGTGGTGGCATGTGGACTCTGGACTCCGAACTTGTTTAAATTTAATGAGTCCTCTGCTGTATTCTATATGTATTGCTCGTTTGATCCTCACAATATCTCCGTCAACTATTGGATCAGAGAGGCTCAGTAATATGACGCAGATTCCACAGTTGGAAAAGGCAGAGCTGAGACTTAGAGGCAGAAGCTGTAGCCTGTGCTGTCATGAGGCTTACAGTTGTGTGTGTGTGTGTGTGTGCATGTGTGTGTGTTGGAGACAGTTATTAAGTAAATAAAATAGAAATCGTGAAAGCTGTGGTAGATGTACAGTGAATGCATGGTGCTTCAGTGAGGAGGTGTCGGAGTGTGAGTGGAAACTGACTTACGTTCGTGTATTAACTTTGGGACGCGGCTCTGCATGTAGTAGGTGTGCCCTGAAACACACGAGGCCCTGGGCTCGTAAATGCTTCCACCTGCCTCAGCTCCCCTGCTGGGCTGCTTTCCTCTGCCGTGCCCCCATCTTCCTGCACCCGCACTTCCGCATCTGTCTGCTCCCTTCTTCTGAGATCTTCCTGCCAGCCCTCCTCCCTTGATCCTGATTCTTCCTACCAAGTCCCCCCTACCCCCTTCTCTGTCTCTAGACAGTAATCTCAAGAGAGAGAAGACATTCTCCTCTGATGTAAAAAAATCCTTGCTCTGCCCAAGGATCAGGCTCAAACATCCGCAGCAGAAATAAAGGCGCAGTGGCCCTTTTTTGAATAGGAAAAACAAATTATGGCTAGATTTTGCACAGTGAAAAAATATTCTCTTTTAGACTTCTGTTATTAAACCGTGGCTGATAAATGAATGGACAAGTAACAAATGAACAAAAGGAGACACCCCCAAGGAAGTGGCCGATCATGTTTAGCTCAGCGGCTTGTTTTCTGTTGTGGTTTGCACGGCTCACGCCGATTGTGACTGCAGGTCGTAGTCACGTGATCTGGCCACATATTCTCTTAGTAAAATTGGTCCAAGTCTGTATCACTGATTAGCTTAGTTCTTTGCAGAGAGCTGTAGGTGCTTTGCTACGGACCACTTCCGGGTGCTGCTGTCCTGGTGCCTCACCTGGGAGATGGATGGGTCTAAGGAAGCTCACTTCTCTCCATTTGTGCCACCTTGCTGAGCTGTCAGGAGTGTTTGGTGCCTGAGTCAAGGCCCCTTCATTGTACCCCTGGGACTTAGAGTAGACAGCTCTCTATTTGGTCTCCTAAGTTGAGGTTGCCCATCTCGGCTGAGGACCTTATTGGTTGGAGCTCTGCTATGATACTTTTACTGTGACAGGCCTGTGTGTGTGTATGCACGCAGGTGCACAATGTGTACGGTGTTAGTAAGCCATATGAGGTGCATTTACAATCCAAGCTTGTTCTTTCTAGGATCTAGAGTGTGTCATTGTAGCCGCTAACGTGGCCCTTCTGGACCTGTGCCCTTGATCCTCTCAGAACCATTTATGACTGGCACATACAGAACCACCAAGTGGCTTTTTTAAAGGTCATGCATGAAGAGTCATGTAATGAATTATTTTATAGTTAAGATCACAGACTTGGGAGCGACATAGACATGGCTTCGGCCTCATCTCAGTTGGGCCTCTTACTAGCTACATGGTCTTGGGCGATTTACTTATATTCTCTATGTGTAATGTCTTCATTTACAATATTGGCATGAGACTTGGTACCTACTTCATAGTGTTGGGGTTCGGATTCAGTGAGATACATCTCGAACATCTTATTATGATGTCATTCTTGTCAAAGTTAACTCTAATTAAGTGGGCCGAATGTATCTTTATGTTTTTCCCCAGTAACTTGTTAAATAAGTACTTTCTGAGATCAGTGCAAAACTTTGGCTGTAACCCAGATCACATCTATAATAGATTTTCTCAAATTTTGAATTTGAAGGATCAGAATAGTTGGCATTTTTATTGCTCATCATTTGCAGGTGCCATAGGTGAAGGGGACACAGGAAGTGTAACTCCTGATATGGAACTGCTTTCTGAGAGCGTTGTCACGGAACAGAGATATTTTCCCAAGTGTTACCCTGACCTCAGTGCTGTAAGAGCAAATGAAACAGGTGCAGCCTTGCCTCCGAGAGCAAACAGTTCTCTTCACATGGTACTGCCAGAGGGAAAATTCAGCCAGAGGGATGTGTGAGTTGACACGCACACACACTGACCGGATGGGAGAGGCTAGCCAGGATTGTCCCTCAAAACTAGCTCTCTGAACTGCAGGAACTCAGTTCATCTTTTTATATCCTTAGATATAGAAAGGGAGAAGATAGGGGCTACTAGAACCTTTTTAACATTATATATATATATATATATATACACGTACACCAGTGTGAACAGATTTGAATAGTATCTCAATGAATTTTTTTTATGTGTGATTACACTGATGTTACCCCACCACCTAAATGAGATGAAGATACAGAACATTTATAGCATCCCAGACAGCTCCTTCATTCTCCCTTCTCATCGATAGCCTCTCCCCCTGGAAGTAATCGATAATTTTGTTTTCTGTCAAGGTGTGTCTGTTCTTGACATTCACATAAGTGGAATAATGTGTGGTGGGCAGCCTGTAAGACGGCTTCCAATCATCTCTGCCTCCTGATGATCATGGCTTTGTGTAATATCCTCCCCTTGAGTGTGGACTGGACCCTGAAACCTGCTTCTGATGAACAGGATATGGCAGGATTGATGGGATGGCACTTCCAAGATTAGGTTACTCAAGGCTGTGACTTGCATTTAGCTTGCAGTCTCTCTGGCTCTTCTTTGCTCTGATGACGCCAGCTGCCATGTTGTGAGCTGCCCGCTGGGCAGCAGCCAGTGAAGAACTGAGGCTATCTGCCCAACAGCCCATATAAGTGAGCCTGGAAGCAGATACTCTCCCAGCTGAGGCTTGACATCACCATAGTCTGACTGAGAGCTTGATTAGAGTCTTGTGAGCAACGTTGAGCTGGAGGACCCAGCGAAGCTACACCTGGATTCCTGACCCACAGAGCTGAGACAATAAATGTATGTTATTTTAAGCCACTAGGTTTTGGCATAATGCATTACACAGCAATATATAACTGATATGTATAGTATGTTCTTTTTTTCTTCACTTAACTTTATGTCTGTGAAATCTATCCCTATTGACATATATAGCATTATTATTTTTTAAAATTTGCGTGTAGTGTCACAGTGTAGGAATACACCCACATTATTTATCCATTCTAGAATTGATGGACATCTGATTGTTTCCATTTTTTGACTATATGAACATTCTTGTACATTTTTTTTTTTTGGTGGATATGTGCACTCATTTCTCTTGAGCATATACCCAAGACCAGAATAACTGGATCATATAACAGACTTTAGTAGATATTACTGAACAACTTCCCAAAGTGGTTATACCAGTTACACTCCTTCCAGCAATATTTGATTTGCATTTGTGCCACTTCTTTGCTGAGCCCTGTGTAGTGGTGTATAGCTCATGTGGTTTTAAAGTTGATGACTGACAGATGTTGACCAGTTTTATTATGCTTAATGGCCATTTGGATTTCCTCTTCAGTGAAATGCCTGTTCAGATATTTTGTCCATTTTGTGTTAAATTGTCTTTTTAAAATGGATTTGTAGGAGTTCTTCATATCCTGGATTTAAGTTCGTTGTCGGATATATTTATTTTAGAATATCTTCTAGTTCGTGGCATGCTTTGGTATTCTGTTAATGGTATTTTTTTTTAAAGGGATGCTCTTAATTTTAATGAAGTACAATTTGTCAGTTTTTTTAAGGTTATAAAACCTTTGCCTGTTCCTGTGTCAGGAAGATATATTAGCCTATGTTTTCTTTCACAAGTTTTACTGTTTTAACTTTCACCTTTAGGCCCATAATCCATCTGGAATTGCTTTTCTTTTTTTTTTAATGTGCTGAGTAATGTAAGAAGGGGGTCAAGTTCATTTCCTTTTCTCATATAGAACTCCAAGTGACCTAACATCATTTATGGAAAATATATGAGATACAGACTGAGAAAGAGACAGATTTGTTGCAAATCAGGTGTCTTTATTTGTGTATGTCTGTTTGTAAATTCTCTATTTGGTTCTCTTGGCCTCTTTTTCTATCCTAACACCATTGCCACATTGTCTTCATACGGTAGCTTTATAGTCCATCTTAGTATTTGGCAATTTAAATTTGTCAATGTTTTTTGTTTTCTTCTTGGCTCTTGGCCCTTTGCATTCCCAAATACATTTTAGAATCAACTTGCCAATTTCCACCCAAGTGGGAAAAAAATCTCTTTTTCAAGCCTGCTAGGATTTTTGGCTAGGATTACCTTATATCAATTGGTCATTTGGGGGAAAATTGACATTATTTGGTTTTCCTTAATTTCTTTCAGCAGTGTTCCACAGTTTTCTGGTACTGGAAATCTTCAGATAGATTTATTCCCAGGAATTTGATGCTATTTTAAGTGGGAATTTAAAAAATTTTTATTTTTTAATTGCTGGTTGGTAGTATTATCTTTAGATTCTTTCAGATTTTCGTTTCATACCATTATATCAACTGTGAATAATGGGAGGGTGTTTTTTTCCTTTATTTACATCCTCTAATTCACTTTCTTGTCTTATTACATAAGTTATAACCTCTACAAAGTGTTGAATAGAAACGGTGATAGCTGACATCTTTCTCTTATTTCTGAGTTTAAGGGGAAAGCATTCAATATTTCATGATGAATCACTGTGTTTGCTGTAGGTAGTTATAGATACCTTTTATCAGATTAGGGATAAAAAATCTCTTTTTCAAGTCTAACATTTGATGATTGTCTCTGAGTGTATGTAAAAAGTAAAAACTAATATATAGAAGGGAGTAATAATGATGAACGTGAGTAAGAATAAGAGAGACAAGAGAGAAGGACATGAAGAAGGATGATACAAAGGAGAGTACAAGAATCTCTTGGATGCCTCCTATGTTCCAGGCCCTGTGAGAACTGAGGGAAGTTATGATCAATAGGTCACATGGCTAATGAAGGCTAGAGGCTGGGTGAGAATCCAGGTCTTTTGGGAACCAGGAGGGACAGCAAACAAAAAGGAAGACCTGTAAGGAAGAGAACAGTTATTACACAGTCTTCCTATGGGCCTGGGGCATTGTGTCTTTCCTGTGTCTCTCCATACCTGATTCTTTTCTTTCTGTCTCTTTCTCAGTCTTGATCTTAATCTTGGACTCCAACTTAATCTCATTCTCTTTCTAGTGGAGAATGGTGGTGTGTACCACCTTTTCTCCTCCATCCAGATCACATGTGGCCCCTTGCTCTGGGCTACCTCTTATTTTAATTCAGCTTTTGAGATGCCCATTACATAATGCCAGTTGACCTGGGTCACTCAGATCACAGTGGCTGGGGCATGAGATGAAGGGACATGGCTGGTGCCTCCTTGGTGTCTTAGTGTCAGCTCTCTGCAAATAATGGCCACTCAACAGTCAGTGGTACACACAGAGTAAGAGGGGTGAGCAAGCTTCAGGCTGGAGTGAAGGCTGCAGCCACCCTTCTCACTCCAGACAAGTCCATCTTTTGTGGCCACAAGCCAAGCTCATCTCCTGGGGTCCGAGGTCTCTGTCACGGGCCAGACCTAGGGCTGTTTGCACACCGTGCGGCTGCTCTGCTGCCCGAGCACCCTGCAGCTGGCTGGATTCTCCTGTGGGTTTTGCTTTCTCTTTTTCCGAGTCTATCCTGAGGCTATTGTTTGGTTTTCTAGTCCTGACTGAATTAGGATGGTCCCATTTAAGGTGAAAACAACCACAACAAAGCACTGAAGAAGAAACAGAATAAAGAAGGGTTTTTTTACACCTTGAAAGACTAATGCAAACATGTTTTGCAGTGTTTTAATATATTCGAGACGTTCCTCTCCTGTTAGCCAACCTGTCACTGCTTCCCCAGGGACCTGGCATGTTTGTTACATGGCAGGAAAGTTTGTTGAGCAAGAGGCTGAGGTTTGGGCTGAGAAGTTGCCTGCGTAAGGGCTCCTGGGCCATCATCATTACTGAAACATGAAATAACACTGGTCCCCAGGGACGGCCACGATGGGTTGGCACAATGGGTGAATGTGGTGGGAATGAGGCCATTGTCATCATCTTGCTTGGTACAGGCGACTCCAGGGCTACAGCCAGTTTCCTAAGAGCGGCCAGTTGTCTCTGAGTGTGACCTTCTGGAGAAAGTGTGGATGATTCCGCACCATCCACTCCCTGTTCCTAGAAACAAACCATTCAGTGTGTGCGTGTGTGCGCGTGCGTGCTTAGTGAAGAGGACCACTGAAATTACTGATGCTCCCACCACGGAGATTTTCTACATTTTTCTCTCTTATGCAACATTTTCAAGTAAGAGGGATGGTGCATGACCAGACATTTGTTTAAAGCAATAGGCACTCTCACTTCCGAGGAACATTCTAGGAGCAATAGAATTGATGTCAATGGTAGATATACACGTGCATGATCTTAAAATAGAAAATTGTGAAGATGCCAAAATTAAATCTCTTAACTGAGCATAGACCCCTTGAGAATAAGTACTTTGAGAACAAGCAAGGAAGGACCTCAGCATTTCACGTCTTCCTACATTCTACCCTTAGGTGGTAATGTGTGACTGTGGCATGGAGCTTTAGGAATGGTATGCCTTGTCAAAGAGAGGTGACTCCCCTTATTTGTGGTTGACTGGTTGGGTGGACTAGACCTAGTGCACATGAATGAGTTCCAGACGCAGAGTTCAGAGCTGCCAAGGCAGCTGGTAAATGAGCTCATACGAGTAAAGCTCTTGCATGTACCTGGTGCACAGTAAATACTCTATCAGCGTTAGTGTGTGTGATTGTTATTGCTGGGCCTTGTCTACAGTGCTGCCTTCAGGTCCAGGCAACCAAGATAAATGAGAACATCATTTGCTGAGAGACCAGGCCGGGGAAGGGCACTGGAATCTTCTTGTAAAATAAACTCTTAAAAATATTAGGTTTGTTTAACCTGGGGAAGAGAAAACTTGAAGGATGGGAGCACTAAATACTTGAAGGGCTTCTATGCAGAGAAGGAAACAATTGTTCTTTAGAGCCTTAGCGGGCAGAAGTTAGGCTGGAGATGAGAAATTGCAAGGAGGCTGCTTTTCTGGCACCATAAGGAGGAACTTTGCCTGGGGGAAGAAGTGCTTAGCAGAGTCTTGGGGCTCTTACCGGGCAGCTGTGGAGGGGTGTGTGGAGGACCTTGGACTATGTCTTTCAATTTCCTTCTAAGGCAGAAATTAAATGAGATGAGAGCTGGGTTCTCTTGCTTGTGGAGAGGGAAGGGAAAGCTGCTGGGGTGGCCTATTTGGGGCAACTACGGTTGGTGAGAACCTCACCCATCTTGAAAGAGAAAGGAAGGATCTACCATTTATTTAGTACTTACTGTGCATCAGGAGCATTGCCAGCTGCTGCTTTTTCCTCCCTCCCTCCCTCCCTCCCTCCCTTCCTTCCTTCCTTTCTTCCTTTTCCAGATTATGTTCATTATAGGTTATTGTAAGATATTGGGTACAATTCCCTGTGCTATACGGTAAATGCTTGTCGCTTATCTATTTTATGTATAGTAGTTTGTATCTGTTAATCCCATACCCCTGATTTGTCCATCCTCCCCCTTCCTCTCCCCTTTGGTAACCATAAGTTCGTTTTCTAGGTCTGTTTCTGTTTTGTATATACATCTATTTGTATTATTTTTTAGATTCCACTTATAAATGATATAGCATTCGTCTGTCTGTCTCAGTTCACTAAGTAAAATATTCTCTAGGTCCATCCACATTGCTGCAAATGGCAATATTTCACTTTTTTATGGCTGAATAATATTCCATTGTGTTTGTGTGTGTACATATGTATATATATGTGTGTATTTATATCACATCTTAATCTAGTCATCTGTTGATGGGCACTTGGGTTACTTTCATGTCCTGGCTATTGTAAATAGCACTGCTGTGAACATTGGGGTGCATGTATGTTTTTGAATTAGGTTTTTGTTTTCTCCAGATGTATACCCAGGATTGGAATTTCTGGATCATATGGTAGTTCTGATTTTAGTTTTTTAAGGAGTATCCGTACTGTTTCCCATAGTGGCTGCACTCATTTACATTCCCATCAACAGTGTAGGAGGGTGCCCTTTTGCCAGGTGCGTTCTTTACATGACTAACTTGTGTCAGAACACCTTCAGGTGAGTAGTAGAGAAGGAAGCATACTCAGGCAGTAGAGTGACTGGGCCCAGGCTCACATTTTCCTTTCCTAATCATCTCCTGGAGCGCTGTGCTGTCAGTTGGATCCTTTCACACCAAGTCCACTTTTTCCTCATCTAAATAAATGACTTATGGGTAGAACAGTCCTGTTTCAAACCCTTCTGGAACTTTCTCTGGGGGCTGGGATGGCCCTCTAAGCACAGGCTTTTGCCTTGTCAGCTAAGACCTTCTTCCCTTTCCTGCAGAGTCCTTCCCAGGGCTTTCGAGCGCAGCATCCCATTTCTCCACCTTCCCTTTGTGGAGAGTTCCAGAAAGCCTTCTGGAAAAGGGAAAATAGCCAACTTTCCTGGGACATCCCCACCTTGGATGGATCCCCCCTCTCTTGAGGGAGGAAGCCGGCTCACATGTGGATGTGACACATGCTGCACCCCGTGGGGTGTGAGGTGGATGGACGTAGAGTCTGTCATACAGAGTGAAGTAAGTCAGAAAGAGAAAAACAAATACCGTATGCTAGCACATATATACGGAATCTTAAAAAAAAAAAAAAGGTTCTGAAGAACCTAGGGGCAGGACAGGAATAAAGATGCAGATGTAGAGAATGGACTTGAGGACACGGGGAGGGGAAGGGTAAGCTGGGATGAAGTGAGAGAGTGGCATTGACATATATACACCACCAAATGTAAAATAGATAGCTAGTGGGAAGGAGCCACATAGCACAGGGAGATCAGCTTGGTGCTTTGTGTCCACCTAGAGGGGTGGGATAGGGAGGGTGGGAAGGAGGGAGACTCAAGAGGGAGGAGATATGGGAACATATGTATAAGTATAGCTGATTCACTTTGTTATACAGCAGAAACTAACACAACATTGTAAAGCAATTATACTCCAATAAAGATGTTAAAAAAAAAAGAACCACGCACAAGTTAAAAAATAAATAAATAAAAATAAAATGAAATAAAATGGGAAACAGGAGTTGGGTCTTTGCAGCACAGGCATGGCGAGAGGCTCCTGAACCAGCGGGTGGATTTTCTCCAACAAAACCCCTTTCTGGAGAGGTGGTTTCTCTTTACAGCCCAAGGAGACAGAAAGCTCACCTCGCCAGAGGGTTCCTAGCACCTGGCTCCCTATCCCTTCCCTGTATCTCTGGTGATCCCCCTGACTGCAGGGTGGGGCTGGTGAGGGAGCCCCAGTTCCCATCCCTCCCACCGAATACCACCAAGCTTGCCTTTTTGCGTCAATTTACTGTAGGTGTTTGAAACTGGAAAGGGATGGGGTTACCAGGTTGAAGAGGCCGTGGCAGGAGGAGAAGGCCCTGGGGTCTCTGCTCAGTGGGAGGAACCATTAGGGTTGAATTTGTGTCAGGGCCTTGGATTGAACTCTAGCTCTGTGTGGCTTTTAACAAATCACCAGCTTTCTCTGAGCCTAGTTTTCTCATGCATCGTGCAGGGTTCGGTCAGAGACAAGGCCACATGGCTGGTCCTTGTTACGGCCCTCACCTTAACGTCTGGTTTACTCTCCCCTGGTTTGCTTGGGAGCTGGGTTCTCTGTTCCCCAACACATCAGCAAAGCTCTTGCCTCAGGGGCCTTTGCACTGACCGTTCTGCTCTCGGGAATGCTCTCTCCCCAGCTAGCTACATGGGTCATTCTCTTGCCTCCTTCTGGTTTTTGCTTAAAAGTCCTTCTCAGTGAGGCCTGCCCTTGCCACGCAGTCTAAAATTGTGCACCTCTCCCATTCACCTTCCTTCCCTGCTCTAGTTTTCCTCCTGGTACCTGTCTTGCATATTATGTTTTACCAACTTATGTTTCGTCTCCCTCCTCATGAGAATGCAAGCTCCATGAAAACAGATGTGCCTGTTGTTTCCAGCCCCCATGAAGTGCAGTGGAGGAGGCTGGTAGAGGTGGGGGGGCTTAGCGAGGCAAGGTGGCAGAAGCACTTTGTGATCGCCAGCTCGCTGCCCCCCGTTATCTCCTGAGCTGTGAAAAGAAATGGCCTCTCCAGGAAGCAGTTTATTTACTTGGAAAAAATTCTGTTTGGTGCCTAGTATATATTTGCTGAATGAATGAATCTGAGGCCAAGCCCTGGGGCTGTGTGGCCTGGACTCCTCCACGTAGCAGCTCGGTGAACTTGGGCCCGTTCCTTAGTCTCACTGCCTTAGTCTCACTTTCCCGGAGAAAGGAGCTAACGGTGTAACTACCTTGCAGGGTTGATGTGAGGAGTCCATGCGAGTCTGAAGAACACCTGAATGTTGTGTGTGTGTTCGGCAGGCCAGCTGTGATTTTAGAAGTGCTTTCAGGTCTAATATTTTAATTCCAGGCATAGGGACCCTTCCTGCATGGAACTTGGGTCCAGCCCTCAAGAAAGGACGCCTAGCGGGGCTGATACGGTGAATGCATCCTGCCCGCAGGCTGCCCTGGGGAGGAGGGTGAGGGCTCCTGGACAGGTCGCGCGAAGAAAACTTTATTTACAGCATTACGGTTCTTTAGCCTGCTGCCTCCCGTACCCCTGAGCCCTTACGGAAACCTCTACACGCCTGGAAATTAGGTGCGGCTCTAAGCAGTATTCTTAAAATAGGGGACACATTGCCCTTTGGGGTACCAGACTGTGTGCGTGGCTAGACTTAGCGTCCCTGCTTCCAGCCCACCAAGTCAATGTCAGTAGTATTCTCCCCTCCCTCTTCCACATGTCCTCTAAGAGGTGGCACCGCCCCCCGTGGGATCCACTGGAGTTGAGGTGGGGTTGGTTTTGTTTCTCCTCTGGTGGGTTTCTCTGCTGACTTTTCGGCCTCTTTGGGATTGGCCGACACCCCTCTTGCCTGACCCTTTGCTCCTTATCTCCTGGGGTCAGTGAGGTCCTGCTGCCCTGGGGTAGGGGGAAGAAGTGTCAGGGAGAAGCAAACTCTGGTGGGAGGTGAATGCATGTGGGGTGGAAGGAGGCAAGAGCAAGCAGGGCAGTAGCACAGGACATCTCCTGAGGGACCTTGGGCTCTGAGTTCTCTTGTAGACCCACTTTGTCAGCTTCTCTGTAGTGAATGGAGTCAGGGAGGGGGCACCACTGTCTCTCTGGAAGGAAGGCTCTGAGCGAGGGTCTGGTTTCCCTGGAGGTGATAAGGGGCTCTGTAGGCATGCTCTCCAGGTCTCAGCTTCTTCAGGGGGCAAGAGTAGCAGTAGTGACTCCCTTGGGGTTCGGAGGGGGCGTGCAGGAGATGGTGAAAGAGCTGCGAACTGCTGCAGACTCAGACTGCGGAGACGCCAGCCTTACCCACCCCCTGCTCCAGGCTCCTGGGTAAATACAGTGACGAATACCCAATCGTCGTGAGGTCTAGAACACCCACACTGGGTAAATTGCAGAGGTGAAAAGCTGTGGTCCCCACAGGGCCATCTGTACTCTGGTATAACAGCTTGGAAGGTTCAAGAACCTTGGGAAGGAGCCAGATGAATTCAAAATGCCACCCAGCTCTCCCTTCTCCCCTTTGTTTTCTTGCCTTGCTTCTTGCCTCCTTACCCCTGCCTAGTTATCCCGTTTTCACCCCTTTCTCCTCTCTCCTTGTGTTTAAACCTTTCACTGTACATGATGGAAAAGACCCAGCCTCCCAGCAGGAGCCCCATGTGGTCAGTGGTCTAAGAATCACAAACCAACCCCCTTCAGGTTCTCCATCCGTCCAAACATCCATGCATCTACTTATCCATCCACCCACCCATCCATCCATTCATCCATTCATTCTCCATATAGCCACTCACCCATCCACGTGTCCATCCACCTACCCATTCCTCCATTCATCCATTCTCCATCCATCCTCCACCTTCCCACCTACCCACTCATTCATCCATCCAGCCCTGCCTAAAATCCTCCCTCCACCAAGATGGTCTCTCCTCCCCAGCTGGACAGTAAGCTCCCTCAATGAGAACACGTGACTTAGCCTTTTCAAAAATCATCCAGCCAGTCTGGGCTGGGGAATGAGGTAGTACCTGTGACACTTGGAAGGTCTCTGGGTCCCTTACCTCTTCCTGCTGCCTCCAGATAGGGACTGGTTGGGTGAATGGGAAACCCCTTTCCCAATCCCAAATGCTCACCAGTGACTGGGCTTCCTTTAATGGTGAAGATCTTTATTACTTTGTATGAGACAACTCCAAGCTCAAATGTCTGGTAGAAGTCACGCCAAACATAAATACACATTAAGGGGTAAATGACTGATGTGAAGTCCTCCCCTGAGTGTGGCTATGCACTGCGAGCGAGGGCCAGGAGAGGGCCCTGGGATGGAGTGAGTGGGTACCCCACGGGAGTAGGATGTGGGAGGAGAAGCCTCTCGGGATTCTGTGGGCCAGTGGTTTCAAACTGAGACGTAATAATTTGAACATCAGAACTCTTTGGCTCACTGATAGCCCCTGATCCACTGTGTGTCTCGAGAGGGTGGTGGGGAGCTTAGGGCACAGGCTCTGAAGTCTGATTCTGGTGGGTCCAGTCTTAGCTCCCACTTCCTAGCTGTGTGCCCTCAGACAAGCTCTAAGCCTCAGCTTCTTCACCTGAAAAATGGAGATAATAATAATACTGATCTCATAGGGTTGTTGTGAGGATGTGATGCAATAAGGCACGTGCTTCTTTTTGCACAGTGCCTGGTACATAACAGCTCAAAAATGTTAGCTATCACCATCACCTGTAGTTTCAGAGAGGAATTTGGAGCAAAAGCAAGAGGGTTTGCATACCTGAACCGTCAGTCATGGCATTGCCAGATTTAGCAAATGAAAGTACAAATCAATTTGTTGTTTATCTGAAATTCATATTTAACTACTGTATTTTGTCTGGGAATCTTAACCAATTGAGCCCTTTAGAAGCAGGGTCTGGATCCCCTAGGACAGTCCCAGAAATGGTCAGAGAGGCCTTGGAAGAAGTGGGGGCCTATGGAGGCTGGGGCAGGAGGGGCAAGGGGAGCTGCCCAGGCAGAGGCTGTGTGTGTGTGTGTTGGGGGGGAGTTGGGGGAGGACTCGGCTGTGGCACAGAAGCTGCGTGCTTGGCGGATGCAGAGGGCGTTGTGAATCAGAGCGTGTAGAGTCAGGCGCCTGCCAGCAGGCCGTGGGCAGGGAGAGTAGCAGTGTGTGTGGAGAGACCACACTGCAGTTCCCAGTGGCAGGAGCACAGTGGTGGGGACCGCTTCTGTTTTCTTCTTGAAAGAATCAGCCAGCGGTGCCTGGAGCTTTCCCACCCTGGGGCGTGTGTAGGGCAGCCTCAGCTCCCGTCCTCCTGTTTCTGCTGTCTCTCCTCCTCTCTGTCCTCTTTCCTTCCTCTCTCCTTCCCTCTCCTCTCTTGTTCTCCGTCTCTCTTGAATTCCCCCCCCACCGTACCAGCCTTTTTGAGAGAGCTGGTGTGGGTGGGGTTCTGACGCATCCTTGGGTACCTGCTGTTCCACACCCACGGGCTTCTGCCCCTCCGCGTGCTGACCTCCGCCACCTCCCCGACAAGGCTGGCCCTTGGCAGCAGGGCCCTGGGTCCCCTGCAACGAGGAAACGCACCAGGGCAGGTGCTGTGTGACCCTTGGGAGATGAGCCCCCTCCCCTCCAGGTAGGCAGGCGTGCGGGGGAAGCGAGGATGTGCCATGCAGAGGGGCCGTGCGTTCTGAGCATAGCTGGGAGTGACCTGTTACCCAGTTAATATTCTGTTGCTCCACCCATTTAGGGGACTCAAGTTCTGGTTCCCCTTCTTGCTTCTTCTTGCCTTGGCACACAAGGCCCTTCATGATTTGAACCCTTTATCTGTTTCTTGCTTCACCTTCCGTCACTCCTTTCCTCCCACCTGAGGCTCCAGGTAAATGGAACTGCCTGTGGTTCAGGAAAGCTCTACGTCCCTCACACCTCGAGCCCTTTGTACATTCTGCGTTTCTCCTGCCTTGGCAAAATCCACTCATCCTTCAAGATTCAGCTCAGATACCTCCTCCTCCGAGAAGCCCTCCTGATCAGCCAGCTCCTGGCCAACTTGGCTTTCAGCAGCTCTTTCTCTGCTCACTTTGGTTCTGCTCACTTTGTTCTCTGTTACCTTATGAAATTGTGGCTGTTTGTTTGCATATCTGTCTCTTCATCCAGATTGGAAGTTCCTTGAATTATGTCTTTAACCATTCATGCCTCAGGGCCTTTGCACGTGCTGTTGGCTCTTCCTGGACACTCCCATCTTCTCACTGTTCATGAGACTGGCCCCATATCATTCTTCATATCTCAGCTTAAATGTCACCTCATCAGAGAGACCTGCCCTAACTCTCCTTTCCCCTAGAGAATTATTTTGTTTATTATAACACGCTGTTTCCTCTCACAAGGGTTTATTACGACTTGGAATTTAATTCCTTTCTCTTTTGTCAGTCTCCCCCACTGGATGATAACACCTGTAAGGCAAGGGCCTTGGTAGCTGGTTCACCATTGTACCCGCCCTCCCCAGCCCAGTGCCATTTGTGGATGGGCTGCAGCGTGAGGCATGTGCGGTCAGTGAAGGCCTGGAGAAGAGGAATTCCAGGTCAGGACTCCCTAGATGTGTTGAACAGAGAAGAAGGGATGTGGGGATTGATTCCTCTGCAAACTGTATCTTCCCACCTTGTCTGTAGCTGCATTAGTTAAATTTGGAGCAGATACCTCCACTGTGTGGCACCATCATGTTCTCTCCTTCTGCATGTTTTAGTTTTCAGGTAAGTTTCTTTGGACTTCTTCAGTTTGGTTGCTGTCTAGCCAATGGAAAGGCTCTTTGGAAAGTATGTAGGATGTTTGTTGAGGAGTAGCTACAGTGCCTGGCTCAGCTCTGAGTTTTGGCACTTCGAGGAGGGGCTGGAGTATCTTTTATCCTTTGCCTGCAGGTGGGAGATTCCCTTATAAATATATCTACTCCCGGGGTGGGGGCAGTACCCACAAGGGCCTGTTCTTGGTGATGAAGCCCTTCTCTGGACCCTGGGACTCCTTGGGGGCAGGGCATGGGGTGTGGATTTGAGGATCCAGTCCTTGGTAGCCTGATTTCTGCTGCTTTGCTCCCCTGAGGAGGGCAGGCTCAGAAGTCCCATCCCCGGAGCCCCCACTAATAGTGAAGTCTGGCTACTTGGGTGCGGCCTGGGGAGATGATCTGCTCAGGGCCCCATGCTTTTTGGATGAGGAGGGAGATTCACGAAGAAGAAATTCTTTGCCCAAATCACAGGGTTGAGGCAGGATTAGAACCCAGGTCTCGTGTTACCTTGTCTGGGGTGCTTTGCCCTCATCAGAGCTGGACAGATCCTCATGTAACCCAGGATGTTAATTCACAGCTGTGCGCGTCTGTGCAACAGGAAGCTTTATTTTTTCTCACTGTACAGAGATAAGCCTTTTCTTCTTTCATGTCCCTCCTTCTGCCCCTGTTCATCATCCTGAGAACACTGAGCGAAGGCAAGGTCTTGGGTTCCGGGGTAGTGGGTGGGCAACAGGTGTTTCCCAGTGATCCGCGCTCCAAACAGGTACTGCTGACCCCTGACTGTGCCTCTCAGGGCCAGGCAAGATTGTGCTAAGGGTACCCCTATGTTACCAATGACTCCATGGTTCCTTCACGAAAGAGAGCACCACATGTGTTGCGAGCACTTTGTTTTTCAGATACAGATCTTAAAAGGCTGTTTCTACGCAGTTAATCTTTTGAGGGGTCCGCTGGAAAACTCTCTGCAGACTGCCTTCGTTCAGCTGTGTGACTGCAGCTGGCTTCGACCACTGTGTCCTTTAGGACAGTGTCCAGGGGGATGGGCTTGGCCAGCAGCCTGTGGGCAGCTTATCCTGCAGTGCTGTGCCCTCCTGACGTGCGGTAAAGGATGGAGAAGGAAGGATTCCATGGTAACAAGGCAGGAGAGTCCTAGCTCCATTGTGTCATAGCAACCAAATGGAGGAATTCCATCCGCAGTGACAGGGGGACCCCTGGACCTGTCAGACTAGGACTGACCCACTGTAGTAGCAGCCAGGCTATGATGGGAGTGGTAGTGGGAGGAGTGAAAATGACCAGAGTGGGAGGGTTGGAAGAAGTTGTTTTGTGTGGGTTTGGAAAACTCAAAAAAATATTATTAAAAGAAAGAGAACTAGAGAAGGCTCTGCGGGATCAGTACCAATAAAAGAGAAAAAAAGCAGGACTGGCTTTACATCACATCCTCTAGGAAGTGTTTCCTGATTCATCCCCCTCCCCACTTGGGCCATTTAGTTTTCCTCTTCCTTGTCTGGTCTGGAGCATTTGACCTTGGTTTTGGGACAACACTCACCCATGGTTTTCCTCCTCTCCCTTGTAACATCTCTGTTCCTTTTGCTTAAGACATGGAGTAGATGCTACAGTAACAGTAGTTGGCTGCTCTATCCTTCACGATGTATGTCTGCACTGCACGACTTGTGATGTTTCCATGTGTGCCCATTTTTGCGAATTAAATGGTCTATGGTGTGTGTTGAACTTCTGTTTTATACTTGACCTCCCACTTGGGACAAGTGTCTGACTTCTCACCGTGCGGTGTGGACACATGAAGATATTTCCGAATTGATCCGGGCTTGATTTAAGGGCAGGTGATTGGGTACTGGCTTTTGCGGCTGGTGTCTTTTAGCAACCTGGCAATCTTTCTGAGATGGGACCATCTCAACATGGATCTAGAGAAGGAATTGAGCCTTCATCTGCCTCTCTCATCATTTGAGGAAGAGCGGGGGAGTAGAGGACATGGGAGGCCTTGGGGGGAAAGAACAGAGGGAAAGGTGAATGGCAGGGGGGGTACGTCTGTGTCCACAGCAGCAGAGAAAAGAAACCTGGGCATTGGCCTTCAGCCCCAGGTCTGGATTACAGGTGCTTCAGGGGTCAAGGGTAGCTTTTGATGCAAAGTGTCTCTGAGGCCTTAGGGCACACCATGGATGGAGTTTTGTGTGTATACACAATGAACTCCTGAAAGGTTGGCCCATGGCTAGACTTTTTTATACCTTATGGCACCTGTAGAGGGATGGGCACCCATATTTGGATGCCCCATTTTTTTGTTTCGTTTTTTTGTTTTTTGGATGCCTCATATTTGTTGAATGAGTCATCGTTCTTGTTCTTGTCAAGCTTACACTTTACCTGAGAAAATAGAACCTCTCTCCATGGATCAGGAAACCCCAGGGACGTTAATAGACTACACATTCTCAAGTGTAAAATAAGGATTTGCTGACTACTGAGTAAATCTTTGGGACATATGGAGGCAGGGATTAGGGAAGTTAAAAACAATCATGATGACCAAGTCTGGTGATGTAGGCTGTAAAGAAAAGCATGACTGTGTTCTAGGGGCCTTCAAACTGTAGGTGAATCAGAATCATCTTGAAATCTGTTTAAATAGGTAGCTTCCCACCTCCACCCCAAAGATTCTGACTGGGTCCTGGAAATCTGCATTTTAAACAAGCTACCAGGGTGATTTAGATGGAGATCACCTGGGGGCCACCCACTTAGAAACACTGGTCTACCCCACGGGTATTCCTCATGCAATGAACCCTCTCCGAGCCACCTAGGCTTCAAGGCTTGCTATTCTTAGGGGATTCACAAATAGTTGTTTTGTTTTGTTTTTTTGCGGTACGAGGGCCTCTCACTGTTGTGGCCTTTCCCGTTGTGGAGCACAGGCTCTGGACGCGCAGGCTCAGCGGCCATGGCTCACGGACCCAGCCGCTCCGCGGCATGTGGGATCATCCCGGACTGGGGCACGAACCCACGTTCCCTGCATCGGCAGGCGGACTCTCAACCACTGCGCCACCAGGGAAGCCCCACAAATAGTTTTAACAACCATAAGATAGTCTCTGTGGGGCTGGCAGATCCAGGACCCTTGCTTTTTCCATCAGAAGAGAAAACACCAATTCATTCCTGCCTTATCCTTAACTCATGAAGCCAGGAAGCAAAGGCAGGTCGGCTGAGCTCCAGTGCACAGGTGGGAAGTGACTACGCCCTCGCCGAGTGTGTGAGGTTTACGCACAGGCAGTGAGGGTGAGCTTCTGTCATTTCAGCCGGCCACACCACGAGCTGTGAAACGCAAGAGAGGGTGGGAAATTTTGAGAAGGACTTGCCATTTTGGGGAGGCATCTCTAAAGATAGGAAAGCAGAGTCATTTTAAGCCAACATACTTCCCAGGAAGTTCAGAAAAACCGAACTTACGTACTGCACTTTGGTTCATTCTGACTTTTCCTGCTGCAGTTGGCTGTTGGGAGAGTACTGATGATGGCGGTGACAGACCTGACAGTGATAACCAAGAGCTGACGTTTAGTAGGTGCTCATGCTGTATATTCCCAGCGCTAAGCACGGAATGTTCACAATCTTGCTGAATCTTCACACTGACCCCCTGAGGCTTGTGTATCTTTGTTCTCCATTTAACAACAGGGGAAACTGAACCTTTAAGAATAACTAAATCGATTCAGCTGAGATTTGATGCCTTATGCACAGAGGAGATTCTTTTAGTCACCTTTCTTCTCTCCTCCCTCTTTTTCTTTTCTTCCATGTGCCAAAATGTGCATTCCTCTGTGATCCAATTTATCATATATGGCTTCTAATTTTGATAGTTTATTATAGGACCTGGAGAGTAGACATGGAGTAGAATAAATGGATTTTTAAGCATCCATTTGAAACCAAACCTCTTTCAGTAAGACCCACGGTATAAGTAGGATGAGCAGAGTTTCTGTGCCAGGCACAAGATAGCCAAAGTGACTACAAAGCAACAGAGCCTTAGTTACCTGTGTGTTTGTTCTCAAAGCCCCTCTCCTGTGTTTGTGACAGATGTCTTCTGCTTGATAGATTCCTTTTACCATCAGATTCAAGAATTCTTTTCTCCCTTTCCTCTTGGTGGGCAAATGGATATGCTTATCAGCCTAGAAGTCCAAATTTGAAGGGTGAGATGTAGACCAGAAACTACCCTTCTCTGAGGCGGATGCCCCAAGTGGATAGGTACTCCGTTTGAGGAGGCAGCGTGGCATTAGGGAAGGAGTTTCGGAGGAAGGAGTCCTGCCTCTCAGCTTACCTTTGGCTAGTGACTTAATTTCTCTGTTGCTGTGCCCTCATTTCTGGAACATGGATTTTATCATCGCACGTGCATTAGGTGCTGTGCTGCATCGTGAAGATCTACCCTTTCGGGATAAGCCTTCATCCCCGCAGCTGCTGGGAGTGTTGGCGGCTGAGTCCTTCCTAGGAATGGCCCTCAGCCTAAGAGCGCTGCCTAGCTCAAGGTCATGCCCACTCCCTGGAGGCAGCCTGTGTCCATGTCAAAGGTGTAACGGCCTGGCTATCTTGATGTAAGGCCGGATAATTCCAGAGCTCTCATGGGTGGGCTGAGACCTCTGTTGTGGCTGCATCATCCCTCTGCCCTCACGGAGAGGGAGACTTCATTTCCCTCTGCCTGGTCCTACAGCCTTCACTTCCCCATGAGTGTTTACCTTGAGCCTCCCCCCTACTCCCCCACAAAAACCCTCCTGCATGCAAATCTCAGTTTTCAGAGACCTAGGTTCTGCACCTAAGACACCTCTGTCTTGTGATAAGTAAATGAGGTCATTGATATAAGTGCCTAGTGTAATGCTTGAAAAACAGTAGGTCCTCCGTAAATGTAGCTTTTATTTTATTAGCTTTAAAATTTTATAAACTACATAGCTATAAAAGTTCAAGGAACTTTTCTGTATTTTGGGAAAATACTGAATATGCAGTCATCAACAGAGCTCACTAAATTTCCATGAAAGTAGGAATGCCTTCGAGCTATGAAGGAAGCCCTCCTGGTGAGTCACGTCAAACTTCCTTATAAGAAGTGGTCTGGGACATTCAGATCAGCTTTGTTTAATGGAATTTTATCATTGTGGTTCTTTTTAAAGTTTTACTAGAAATCATATGCTCTCTGCAGGACCTTCCCAAAGATATTTTCACTTTTAGGAAGAGCTTGAACAAATTCAATCTGTTAGTGAGGAATTAATGAGGAAAAGAAGTGTTGTAAACCCAGTAGAGGGAAGAGGGAAGGCATTATCATTCACACCTGCCCTTTCAGTCTTCCAAATGTGTGCGTGTGTGCACGCGTGTGTGTGTCCCTCAGAGTGTATTTGTGGTTTCTTATTTGCTGGGGCGTTAGGGAGCTTAGGTGATGGTTACCAGTGGGAATGGTTATGATGCTAAAGGGAAGAGGGTCTAGTACACCGTTTAACAAAATTGAGATATAATTGACATATAACGTTACACTGGCCCTCGAACAATGAGGGTTTGAACTTCCCCGGGTCCACTTATCTGCAGATACTGTTCAGTACTACAGTACTACACAGTCTGTGATTGGTTGAATCCAAGGATGAAGAGGAACCGTTGACAGAGAGGACTGACTGAACCCAGATTAACCCCCTTATTGTTCAAAGGTCAACTGTATATTAGTTTCGGGTGTACAACATAATGATTTGATATTTGTTTATATTGTGAAATGATCACCACAATAAATGTAGTTAATACCCATCACTATACATAGTGATATGTATTTAGGACATGTGGCCCTCAGCTTTCTTCTATACATGTATGATCATATGCATACAGAGTTATAGTGATATATGTGTGTCCACATGCATGTATATATATATGTGTGTGTATATATATATAGAATAAGATCCTATTGTACATTCTACTGTGTATTGCCTTTGTTCACTTCTAATAGAATATCTTTGCAGATCCTTACATATAAATCTACTTCATTCTTTTTTTTTTAATTAATACATTTATTTATTTTTCGCTGCGTTGGGTCTTCGCTGCTGTGCATGGGCTTTCTCTAGTTGCAGTGAGCGGGGGCTACTCTTCATTGCAGTGCACAGGCTTCTCATTGTGGTGGCTTCTCTTGTTGCAGGGCACAGGCTCTAGGCGCACGGGCTTCAGTAGTTGTGGCGTGTAGGCTCAGTAGTTGTGGCTCGCGGGCTTAGTTGCTCCGTGGCATGTGGGATCTTCCTAGATCAGGGCTTGAACCCGTGACCCCTGTATTGGCAGGGGGATTCTTAACCACTGTGCCACCAGGGAAGTCCTATTTCATTCTTTTTTGTTTGTGCATAATACTCCATTGAATGGCTGCACTAAAGTTTATTTAAGAAGATATCCGTTAGTGGATATCCATGTTTCCAGATTTTAAATATAGTAAACAGAGCTTCAGTGAATATCCTTGTTCAAACACCCGTTATACCATTTAAACACATGACCCTAGACTCACACGGGTTTGAACACACAATAGGGGCTGAGCCATCAGTTGTTGAATCGAATCGAAGGCTAGGTGCAGCTTGATGAGAGATTACAGGAGCACCCCTCTCCTTAGCACACAACCAAGCGCTGATTTCTCAGGAGAGATTGACTATCAGATATAGATTTGGACAAGGAAAGAGTCTGGTGCCCTGATGTCCTACTGGGTAAAAGTTTGTTTCGGCCAGATTGCCTAGGTCTTGTTGGCCATTTGTTTTTAGGTCACAGAGAACTTTTCCTGGTGGTGGGCTTCGCCTATGTGCTGATTCCAGGATAAGCCGTGTTTTCTTCCTTCGTAGTTTTGGGATGTGGGCTTTGATCCGAGCATGTTGCCAGATGATCACAGGGCTGCTACCCAAGCCGGTTAAAATGTTCACAGGTGTTTCAGGCTTTACACGACAAGGGGGCTCTTCAAAGAGAACAGGTGCATCGCCGGGTGTTAAGCCGCCAACATGTGAATAAGCATCAAAAAGGATCCTCTATGAATAGTTAATTTTAAAATGCATCCAGGACACTCTCTGTGACATAGTAGTTGATCTATAGCCCCATTAGTGCATCTAAGTGAAGGGTCTAGTTAAATGATGCCATGCAGCATATTCATGATTCTGCCTGTAGTTTAATTCCGTCACCCACAATTAAAACCCAGTACACCCGATGCTGCCTGCTGCCTGCCTCCGTTGTGCTTTAATGGAGGGCAACTTTTAAAGGGTTTTGTGCACTGTTACCTCGAGTTCGGGGGAGGAGGTTTTCATGAGGACCAGTTAATTGGAGCATCCCATGACCATGCAAGTCCATTATGTAGCACTTTTGTTTTCTCAAGGCACTTCCTCCTTTCCTTTGCACAACACTCTTGTGGAGGAGGGCAGGCATTAGTAGCCCCATTTTAAAGATGAAAATCTGAGGGTCAGAGCTTCCTGGCGTATGCAAAGTCATACTGGACCAGTGATCAGACTGGGATCTAAGACCTAGGTTTCCTGCTTTGTAGGAAATTTCCTTTCAGTCTCTTTCTACAAATAACAACCCACAGGGCATCTCAAAGTTGTGTCCACACAGCCTGTGTATGCTTCCATACATCACTTTGAGCACAAAACAAATTCCGTTTGTGCAAGTTGCTGGGTGATAATTTTTAGGGTTTTGTTTTGCTTTTGATAGTCAACAGGCCTTTCACTGTCACTCCCATGGTTCAGCCTATTGCTGGTCATTCTGTTTAGCACAGGTACACATACACACACCTGTGTATCAGCCCTCACAAGTTAAATACAAGCCTTTTAGGAAGAAAGAGGAGTGATTTCACTGTAAGGGAATCTAATTAGACTCCTCATCGAACAAATGCCTATTGAATGTGTGTCCCTGTGTGACTCTGGACCGGACAAAGGGAAGGATACCAAGCTGTGCAAAGAATTGTCCCTGCCCTGGGGAACCTGCAGTCTAGTTGAGGCGATGAGAAGACAGTGAAATAACACAGGGAAGCATGTAATCGGTTATCCATGATGAGCCATGAAAGCTTTCCCTTTAGTATGATTTTGGAGAAGGTTGGGTCACTGTGGGATGGAGGGGTCAAGGAAGCAGCATAGGTCCCTGTATTCTCACAACAGAAGGGTCTAGAGGCTAGGTAGCCCTTGGATGAAGGGTATGGGAAAAGGAAGGGTATTCTAGGACCCTATGAACTCTAAGTGTTTGAGGTTCAGTGAGAAAACGTTGGGTCATTGTAAGCAGATGTGATCCATCTTGCTCCTTAGAATCAATTTGCTTCTTGAGTGCCTGAATCACTGGTTCCTGGGACCCCTTTGCATAGAAAAGGCCCAAGGGTATAGGTATAAAAGGATAAAAGCCTGGACCACCAACTTCTCACAGACTGAATACTTTGGGCTTTAGCTTTAGTCTCTGATTGCCTGGTCATCATCACTGTGTCATCACCATCATCATCACCACCACTGGACATGTGTGCAGAGCTCCTGAAGGAAGATCATGGTGGTGTATAGGGAAATCTTTTACTCAGGAGCCTCCTCAAGGCTGTAGAACCAATCCTGAATATGGACCAGTATTCTACCAATTATATATCAAATAGCAAACAGGTACAAACTCAGAGAGGAGAGAGTTAACTGAGCTAGGATGTCTAGTACTGTTTCAAAGGTGAGATGGGACCTGACCGACCCTTGAAGAGAAGCTAGTATTGAGATCTCTAGATGAGTGAAAGGAAGATGAGTGGGTCAAGAGAACTGCCTGTTCAGATTCGAAGAAACAGGAATGTGATAGTCTGGGATGAAGTGGACCAGTTTTTCTGGAAGGCAGGGTGCTTGTGGATATCAGGTGGGAGGAGGAGAAGAGGTCTTTAATATGGGCGTCTTTCACATCAGTTTAAAGGTTTTAAGAAAGTATTAAAAAGTTATAATCAGGAAAAATAGATAACAAAGATAATCAGGAAATTCTTGATTGTCAGAAAATAATAAAAGCTAATAGATTTAAAAAATACACGTGATTTTAAAGAATGAATGATTTACTGTTACTCATTAGGGTAATTGCTTCTGGATACAAAGTGAGCTTTATTCTAGAAGTAATATATTCTGAGATACTTACGAATTATTTTCTCACCCAGTTCTAAGTAAAAGTTTATTAGATACCCATTCAAGAGGCTGTTGAAAAATTGCGAACATAACATGCCACAGAACAGAACAAAGTCAAAGCACTGCTTCAGACGCATCAGTGGTTGGGCAGATGTAGAGCTGTGATTTTGCGGTGGGGTGGTTTGCCCTGAGCCATCTACATTCTATCCCTTGATCACTTTGTGAAAGTAAATGGGATGGCCTGAGATAGGCATTCACTGTACTGGTCAGGAAGCTTTGGGTGCAAGTGACAGAAAGTAAACTCAAATTAGTTTAAGCCAAAACATTTAACCAAACAAAAAATGTAACTAAACCTTAACTAAGGGGTCCTGCGTAGATGTGGCCTTCAGTTGTGGCTGGATCTAGAGGCTCAGTGTGATTGAGTCTGTCTTTTCCTCTCTCCACTTCCAAGTCTGCTTTCCTCATTGTCAGCTTCGTTTTCCAGGAGGCACTCTTCATGTGGTGGTAAAGATGGAAGCTTAGAACTTGCATTGACTAAAGGAGAGTCAGTCTCTTTTCTCCTTCCCCTCTTTGTCCTCCTCTCCTTTCTTATTTTTGTTTATGAAAAAGTTGCCCCTGCTTGGTTCATGTGTCCACCCCACTTCTGGACCAAGTTATCGGTCAGGTTGAGGAGTCAGACTCTCTGATGGACAGCCTTATCAGAATAAAATAGAGTGAAAGGAAGAGTTTCCAAAAGGAAGGGGTGTTGGCCAGACCAGACACACACACACACACACACACACACACAAACACACACACACACACAGATGGGGGAGAGAGGGAGGGAGAGGGAGAAGTTCAGATCAAGGTGATACCAGCTAATGCTGGCTGTCTTGAGGTAGGACTCTGTGGTCCTGTGGCCTTAGGAGCTCTCCGTTCCACACTATCAGCCCCATGCCTAGAGTAACAGCAGGGACTTCGTCTTAGCCTGGACTGCAGCAAAAGATGTGACTATCAGAGACAAGGCCCTATTGGATCTCACGGCCAACCGCAACTCAAGCTCTTTAAGGCTGGAGAAAGTGATTTAACTCTTTGACTTTCCATCCCAATTTCTAGAAAAAGTTATTCATCCTGATAGAAAGCAACAGTTGCTTAGCCTTTGGAGGATGAAGATGTTGCAGTTCCCCTCTTAGAATTTACCAGAATTTAATCCACAGAGAGTTTTCATCTTGCGTTGCCATACGTGAATAAGGTGGGAGACGAGTTAATAGGTCGTTTGCCCTTGAATCCCTGGCTTTTGTTCTACTCTGCCATGTTCTTATTTGCTGAGTTCCACCTCCCTTGAAAACAACCTGGGCTTGGAGAGCATACACGTAACAGTGTTTAGGATTTACCTGCAAAGGTCTTTTAAAAAGCTCACAGTGAATGAATGAAAGGATGCTGTCTTATACATCCTTCCAAGTCCCTGGTTAGGAGGAGGCAGATAAGAGGTAGGAGATGGATATGATTTTCTCCATTTGGTACTTGTAAGAAAGTAAGACATAGCGAGGGTTAAGAGATTTGCAAGGGAATATCAGTGTCAAAACCTAAAGATAGAAAATGGCGCTCTTAATTTGAAATCGGTTTTCCTAACAACTGTCTTCGTCTTTTCTGATTCCAATATGCTATTTCCTTTCAAAAGAGTAGCGTCTTAAACATTCCACTTTCACTGGAGAGTCTATTCAGATCCATTGGTGAGCCCAAAGGATAATAGCCAAGAAATCATTTAATGAGATCTAGACCATTTTACAAGGCATGCTGAGTTCCCATTTATTGTAGCAGTACATTCAGTGTGCACTTTTCTTTTAAAATACAGTAAAAAAAAGTTTGTTTTCTATAGCTTTTCCACTGATTGCTAATCCTAAATATAGTATGGTGTGAAGGGAGTAGGTGTCTGATTCAGAAGTTCAGGCAAGAGTAGATGTTATTGACAAGAGGCTTCTAAGTATCAGGGTATCAAGGGCTGAGGTAATTGGTTTTGTGGATTTTTTTTGGTATTGGGTATGAAAGAGATCCCTCCAGCTCTTTGAACACCAGTAGTACTTTATTTCATTTCTGCTGCTTGTGGATTCTTATGTTATCACTTCGTGAGTCTACACCAGGAGTTGGCAAACTTTTTCTGTAAAAAGGCAGAGAGTAAAGATTTTTGGTTTTGGAGGCTATAGGGTGAACTACTTGACTTTGCTGTTGTAGTGTGAAAGCCGCCATATACAATATTTACATGAATGGGTGGGCCTTTGCTCCAATAAAACTTTATTTACAAAAGCAGATGAAGGGTCAGGTTTGGCCCCTGGACAGTTGTTTGCAGATACTTCGTGTACACAGTCTTCCGGAGTCTACGTGGACTCCCCTGCCTGGGCACAGCGGAAACACACTGTGTTTTCACAATGTTTCTGCAGCCTCCATCATGCTCCCTTCCCTTTTCCTGCAGAGCTCTGTTACAGGATTCAGTTTTAAGTGGTGTTTCCATGAACACCACTTTTCTACTGTCTGCATGTCCATCTTAAGAGCAGTGGACCTTGGACTGGACTTGGGGGCCTGATCTTAGCTCTACAGAAGCAAAGTCTTCCTGTTCTATTGCTGCCACATGCTGGTTCATGCTGGTATGTGGTCTAGTAAAACGGCACTAGACAAATGTTGATGGAGTCCCAAGTGACCCTAAGCAAACTACTTAACCTTAATGAGTCTATCCTCAACTGGAAGAACATCCACCTTGCTCACCCTGCCAGGCTGTTGTGAGGATTTCCATTCATCCAGTTTCTCTTTACTGAGCCCCTACTTCTCGCCGTATCTTTTGCTCGGCATTGGGGATGTACTGGTAAACAAAATGCTTACCAAGCTTACCTTCAGGTGATCCAGTTCATTAATGTTAAAGGAGAGAAGACTTCATGTTGATTGATTTTACACGCGTTTAGATTTTCCTGACCTTTTAAAACAAAGGTCATCCCAAAGACCAAGGGAAGTTTTGGTCTCTTTATTTAGAAGCTGAACTCTCGAGAAAGCCAATGGAATAGTAGCTTAGATTAAATAAGGGCTGGGGGCCGGGGCAGACAGAGAGTGAAAACAAACTGTTTAAGAGTAGCCTGATGGAGCTACTTCCTACCAAAGCTCACTTCTGAAAGAAATTAAAGAGATTTTCAACTCCATCTGGGCTCTGAACCTATACCATTAAATTCAGCTAGTTGAGGGTAAAAATAAGAGTGTAGGAGGATTCGTTTTGAAACGTTGTCAGCAACCAGCTGGACAAAATAGCAACCACTGTGATTACTAGGAAGTTTGTTGGAGGGTGTAGAGGTGTATCAGATAATCTCATCTACCGCCTATTTCAGTGGCATTTGGGTGGTTGGATAAGCATTTCAGTTTAGAAAGAAATAGCACCAACAGGAAGGAAAATAACATGGTTATTTTCAACTCCGGGTCCTTTCGGCTGGTGTGAATTTGTTGTCGATCAGATCTGATAGCCTGTCTCAGTTCATTTTCATTATACTTCCTGAGAAATAACTTTGTGCCCTGCATTGGGTTGCAAGCTAGAGGTAGGGTGGAGATGGTGGTGGGGATACCAAAGCAGAGGCGGACCCAGTTCCAACCTTCTGAGGATCGGCTTTCTGGAGAGTGTGTATGAAAAAGCTTTGTACAGTGTTATGGACCCACTTCTCCATAGAGCAGCAAGACAGTAAGTATGTCCTATGAGTGCAGATCCTAGTATGGTGCCTGGCAAACAACAAGTGTGCAAATCATCGTGGAAGGAATCACCTTCACCACCATTTGTTCAGGGTTCCAGCCGTACCAACTCATTTGGAGACCCACAAGTGCACCACGTGCCTTCATAGATGCTGCGCTGTGTGCTCGGAATTTCTCTTTGTTCTTCCTACTTTGCCTTCCTACCTCTTTCTTCTTCTTCAAGACTATACACATATGTTTCTTCAAGACTATACACATATGTTCCTTCTCCCTGAAGGTTTTTTTCCTTTTCCTCTTTCCTTCCTCCTCACCATAAGCCTGGTTGAGATGCTCCGCCTTCCCCCTCTCCCTCCCCAACTCCTCATGCGTCTATAACAGCCCATGACTCACCGGATTGTGGTTGTTTGTATCTTACAAGGGAGACCAGTTGCCGGTAACTGAAAAATTTGCCTGGCATTTGGGGGAATCACAAAAAATAATGTACATACATATTCTGAATATATTATTTGAACTGAAAACTGAGAGATGTGTGTCCATTGACCCGTTTTTTGATATAGGTAAGCTCTGTCTTTTCTTTCCATATTCTGCTGATTAGAGCTCTAGATCATCTTTCTCTTTAAAATAATACCTGTAATACATTATTTATAATTTCCAGTTTCTGATTTTTGTTTTTCATGAAGTAAGAAGACATTGGGAAAGCCATTCAAAGACGGTAGATTCTTCCTCACACCCAGTATTTTATTCTTTTCCTGCTCACACGTAATTAAACTGTAGTTTTTTAAGTGATTCATGGTTATCAAGTCTTGCAAAACATTCAGGTAAGTATTTATGGAAACATGGATTTTTTGTACTATTTTCTGTTGTTTTACATACTATTTAAATAATATACTTATAATAACAAGTATGACAACTATACATAGGTTTGAGAACAAAACACAGTTAGCTCTTGCGAACACATACCTCAGCTGCTGGGAGAAGCAATGCTTGGGTGGAATAACATGTGACTCAATTGGTAGGAGTTGCACGAGATGGGCAGCAGAAGCAATGGAGAACATCAGTTAATCCAGCAGGTTGGTTAAGCAAAACTCTGTTTAGGGAGCATGTACTTGTTTGAGCTGGTCCAGTGTCTAGTCGAGCAGGTGTTGAATAATTTGTTAAATGGATGCATGAATAATTCAGTAAGTGAAGGAGAGAACTTTTGGGAATATGACTTTTTCAGGACCACTGGTATTTGAACTCATAATTGGCCATCTCCTCTATCTGTAGGGGTGCTGGGCCCAAATCAAAAGGCTGGAACTTTCCCTACCATCTGCAAAATAAGACCATGAAGGCAAATCTCCCTCCAATGAACAGGGCACAGATTTCTGGATGAGCCGCCAGCTGGCTCCCCAAACCCCTGCCCTACCTTTTGACATAGCTGCTGTCTTGCTCATGAGTGAACTATAAAGTGTTTCCTTCGCTCCCTGGAGACCCTCTCTGCCATTACTTCTTGCTTCAGCTTCTACTTTCGCTCTGAAACTTGTGAAATGTTCAGGGACTAGAGTTTCTAGAGAGATAGACCACTGAAGGATGCCCCTTGTATTAAAATTCTGTACGTGTAAATCCCTTTAATGATTCTGGTTCCACTGCAGCATATGGTGTATCAGCTGGCGAAGCGTGTAGCATATACGTCGGGGCCCCATTTCTGGGGTGGTCCCGTTTCCCTGCAGATAATTTTACCTGACCTGTGGGGAGACACTGACAAGAAACTGACACACATACATACGTATATGCATTTTATTTTTATATATATGTATGTGTATATATATATCTACTATATCTCTCATATAAAATGATTATTTTCCCTGAACATGAGACAGATTAGTGTGGGCACATGGAAAATTGCTGTGGATGGAGGGTCAGCTATTGTAAACGAGGAATTATGGAGAGAGAGACTAAAGCTGTGTGTGTGTGTGTATGTGTGCAGCGGTGAAAGTAATGAGTTAATAGAAGGAAGACCTGTCTGAGCCATGGCATAAGGACAGGCCGCTCAGGGGCTTATCCACAAAAAGGAGCAGTGTGAGGTTGGATCTAAGAAGCAGAAAAATTGCATGATGTAGTGGCTAAGAGCATATATCCTGGTTTTAGATAGCTCTGGGTTCAAGTCCTGGCCCTGGTACTTACTCGCTGTGTGTCTAGGCGATGTACCTTATTGCTTCCTGTTTTAGTGTTTAAAAAAAGAGTAATGGGACGGCCTCACTTAGCTGGAGAGATGATTAGATTTTTGTTTGGAAAGTAATTCACACAGTGCCTGCCACATGGTAAAACACTTAAAAATGTGATATTCTTATAAATATTAATTGTATGTGGGGACAGCACAATTACATTCTGCTATAGGGGTGTTTCTTTGGGCTGTTTGGGATCAGAAGACCTTCACTGAACCAGACTCTCTCTGATTAACACAGGGCGGTACAAAGTGTAGTGCTGGGTACTTTGGGGGTGGGAGGATCAAAGAAGTAGATTTCGAGATTGCCACGATGAAGGTTTGTAGTATAATAGGAGAGAGGGTCCTAATAGTCACAGAGGAGGACAGTCACATTAAAAAAAAAATGTAAAAATGAGTGTCACTGATGAGCTCCCATCCCGAGCAGGGGTCGAGATGCCTTGGCCAGTTTGTTTCCTCTGCTTTTAATCATTGAGATTCTTAACACTCCAGGGCTGAGAGCTGGTGAGGATGTATCTGCTTCATGTCTATTTCAGAGACCAGAACAGAATGCCTGTTGCTTCCCCTCCCCCTGCCCAGCGCAATCCAAACCTGTTCTGCTTTATCCCTTATATTCGGAAGGATTCACCTATGACAGTCTTGAGGCCTAACGCGGGATACACTCAGGAGGCTGTTCCTTTATTGCTGAGAAGGTTGAGCCTTTCCACGTGAGAGGGGTTGAGATGAATGAGTTTCCATTGTATTTATAGAAACTCCGTGTAATATCTCCCAAGGTATAAATAGAACAATGGAGTGTTGACAAAAGGGCTGGTTCTTCTGTAACTGTGGAAACCCTGCAATTTTTCCTGCAACTATACTCATTGTTTATCTGCATCTAAATTTTAATAAACAGGGCTCTTGCTGCTTACTCGTGGATTTTCAAATGGAAATATATTTCCCATTATTATCCCCTTCTTGTGAGTCAGGCCCCGTCTGAGTACACAGGGAACATTAGCAGCAATTAGATAATTGGTGCCCTGGATAAACCCGCCCGCAGCTGTGAATGAATATGGACTGTGCCAGCGTCACCTGGTGCAGTCTTCCTGATGGCATTGCGTGCCACCATAGCCTTGCACTTAAGCATAGAAGTTTACCAGCCCACGCCCTGGTCCCCTTCTTCCCAGGAGACTCAAGGTAGCAAAGTAAGGGAGATTCCCTATTGTCCATGTGAAGCATTGTGCAGTGAAAGATGTTAGGCTGAAGAATTTAGTAAAAAAGGAAGAGTAAGTCCATTTATCTTTGCTTGACTGGTTGCTAAATTGCTTATGATAACTTGTGTGGTGCATACAGCCAGCAAAAATTCATGCTTGGATTCTGGGCTAGGGAGAAAGGGAGCTTGATTCTGACTTCTGCTTTTCTGTAAATCCCTCCAAACTTGCTAGCTTTGGACTGACCATTTTTTTTTAAAACTCCATCGTCAGTTGTTTTGCCTCTGACGTGACTTGGGTTTCCTTTAGTAGCCATGTTTTAATCTCTCTTTCCTTGGGATTATATTTCTCCCGGATGGAATAGGATGCCCTTTCCAGCTCATTCTTTACTCTTGTCCCTCAGGCAATCATGAAGCCCTTTAATTGCTAGTGATTCCAGGGAAACAGTAATATTACAAAAGGGAAAGTGGCAAGAGGACTTGCCCATCCCATCGCATCACCATGATGGAGGCTCATTAGAGTGCAGTGGGCTCACCCCACCCATTGTCCTTCTCTGTCCCATCTTGTCTGGCCTGGCTCCTCACTTTCGCTTTGGATTTGAGAGCAATTCTGTCTAGACCTCCAGTCTCTCACTCTTTTCTCCCTGGCTGCTTTCCTAAGTCACCTCCTTCCTTTTTTTTCCTTTTTTTTTTTTTTTTTTTGCGGGATGCGGGCCTCTCCCGTTGCGCAGCACAGGCTCCGGACGCGCAGGCTCAGCAGCCATGGCTCACGGGCCCAGCCGCTCCGTGGCATGTGGGATCTTCCCGCACCGGGGCACGAACCCGTGTCCCCTGCATCGGCAGGCGGACTCTCAACCACTGCGCCACCAGGGAAGCCCTGTTTTTGTTTTTAAAAAATTTTTTTTACCTTTGCTGAATCTTTCCATCCAGCTAGAAGCTAGTTTTCCCAGCACTCTCCTCTTTGTTCTTGCTGCTGCCAACACATCAGATGTATCAACCACCTGAAACTGGGCTGCAGGGGTAGAATTTATTTGCAGACATATTAATTTCCCTGGTGATAAGCAAATTAATTTTGTTGCAACTCTTTAACTTTCTAATGGAATGATGGAATGTCACTGAGTGTGTTTTCCAGATGAAAGGCAGTCAGAGTCTTACCATCCATCAGAAAGAACTGGGTTGGGACCTGGGTTTGCAGGTTCCCTTTGCCCTACAGCCCAGCCCAGCCCATCCTCCTGGGCTTGAAAGAAGTCATTTGGCAGAAGGGTGTCAATTCTGCAATCTGCCCAGCCTGCTGGCGGTCACCTCCGCCAGGGGACCTTTGCTTCATTCATTCACTGATCAAATATTTCTTGAGCACCGCCTATGTATGTGTCAGGCACTGTTCTAGGCTCAATAGAGGACAAAACAGGCCAGTCTCCCTGCCTTTCCCTTGGGAAGGGGGCAGATGATAAACTAATGAGCAAATGTCACGTAAAATTCTATGAAGAGAAGCAAAGCAGGATAGCGGACGCAGAATGTTAGGGGAGATGTTTCGGAGGGTGTCTCTTGGGAGGTGATAACTGAGAAAAGCCTGAATGAAGAGAGGAAGAGCATTGAGCCGGAGCAAACAGCAGATGCATGAGGTTTATGCTCATCTTCAGACCAAGTAACGTCACCCACCCCAGTCAGAGCAATGAGTTGACCCGAACTGGATCAGCTGTGGCTGCCCTTTCTTGCGCTCATAGCAGCTTCCTCCAGACCAGCTCCTTTGGAGAATGCCCATGACAGCCGAGTCTCCCTTTCATAAGAAGTCAATGAAGAAGTCAGTGACATCACCACAAAAAGGCAGCATGTGAACCACAAGGACAAGGTGACGGTAACATGGGTTCCTACTTTCTGCCTCTATTGGCCAAGAAACAGAATTTATGAGTAGATGGAACACAACAATGCGGGGAGATTAGATGGAGGTTTCCAGGATCATTCCCTGAAAATGTTTATTAATTTCCTATTATGCGCTAGAGGTACGGGCTGGGGTAGGACTGCTTTGAGAATGAGATGTTAACTGGATAGCCTGCATTTCAAGGCCCTTCAGCAGTAATTACTATTATTATTATTTATTTTTATTAAACAAATATTAGCTATCACTGTTGGGCGCTTACGCTATGCTGGGCACTGTCCTGAGCACTTTTCATGGATTAACTGCTTTAATCCTCATAACGTGCCTAAAAAATAAGTTCTTTCGTCCACATTTGATAATTGAGAAAACAGAAGCGCAGAGAAATTGCTAAGTTGCCCGGTGTCATATATCCGCTAAGTATTCTGTCTGGGTTTTGAACCTGGGCAGTCTGTGAGTGAACACGTGTGGCTTACCATGGATCAGGCACCATGGGAAGAGCTAAGTGCTTTTTACCGTCTTCACAGGAGAAACTGAGGCTCAGAGAGTCAAGCCTGTAACTCAAAGTGACCTAATTGGGTAGCTGTGCAGAGGCCAGAATTTAACACGGGCCTTTCTCACCTGAAGTCTGTGTTTTTAATGGCTCTGGTAAGCTGCCCCTCACATGGCCGTCCATCTCGGGCCGCGCTCACTTTGTAGGGTGCGACATGACCCAGGCTAGTGTTAGCCTTGGGCAGTTCCCCAGCACCAAGCTGGATCTCCTGCTCACCTCGGCGTTTCTCCGGGAATGGGGATCCAAGGTGAGGACCAGCCCCAGGGATGGTGTGGAGTTGCGCTGGAAGGGTTTTTGGAAGCATCGTGGGCTACTGAGCTCAGAGAATCTCTGCCAAGGCTGGGCCTCCATATCTGGCTCTGGGACACTGGACAGTTCAGAGACTGGGGTGTTTGAGCTCAGGTGCTGCCCTGTGAGTTCTGTGCTTAGACGAGATGTGAAGGGAATCTTTTTTGGCTTTCCCATGCTTCTCATGATGGGCCTGTGGTGTGGTTCAAATAGCCACGTGGCCGTTCATGGTTAGCTTTTTGTTCTCCCTGTACTGCATCTCCAACAGCTAAGTTCCCCCTCGTTCTTACTCTTGTGGTTCTTCCAATAATAACAATCATAAAGTAGTAGAAACAAACAGATTTTCGAAGTACTTCCCACTTCACGAAGCACTTTTCCTATGCATTGTCTCCTTAAAGCCAGATAACAGCTTGTGAGATACCATTATTTTGCCCCTCTATTAAAGACGAGGAAGTGGAGGTTCAGAGAGGTTACTTGTCCTGTCAGACGTCACACAGCAAGTACTACGTAACTATGCCAGGATCCAGTCCTAGTCGCTTAACTCTCCCCCACTCTGCCGCACCACTTCTGCAAATGAGTTCCTAATTAGTCTGTTTAACAGCCCTCTGTCAAGCTGGCTTTGGTTGCCCTTGCAAAGATAAGCTTGAGCAGAATCAAACGATTTTGCTGCTGAATGAAAACATTCGCACGATGCAGTTTTCTAGGCCATCCTCACGTATGGTTCTTTTGGCTCAGTAAAAGCCACTCCAGGTTTGGGGAGGGCTACAGAGGCTGAGGAGAGATGTGATGTCCTCTTTGTCCCAGGTGAGCCAGGTAGCAATCCCAGACCTTGGCCAGTGGGTCTAGGGGTGCAGGAAGCGGAGAAAGCTTCTGTGGCGTAGTAGTAAGCATTCCTGTCTCTGAGAAGATGCCCACAGCTGAAGGGTGTCTTTTGCCCTGCTGTTCCCAGCCCAACACTTTCACAGTGTTCTTGGTGCCTGAGTAACCTAAAATACCTGAAGGCCCAAACTGGTTCATTCATTCCATGAAAATAAACAAACACCGTGTGCTGACAATATAGCAGTTACTAAAACAGCAAAAACCCTGGCCCCATGGAGTTTACCTTTTAGTGGATGATAGCCAAATAGAAAGTAAACAAGTTGTACAGCATGTTAGAAAGGGGTAAGTGCTGTGGAGAAAAAAAACAGAGGAAGGGTGTGGGATGTGTGATGGGCGGGTGTCCAGGGAAGTGTTATGTCACCTTTTCTCATCTTAGCCCCCTCCCAGCACTACGCGTCAATTGCATGCAGCGTGCTGGTATCCAGGAAGGAGCCCCAACCTCCTCAGCCTCTGGCAGGCTTCCCCAAACCTGAGAAAAAACATACACTTTCACTCTTTGTCCCTTTCCCTGGGATACTTCTCTCTCTGTTTTTTAGCTTGTGCCTCAAGTTAGCTGTAGGTTTTGGGGGTAGATTCTTTTTTTCATCAAATGGAGGAAAGTCCTCTTGTTTCTAGTTTGCCGAGAGTTTTTATCATGAATGGGTGCTGGATTTTGTGGATTGCCTTTTCTGCGTTGATTGATTGATATGGTCATGGGATTTTTCTTCTTTAGTCTATTCATGCAATGGCTTATATTGATTGCTTTTATAAAAAATTTATTTTATTTTTGGCTGTGTTGGGTCTTTGTTGCTGCGTGCGGGCTTTCTCTAGTTGCGGCGAGCGAGGGCTGCTCTTCGTTGCAGCACGGAGGCTTCTCGTTGCGGTGGCTTCTCTTGTTGTGGAGCTTGGGCTCTAGGCACACGGGCTTCAGTAGCTGCGGCACCTGCGTTCAGTAGTTGTGGCTCACGGGCTTCAGTAGCTGTGGCTTGTGGGCTTCAGTGGTAGTGGCTCACAGGCTCTAGAGCACAGGCTCCGTAGTTGTGGCACACGGGCTTAGTTGCTCCACGGCATGTGGGATCTTCCCGGACCAGGGCACAAACCCGTGTTCCCTGCATTGGCAGGTGGATTCTTAACCACTGCACCGCCAGGGAAGTCCCTTATACTGATTGATTTTTGAATGTTGAACCATGAGAATTGAACCGAAACAAGAGAAAAGATCAGGGGACCGGGAAGAGCAAACCATAGCCATGTCCGGGCAGTCCTTTGGGAGACAAGAAATCATCTTCCTTCCTCCCAGGCCTTTGATATTTGGTGACTCTGCAATATTTTGGGCGGCAGAGAGGTTTCCTAATCTCACCTGAGTCCTCTGAGTTTGAGTCTCAGGTCAGTGGAACCAGATTCCCTAGGTCCCCCCTCCATGGTGGACCATTGCCATTTTATTTAGAGGGTCATCCTTAGTGCTTTAGATGTCAGTTGGCCTTGCATTTGTGGTGACTACAGGAAGAGGGAAAGTGCTTGAAGGGTTATCCTGCTATTGGAAGAGGGATCATCATTCGAATCCCCTTCCCCACCAGAAAGGAAGTATTTAACGCTCTAGCCTTAAAAGTGGCATCACCCGGTGGAACAAAAGGAAAGAGAGGTTCTGTGTCGACCTCGCTCAGGTTCCTCTCTATTCTCCTATCCCTTTCCCTTGCCCAGAGCATCTTTCTCCCTTTCCAGTCTGTCACTGACACTGCCTTGTTGCCTGCTGTCTGTGATCTGGTCCCCTCCACTGGGTGTTGGTGAAGGAGCTCCAGGTGTCTTTCTCTTCCTCCCTTTCAGTTGCTGCCTTTGCTTATGAGCATCTTCTATCTGATGATCAAATACCAGACCCAGGGACAGTGACAATTAGGAGGCCCTTGTGGACACCACCTGCCTATTGTGCTTGTGGGATAGTCACGCCATCGGCTGGAAGTGATTTCAGCAGGAAAAAAGGCCAGAGCCGGGCAGTCTGATAAAATTTAAGACTCATAAAGCCTTGGGACATTGAATTTTGTTACCGTGGAAGAAGTTTGGGACGTGCCTCTGAAGTATAATTAGAGTCTGACACATCTGATTGTGCCCTGCCCCTGCCCCAATGACTTCTACTCTAGGAAAGGAATACGGAGCACACCAAGGGAGGAACACTTTATGAATGGACTCCTGCTTTGAGGTGTTGTGTGTGGCAGTTTTGGCAAAGACCGTGACAAAAGGAAACTCAGATGATTTCTGAGAAGGTCACCGTGTTGGACAAAGTAGGCCAGAGGAGCTGGGAGAGGTCCAGTAAAGTGGGGACAATGTCAGGAATATGCCATCGGGAAACATCTGTTTACATGCTCTTAGGAATTGGAAAAGCAGGAAATTCCGGTTTTGTTCCATAAAAATAAAGAAGAAAACTGTCTGCAACAGCACTGTCCAGTAGAAATATAATGTGAGCCACATGTGTAATTTAAAAATTTCTAATAGCCAGGTTAAAAAAGTAAAAAAGAAAAACAGGTGAAATTAATTTTAGTAATTAATTTTACCCAACATATCCAAAATATTATCATTTCAACATGTAATCAATATAAAATATTAATGATTTTTTATTGTTTTTTCCACACTAAATCTTTGAAATCTGGTGTGTTTTTGACACCTGCAGCCCATCTCAGTGCTGACTAGACACATTTCTCGTGCTCAGTTATTACACATGGCTAATGGCTACCGTACTTAACAGCTCAGGTCTAGAAGAGTATCTTTCTTTAAATCCCTATTCTTTTATTTCTTCATCGTTGTAAGTATTCCTTGGTTTTGCGTGCCCTTTGTACCAGAGTGTCTAGTGTATATGTGCTCACATGTGGGTTGGGTTAATTTAGGCCTTTAGGTTTTGTCAGTGGAACTGAATGTAAGTAATTAGAGGCTGGACCTACATCCCTTTACTTCCTTACTCCTTGACTCAGGCCCTTTCCACAACGGGGGAGGTTGTGGAGAATGATGGTGGATGCAACACAGGGAAAGACATTATTATGCATCACTGTCTGATCTTAGGCTAAATCGCTTCACCTCTCCGTTTCTCTGTGTCCTTCTCCATTAAATGGGGACAGTGGGATCATTTTATACCTGCCTCCAGCATTGCTGTGAGGATAAAAGACACTGGATGTAAAGGGCAGGGGAAAAGGTAAACACACTACACACAGATAAAACAGGGTGTTTTTATTATTTCAAGATGATTGAAATCAGTTGGGTCCTCTCCCTGTCTCTGCATGAAGGTAACCTTGTTGGCAACAAGGAACCCTGGGAATTACACGCATACTGAGATTGGAGGAGTGTGTTTGTATGTGTGTTGGGGTGAGGGAAACAAATGACACCGGATCTTCATGTTTTAGGGCTGGGGAAGCCACGTCTGACAACAGATCTCGCTTTCCCCGTCTTGTGTGTAAGACTGTGTCAGAAGGGTAATCAGCCAGCTGCGCTCGCGCTCTCTGCTCAGAGAGGTCTTTAAAGTAATCAAGCCTGGCAGTTAAAGCCCGCAGAGGCAAATTTACCTCCCTCAGTGTTCAGTGGCCCCCAGTTCCAGGAACTCCTGCACTGGGTTACTGTCCTGTGCTCAGGAGAGCAACTCCCTCTTGGGGACACTCTGAGGAACACATAGTCTGGTCTTCTCCTGAGCACTTGTGCCTGGTGTTTCATCATGACTCTGAAGACACTTGCTGGCAGGCGGTGTTTTACTTTGTTAGACAGTCTGTTCTTGCGGGGAATTAAAACCATGCTTACTCATCTGAACTCTTGCTTTTGGCAAGTATGGTGAGGTGGTGGGTGGGGATGACAGCCTACGTGTGCATTAAGAGTTGTGGAATCTGATGTGAACTTTAGAACTTCAGGAGCAATACGGAGCTTCTCCTCGCTCAACTATTTTGCATGTTTGCATGTAAATGGCATTAGTGCCATTTCTGCCACACACTTCCCCCAAGAGGGACTCTCCCTTGGGCACCTCTCTGGGATCTCACCTTGATTCCTTCTCTCCTCTAGTTTGCCAGGTAGATTACTGCCCGATTATTATTCCAAAATTGCTCTTCCTCTAAAATCTTCAATAGCTCTGTGTTGCCACTTGGTTAAATTCCTCCCCTCTGGCTAGACTTTGGAGCCATCCGCAGCTTGGTTCCTATTCACATTTCCTCAGGTGGACTGCCTTTCCTCTGCTGAGCAAGCTTTGCCTGATCCCTTTCTCCTCCAGAGAGCACCCCCCAGTGCGGGTGACCAGTTGTCCCTGTTCACCTGGGGCTCGGGATTCCTGGGATGCGGGACTTTCAGTGCTCAAGCTGGTGGAGTCCTGGGTGAACTAGGATGGGTTGGTCATCCCCCTCCCACACCATCTCCACCTATTGAAATTCCACCCATTTTAAGGGTTCTGCTCAATTCCCCGCTGGCCCTCTGAGCTCCAGTACTCATCGTCCACACGTTCACGTGGCACCGGCTGTTTATAGTATCTTTTGTCATAGGTGTTTGTGTTCACTGTTGTCTCTCCATCGAAAGTGTAAATGATTCAGGGACGAGGGTCATGTCTCATTCTTTTGATCCTTTGGAGCATGGGGCACAGAGCCTTTCACGTGTAGGCGTTTGGATCTTACTTGCTACATGAATGAATGGAGAATGGATTATATCCTTGAAGTGAGAGGTTGTATCATAACTACACTGATTGATTTTTATTAATTTTTATTGATTTCAAAATAAATGTCCAGTGTGTTTTTGCAGAAAATGTGGAAAAAATAGAAAAGCACACATATATTGCTTGAAAACCCACTATCAGAAATAACCACCATTAATATCATTTTGTCTATCCCTCCAATATCGTCCCTCCCCCCCTTTCCATCTGTCTATCCAATCATCATCTATGTCTGTTTCTATATCTTTTTAAAACTAGTTGGATCTTACGTGCCTATTGTTCTGTAAACTATTATTTCCCTTCACAGTATATCATGAACCCTTTTTTATGCAATTAAATGTGCTGTTATCATAATCCTTAGAGCATATGTGTATCCTTATATATCATGTATTTATCCTTATCTGTCATCTGTCTGTCTCCTTCCATTTGTGGTTGTACTGGCACTTTGTTCTTTTTTAATTAGTCCCCCGTTTTTGGACATTTGTTTCACAAATTTTGTTCACGTGGCTCTTTTTACCATCCTTAATTACTTCCTTAAGATAAAATGCTTAGGAATAGAATTTCTGAGTCAAAGGCTTCTGGGTGATTTTAAAAGTCAGGGTGCAGCTTTTAGTTTTCATTTTACCTCCGAAAGAGGAAGCAAACTCTCGAGTTTAAACCTTGCTTAGGTCTCAACTTTGGCCATGCCCTTGCACTTGTAGTGCTGTTCTAAGACTTGAGCAGTGAAAGTTTGAGGGGACTGAGTTCTATTACAGGGCTGAGAAAACCTAGGTGAGGCTGAGAATTCACTCTGTTTATGGTGGATCTGGATTCAGGGAGCCTGTGTATGCCTGAGATGATGATAGGAGGATGGTTGAAGCCAGGAAAGGATTTGGGAACCAGGTTAGAGCAGTATGAGGGGTCAGACTAGGTCAAATCAGGTCAAAGACGCTTGAGTTTGGGGATATATTACACTGCACATGAGGACCTTCATATGGTGATCAATCCTACCTAAGGCAGGAAGCCTTTTATACCTGTCCTACCAGAAATCAAGGACTGATTTTTGTGGTGGGGCTCTCTTGAGGCCTGTAGTCTCAAAGAACATCTCAATATAAGCCCTGGAAAATCCTAGTATCTGGATGATCTTTCCTAGCTCCAGCTTGTCTGAGCTTAGCAAGTGACGGTGGATGTCCAGCCTCAATGGGAGGTGAGTCCTGCAGGTCACAAGCTGGGCGTAGATCAGGAATGTTAAGAGTGGACCGCCAAGCCCTGGTGACCTGGTTAGAATATAACTCCATCTGCTTTAAATGAGCTCAACTCTCTCGATCTCGAGAGATCCCATCCCAGGTTAGATGTCAAACTTTGGTGTAATATAGTATTGGTGGTGATGTTTGAGGAAATCATTGCAGAGTGGGAGTGTTCCAGAAGGTTGGAGACAAGCAATTATTCCTATTTTCAAAATAGTCTGTATGAGGTAGTTTAGAAATTCATGTGCTAGTTTAAACTCCTGGGCAAGACTCTAAAATTGAGTATTTAAAAGATGGTTTGTGGGACTTCCCTGGTGGTGCAGTGGTTAAGAATCCGCCTGCTAGGGGCTTCCCTGGTGGCGCAGTGGTTGGGAGTCCGCCTGCCGATGCAGGGGACGAGGGTTCGTGCCCCGGTCTGGGAGGATCCCGCATGCCGCAGAGCGGCTGGGCCCGTGAGCCATGGCCGCTGAGCCTGCGCGTCCGGAGCCTGTGCTCCACAACGAGAGAGGCCACAACAGTGAGAGGCACGTGTACAGAAAAAAAAAAAAAAAAAAGAATGCAGGAGACACAGATTTGAGCCCTGGTCCAGGAAGATCCCACATGCCGCAGAACAACTCAGCCCGTGAGCCGCAACTACTGAGCCCACGTGCTGCAACTACTGTAGCCCGTGCGCCTAGAGCCCGTGCTCCACAAGAAGAGAAGCCACCGTGATGAGAAGCCCACGCACCGCAACAAAGAGTAGGCCCCGCTCGCCGCAACTAGAGAAAGCCCACACACAGCAACGAAAACCCAATGCAGCCACAAATAAATTAAAAAAAAAAAAAAAAAGATGGTTTGTGTAACCTTGGAAAGCAAATAGTAATCACTAGGAATCACCACGTGCTAAGAAAGGAGCAAGGCTTTTTCCGCTAACCGCTTTCCTTCTTTGCAGTAGGCATGGTGTGTCCTGATTCCAGCGAGGCGTTGGAAAGCTCCTCAGGGTAACCCTGGGCTCAAGGCAGAGGGCTTTGGGCTGGATCAGTTATTCATGGAATGATATGCTCAGAGTACTTTTTTTTTTAATTTTATTTTTTTAAATTGAAGTATAGTTGATTTACAATGTTGTGCTAATTTCTGCTGTACAGCTAAGTGACTCAGTTATACACATATACACATTCTTTACATTATGGTTATATGTGGAGTCTAAAATACGGACCAGTTGAACCTATCTACAAAGCAGAAACAGACTCATAGACAGAGAACAGACTTGTGGTTGCCAAGGGGGAGGGAGAGGGATGGACTGGGAGTTTGGGGTTAGCAGATGCAAACTATTACATTTAGAATAAACAACAAGGTCCTACTGTATAGCACAAGGAGCTATATCCAGTCTCCAGAGCACTTTTTAATGAAGCATTCTTAAGCCAGAGACAGGTTTCTAGAGCCAGGAGGTTCTATTGTTGATCCTGCATTGTTAACATTTCCTTTAATCAATGACAAAGAAAGATGGGAGAGAAAATGGATATGTTGGATAAAAAGGTTCGGATCCAAAATGATTAGTTCAGACTTGGAAAATGAACTTATGAACTTAATTTAACTTAAAATTATGGTTAGTAGGGTCGTATGCTGGGTTTTAACCTTGCATTAAAAAAGTGAAACAACTGCACAAGGGCAGGAGGAGGAGGTTTGACTACTCATATTTCAGAAGATATTGTGTCAAGTTCAGTACGTGTCAAGTTGCATGAATGGGAACTATAGAGCCTGTGATAGAACCAGGCGCTGGTTCTATCATACCTGGAATGAGGTGACTCATTCTGGGCACAGCACTTTGAGAGAGAGAAAACAAAGGCAAAGAACACGGTGACTTCCCAGTCCGCCAGTGACAGGCTATGTGGACCTTGGGGAATGTGTTACTCTCACTGAACCTCAGCTCCCTCATCAGTAAAATGGAGCAGTAAATAGCTACTCTGTCGCGTTTCGTGAGGACTGTATAACTCATGAACATCACTTAGAACTGGTCCTTGTTCAGACTTGGTGCTCGGCAAATCTTGGATTTCTTTTTGTTGTCTCTGCTAACAGAAGAGTGAATAAGATTCTAAGAGTTGAAATTCATGTCAGGTGAAGATTTGCAGTCTGAGAAGAGTAGATTTGGAGGCATGTGAGATGGCCCTGTCCTATCGGCCAGACGTTGTTCTGAGGGCTTTACTTGGATTATCTCTTTTGCCCTCCTGGATAGCCCTGTGAAGGAAGTCCTGTTTTGGTTGGCATTTTACAGATCAGGAAACTCAGGCTCAGGGAAGATGTGTTTAGGCCAAGCCTCCATAGCTAGGAAGAGACAGAGCTGAGCTAGAACCTGACCCTCTGCGTCCCTTCTAGACGGCCATGTTGCATCTCTTGCATTCTGGAGTGTTGACGTTTGGTAGGTTGTCAGGGGGGGAAGTGCTTTGTGGTAAATGGAGAAATCCAGACGGATTGGGTGCCAGGAGAGTCTGAGTCCAGGACCAGCTGATGACGAGCTGGGTCATAACTCTACAGGTGCCCACACCCCTCTGCCTCCCACTTTACTGTGTTTTGCTCAGCTGCCCTTCAGGCATTTTGCTGGACAGTCGCTAATATCCCTTCCAGACTGAAAAACGTGGTGAGGCCAGGCTTTCCATTCTACCCAGTGGATGACCCTAGTGCCAAGGGGCCGTGGCTGAGTTGGACATGGAGTGCATTTATCGTGATCGGGATGGCAGGGACTGGGTGGGGTTTGAGTGAGAGAATGTGTTCCCAAGGCAGCTGGGAGCTGTCTGGTTATCTGGCGTGTCACACCCCTTGGTCCCCCTCATCCCCTTGACTCCTGTTCAGCTGACTGCATGGTGAAGAGGCCTGGAGGGGGCTGGGGAAAACACCATCACACTCCATATATTCACATCTGCCACAGATGGCGTCTCCTCTGGGATGCAGCATAATAAATGGTCCATGGGAGTATCATGGTGACCTTTTCAAAGGGTTTTCTTGGGTCCCAGCTAGAGGCAGAGATGCAAATTGATGTGTCTTCTTAGTCTGCATCTTCATTTACTGAATCCTGTTGTTTTGGGGAGAAAGAGCAGGGCTTGGGGTCTAAATCCTCTCCTTCCCAGGAGTCACTGCTCAGGATTTTTCCAGAAAAGTCTGCCTAATCCCTGACTCCTCCTCCACCCTGATGTTGGGAGCCTCAGTTTTCCTGTCACCTTTCATCCACGTTCCAGGCTCTGGGACTTGGCTTCCTCTGTGATCCCTTACACCTTTGTATTTTTCCAAGCCTTACCCTGGAGTCTGCCCCCTTCCACAGACCTGCCCAGGTCACTAAGCCCATAAAGATTGGCTGAACTATGAATTACTGAAGGGCAGGGGCACTGATTCCTCTGTCTAGAATGTACCTGGCACTCTGAAGATGCTCAGTAGATACTGTAAAAAAGAATGAATGAGAACAAATGAAGGGGAAAACACCAGCCAGCACTATTTAGCCCTTCAGAATTTCCTGGTTGTTTCATGTTGGTCATTTATTGATTCTGACCTCAGAAGTCAGAGGCCTGAATTCAAATCGCAGCCCTTCCACTAACTTGGGCGCATTAGTTAAATTCTCTAAAATTGTTTCTTCAACATTGGGGAATATCTCACAGGGTTTTAAGGAGGTTTAAATGAGATTATAAGCATAATACTCTTAAGTAGTTACAACAAGTGCTCAAGAAATCCTAGCTTGCTCTGGTGTATGTACCAGGAGGTCAGGACACCGCCTTATGTTACTCCTGCTGATTTGGTGTTTAATTGTCCCTCAGTAAACCCATCTTGAGTGCTTATTGGATAAGGACCCCACCATATAAAAAGAGAGCAAAAAGGGACTCCACATAGGGGTCTGACACATTTGTAATAAAACAGGGTATTGTTTTCTTTATCAGAATTGTGCTAGCTCAGAGGCTTAATAGCAGCCGTTATGGGTACAAAGAGAGGCACAGAGAAACATGAGGTGAAGGCCATTGTTACATCAGTGCTCTCTGTCCTCTCTGGCCACGATGTTCCTAAACTGTGGCGCTTGTATTTGAAAGGCGAATCACTCCAGGACGACACCGCTTTTAAAGATGATGATAGATGCCTACGAGACAGGAACACACAGAACCAGGCTCCGCTGCAGGAAGTTAAACATGCCAAGTGCCAAGTGCCTCTGCTGGCCTCCAAAGGGAAGCGGGGGTATCAAATCACTAGAAAGATGAACTCCCATCTCAGTCTCCTTAACTTGGATCAACCTCTGCTTTTACATACATGCTGCTGTTGGCCACTGTTTAGAAGCCTTTATCTTGGGCTAAAATGTGCATATTGTAGGGCAGAGATATCTCACCACTTCCCTGAAAATAAATAGCTATGCTTATGGGCAGGACTGGCAAGGAAGGAGGGTCACAGCAGTCCTCTGACATCCAGCAGGGCTGTTTAGCTGGGGAGCTTTGTGTAGGCATTCTGGGTACAGCCTGGTGTATCCAGAATGGAGGCGGGTACAGGGGTAGGGGTGATGGACCCCATGCAGGCGGAGGCTGCAGAGGAGAAGGAGAGCCTCCTCCAGGCCCTGTTTCTGGCTCTAGTGTCTGAAGGTTGAGGGCCTGAGCAGCAAACAGTGGAGGAGGGAGCCCCAGAGCCAGAGTAGGGGCAAGTCAGGCTACAGTCAGCCTGCAGTAAACAGGCTCATTAATCGGGGATGAATTCAATTTCCCTACAAGAACGGCTGCGACTGTCATGGGCATCTGCAAAAGAATAATAACAACCCTTGAACCTGCAGAATGCTTTATGCTTCTGAAAATGCTCTGGAGTCCATGAGCTCCTCTGATGCTCCCAGGAGGCTTCAGAGGTGGGGAGGGCTGGCACTGCTGTCTCCTCAGCAGAGATGCAGAGGGCTGAGTGGCCTGTATAAGGCCACCCAGCTCGATGCCAAGGAACTGGATCTGATGCCTCCCTAATTTCTATAACTCGTTCATTCATTCAGCAGATCTCTTGCACATTTTTTGTGTCAGGCATTAATTTAGGCTTAATAAATATGGAGATCTGAGACTTGCCTTCAAATAATCCCAACAGTTTATGCATTTCAATAAAGCAGCTTTGCAGTGTTTCCCTGTCAGTTTCTCTTGGGAAGCACCAGATTTGGTGCTTTGCTGTAAGGTTCAAAGGTTTCAATTTTTATTTCCTCAATCCCCGTTTTGTGGTGGGGTAGGAAGAGGGGGGCCCCCGCTCTTTTGAGCGAGTTTGCAAACCTAACCCCATTTACATGGGGCTGCTCTCTCTCTCTCTCTTTTTTTTTTTAGCATCTCCTCAAAACCAAAGGACTGGTGCTATGATGTTCCCTCGATTATGTCTTTAGGTGCATGTCTGTCCCCAGACAGATTATAAGCTTCTTAAGCGTCCTAGTGTCTTGCTTATCTTGGCGACCCGCTCTCATGGCTCTCACCATAATGGTAGGCTCTCAGCATATAATAATTGGATTGAGTTGGAGTAGAGACATTACTGTGTTTAAGTTCACGTCTCTGCGTGTGTCTGTGCACGTGTGAATATGTATGTGTTGGGTTGGCTTAATCTGAAGTGTGGAAAAAATATTATTTACTTCTGTGGTTTGTTTTTAGGGATGCTAGAAAGATCTCTTCCCTAGACATATATCTTATTTCCTGGTCCAGCATGCAATGGTAATTTTTATCATTAGAAATATACTTGTTTATTGTAAGGATGGGCATCTGTAGTTCTGTACACGTAGTGCGAATTGGTCAGTGGTCTTTTCTTCGAGCTCTAGGAGCAGTTACAATAGTGAGTGTAGCCTGCAGCCTGTGGAGGTGAAGAGGAGACAAAAGGAGGCAAAGGGCAGAGAAAGTGGAAAAAGCTGAAGCACTGAAGACAAACTGCTTCTTTGTAATTCAGTTGAGAGCTGGTGTTGGTCTTATCTTACCAAGTAGATTGGCAGAGCTTCAGGGGGGCAGAATACGCATTTCTCCCTAAGAAGCAATTATTAAGTAGACACGACACAGAAGACCCTGTGCCTGCACATAGTACCCCAGGAAGATCCATTGCTGAGTGTGTGGGTTGCAGCCTCAGGCAGGCAGTGTTGGCTTTGGTGACCATCACTGTGAGAATGACACATGAGGGTCCACATGTGGGCGGAAGGGTTCACCTCTGATATCCCTGTCCATCGCCTCTACTGACACTGCTCAGGACCCCTTGACAGGAGAGACCACGTCCTGCAGTGAAAAGTGCGTCTGCAAGGCTTTGGATGGAGCTAGCTGGGTTTAATTCCAGCTCAGGTACTTTTGAGCTTTATGACCTTGACTAGAATGATTTAACCTCTCCAACCACCAGAGATAAAAACAACACTGACCTTGTCCATGTGATGGGAGTGTTAAATGAGATAACACGTATGCAGGGCCTGTTACTAACTTATTATTAATATGCCTGGCGAGTTAGATTTCTCTTTCTTAAAACATTTTTTTATAGTTCATAAAGGAATCTCCCATTTAAGGTAGTCAGTTTAAAAAGCCTTTCCCCAGAAAGTGTAGTGTACAAATTTAAGAGTTGGCGGAGAACATCAGGAAAGAGAAGAGCTCCCAGAGGGGGCTGTCCCCCTGCAACTCGTCTTTCACGGTGCTCTCCTGCTTGGTGAATGTCGGTGGTGGGCAGGGGGCCCGGCTGCTCCATAGAAGCTGTGCCACTGCATTGTTCTTGGCACTTATGCCAGCTCTTCAGGGCTCTCAAAAAATTGGCTTAGGAGATAGTTTGAAAGTTATTACTTGGGATTCAGGAAACTCCAGGTGGCTTTTGAGAGCTGCCCCCGAATGCAGCCGGAGATGCACCCTTAGCTGTTCACTTTCGGGGCTTTCATTATTTTTCATGTTTATTTCTGGCTGGAGCCAGAGGTGGGGTATTCATGAGCTCTCACCATCTGATTTTTCTTTTCTTTCTTTTTTTTTTTTACCAATCCCTTTGTTTCTTTGGGAGAGAAGGAAGCTTGCTCCCCGAGCCGCTCTGCCCCACTGTAGGATTCAAGGAAACTGGCCCTTGTAATTGAAAATGACCTATGAAAATGACAGAGCCCTTGACTCCCTTCCTGGCTAAAGCGTCAAGATCAGAGGTGATGGTGGAAATTAATGAAAGCTGCAGCTGAGCTTCTGGCCTGTTGGTGGCTGCTGAGATGAAAAGGCAGCAACTGAAGTCGGCTTTGGGGATGAGCGTCCCGATAAGGATTTCTGTTTGGGACACAGTTATTACACATGCCACGGACTCCAGCCAGGCCACGGGTTTCTTGAAACCAGTTCTGACTTGTTCACTAATAACTCGTTTTCTTTTCTTTCAAAGTGCAACCTCTTTCCCTCTAATCTGGCCACCCCCTCCCCCAAGGAAAAATACAGTCCTCCAAACACGATACAGTAGTAGCTCAAAGTGAAGTCAAATGCATGTCTCTCTCTCTCTGCTTCTTCCTTTTAGTAGCAGAATGAGGCTTGGTTGAGCTCTTTTTCCTTTTCATCTGGGCTCATCCCCTTGGGCTGGTGTTAAACAGCTGTCATACTTGGGCTGCCCAGGAATCCACTTATGAAACAAACCAGCCAACCTTCTTAATTGTCCTCCTGTGACAGGACTAAATTTGTCGACCTAATTTTTGAATGCTTGAGTTCCTGGGCCTCGGGCCTCTGAGGGTCATCGCTGAATACGGCCAGTCATTTGCCCTCAGCCAGACCCTCTTGTGAATTGATTGCGTGGAGCTCAGAAAGCCTGGTGGTTGGGGTCTAACTTCAAACATAGAAGGAGGAAAAGGAATAAGGCCATGGGACTGGCATGAGCTTGTGAAAAACAAAGCTATTTCTTGTTCGTGTTGTTTTCTTCATAATGTTCCAGTGTCTTCCTGAGAGAAGTAAACACCCAGGTGTAAAGAACGTGCTCTAGGGCTTCCCTGGTGGCGCAGTGGTTGAGAGTCCGCCTGCCGATGCAGGGGACACGGGTTTGTGCCCCAGTCTGGGAAGATCCCACATGCCGCGGAGCGGCTGAGCCTGTGGGCCATGGCTGCTGAGCTTGCGTGTCCGGAGCCTGTGCTCCGCAACGGGAGAGGCCACAGCAGTGAGAGGCCCTCATACCGCAAAAAAAAAAAAAAAAAAAGAACATGCTCTAAGTGGGGCATGCCTGTACCCGGGCTGGCAGGGATATCCTGGCACACATACATGTACATGTACACACGTGTTTGGTTGCATGTGAGGGCTGTGTTCTAGAGAGTGCAGTGATGCTTTGTTCTATCAAGATTTAGAAATATATTTTAAATTGACATGGATGAATTCATCGTTCATGTTTTTGCATTTTATTTTTGGCATCTCAAAAGAGCTATGCCATTATAGTAATTTTTTATGACCTTGATGATTTTGCGGTTTATTCGATTAAATGGTTGTTCTATTCTCTCTTGAGGAATGAGGTCTTCTGAAGACTGTTTTGTACAACAAAAAGCTGTACTCTTTGCAAGTGAACTTTTTCTTTTTCTTTCAAAATGTTCCCATCTCTGAGTCCTCTCTTTCGACTTTTTCAATTGGAAACTTTCTTCAGGTATTTGTCATCTTTCTTGCTTGGTGTTCAGGCTTTTAACGTGATGACGTTTTCTTTGTTCACAACTCACCCACACATTTATGACATTTGACACTGATCCAGCCCAGACAGTCTCCAGAAACAGGTTCATCAGGAACTGTTCTTGAAGCAGCAGTTCATGGACGTAGCCTCTTGTAAATACCTGTTCGTATCTGAGAACTTGGGAATATATGAGGCAGTAGTTTTCTCCCACTTGTTCTTTCTTTCTGGTCAGGCTTTACATGTCTTCTTGAGGAGACTGTGCCCAAATTGCAGTATTTGTAGCTTCTTTGTGACAGATCTTCACGGGTTCCACATCTTCACTGTCTCTTGGGACCCCAGGGCAGAAGAGTGGATGCAAAGGCTCTGAGACAGACACATTTGTGTGTATATAGATGGAAGCCATCAGAGGCATTGAAAAGTGAAATAGCTTTCATGTCACAGTCCAGGAAATTTCTTACTTTCTGCAAATTTGGGTTTATATGGAGTAAAGTCCATGGTTCAGCAGTGACAGTAACTTCACTTCTTTCCCTAAGACTCACAACCCAAAACCCAAGGGCTGAAGATAACAGGGGACGTTTCTTGACACCATTCATGTTCCTGTAGAGACTCACAGCCTATTCAGCTGACTCTCCTATTTCTCCCTCCCAATGGTGGTGGCCAGAGCAAAGCGAGGGGAACCCAAGATACACACCACAGAGGTGCGTGTCTCAGAGTTGTCTGGTGGGCTCTGCTGGCCATTCACACATCTGACACTCTGCAGGTCATTAGAAATATGAGGGAGCTATTGGCCATGGCTGGATCCAGACTTGTAAACACACAGAACGTCCACATCCAGTAGTTCATGCTCAGTGCAGGCATAAACACTTTAATTTCAGCCACCAGCTGTCATGGGACCACGTTGACTGGGATCCTTTGTATCTGAGAGATATCAAGACACTGGGGACAAGTGAAAAGACCATCTTGATTTTTCTTCTCCAAAGTCCTGATTCAGGTGAAGCAGAAGCTGTGTTTGTAGAGGGTCAGCAGGGGTTTTCAAAGTAGTTCAGGCAAATGGATTGAATTTTTCTGAGTTTTTCTGCCATGGTCACATAGAAGCTTACCATGCCAGGGCAAATTCTTAGGCCTGTTTGTATTACTGGCTTCAACTCTCTGATGACTCTGACCAAATTGCTCAGTTCCAGGTTTTCCTGAATCTGCTTCTTTTGGGAGAACTAAAAGCACTCTGGGCAGATGAAAAGCCTTTTATCAGTCTCCAACACCAAAGAGGCAAGGCACCTTAGACAGGTGCTGTGTCCATACCTCATGGAGTAGGGCTCTCAAAGTGGTTCCTGCAACAGGGGAAGGACAGTGCTTCCTGGAGTTCAGCCATAGGTGCTCTTCAGTTGAGGCCCTCTCCTCAGGCATCCGATTCTGAAGGCTCCCAGTGCCTCTGGAGGGATTTTGAGTCACTGCTGCCATTTTATTAGAATAGGTGAGATCATACCTTTCCCCCACATTCTGCTACACCCATTTCTCTCCTTTGACTGTATTTCCATTAAAAAGCCAATCAAAATAAGACAGGGAATTCACCCACCTGTACAGGACTCCAGGATTTCTAGATGGTAATTTGTAGGTTCTGTGTTTACCCAACTATCAAAGAACATTTTACTTGGTACCTCCTTTCTTTAGGGAGTATGTGAGGAGATACAGAGTGTTTAATGGTGAAGAGGAAAGGCTTGGACCAGAAAATAGTAGTCAGTATTACTTTGTATAAGATGGAAAGTATTTGCTTTAATTTGTATATAGAATTTCTTTCTTAGCATGATCAAAAAATACAAAAAGGTATGTATTTAAAAATTTTGCAACACATACTAACAAAAGCAAATTGGCAATATTTGCATGACATAAAACTGAAAGGGTCAACATTAATTATAACAGATTCCTTCCCCAAATCTGCCTGTAGTATGTAGTCCTAGAAATTTGTGGGACTCTTTCTCCTCACGCATATATCACTGAGTCAAATAATGAAGGCTTCTCGAGTGGAAATTATCGGAATCAGATGGTGATCAAAATACACTGAAGCCAAGGGAGATGGAGTTTCCAGTGTTTGCTGCCTCTCCTTCTCCCTCTGTATTTCATGGAGGAAAAGTGGAGCCTCAGTCACATTATAGGAGGCCTTTTTATATGGCAAGGTCAGCCTCTGGGATTCCAAAAAGAAGGAGGAGGGAGAGTAAGGGCTAACGGGAAGGGAAGAGATGCCCCTTTTCCACACAACTTTTCTTTTTCTTAACAAAATTTGGAATTCCCTGAAGAGTACAGTTCTTTGTGCTGAAAGTGTCCTCTTCATAGTCTGTAGGAAGAAACAGTGGGGGCCAGGATGAAAGCAGCCTATGCCTCAGGGACTGACCTTGTATTGGGGTGCTTGGCAAATAGGGCCAGGAGTACTGTTGGATATAAGGATAGCAAATGGAAGTAGCTGGATATAGCAATCCCACTCCTGGGCATATATCTGGAGAAAACTATAATTTGAAAAGATACATGCAACCCCTATGTTCATAGCAGCACTATTTACAACAGCCAAGACATAGAAACAACCTAAATGTCCATGGACAGAGGAATGGATAAAGCTGATGTTGTACATATATACAGTGGAATATTACTCAGCCATAAAAAAGAGTGAAATAATGCCATTTGCAACAACATGGATGGACCTAGATATTATCATACTAAGTGAAGTAAGTCAGAAAGGGACAGACAAGTACCATACAAATCATATGTCTAATATATGACACAGATGAACTTATCTATGAAGTATAAACAGACTCACAGACATAGAGAACAGACTTTTGGTTGCCATGGGGGAAGGAGAGTGGGGGAGGGACGGAGTGGGAGGTTGGGATTAGAAGATGCGAGCTATGTTTTATGTATATACACACACACACACACACACATATATACACACACACATATATATGTATAACTGAATCACTTTGCTGTATACCAGAAACTAACAACACTGTAGATCAAATATACTTCAGTAAAATAAATTTGAAAGAAAAAGAAGTAGCTGGATGTGCTCATCATTTAACAAATTCATGAAGCCCAGTTGGGCAGGGCAAGAGCACTTTTGGAGCATTTAAAAGATGAGAGTCTGTTAAATGGGGGAAAACAGTGTATTTTGTAGGAATAGAGGAAACAGAAGGGCCACTTGCATTGACAGTCATCCTAGTATCTACTGATTTCATCGTGCATTTCTGGTGTGCAAGCTATGCAGTACCAATGTGATCGCCTTTCTCCTGTGCTCCATTCTGGTGTTCTGTTTTCCTTCCTTATTTTCCAGGGTTCCTTCTTTGATCTTTTTTTTTTTTTTTTTTTTTTTTCTGTTTCAAGAGCTTCCTTTAGCCATTCTTTTGGTATAGGTCTGCTGGTAAAAAATTTTTCTTAGTTTTCTTTCATTTGAGAATGTTTTGATTTACCCTTTCATTCCTGAAGGAAATTTTTGTTGGATAGAGAATTTGGGGTTGACAGTATTTTTTTTTTCAGTTCTTAGAAAATATCATGCCACTTCTTCCTGGTGTCACTCACTTCTCATGAGAAATCCACTGTCTTTAAAATTGATTTTTCCCTTGTCTGTAAGGTATTGTTTCTCTCTTGCAGATTGCTAGATCTTTTTCTTTGTCTTTAGGTTTCAGAAGTTTGTGATAAGTCTTGGTATGGGTTTCTTTGGAATTATCCTGTTTAGGATTCGCTAAGTTTTTTGAATCTTTAGGTTTGTGTCTTTTGCCAAATTTGGGAAAATTTTAGTCATTATCATTTTTGTGGTTAAAATATGTTTTCAATTAAAAATTTAAATTATTATAAAGAGAATGTTAATAACCCCCCCCACATATACTCTTTTTTTTTTAACATCTTTATTGGAGTATAATTGCTTTACAATGGTGTGTTAGCTTCTGCTTTATAACAAAGTGAATCAGTTACACATATACATATGTTCCCATATCTCTTCCCTCTTGCATCTCCCTCCCTCCCACCCTCCCTATCCCACCCTTCTAGGTGGTCACAGAGCACAGAGCTGATCTCCCTGTGCTGTGCGGCTGCTTCGCACTAGCTATCTATTTTACGTTTGGTAGTGTATATATGTCCATTCCACTCTCTCACTTTGTCCCAGCTTACCCTTCTCCCTCCCTGTATCCTCAGGTCCATTCTCTAGTAGGTCTGTGTCTTTATTCCCATCTTGCCCCTAGGTTCTTCATGACCCATGACCTTTTTTTTGTTTTTAGATTCCATATATATGTGTTAGCATACGGTATTTGTTTTTCTCTTTCTGACTTACTTCACTCTGTATGATAGTCTGTAGGTCCATCACCTCACTACAAATAACTCAGTTTTGTTCCTTTTTATGGCTGAGTAATATTCCATTGTATATATGTGCCACATCTTCTTTATCCATTCATCTGGACACTTAGGTTGCTTCCATGTCCTGGCTATTGTAAATAGGGCTGCAGTGAATATTTTGGTACATGACTCTTTTTGAATTATGGTTTTCTCAGGGTATATGCCCAGTAGTGGGATTGCTGCGTCATATGGTAGTTCTATTTGTAGTTTTTTAAGGAACCTCCGTACTGTTCTCCATAGTGGCTGTATCAATTTACATTCCCGCCAACAGTGCAAGAGGGTTCCCTTTTCTCCACACCCTCTCCAGCATTTATTGTTTGTAGATTTTTTGATGATGACCATTCTGACTGGTGTGAGATGATATCTCATTGTAGTTTTGATTTGCATTTCTCTAATGATTAATGATGTTGAGCATTCTTTCATGTGAATGTTGGCAATCTGTATATCTTCTTTGGAGAAATGTCTATTTAGGTCTTCTGCCCATTTTTGGATTGGGTTGTTTGTTTTTTTAATATTGAGCTGCATGAGCTGCTTGTAAATTTTGGAGATTAATCCTTTGTCAGTTGCTTCATTTGCAAATATTTTCTCCCATTCTGAGGGTTGTCTTTTTGTCTTGTTTATGGTTTCCTTTGCTGTGCAAAGGCTTTGAAGTTTCATTAGGTCCCATTTGTTTATTTTTGTTTTTATTTCCATTTCTCTAGGAGGTGGGTCAAAAAGGACCTTGCTGTGATTTATGTCATAGAGTGTCCTGCCTATGTTTTCCTCTAAGAGTTTGATAGTGTCCAGCCTTACATTTAGGTCTTTAATCCATTTTGAGTTTATTTTGTGTATGGTGTTAGGGAGTGTTCTAATTTCATTCTTTTACATGTAGCTGTCCAGTTTTCCCAACACCACTTATTGAAGAGGCTGTCTTTTCTCCACTGTATATTCTTGCCTCCTTTATCAAAGATAAGGTGACCATATGTGCGTGGGTTTACCTCTGGGCTTTCTATCCTGTTCCATTGATCTATCTTTCTGTTTCTGTGCCAGTACCATACTGTCTTGATTACTGTAGCTTTGTAGTATAGTCTGAAGTCATGGAGCCTGATTCCTCCAGCTCCGGTTTTCTTTCTCAAGATTGCTATGGCTATTTGGGGTCTTTTGTGTTTTCATACAAATTGTGAAATTTTTTGTTCTAGTTCTGTGAAAAATGCCATTGGTAGTTTGATAGGGATTGCATTGAATCTGTAGATTTCTTTGGGTAGTAGAGTCATTTTCACAATGTGGATTCTTCCAATCCAAGAACATGGTATATCTCTCCATCTGTTTGTATCATCTTTAATTTCTTTCATCAGTGTCTTATAGTTTTCTGCATACAGTTCTTTTGTCTCCTTAGGTAAGTTTATTCCTAGATATTTTATTCTTTTTCTTGCAATGGTAAATGGGAGTGTTTTCTTAATTTCACTTTCAGATTTTTCATCATTAGTGTATAGGAATGCCATAGATTTCTGTGCACTAATTTTGTATCCTGCTACTTTACCAAACTCATCAATTAGTCCTAGTAGTTTTCTGGTAGCATCTTTAGGATTCTCTATGTATAGTATCATGTCATCTGCAAACTGTGACAGCTTAACTTCTTCTTTTCCGATTTGAATTCCTTTTATTTCTTTTTCTTCTCTGATTGCTCTGGCTAAAACTTCCAAAACTATGTTGAGTAAGAGTGGTGAGAGTGGGCAGCCTTGTCTTGTTCCTGATCTTAGTGGAAATGGTTTCAGTTTTTCACCATTGAGCACGGTGTTGGCTGTGGGTTTGTCATTTATGGCCTTTACTATGTTGAGGAATGTTCCCTCTATGCCTACTTTCTGGAAGATTTTTATCGTAAATGGGTGTTGAATTTTGTCAAAAGCTTTTTCTGGATCTATTGAGATGATCATATGGTTTTTCTCCTTCAGTTTGTTACTATGGTGTATCACGTTGATTGATTTGTGTATATTGAAGAATCCTTGCATTCCTGGGATAAACCCCACTTGATCATGGTGTATGATCCTTTTAATGTGCTGTTGGATTCTGTTTGCTAGTATTTTGTTGAGGATTTTTGCATCTATGTTCATCAGTGATATTTGCCTGTAGTTTCCTTTCTTTGTGACATCTTTTTCTGGTTTTGGTATCAGGGTGATGGTGGCCTTGTAGAATGAGTTTGGGAGTGTTCCTCCCTCTGCTATATCTTGGAAGAGTTTGAGAAGGGTAGGTGTTAGCTCTTCTCTAAATGTTTGATGGAATTTGCCTTTGAAGCCATCTGGTCCTGGGCTTTTGTTTATTGGAAGATTTTTAATCACAGTTTCAATTTCAGTGCTTGTGATTGGTCTGTTCGTAGTTTCTATTTCTTCCTGGTTCAGTCTCGGAAGGTTGTGCATTTCTAAGTGTTTGTCCATTTCTTCCAGGTTGTCCGTTTTATTGGCATATAGTTGCTTGTAGTAATCTCTCATGATCCTTTGCATTTCTGCAGTGTCAGTTGTTACTTGTCCTTTTTCATTTCGAATTCTATTGATTTGAGTCCTCTCCCTTTTTTTCTTGATAAGTCTAGCTAATGGTTTATCAATTTTGTTTATTTTCTCAAAGAACCAGCTTTTAGTTTTACTGATCTTTGCTATCGTTTCCTTCATTCCTTTTTCATTTATTTCTGATCTGATCTTTATGATTTCTTTCCTTCTCCTAACCTTGGGGTTTTTTTGTTCTTCTTTCTCTAATTGCTTTAGGTGTAAGGTTAGGTTGTTTCTTTGAGACGATTCTTGTTTTTTAAGGTAGGATTGTATTGCTATAAAGTTCCCACTTAGAACTGTTTTTGCTGCATCCCATAGGTTTTGGGTCATCGTGTTTTCATTGTCACTTGTTTCTAGGTATTTTTTGATTTCCTCTTTGATTTCTTCAGTGATCTCTTGGTTATTAAGTAGTGTGTTGTTTAGCCTCCACCACATATATACTCTTATCCAATCCCACCTTCCTTTGGTAACCAATAGTAGCATTTTGGTGTGTTTCTTTTCCTCCCCAGCTTTATTGAGGTATATGTAATTGGCATACAATGTACTGCACATAATTAGTTTATACAATTTGGTGAGTTTGGACATATGTATATACTCATGGCACACCACGACAATCCAATAAAGATATTCATCACCTCCAAAGGTTTTCTTGCATCTCTTTGGGGTTTGTTTTGTTTTGTGAGAATACAACATGAGTTCTGCTCTCTTACATTTTTAAGTGCAGGGTACTATATTTTTAACTACAGGTACCATGTTGCATCGCAGAACTCTGGAACTTACTCCTCCTGTGGAACTGTAACTTTAAACTCATTAAAATACAGCTCCCCATATATTCTTCCCCCATCCCTTGGTAACCCCCATTCAGTTGTCTACTTCTGTATGTTTGACTGTTTGAGGTGCCTCATGTAGGAGGAATCATGCAATATTTTTCCTCTGTGACTGACTTATTTCACTTAGCATAATGTCTTCCAGGTCCATTCTTGTTGTGTTGCAAATGGTGGGAGTTCCTTATTTTTAAAGGCCTAATAACATTCCACTACATGTATATACACATTGTCTTTATCCCTTCATCTGCCATTGGATGTTTGGGTGATTTCCATGTCTTGGCTATTGTGAGTAATGCTGTAATGAATATGGGAGTGCAGATCCTGGTTTTTGAGATCCTGATTTAATTCTTTTGGCTGTAAACCCGGAAGTGGGATTGCTGAGTCATATGGTACTTTCATGGTAATTTTTTGAAGAATCTCCATACTGTTTTCCACGGAGGCTGCACCACTTCATTTTATTTTATTTTTATTATTATTATTTTTGCACCACTTTACACTCCCGTTGACAGTGTACAAGTGTTAGAGATATGGGGATATATGCATATGTATAGCTGATTCACTTTGCTATAAAGCAGAAACTAACACACCCTTGTAAAGCAATTATACCCCAATAAAGGTGTTAAGAAACAACAAGAGGGCTTCCCTGGTGGCGCAGTGGTTGAGAGTCCGCCTGCCGATGCAGGGGACGCGGGTTCACGCACCGGTCCGGGAAGATCCCACGTGCCGCGGAGCGGCTGGGCCTGTGAGCCATGGCCGCTGAGCCCGCGCTCCACAATGGGAGAGGCCACAGCAGTGAGAGGCCCACGTACCGCAAAAAAAAAAAAGAAAACAACAATAACAAAAAAAACCAACAGTGTACAAGTGTTCCAATCCCTCCACAACCTCGCCAATCCTTGTTTTCTTTCGATTTTTAAAAAAAAATTTTTTAAATTAAATAATCAGTGTTGGGAATGGAAAAGCCTTTTTCTTCAAATGATCTCTCTACTCAAGGGACTCCTGGTCTGGGGGAGGGGAGGTTAAGCTTAATGCTTGAATGATGTAGTAGGAGGAGGGGTAGCAGATGTGCTGTGAGAGGCATTCACCTTGTGCTGGTGTTCCTTGACCAGAGGCATCACCATGGGGGTGGGGGAGGCCAGCAGGAGGTGGGTGCCTTATAACTGTGCCCAAGGCGTTCTTTTCAATAAGTCTATGTTACTGAGAGTGGGCTCTCAGGACAGCAGCGGATTGAGTTCTACTTCCCTGGGAGAGCCATCCCCGTGCTGTCCTAAGCCCCTTTGCACACATGAGCATGCTTTGGTGAGGTAGCGGGCTGGGGCTGGGAGACACAGAAAGTCTGCCTGGTCTGTACAGATGTAGATGTGGAGGCTTGGAAGACAGGTTAGGAACAGGACAATGAAAAGCTTCCTTTATTCAGCATAAGATTAAGGCTAGCGCTCCAAGGAAAGGATTTCAGAATGGGCGTCCCTAAACCTTTGTTCATTCATGGTGATGATGGTAATCAATCATGATGATAATGATGCCAATAATAATAGTTATAAACTCTGATCACGATGCTTTCAGCACTTCCCATTTCATCACCTCATCTGATCCTCACACCACTGTGAGATGGATATTTTCGTCTCCATGTTACAGATGAAGGAGTCAGCTCTTAGAAGCTTGAAGGGCTTGTGCACGGTGGCTGGCAAGAGAGTGATGGGGCAGCTTTCTCAGGCCAGAGTTCTCCCCTTTACCCATCATCCCTCTGCGCTCTAAACTCAAACCTCTAAAACAGTCTTGTTAAAAACAAAAACCCAAAACAAAAACTGAAAACAAACAGTCATATCTTTGCCTTGCCTTCCCTATCTCACTCTTGGACCCCTGACATGCTGGGCCTGCTTGGGGGATGTTTACTTATGCCAGTGCATCCTGTTGAATGAGCTTCCTAGCTTGTAATAGCAAATATTCTATTATAATAGTGATGATCATTATCAATTATAATAATGCTATTTTTAAAATTAAAACACAAACCATTTGCGGAGAATAGTGAAATATTTGCTTTTTCTTATTAATCCTCACAACAGTCCTGTGAGGAGCATGTTACCTCCACTGCTACAGATGAAGGACCTGAAGGTTAGAGACGCTGAGTGACTTGCCTAAAACAGTGTACTAGCGAATAAGGGGCAAAGCCAGGATATGAAACCAGATCAGATTCCAAGCCCAGGCTTTAACCCCCAAACTTAATTTTCTCTCACACTAATGTGTTCTAATGCTAGGTTTGCAGAATCTGGACTCTGTTTTCACCCCCGGAATGCATCATGAACATAGAGAAGGGAAAGACCCTCAGAATCATCTTCCTGCAGTGTCCCCCTTGCCTTTTGCCTTTTCACGGGCGTTAATCAATGGTAAATTTGAATGGAATTGGTATATGCATATGACATGCACATTAATGCCAAATGTGTTTATCGTTATTAGTGCTATTACAATGAATACCAAAGGAATCAGGGAATGATTAGCTATACTTAGTATTTGTTACGGTTTGTTTAAAAAAGTTAAACATAAAATTAGTTGTGGTTTGCAGAGCGGTGTTTCATTTGCACAATGAAGATGACCGCAAGCCTTTGATTTTTGTGACTTGGGAGGTTTCAGGGAGGTTTCCCATGCAAAATGTTACAGCAAACTGAGTTAATGGGTCTCTCATCCTCAATTAATGATGTGGTTTTCCTTTTTCAATCATTTGTGTCTCCCAGCTGGTTCCCTATTGTCACACCTATATGGAAAGGTCTACCAACTCAGAGAGATGAAGATGGAGGAGATAGAAAAGTAGACTCTAAAAATCTAAAAGGATCAGTGTATATTTTTAAAAGACATATGCTAAATTAACAAGGGATGGGCTATTCATATTTATTGATCTCTACTGTGTTCTGGTGCCTTCATTTGTGTGATCCCCATTTAATCCTCAAGATGATTCTGTGAGTCAAGTATTAAAGTGAGAAGACCAAGGCTCAGAGAAATTTGCTTGTTCAAAGTTACCCAGCTGCTGGGTGGAGACGCAGGGATTCAACTCTAGGTCTTTGTGGATTCAAATCCATGCTTACTCTACTGAGTGGGGTACTTCCCCCTAAGTGGCTGAAGACCTAAACTAGGGAAGCCAGTGCCATGGGTGTGATTTGCAGGGAATGTTGCTCCATGGTCCTGTGGCTCAGCTGCACCCGTCATCTGGCTGGCCAGCTCCCAGTGGGGAGAGTTGGTCAGAAAGAAGACAGGAGAAAAGAGAACAACTAGTTTCGGACAAATCCAACTCTGCCAGTGGATCAGCTGCTCAGTGTTTGTCCTGCCATGACTTTTGTTTTCAAAGGATGGGCTTCTGAAGAGGTAATAGGTCATACTGAGGCGTCCATTCATACAACAAACATTTGCTGAGCACTTCCGTATGCTGGGGATTCTTCCCAGCCCTAGTGAGGCAGATGAATAGCACAGTCACATATGCAAGTAGCTTATATTATAGGGGTCTAAATAGACACACAGATACTTCCAAAGCACTGCGGGAAGTCTGTGATAGAGACACAAGGTTCCTGGAGCATCAGTGAGGGGTGCTGACCTAACCTGGAGATTGTAAGGGGGCGAGAAATGCTTCCCATATGTGGAGTGTAGGTTGTTTCTTAAAGATTATTGAATGCCTATTCAGTATAAGTTACTGTGCTATACCCTGTGCATACATCCTGTAACCCTGGGACCATGTTCTACAAGGGAGTTGCCACTGGGACTGTTCTCAGAACCTACTACAGTGCCTGGCATGTAGGAGGCATCAGTAAGCGCCTGCTGAATGAATGAACAAGTACACATGGAAAATGGCAAACAACTCCTGTGAACCAGTTTCCTCTCTCCGCCTTTACATTTCCGCACCGAATATGCCGGCACCTGGAGGGACACAGTCAGCTTACATGATGCCCTGCGGTCCATTGTTAAGAGCACCGGGATTGAAGCCTCGATCTGCCACTTTTTAGCCATGAAACCTTGGGAACGTACTTCACCTCTCAGTCCCTGAATTTCCTCATCTTTAGTACCTCCATGTCACAGGGTTGTCATAGGGGCTAAGTGAGTTTATGCATGGAAAACGCCTTAGAGCAGCAGTTAGCACGTAGTAAGCACTGAGCCAGTGTTGGCCCTTATTTTTGCCATGTACTTTTGATTAATCTTCTCAGAAAGTACCTCTCTTGGAAAATTCTGGCTTTTCTCTGATTTTATGTGATCTGATTCTAAAGTCTATAATCTCTTATGGATCTTGATGATACATTTTGCTGACATGATTCCATAATCTCTTTCCTAACAAGCTTTACTGAGTTCCATTCAGTGTGTTCTAGCAAATAGTAAACTATTAGATCTTCTGTTGGTTGTTCGTATCCGTCAAAAGCATGTGTAGCCGTAGGCAAGGCCAGGCTGAAGATGAAACTGGTGTTCTTTCTCTTTATTTTCCTCAGTGTATTAGTTCAGTTTTCGTTTTTAAACTAAAGGCAACAGAAACCATCTGGAATTCACTTAGACAAGAACATGAAATTCATTGGAAAGATGCTGTAGTATCGTAGGCATTTCAGGAAATGATCAGACTTGAAGAAAGGGTGGAGATTAAGTAAATCCAAGACCTCAGGGGCAGGAGTTTGTAGACCCTCCTTCCATATCTCCACCAAGAGTGTAACTAAATTCCTAACAGATGCTCAGGAGAGAACATCCAGTTTTCCCAGCTGTCCACCAATGGTGGTTAGGTGTCCATCATTAAACCAGTCTGCTGTGGCCAAAGGGGCAGGGTCATGAAGCAAAAACATGAGTGCAAGGAGGCCACCACATTATGTGGGCCGGGCAATTCCCAGAAGGGGACCTGGGTATACAGCGTATCTATTGCAATTGATTTTTGTGTTGCCTGGAGACTTGTGAATTTACTTCTTGTTTTCCAGCTCTGAGGAGATCACTGCTCAGTCAATCATGGTTATTTAGCACTTACCATGTACTTCACTCTGTGCAAGTTATGGGAGTGTGAGTGTGTGTGCGCGTGTGTGCACTGTGGTCACAAAGAAGTGTATTTCAGGGACCTTGCCCTTTAGGAGGTTACAGTGCAAGGCCAGAACCAGACAGAGATATGGCTTTATCAATTTGAACATGATTATGACTTCTGTGTCAGCCGTTTTCCTAGTTTCTTTTCTCCTAAGTTATTTATATCTACCTCATATTTCATGCTCCTTAAAAATCGGGGAATCTTTCACCCAAGTATTCAATATTAAAAGTGATTTTTAAATGGGAACATATAAAATACTGTGGGGTTTAGTGAGTTCTTATGTGTGTCAGTAACTGAACAAATACATTATTTCCTCTTTTTCATTGAATCCTCGCTGCCCCCAAAGCAGTAGGCACTAGCATTATCCATATATCACAAATGAGGGAGATGGAGTCTTGGAAAGAAGAGGTAAGTATCTCAAGATTACACACTTCGTGTGAGCTGAACAAAAGCATTTAAACTCAACTTTCCTCACCCCAAAGCCAGTGCTCTTCAGTACTATGCTATCCTAGCTTTCATTTTAAATAGGATTTAGTACATTGTATATTATTTTGCTTATTTTTACACGTTTGATGTTGTCTATTTTCTTCCTTTGATTTCCACATGGAAAGGCTTTTCTTTTTTTGAAAACATAACCTCATTGGTATTTCCTGAGCCTGAAATAATTATAGATCCCTTGCAAAGCAATGAGAATGAGCATTGTTCTTTGAAAATCAACAAATGATAAAATTAAATTATTACATGACTATATAACTTTATTTTGCCTTGATCAGCATCAGACATGATTTTTAAGCAATATGTTTGAAAAAGTGTTCAAAGTCAAGGTGTGTGTAATATAAACGAGTGGGTGGCGCTGACCTAAAAGAACAGTTTGGAAGGCAAAATTTTAGAATACTTTACGGTTAAACAAAAACAAGGGCAAGAGCGAGATTTTTGTCAATATTAAGGCAAAGATACCAAGGAAGTGATGGATGACGGAGAAAGCAGAGCACCTCAGTTTCCACTTTAATTTTGCCTTTGGGGTTAAGGTAAATTGATCTTTGGACTCAACGGTGTAGAATGAACATGTGTAAATGAACATGGATAAATGAGAAGAGCCAAGTAAGGTGCATGTAGAGACTGATAGAATATATATTGATCTAAATAAATTTACGTCTTCCATCACGGAGCAGTTTTATAGTAGGGCTCTGAAAAACATTACCTAGGAGATCACTGTTAAAGACTGACTAATTTCAAGAATGAGATAGACAGATGTCAGATGATGGATGTCACAACTCTGGAGCAGTGAGCTTGAAGATGACCATGGGCAAGATTTTAGAAGGGATATTGAAATAATGAGGAGGAGGTGATGATCACTAGGGTGCTGTGAGGGTTTGATGCAAGCAATCCATTGCCAGCATCAATTTTGCTTCTTTTATAAGAGTCACTAATCTATTAGGTGAGAAAAAAATAACACAAGCAGAACAGGTCTCGGCAGCATATCTGAACAACTTTCTTGTGATATGTTTGTAATTAGTATGGATTTATGTTTGTATGCAAGGGAAAATGGATTAAAAGCTGGTCAAACAACCATTCTCAAAGGATATTGACCATGGTTGTAAGTTAACCTGGAGATCACCCAGTCGCGGGCTGTAAGCTGCTGTCCTTGGCCTCGCCCTCTACTCTGCCTAAGAGAGGCATCATCTCCCTCGGGCTGGGGAAGATATCGATGGGAAATTCATCCAATGTGCAAATAATATAAAGACAGGAGAGACTGAATACTGAGACAGAAACAGGATATAAAATAATATTTATAGACCAGAGATCTGGGCCAACTCTAACAGAACAAAATGTAGCAGGGATAAATGTAAAGTTCTACAAATCCCAAAATTAAACTGTACAAAATCAGATGAGGGAGATGTTTCAGAGAATTAGTCGCATGAGTAAAATATTATTAAGTGGCTTGAAAAACAAGCCGCTATTCACTATGCTCACGGCTCACTGTGAGTCAACTCCGTTATCATAAGCCAAAAAGCCCATGAAACCTTAATCTCTGTCATAGTTGTGTAATCTAGAATGAGAATGGGGGTGATTTCTTCGTATTATGCACATTTAAGTTTGGAATATTGTGTTTGTAATATTTTAGTTTAGAATAGTTCTCCTGTTTTTGTGGCTAGGACATGGACAAATTGGAGGACATGTAGGAGAAGAACCCTATGACCAGACTTCAAACCATGTCATATAGGGGATGTTTGAAGAAACAGGGGATTATTAATATGGAAAAGAGAAAGAGAAGGCAGAGAAGAGACATGATAGCAGCCTTCAGATGTAGTAAGAGTGTCAAAAAGAAGAAATATTAGGATTGCTTAATATGGTATCCAATCGCAGAACTCATGATAATCTGTGGCAGCCATAGAGAGACAGATGTGGGTTTAAAATAATGAATAAAGTCCTAATAGGAATACCTGGTAATGACATGAGTTTTCTTCGGAGGTTATGAAATTTCTGTTATGGGAAGTTAACAATCCTGGGTTGGAAGGCCACATAGGGTGAATCTCAACAGACATTCCTGTAGATTACTGGTGTCTTCTGAAACGTGGAGACTCTAAACGTTTGAGTGACAAGGGCTCTCAGCACCCTATAAGACTTATGCTACCAGGCAATCAGGGAGACTAGTTAGGAGGCGATTTCTGTTTTCCAGGTGAAACAAAACATGGCAACTGAATGGATGTAAAGGTTAAGTAGATGCAGAAGTAGGGTATATCCATTTCTCCAAACCCTTGTAAAGCACAGAGAGTGAATAAGATGTGACTGTAGCTTGCTGTGTGATCTAGGGCAGATCATTAAATGGCTGTGGTCTTTCGCTTCTTCAACTGTGAAATGAGAGGCTAGAATCAGGATCCGTTTCATCTATGATGTCCTGGGGTGGGGTGAGAACAAGCTACAAGAATCCCATTTTAGGGAAAGTGCATTTACAGCTATTTGGCTTCCCTCTTAAATAGTGTGATATGAGGAGGGATGTGAAGGTAGCTCCTTCCCTAGTATATTCTCTCATATTCTCCTGCAGTGACTTTATATAGAGACTGGAATTTCACCTTTCAGATTTTATTCAATTGAATTAAGTCCTCATCCTCTCTCTTAAAAAATGTAAAAATGCTAATGGAAGGACTAAGGGAGTTAGGTTTTTGGTTAGTTTCCTCTAAAAGCTCCAGCTAAACACAGGATTTTAAGAAATTTTCAGTGTTTAGGAAAGGAAGATCGTGGGAACAGTGTTTGGGTTGCAACGTTCAGTAAGGCTCAATAGTTGTCAAACTTAGGGGGATGGAGAATCACCACTGAGGGTAACCCTTGTTTGAAAAAAAGTGGAAGGACCTCCAGGACACATTTAAATTATTTCAGTTGAGCTGTGGACTGGGCCTGCTCTCTGGCTGGATCACAGATTCATTTAGCATCCTTTTTCCATTTCTTTGAGAATAAGATCTCAAGGATATGAGGTGTGTTCCATTGTGATTGTTCTTATATCTGCTCGGTGATTGAAATATAACTTTCTTTCACCAGCACTTGATTCCCTTAAATGGAATTAATTACTCTCATCTGAATATTTCATATTAAAAATCATAGGTCATAGTGTGAAATAATAATGAAGTTACTCTTGGGTTTATGATAGTTATGGACTTAAAATAGAGAGAGGTTATGTATTTTCCATTTATCTTGAATGCCTACAGACAGCTGTTTGTCTCTGGGTATTTAACAAGCTTGGAAAGAATTTGCTGGTGGAATTCAGTGAGGATTTTAAGAAAAAAAAAAAAAAAAAAAAAAAACAACCTTCATGGAAACTGGGAGTTTGGCTCCAAAAATAAATTATTAAACTCTTTGTAGTAATTAACTGCTCAAGCAGGAGTATGTCCACTCTATTGACTGACCTTCTTTTAATTAAATGCTGTACCTGGCTAGGTATCTTATAAGAATCTGGAATTGACTGTAGATAGCCATGGGGAATCTATCCAAATAAGATTTGCTTGGGTCTCCCCTCAAGAAAAGGTTTAGGGCACCGTCTAATATTTTAAATTAAGAGTGAGGAATCTATCTGATGGATGGAACCAGGGTCACCTTCACTGTTTGAGAAAGGTTAAATGATATTTACCAGTAAATTTTCTTGCCAAGAAGTAGAAAAGTGATCTACATTCATGTAGAGTGATTGGGCTGAGTTATGTCAAGAGAACTTAAGTGCTAAAGTCCCACACACCTTTCTGTTAAGGCTAACTTCTCAAAGATACACTGAATACAGAATGTGTGTAAAAAGCAAGAATAGAAAGAACGCACGTGTTTGCTGATAGCAGCACTTAGCTTTAATCAAGAACCCATTTCCTAATACTATATGAATGATTAACCTTTATAAAAAAAGTATAAGAATGATCATAATGTGTAACTTTGTTGATGGCTTTTCCCTCTGTGGTTCTAAATGTGGCTTTAAAGATACTAACTTTTATTACTATATAATAGACTTTCCAAAGGACTTCCTTGTCCATCTTATTTTCTAGTATGACATTGTCCTTGGGGTTTATGTTGTAGCACCATGTTATGAATGAGGCAACATTACCATGACATTCTTCAGAGATCAGTGACCTAAAAGTCCAAGGCTGTAGCAATGGAATTCTGTGCTATCATTATGGTAACTATATTTTCAGAAACCGCAAGTACACTTTATTCTAATTGAGAATTTATGTATATGAAATGATTAAATCATGCTTATGGCCTGATACAGAGCTTGAATTTGATAGACCTAATGTGATTTAGTGAAATTTGGACTGGGCCAGACCGTCTGGCTCTCTTTGTGGGCAGTTTCTATTTATAAAAATCCTGCTGTGTGCCAGGCCCTTCACTACTAGTTTTGTGAGTGTTATGTGCTTAAAGCCCTGCAACAGCTTTCTGAAGAAGCTGTTCGTAACCCAGAGGTTAAATAACCTGCCCTAGTTTGCAGTATATAGTAGAGCTGATATTTCCACCTAGACCTGCCTGACTCAAAAGCATGTTATACAGTGTTCCCATTTGTTTACCAGTCTGTCTTGTGGGTTGGTTACATCAGAAGCATCTGGGGCTCATGTTAAACATCAGATTGTCAGATTCCACCCAAGACCTACTGAGTCAGAATCTCTCCAGCTGTTGTTAGCCAGCTCTCCAGGTGATTTGGATGTGTGGCCAGGTGGCAGGTTTGGGTCCTCTGTGCATTATTGCCTGCCTTAGACTGTAACCCTGTAGAGGGAAGGACTTTTGCTGTGTACTTACACCTATCAGTATATTTTAGAGATAGAGTCCAAAATAGTGGGTGGGGGGACCGTTTCCCCTGGCATTTCTGGTTTTAGGTGCTGTAAAGGGAGAAGTCAAGAGAGACATAGTAAGGTAGATAAGCTTCCCTGGGCTTGGTGGTTGAGATCAGTGTTTGGGCTCATGGCCTTTCTTCCTGTGCTAGGACATGGACATTTACCCAGGAAATGATTCCCATCCATACTGCTTGTAGCTTGGGATATTCACAGAGGAATGAAGACGGATTACAGAGATCAGTCTCTGCTGGGGCCCTACCAGGCTAGGTCCTGACCTCCATGCCTATGTATTGGCATCTTGTTTGTTAACATCAATAAAAATTTATTCCACTCATTGAAGGATGGCAATTTGAATCACAGGATTATACCTCTTTCCTGCCAGCTCATTTACTCATTTTCTCCTTTTCCCCAAGCACTAAAAAAGTCCAGATGGAGTCAGGGCAGGTTGGAGGGGGATGCCAAAGAAAAAATTAAATTAGAAAAGGTACTATTGAAATAACCTGGCTAATCTTTTTTCTTTTTTTTCTTTTGAGAGTTTAACCCCTTGAAAACTGTATTTCTGGTTCTTTTTTCTAAATTCTTGTTTTTTCTTGAATTTTATTTTATTTTTTTATACAGCAGGTTCTTATTAGTTATCTATTTTATACATATTGGTATATGTATGTCAATCCCAATCTCCCAGTTCATACCACCACCACCAGTACCCCCTCCCCTGCTTTCCCCCCTTGGTGTCCATATGCTTGTTCTCTACATCTGTGTCTCTGTTTCTGCCTTGCAAACCAGTTCATCTGTACCATTTTTCTAGATTCCGCATATATGCGTTAATATACGATATTTGGAAAAGTGTATTTCTAATCATATGAACAAATGACAAAGTATTTAGCAAATTGAATTACCTCAGAATTAAAATATAGTTCCCAGATTGAGAAGGTAAGAAACTGATGAAAAATTGGCAGCATGCAATTTTTTTTAACATCTTTATTGGAGTATAATTGCTTTACAATGGTGTGTTAGTTTCTGCTTTATAACAAAGTGAATCAGTTATACATATACATGTGTTCCCATATCTCTTCCCTCTTGCGTCTCCCTCCCTCCCACCCTCCCTATCCCACCCCTGTAGGTGGACACAAAGCACGGAGCTGATCTCCCTGTGCTATGCGGCTGCTTCCCACTAGCTATTTTACATTTGGTAGTGTATATATGTCCATGCCACTCTCTCACTTTGTCCCAGCTTACCTTTCCCCCTTCCCGTATCCTCAAGTCCATTCTCTAGTAGGTCGGCAGCATGCAATTTAAATGGTAAAGATTCTAAAAATACTTTAGGGAATTTTATCTGGAATAGTAAATATTATTGTTTTACAGCTCACACATATAACCTAAGTAAACGAGTTCATTTTAGTACTAGAAGATAACTGGAAATAACATTTCAGAAATCTAGCAACTCAGACATTCGTGGAATTGCCTTAAAGTAAATATATATTTCTAAAAGGTTATAATCAAATAAGGCATGTGTCTTGGGAAATAAACTGGCTAATCTTAGCAGAGATCTGTGGCTAATGCATTCCAGGTGAACCCATTCTGGTTGACCCAAAATAGTATCATGTCTCTCTGTGTTAGTGTGTAATAGGGAAGAGAGAAGACAGCGAGAGGGTAGATTTATTTGGAATTATTGATAAACAATTGAAACCTGACTAGTTATATGACACATTCATTCATTCATTCATGCATGCATGCATGCATTCTGTAAGGAGATATACTGACCACTTGCTGTGTGTATCTGAGACTTGCCCATATGTGAATTTTCTGGAGGAGAGAACTTGAGACCCATCATTAAGGAATTTAAAATTTAGATCAATAATAAGATTGCATGAGAGTTAAGTAAGGACATAAGAATTGAACCAGAAATAGTATAAGAGACAAAATAAGTGCTGCAGAAAGGAAGTGGTAAGGTAGTTAAGGAGAGCCTGGATGAGCTCTAAAGTTTGGGATTCAACCTGAAGCTTGAATTTCAGAGATGAGTTAGATTTACAGGGGGAAGTGAGGACATTTGGGGTGAGGGGAATGGTGTAGAAGAAGACCTAGTGGCGGAGGTATGCTGTGGGCTTTGGCAAAGAGTCAAGCCCGTCACTTTGTGCTCATGGGGAACATGTTGGTGAGTTGAGAGACCTACGGAGCTTCATTTAACGATCTAGAATGATACTCCTTTGCCTTTTCTGTCATCACACTTGTCGCATGGAGTCATAATGATCTGTGTTCCTGTCTGTCTTCCCCCTTAGATTGAAAGTCAAGAGCAAGGACTGTGTATTTTTCGACTTTCAAGTATTGTTACGTACACAAAGCTGGCAAATCACGTGCACCCTGTTAGTGTATGTGGGCTGAATGGTGATCTCTCTGCATGCAGGTTAGGGACCAACCCCTCTTCCCTTCCTTGTTGCCTGCTATGTGTAGGATAACAGCCAAAGTGGTTTGCTCTTCTATGAAGTTATTAGGTTGTTATATGGCTCCTCATCTCAGTGTGGTTAGACGTCGAGGTCACTCCGAGCCCCACAATACTATTATTGGAGTTAGGTCATCAGTGGACCACAGAGGAGAGGGACCAGTGATGGGCAGGTATTTGTTAAGGATCTACTTCTGTGTGTTCTTATGTGAAATACTATGCGGTCGGGCTTCCCTGGTGGCGCGGTGGTTGAGAGTCCTCCTGCCGATGCAGGGGACGCGGGTTCGTGCCCTGGTCCGGGAGGATCCCACCTGCCGCGGAGCGGCTGGGCCCGTGAGCCATGGGCGCTGAGCCTGCGCGTCCGGAGCCTGTGCTCCGCAACGGGAGAGGCCGCAACAGTGAGAGGTCCGTGTACCGCAAAAAAATAAATAAATAAATAAAATAAAATACTATGCGGTTATAGAAAAGGCTAACATAAAGAATAATATAAGAACTTTGTCTTTCAGAAACATAACAACGTATTAGAGAAATGAGATTCCCATACGTGAAACTGAAATTAACAAAGGAATGTCTGGACTATAGCCAGATAACCTGCCTGGGCTTTGTTTTATTTATTTATTTATTTGGATTTATTTATTTCTTTTTAAAAATTGAGATATAGTTGGTGTACAAGGCTTTGGTTTATTTTTATCTATAAAGTTGGACTGGATGATCTCTAAGTACCCTTAGAGCTTGAAATTGATCGAGGGCTCAACATACTCAGCAGGGATAAATCACTGTGAAGGGCAGGTGATGCTTATTCAGCACCTTCTTCATAAACAGGGTTTCCTGGTGGATAAGGGTGGAGGAAGCGGGAACTTGGGATGTACCAGGTGGGGTGTGACTGGAACAGGAATAAGCATCCCGGGAGTGGAGAAAGCCAGAGTGAAGAGTTGGAGGCTGGAGTGAGCATACAGAATGGGGGCTCCTGTGAGTCAGAGTGGGCCTCACATGGCACCAGCCCTCTGAGAGCTGGCAGAGTGATACTTCCAAGACAGATCCCTTAGGAGCTTAAGTACCTCACTTCCCAAGCTGCTGGCGGTGCATTGGCTGAGTCTGGACGTTCATGTCCTGTGCTGGTGCCTGGGGAAACCTTCCTGACTTTCAGATTTGTGATTTCTGGGACTCAGTGCTAAGGCCTTGACCTCCTTACGGTTCCACCTGCTTTCAGGATCCCCCCCCTGAGATAGTCCCTTGTCTTCTCCTAAATCAGGAAGGTCTGTATCCATGTTCAGGATCAACTCTTACCCTCAGACCTCTAACTCACTCCAGCACTAAGCTGTTATCCAAGTCAAGGTGTTTTAGCCCAATGGCCGCTCACAAAAGTTTGTGCCTGCTCTGTCCAGGTGGGTCTGCCAGAGGTTTTCTTGGCAAAGCAGAGGCGTTGGCCTTTTGGCCTCTGCTGGTCTGGTCAGCAATTACCCAGTTGTTAAAACTAAATAATTGCCATTAGCTCTTGTCCTGCCAGCATCCCGAGTCCCACTGCAGGCTGCTTCTCATCTCATTTGCAAAAGTTCTCCAATGCAGGGCTGGGAATGCTTGTCCTTCAGACACCAGGCAGGTGCAGTGGCAGAGCTGTGGCTCCCGGGGGCCACTTTCTCTGGCTGCATTTGCTCTTGGAGATGGTGCTTCTTTTTTGCCCTTCAGCTCCGGCTCCACTACCCGTGCGTCTGGGTTCCTGGGTGTTTGCAAGGCTGCAGTTTATTGTCAGGGTAATAGGTTTTCTTCTTGCTTTTCCTGAGCTGGCTCTTGCTTTGTGGTGGTGGTTTGAAATTCAGTTTAGGGGTGCGTGAACTTTCTCTCCCCGTTTCTTTCTCTTGCCTTTTGTTTCTTTTGAGTTCTCAATTCTGAAGAGATTTCTCCTCTTAAACTCTGGCAGTCAAGGGAGACTTTCATGTGCTGTGGGCAAGGTCTCCCTGCACAGGTGTCCCTGTGATTGCTGCCCCGGTAGTTGTTTTTCTTCCTGCCGCCTTGATGCTGATGGCGGTTGTCTGAAGTACAAAGGGCAAGTTAAGATTACAGGTTGTCCTTCTCTTTGATTGTATTCTTGGTTGTATCGTCTCAGTCCTTTGCGGGAAGAACTCACATTAGGCTGGGACGTGGAAACTGAATTCTTGGCTGCAGAAATAATTGCGTCTTGGACTGGATTGTTTGGGAGCCTGAACACTAAGGAATGGATTTAGACTAAGCCCCGGCAACTGATAGGTCCTGGTTGGGGAGAAAAGGTCTGAGATCTGTGTTTTGAGGCAAAGAAAATTCCGGCTAGACCTGTGTGCATATGTATTCGGAAGTCTAATTAGGCCCTGGGTGTGTTTGCACTGCTCTGTTTCTGTGGGTACGATATTATTCTATTTTAACTACTTCCAGAGGGCAATGATCTTTAACCCAGATTCATTCCTGGTCTTTTTTTTTTTCGATCTGAGTTAACCACAGTGAGGGTTATTGCATCTTATCCTTACCCTTACGGCTTTGGATTCATTCATTTATTTCTTCATTCAGCTATCTGATAAATGTTCCTCAGGGGGCTTCCAGGTATAAAGTATGCCACAGCCTTGAACCAGGACAGCAGGAAGGGCCCAACCTTTCACTTTGCAGATGAGGGAACTTAGTTTCCATTTCCTCAGCTGTACAGCCTGTGTCCAAGGTCCAGGCTCTGGGATCTCTTGTTTCCTGAGTGCCCTGGGCCTCATCCCTTTAAAATGACAGCTAGGACCTCACGGGGCTTTTGAGCTGTTAAGGTGATCTAGCCCGTACTTGGGGGACTGTGGTTGCTCCATGGGTGCGAATGGGGCTCGCATCCCTCTTCCAGACCTTCTTCCAGGATGCCTCTTGAAGCCAAGGGCCTGTTGTTTTTGTGCTCCCCCCTTAGTGGCCTGACAAGGCTAATCTACCTCTACAGGGCCCCCTGGTGGACCCCAGACACGTCTTTACCCTGTAGAAGCAGACCCTGCTAGGGAAGCTGGTTTCTAATCTGAGGCTCTGCCATGGGTTGGATTGTATCTTAAAATACATATGTTAAAGCCCAAACCCCCAGCACCTTAGAATGTGACCTTATTTGGAAATAGGGTCATTGCCGATGTGATTAGTTAATGTGAGGTTGTACTGGAGTAGGGTGGGCCCCTAGTCCAGTATGACCGGTGTCCTTATTAAAAGGGAACTTTGGACACAGACAGATATACAGAGAGAGGACTCCATGTGAAGTTAAAGGAGAGATCAGAGTGATGAAGCCAAGGAACACCAAAGATTGCCAGCAAACCACCAGAAACAAGGCATGGAACAGATTCCCCCTCACAGCCCTCAGATGGAATCAATCCTGTCCACACCTTGATCTTGGTCTTCTAGCCTCCAGAACTCTGAGACAATACATTTGTGTTGTTTAAGCCACACAGTTCATGGGACTTTGTTATGGCAGCCCAAGCTGACTACTCCAGGCTCCACGTGCAAAGTATTTGTGTGCTTGTTTTCAGAGGGAAACTCCTCACCTGTGGGGAGATGGCAGCAGAGGGGCTCCATCTTTCTTACTGCCAGTCCAGCAGTGCAGAGGATTCTTGGGCGATATTTAAATCACTATCCTGAGATTTTGTGGAGAGGTTATCTTAATAGATATTTTCGGTATGTTACTTAAATGTCCCTTTTTGTTTGGAATACCCTTGGACCTTTCTTGCTCACGTGCTGAGGCCAACTCAGATCTTCCCTCCTTTGAGATCTCTTTTTCTCCTCCCAGGCTTGGGTAGGTATTCTCCATTCTCCTTTCTCAAAACTTACCCTGCTGCTGGGCTTCCCTGGTGGCGCAGTGGTTGAGAGTCCGCCTGCTAATGCAGGGGACACGGGTTCGAGCCCCGGTCTGGGAGGATCCCACATGCCGCGGATCAGCTGGGCCCGTGAGCCACAACTACTGAGCCTGCGCGTCTGGAGCCTGTGCTCTGCAACAAGAGAGGCCGCGATAGTGAGAGGCCCACGCACCGCGATGAAGAGTGGCCCCTGCTTGCCGCAACTAGAGAAAGCCCTAGCACAGAAACGAAGATGCAACACAGCAAAAATAAATAAATTAATAAATAAAAACTCTTACCCCCAACATCAAAAAAAAAAATATATATATATATTTAAAAAACAAAACAAGACAAAACTTACCCTGCTGTATTCTAACCATCTGTGCAGCTTTGCTGATTCAGCAGGTGCTCCGTGGAGGGCCTGGTGCCAACCCGGGGCTGCGGGGCTGCTGGCTGACACGAGGAGGCCCTTGAGCTCACAAAGACACAAAGGATGTTAGTGGGCAGGATTATGTCAGATCATGGAGGGTTCTATGAAGAAAACAAAACACAGTAATGTACCAGAAGGGGGCAGGAGGCAGCTGGAGGTGGGGTGGCCAGGGATGCGATCACTGAGTGAGACCTGCAAGCACAGAAGGAATCAACCATGCAAAGATCCTCGGGAAGAGAGTCCCAGGGGAGGAAAGAGCAAAGTGCAAAGGCGCAGAGGAGGGAATGGTCCTGATGTGCGCAGGCTGCAGTGGTTGGTAAACAGCTGCTGAGCAGGAGACTCGGGTGGGTTGACAAGGTGAGCAGCAGCGGGGCTACGTAGGCTGCATCTCCCTGCCAGACTGAGCTCACGGTGGAGAGGATTCTGTACCTTTGTCAACACAGCACCTAGCACGCAGTCAGTGCTCAATATATGTAAGTATGCTGAGGGAATAACCGCAAACACCTGTATGAACACATGTTAATGAAAAATCACTAAACAATAACACATTTATCTAAGGACTGCTTCTCAGGCAAACCCTACTATCCAGGGTGCCTCAGGAAGGAATAAATACATAAACGTGGTTCACAGATGCCAAGGCAAGATGGCTCAAGGTCATACAATTTATGTAGTCCACACTGCCTTTGGCCCTTGTTCAGAGCCTATTAACTCTCTTTTTACATACTATTATAATGATGTTGGTTGTGAAGTTTCCCGATTCCTAGCAAATTTAGAGCAATGAATTATAATTGGGAAGTAAGTGGGGGTGGGGAATCGGCACTAGAGGCAAACAGAGCTCGTCAGTGTGAGGCTATTAATTTGGGGTCAAGCAGCCCGAAGTGGGAGGGTAAGCCGGGGCATCATGTATTAGAGCATGCTAAAAATACAGGCTGTTTACAATGAGGATTCTGAAGTACATTTTGCTTCACGTATTTTGTCTAAGAAAACCAGGAACTAGGTACCGTACCGTTCTGGAATTATTTGCATGTGAAATGGTTAAAATTCAAAAACAAATCTAACGCTTCAGGATAAGCTTCATTTATCTGAAAAATGTACGTCTTTGGAATTCTACCAACTTGAATGGTGCCAAATAAATGAAAGTGTGATTGTTCAGCCCTTTGATCTTCAAAAGCCTTAGTACCAGCGGTAGATGATTTCCTATGACCTCCCAATCAGAGCCAGGAATTATTATTTCTGTTTTTTTCCTCCCTAAGAGCCAGGTAGAAAATGATGAGCAAACAATGACATTATTACAGTGGCACTTTAATGGGTGTTCAGGGAACTAAAAAGTCAGCAGAGGCACTGCATGAAATATTCATGGCTATTTTTCTTTTTATTGCCTCTTCCTTCTCTAGTCGCAAGAGTGAAGAAGCATCAAGGACAGAAGTTCTGAGCAGAGGAGGCATGTAGAAATGGCTCCTGCCGGCCTGTCTTTGACCTTCTGGGGGATGGAGGGATAGACAAAACTCTTTCCCTCCAGTTCCAACTTTCTTTTTTCCTCATATGACATCTTGGTTTTCCAGTAAACTAAGATACTGCCGCTTCTTACTGCATCTCCAGGATCTTGGATGGATGTTGACGGTGCCATCTCCCCTTGGGAATGAGAGCAGGATTTTGAAGATGCAAATTCTCCCCCAACCGCTTCTGGGAGAAGGTGGATGAGATCAAACAGATTGGTATCGTCCAAGGGAAAAATGGGGTGTGATGGGCTTGTCCAGGTTGCCTCTTAGGCACAGTGACTGTGGACTTGTTACAAAGCCAGGCAGTCTCTGGGAAGTACTGGTAGCGTTGGGTGGTCATGCTATGGCCAGCTTTTGTCTTCAGGATCCTTACAGAAAGTTTAGCCACTATGTGGTCCTTTACTGCATGTATGCACTTCTCTATGGAAACCCATCATATGAAATTCTAAACTTCTGAAGTCAAATTTTCAGAGAAACACTCTTCTACAACAAGAATTTTTCTCCTGAGCATGTTCAGTCCCCTCACTGTGCCCTGAGGTACCTTGCCCTGTCCCACCTCCAAACAACAGCTCCTAGTTTTCTCCCAGGCAGATGGCTTTCTTTCTATACAGATCCCATCCATCCCTTATGGCCCATCTTGGAGACCTCACCAGCTCCATGAAGATCTCTATGTCCACTCCAGCCCAGTGGGATTTCTTCCTCTTCTCCTCTGCTACTTCTTGTCTGAATGTTTATTTGGTACCTGTCACATCCGCCTTCTATTCAGTGGTTTGCTAGTAGAAGTTTAATAACTGGTTCTCTGGGGATGGGCGGGGGTGCACTGATTTGTAGCACTTGCCAATTTTTGTGGTGTAAATACTCCTGCAGTGGCTGATTTCAAGCTTGAGGATTGATGGCCCTGAATGCAGTGTTGGGAAGAGATCCGCACATCTGGCTTTCTCCGCCCAGTCCTGGCAGGTTCTGGCACACCACTGCGTGTGCTGCCCTGGAATTCTTATTTCATATCTGTCTTACCCCTTGCTCCCCAACTTAGCTCTAAGGCTCAGTGGAGCTAAATTCTGACTTCACATTAGAAATACCTGGGGGACGTACGAAAAATGCTGGTACCCAGCCTCTACCCCAGAGATTCTGATTCAACTGGTCATTGGAAGGAACCAGTCATCAGTATTTTTAAAAGCTTCCCAGGTGACTCAAAAGTACTGCCAAGGTGAGAACCACTGGCCTTAGATGCAGGCAGGATATTGTATGTCAGCTCTTCTCCATGTGTGATCCCTGGACTGGCTGTATCAACGTCATCCTGGCACTCATTAGAGATGCTAAATTTTGGTCCACACTCCAGACGGACTAGATGAGAAACTTGGGGGGATGAGGGTTAGGCCAGCAATCTGTGGTTTAATAAGCCCTCCAGGTGATTCTGATGCATGTTAAATGTGAGAACCACTGTGTTATGTCTCCTGAATCCTTATTAGACCCATAGACAGTTACAGGCACACAGCTGTACCCAATCAACACTTGTTGATTAAAATCTATCAGGGAGTACATTTTCATGAAGGAAGCTATTTTCTTCCTCTTTGTGAGAGGATTTAGTGCAGAGTACCTTAAAATAGAGTTTCTTCTTGCACACTGAGTCATGTGGTTCACAAATATTCAAGGATCTCAGACTTACTGTTCATTCAGCTATGCAGAAACACACCTATTATGTGAAAGAAAGCACAATGACATTCATTCATTTGTTCATTCAACAAATATGTATTGATGGACAGAACCTCATGCTAGGTGTGAATAATTTGTTATTAGTCCATCTTTCCCTGTGATGAGGGTCAGCACTGGGACAGCACAAGTATGGACTTTTGTGCTTGATCTGTTACTTACAAGCTGGGTCATCTTGTGGCAGATACAACTTCTCTAGACCTTAATTTTTTCATAGTTATTAATATTTACATAGAGCTTTCTGATTTAACTGATACAGGATGTCTGTCAGAAACTTCTAGTAATCATCATAAGTTATGATGAAAATAGAGACATTCTCATTACAGTCAGAGCAAAAATAAGGAGAACTTTCAACATTTCTGTTTTTCAGTAGGTAGTAGAGCAATGTTTCTCACATTTTAATGTGCATATGAATCACTTGAGGATCATGTTAAAATGCAGATTCTGAGAAGTTTGAGATGGAGCCTAAGATTCTGCCCTTTTAGCTAGCTTCCAGGGGAGGCCAGTGATGCTGGTTCATAGACCATACACTGAGGAGCAAGGCTCTGAGGTTCTGGCTGGTGCAATAAAATAGGAAAAAGAAAGGAGGGGCATGAGAACTGTAAAGGACATTACTTGCAAAAATGATTTCCTACTTGAAAATTTTATGAACCACTAAAACTACTAAGAATTTAATGTTTTACACATTTACAAGGTGCCCACCTGTCTGGTGAGGTAGTTTTGAGGGTAAAATGATGATACTTTGTAAATCATAAAGCATCTAGAAATTTAAGCTAAGAAAGCAATGAATTATTAGTTTCTCAAAGCACAGCTAATTGCACTGCATTGCCTGGCCCACTGTAGTGGGGTTGTCTTTTTTTTGGTTTTTTTGGTCCAAAATTTTAAACCAGGATTCACCTAGCAGTTTCTAGGAGTATATATTTTCACTTGTTTCCTCTGTCCTAGTCAGTTCTGTAAGTAGATTACCCACACTTTAAAGACAGGGGGCTTCTTAAACTCCTTTTGGCAGCATGGTGAATAGAAGGGATGGCAAATAGATTTTATCTAGTAGTCAACTCTGATTGATTGGCAGGGCTTCCTGGCTGAGACTCTTTCCAGGCCTGAAGGCATGAGTGCTGTGATTGATTATTCACGTCTACCTTTGACAGAGAACAGGAAAAGTGGTGGGCTGGTCTCTAGAACCAGATTGAGTTAGGTTTGAATCTCTACCAAGAATCAGAGACCCTGCCAGAAATTCCTCTCATGAAGCTCTGGGACTTCTTCCTAGGCTCCCTAGTTTCACCTTTAGTTCCTTCTAGCCCCATGGCACCTAGTCTTTTCTCCCTACCTCAGCCACACTTCCTCTGTCCCCTGCAGTTTCTCTCTCCATAGATCCGAGCAGAGAGGACAGCAGTCTCCCCAGCTCTACTCTTCCTCATAAACCCCATTCTCTTATGGACTCCTAATCTTTCTGTGTAAATAGAGAAACACCAATATGAAGAAGTTAAGAGGTTTATGGACCCTTACAAAACTGTATAGCCATGGAGCTAGTCTCTAGTTCCTAAATAGGTCAGAGGAATTTCTGAACCTCTGTCTCCTGATCTGTAAAACTGGAACAATGATTTTGACGTCTCAGGGCTGTTGAGAGATTAAGTGATACATAATGTATGTGGGAATACCCACCCCAGTGGCTGGTGCCCAACAGGCATTCAGTCAGTGGTGGTTCCTTCTTCTAACTGACCCTCTGCACACAGTGTATACTTCTTCTTCTTCTTCTTTATTTTTTAAACAACATTGACATAGGGTGGGAGTTGTGACCTGACTTGACACAGAGTCTGGATGACTTTCATACATGCTGTTGGTTGGGGAGAAAGAAGGACAATTATTTTATTTAACAAAAACCTCCGTTCATCTGTCGATGGACATTTAGGTTGCTTCCATGTCCTGGCTGTTGTAAGTAGTGATGCAATGAACATTGGGGTGCATGTGTCGTCTTTTTGAATTGTGGTTTTCTCAGGGTCTGTCATACAGAGTGAAGTAAGTCAGAAAGAGAAAGACAAATATCGTATATTAACACATATATGTGGAATCTAGAAAAATGGTACAGGTGAACCTATTTGCAGGACAGGAATAGAGACACAGACGTAGAGAACGGGAGTGTGGACATGGGGGGTGGGGAATGGGAGGTGGGATGAATTGGGAGATTGGGATTGACATATATACACTACCATGTGTAAAACAGATAGCTAGTGGGAACCTGCTGTGTAGCGCAGGGAGCTCAGCTCGGTGCCCTGTGGTGACCTAGATGGGTGGGATGGGGGTGGTGGTGGGAGGGAGATCCAAGAGGGAGGGGATATATGTATACATATGGCTGATTCACTTTGTTGTACAGCAGAAACTAACACAAAATTGTAAAGCAACTATACCCCAATTAAAAAAGAACGTCCAAGACCTTTGCTCTGTGCCAGCTGTAATTCGAAGTGCACTATAGATATCAATTCATTTAATTTCCACAGTAACGTTGTGAATTAAGTACTGTTTCCACTGAGAAATTAAATATGTCGCTCAACATCTCCCAGCTAGTGAGTGTCAGAGCTGGGATTCCCACTTAGGGATTATAGCTGTAGAGTCTGTGCTTTCAGCCACCATGCCATGCTGGTTCATCCAGGCCTGGGGTGGGGGACATCCTGGTATCCACAGCCATTGACTTCCCTTTTGAGGCCAGAGATGTTAGAGATTTGCTTTGTTTCCTGGAGAACTCCTTATCTTCTGGAATTTCTGGAATTATCCTGCTGCTTTCAGGAGAAATGACCCGGGAAAAAGTCAAGATGGGAGAGGGGAGTGAGACGAAGTCTGGGACAGGAGCCCCACAGCTGTAAAATCAGGCTAGAGAGAACGAAGAGGGTGAGGCTGTGGTCTGACTGCTGTGGCTTCCGTGAGAAGAGCTGAGACTGGGTCAGGACAGTGCTGGTGGGATGGATGCTTTCACTAGATCTGGTCAACATTTGCCTTCGTGACCCAGGGTTGGAGCCACAGCCTGACTCCCACGTGTGGAGCTGTGAGACGAGCTTTGTGGGAAGCGAGGAAAGTGGCATCCTTCCATACCTCTGTCCTAGTACATTGCACTCACAGTGTTTCTTTACCTGTCTGTGTCCCATCTGAGCCGTGTGGGAGGAGCTGGGGCTGTGTCCTCTTGCCCACTCTTGTATGTCAAGCACTAGCACAGGGCTGGGCACGCAGTTGGTAAATGAACCGTGAATGAATGAACAATTATAGGAAGGGCCCTTCATACAGCTGACTGTTGGAGGAGGCTGTCTTCCTTCACGGTGGTGAGTTGCACGTTCATCTTAGCTTTCTCTCGCTGTGCTGTAGGGACCATGATGGGACAGGATTTGGGGAGGTCATAGATAGAAGGAGGAGCAGATGCTGCACACGGGGCGCAAGAAGATGTGGGGCCATAGTACCTAAAGAGCATAACTCTCTATTGTAACTTGAATTATTTGCCCGAAAGTGGCTACCTCCTTTCTGTACCCGTCCCAAAGGTGCATCTTGGCTTTTCGTGACATGTTCTCTCATTATGTCACTTACCGTGACTGCCTGTGCTTTTTTTTTTTTTTTTTTTTTTTTGGGGTACGCGGGCCTCTCACTGTTGTGGCCTCTCCCGTTGCGGAGCACAGGCTCCGGACGCACAGGCTCAGCGGCCATGGCTCACGGGCCCAGCCGCTCCGTGGCATGTGGGATCTTCCCGGACCGGGGCACGAACCCGTGTCCCCTGCATCGGCAGGCAGACTCTCAACCACTGCGCCACCAGGGAAGCCCCCCAGTTGATTCTTATGTGCATTACAGTTTGCGAATCATTTAGTGTAGGTTCTCTTCCTTCTTCTGGGGGAGCTAAGTAGGCACATCCGATTGGAGTTCAGTAGTGAGGAGGTGGAGGACAGGCAGTTTTTGAGAAAATCTGAGAGTGTTATAGTAAAAAGCCCAGCACCCTACCTTTTCTATTTGTAAATCCTATTTTATAATGCAAAGAATATTTAAAGAGAAGGTGTGCTTGAGATGGGGCCAGGGGAAGTGAGAGGGGGAGGGGGGCTCTTGATACACAGGAAGGAAAAAGCAATCTTTTTGCTTGTCTGATTTTTTGTCTTTTTCCACAGTGTGGTATCCGTGGCCTCCAAACGGAGCACCTACGTAATAAGCCATCAGGGCACTTGAAGGTGACGGTGTTTAGTTCTCTTGTGGTGCTTATTAATCATTCAGTGCTTGTTGAGCTTCCGCCGATGGGAAATTTGCTATTCAGGAGCTTCAGGGGTCAGCCCTTGCTCCCTCCAATCCAATTTTCTATGCAAGAAGCATCTCCTTCACTGCCTAATTGGAGGCCCTCCTGTTCCTGAGTGACACTGGAGTGACCTGACGTGGAGGCAAAATGCGAGTGCACAGAGCGTGTGAACAAGTGTGTAAGAACCTGGGCACACAGGAGGTGAGGGCCGGGGGCAGCTCGTGGAGTCCTACTGACTGTGCAGACAGAATCACACGGCCTGAGAGAGTGTCTCACCCCGAGGACCCTGCAAAACCTTGACACTGAGCTTCACTTTGTCACCTCCTTGCTGCCGCATCTCCTCCTTCCCTCCCCTCCATCTTCCAAGCCTCCCACCTCTCCTGTTTTCCTGGGTGACAGGAGAGAGGGTCAAAGAACCGCCACCTTACTTGCACTTAAGGAAATGGATCTCTCAGGGGGGTGTGAGAAAAGTTGTGGCTTCACCAGGAATGAGGGTGTCACTGGCTGCGGGCTCTTTACAACGCCGCCGGGGAGAACATGGACAGTGGGAGCAATGACACCACTCTGGGGCCCTCCACTGCTGCTGGTGCATAGCCAGAGGGAGAGCTGGGGTGAGGCCGGTTCACAGGGCTGGCTCTGAAGGCCGCCCCGGGCACCGTGCCCACAAGGGTGCTGCCGGCTCTTTCTATTTCTGGAAACAGTTTTAGAACATAAGTGTCCGGTGGGATATTTGGAGTGCTTCTGTGGACATTCCTACCCCTAGGAGTGATGCTAGCCGTGGTCCTTGTGCTGGGGAGTGTGCCCAGGTGTGGTGAGATGCCTGCTGAGGCTGGGTGTAAGATTCAGCATCTGATGGAAGAGGCTGGGAGGCATTACCAGGGTTCCAATCTGATGCCTGAAGGAAGTGCGGGGAGTCTCCAAGGCAGCTGGTTGGAGCTAAGGGAAGTCCACCAGGCATTGGTGCCCAGCCTCCAGAAGGTCTGGGAAGTCTGGTCAGAGCCACAGGGGTATTTAGCTGCTGGGGTCTGAGGCAGGGCTGTCAGCAGTGAGCACTGACTTGGAGTCTGATGTCTGCTTCTGTCTGTGTGTGTGACCTAGGATAGGACTTGCCCTTCTGGTGTCTCAGCTCCTTATCTGTAAAATGAAGCGTTTCAGCTTGGTGAGCCCTCGGTCCTGTCTTGATCTTAAGAGTTACAAGCTTTGGTCAGATGGCTCTTCTTTTGGGGGCCATTTGGGTTCATGATAATGGTGGTAATAATATCACCAAATGTGTAGTGATAGTTACAAGAGTATTAGCTGCCCAGTAGTGAAACAGGCTGCCTTATGAGGTGATGAGCTCCTTGTCACTAGGAGCATTCAAGCAGCAGTCAAATAATACTTTCCGGTGATTCTAAGATAATGTCATCAGAATCATCTGATTATTAAAAAAATGATTCCTGGACCCCATTCCCAGAAACTCTAATTTGACAGGCTTGGGATGGGACCTGGGAATTTGTCTGAAAAACAAGTCTGAAGCCATGTGCTTCTGAAGAGGGACCAAGTAAGTCTGGGAAACCCTGCACACTATACCCTTCGTTGGAAGTTCACAGAGCACAGGAACCAGAAAAAGTTTCTGGGGAATCTGATAGAGAAGGATAGAGTTAATTTTGATTAACTTAGTGTTTCCAGAGTGGAGTGTGGGACTCTATTGGATATGGGAGGAGAGGGGGACTCCTCTGATGAGGTTACAGAAGCAGTTCCATGGGTGCTGCCTTCGTGGGGTTTACTGCGTTCGCTGGGAGGACCTGTGACAGCACCGTCCCATAGAAATTCAGTGTGAGCGCCATATGAAATGCACAGTTCTCTAGTAATCCCATCAGGAATAGTTAAAACAGGTGGAATTACTTTTAATAATTTGTTTTACTTAACCTAATATATCCAAAATGTTATTTCAACATGTAATCAACATAAAATTATTGAGATATTTTTCATTCTTTTTTTTTTTTCCTACTAAGCCTTTGAACTCTGCTGCAGATTTTAGGACGGGCCATAGTCCAAGCGTGGCTGGTGGGAACCCTAGTGGTCAGTGCAGATCTATGAGATCTTTGTAGCTCCACGTGTGGTCCAAAGGTCAGCAGCATCCGTGGCACCTGGGAGCTTGATAGAAACGCAAAATCTCACACCTGATCTTTGAACTGGAATTTGCATTTAGCACTATCTCAGGGATTTCTGTGCACCTTAAAGCTTGAGAGAGCGTGTTAGATGACTTCTCTTCCAATTCCAAGATTTCCTGTCCCTCAAATTCTGTGTGGGTGCAGTTACCTGATAAGCACCACTGATGTGAGAAACGGGGACCCCCGTGTGCAAAAGTGGATGTGGTTTGGCTCAGGGAGTGACCTCTTGGCCCCTGACCCTGTAAAGGGGTCCTGGGATCCCTGGGCAGAGGACGGACAAATCACATCACATTATAATGAACTGTTGTAACTTGAATCTTGGGGCTGTCGGAGTGTTTTACAGGGAGACCTAAAGGCAGGGAATGCTTTCCTGAAGCAGCGACGTTTAGGATGAGAATTGGAGGGGCAGGTAGCTAAGCAGTAGAACGCTTACAGTAGAACATAATTACCTAGTACTCTTCAGACTTCACTGGAAGAATGTTGAGGGGAGCTTGATGCTAAATAATAGAAGAGAGACATATAAAAAAGAAAAAATGACAAAGAGCATGAATTCTGAGAACAGCAGTGAAGAAAAGTCAGAGGAGCACGTGGATGTGAGGCTAAAGCATTGCTTGGCCTGTGTTCTCCATACATCAGGCACTACAGTGATACCTAAGATTGTCAGAGTCCCTTATGCGTGTACAGTGCCAAACATCCAGCACTTTCGAGAACCACATGGACTTCCCTGTTGGTGCGGTGGTTAAGAATCCGCCTGCCAACGCAGGGGACACGGGTTTGAGCCCTGGTCCGGGAAGATCCCACATGCTGCGGAGCAACTAAGCCCATGCGCCACGACTACTGAGCCTGCGCTCTAGAGCCTGTGCGCCACGACTACTGAGCCTGCGCTCTAGAGTCCACAAGCCACAGCTGCTGAAGCCCGTGCGCCTAGAGCCCGTGCTCCGCAGCAAGAGAAGCCACCGCAGTGAGGAGCCCGCGCACCGCAACAAGGAGTATAAGTGTGAGCCTGGAGAGGCTTCTGGAAGGAGGTGAGGCTGGAGAGGTGGCAGGGGTCAAGTCCCGCCAGGCTACGGAAGCATAGCTTTTCTTCCCAGCATGCCATTCTCCTGCATAACATTATGTCTGTGTCTGTCCACATTCTCCTAATCAGGCTGTGGGCTCCTTGAAGCAGGGTCTGTTCCTAGAAACCTCCAGTTGCTCCCCAGCAGCAGTGATGTGCTGCCGCCGAGTGACTGAGAGCTGGCGGTTACATTTTGGGGAATTTCGTAAGCTGGTTAATGCACATGGGTTGTTTGAAGTTGGCCACGATGACAATATTTACGCTATGGAAATTGGTGAATGCTATAAATCAGGGCTCTCATTTTTCCTTTCAGTGAGCCTGTGTTTAAACATTTAGCTGCACACCCCTGCCAGCTGACACAGTGATGGGCATACAGAGCAGGAGGCAGCAGCGGGGAGAAGCAGGGACCCAGAATTGGGAGACGACACCAGCTGTGTGTTGCTGGTCAAGTAATTTAGCCTCTCTGAGCTCAGTTTCCTCATTTATCAAATGGGGAGATTGAGACAGATTTGAGAGGATGGCTACGGGAAAGAAGTGTCAAGAGAGCTGCCCAACAAAGTGTCCGCACTTCACGGTAGACACACCAAACCATGCTGGTTTCTGCTGTTTCTCAAGAACTGGAAATATCTATTCTCTGTTCCTTTTGCATTGCTTTTGATGACACTTTAAATTTTTACTTTATAAAATATGATATTGTCTGTGGTGTTTAATTTCACAAACCATCTCCAACACTTTTGGAAGAAGGTGGGATATATGCCTTCCTGTAAAGTGTAAACTCTTACATCACCGCACCCTTCTGCGACCCCCCTCCCCACCCTGGCTCTCACTGCTCTCAGTGGGAGATGAGCCTTTGTTTTTGACTAAACAGACTGTCCTAGCCCTTCCCTGTCACAGCAGGACAAGGGCTCTCCTCCTCTCCCCTCTCCTCCTCCCCCTCCTCCCCTCCCCCTCCTCCCCTCCCCCTCCTCCCCTCCCCCTCCTCCCCTCCCCCTCCTCCCCTCCCCCTCCTCCCCTCCCCCTCCCCCTCCCCTCCTCCCCTCCCCCTCCTCCCCTCCCCCTCCTCCCCTCCCCCTCCTCCCCTCCTCCCCCTCCTCCTCCCCTCCCCCTCCCCTTCTCCCCTCCCCCTCCCCTCCTCCTCCCCATCCTCTCCCTCCTCCCCTTCCTCCCCTTCCCCTCCTCCCCCTCCTTCTCATCCTCCTCCTCTTCCTCTTCCTGAAATTGATGGCTGGATCCTGTAGGCTGTGCTGTTAACCCCCAGGTTTCTGAGGGGGTGGGGCTGAGCAGCAGCTCCTTCTTTCTTTGCAACCTGTGCTGATATCACTGTATCCCTGGGAAAAGGGAAGACAGTCTTGTCCCTTGAAGGGTGTCTGCTATGTGTTGATTATTTAAGGATAATATTTCTGGCCATGGAGCTGACGAGCCATGAGATGGCTTTTGTGGGTGACTAAATGCTGAGGTGATGTGGCAGCTTCTGTCTGTGGCCATGCATCCTGGTCACCTGACAACAAAGAGAGAGCTGACCAAGAGCCATCTGCGAGCCTGGGTTCTGAGGGCCGTGGGCAGTGAGGAATCACACCCAGGACATTTAGAACTGGGATCCCAGAGCACAGAGGGAACCAGGAGGGACCATTCTGGATTCTGGTCCTGTCATTGCCACATCTTGATGTGCTTATGACCTTGAGCAAGTCATTTTCCACCTGTGCCTCCATGTACCTTTTTGTAAAAGGATGGGCTTGAGCTAGGTGATTTCCAAGGTCCTGCTCAGCACTGAGATTCTATGGTTTTATGAACTTCACCAACAAGCAGAGACATTCCTATTTAGGCTTGTTTTATGTTCTAATTCCCAAGGACGTAGTTCTAATGGACTGTACTCCAGAGACTATTTATTTCTTGTTAGCTAAGAATAATTTTAACAAGCAGCAGTAAGCTGTGAGGAGCCTGGTCTGCGTGTGTGGTCCATTTTAGAGTGTTCTGGGACTTCAGCTGAACTCAGCAAGCATTTATGGAATGTCCACTCTTGGGATGAAGTATGGTACACTGGAAGCTACATAGGAATTTGAATTGAAAACCTGGGTTTCAATCTCTGATTTGCTCTTTGTAAGCTGTGGCCTTGGGCATGTACTTAAACTCTTTGAGTCTCAGTTTCTCCACCTGTAAAATGGGGACAGAAAGAGTCCCTTCCTCTTTGAGGAGTGCATGAGAGAATAGGCCTAGAGCACATAGCATATCATGCTTGAGGCATGGAAATGCCGATAAATGTGACTCCTTTCCCTGTTAGGCTCCAGGCTTTGATTAGGTGTTAGGAACACAAAGATACATGCAAGTCAGGGGGTTCTTGCTTGCGAGACACCCCCTGAGCTACAGGCAGACAGACACCCAATCCGTGATGAGGCATCCATCAGCACTTGAGGTTAAGTATGCAGTGATCAGGGCCACAGAGAAAAGACGTCCAGCTCCTAGAGTCATGAACTAGAAAGCCAGTGGCCAGTGTGCTCCTGGTGACAGTCAGGAAATGCAGACACAATGCAGCTGGGACCAGTTCTGTGAAGGCAGAATGACAGACTTCAGTGCTACATCGGGCTTGGATGTGGTGTTTAGACTATCTCCCTCCTGGCAGCACTGTACTTGAGGTCTTCCAAGAGAGAACAGCATCAGTGTTTCTGTTTCCAGTGCTGGGCTAGCACCATGGTGGGAGTGGCGTGGTGGGATTCTACAGATGAGAAGAAGCAGCCCCTGAAGCCAGGAGTCGCTACTTAGCTGGGAGACAAGGTGTGCTCTTTTTTTTTTTTTTTTTTTTTGCGGTATGCGGGCCTCTCACTGTTGTGGCCTCTCCCGTTGCGAAGCACAGGCTCCGGACGCGCAGGCTCAGTGGGCATGGTTCACGGGCCTAGCTGCTCCGTGGCATGTGGGATCTTCCCAGACCGGGGCACGAACACACTTCCCCTGCATCGGCAGGTGGACTCTCAACCACTGCGCCACCAGGGAAGCCCGGTGTGCTCACTTTAACAGCAAGAAGCTAGAGGCAGAGATGCGTCATGGCTTCTGACCCCGGCAAGTGCATGGTCATGCAGTGCTTTCCCTCCTGGCCATCTTTCTTCCCTTTTCTTTCATTAAGTAAGTAGATATTAAACACTTGCTGGTGTTGTGTGCTAAGGGTCTTGGAGTGACTGAACCTGGTACTTGCCTCTGGAAGATTCTAGTCTGAAGGGGAAGCAGACATATAAGCTACTATGCTCGGCAAAGTATTATAGGTGCTAAGGATGCTGAGACAGAGTATGGGAGCCAGGGTGGGCTGTACGAGGTGACAGTTTGCCTGGATGTGAGGGTCATGGGGTTGCACCAAGGCATAGAAAGAAGGGGTTCATGGGAGTCCTAGGTGGTTGGGGGGAGATTTTCTGGAGGAAGTGAGCTCTGTGCTGTTTCCTCAAGTCTTCCTTCAGGCCATAGAGTGCCAGCATTCCCCAAGCTTGGGGAATTCTCCTGTCTATTTTGTATTCTTTCTGCTCAGCCTGCTTGAATGTTGCCAGACAATGCAAGGGTAGTTGGCGTTGGCATGAAGCCCTCATCTAAAAGTCAGTTGCATTGGCCTTTTGAAAATGGGACAAGATATTTATGCTTAATATTTGGGTATTTTTGTTGTTGGCTGCTTTTTTTGTTTTCATACCTCTTTGTTGGAGTATAATTGCTTCACGATGTTGTGTTAGTTTCTGCCGTACAACAAAGTAAATCAGCCATATGCACACACATATCCCCATATCTCCTCCCTCTTTAGCATCCCTCCCGCCCTCCCTATCCCACCCCTCTAGGTGGTCACAAAGCACCGAGCTGATCTCCCTGTGCTGTGCGGCTGCTTTTTTTCCCCCCAGGTCACACTCTGCTCGTGAAATAAGATTAATTTGAAATGAAATTAAGTGTGTTCCATGTAGGACACCCTTGCCAAATAATTACATCAAATATAGTTTGCAAGGAGGGTTGTCTTTTTATCTTTTCTTAAAGGGCAGTCCAGAATCCAAATGCCTCTGAGAGCCAGCCTGTTCTTGGGTCTCTCTCCAAGATCACTGTCTCAGCTCATCCCTGAGATCCTAGGTCAGGCAAAATTGTAATAATCTTATATCTCAGGACTCAGAGAACTTTTCTGTACTGTCTTCACTGAAGGTATCAGCTTTAATAAAAATAAAAGCACCTGGGCTTATTCAGCAGCAAGGGAAAAAAATAAGTAAAGCCTCACAAAGCCCTGCATATTTCCTCTTTTTATATGGCAATAGAGACAGAGAGGCAGAGAGAAAGAAAAACCTACAAGGAGGGAGAGAAATCGGGGTGGTGGGGAGTAGGGACCGTTTCTGGTTCATTGCTCATGCCCAGGTCACAGTGGTGCTGTGGTGCTGCAGATATCTGAGGCTGTGCCCTCCCCCTGGGAGCCAGGGTCAAGTTCCCCTCCAGCCCCGCCTTCTCACAGTTAGGAAAATTGGTTGAACATGGGCCCACCTTTGAAGAATTCAGAACTCAAGGTGACCGAAGAAATATTCTTACTCAACTTGTTCATTTTGCAAATAAGAAACTGAAACCCAGACTAGGAAATTTGACATGGGGTGTGTGAGTCTGTGGCTGCCCTCAAGGATGGCTGCGTGATGAGCGCTGGGCAGGTGGGTGGGACAAGAGCCCTACATTCTTGATTCTCAGGTGCTGTACTTCCCCTTGCCCCGTCCTCACTTGCTTTAGCTCAGCAAGGCGTGTGAGCTGACCAGAGACCGCAAGTCTCCACAGGCAATGACTTTGCTTTCATGACCATTCTCTCTGCCACCCCCGCACTCTCCAGGCTCAGTGGTTTCCAACCAGGGGCAATTTTGCCTCCCAGAGGTCTTCCAGAAATGTCTGGAGACATTTGTCATAACTGGGGAGAGAGTGCCACTGCTGTCTAGTGGGTAGAGGCTAAGCATGCTGTTACACACCCTGCAACACGCAGGACAAGCCCCCAGAACAAAGAATTATCCGGCCCCAAACGTCAGTCACGCTGCTGTTGAGAAACTCTGCATATCTGATTTTGTGCGTAAGTGTGTGTGTATGTGTGTGTGTGTGTGTGTGTGTGGCGGGGAGTTGTATCTGAAAGAGATGAGAGCTCATTGTGACTGCAGGGAGGGTGCTGATATCATTTTGGGGGTAGATTAGGCTCCTGTTTTACAAATTTGCCCAAAGCATCCACATTATACATCTAGCTTGTTGAAAGATGTATTTCCAGACCCCACCTCGTATATACTGAGTTGGAATCCCCAGGGGTGGGCCCAGGAATCTGTATTGTTACTCTGCTTCAAAGGTGATTCTGACCGAGAGCCCGCTTTGGTACATGATGGATTAGGTAACAGTGTTGGTTGAACATTTATTATTTGCCCATTCAGATAAATCTAGATCTTAACCTCAGCTCTATCGTTTGTCAGCTGTGTAACCTTGGACAAGTCATTTATTTATTCTCTGAGCCTGTATTCTCTCATCCTCTGAAGAGAGAGGACCACATCCATCTCAGGGTTTGCAGTGAGCATGCAATGAGATAACCTGCGTCAAAGCTCCTGGTGGACAGTAGGTGTTCAGACCTGTTAGATGAGTTGACTGTGTTAGATAATAAGGAGACCTAACCGTCATCAGCCACTTACATTACAAGCACGCGTTAGATACTCTTACAGCATCTTTTCTACTTAGCTTCACAGCATCCTTTTATAGCTGGGACACATTCTAGGTACTCTTGAGTATGGCAAGCTGAATAGCAGCCTCCCAAGATGTTCATTTCCGCATCTCTGGAACCTCTTAAAGTTACCCTACGTGGTGAAAGGGATTTTTGTTGGTGTAATTGAGTTAAGAATCTTGAGATGGGGAGATTATTCTGGATTGTCTGGGGGAGCCTGATATCATCACAGGGAGGCAAGAGATCAGAGGAAGTAGGAGATAGGACACTGGAAGTCAGAGTCTGGAGTGATTTGAGGAAGGGGTCACGAGTCAAGTAATGGTGCTGGCTTCCAGAAGCTGAAATAGGCAGGGAAGTGGCTTCTCCCCTGGAGCCCCCAGGAGGAACCAGCCCTGCAAGACCCATGTCAGACTTCTGACTTTCAGGACTATAACGGAATACATCTGTGTGGTTTTTAAACCACAAATTTGTGGTCATTTGTTAGAGCAGCCATAGGAAACTTATACACTTAACCATGGTTTCCTATCCAGAAATTCTTAAAAAAAAATTTTATTAAAATAAATTTTTATTGAATTATAGTTGATTTACAATGTTATATTAGTTTCAGGTGTGCAACATAGTGATTCAACATTTTTATAGATTATACTCCATTTAAAGTTATTACAGGTAAGGACTATATTTCTCTGTGCTCTACAATATATCCTTGTTGCTTCTTTATTTTATACACAGTAGTTTGCATCTCTGAATCCCATATCCCTGTCTTGCCCCTCCCCCTTCCCTCTCCCTGCTGGTAACCAGCAGTTTGTTCTCTCTGTGAGCCTGTTTCTGTTTTCTTATATACATTCATTTGTTTTATTTGTTTTATTATTTATTTTTTATTTTTGCGGTACGCGGGCCTCTCACTGTTGTGTCCTCTCCCTTTGCGGAGCACAGGCTCTGGACACGCAGGCTCAGCGGCCATGGCTCACTCGCTCCGCGGCATGTGGCATCCTCCCGGACCAGGGCACGAACCCGTGTCCCCTGCATCGGCAGGCGGACTCTCAAGCACTGCACCACCAGGGAAGCCCCATTTGTTTTATTTTTTAGATTCCACATGTAAGTGATAACATAGAGTATTTGTCTTTCTTGCCTGACTTATTTCACTAAGCATTCCTCTCTAGGTCCATCCATGCTGTTGCAAATGTAGAAATTGAGTGGTAAAGTTTACCACTTTACCACATCACTGGTTAGTGATGTCTAACCAGTTAGAGGAGACACATACACAACCGAAAAAGGTTGGGGGGGAATTTGCATCAAGGAGCAAATGAAAATATATGAGAGAAACAGTTGAGAATAAGAGGATCCTTCCCATCCGGTACTGTTAATCCAGGGGAACACCCTGGAGGAAGTGGGAAGGTGGCCAGCCCCTGAGGTGTGCATTTGATGCCTTGTAAAGACATTGTGGCATCTTGGAAAAAACTTCTCTCTTGCCCAGTGATCCTCTGACCCTTAGATGCTGAGCCTTCCATCTGGTCTCCTGCCCTCTCCTTTCCCAGATGGCACAGTGGTTCCTGCTGTTGGCTTAACATGTTTGGAAGCTGCTTCTGTCTCCCCCGTGACTCTGATTAGAGAGGATGTCAGGTGAGGTCCCTCTTCATTTCCCGTCTTTGCCACATGAGTCTCCACTCTCCCCAGCCTCCGCCTGCACTACCCCGCGTCAGTTGATGGGCGGTGTTAAGTGCTGACTAACGTGGTTATTAGAAGTATGGATTATTTAAGGAGACGTGCACATCATTAACCTGTTGTTCATCGGGGGAAGTCTTGACGGCATATTAGCCTTAAGCACAGTGCAGTTTTGCCTGTGGTGGGAGGGAGGATGGAGGCAGGGGTGGGGTTGGGGGCTGAGGGGGTGGGCGTGGTGCAAAGGATCAGCTGCGTCAGTATTGGAAAGAGTTGCCCCGAGAAAAGAGGCAGATTAGAAAAAAAGCTGAGCGTCGTTTGATAGAGCAGTATTTTTGGCTCCGGGACGCTGTGAATTGGAAATGCAGGAGAATTAGCAAGTCACACCTTCAGAGGCATCTGTGAGCGTTATGTATCAATATGATCACTGTAATTATAATAATAATAAATGTTCTGTCATGGTGTGACTCGTGGAGGTCACCCTGAGATGAGAGGGAGAAGAGGAAGAGAGATGGAGAGGGAAGTTATTAATAAACCTTAGGCCCAGCCCTCGGAGTCCTCACCCCTTCCCTGCACTGAACCCTTCTCTGCGAAGCCTCCTCGTCCTGACTTTGGTGACATAATGAGCCTGCTTGGTCTAGAGGCATGAGCCCTGGGTGACTGCTCTTCTTTCCAAAGGAGCTATTTTGTTAGATGAGGATCCCACTTCTTGTTCTTGTCCTTCTTTGGATCTGGAGGGGCGTCTGATCCAAAAGCACCTTTTCCTCTTGTGGGGTAATGAGGTTTGAAACTGGATCTCTGGGTGCGACGGGAGATGAGAATGATCTCTGCTCGACTGCGCTGCATGAAGGCTCTGAAACGGTTACGTTGAGAGGAGGCCAGGCCAGTGGCCAGCTGAGATGGCATCAGCCAGGGGTCTCCTGCGGCTTTTGTCAGCCATCCAACGTTTGCTGAGTGTCTGCTGGGTGATCCTTATCTTATGGGGACACAGAAGTGTCAAATAAGATCTTAGGAGCTCACTGCCTTCTTAGGGAGAGAATAGTAACACACTATAGAATATAGAATATTCTAGCTATAGACTAGTATTGCTATGACTGGTACCAGGGCTGCTAGGAAATATACTGTTTCCTAATATAATTGTATATATATTTCCTAATATAATATAATTGAGAGTATATATAATATACTCTCAATATATATAGTATATATTCCTAATATAATATAATTGTATATATATTTCCTAATATAATATAATTGAGAGTAATATAATTGTTAGATATATTATGTAGCTCTCTTAGCTATGCATACCACTATTAGTAGCAATAAATGGAGAGCACTGTTGTACCAATCTAGATGTGTTTTGGACAGAAAATGAGTATCCATGGGGATTACAGAGGGTAGAGAGCTCTATAGGCAGGTGTAGTGGTAATACTGATCTCTAACATCTGCAGGATGTTTTATATAGCTCGTACCTATCTTTATATCTCATGTGATCTGCACAACGGTCAAGTGCATCCCAGAGAAGTTAAGTAGCTTGCTTATATCACGCAGCTGGTAAGTGGAAGAGCTAGGGTTCGAACCTCTTGTGACGCTGAGGCCAGGACTTGCTCCACTGCACCACAGCTGCCTGCTCCACAGAATGGTGTGCATTCCTGTGTGGTATGTGCGTCACAGTGCCTTATGCTCCAGAGTCCTTCCACTTCAGTCACCTCCTTTGATCCTCGCAGAGAGGCAGCATATGAGGAGGGGTTGGGTTTATTCTGGGCCTTTCAGAGGCATGAGACTGTTGGATGACATGGCTTTGAGCCACCTGCCAGCCTTTGTGAGAGGAGGGCACCATGACTCCTGGAGAAAACACAAAAGTCACACGCATGTGCGTGCACACACACACACACACACACACACACACACACACACCCCAAGGGAAAAAAGAAGAAAAACTCACAGAGCAAACAAAACAATAATAGAAAGCTGCAACCAAGAAGAACTTTTAGCTATGTCACTGTGCCTCACTCATTGCCAAATATCAGACGTCCTTTCCTACCTTCCGGAAAGGCAACAGCAAATGACGCGTGGGGTCCATTAGGCGCCCCCGTTTCCTCCTGCTGATTGTCAGGCCCGGTCTGGGCATGTATAGCTGTGTGGGGTTTTGGCGTCATCAGGGCAGATCTTCCTGCCCCCCTTTCCTGGGTTCTCTGGGTCTGTCCCGTTTCTCTGCCATCATTTGTGCAGCAGAGTCTTCTTCGGAAAAAGGAAATGAGATGGAATGAGGGTACAGTTATTGAGTTTTGCAGACACAGTGCCAGTTTTGTTTCTACGTGGAGAGTAGGGTGCGGGTGTATGTGTGCATGTGGACCCACACACGCACTCACAAACATGCCTCCACACTCAGTAATCTGGAGCGGGATCTGCCATCCTGTGTGCGGATCATCTGTATTACCAGTTCCGAGACAGCTTTATTATCTTAAACCTCCCTTATGATATTTCCTGTGACTGACAGTTACTGTCATATTTCTGCCTGGTACACACTGAGCCCGGACTTAGCTTCGGGATGTGTCACCTCGTCGTCTACCGTCGCTCACCCACGCTGAGCCCCACGCTGTTCATTTCAGCTGGCCTGCTTCCATCAAGAGGAGGCAGAAGCTCGGGAACCAGACAGGATGTGCAGTGGTTGTGGTGGCTGTTTGTCTGGGGCTGGGTCACTTCTCTAGAAGAGGCTTCCCTTGAGCATCCTGTCGCTAATGACAGGGAGGACGTCTCAGTGCTAGTGAGAATTTAATAAGAGACTGCAAAGACGTCTAGTTTATCTTTCTCATCAGTGCAGTGACCTTACAAGTGGTCATCAGCCTATTCTTGGATACCTGCAGAGACGGGGAGACCACTCCATTCCAAGGCAGCTCACTCTCTTACAGATTAGCACACGCTCAGCACGCGGGGAGATGGGAGGGGCGCTGAGCTAAGAGCCTGGTGTGAGCCTGGGTTCTCCTCCTGACTCCCTTACCCATAAGCTAGGACCTCAGGCAAGTCTGGTCATCTGTCTGCGTCTGTTTCCTCTGCCTATGAAATGGGGGAACTGGGTTTCAGATGGTGCTCTGAGCAGCTTGGGGTTTCTGGAAGGTTCCTCAGGGGCTGCAAAGAAGGTTGAGGTAGGGGTTAAGTGTTGGCAGGGACACCAGTCATACTAAAAGAGAATCATTATTATTTTGTGTTTTATGTTTTGGGCTTTGAATACATGACTTTTGTAGATAAACAAGTTTAAAAAACAATAGGAGAAGAGGGTTCAAGGTCCTCTCTAGCTCTAATTTTGTATGATCTTTGAAATCTGTAGCAGTTACCATGAGGTCTATTTAGTAGAATAATACTACTTTAAATCTATTTTACAGAGAACAATTCTAACGCCTCTTACAAGACAACCTTCCTACTGTCTCCCACCTTTTTAAAGTCCACAAGGGCAGGTTGTGAATATTACATCAGAGGCAGCCCTGGCCAGAATAGTGAATTAAGAGAGGTTTGTTTCGATGTCCTCTTTCCTTACTTTCTTTCCTGTGTTACTCTCTTTTCTACTCCAGGTGCTTCTGTGGTTTCCCATTCTCCCCAGACCATCAGACCCAGCCAGCTCTCACTATGGGGAAATTCTCTGATAACCTTACCCTGGTTATAAAGTGTTAGCTGAGGATGTTTTAATAGCTTCCAAAATATTGGGGACTTTTGAAGCCTGAGAATCTAAACCTGTTCTCAAAAAAAATGAATGTCTAATGGTTAAGTCTGGGGTTCTGAGATAAATTGTGTCCCAGGAAGTTGTGGTGTGCGCACAGGCTGCTCCCGGCAGCTTCAGCTTCTTCATCCCTTCCTTTGGATGTGTTTGCCTTAGAGGTGTATTTCCAATTTTGCCTTGCAGAAGTGTTTCTAAAAGTAAATCTCCCGGAATACTAATCCTAAAGCCTCTGAGAAAAGGATTCCTCTGCCAAATGCCTTTGGGAAAATGCTGGGTATTATGGTTCCCTCTTAGAGACTCACAACGCACCCTGATCTATTTCAGACTCTGAGAAAGCCATCAGGGAGGAGTCCTGGTTTATCTTTGTTTAATCCAGTGTTTCCCAAAGTGTTTGACCAGAGTAGCCTATTTTCCTCTAAGTAATGGCTGTTAACATCCCTCAGAACTGGTGTTCCCCAGCACACACTGGGAGCATTAGTTCTCACTGGGCACGGTTTTGCTCTCCAGGGGGCTTTTGAAAAATCTGGAGACATTTGGGGCTGTTACAACTAGCGGGGAGAGTGCTGCTGGCATCCACTGAATAAATGCCACGGATGCTGCTACACATCTTAAATGCACAGGACAGCCACCTGCCATAAAGAATTATCCGGACTCAAATGTCAATAGGGCCGAGGATGAGAAACCACGTTCTAGAGTTCGGCAGGAACCAGGTCTGTTTAAATGCAGTGCAAAGTCCTGTAAAATCAGGTACTCAGCTGGGCCTTTTATGATGAGGGGTGTTTTCTGGACAATGTGGAAGGACACGCACCAGGTGATATTTCCCTAACACTGCTGAACGAATCCAGAGCCCAGCGCTCCTTCGTGCCCAGAGAGAGGCAGCGCTCAGCTCCTTCGAGCCCCCCATCCCACTGTGTGGGCAGGGATGAAAGGGGCCTTCTCCCTGCAGAGCGTCTGGGATCAGGGCTGACAGGGCGCATCACCTGTTCTTGTCCTCCCTTCCAGAATCAAGTGGTTTAGCACCGTTATAGGATGAGCCTGTTTTCCCAGCTTGCGGATTGCGCTTTATTTATTTTTTTTGCATCTTGCTCCAAACCTCTTTTCTTTTTCTTGGATCGACAGGGCCTGGCTCCTCCTTCTGGAGATGTTGACTTGGTGGAAAAAAATGTGCTTGCTGTCAAGCACAAGAGCATTCCTGGGACTGAGATTCTTTAAGTCCCAGCGATTTATCTGTTTCCGTAAAGCGGAGCAGTGACGCTTGTTAGTCAGCACAACTCGCCCCTGCAGCCTCCCCGCCCCTCCCCCAGCCCCCCGCCCCGCTCCATCCTGTTGCACATCAGGGCAGAAGAGCCTGCTGCAGTTCACAGCCTTTCTGATTCTCTAAGTCAGTGAACAGTGAGCTCTTCGGGGCTATGGATCCCTTTGAGAATCTGATGGAAGCAAAGGAACTTCTTGCAGAAAATTGCACACAGAAGCATATACACAGTATTGCATGTGATTCGCCGTGGTGCGTGGTGGTCTGTGTTTGTGAACTCAGAATTTGACATACCTAATTTTAGGATACTGCTTGGAGACAGTGGCTGCTCTTGTGGCTCTGCATTGAGCATCCTCATTGGGGCATACAAAGGAAGGACCACCTCAGTTCCTTGCCTCAAAGAACTGTTGTTCTTGGGGAATCATAATTTAACAGAGTGAGTTAGTAGCTCATGCATTCATTCATTCATTTATTCAGCGCAAGTTTATTTTGTTCCCGGGGAGCAAAATATCAACTACTGGGGAGTCAAAGATGAAAAACCACTCTTCTTTCTCTCAACAGTAGAGGATATAGGAAAGGGCACTAAGGTCTAAGGTCCACCTGCTGGGATTGAAAAAGTGTGTAGGGTCCGGCAGGGTCTGCTAGGTGCCTGGCACTTGATCCTGGACTCAAGTTTGACCCAAGAAGTCCTTTAAGAAACCACCCAGAACCTTCCAGGGTCCCAAGGCAGCAGAGTCCATTTCCCCTTTTCAGTGCCCCCTGCAGAGCTGAAGCCACTTGGGTGGCTTCCCATAGTTGTTACAGGCAAAGAACGGAGGACACAGGGCCCCCACCTTGGGGTTTTAGGAATCGGCTCACCTGTTGTGGTCCACAGCTTCCACAGCGCCTGTCAATTAACTTGGTAGGGGATAAGGCTGTCTCTTCTGATCACATAGCCTTATTGATGGAGCTCACCGATGTGGGGTCTCTGTAGAGGGAGAACTTTGCAGAATAATGAACACCTTTGCAGTGAATCATGTTTATGCCAATTACATGTTTTCTTCATTGTTTGGGCTCTGTAACGCATGCAATAAAACAACTAGCCTCCTTCTTTGGCTAGTCGTTCGGCTAGTATGGCTAGGACACATACTCTAGGCATCCTGGGAGGAAGATGAGCTGGTCTGTTTGTTTGAGCTTGGTGAGTACTTTGAGCTCAGCTACAATCCGGCCTAGCCATCTGACGCTCTTACAGGATGGGCAGGTGGGATTTCTTTTTCCAGGAACAATCTGTTCCTACACAAGGTTGTGATGGTCTCACCTGAAGAGGGACAGTGAAGTCCATAGCAGTTGGATTCAAAAGAAGAAATCACTTTTCCATAATTGGTACCTTTTCATTCTCCTTTTCAAAATGCCCAGCACCACTACCACAGCTCTGAATCTCCAGCAAACTGCAGGGTAGGGGAAAAGACCACACAGAAATTACAGTTGTAAGCAGGTAATGAGAACCAGCTACAAGCAGGCAGCTCTCAGCGTGTGAGAATGGGGGTTACAATTACAGATTTATATGGCTCCATTTTCTGCTTTCAGTGTAGCTGTCGACATCTCAAACTGAGAAGCCCATCGCTGAGGCCTGGGCAGCCTCCTCCCAGCTCCCGTGTCAAGAGAGATTTATTATTCTTCCAGATTCTACTCATAGCAGCTCCCTCCAGATGGCCCTAGGGAGGGAGGATTTTATTTTATTTCATTTTGCTGAGAACCACAGCTCCGCAGAGACTGTGTTCTGTCTCTCAGGCTAGGTTCCTGAATCTGGGTGAAGAAGGCCGGGAAATTGAATTGGGCAGTAGCTGTGTTGAAAGAAAATGAAAATGGAGCCAAAAGACCATTTATTGCTGCATTGTGGGAACAGAAGACTGGAATAATAACCATAATGTCCATCAGTTGGGAACTGGTTAATTATGCTGCATCCACAAAAGAGAATATTATGCAGCTGTTAAAAGGAGTGAGGAAGATTTACGTACACTGATAAGGACTGATCTCCATGGTATAATTAAAGAAAAAAGCACAGTGCATTTTATATAGCATGCTTCCATTTGTATAAAAATAAGAGTGATTTCTAAATATGTACCTTACGTCTACAAGGGTGATTTCTGAGATGACTCACAAGAAATTTGTAGTAATATTTGCCACTAGGGAAGGACTTGACTGAGAGACAGGGGAGGCAGGAAAGCTGTTTGTAGAAAATCCTTTGGTGCTTCTGGATTTTTCTTTTCCTATATGCTTGTATTACTTTCTCAAAAATCACTTAAGGCTAAAAAAATGATTTTCAAATCTAATAATGTCTGGCAAGGTTTGCTTTCAGAAGGATGAGTAAATTGTGGTTTGAGTGTGACTAACCAAAGCTACCCAGGAGTGAAGAGTCTCAAGGAACTCCCATCATTGTGTGGGATTTATCACTTCTAATGATAAGTAAGAACTAGAACCTGTCAGGTGAGGTACGATTTTACCTTCATTTATGCGGATGCATTGAGTACATTATGGTCCACATAAATTGCATTTATACCACACTAATTTGTTATGTGCCATTTATTAGAAGCTCAAACATCCCTCCTAATGACATCATTGTTTACACCAGCTGGGCTCACTGCCTCTTCTTTCCTACTATTCTTCCGCAGGGGTGGGGTGGATGGTGTGTTTCTTGGGGGCTGTCAGAATTTCTTTCCTGTGAATCAGGGGTCAAAGAAGTAATATAAATGTTTGGAATGGCCAAGTGGGAGGCAGTAAAAGTGGTGAGGCCTTTGGCAACCAGAATGGCATATGCCCCTTTTGGATCAAATTCAGCTTGAAAAAAATCTGCAGGTCATATCTTGTTCAAGACCTGGGAAATTCTATAGTCCCTTTCCTAAACCCTTCCCTGATGTCTCAGCTTCCTCTTTCAGGCATGCCTGGCCCTACGGATTCAATAGAAGCCTCTCTAATCAGAAAGCATCCTCCAGAGTTTTGGTGTTGAGTCGATAGAGGAAGGTTGACCAGATAGCCGGGAAGCAACCTGACTCTGCCTGTCTATGAATTCTGCCCCAAGTTATTGAAAAGGCATCTTGTCTCTTGTATTGGACACCAGATTCCTGGAGGGCGAGGACTTATTCATCTTTTTACTCGGGGCAGAGATGAACACATCTTGCCCTGGGCTGTTCTTAAAAAACCTAGATCATGCAGTATGTTACTGGGTTATAGCATCACAACTGGGAGGCTCTCTTCCCAGGGCGTATTTCTCTGATAGGAAAAGTGAAAACTAGAACAGAATGGCTGAGAAGATGTAATTAACAAATGAAATCATTCTTAGCACAATAAGTATTCAGAATAAGAACCTGATAAGCATTGAGGGAATAATGGTTGCCCTTTGAAAGTGTAGCTGTAAGTGGAGGTGAGTACTTTAGATTGTCCTGCTCTGAGCCCTCTGCTGCCACCTCCATGTAAAGAATATCTGGCTGCGTGACTTTTGGGACGATGTTTCCTCTGTCTGTCTTCCTCTGGCTAGTAGGAATCTTGGCTGTCCCAATGGCCAACTTTGTCAGATAATTCGGGACTTTCTCGCTTATGCTGTCTCTTCTTAATGGTTTGGCATGACTCGGGATTCTGTGCCAATGCTGCCATAACTCTCCTCGGGAACTCACCTGTACAGAAGCTTTTTCCCCAGAATAGGAGTGCGAGAGCCCGTCCAGGTTCCATATAACACTGCTTCTCTCTCCTGCAGAAGACCAGTGTGCAGACTATATCCGAGAACCATACACAGTACTAATAACAATGCAGCAGTTCCTATACATTACCAAAAACAGTGCCGAAAAGACAATGTACGGTGCGTAAAGAAGCCCATTAAGTCCGGGTGGACAAAAAGAAAGGAAGGATATTAACAAACGGCTTCTCGGTAGGAGTTTGCAGTGGATGGGGAGGTAGGAAATGGTAACCGAAAGTAAGCTATACTGGAAAGAAGTCCAGAGAAAAGGAAAAGAAAAAAGAACAGAGATCCTTTTCAAGATGGAGGGAGAGAAAAAATCTATGGCCTTGAGTTGTAATCTCCAGATAGACTGATTACCATTGGAAGATCCACCTTGTTCCCTTGTTGGCACAGCCCTCCCTATCTCTGCAGTCTAATGGTTTACCCATTTAGTGGCTTATATGCCACTTCCTACCTGAAGCCTTCCCTGATGTTCCAGATGAAAACAACTTTCCCTCTTAGGACGTAACTCTGTTTCACTACTTGTCTCTCTCTTAGTGCTGACTTTCTACCTTTTATGGTGGTTATTTGTGTCCATGTTTGTAGAACATCTCTGAAGGCAGAGATTATGACTTGGTGATCAACATTTTAGCAAGTATTTTACTGAATGCTTATTATATACCACTCCCAGTGCTAATGGGGGAATACTTACACAAGCAAAATGCAGTCTTAGCACTCAGGCATTTACCTTTGGGAGAATCAAGTACGGCTCTTTGCACAGTGTATGTGCAATCTCTATTGAGTGAATGAGACTCAACCCTCTCTGCCCTGTTTTAAGGATGAGGAAGTTGAGGTCCATGAGTACTTGACCTTCTTAAGATGACATTCCTAGTTTGCGTAAAAATGGAAACTCAGGAGACTCTTTTCTTGCTTGATTTTATACTCTACAAACAGCATCATTCTCTTGGCCAGTCATCTCATAGATGAATAAGTAGGGCTGGGAGAGCCTGGAGGTAGCCCTAACCTTCCAAAGCTGGGAATACAACTCAGGTTGCACTGAGAGCTAAAGAAAGAACATGCATGAGCCATTCAAAGCAAGGCCAGTGGAATGGTAGGTATGTCTGAAAAAGGCTAAGAAAGGATTTGGTGAACCAAGGAGGAAGCTGGTGGTGGAGTGAGAAGGCTGAGCCTTGGGGCAGGTGGATCCTCTTTAACTGGTCACTCTGCATATGTCTGTAGACTCCTGGAAGCAATGTGGACTCAGAGCCTTGCAAACAAACCTGTGTCTGTCCAAACGTAGCTTTAATCCGTCCCTTGTCAGACTGCAGCCTTCCCTTTTCCTGGTAGCTATGCAGGTGAGTTGGCACTAGAAGATACCTCAGGAAGCCATCTGATTCAGCCCCTTGCCTTTATGCCAGGAGGATATTGTCTCCATTTAACAGGTGACTTAAAAGAGGCTCAGAGGAGTTTAAGGGTCAGAACCATTCAGGAGAGATCTCCCCCAGTGGTGAGCCACGGTATACAGAGTGGCCATTTTGTGAACATTCTTTTTGATGAAGGCACCTCATTCAGTTGAAACTCAGGCTCCTCAGGGACTGACTCTAAAGCCACCCCTTTGGCCTTCAACTTGGAGCGTGAGAGTGTTGGTGTCTAAGACTCTGAACTCTGGCTGCTGTGCCTGGGTGACACAGCAAGACTTAGAGGGGTGCCCATGCCGCTCTGAGAGGGTCTGGAGCTGGAGCAGCCACAGGCACACAGGCTCCAGAGCATCTCCTGAGTCCCTCTCTTCATTCATAAGCAGATAAGCTCTTCCGTTGATACCTAGTGGATCATCTGGAGTTCTCTGAAACTCTGGGAAAACTGAAGATCTTTCCAAATTGGGAGTCTTTTGGTGGCTGTGGTCACAACAGACGTTTATATTTTCCACACCTCTTTCCATAACAAAGCCAGTAATTAAAATCTTTTGCTGAGACTAGAGTTGTTATATTTCTGTTTGGGAATCAAATCAGAAAGAAGGTGGGGGGAATAGATCGTAGTCATAAGTGTAGAGAGAAGCCTGGACAAGTGTCTACATTTTCTGCAACGAGACGCTCATGTTTTGGGGGTGGTTCTGGTCTGAGTTAAAAACTCAGGGACCAAGAAAGTCAGAGTTATCCTAAAACATCATGGGCCTATCCTGTTAGGGTTATCTGGGCAATAGAGCTTGGTGGGAAAAAGATGGAGAACGTACGATGGGACCTCCAAGCTCACGCTCCTGGGGCTGCCTGTTTATCCAGTGCAGCTTGACGCTACCTCTAGTCTCATCCTCCTGTGGCATGTGGTTGGTTCCTCTTTTTGACTGCATCCCATTCTGTTTTGCTTCACTAGTTAAGCATGTTAATGACTACCGAAGACCATTTGGTCCTTGAAGGCAATGAGTATTTTATTCCCCTTGGATTGCTCATAGCATTTGTGCTGTTCCTGGTAGTTAGAAGAAATGCAGTGGATGTTTAACGCTATGGTCTTTGCAACATTTCCTGCTTTGGAAAGTGAACTTCTAAATATTCTTCGTTCCAAGATGGCTACAGTTCTTCTTCACACTTATTACTTCCTTCCAAAGAAGATTATTCAGAAGCAGCCTTCTTTTTTTTTTTTGCGGTACGCGGGCCTCTCACTGCTGTGGCCTCTCCCTTTGCGGAGCACAGGCTCCGGACACGCAGGCTCAGTGGCCATGGCTCACGGGCCCAGCTGCTCCGTGGCATGTGGGATCTTCCCGGACCGGGGCACGAACCTGTGTCCCCTGCATCGGCAGGCGGAATCTCAACCACTGCGCCACCAGGGAAGCCCTAGAAGCAGCCTTCTTCGTGAAACTTTTAATGACTCTGATTTACATGACCCTACATTCTCTAAACTCCTACATTTCTGTAGTTCATGCATTATCATATTTTTTCAATTCTTCTACCTTCAGGTAGATTGTGGGCTCCTTGGATCTTCCACAATAGCTATGTCCCTACTTTGGGACTGAATGATTTTTGGATCATTGATTTCCCAAGTTTTATCTCTTAATAAGGAGTTTCATTGTGTCAGTATCATGTTGGGGCAAATGAGGAGAGGAGTCCTGGAACTTGTGCTGGAATATATTTGTAAATAAAATGTATATACATATGTGTATATATGATGTATTTATAAATCTATTTATATAGAAATGCATATGTGTATATATGTAACATGTATATACATAAACATATGTATTACATAATATATATGTACATCTACTTACATTTTTCTCATTTTAATCCTCACAACAAACTTATGATAAACATTGTTATTATCTCCATTTTTGAGGAAAAAGAGATTCCTATCACTTTAGAAGTGAGTTACCTTGAATGTCAGATACCATAACCCCATCTCATATGGGTGAATTTTTTTTTTACCTACAGTGGCTGAATAGGGAGTTGAACTCTATGTACAATAAACACAGACTCTACAATTAAGGTAATTAAAATAATGAGTCTGCGCTCTCATTCTTGCCCAAGATCACAGAGCCAGTAATCTGTGAACCTGTTATTCAGTCTCAGGTCTGCCTGACTCAAGTGCTTCTGGTCTTTCCTGATTGAAAGGGAACAGTAATGGAGGGCTGTGTTTAGGAATTTGGATTCTGCACCACAGGTGACCTTTGAATGCTTGATGAAGAGCTAAGTATGAGCTTTGACAATATATTTTATTAGGACATCCTTGTTAGAAGGTTGGGAGGTGGGTGGGAGGCTGTGAGAAGGAAGAGGAATCAGTTAAAGTCCATGGTATTACAGTATTCCAGGTAAAAGATGGTAAACACCTGGACAGAAATTGTGGGAACAGAGGATGTGATAACAAGTTATCATTGCAAAGGTAGCGTTAGGATTTAGCAGTGGTTGAATGAGTTTAGGGAAGAATTAGATCAGTAATATGGCTTTTAGGTTCCTGCTGACACCATTAACTCAGACAGGAATACAGACAGGAACAGGAATTTTCTTTAGCAGAGGGGAGGGAAGGAGGACGTGTATGATTTTGACATATTATGATTGAAGTACCAGTAGTTCAAAAGGTTGGAGTTTTCTAGGAGGCAGTTGGATGTACAGGACTGAAGATCAGGAAGGAGTTCTGGATGGGAAAGGGAATTTTTGGATCCATCGGCAGTTAGGTGGTAATGAAGCTGTAAGAGTGGACTAAATTTCCCAGGAAGAGAATGTGGAGAGAGAGGGAGGGTTGAAGGTGGAACTCTGGCAGTGACCAAAATTTAAGGGGTGGAGTGAGGCAGGTCAGTGATGACAAAGCTGAAGAAGATGCCCACAGAGTGTTAGAAATGCAAGGACTGGACCTTTGTCTCGCCTTAGTTTCCAGGCCATAGGAAAGTAATATGCAGCTCCGTCTGAAGACTTCTAAGACCTCCCTATCAGGATCATTCATACCTGAATTTCTGGAACAATCACGATTCCAGATACTTTGTTCTGTTGTCAGACTTCATACCCATATTTTTGTCAGATTTTGTGTCCAGGTTTTTGGTTTGGGAAACGGTGTACATGTGTTGCTCATCACCTCTCTGGAGGGAAGTGTGCGATATTGCCCAGAACGCCGGTTTTCCTCCAAGGGTTGATGGTTGGGACGTTTTCTATCATGAAGCCAAAGTGATAAAAACCCAAGTGGCTGCTGTAGATGGGAAGATAAATAGTGATAAAGGGAGCTCTGGGGCTCAGAACAGATGCCTGTGGTATGGGGTGGAGAGTCCTTCAGGAGCCCAGAGGAGAAAAAGCTGCAGGAATCCAGGGAAAGTTGACCAAAAGAGCCCCCATCAGAAGGATTTAAACAAAAGTTCAAGGAGGGGTGTCAAGGCAGATTGTGTGTGTGTGTGTGTGTGTGTGTGTGTGTGTGTGTGTGTGTGTGAGAGAGAGAGAGAGGAGAGAGAGAGAGAGAGAGAGAGACAGAGAGAGGAGGCTGTTGGGGGCTGGTCATTGATTATTATCCAGCATAGTTGAAGAGGAAAAGATGTTGAAAGTTACTTCAGCAGACAATACATACCTACGTTATCTTATTCAGGTTTTGCTGTCAGGACAAGGAGACTGCTGTGGTAACAGGGCCTTGCTGGAGTTGAATTCCCTGGCAAATACACTGTCTTTCTGGATGTCATAGCCCAACATCCACATAAGGCTTAGAGAGGATTAGGACCCTAAGGAAGGCCCTCGATGGACTCAGTGGGGGATATGGAGGTGATTATGACACACCACAGTGGGCCTGATGTCTGAGGACAGCATTCTCAGGCATATCAGACCTAGTTTTCCCTTTTGTAACAAATATTTTGAAACCCTCACTTTACAGTGCTGCAATGAAAATCAGAGAAAATGTAACCTGCCTACAAACACAATTAAAATCAACATAATGCCCTAACTCTAATATAAAGGAGAAACAAATGGAGAGTAATTCATAACAAAACAGGGTGTATTTCACTGAATGCTAAGGTGTGACTATGCTGGAAGGTATAATGAAGTCGTTAGATGCTTACTCCTGTACATAGAATTACCCTGAGTGAGAGTTACAAAAGCAGACTGACACAGGTGTGTGGTATTGGAAATTCAAGCACTGTAAATGGTGCTTCCATTACTATGTGATATTGTTTTTAAAATGGTGAGTAATTTGATAAAGTTCTTTATAAAACAAAAGGCAGTCCTCCCTCAACCTATGTGGTAGCTGTATACCTAGAAAATTTTCAGTCCATTAGTACTGTGCAAAAATATTTTCTGCTTATAGATAAAATGAATTTAGGCTCTAGGCTTGGTTAATGACAAACAGGTTCTTCCCCAAAAGAATGTCTGGTGGTGGTTTTTCTACCCAGGGATGTGAGATGATTTTCCATGGTACAACACAGATTCCTGCCTCTGTCCACTCAATCCGGGATTGCCCTGTCCCACCAAATTTTCAAAATGCCCCCTAAGGGCCAGTAGCTCTCCTGTTGGAACCATTATTTCAGACTTGGTGAGAGTCAGAAAAGACCAATTCTACTGGGAACTGAATAACTCCAGTTATCATGTGTTATCAGTGAGGAGCTGTCCATGGTGCTGCTTAGTCTTTGATGCAAACTAATTTGATTACTATGGATTTGACTAATTCCAAGTCCTAGCTGCACTGTGATCCCTCTTTGATCATGGCTTCCTGATTCAAGACTCTAGTTATCAACTTTGGTTTTATCTGTAAATGAGAATTACGTGCCCAGTAGTCAGGCCAACAGCCAGACCTGGCCCTGCTTTGGACTGGGAACCATCCTGAGCAGTGGTGTGGTTTTTTTTGTTTTGTTTTGTTTTGTTTTTGCGGTACATGGGCCTCTCACTGTTGTGGCCTCTCCCGTTGCGGAGCACAGGCTCCGGACGCGCAGGCTCAGCAGCCATGGCTCAGGGGCCCAGCCGCTCCGTGGCATGTGGGATCCCCCCGGACCGGGGCACGAAACCGTGTCCCCTGCATCGGCAGGCGGACTCTCAACCATTGCGCCACCAGGGAAGCCCAGTGGTGTGGTTTTGGCTGAACCTTCTTTGTGGGATCAAAAGGAGGACCAGATCTTCACTTCTAAGATGTTTCATTGAAAAGTCCTTGAAGAGTGATTCCATTAGTTGTCTACCTTTTACCAGGGTGGAACACAGTTGTTTTCTCAGATTTGGATTTAGTAGGGCCTGCGGTTTCCATAGTTTGTTGTGTATTTCTGAAAAGCCTGACAGTGCTATGCTTTCTGTAGCCAAAGCTGTTAACAGTATTTCCCAAAGTGTGAGACCTGTAAGAGTTCATCTAGTACATGGATGTGGCAGTAAGTAACATTGGTTCATTTGGTGAGATAATTAATCCTTTCTCAGTTTGCTTTTAATCCCTTTAGGATATCAAGAAGAAAATCTCAGTTTGGGGCTAGTGTGTCTTTGACACCTTTCTAACACTTGATAATCTCCTATTTTAACAAAGAAAGGGCAGGCTTCAGGCTCAGAGCCCACAGCAGGGGACGGTATTGACTAGACTTTAATGGCCATGTTTTCTCTGCTTTGTAATTATTTTCATGATTACTCTGCATTTATAGCAGGTGATACTGATTTTCCATTTTGGTAGTAATACCAAGTTTTATTTCAAAATCAATTAATTTTAGTAAAAAGAAGAGCCAAAAAGAAATACATTTAGCACAGGTGTTACACAGATGTAGCTTGCAAAGAAGGTGGGTGGTGCCTGTAGAATTGAAGTAGGAAATATTGCCATTTTGTATCATTCAAGGGGCAGGTGCCTGGGTGTAAAACAAACTCAGGGGCAGAGGCAGGGCATCCTCTCAGGGTATTGGCTGGTTGTCAGTTCATTAAATTGTTGGTTTCTCGTGCAGATCCACTCCAGAATGTTTACTATTCTTGTTGCTGTCTTTGTCGCTGGATACGGAAGCAGCATGTTAATGCCTCATATAATCGGTGATGGATGGCCCCAGCCTGTCAGTCTCTGACACTTTGAGTGTTCGGTAATTTCATTATCTGCCCATTTCTCTACTCTTTGCAGCCTAGCACTTATGACAAGGTGGCATCCATCCCTAATGACATGGGATGGGCTGAGATTCCCCAGAATCATTCTGCTTTTAGAAGAGGTAAAATTCCTTGAAAGGAGGCATTTCCCATTTTTTCTCTCCCCAGTCTAGAACGAAGCAAGGAGCTGGACCAAGAATATTTGCTGCTGCAAAAAATAGAAAGAGAAGAATAAATAGCCTAGGTAAGAGGTCTATAAAATGAAACCTTTAGTGACTAATGACAATGATTGAGGTAAATGTTTTCTAACTCAAAATGGAGTTAAAAGTGCTTTTTCCCCCCATTTTTTTTTTAAACAATGAATATTGGTGTAGATTGGATGCCCACCAGATAAATAAGATCAAAGGAGCCACATCTGTCATTGGTTTGATGGAACCGAGTGGTTTGCGAAGCCAACCTTGGCCAATTTTGCTGCTCCGAAGAAGCTCTGAATCAAGCCTTATTTTTTGAAAAAATAGAGAGTCTGTAAATGTGTTGCATATCTACATTATTGGCTGTAATCATTTGACTAATTCCTATGTGCCACATGCATTTATTTCACCTAGTCTTTATATCAAACTGTAGCTTCAGAGAGGTTAAGCTTCAGAGAGGTTAAAGTTAATTGCCCAAAGTCACACAGCAAGCAAGGTGGGACAAGGATTTGAATTTCATATCTCCAGCTAATGTCTCTACCTCCAAGGACCATGCATTTTGGACTTCGTTGCCTTTTTCTAGCCTGGGTGGAACTATGCCCCTCCCCACTTTTAATTGTAAAACTCTCCCAAAAGATAAGAATCACCTTGGGAGATTGCAAAAAAGAAATCATCTGGGGTGTTTTTAAGAAAGAAAACCAAAAAACCCACATACACAGGTAGGTTCCTGGGCCTCAACTCAGATCTGTTGAATCAGCATTTCTGAGGGCCAGGCCTTATCAGCTCTCTACCAAGCTCAGCTGGTGCTTATGCTCATCAGGAAAGTTTGGGGAGCAGTACGTAATCTCATGGGGCAATCCCATGGATGATATTCAAAATATTTAATAACCAGGGAAGACTGGACTCTGCCCAACCAGAAAGGACCCTCGCTGTAGCTGAAGTGGGATCTTAGAGGTCCTCTCATGCCAAACCTTAGTTACTTAGGTATAGGATGTGAGAAAAGCTGGAAGGTCTAAGCAGCATGTCTGGATGGTGGGACAAATGGGGAGCTTGGAGCAATAGCTTTTTCACTAAGGGACCTGAAAGTATGTAAGTATTTTAACTGGTGTGGCTGTACCAGTTGAGTATCAGCCCTGGTAACCTTCATATAAGAAACTGCAAGCAGATGGTAAGGGTTTCTTTTTCTATAAATTCCATGTTTCTCAAAACCTTGAGCCATCTGCATGTGAATCACAGGGAAGCTCTTTTTAAAAATGCAACTTTGATACCACTACACACCTATGAGAATGACGGAAATCCAAAACACTGACAAGATCAAATGCTGGCAAGGATGTGGAGAAACTGGAACTCTCATTCATTGCTGGTGGGGATGCAAAGTGGTAAAGCCACTTCGGAAAACAGTTCGGCAGCTTTTTACAAAACTAAACGTACTCTCACCATACAATCCAGCAATCGTGCTTCTTGGTATTTAACCAAATGAGTTCAAAACATATGTCCACACAGAACCCTGCATATGGATGTTTATAGCAGCTTTGTTCGTAATTGCCAAAACTTGGAAGCAACCAAGATGTCCTTTAGGAGGTAAATGGAGAAACAAACTGTGGTACATCCATACAACGGAATATTATTTGGCATTAAGAGGAAATGAACTACCAAGCTATGAAAAGACATAGAGGAAACTAAAATGCACATTACTAAGTGAAAATAACCAGTCTGAAAACACTACATACTGTATGATTCCAACTATATGGCGGTTTGGAAAAGGCAAAACTAGAGATAATAAAAAGATCAGTAGTTACCCGGAGTTAAGGAGGAGGGAAGAACAAAAGATTTTTAGGGCAGTGAAAGAATCCTGTATGACACTACAATGGTGGATGCAGGTCATTACACATTTGTCTAAACCCAATGAATGTACAAAACCAAGAGGGACTGTAAACTATGGTCTTCGGGGTTAGACCGAGTTACTCACTGAAAGAACCGGAGCATATAAATTTCCTTCCGCAGTCCTGGTTCCCCTCATGGCTAGGCTAATCATCCCCTTATGCCTCTAGTTTCAAAAAGCACCTTTTCTGTGAAGCATTCCCTGATTCAGCTAGCCAGGACTGATTTCTCCTTCCCCTAATTTTAGAACTTAGTGACTATTTTATTGCCTCTCCCCCTGCCCCGCCCCCCCCCCCCCCCCCCCCGTTCGTGTCTTTTTCACTTCCTTTAGCATATCAAGGCAGTTTTAATGTAGTGGTGAGGGGCACAGCCAGATGTCCTGGGTTCAAATTTCATTTTGGCCACTTGTTGGTGTCACCTTGGGAAGTCACTTAACCTGTCTTCCCAGACTTCCTCATCTGTAACCATGGGGGAATGAAGAGGGCCTGTCTCATACGAAGATTCAGTTAGGGCACAGCAAGTTGTGTTATTCTTTTTCCACTTTCCCTACTCCCGTGGAGGGAGACAATGTAGGGCAGTGGACAAGCTCTGCAACCTGACAGATCTTTGATTTTGACCTTGGAAAAATTAACCTCTTCAAACCATAATTTCCTCATTTGTAAAATGAAAGTAAAAATGCCTACCTTTTAATGTAATTCTGAGGGTGAAAATTATCACCCCCGACTCTGTCGGCATGAATATCCCTTTTATGCTGTCACTCACGCTGCCGTAAACACGAGTGTGTGAATGAATGAATTATGTATTGTCTTGCAGCACAGAGGGAATCTTTGAGGGTAAGATACAAATCTGTTGTGAACCTAATTTTTACATCTTAGAACTTCCATCTGGTCATGTCTATTTTGAAGCAGAGCCTGAAAGGAGGAACTAAAGAATTGAGGGATTCAGTTAGTTCTAATACCAAAATTGTACATGAATTTACAGATATGTAGAAGCTTACAGAGTCCTTGTGGTACATGGCAAGGGTGAGCTTCAGATCCCCTTAAAAAATTCAAAAGTTTTACCACTTCTGAAGGTCTTAAGTTTAAACACTGTTAAGAATAGAACTTACAATGATTTTGAAAGATCCTGGCTTCTTTGATGCTAAAATGGGAATTGTATTCTCTGAGATCTACTTCCCATTGCCAGCTCACTAAGCAATTGCTCACATTCTCTCTTTCACTTTATTATATTTAAAGACATTTTAAATATTTGGGTGAATCATTCTTCTTGGTAATTAGATGTAGTGATTACTCTTATATTCCAAGGTATTACCTTTCTTTTATACACCTCAACATCATCATTTTCAGTAATGACCTAGTATTTAAAAATGGTTTCACAAAGATTCTGGATCCCTGAAGCCAAGAGATGGTGAGCCTGTCAGGCGATGGGGACGGAGGACCTAAAATCTCCTTATTCTGCCTCTATTTTAAAATTGAATCATCCAAGATGAGAAAATAGAAAAGAAGAGAAACTGAAAAACAGCCTCAACAGAGATAAAACTTTACAGGGTTTCTCAACATCTGGTAATAGTTCTTTGAATTGAGCTAGCAGTTTCCAGTCTGAGCTGATAGATCTCTTTGGGATTTAAAGAACTAGATACTAGGCTGTGGTTTCCCCCAGGAAGCAATGGCTCATCCTGGGAATAGCCCGGAAGAAGCAGTGTCAGGAAGAAGCAAGCAGGACTGTGAAATCCTAGTTCCAGCTCTGAGGCCCTGAGCAAAAGCAAAGAGAGGAAAGGAACTCTGTATTGTCATAGTCTGGTCTAAGGATCCTGTCAGGATCTACTGAGCATCTACAGAATCCTTTTCCCTGAAAAATGGAGCATAAACAGAATCTGCTACCATTCAAAGCTGCTGACAACTTCTGAAGGTCAAAGAGGTCACCATCCTGGTGTTAGGGCTGGGAGTCCTGTGCTCGGAGAAGATCTTGGAGGGGCTTAGGAGGCACCAAGCTGAATTTTTCCCACTCTTTCTCTTTCCCTCCTGCAGATCTGGTTAGTTAGGTTATAGGCATCTGTTACCATGATATCCAGAGTGCTGAGGCTCAAACAAGAGATTTCTCTCTCCCATGTCCAGGTGTTGGTTGTTGGTCCACGGAGGGGAGGTGACTCTGCTCCCCAAGATCATCTAGGGACCCAGGCTCCTTCCATCTTGTTGCTCTACTGGCCTCTCAGTTTGTCTTTTCCACGTGGTTGAAGCTAGTTACTGTCATGACCATACGGTGGTGAGGAAGAGAGCAGTCAATTTCTTTTTAAGGAAGTGACGCAGAAATCGCACACATCACTTCCACTCTCGTTCCCTTGGCAAATAAATAAAAATCTTAGTCTCATGATCACCTCTAGCTGCAAGGCAAGCAGGGAAATGAAGTTTCTAGCAGGATAAAGGCTAAAATGTGGCAGGAGGGGTTCCAGTTCTAAAAGGAAGAAAGGGGAATGCGTTGGCAGTCGTAGTTACAGATCTCATTCCTTATTCAGGCGATGGCCTTCTAATTCTGCTGTCACATCCCTTAGGGGGCCTCAGATTCCTCTCAGAAGCTACATAAAGGGGAGCAGAGAAGCTGTGGGGTTGAACATTCAGGCTCCAAACCTCTCCTCAACTACTTCACCTTGATTTTACTTATTTTACACAAGTAAAATGCATGTGGATTTTCACATCAATTTCTTTTAAAGAAAGATTTCCTGGGCTAAATTATCTTTGAAAACCTCTGCAGTAAGCACTTTTTATAATCCTCTGCATTACCCATTACTGGCACTGTTCTCCCTCTACCTTAACACCTCTCTCCCTTCCTGGGTGTCTCTGGGTCGCTGTTTATAAGGAATGCATTTACGTGCCTGTGTGAGTCCCCAGGCTCATTTACTCACTCCAGCTCTTACTGCAGGTGAGCGACCTCATTTTTGTTTCTGGATTTCTTGAAAGGCAGTATATTTTCCCCGATCCTCTTCTCCTCCAGCTCTACTTTGGAGAGTCCTCTGTCTCCTCCAGGGCTCAAGGTCTCCCTCCTTGACTAAATTTACTGCTGTCACAGAGATCTTCTCTAACTCCTAGCTAAAGCCTGTTTTAAACTCTACAGAAAGAACCATTGTGTCATTGTTTACCATCCAATGCTATGACCCAGATCAATGCCAAGCAACTGCTTTGGGATGTCAGTTCCCAAGTTGGTGGGTATACATCACCCACTTACCTCCAGTTATCTGGTTACCTTGTTAGGGTAAAGGGTTCTGCTATTTTAGTAATGATACCTTGAAATTGCTTAGTGCTTTGCAGTTTCCACGGCTTACCCCCTGCCCCCACATGGAGCATCTCATTTGATCCTAACAAGCACCTGGAAGGTAGGAATTTTCATCATTCTCAGTTTAAAGATGAGGATACAGGTGATGAAAGGTCAAGGGACCTAGCGCAAGACCACACAACTGCTAAGTGGCAGAATCAGGATTTGAACTCAGTTCTTTCAGAATCACCCTTCATGTACATAAACTCTTGGTAATATGGACTGTAGAGAGGATGAAACATGCTGTTGAAAGTTTCTTTCATGATCCTTGCTTCATAAGAAAGGCTCAAAGTAAATGTTAGTTTTCCTTCCTCCAGTTTCATACCTGATACTTTTGTAAGGTCGCCTCACTTACATCATTTTGTACACTCTTATAGCTCTGGAAGTGGGCAGGGTGGGCATGCTTATGTGCATTATACAGATGTCGATACAGAGGTGACAACAGAGGAAGTGACTCTACTGGTGTCACATAATTAACAACATAATATGCAGCTTGATGTACTCCCTTTCCATGAGCTGCATCACGGAAAGTGGGATAGTAATGCATTTATTTTAAAAGTTGATATTCAATCTTCAGATGTTAACAAAGTCCTGGTAGAGATAGGATAAGATTTGAACAACTGTTATCACTTCCTGAAACCAGAATAGCGGCCAAATCATATGAACTGGGCAAACTTACTTGATTTCTATGAGAAATGGACTGACTGGTAGGTGTGAGCTGCTCGTGTCCCTTAGGAAAGGCCTGACTCTAGACACTCTGAAGTTTCATTCATTCATTTGTGCACTGATTTATTCATACATTCAGATAAGCAGTGTTTAGATAAGTAGACAAAGAGGGGGAGACAAATGCTGAGTGTCACCCTTAGCTGGTTCTCAGGTGCTGCGTGGAACTAATTCAGTTTTCCGATAAGCCCACCCAATGAGTACCTCCTCTATGTGAGTCACCAGGGGGCTACAAACCTTGGTCCCTGCACTTCAGTTTCTTACCCTTGATTACAAGGAAAAAGACATGTACACACAGACCTAATACAACCAGAATGTGACTTGATCATAGAAGAGAGAGAAATAAAATTGTCCTGAGAGCACAGAGGACGATGAGAGTAATTCCAATGAGAAAATCTGGGGAAAGCTTCATGGAAGAGGAGCCATATCAAGAAGGAACATGAGGGACTCCCCTGGTGGCGCAGTGGTTGAGAGTCCACCTGCCAATGCAGAAGACACGGGTTCAAGCCCTGGTCCGGGAAGATCCCACATGCTGCGGAGCAGCTAAGCCCATGCGCCACAACTACTAAGCCTGCGCTCTAGAGCCCGCGAGCCACAACTACTGAGCCCGTGTGCCACAACTACTGAAGCCCGCGTGCCTAGAGCTCGTGCGCTGCAACAAGAGAAGCCACCGCAATGAGAAACCCGCAGACCACAGCGAAGCCCCTGCTTGCCGCAACTAGAGAAAGCCCGCGTGCAGCAACGAAGACCCAAAGCAGCCATAAATTAAAAAAAAAAAAAAAAAAAAAGGAACACGAGCAAAGGCTCAGAAGGGGAAAATGCAAGGGATAATCAGAAAATCTCAATGTTCCACGTTGTTTCAAAGTATTGGGTTGGCCAAAAAGTTCGTTCGGGTTTTTCCATACTATCTTAATGAGAGAGAACCCGAATGAACTTTTTGACCAACCCAATAGTTTTGGCTAGGAGACATTAATACAGAAGGTGAGTTGTGGTCCATTTCAGGAATTTTGACGTGGGGCTAACGAGTCACCCTAGGGAGGTAAGACTTCTCTTGGAGGCAACAGGGAGTAGGGGTGATAGGAGCTGAGCAGGCTCTAAGACAGAGACCAGTCACAATCACTTCCTTCCGTAGGGTGGAATTGGGGGCAGGGAGTGACAAGGATGGACCTGATACAATGAATGAGCACAGCGCCCCTTCTTCCTCCATCCCCTTCCCTGTTTGCTGATGCTCCATTCCCATCACTCTCCAACCTTCTCATGGCCTTCATTCTTTGCTCTGCAGCCCAGGGTCCCCCTCTTCACACCCTCTACAGCCTTTTGCACAGACTTCTTCCTCTTCCTCATGGTCCTTCTTCCTTCTCACCAGTTATTCTTTTCTTCCTTTTTTCCCCTCTCTCTTTTTCATGAGTAAATTTCAGACCTTTTTAAAAAACCTCTATCTCAGATACCCTGCTTGTCTTGCTACAGATGACCTCAGCCTGTATTACAAAGGGCATGGAATGGGAGTGGTGGTTGGGAAAGATGTTGTGAACATTTTTGCCACTTTTTTTTTTTGCGGTACGTGGGCCTCTCACTGTTGTGGCCTCTCCCGTTGTGGAGCACAGACTCCGGACGCGCAGGCTCGGCGGCCATGGCTCACAGGCCCACCTGCTCTGCGGCATGTGGGATCTTCCCGGACCGGGGCACGAACCCGTGTCCCCTGCATCGGCAGGCGGACTCTCAACCACTGCGCCACCAGGGAAGCCCCATTTTTGCCACTTTTAAACTTCCTGTAAAGTAGGTCGAGTTATCCTTAGCTTCCGGATGAGGGAACTGAGGCACAGAGAGGCCAAGTATCCTTCCTAAGCTAGTCATTAGCAGCGTCAGGAATCTAAACAAGGTATTTATGACTTAGTCTCATACTAGGTCTTTCTACCATTTTAGACTGTTTCCTCTGAGTTAATTTTCTATGTGCCCAGAGAGTAAGTCTAGGCATAGAGGGGTGGGAAGCTTAGTTACAAGCAAAACGGTAGGATTATGAATAGTAGACTCAAGTAATAGCTGCATGATGCCTCTAAATGTGGCTAATGGTGCTGCAAGCTCTAGAACCCTCTTCAGTGGCAGTGAAACTGGAGGAATCTTGCTGGTGGCATTGTAAATCAGAGCAACTATTTTGGAGAGCAGTATGGTAGGACGTACCCAAAGCTACAACATTGTTCATGGCTTTTGACTAAGTAATAATACCACACCTTGGAATTTATCCTAAGGACTTGTTGGAAAATGAAAAGATGCTAAATGCATAAAAAATCACATTTTAAACAAAGGAAGCATAATAAGGTATGTTCCCTGATAACAATAAGGATCATTATAAAGATTTTAGGGCAAAGTGGGAATAGATTTATGATAGGTTAGGCGTAAATGAAAAAGTAGCTCACATGTTATATGCACTTGATCACAAGTCTCTACAAAGGTGTACATTTCATCCACTCAGAAAAGAACATAAGGATAGAAATAGTAAGAGGCTAGTGTGCTTATGGCTGCCTTCTTTTCTTCCCCAAATTGTCTTTGGTGTGCTGTGGTTTTTGTAATGAAAGCATATGGAAGAGAACTAAGGGATTAAGCTTTGCTCGGAGCTGTTGAGACCAGCTTAGGTTTCCCTCTCCACGTTGGATGTTGACAAACTCTAGAAAACGCCCTATACCTTGGGAGCTTTTAGGGCAGGTTCCACAGAGCATATATCCCACACCTTTTATTCTTCTTGTATTCTGAATGCCTCTGGGAAAATCTCCTATGATGTGCATTCGCAGGCAGCATTTTCAGAAAATCTGGACTGTTGCTTTTAAGAAACTACCTCCCGCTAATAATCTTTTCACTAAGTTTCCTGCACAAAGAGAGAGAGAGAGAGAGAGAGAGAGAGAGAGAGAGATGTGTGTGTGTATGTGTGTTGTGTGTCACTCTGTTTTGTGTTTGGAGACTTCAACCTACCACTGTTTATTCTTTCAGTCTCAGCTGAGGGATAATGTAGAACAAATTCTTTTGGGGGGTTTCTTGGTCCATGGAGAGGCTTTAGGGAATCCATGAATGCCTTACTACTGAGTAGAAAGTTTTATGTGAAATATATGTTTCTGTGGAGAAAGTATCTGTCATTTAATAGTTTTCTCTAAGAGCTCTTTGAGCCTTTAAATTTAAGAGAACGGAACTGGAGTCATCATGGCAAGGACACAAAGAGCTGCCTAGTCTGGACGAGGAAGGAGATGGAAGTTTAAGAATCACATATCTGGAGCATCTCTGGTTGCTGGTGGTGTGGAAGCAGCATCTGTCCTCCATGTGCTTTCTCCAACTCTTCTCTCATTTTCTTCTTAAACTTGAGGTTGATTTTTATAGCTGAACTTTCTGAATATGAGGGTGACAGCCCAGAAGTTAAAATCATTCTGTGGCTCCCAACACTTGCTGCTCTCTCAGCTTGTAACAGGATGTAACAGAAGGATTTATAGCTATTACTCCATAGAATATGGTGCATGATGAGGTCATCCTCACATGAGAAAAAAAAAACCTTCATCATTTACCTTCAAATATGGGTTTGAGTGAGTGCTGGGAGGCCTGACTCTGCCATGGTGTGAAATGGATTCCCAGGAAGGGGTATGGCTCAGTTGTCTGACCTTTATGGCATATTTAAATACATATTACGGTGTTCGTGGTAGTAAATAATATAGCTAAGGTTATGCACAGAGGAGAGCTGAGGGAAACATTCTCAGCAAAGCTGTGGGCTGCCCTGGCAGGGAGACAGGCACTTGGCTTTGAACTGGAATTTGGAATCTGGGTGGGAGAGTGACAGCAAATATTTTCCACATGGGTGCCAGTTACTTTGGCACTGAAAAAACTAAGACACCCAAGGCAGAAGAAGTTGGTTCTGTCGATTCAGGGTATGTTCTGCTTTTGTGAGGTGGTGGAGGATGTGAGAGTGGATGTTCATTTATTTATTTATCCATTCAACAAGCATTTACTTAGCACATACTGTGTGCTGGGCACTATTTTAGGTGATGAGGATGTAAAGATATGGCCTCTGCCTTCAGCTAGCTAACAGTAAAGTAAAGATGGGTGTAAATGAATAATGATAATGATATGATAATGTGCAATTCAGTAGAAGCATGTATCAAATGCAGAGATAGCATATAAGAGGGACTGATTGGAGGGAGTGACTAACCCTGTACAGGGGGCTCAGGGAGAGCTGGAAAGTATGGAGGTAAAATATGACTTGGTTTTTTTTCTCATTTCAGAAGAACTTATTCTTAAGAAATGTGTGGAATCTCATGAGATAAATGGTAATTTACATATATTTCACATAAGGTTTTCTTTTTTTATTGGGGTATAGTTGTTTTATAGTGTTGTGTTAGTTTATACTGTACAGCGAAGTGGAGCTCCCTGTGCTATACAATAGGTTCTCATTAGTTATCTGTTTTATACACAGTAGTGTATATGTGTCAATCCCAATCTCCCAGTTCATCCCACCTCTCCTTTCCCCCCTTGGTGTCCATACGTTTGTTCTCTACATCTGTGTCTCTATTTCTGCCTTGCAAACAGGTTCATCTCTACCATTTTTCTAGATTCCACATATATGCGGTAATATATGATATTTGTTTTTCTCTTTCTGACTTACTTCACTCTGTATGACAGTCTCTAGGTCCATCCACCCCACTACAAATAACTCAATTTCATTTCTTTTTATGGCTGAGTAATATTCCATTGTATATATGTACCACATCTTCTTTATCCATTCGTCTGTCCATGGGCATTTAGGTTGCTTCCATGACCTGGCTATTGTAAATAGTGCCACGGTGAACATTGGGGTGCATGTGTCCTTTTGAATTATGGTTTTCTCTGGGTATATGTCCAGTAGTAAGATTGCTGGGTCATATGGTAATTCTTTTCAGTTTTTTAAGGAACCTCCATACTGTTCTCCATAGTGGCTGTATCAATTTACATTCCCACGAACAGTGCAAGAAGGTTCCCTTTTCTCCACACCCTTTCCAGCATTTATCGTTTGTAGATTTTTTGATGATGGACATTCTGACTGTTGTGATGTGATACCTCATTGTAGTTTTGATGTACATTTCTCTAATAATTAGTGATATTGAGCATCTTTTCATTGTCCTTCTTGGCCATCTGTATGTCTTCTCAGAGAAATGTCTATTTAGGTCTTCTGCCCATTTTTTGATTGGGTTGGTTTTTTTTTTTTATATTGAGCTGCCTGAGCTGTTTGTATATTTTGGAGATTAATCCTTTGTCCATTGATTCATTTGCAAACATTTTCTCCCATTCCGAGGGTTGTCTTTTCATCTTGTTTATGGTTTCCTTTGCTGTGCAAAAACTTTTAAGTTTCATTAGGTCCCATTTGTTTAGTTTTGTTTTTCTTTCTATTACTGTAGAAGGTGGGTCAAAAAAGATCTTGCTGTGATCTGTGTATGAACTGGGATTTTGAAGGATGAATAGGAGTTCACCGGTAATAGATGGTGGGATAGAACATTCCAGTTGGAGGAAAAAGCATTTGTAAGGCCTGGAGGCAAGAGAGAGAATTAGGCATGGGTGAAGATGGTTTGCTGTTGCCCTCACATAAGCAAAATGGTGGGAACACTCGGTAGATGAAAAGACTGAGGCCCAGCATAAAAGGGCACCACGTGGTGTATTATTAAAGAAAATAAACATTTACTGAACACTTACTTTATGCCAGATCTTCTATTAAGCATCTAGATACATTATCTCATTTAATCTACACAGCAACTCTCTGAAGCAGGTACTAGCATTATCTTCATTTTACAGTCAAGGAAACAGAGGCTCAGAGAAGTAAAGTGACTTGTCAAAGGTCATACAGCAGAAATGGATTGATGGTAACTTGGAAAAGTGTTTGCGATAAAGACTGAGAGAAATAAATGGATTTGAGAAGTATTTAGGTGGCAAAATCAACAGAGCTTAATGGTGCATTGGATATAGAAAAATGTGGGGAGGGCAAGGAAGGATTTGAGGATGACTTCTAGATTTTTGTCACATGTAATGGGAAGGATAGTCATGACAATCACAGACTCCTAGAGGTTCTGGGAGAGAGAGTGCCTGAGTTGAGTTTTAACTGTGCTGAGTTTTTAATATCTTTAAGATATACAGATAGAGACTTAAAAGCTGAAATGAAAGTCCATTTGTCGTTCATCTACCAGCACTTAGTGGCTTAAGAGAACATTTAATTGGTTTAGGATCCTGTGAGTTGGCAGGTTGGGCTGGTCAGCTGTTCTGGTCTTGGCCGGGCTTCCTCATGCATCTGCTGTTATGCCTGTGTCAGCTGGGTGGCTCTGCTCCTGGGCAGGTGGCTGGCCACGAGTCTCATGCTGCGACAGGTAACCCAGGGTGTTCTCATGGGGGTTAGCCAACATTCTAGAGGAGCAAGTAGAAACATGCGATGCCTCTGGAGGCCTGAGCCCAGGGCTGGAGTGCCTTTCTTCTGCCATGTTCTTGTTGGGCAAGACAAGTCACAAGCCACCCCAGATGCAGAGGCTGGAGCAGCAGACCCTGACTCTTGATGGGAGAAGCTACAAGTTACGACTGGAAAGGAACCTGGGCACAGGGAGGTGTGACAGTTGGGGCCATTGCTGCAGGCAGTTGGCCACACGTGTGTTCTCCAAGAAAGCAGGGCTCCTTTACAGTTTCAGAGCACATCCTCACTCCTCCACCTTCCAGCTCTCACTCATGTCTTGCCCATCCTGATGTAATAAGGGTTATCCGGTTATCTGTTGCGGGGCTGCTAGTCTGCTGGCTGCTGGGATACAGAAGTGAATAAAGCACTTGAGGTTGAGGAAAGTGGTGGTCCTGTTAGTGGTGAAGGCGAAGTTACTCTGTGAGTCCCAGAGTCTCCCCGGTGTCCTTTATCTGACTTCCTCCTGATGTAACCACTGTTGAAGCCTCAGCCTCTGGGACAGGGGCTGCTTCCCGTAGGTGTGCAGGAAATGTGTCACCCACCAGTGGGATGGGCTATTTCTGAACACGCTTCAGACAGAAAGCATGTTCTCCTATAAGCAGAGCCATATGCCACATCTTGAATGTTAAAATTTAGCCACCACTGAATCATCTAGAGATGAAATAAAGGTTTGAGTTTTCTAAAGCAGAAATAAAAGACTTTCATCTCTATTTTTATAACTGTCTTCTGATTACAAAAGAAATAGGAGTATCTATCATAAGAAATTTGAAAGTCTGAAAACATATGGAGGAAATAAAAATCGCCTATCACACACGGCTGATTATATCAACATGTACATTAATTTTGTAAAATTAGGTTAATACTTAGTATAAAAATTTTAATTTAACATTGTCATTATGCAGAATATACATATATACATACATATTTTGAAAACATTTGTTAGTATTACGTATACTGTTTTATAGATTGTATTTTACACTTGACACTATACAATGACGCGTTGTATTCAGTATTATAAAATAAGGATGTGGAGATATGATTTTATCTTATCATATGGAAGTATCATCATTTAATTAACCGTTTCTCTATTGTGGGGTATATATGTTGTTTCGGAGGGTTTGCTACTATAAATAGTGCTGTTATGTCCTTCCTGGTGCCAAAATCACTGTGGGCATATGATTATTTACTCTGGATATAGTCTTGGAAGTGGAAATACTGGGCTGGAGGGTATAAGCAGGTTTTTAAAGTTTTCCAGTAGATACTGAGAAATTGCTTTGCAGAAAAATGCTACAGCAGTTATAATCTCATTGTTTGAATTTTCTTTGACTCAAAACCTATCTGGGTGGCTATCGTGGAAACTTTCCCAGCAAGCATTTGTTCATTGTTTCCATCATTCAGTGATTCATTCATTTATTCAGTAAACATTTATAGAGAGATAAAGTACCCAGGGGGAATAAAAATGTCTAAGGTACCTACACAACTTTATGCATTTGTCAAAACTCATAGAACTGTATACCAAAATAAGTTAATTATCCTGTATGTAAATTTAAAAAGTAAATTTATTTATTTGTTTTATTTTTTTTTAACATCTTTATTGGAGTATAATTGCTTTACAATGGTGTGTTAGTTTCTGCTTTATAACAAAGTGAATCAGCTATACATATACGTATATCCCCATATCTCCTCCCTCTTGCATCTCCCTCCCTCCCACCCTCCCTATCCCACCCCTCTAGGTGGTCACAAAGCACCGAGCTGATCCTGTGCTGTGCAGCTGCTTCCCACTAGCTATCGGTTTTACATTTGGCAGTGTATATATGTCCATGCCACTCTCTCACTTTGTCCCAGCTTACCCTTCCCCCTCCCCGAGTCCTCAAGTCCATTCTCTAGTAGGTCTGCGTCTTAAAAAATAAATTTAAAAGTGACTAAGGCATGCCCGTAGCTCCAAGTGAACTTAAAATCCAGTGAAAAAGATAAGACATGCACACAATAATTACAACACAAGACAACATATTAAGATACCATATAGGAGGGGAAACTGTGCATTGGTATATTTTGTGCCCTAGGAACTGGGCCAGGTGATTTACACATTCATTCATTTGTTCATTTCCTGGGAATACAAAGATGAAGAGCCAGAATGCCTGTTCTCAGAGAGACCCCAGCAGCACGGGAGTCAGACCTGCAGTTACTACCAACATGATAATTGTAGTAACAGATGCGTGTGTAAGAGGAAAGAGTCTGCCTGGGGGAGGTGAGGTTGGTTTCTGAGAAGAGAGAGATTTTGCTATAAGGCATGAAGGAAAAATAATGCTTTGCCTCATTTACTCCTCACAAGTGCCTGGAAAGGCAGGGGCCTCGTGCTTGGTCTACAGAGGAAGAAACTGAGGCTTACGGGGGTTCAGTAACTGGCCCGAGGTCACCCAGCTCAAAAGCGGAGTCACAGCATCCACCCAGATCTGTGCTTGCTGTCCTAGTCACTGGATCCCTGGAGAGGGACTGCGAGTTAGGCTGAGCCTTATGGAACGGGGAGGAGGGAGACCTGGCATGACCGAAGCACAGCGTCTCCTGGGAAGAGCCTTGGAAGTAGGGAGTCAGGTGGGAGACCAGAGGTTCATTTGGGGAGCGGTGCAGGGAGGTGATGTGGAGCTGGATATCAGAAGGCCTTGTGTTCTAAACTAAGGGCTCTGGACCTTAGTTGGTTGGTAGAGAAGCCATTGATATCTTGAGAACAAGGGAGTTGCCCACCGAGAGGTGTGCATCAGGAAGGATTAATCTGACAGTGACACCTTCAAGGGTTGGGTGAGGGGTAGATGGAGACTCCCAGTTTCCCTTGGAGAGTTGTCCTGCTTCCAGAGATAGCATTTACCTGTTAAAGAAAGGAAACGGTGCAGATAGCCCAGTGCTCAGTTCCCGACTAGTTAGGCCCATCCATAGTTATTCCAGGATTTTATTTGCTCTAGCAGTTCTTTTACTGATTCAGTCAAAATAGTAGAAAAAGCTCTGACCTAGATTTTGTTATATTATTTCAGTTAAAATAGCAAATAAACAAAACCTCACTGACTCAAATATTATTTCCTTTCTGTCTCCACTCCCAGCTTGCAATTCCAAAAATAAAAGCTTTGTTTTCTTAAATAATAACAACATCCAATGTTGAAATACTCCAGTGAGTGATGAGGTGGTACTAGTACAGTGGGATGGGAAAGATAGGGACCCGAGAGACCCAGCCTCCAACAAAGTCTGTTCTGGTTGGAACCAGGTTTCTCTCTTTGATGGTCCAGCTGAAGCTCAGGCCAGTGGGTGGTCTGTAGCAGGGGCTGGGTGAGGGGGTAGCCGGGCAACGCTGCAGTGCTCCCCAGGAATCAGCTGGAAAAGGGGAGCAGGCAGAGCCTCTGATAAGCAGAGTAGTATTTGGAGGAAGCGTGGGCCAGTTCCGCCTCCATTTCCTTGTTGATGAGGGTGTAATAGGTGGGTGGTGGGTATCTGAATTTTATGTATGTGTGTATGTATCTACAGAAAGAAGAGCCCGTCTCTTTCTTTTCTATAGAACATGGTTTCCTCCACCTCTAACTCCAAGACACCAATCCTTGGTGTTTAGCTCCAAAATCATCCTTATGATAGTTTTCTTTTTCTGGGTCCTACAAGGCCCCTGCCTGCTTCACCACCTTCCCAACTCCATCTCACATTTATCTGCCACCCTCCAGCCTCACTGACTTTCTTTTGGGTTCCTATTCCAAGGTATTTTCAGCCTCAGGGTCTTCACCACTGTTCCCTGTGAGTGCAGTGATTTTCCTTCTTTTCTTCTTCAGATGGCCAGATACTTCTCATGATTCATTCACCATTTAGAAAGAACATTTCTGACCCCTCAGTGTGAAAGATATCCTCTTTCTGATTCAGAGAACATCTTTACAATTTGTAGTTATATATTCATTTCTTTGACAGGGACAGCGTATTTTAAGTACTAATATATATGTATATATATTGTATATACATATGCTATATATCATATGTGTATATATTGTACATATAATATATATGTACATATTCTTATTGTACACACCTGGCTCAGTGGCTGGAACATAGAAGAGGCTTCATTAATATTTATCAAATGATTGAACCTGAGGCATCCCATTTCTGTGGCCTTATCAGCTCATTTCCAGGGTAAATTGGGTGTGAGCACACCACACATCCCAGGAGTAGGGAGGCTTTCCTCTCTTCGGGGTTGGGTACATTGGTCCTTTCTGTACCCGTTGGTCTCTCTCCATGGGTGGAGCTGATGGCCGTAAATGAGAATATTCCACTGAAGATGCTCTGGGTTGGGAGAAATTTCATTAAAGATGAATAATTCATCTCTGAAGCAAAATTAGTTACCAGGACAACAGCATTTTGATGGGTTTGTTGAGAAGGTATTTTTCTTCTATCATTGTCATGAACATTTTGGAAATTCTAAAAGCTGTTTCTTCTGGCAGGAAAACAGTTGTCTCACTGGTAAGGTACATTTGGGGGAGTCAATTTTTTTTCTTTCTTGGTTTCTATAAGTAGTTTAGGAAAACTCAAGATGTTTTTTTCCCACTCTATTCCAGAGTAGCTTTGCAACTTTACCAGGTAGAAATTGGTGTGCGCTCTCTGCCATCTTAACCATGTAACACTCCACTAGAATCTCTCTTGTCTGAATAGCTTCCAAGTTGCTGGTTCCTCACTGCAGTGGGAGTGGTGGTGTTTTGAGTTTTGTGGTGTCTTGGGGAAGTGGATTCTGCTTTCCTTTTATGTCGGAGATGGTATTCGGAAAGTCACCTCTCTCCCTAGCTGCAGTGAGATGGGTCACTTGCCCTTGCTGTATTCCTTCCCTCTCATCTTCCTGCCCTCCTTTCCCATTCTAAGGATATACACTACCCAAAATAACTGAGTGAGACCCTCCTCAAAAATCAGGCTTTTGTGATGACCCAGCCTCAGCTGCCTCTAACTCAAACCCTGTGTTTGAGATCTGTTTGTTCTTGATCATCATGCCTCTGCCTTTGCAGGTATTCTTCCCTTTGCCTGGAATTCTGCCCTCTTCCTATTCCTCTGCCAACCCCTCTCTCCACATCTTCCTCTCCTTAATCATCCTCTAAGACTCAACACAGGTATTACTCCTCCTCCTGGAAGCCTGACCTGACTGCCCTCCTCTGTTCACTGACAGCATCTCCTGCTAAATAACCTCCATCAAAGACACTCTCTTTAGATTACTGTTGTGTGTTCATGTGTGTAACTCACTAAATGTGAAACACTCTGGAGGAGGGCAGGATTGGGTCTAATTTATCTATCACTAGGGCATGTACTAGATGCTACTTATTAATTCATGGATATGGAGAACATTTTATTTGCTTCAAGATGTGCCAAAATAAAGCACAGCAAGTTGGTTATTTGTACTTAGCTCCTAGTTTTAAGTCTCCCAGCATCATTATAGCTTGTAAATACAGTTGATAATTATGATTCTTCCTTTTCTCTTTCTCTTCATCATCAAATCCTAATTGAGCTCCAGTCCGTGAATGAGAACTTATAAGATACTCTCTGTGGGTACACTTGGAAGAAGAGGGAAGACACAGTCCTTATTCACAGAAAGCTTGCAGTCTGAAAGAGGAGGCAGGACAGACAAACAGTACTCATAGAAGAAGGATATGTGTACCTGATTATTGCTAGTATGTCAGCTAAGCCATAGGGATTAATAATAGCTAACCATAGTAGCAAAGAACAACTGGGAAGTCGGTCACTGGGGATCCTGGGGCATAACATTCTTGGACACACTTAACTATAAATAAATAAAGACTTGAAATTGAGATTCAAAGTAGATTCATCTTGATCTTAATTATCTGTTTAAAAATGTTATTCTGTCTGATTGTCACTCCTGGCCATATATAAAGGAGAATATGTTGGCATTTCCACAATTACATATTAGACACACATTTTTTTAGGTAGGTCTCAGGCTAAGTCAATACATAAAACAAAAATAATTTTTCATTATGCATATCCCTTCATAGGATATAATGTCATTAATACCAAACACCAGCTTATCAGTGGATATACATATTTACATATAGCTATAATCATGAACACACTTTTTGGTCTAATTTATAACTTAAGTATGTTGCTACATTTTCTGCCTGTATTAAAATAGACCATGTAGTTTCAGTTTTTTTAAAAATTAATTAATTTACTTATTTTTGGCCGCATTGGGTCTTTGTTGCTGCGTGCGGACTTTCTCTAGTTGTGTCGAGCGGGGGCTGCTCTTCATTGCGGTGCGTGGGCTTCTCATTGTGGTGGCCTCTCCTGTTGCAGAGCACAGGTTGTAGGTGCGCCGGCTTCAGTAGTTGTGGCACGCGGGCTCAGTAGTTGTGGCCCGTGGGCTCTAGAGCACAGGCTCAGTAGTTGTGACGCACGGGCTTCGTTGCTCTGAGGCGTGTGGGATCTTCCTGGACCAGGGCTCGAACCCGTGTCCCCTGCATTGGCAGGCGGATTCCCAACCACTGCGCCACCAGGAAAGTCCTCAGTTTTTAATTTGTAGTAACAATGTGGAATCCATCGTAGAATATGCTACTTATTGCTTGCGTATGTCTGTGCTGTTGGGTACTTAGGTTGATTGTTTTTTGTTTTTTGTTTTCCTGTGACGGAGAGCAGTGACTGTTATGAACATTTCCATACAAGTAGCTTTTTTCTTTTTTCTTTTTGAATGAGTTCCTTGGAATATAAGAGTATATTACCCAAAGTGGAATTAGCAGGTTTATGGGCATAAATAGCTTCGTCATTTGGCAAGAATGCTCTCTGGCAGGCCTGGGCCAGCATACAGTATTCCCAGGAGGATATGAGGATATCCATTTCTTTAGAATATTCTTACACTTCATAACTCCAAAATTAATTTTCACTAATTCAAATGGTATCCCAGCATTTCAGAAACGAGTTAATGTGCATTTCTCGAATTCTGCTGAAGATGGTCTGCTGGGCACTTGATGTTCTTCCCTTATACACCACCTGTTGTTTGCTTTCAGGCATCTCTATTTCTCTCTGGTGCCTGTAAGCACGGCTTCTGGTCTTGGACCAACAGTGGTTATCCTTTGCAATATAAGGAAAAACAACCAAGCTTCATTACTTTGCTAGTAGTTTTTCTTGTTCTTGCATTTGCTCTTTCCCTGACAGCATGTTTTCACAGTACAGAAATGACAGCGACCCCAGGTCCACTCAAGTGCAGGGAGTTTGTGAGCTTAGTGGATTCTCAGCTGTGCCCATGGGGCCAGGCAGGACCTGGCTTCTGCTCAGGCCACCTTCCAGGCCTACCAGAGATTTTTAAACACCACGCTGAGTTGAGGAGAGAGCAATGGCCTTGAGGTCCTACGTGGACTTGCATCTTGGCTCTGCGCTGGGTGAGCTGGGGAGGTTTCTTAGCCTATCTGAGCCTGAGCTTCTTCCGCTGGATGACAGGGAGAACAGCACTGAACTTGGAGGGTTTCTCTGGAATAGCTTCTCTCCTCTGCCTTTTTAGAGAACTGGGGCTTTCTGGAGTTAATTCTAATGCCAGCTAACACTGCCCAACTTCTTTCTATATGGTAGATGCTGGGTTCTGGGTTGAGAGTTTTCTGCTTTGTTCCGCATGGCAGCCCTATGGGGTCCGCATGCCTTTGTGCAGAGGCAGAAAAGGAGGCTCTGGGGACTAAATAACGTGCCCAAGGACGTGCAGGAAGTGGTGGTGCTGGGATTGGAACCCAGGACTATTTGCTTTCTGTGTTTTAGGCTTTGACTACTGTACATTTAGTCTCTGGGATAATTTGTTCTCCGTTAAATAGAATCTATCCCAGGAGCTCATTAACCACCTGTGACTTTGCTCCTGCCTTCATTCAGCCAACACCTGTTCGTTGAATGCCTCTTTCGTGCCAGTCCCCGATTTAGGAGCTGGGGTACAGCTATGTCGTGCTGACGGGCTTACCTCCTCCAGACTGGCTGTGGGAGAGCCTAGGACTTAATCCGGAGAGCTCCATCCTCCTCAGCATCCAGGGGGGCCCGTGCAGGCATTGGCTGCCTGGTGGAGGTGAGCTCTACTCGGGAGGGTCCACACTGCAGCCCAGGAATGTATGGTCAGCGGTGGCTTGTAGGCCTCCCGTGGCTGCATCCCGCCATACTGGGTATCTGGTGTGACACATCTGTCCCACCCTTGGGTGGGGCCTTATTTGTGCTGCACCTCACGCTGCTCAGAGCTGCATTAATTAGAGGCTACTGGAGAATTTGAGTGAGGCTCATATGTAAAAAGGGAGGCTCCTGGCTGAACCATAGATCTCAGATGCATAAAGGCCGTTAAGGTGGGAGGTTCATCCTCCTTGTTCTGGGTTGGCTGGGAATAAACGTTGCGAGTCATTACAAGAGGCGGTGTAGCGCCCATCTCCTTGGCCCTACTCTGGTATCTCCCATGGCCCCGACCCCCAGTATCTTCTGGAAGGACTGCTCACGTAGTTCTTGATTGTCTTGAGTTACTGGAGTTCGAGAAACAAATCCAATTTCCCCAGAGGCAGTCGTGCCCTCTGGCCTCCTCTGGAGGCTCCCGCAGATAATTCAGGTCTGCGTGGGAACAGAGCCCTTGTAACAGCCTACAGCTCCCAGGCAGTTGCCCAGGGAAGGCCACCTCTGGGCACAGGTCAACCCTAGAGGGCACCCAGTTGTCAGAGCTGCAGAGCAGCCGAGCCTTCAGCCCAGGAACCAAGATTTCACATTGCTCAGATTTCGGCGAGCACTTCTGCACCCACCTTTGTGCACCCAGCTCCCTGTCTTCGGGGGCAGTATATGTCCTTTGCTCCCAAGCCTGGAGGAGGTTTGTTATTTCTGAAAGACTCAGCCCAGTGCGGCCTTGGCCATGGGCATGGCCTGTAAAATGCAGATGGCCAGTCCCAGCTCCCAGAGTTCCCACGCTCAGTGTATAAAGAGTGGGGTCCAGAATCTGTGTTTGTCTAAGTTCTTCAGGCGAGTCTGATTCACGCGGTCCGTGCGCCACATTTAGAGAGGTCCTTCCGTGTTATATGTTGTACACAGGTGCTCACACACACACACACACGCACACACATATATACATCTGCATCTCTCTGTCTCTCTGACCCACCCCCATACGTTCTCCCGCTCCCAGCCGTCTACTCACTCACCTGTCTCAGTGGACTCCCTCCCCCATATGCCTACAATGCCTGAGAAGCACATGACACATTTTAGATATTGGACACATGCCGGCTGGTTGAATGACCCCTCTGCTATGATTCTGGGTTAACTTCTCCTTGGAGTGGAGCCACATACTCTCCACTTGGACCCTTCAGTGTCCTGGACAGTGATAGCAGGCGTGTCCCTTCCCTTTCCCCAGTTCACCTCCTACCCACACGGAACCTACTCTCTTGAGTCAAAGTTCCAATTTTAGAAGGAAAACCAGAGCCTGAGCCCTGCCAGGTAGGTGGCCTGGAATAAGAAACTGAGGGTGGGGTGTGATGCAAAGCGTGGGTGTGGACCCGGGTTTTGGGACAGCGGGGAGGCGGACAGGGTCTGTGGAAGGAGTGTCCGGTCCTCACTCCCAAAGAGCTGAGCTTGCTTGAACAGCTATGGAACCAGACCTGCAGGTTCCTGTGTCTTCCTTGACCTCTGAGCTTGGAATAAAGAGTGGCTTGAGGTTGACTCTGTGGTTCTCTCTTGAGGATTTTGTCGGGTTTACTTTTAACTTAGCCTTGAGGAGATTCCAGCAGAGGTTCTAGTACATGCCAAGCTGCCATGGGAACTTCAGTGGTGCTGTTACTGCTGAGTTAATTGACACCCTTAATCAGGAAGGAGGTGGAATATAAAACTTTGGGAGGGAGTAGCCAGATTTTTCAGAGGAAACAACATACCAGGCGCTGCCATTTATGTGTTGTGGGACTTTGCTTAGTTATTTAATCTTTGTAGGACTCTGGTTCATCCCTGTAAGAAATGACAGTAATGGGAGTTACATGTCACGGGATTGTTGTGAGGATTAAAGGTGCTCATGGATGTGAATGTTGAGTTCTGTTCCTACGACCATTGTTATTAACTGAAATTTATCAATAGACTTCTGTTTATCTGATAAATATTTACTTATTAACAGATATTTTCAGCATCTATTATGTATCAGATAGGGTTATGTTAGGGTCTAGTTAGCTAGTTATTTTAGTTAGTTTATTTATAACACAGATCAAGAGGCTCAAGACTTGCTTTCAAATATTTCATGGTGTAGAAAGAAGATAAGATATCAGTATTACAATTCAGTAAAGCATTGATGTAATGTTAGGATGCATGGAGGGACATATAAAAGAAGGAGTAACAGAGTCTGTCTGGAAGAGTCTTGGTAGGCCTTATGGAGGAGATAAGTTTGATTTGAGGCTTACAAGATGGGAGTAGTATTTCAAGTTTAACAGTTAAGCACATGTATGGGCTGAAACAAAAGATTTATTGGCTGATCTAACGTAAAAGGTTAATAGCTTCATCAGATCAGGCTTGATCCAGCAGCTCAAATGATATTATCAAGGACTTAGGTTCCCTTAGTATTTCTACTGGCTTGTGCAATGTTGGCTGCATCCTCGGTTCCACTTTGTCTTCCTTCAGCAACTTCAGGAGCTCCCTTCAAGAGAGCAAAACGGCTGTAGCCGTTCTATAACTCATCTCTTTACTCTATATTATTGAAAGAACTGGGTTTGTTATGATGTTTCCTGAGGGAGGAAGAGGTCCTGTTTCCCAGAAGCCTTAGCAAGACTCATGTTGGATTTCTTTGGCTCCAGTTAGGTAACATGTTTTTTTCCCGTAACCAATCACTGTGCCATAGGGGTGGGATGGATGATTGGCTTAGGCCAAATAGCGCCTACTCCTTAAACTAAGAGGATGGGTCAATGCATGGTCCATGCCACCTGAAACACATGGCTCATTATGGGGAGAACTGCTTCCCCAAAGGGACATTGTTCCCAGGGGGAGAGGGCATGGATTCTGGGAAGCATGGAGAATCTAGCTCTCCACCATACCAGTAATCTGGGTGAGGAAAAAGCAGGGGACAAGTGAGAACAGAGTATGTTTGAAGAACAACTCTTAGCTGAGAATCTCTAGACCAGCACTGTTTACTAAAACTTTGTGCAATGATGGAGGTGTTCTATAATCCACTCTTTGCAGTATGGTAGCCACTGGCCACCTGTGACTGTTGAGTGCTTGAAATGTGGCTAGCATGACTGAAGAACTGAACTATTAATACTAATTGTACTTAATTTTTTAAATTTAAGTAATCCTGCATAGCTAATGGCTGTAGTGGTAATTGGAAAGCACAGGTCTAGACCCTAGACAGGGTTCTGAAAGAGGACTGAGAGAAAGAGGGAGAGAGAGAAATTAAGCCAGAATGCCCTGGTTATGTATCTATCATTTGGGGAGAGAACTGAAAAAAGTCACTGAAATCATTTTCTCGGTTCTGTGGTTCATATGAATAATACAGAAAGTAGAACCCAAAGTGAAGAGCTAGTGACAGGAAATGAGGATAGAGACCTAGAGACTTAGGCTGGGGCCAGGTTGAAAGCCCTTGTGCTTTGCCACTCACTTCAGATTCTACCCTGTAGGCAATAGGGAGTCACTGAGGATTTGGAGGAATTACATGATCATATTTGCGTGTGAGGAAGGCAACCTGGCCCCTTATGGAAGATGGACTTGTGCGACTAGAGGCAGGGAGACCAGTAAGGAGGTAGAGGCAATAGAGCTCATGAGAAAGGATGAGAATTTGAACTTGGGAAGGAGTGGTAGCCATGCACGGAAGGGTGAGATACGGACATTAGGGGCAGAGTAACAGGGTGGGTTTGCGTGTGGTGTGGGGAGGAATATAGCAGGATATAGTAGGTTGGTTTGGACAGCCGAATGGATGATCGTGCCCTCTTTGAGATGTGGCGTTCCAAAAGGAGGGGGCAGGTCTGAGTGGTTTCTTGATAAACACTCTTTAGGGCAGGTGGTATTTAGTCTACCTGTAGGAAGATGTCTGATAGGTTCTTAATCTCTTCTCTCAAGGAGTTTACAATCATCTATCTATGGAAATTAGATCTACATAAATTAAGTCATTAGAAAAATAATTCCATGTGCATCAAGGCTGTAAGCCTTACATGCTGCACGTGCTCTGTGAGTGGTGTCCTGGGTACTTTTTCTGCCTAACAAACCACCCCAAAATTTAGCAGTACAAAAGGAAAACGTTGTATTATGTTCATGATTCTGTGTGTTGAGGATTTTGGCTGGGCACTATGTATACCGTGTCTGAAACCTCAGCTGGAAAGATTCAGAGCTGAGGCTGACTCAACAGCTGGGGCTGCAAGGCATCTGAAGCTGTCTTCCCTCGTAGCTGGTGACTGATGCTCACGCTTCAGTGGGTCCTCAATTGGGCTGTGAGCTGAAACACTGTGGCCCCTGCATGCGGTCTTCCCTACTGTGGTCCGGTTTGGGCATCCTCACACATGGCACTGGCACCTTGAGAGCAACCATCCTAAGAGTGCACAGCTAACCATGGAGGTCACTTGGCCCTACTTCCCCTATGCACTGTTGGTCAATATAGTAACAAAGATATGCCTGCTTTCAAAGGGAGGGACATGAACTCCGTCTACCACTCAATAGGAAGAGTGTCAAGGTCAAACTGTAAGATAAGCATGTGGGATGGGAGATACTGGGAAATAAGTTGGCCATAAATGGAGAGATGAATTTGGACTGGGGTAAGGAGCGATGACTCTCTGCTGGGGATGGGGCTTGAGCTGGTGCTTGAAGGGTGGGTCGGTGGACGCTGGCAGGGAGAAAAGGACACATGCATGTTGTTGGGGACAGAGGGGAGGATTTGTGTTTCTTTGGGGCTATCTAGTCAATCTCATTAATGCTGAGGACAACTAAATAGGCTAAGGAAGAAATCCTACAATGGGATACAGCAATTTAAAGCAAATGGCTTCCTTCTAGGCATCCATTCAACACATTCAACATCAAGTTTAAAGTTCCTTGTGCTCACCCAAGTTGATCAGCCTTGTTAAAATGGAAAGCCATTTCTCTTTATTTTTTCCCATGATTTGATCTTCTGCTTTATTCTGGAGTGAGAGGAGCTACTACACCATGGAATTACGCGTCACAAAATTTTTGACTTAGTGCAGTAAGTACACTAGAAATCACGTTAAATAAAATACTTGCTTACTTGCCTTTCCCTCCTTCCATTAGATTGAGAGGCTCTGGAGAAAAAAAACCATGTGCAACCTTTTCCAGCTTCTCCAGCAGAACCAGATACGTAGTAGATGCTCAGCACAAGATTATTTGGATGAATAACCTTCATTCAAGGTTAAGGGAAAGCAGTGCTGAACACCTGGGCACTTTTATGCCGTGTTTCTGCTCCTTATTTTATACTCCTTGTCTCAGAATCCAACCAGCTTCTCTGTGCTCCTTATTCCTCTAGCACAAGAATCTGATCTGTCCCTAATTTCTGTTTCTGTATCTGACAGTCCCTGTCCCAGAACTGAAGCTTTAATGTCCAAGCACACACCTTGTCTGTGGTAGGGAGATTGCTTAGACCAGGGTCAACACACGAGGAGGCTGCAGGCTCCCCTTCCCCTTTTCCTTGGCAAGTCTCCCTGACCTGACTCGTTTGCTGAAGCTAAGGTATGTGAGGAACTTATTTTTTACGGAGATATTTTGTGAGAGATAAATTTCTCGGGACCATGGCCATGGATTCTTAGCCAAAGGAAGGACAAGTAGATATGATCAAATGTGTGCTAGTGAATCAATACAAATAAATTATGTGTTCTTTGTTATGATGTCCTAGGCTACACGAGAGAGGGCTCTTAAATCATCCACCATCAGCCACTGGAGGTTCTCCTTTCCAAGGAGTTACGTGGAGACAAAGTCCAGGCTTATGTTATTTTAGGCAAAATCCAGATAACTTTCTAGTGGTTTGGCTGCTAGAGTAATGCTAGCAACTGCAAAAGACCAGAGGGGAGCAATTCTTCTCTGGGTCTGGCATGGCCCTGAACATACCCTAAATATTTTCTACCTCTAATGTCTGGGATTTATGGGTACTCTCTTGCTTGAGTAGATGATCCTTTTACTCTATGATTCAGAACTCTGGGTTGTTTTTGTTTTTTTTGCGGTACGCGGGCCTCTCACTGTTGTGGCCTCTCCCGTTACGGAGCACAGGCTCCGGACGCGCAGGCTCAGTGGCCATGGCTCACGGGCCCAGCCGCTCTGTGGCATGTGGGATCTTCCCGGACCGGGGCACGAACCCATGTCCCCTGCATCGGCAGGCGGACTCTCAACCACTGCGCCACCAGGGAAGCCCCAGAACTCCGGGTTTTGATCAAGTGCTTGTCCACGAGCTTGAGCTTGAGACTAAAATTGACACCCCCTCCCCACTTCCCACCTCATGAACAGGATGGCCTTTCATCTGTTTGGTATTGGGATGCGTCTGCCATGGTCAAATTCTCTGGGCAGCCCACAGGTGAGATCCAAGCAAGCAGTGTGCTAAAGGGGCTCAAGAGGTAACCGGAAATGTGAATGAGGCCAGGAAATGTTAATTGAGCGAAGAAGATTCTCAGAAGTTCAGGCAGTTGGGCAGGAAGTAACACACAGACCCTTCAGTTCCCTAGGCAAATGGGCAAGAACAAGATGGGGCAGAAGGAGCAATTTGGCCACGAGCATGTTTCCAACAATGGGAGGATGCATAGATGCAGGGAAATAACTTGAAAACCCATTCCACCAAGCTGGGGCATGAAATGAGGGTTAGACTGTGGGAACATATGAGATGGTCCTCCTGCGAGTGTTGGAGCTGGATTTCAAGCCCAAGCCTTCGAATTAAAATGAAGCACATTAACTTCCTTGGAAACCTCAGAGGCCTCTTTGACTCCATGCTTTTCTGTTATACACTATTTGAAAATTTTAGCAACAGTTTTCGTAGGGCTCCCACCACCCCCCCTTCTTTCTTTCCTTCTCTACGGCTATTATCTTAGTTCAGATCTCTTATCTCTTATATTGGGACCGTTGTAGTATCCTTCTCACCAGACTCCCTGTTTTTCATCTTCACTGATCCACCCTTCATACCCGACAGTTTTGTTTCCAAAATGCAGGTGCCACCTGATTATTCACCTGCTCAAGCACAGCAGACATTTCTATGCTGTTTACTGAGTAGAGTTGAAGCTCTTTAACCTGATGTGCTAGGCAGAATAGTGTCCTCCCAAAAGATGTCCATGTCCTGATTCCTGGAACCTGTGAATATGTTAGATTGCATAGAAAAGGGGAGATAAGATAGTAGATGGAAATAAGGTCGTAATCAGTTGTGTGTAAGATAAAGTGATTATCCTGGGTTACCTGGCTGGGTCCAGTGTTACCAGAAGGATCCTTAAATGGGAAAAAGGGAGGAAGAAGAGTCAGAGTGATGCAGTGTGAGACTCAGCCAATCATTGCTGGCTTTGAAGATGGAGGGGGACCAGGAGCCAAGGAATGCACGCAGCCTCTAGAAGCTTGAAAAGGCAAGAAACGGATCCTCCCCTAGAGCCTCCAGGAGGAATGTAGGAATACAGCCCTGCCGACACCTTGATTTTAGCCTTTGAAACCCATTTTGGACTTCTGATCTCCAAAGCTGTAAGATAATACATTTGTGTTGTTTCAAGCCACTTTATTTGTAGTAATCCGTTACATCAGCAATAGAAACTTACACACCTAGTAGTTAAAATCATCACTGTCTTACCCCAGCCTGGGTCTCCATCTCCTTCTCCATGTACCTGAAGCTCTAACCTCTGCAGACCCCAGCCCCACCCCCGACCCCCGCCCCAGGCCTGGAACGTGACAGGCAATTTCAACCTAATTGTGTCTTCTCATGCTGCATCCTTAGCCTGAAAAGGTTGTTGCCTTCTTCACCTACTAAAAATAAGCCAGTTCACATAGTACCTCTTATAAAAATTTTCATGGAGAGTAATCCTCTACTTCATCTCTGTTAGGGAATCACTCATTTCTATCATATGTCAACCTTGCTGGGTTACTGTGAGATTCCCATGAGACAATAGGTGAAATGACTTACAACCTGGTGTAAGTCAGAGCGATTCCAGCTTTCACTGAAGGTAGTCGTATAAATGTGTATCTCTCTGGTTGCACTGAAAGTGTCAGGAACATTGTGTCCTTCATCCCTCCATCCCCCACAGCAATGAGCATGGTGCATCGACCATAAGAGACACTGTGTAGTAATTTGTAGTGTTGAATAGGAGACAGGTTGTGAGAAATGCCAGATCACAGGATTAGATGATGGGTCATTCACTCCACCCTTGTATACAGGGAATCTGGGACATGCTGGGTACTGTCCCAGGTGCTGAAGATATAGTAGTGAAAAATAGGACAGACCGTTGTGTGGCCCTGAGGCATCTTACAATCTAGTCAAATCCCTGCTCTTGGTCTCTTGCACTGGTAGCTAGCTCCTATCTGGGGATATCTGCTTATCCCTAGAAAATCCACTTGGTTCGGCAGTTACAATGGTTTGGCTGAGAGCTCTTTCAGCTCCTGAGACCTAAGAGGGAATGATGCCCCTTGACAGGAGTGGCGGAAGGAAGGGGAGTATGCGTGCCTACAGGCAGGTCCAGTGGAGACGGACCCTGAAATGAAAAGTGGCAAGTGGGTAGGATCGCACACCAGGCAACATGGGCTTGATGAGCCTGTGATCTTCCCGTTGCTGAGGCTGTCAATGCATGTCCACACAAAGCAAGCACCAGCGCTCAGGGAGTACTCTAGGCTTTCATCTCTACATCAGTGAGAGGCCTTGTGAGGCTGCTCTTTATTTTCTGAGCTGCCAGTTGTCGTCGCCAAAGAAGTGACGTGCTCCCTCTTGGGACATGGCATTTTCCTACTTGGGTGGGCAAATGACCTGGTTTGCTCAGAGACAAACCAGGATGGCAGGAACCTAATATATGACGAGGCCTGAGAATGTGCCTGGCACATAAGCCTAATCCTCACAGCAATGCAGTGAAGGGAGTGATACTGGTCTCATTTTCCAGATAAGGACACGGAGGCTCCATAGGGTTAGCCACTTGCCTCAGGTTACACAGAGAGTAAGTGGCAGAGCCTGGATTCCACACCAAGACTGTCTGGGTTAGAGCTTTTGATCTATTACTAAGGTAACAGATAGCTTATATTTGCCTCTCTGTTGATGAGTATCTCTGGAAGCTTCACACTAGTGGCTTTGGAGCCATGGTTTCATCTTTCATCTGCTCACACCTGTTTCTGTCCTTGGCCTCCTCATGAGGGTGGTGCTGGTGGTGGTTGGATGGAAGGAATGATGGACATATAGGAGGGTATGAGCTCAGACTCCTAGTTAATGGTATACTTTGAGCTAATTAACTCTGGTTCTGGTGAGCTCTCATCATGTAGTACAGACACTGGCAGGGAATTCTGAGCTAATTTGACACCCCCCCCCCTTACTGGGCTGCATGCTACCTAAATCATTTCCAAGAGATGGCTGTCTCTTTCATTTTCAGTCCCTTAGGGAATGAGAGTGAATGGATTTTTAATTCATTTTTAATGGCTCGTTACACAAAACCAGAACAACCTCCCACTATTCAACAGCCATTTTTCACAAGCTCCTTGTTTCAACAACACTGCATTTTCATTTCCTTGGTCTGCCACTTGCCTTGTTCAGCTACCACATTCTGCAAAGTACTTTCTTAACAATGGCCCCATTTTAAATAGAGCTACTAATACCTGTTAAATTCTGTATCTCTGATCCCTTCCTTGGATCATGGGGGAACAGATGTGCCCGTGTTTGGGTTCTGACTCCTACCTCTCCCTAGCTGCATGGCCTGGACGGTTCGCTCATCTGGACAATGTGGGTAATGATATCTACCCTTCACTGTGGTTATGTCCATTACCTATGTAATGCACATAGAGCACCAAGCACAGTGCTGGGCACTTTGTAGGTGCTCAGCATCTATTAGCATCCCCACCGCTGCCCTTTCTATGTTTGTTCTTCTCTTGTCTAAATTACTTAATCAAGTCATGCTTTTGTCTGTAGGTGTAATGTTTTCTTTAGTCTGTATCCCATCAGATATAGGTATATATCTTTGTCCTCTCTAGACGTCCCTAGAGAATACCAACTCTTGCAAACTTAATGCAGTCATACAAGAAGGTTGCTTTCACCATCTTCCCTCCCTGCCCATGTGTTCCCTTTATCTTAGCCTCTTGTGGACATTCTTGAAGTTCTTTCATAGCCATTTTGAATTCTTTCTTCCTAATTTACCTAAAAAAAAAATACCCTTGAAAAACTGTGAAAGATATTCCAGAAAGAAGAGGGCTGGGAATTTCCATTCCCCACCCATCTCTTATGACCTTACTTGTGCCTCTCATCCTTTATGAGGACAACTTGATCAGCCCAGCCCAGACTCGTCTTCTCCTCCTTTGAACGCCTATGGCAACACTCTCAGTTCATCGAATGTGTCATATCTCTGTTAGTTAATAGGCAGCATGTTAATGAAGAGTGTGATAATACTCTTGGATAATAATGAGAAAAACGAGGTCTGTCCTGAAGGAGCACATCCCCTCATGGTGGAGATGCATATGCAAAGAGAAAATTATAGTGCAATCTAGTGAGTAGTATACTTGGATGTATGGGCAACAAGGTAGGGGAGCATGGATTACGGGGGATCCATTCTGTCTTGGAGGACAGGTAAGACACCAGAGTATTGACGGTATTTGAGCTGGGCCTTAAAGAATGAGATCCTCAGGTGGAGAGTGGGAGAAGGGCTTTCAGAGGAGAGAAAAGAGCTTGTGTGAAAGTGTGGGAGCGTGGAACAAGGAGAAACGTGGGTATTCTGGTGTGGCTAGAATTTAGATGTTATTTTGGGAAAGTGGCTCTAGAAGAGGGTTAAAATGTCAACTGGGGCCTGGTTGAGAAAGATCTTTTATGCTATGCTGAGGAATTTTTTTTTTTTTTACATCTTTATTGGAATATAATTGCTTTACAATGGTGTGTTAGTTTCTGCTTTATAACAAAGTGAATCAGTTATACATATACATATGTTCCCATATCTCTTCCCTCTTGCATCTCCCTCCCTCCCACCCTCCCTATCCCACCCCTCCAGGCGGTCACAAAGCACCGAGCTGATCTCCCTGTTAAGCTGAAGAATTTGATCTTAAAGGCGGCCTGAAGCCACTAGAGATTGTTTGGCAGTAGGCAACGGGATTCCGCCTCTGCTTTAGAAAGGTCATTCTGGTGTAAGGATGGAAGAGGGGTGAACGCCAGAAATTAAGTCAGCTAGCTATTTTGAAGGTCTCTGCAGTCATCTAGTAGCTCAATCCAGTGGTCCATTCTTCATCTTTTTTGTCCATGAACTGCCTGCCGCATTTCACACAGCCAATCACTCCTTCCTCCTTGAAACCCATACTCTGCTCGGCTTCCAGAACACATGCTCTCCTGAATTTCCTCTAACCTCACAGATCATTCTGTGTCAGTGAGGGTCCCTGACACTAGGTATTTCTCAAGAAAAGACGTTGAATGCAGGAACTGATTTACAAGAGTGCCGGCAAGGCTGGAGGAACAAGGAGGAGAAAATATAGTTGCTCAAATTTGGTAAGTGCAGAAACTGTTACCCCCTGCCCAGGAGGAGGAAGGGCAGTACAAGAGGCCAAGGGTCTCTCCCACCCAGATTCCTGGGGCTGTGCTGAGCTGCACAAGCCCTTCATTTCACTGAGACCCAACACCGCTGCTGTTGGTACCACTGGCTCTGTTGCTGCTGTTGTCTTGTCACTCAAAAACAAAGTGTGAGGAGAGGAGCTTTTCCCTTGCCACATGTCCCCCGAGTGACCCCATCCCAACTGGCAGAATTGGAAGCCAGATGACAGGAGAGTCTTAGAAATACGCTTCTCAGGGTCCTGGTTACCTATGATACTTAGGCAGGAAAGTGGGCCGAGAGTAAACATCACAGTCTACCCTTTTAGCTACTCTGAGTGTCCATTTCCATCCCCTATTCATAAGTAGCCTCCTCTCTTCCTGTTGGTTCAGTGGTAGCATGTGAGGCTCAGAATAGCTGGGTATTAGTTTCAGCTTCCAGTTCAATGGAACAGGTGTGTTTTCTCCTTACGAACCAAGATTTATCAACAGAGCCGAAAGCTGTGTGGATGTGAAGAAAATACTCTGTGATGGCTTATTGCGAGGAATAATGAGAGGAGCGCTCCCACTTTTGCCCCTTGATTCCCAGACCTTTGTATTTTGGCCATTTACTAGTGGAATCCACATCCTAGAAGACAGCACCACAACCTCATGCAGTGCCGGCTTCTAGCTAGATGTGTCATTGAATCTTCGGAAGTCCATTCAATCATTGTATCAGGTCATCTGCTTCTGGCGGATGTAGTTTGTGGGAAGACCAGTGAATTCTATGGACAGGCCCATGACAACACTTCATTTGCTGTGAAATGAGTTTCTTTGTTAGAAGCAATTGTGTGGGATATCATGACGGTGAATAAGGCACTCTGAAATGGAGAGATTTTGATTCTAGCGTATTTACCGCAGGCAAGGAAAGCAAGTCCGAGGAGAAGAAATTGCTTCCTCTATGTGATGGGAGGGGGACAGTGCAATCAACTTGCCACCAGGTGCCATGTTGAGGCTCAGCACTGATTTCTGAGGTTGGCAGATTGGGAACTGCAGTGACGATGCCCATGTCAGCCTTAGCGAGGGGAAGTCCATGGCAAACATAGGCAAAGCCTCCATCTCTGCCACAGTAGCCACTATACACAGGAGCCCACAGAACAAACAGGGGGATCTGGGGAGAAAGGCTTACCGGCCTCAACAGAAGGCCATTGTGTTCATATGCTTATTGAGAGACTCCTCCGTGGTAAGTACCATTTGGTGAGTGTTCGCACAGGACACAGACATTCACTGTGCCAGTTCTGAGAGGTTGAAGCACATACTGGTTTCTTCTCATTCCCCGATCTCTCAGTGCTGAAACGCCCCAGCTTTTGATCCTTATCTCTCTACTCTATCCACACTCCATCTCCTGGTGACCTAACCTAGTCTCATGTCTTTAAATACCATCTAATCACTGATGACTCCCCAATTGAGATTTTTTAGCCTAGACTCTCTGCGCTGAACTCCAGACTTGTTTATTCAGCTATTTGACTTCTCTGCTTGAATTCTCTTAGGCATCTCAAACTTAATGTCCAAAGCTAAACTTCTCAGCTTTCCTCCCAATCTCCTTCTCCTACAGTCTCCATCTCATAAAATGGCAACTCTATGCTTCTAATTACTTAGTCCCAAACTCTGAGGGTCATTTTGGACTATTCTCTTTCCTTCACGCCCTATATCCAATTTGTCAGCAAATCTTCTTGACTCTACCTTCAAAATATCTTCAGATCATGTTTCTTTTCCTGTCCACGGCTGTTGCTCTCGTCTACCCTGTACCATGTTTCACCTGGATGATTAAAACAGGATCCTAATTCACTTTTGTCTCCTCGATGCCTCTCTCAACACAGTAACCAGAAGCACCCTGTGAAAACTTAAGTCCTCTAGTAAAATCCTCTAGTAGCTTCTCATCTCACTCAGTAAGAGCCAGTCCTTCACAAGTCCCAGCAAGATCTAAGCTTCTCCAAATTTCCTGGACCTTATCTCCTACTACTCTCCCTGTCTCTCCGCTCCATCCTCATTGGGCTCCTTGCTGTTACTTGAATATGTCAGGCACATTCCTGCCTCAGGATCTTTGCATTTGCCTTTTTCTCTGCCTGTAATGTTTATTACCCAGATAGCCACATGGCTTCATCCCTTACCTCATTCAGGGTTTTGCTTGAGTGTCAGTTTTTCACAGAGAACTTTCCTGGACTCCTTCTATACTGCTTCAGCCTGCATAGCCCTGGACCACGCCTGCATACGAGCACTTGCTCTAAGTGCTGATATGTCCATCATCTAACCCACCATCATCTGACTACTATGTCACTTACCTACTTATGTGTTTGTTTATCTCCCTTGCCAGAATATAAACTCTATGGGGGCAGAGAAGCTGGTTTGTTGTCTTCACTGCTGAATCCATAGCACTTGGCCACGAGGAAGCATTCCATACATATTTGCTTAGTGAATGAATGAAAACATTATGAGGATGATCCAGTGGACTGCAACACATTTCAGAGGACTTGATGTTTGTCTTGCTAAGTGTGGGATGAGGGTGGACTCAGGGCTCATGCTGAGGTTCTATCTTGAACCACAGAGTTGATGATCTGCCCTTTAAAAAAAACAGGGAACGGGATAACCGGTTTGTGAAATTGCATGCAATGGAACAAGATGACAAAGATGATATTTCTTGTACAATTCCTTGTCCTCTCAGCTAGATTGTCAACTCACGGTGGGCAGGGAGCACCATTTATGTTATTCTGAACTTGGCATATACCTAGCACAGTTCTGGATACCCAGTTGGTGCCCAGACATTGTTCGACTGGGGGGTCAGTTGGGCTGTGGACTGTAAGTATTCAGTTTCTGTTCCCGGTGGGGAGTGACTCATGAAGTGGGAGGAGGGCTCCAGAATTCAGACTCTGCTGAGACTGAAAAATGCACTTTTGTGTACACTCCCGAGGAGTAGGTTTTAGCATCCTTACTACGTTACCACTGTGAATCACTTTCGGTAAAGAAGGCCACCGTCCATATTCCAATTGGCTGGAAACAAAGAACTATCAGGTAGGGGCAGGAATGAGGTGGTGAGAGGTGAGGGGGACCTGGAGGGGACATGCATAGAACCCCATGGATTGAAAGGTACCAAGGTTTCAGGAAGGTTTAATGAACTAAAGTAATTTTCCTTCAGAGTAAAATTTTACAGGCACTAAAGGCCCTCATTTCACTGAATGTGCTCACGGGCTAGAGCGTCCCAGTGATTTATGAATTTTCAGATTATGCGTTATCCTTTCAGAGGACAGGAATCCCCCGGGGCTTTCTGCTTTGCTTCTAAAGCGGAAGCTGAGTGCGGGAGCCCAGTGAACATACTGGGTCTGATTTGCAGCCTGCTGTGTTGCAGCTGGGGTCTAGAATGGGTGGGTATTTTTCGGAAGGAGCTTAGCAACGCTAGGATCTGAATCCCCCTCACCCCATCAGATAAGGATGACTTGCAACCCTTGTCTCCTGAAGGGTAATTATCATACTGATCACTCACATTTGCATAGTGCAGCTTCTAAAGCAGGTCAGCTTTCCTTATTTGATTCAAATCAAAAATCCTGTGAGGCTGGCAGGGGAGGGAGAATCATTATCCCCATTTTAGGAAACTGGAACAGATACTGAAAATGTTAGTAAGTCGATCAGGCTCACCCAGTAGCATATGGTGATATTGGGTTTTGAGTGCAGCCCTCTAGTTGCAAGTGCTCTGTTCTTTCCATGCTGCCGGGCGAGCCCCATCCAGGAGGCAGACGGCTGGACCCAATGGGTCCTGTCTTCATGAAATGTAAAATCTTCCTAAAGAAGATTATACATTAAGGGAGAGTATACATTTCATGAAGACAGGAGCCATTTCTCTTTTGATCACTTTATCACCACGGATCCTATGCTGTGTTTGGCATAAGGCAGGAATAGAAGAATGAACGGGAGAGGGGATGTGACAAATAAAGACATTAGTTACTTGGCATTGTGTGTGTCTAAAGATCAGGCAGTTGGCTGAGGGCTGGCCTGAGCATCTGGGGGCAGCAGAAGACATTAGATGCCTGGGGACAAGAAGATTGGAGGTGGGTGGTCAGCAAGGGCGGCACCAATGGATTTTGTAAGAGGCCGGCCATGTCCCTTATTGTCACCTAATTATATGAGTCGCTTATTACAATACAGTCCCTTAATATATATATATAATACATATAATATGTGTGTGTATAGATATATATATGAACACACAGTAAGCCTTTTGTTATAATATAGTCATCTAATATACAACATATTGATATTATATATGTAATATATAGTAATATTATATGGTATATGTTTATACATAGCAAGGCTCTTGTTATAATATAGTCCCTCATTATCACCCTCTTCATGCTTATAAAACTTTTTGTCAGTCCATAGTTGACTACAGGCTGGGCTTCCTCTGTCCTTCCTGCACGATTCCATTGTCCTTTGTGCCTTCTTTCTCACCTTGGCACAGCCTGACCGTGTCTCCAAGTGGTTGGTGTCCCCATGTGTTGACACTGCACTGAGCACATGACTGTTCTAGCCCCTAATGGCCCATTCTGCTCTACCTCTGTGCTGTTTCTTGTAACTGAAATGGCACCCTTCTGCCCTGCTTTTTTTCTATCTATTTTTGTCCAGCTAAAATATGAAGGAAAGAAAAAAAGACAGGGAGGGAGGGAGGGATAAAGAGAGAGACCAGACAGGCAAGGGAGTAAAGCTCCATTTCTCTGTCTCCAAATTCTTCATACTTCAAGTTTTGGCTCATGTAATCTTTCCTTCATGAAGACTTTGCCGACCACATTTTCTGGACTTAATTGCTTCCTCCTTTCAACTCTTATCTCACATTATCTGCACCTCTCAGATACACTTATCTTCTCATCCCTTCTTTTACTGTCATTCATTTATAATTCATTCAGTGGACCTTATATAGCACCTGCCATGTGTCAGGTGTTGTGCTAGGCACTGGGGATGCAGAGTTGAATGAGACCTGATTTTTTACCTCAAAGAGGTCACAATCTAACAGACAAGACAGACATATGGAGAAGTCACGTTAATCCAGTTTGATAAAAGCTATAAGAGATATATGAACAAATGCTCTTCCAGAGAATATGTCTGATGCCAATTTACAGTTATATGGCCTATACAGAGGAGCTCTTATATATGTGGCTTTACTACTCTGTGTGTGCACCTGTATGTGTATAGCTTATATTAAGAGAGAACTTCTATTTACTCATGAATAATTCCAATTTATTTTCATTTCTCCTGCTGTCTAAAATCCCCCTAGGATTTGTAGCCTGTTGGTCAAAGAGAAACTTTTTGTCAAAGCTTATTTGACAAACCTGGATCTCCCAACAGTTTGTCTAGTTATTTCCTCATTACACATCTCTGTTTCCTATTTCTTTCTCCAAGAACAAAGAAAACAAAAGTTACCTTCGCCCCTGGGCCTTGAGCTCTGTATCTTTCCCCGATTCCCAGAGTTTAGCAGATGTCTTTCTAATTCACATAAGAGGAGCTCAGTAAATATTTGTGGAATTCATGATTGAGTGATAAACTCCTTGAGAGCAAGGATGTGCCCACCTCTCAGTTTGCCTGCTCATTGCCTTGCACACAAAAAGCTCACATAAACATTTGCCGAATGGAGGAGCATTGCATCAGAGCGGAACAAGCATGGTGGAGTCTCATAGCCCTGGGTGGGAATGCTGGCTCTGTCTCTTGCTAGTTGTGTGCTTTGGGGAGCAAATTGCTTAACTCTTAGGACTCACTTTGCTCATCTGTAAAATGCAGATGCTATATTACATCTGCTCAGTCTCAGAAGTGTGTTGTGAGGACTGAGAAGCACCCAGTGTAGTATTTAGCACACAGTAAGGGTTCAATTAATGTTTGGTCCCTGCTTTTCCTTCTTTGAATTTGACTGCCAACCCTCATCTGGGGGTATCTGCTGGAGAGGAGTCAAGTCAGGCTTTGCTGTGGCTCCCAGGGTAGCTCCTCCATCCTTCCTGCATGCCTCATCTATCCACTGGTGATTCTTTGGCCACACTCACATCTTCTCGTTCTGATCTGAGCCCTCGCCCAGCAGCCCAGGGCTTGTTAGTGGGCTTAGTGCATCTGCTTTCAGTTTTCTGCCCTGGTAATCCCTTCTTTCTGGTGGCCTTTGGAAGGCTCTGAATGGTGAGAGAAGCCAGAGGTTGACAGGCTTTCTTTCAATCTTGGTTTTCTTTGCTAGGCACAGAATATCTTAAGGCTAAAGGTTACATGATCATGTCTTCATAACTTTATTATTGTCCTTCTATGCTGGCTCCAGGGGAAAGGTAGCTTCCAGCCCCAATTCTCAGTGTTTGGACCTTTCCTCTGGGGAATGTTGGGGTGATTTTGTGGAGACATCTTCCTTATGCATCTCCTATGGCCTGCTTTCTTTGTAAAGTCCACTCAATTTAAAGGCGAAGATGCTTTTAGAGATCAGGATTCCACCATAGTGGAAGGGCGGTGTCACTGCCGCATGGAGTTGGGAGAGGAATCATGGTGTGGTGGAGTCCTTCTCAAAGCGTGATCCTCTAATAGCCACAGGAAGGTTTCTGGACCCTCCCCAGGATCCACCAAGTCAAACTTGCTGGGAATGGGGCCAGGGAATCTGCATTTAGCAGGCTCCCCAGTGACTGTTAGTCTCCAACTTTGCTCATGGAATGGGAAGAACTGTGCCCTGGGCACTTGGTCAAGGCCACACATTGTTGGGACTTGAACTTGAGTCGTCTCCTCTCTCTGTGTCTCAGTTTCCTCATCTGTAAAATGAAGGTGATAGACTAGATTAACACCATCCCCTTCTGAAGACTATGCTTTACTGCTGAAACACCATTATCTTTCATTGACTCAAAAATGATGATTTGATTTGAGAAGATGGAAGGAAGGAGAGTGATCCAAGCCCTGGGTAAGGAGACACAGACACGTGAGAAGGGCTCTGCATTTTTGAGGGGTTTTCCAGACCCAGTTGTTTGTTAGGCAATCAGTTAAGTAACCTCTAACCCCCAACATCTCTTGCTTCTTTCTTTGTGGGCTTTGCACTTTTTTGAGATTGTTTGATGTCCCTGAAGGCTTGATGTTGGGAGACAGTGAAGTCGTCTTAGTTGCTCCTGCAGATTCTAGATGGGTGTTCCGATCTGTTTCTAGAAGAGCATAGCTTTGAGTTTCTTTGTCTAGATTTTGGGATGGTCTGCACATAGGCACCCATGTTTTTACATAGGGACTGTGAAAGAATGACTTCGTCAATGAAAGAAGTAAAATGAAGAGAAGTCTGGTGTGTATGTATGTGTATGTGTTTGTATTAATTTAACAAATAGGAATTATCAGCACATTGCTATTTGGTTGGAGAAGGTTTGGATAAGTCTTGTCTTCATTAGCCCCTGAATTTTACAAATGAGGAAACTCGCTATTAATGGGAGAGGCACGGACCACTGAGTGACCATGGAGAACAATGCTTTGCAAAGGATACACGCTCCTTGCAGTTGTGCTATGCTAATAGGACAGGTAGCTTGGTGCCTTGGTACCTATTCTCCTGTTCTACAAATAGCCGTGTCATTGATGTTCTTCTTTGCTTGGCTGTTTCTTGCCAACCTACTACTCCCCATCACAGGACACAATCTGAGAGAAGACGTAAGAATCCTCCAGTCATGGCCCTGCAGAGGAGTTGAATGTTGCAAGTCAGCTTTTCCAGGGATTCTCTTTGACCCATAATGGATCTTATCCTGGCCTCTAATTTTTTCTTAGCTTACATAAAAGAGGTGGAAATGGTACTGACTGACCCCATGGGGTGCTGGATGAGAATAAATCTCAAAGTGAGTGTTTTGTCGTCGGTTAAATGCCACAAAAACGTTCAATATAATGGCTGATTATTTTTCTTTAATCTTAAATGGTTACCTAGAATGGGAAAGTCCCATCTTGGTAGCAGAAATTCATTATCTCGGAAAGAGTTTAATGGGTGCTGTGCAAATGAACTGGAGGAAGTTAAATTGTGGAAGGCGAAGGAGCTGAGAAAAGTGAAATGAGTTGTGCATTAAATTTAGATAAACACAATTATGTGTAACTGGCTTATCATGCGTGCAGGCAGACACTGTATATTAGGCACCTGTGTTTTGATTAAAATCGATTCAGGTGCATGCGCTTAGCATCCTGGTAGATATGGGGTTGTTCCTAAGCCACTGTCTGGGCGCACGAGGCATAGGCAGGGAAACGTTTGAGGTCCAGGTTCCCAGCTGGAGAAGTTAAAAGGGCCTGGGACCAGCCTGGCCAATGGAAGATCATTTCAGAAAACTGCTAACCCTATTACAGGCTGTCCAGCTCTTTGACACATACAGCTTTCCTTCTGGGCTTCTTAGTTTCAACTGGAGTCACGAAAGTGGTCCTGGAGTCCAGTGGAGTCTAATGACCTGCTTACTCCATGGGTGGGACATGGTAGAAGGCAGGTGGCATCAGAGACTGTTGGGGGCTGGGCTTGCCTGTCATTCAAGCTTTTATGGCTTTGAGGCCCTGTGATGGGAACACAAAATCTCTTTGAACCTCTCTGTAGACACAGAATCAGGCCCAGTTCTTTCTTAGCCTCTTAGGTCTACATCTGTAAGTCAAAGTCATCTCCAGATCAAAAGCAAGCCCATCCTCTGATCTCTGGGTGGCCACACGTGTGAACAGAGCCAGCTGGCCTGTGCCTGACCTTGAAGGAGGACAGATGTGGAGAAACAACTGTCAGTACCCAGTTAATTCCTGTTGACATGTTTTATTTCAAAAGCAAAGCATTGTCGGGATTAAAATAAATGCTACCAGTTACGGGGGAGCATTAAATTAATAATTTTTCCCCCTTGCTTGATCCTGTAATACCCCTCAACTCCACAGATAAATTCTAAGCCCTCCACTGGGTGATTTGAGATGGACTGTACATTGTTACGCAAACTAAAGCCGGCTTCCTTTTTCTTCTTCTCCCCTGCCCTCCTCCTCACCCCCTCTCAGGTTATACTTATCCTGACGAAGCTGTATGACTTCAACCTGGGAAGCGTGACAGAGAGCTCACTTTGGAGGTAAGTGGGTTAGAGATTCTTACCTGGCTACTCGGGTTCAGCTCACGTGAGGAATGCCAGCTAAGCAGTTGGAGAGCTTGTTCTGAAAGGAGCAGAAGATGGTCCTCCTCCTGGATGCCCCCTTTAATGCCCTGGGTGGCACTGATGGCCTCCATCTGCAGATTCCTTAGCACTCTGCTATCTCCCGTGGGGTCTGTCACATATTCTCCCTGGCACTGTGGTTGCTTCTGCGTTCCTGCAGCGTCTCCTTTGACTGGATAAACACAAATGTGGGTAGAGAGATCAGAGCATGCCTGGGGAAAGTGGAGGCCGTGGATAAGGGAACGTGCTGTAGGAGGGATGCTGGCCTTGGCATGAGTCTAGGCCCAAGGACTGTTTTTTGTCCTTTGTGCCTGTAAGATGCTGTGATTCTTGAGAAGCCCATGATTCTGGGAATAGATACATGTGGGAATCAGGCCCGTGTGATGACGTTTGTGGTCCCAAGCCTTCGTGGGCTTCTTCATCCATAAAATAATATTAAAAAATATATTTTACAACTGTACTGGTGTAAAGACAAATATATTAATACTGTATATTAAAACTTGTTTTCAGCCTAAAATATTCATTTTTTTTGTTTGTGGCTTTAAAAGAAATGACAGCATTTTTGTGAACCCTAGGCTCTGTGTCCATGTGCCTGCAGGATAAATCAGCCCTGACGGAAGGCTGGGACAGGGAGAAGGATGTGGGTGGATTAAGTCAGAGAGGGCTTTCACGAAGCCGTGAACCCCGCAGCCTCTCTGGCTAGGGGACGCCGCGCACTCACTCTTCCATATACCTCCTCACATGCAAGTTCACGGTCGCCGCCACGCTGCTGGCAGTCACACAGGGCACCAGCAAGTTTCATCAGCCACTCTGAGTCAGCGCTTCATGCTCTGTGCTTATTACCTCCATGGGCCTCAAGAGGGCTGTGTATCCATTCCATTTGCTCTGCCACTTGTAAACACTGGGGAGAACACTGTCACAAAGGGCCATTCACTTGGCTGTGTCTTCATCCCAGCGCCAGTCCTGAGGGTCTGCTGGGGTTTTGGAGCAGGGGGGTCTGGGGCGTGAGTATCAGCATGCCTGGCTGCTTCTTCATCTGATCTGTTTGCGGAGAATCAGCCAGAGCCTCTCTCCCAGGGAGGGGAGCAGTCACAGCATCTATTAAATATTTAGGGTTAATTGCTCATATCGATGGAGGCCTGCCTCCATTTGCACAGGATGTCCAAAACCTAATTTTGCTGCTCAGTGAAAACCGGCAGAGGTATAAGTAACCAGGTGCCTTCCGTAGATGAAAGCATGCCTGTTTCCACTCACGTGGGTCTCCTGGGGACTTAGAGCCTCAGAAACCATCCTCTGAGGCCCTGTCACAGGGATATGGTGGTGAGCCTTTAAGCCTGACTCCAGTGCTGTCTGCTTGGTGCAAATAATGAAACCAGAAAAGCCCACGCTTACAATGGGAAACAGCTGTACCGAGCAGCCCATGTTATAGGAAAGGTTTGCTAGTTTTAAAGGTGGACCAGGCAAAACCATGGGGCCGAAGCCAGGTGCTTAATGCCCGTAAGTGACAGAGTGTGTGCCCCACAGTCATAAGAGCCAGTGTATTCGCTAGTGTGTGTCAAGGACAGCAGATGGCCAGGTGGCCCTAAGGGCACCCTGATGTCCCATTGCCGGGATTCAAATCACAGCTTGTCCACCCAAAGAGCTCTGTGGCTTTGGGCACTTTACCTAACCTCTCTGGATCAGCTTCCCAGGGCTGCCGTAATCAAGGACCACAGGCTGGGTGGCTTCAAACAGCAGAAATGTATTCTCTCCCAGTCTGGAGGCCACAAGTCTGAAATCAAGGCATCTTTAGGGCCACCCTCCTTCTGGGGGCTCTAAGGGGAACCCTTCGTTGCCTCTTCCTGCTTCTGGTGTCTGTCGGTGTTCCTTGGGGCTGCATTACTCCACTCTCTGCCTTTATCATCTTCTCTGTGTCTGTGTCTTCTCCCCTTCTGTCCCTTAGAAGAACACTTGCCATTGGAGTTAGGGCCCAGCCGGATAATCCAGGATGCTCTCATTTCCAGATCCTTACATCTGCAAAGACACTTTTTCGAAGATGGTCCCATTGCAGGTTTTGGGGGTTAGGACATATTTGGAACGGGGGCTGCCATTCAACCTACTTCACTCTCTTAAGTCTCAATTTCCCTGAATGTAAATTGGAGATAGTACAGATCCTACCTTTGCTCCAGACACAGTGTCCTTGCTGTTACTTGAACCAGCCAGCCTCTTCCCCGGAGCCCTTACACTCAGCTCTTTCCTGGGTCTGAGCTCTCTTCTTGCAGGGAGCAGGGCACACCCTCACTTCCCTCCTCTCTGCTCACCTCATCAGTGAGGCCTTTGCCTGAGGACTTGGCATTCCATCACTTGGCTGCATTTTCCTCCTTAGTACCTGTCACCCTCTAGCTGCTAAATATTTACTTATTGATTTATTTATATTCTACTTACACCCAGTAGCATCTAAGCTTGTAGTGAGAGATAATTTTTCCATTTTAATTCAGTGCTGTATCCTCAACACCTAGGACGGCATCTGGCACACAGGAGGTACTTGATAAGTGTTTGCTTGATGAATAAATTCATGGATGGGTTGCAAGGATTAAATGAAATATTAAATGTACAAACATTTAGGACAGTTACCCACATGTGGGAAGTGCTCAGTTAATTATAATAATTAATGACTATTATAACCCTGTGTGTTTGTATAGTTTTGTTTGTAAAGATCCACCAATGCAGGGATCCATGGGATGGAAATTGTAGGGCACCAAAGGGATGTATTCTGCGCCATCTGGGAATTAGCACAGATCTTTGGGGGGATGGCAGGGGATAGGGAGGGGAGAAGAGTGATTTATAATGTTGTTCCTTCTGCTGATTGGGGAGAATTGGGATAGCAGTGGCTACCTAGTCAAAGACATTCTTTTGTAGAAAAAATTCTCTGAGCTGGGTGCTGGAATGATGGGCAGGATGCGATTTGGCAAACGGAAAGTGGAAAAATGCCCCTTGCACAGGGCAAAGTCCAGGCAAGGCTGGGCTGCAGGAGATAAGGTGGCCCGGGAAGGAGGCAGGGGAAGCAGCTGGGTGTTGGACCAGGTAGGGAGGGTGGGGGGACTCATCGAGTTCACAGAAGGGGTCAAATCAAAGGCAGTTACTCAGAGCATAGATTATCGATAACAGAGTATGTATGGTGTGACCTTTCAGGGATTTGAAAACGACTGGTGGCTGTTATAGGCTTTCCCTCTGGATAAATGTTATGTGGATGTATTTTTGTGTCGTGATTCAGAGGGTTCACAGGTCTGATAAAGCCCAGCTTAGGAACCCCTGCAGAGGGTGTGATTGAGGAAAGGGACTGCTCTTAAACTTTGTGGGAATTATCCAACTTCCTGGGGCCTCACAGGGTGACTTCTCACTTTTTATTGTCTTCCCTACTCATCCCCTAAAGATCTGTGCCCTTGTCCTCTTTTCTATATTGCTAATGATGTATTTTACAGGTAGAGCCTAGAGCACTATGGTCTTCCTTACTAATACAGTGAGCAGAGAAAAGAAGCTAAATTAAACACACACCCTTTCATTTTTGTGATTCAGTCCAACATGCCTAGCCAAGTTGAAATTGAATTTGGTGATTCTTCTTCAATTTTCTGTACAGCAGAGGCGCCTGGAGCAACAGCTGTCATGATAAGATGATGCTCCCTGCCAGGTTACAGTATGACATAATTATTTGTCTCACTGAATTAAGAATTGAAAAGCTATCTACTTCTAAATAGACAAAAGACTGTTTAAAGGCATTCTATAGTATAGCAGTAGCGTGTGCCCTTGTGACCCTCTTTCTGGAACTCCTAGGTGCCAGTATACTGGAGGTGGTCAAAATTTTTTCTCTCCACCCACACAAGGATGGTTGCGTAAATTGGTCACCTAGCGCAACCGTCTGTTGGCATCCGTTAGTCAAAGGACATTTTACATATAGGATGTCAAGCTTGTAGAATTAATGAGGTTGGGGACTGACTTTTTAAAAAGACCCAGGGCTTCGCTTTCAGGGTGTTTTCAGTCCATAGTGTGTCAAGCCTGGAGGCTGTCCATCCATCAAGAGTGATACTGGAGACCGACTCTGTTAGATTTTATAGAAGCCTGACCCAAGGAGGAGAGATGGGTCAAGGTTGGGAGGCTCAGCATCAACCAGTTGCCTCCTGTTCAGAGTATTTAAAAGTGAAAGCTCTGGGACTGATGTCCTGGGTTCAAGTCCACGCTCCTCCACGGAGCCACTAAGTGACCTTGAACATGTTTCTTTGCCTCTCTGTGCCTCCATTTCCTTATCTGTACAGTGAGGGTTATACTTGCACCTACCACGTAAAGTTGTGAGTCTTCACTGAAATAAAATATGTAAACTGCCTAGAAAAGTGCCTGACATGCAGCGCCCATGTGGGAGATGCTCAAGGAGAGTTAGTTGTCATCATATGATCCATGAGTAATTGAGCTGCTTCTCTCTGCTAGTTCCTTTACCTGAGCTGTCTTGTTCTATCTTTTGCAAGAAACTTGAGAGTCGAATATCACTGGCCCCAATTTACAGATGGGAACATTGAGCATTACAGAGGTTAAACAACTTGCCCTGGATCATGGAGCTAACAAGTAGGGGGATCCTACTGACTCCTGAGTCTGTGCTCATTCTACCCTGTGTGCTGTGTCTGATGTTGGGTGAGAGTGGATTTATGAACTCCTTCAGAATAAGAGATCTTTTTTTTTTAATGGGTAGGAGAATGGGATGACATGGAAAGTGGGAGAGGGAGAAATTCCCAGAGTGGGAAAATTGCTCTAGAGTGGTTGGGCTGGGATTTCGACTTCTAGGTTGAAACATTCCTTCTGCGATTGAGATGGATGCTCTGTGGAAATCTGTCCACAGAAATAGAAGAGGCACCACAAGAGGCTTCTACCAGCCTCCTGAGGACAGTTGTGCTGATATCTTTATGAGGGTGGGGTGCAGAACATACCTAGAGTCCTTAGCACGTGGTGCCTGGAAATGATACATTTCTATTGAGAGAATGTTCCGGAGTCTTCTCCTTTTTGTTTTGTTTTCTGTTTTTAATTAATTTTTATTGGAGTATAGTTGCTTTACAATGTTGTGTTAGTTTCTACTTTACAGCAAAGTGAATCAGCTGTACGTAAACATATATCCCCTCTTTTTTGGATTTCTTCTAGTCCAGCACTGTCTGAGTAGAAATATATGGGAGCCACATAATTTTCCAGCAGTCAATAATGTGAAAAGAAACAGTGGAGATTAATTTTATTAATAATTTTTCTTTGAGTTAAATAGAACTATCATTTCAATAGACAATTAATAAAAATAATTAATGGGCTATTTTGCCTTAGGTTTTTTTTTTTGGTAGTAAGTCTTTGAAATCCAATGTGTATTTCACACTTAAGGGCATATCTCAGTTTGGACCAGCCACATTTTGAGTGTTTAATGTTAGTTAAATATGGCTAGTGGATACCATAGTGCCCAGTGGAGGTCTAGTAACCTCTCACATATTTTCAGTTCATTTGGGGGGGATGGTAACTTTTTTCACCATAGAAATGCATATCTGTTTCATCAAAGGACAAGAGGGAAAAAATTCCACCGGTTCTGGAAGGCAGTTATTTTATAATGTTATGGTACTGGGAATGTGTGCAGTGTCAAAGGCTGACCTGATCCATATTAAAACTCTGATCGTCTAAAAGGAAAGGAGGAGTGTGGAAATCTGTCCACAGAAATAGAAGAGGCACCACAAGAACTTTTAAGTCTTTGAACTGTGATTCTTGGTTAATCTGAAATAATCACGGCTGTTGAGTCAAAGAGACTTAGGGTGAGAAAGGATCATAGCAAACGTTCTCTTTGAGCCCCAGAACCTTATTGTTTCAGAGATAAGGATGTGAGTTCAGGGAGAGGAAGACAGTTTGCCTGAGTTTCCTGGATCAGAAGTCTGAGATTAAGAGTGCGCCCTGGCTCCTGCTGGTTCCTGATCTCCTTCCGTAAACTCACACATCCCCTAAATGGGAACCCTGGAACTGGATAGAGACAGCCCTCTTCTTTTTTAAAATTGAATTATAGTTGATTTATGATGTTGTGTTAAATTCTAATGTACAGCAAAGTGACTCAGTTATACATATATATGCATCCTTTTTCATGTTCTTTTCCATTATGGTTAATCACAGGATATTGAATATAGTTACCTGTGCTCTACGGTAGGTCCTTGTTGTTCATCTGTTCTACATATAATAGTTTGCATCTGCTGATCCCAAATCCCACTCCACGCCTCTCCCACCCCTCCTCCCCCTTGGCAACCACAAGTCTGTTCTCTAAGTCTGTGAGTCTGTTTAGAGATAGCCCTCTTCTTCGCGTCTCCTCCATTCCCAGCTGCAAATAGGCCACTGTTATATGGTGTACAGGCACCATGGGGCTCAATGGCTGGGTCACGCCCTCTCTCATTTCTGCGGCAACAGCATGTGGCACATGCTTTGGGGCCATCTTCATGTCCCTTGCACATATGGGTATGTGCATCTCTGCCGAGTTCGGTGGCATTCGCGGTCCTTAATTTGGGAGCAAGGGCGCCACTTTTCTTTTAACGTGGTACCTATGAAAAGGTTGATTAATCCATTGCTTGAGGTTTTTGAGTCTTTAGTTTAGAACATAAGTCACGGCGGGGACTGGCAGATCACTTCTTGGACTCGGTTCTATATGTCTTAAACGTTAACACTTAGACTGATAAACAAACACATTGCCCTCCCCTAAAAAATTGTTTTTGGGCTTCCCTGGTGGCGCAGTGGTTGAGAGTCCGCCTGCCAATGCAGGGGACACGGGTTCGAGCCCTGGTCTGGGAGGATCCCACATGCCGCGGAGCAGCTAGGCCCGTGAGCCACAACTACTGAGCCTGCGCGTCTGGAGCCTGTGCTCCGCAACAAGAGGCCGCGATAGTGAGAGGCCCACGCACCGCGATGAAGAGCGGCCCCCGCTTGCCGCAACTAGAGAAAGCCCTCGCACAGAAACGAAGACCCAACGTAGCAAAAATAAATAAATAAATTGATAAACTCCTACCCCCAACATCTTCTTTAAAAAAAAAAAAATTGTTTTTAAGGTCTCATTTTCTGGAGGTAGATGAGCTGGCAAGCAATCTCCAGCTTCCATCTGTCCATCTCAAGCACTAGTCTTTAGTAAAGGTCCGTGAGAGGCCAGCTTCTGATCGGGTGCGATGTCTCCACGTGAGCTTTCCCCTGGAATTTCTACTGGATTGGGGTCCTCACAGAGCTAAATGAATTTGCAGTTGTCTTGGTGTAAGAGGAACCAGGAATCCTTTACAGTGGGTGGTACCCCTGCATTGCTACATTACCTCAGTTCCCTCCCCCCACCTTACTCCATTTCACCCACCCGCAGCCTGGCAGTGTGGGAGACATTCTGCTCTTGGAAAAGCAGCGAGGCTTCTCAGACACTGCTCCTGTATGCCTGGCCTCAGGACCTGCAGCGCAAGGGGGCTTTAGGTCGAGGGGTTCCTGGCTAGGGTCCCACTTCCTGGTCACATCCTCCTGGATACCTTCCCCGACCCTCCTCCCTGGATTGGGCACCTCTCCTCTGCTTACCACTGCTGTCTCATCTTTACACTGTGTTGTTCATTTGTTCCCAGCCTGGGAGCCTCTCGAGAGCAGGGACCACGTGCTCTTCCTGTTTCTGGATCTACATTGCCCGGCACTCGGGCTGCACTAAATAAAGGCTAAAAGAACTGAACTGAAGTACGAATAGCCCCGAAGCAGTCCCAGCCCCAGCCCCGTCTTGTCCTGTTGCTTTCCATGTATTGAGTTGTCTATCCCCCTGCCACTGGGGAATCCTGTAACTTTTCATCTAGTTTGCAAGCTGTTGTCTGGACCATTTATTTCCTCCTCTAATTGTTCTCTCAGTGACCTTTCTGGGAGACCTTTGGATTTATTAATTTTTTTGTTTGCCAAGAAAACCCTGATAATAATTGCTAAGACTTCCCAGGAGTTATTAGTTTACAAATTTTAATGACATTCATGATTTATTTATGTGCTTCCCTCCCTCTACAGCTGTTCACCCCAATTCCTTGGTGGAATTCCTGCTGAATCTGAGTGAATTAATGGAAACAAAACTGCAGATTGGAATGACATTTTTTTTTTCTAGGCTGTTAATTAAAAGCTTTCCATCCTATTCGCTAGGCTCTTCATATGTGAGGTCCCGAAGGCTGGGCAGGTACAGGCTGCGAAATCCTCCCTCTAGAACTGGGGCCTTTGTCTGTTTGCTTTCAGTGGTAATAAATCTGGTGAAAACTCCTGAATTGGTCACAGAGCATTCAGATGAACAGATATTAACTGAGCATTCATTATGTAAGCAGTCCTGTGCTCATTGCTGGGTGATGCCGAATAAGTATGTCATGATTGCTATCCTCGAGGAATGTTTAATTCAGTTGAAAGGTAAGATTAATGCATATAGGAAACAATGTCAGGCATATGCAAGTATATATATATGTATATGCAAAACACATCGCATTCTGTGATGAGTGGCCTGACTGTAGAAATACTTATATTTTTATTATTATCACACCTCATTCCGTGACGATGCAGAGCAATTCTAGGAATGAATTAGAGAAATGATCAATTTGTCTCATGTATTTTGTTTTGCTGTTTAATAGAAAACATCTTATTTCTCCATTAGGGTGTGAAACTTTTCAGAGGAAAGACTGTTTCATATGAGAACTAGTAGTTTCCATAATTCTCAGAAACACCTGGTAACAGATGGGATTGAGTATGTGTAGTGGTTGAAGAAGTGGGTCCTGAATTCAGATTGCCTGCATGTGAATCCCAGATCTACTGCTTGCTAACTGTACCACCTTAAGCAGTGTTTTCATTTCTGTAAGCTTTGGTTCACCTATCCATGTAGTGGGATGATAGTAAGACCTATCTCATGGAAGCTTTGTGAGGTTTCAGTGAGATAATGCGTGGAATGCAAAATGCCTACTATCTAGTTAGTACTTAATGTAATAATTATTATTTGTTCGTAGGCTCATATCCTCCTAGCCCAGCAGCTTCTACCAGCCTCCTGAGGACAGTTGTGCTGGTATCTTTAGGAGGGTGGGGTGCAGAGCATAGCTAGAGTCCTAAGCACGTGGTGCCTGGAAATGACACATTTCTTTTGAGAGAATGTTCCGGAGTCTTCTCCTTTTTTTTTTTTTTTAATTAAGTTTTATTGGAGTATAGTTGCTTTACAATGTTGTGTTAGTTTCTACTGTACAGCAAAGTGAGTCAGCTATACGTAAACATATATCCTCTCTTTCCCATTTAGGTCACCACAGAGCATTGAGTAGAGTTCCCTGTGCTATACAGTAGGTTCTTATTAGTTATCTATTTTATACATAGTATCAATAGTGTATATATGTCAATCGCAATCTCCCAATTCATCCCACCCGCCCCTTCCTCCTGGTACCCATACGTTTGTTCTCTATGTCTGTGTCTCTGTTTCTGCTTTGCAAGTAAAATGACCTACACCATTTTTCTAGATTCCACGTATATACGTTAATATACGATATTTGTTTTTCTCTTTCTGACTTACTTCACTCTGTATGACAGTCTCTCGGTTCATCCACGTCTCTACAGATGACTCAATATTATTCCTTTATATGGCTGAGTAATATTCCATTGTATATATGTACCACATCTACTTTATCCATTCCTCTGTTGATGGACATTTCGGTTGCTTCCATGTCCTGGCTATTGTAAATAGTGCTGCATTGAACATTGGGGTGCATGTGTCTTTTTGAATTATGGTTTTCTCAGGTTATATGCCCAGTAGTGGGATGGCTGGGTCATATGGTAGTTCTATTTTTAGTTTTTTAAGGAACCTCCATACTGTTCTCCATAGTGGCTGTATCAATTTACATTCCTACCCACAGTGCAAGAGGGTTCCCTTTTCTCCACACCCTCTCCAGCATTTATTGTCTGTAGACTTTTTGATGATGGCCATTCTGACCGGTGTGAGGTGATACGTCACTGTAGTTTTGATTTGCATTTCTCTAGTGATTGGTGATGTTGAGCGTCCTGTCATGTGTTTGTTGGCCATCTGTTTGTCTTCTCCTTTAGACACTCATCTGTGCTTGGCAAGAGGGGAAGGTTAACACATTTCCTGGTTTTCCTACATCAACTGCAGCTGACTTGGGGTATAGGATGCCAAGCACAATCTAAGTTCCCCTAACACAGTGTTGAGTTACCTCATCCATTGCTGGAAATTTTCTTTTTAACGCAAGAATTGGGGGAGGTAAGCCCATTGAAGAGCTTTGTTCTTCCCAAGGAACTAACATGGAAGGCAGGGTGGAGTCATCCATGTTTCTCAGATTTGGTGTAGCCTCAGAATTACTTGTGGATTTTGTTAAAAAAAATCTAGAGTCCTGGCCCCTAACCAAGAGATTCCAATTTGGTAAGGCTGGGTGTTACTCAGGATGTATACTTTTAAAAGCTCTGTGGTTGGTTCTGATTTTCAGGTAAGAATGGGAGCCACTGAGCTCAGAGGAAGCTTGTGTTCTAGGCCCATCTCAGTTGCTAATTAATCGAATTACTCATGCCATCCTTCTGTTTCCTTATAAAGGTTTTCGATGAAGTGATCTCAAATCCCTTTCAACTCCAAGTCCACAGATGCTACCAACCTGGGAAACCAAACGGGGAACACACACAGGATTTATGGTGCCCAACAGATAACCTTTTAGGAGCTAACAGCCCCACTTGTGAGAACGTCCACCCTCCTTAAGGAAAACTAACGTGCTGTTTGTTCACGGATGGATAGTAGCCAATGGGCAGGTGTCAGCCAGTAGTAGTGTCCTAACTACCTAATTTCAACTCATGAAACATAAAGAGCAGCATTCAATCTATGAAACCCTTTGCTCCCCCAAAAAATAGAATGAGAAAGGAGTTTGCACTAAATATCGAGACCTCAGACATCTTACTTTGCTGGAGAATAGAGCAACGTGAACACTGGAGAAACAGATCTGGTTTACAGATTTAATGTTTTCCTATTTATTATGGGAAAGAGGTTTCTTTTTTATGGCCTAGTCTTTTTTCTTCCACCCTGACATGTATAAATCTTGATTTTTGTCCAGTGGCTGAGAGAACACAATCCTTTCGTATGGATGGTGTCTGTTGATTGTTATTTTATATTGTTTTCCCTTCCTTCCAAATGCTGTGCCATTTTATCACAATCACAAATAACCCCACCATTTGGAGAAGGGGTGTGAAATTCTGCCCATCCCTCTCCACACCCTGAGTTCCCTCTCATTTTCTCAGTAGTGGATTCATTAGCCTTCTAATGAAGTTAATAAGTAAACAGGATCAGACAGTTCCTTCTAAAATAACATTTATAAATGGATGCATTTCCTGACTCTCTAAGGTAAAGCCTTAATTTATTTCCCTTCCAGATGTCCACATGTGTAAAAGTATGATAGGTGGGCCCCTGGATTGTGGTTTGAAGCCAAAAAAAAAAGGGAAAAATTTCAATTCACACAGAACCTATCTATTTCCAAGTTTATAGGAGAGTGGATTTTTACATACTCCATTCCTGCTTATATATATATAATGATTCTAAAGATTAGGTAGTCAAGCTTTCATAGTTACTTTATCATCCTTTGGTGGCCAATTACTTTATTGGACATAGACTGTAAATGCCATTAGGAGGCTTCTGGCAACTTCCCCGTGAAGACCACTATGTGGACTTTATTTGGGGAGCCATAAACTGGTAAAAAGGCCTCTTCTTAATGTTACATGTCTGTGACGTTTCTTTTCAGAAATCGCTGAACTTATAAAGGAAATATTTCACAGCTTACTTTTGCTTCCAAATGGTTTGTGCCCAAGTTAAAGCTAAAGTCAGGTATTAAAAGGCAATACATAGAGTTTATCTTTTAAAAGATTTTCCTTTCAGTGGCACGAATGTCTTAAATTGGTATAATATTTGTAGTCATTACCCACATGAAATATGGCATGTCTATATTTCTAGGAGGAATGGGAGGCCTGTGTCACTAAACATTCCATTTTACAGATGGATAAACTGATTTCTTGAGTAGGTTGGTGGTTGGTGATTTCAGATCTGGTGCCCAGATCTAGGTATCCCAGTTCTCGTCAGCTTCATGCTCTTGCGCTTACATTAGTAATCAGTCTTTCCTGACCTTTCCAGCTCAGCAACCAGTTATATTTCATAAGAGATCTATGGCCAAGGGACTACCTTGGGGACCAGGAATGGATTTCCTTGGGTATTTATCTAAGTGATTTTCAACTGTGGTGGATCATGAGACTCATCAGGGAAATATAAGAAAAGTGAGTTTCCTGGGCCTTATTCCAAACCTACTGAATCAATTTCTGGGATCAAGATGTAGGAACTTATGGTTTTAAAGAGCTCCCCACTTGATTTTGATATAACCACTGACCTAAGAGACTTCATGGCCATTTTTATTTCTGAAAGGTCCATGAAAACTTATTTTGGGGAGTCTTCCCCTCAGTATAGCACCTGGCCCTCTTGCCCATTTTCCCTATGGCTGGCTCAGAATGACAAGCACAGTCATTCATGCAAAAATACATAGTTGCACCCTCGTCTTCATAAGTGATAACCATAAACGTTAGGAATTGGAATGAGCTCTGGCACTAATTAATTAGCTTACATTCTGTCAGCATCAGGCTTGGTAATTGGGCAATTAACATTGATTTTAGATAATGGTGCCACAGGAGAATGGTCATAAGGTTCTGGTCTCCATGGAGTTGTGTTGAGATAAACTCTATGAAGTTGAGTTTTTAGCTGGAAAGCTAGGCTTCCTGAAGATCAAAGAGCACAACAAATGGGGAATGGTTTTCAGGTGACTTTGGAAGTCTTTCTGTTCGTAATTTTTGGTTGCAAGCAACAGAAATCATCACTTGGGCACCATATAGGATTCATTGGAAGGATACTGGTATAACTCAACATTTGGAGGAAGAGATAATAAAAAAAACTTCCCTCTTACTGCTGCTTTTGCTTCATTCCATAAGTTTTGATATGTTTTGTTTTCATTTATCTTGAGACATGTTCTAATCTCTATTTTGCTTTATTCATTGACCCATTGGTTGTTTAAATGTGGATTGTTTAATTTTCATGTATTTGCAAATTTTTCAGCTTTCCTTTTCTTATTGATTTCTTGTTTCATTCCACTGGTGTAGGGTGGAATGTTCTGTGTATGTCTGTTGGCTTCATTTGGTCTATAGTGTAGTTCAAGTATGCTGTTTCATTACTGATTTTGTCTGGATAATCTATCAGTTATTGAAAGTAGGTTTTGGAAATTGTGTCCTATTTTTGCATTACTATCTATTTATCCCTTCAGACCTGTTCATGTGGCTTTATATATTTAGGCACTCTGATGTTGAGTGCATATATATTTATAATTTTTTTACCTTCCTGTTGAATTGACTCTTTTATGTAATTATGTAATGATCTTCTTCTTCTCTTGTGACAGTTTTGACTGATATAAATTTAGCCACCCTGCTCTGTTTTTGTTATCATTTGCATGGAATACCTTTTTCTATACCTTCACATTCACCTTATATGTGTCCTTAAATCTAAAGTCAATCTCTTGTAGATAGTATATGGTTAGATCTTGTTTCTTTACTTTTAAAAAAAATTTATTCAGCTACTGCATATCTTTTTGTTGGTGAGTTTAATCCATTTAAATTTAAAGTTAACTATTGATAAGTAAAGAGTCACTTTTGCCATTTTGATAATGGTTTTCTGTCTGTTTTGTAGTTCTTTTGTTCTTCTCTTCCTCTCTTGCTGTCTTCTTTTCTTATTTGATAATTATTTGTAGTGATATACTTTGATTATTTTGTCTTTATCTTTTTGTTTCCATTCTAGGTTTTTTCCTTTGTGGTTACCATGAAGTTTGCATTAAACTTTTTAGAGCTCTAACAGCCTATTTTAAGCTGATAACAACTTAACAATCACATACAAAAACTCTACACTTTTACTTTCTTCCCCAACACTTTGTCTTTGATGTCAGAATTTACTTGTTTGTATATCATGTAGCCATTACCAAATTTTTGGGTTATAGCTGTGTTTTGGAAAGATGTGTTTAGAAGGGGTGATTTAGTGTGGGAAAAAAATTGTAGGCAGGGAGGATCAGTTCTGAGACTGTTGTGACATTCTTATTGCTTTTTACCTCTACCCTCTATCTATCTATCTATCCATCCGTCTATCCATATGTGTCTTTGCTTCTATATTTGTTTACCTACCTTTGTAGAAAGTCCAGTGATCTAATGTTATTTAACGGGTCAGGAATGAGGAAGGCAGGAAGCTGAAATTCAAACTTGCCTGAGGGAAACCAGAAACTTCCTTGCCATCCCCCCGAATCTCTGACTGGCTCTCAGGTATATAAACATGAATTCTCTACCACTGAAGTTAAGGTGTGATGACTAGCTCATCAAGTCAGACCTGGTGAAGGGCCGTCAGGAACCAGGCGTGCGTTACTGGCTTACTGTACCCAGAGGTCAACCTTCAGCATTCTGGAAGCGTCGGGCAGAGGACAAAGGAAGTGATCGACTTCCTAAGATTATTCCATTTCATTCCTTGCTGTGGGGATATGGAAGACAGGATTGTAACAATGCAAACTGGAAAGAATTTGGAATTGGAGCAAATTCTGATTTACTCTGATACTATGATACCTTCTGTTGGCACTCCCTTTAAACACACCTGCCTGAATTCTCTAGGACATCAGAATTGAGATGTTGTATAGGATTTTGTCTGGCCAGCAAGGAAGAAGCAATAAGCTTCCTAAGCTTCTAAGTTTTTTTCTTTTTTTGCATATTTAAATTTTTATGCAATAATTTCACTAATAAAAAATGAAGAGTACTATAAAAAAGTAGCCACCATCTTAATCCTGTTTAAAACCATTGTTAAGTTTCAATATATATATATGCCTATACATTTTTTACCTATACAATTTTACATAATTGTGACTGTCGTATAAACAATTTTGTTTCTTATTTTCATATAATATTTAAGCATTTTTCTATGTTATTCAAAATATTTTACAAACATAATTTTAATGTTTGCATAATCGTGTATTGTACTGCTGTTCTGTAATTTACTTAACTATATTCATTCCTCTATTTTTAGAGATTTAGATTGTCTTACCGTTTTTCACTATTTAAAAATGTTGCCATGAATAGATACATAAATCTTTGTTTTTGTCTGAATTTTAGATTATTTTCTTAGGATAGACTTCTAGAGGAGAAATTTTAAGACTCAGCATACTTGCTCAGTTGGTTATGAAAAGGTGCGTTTCTGCAACTCTTATGTTGGGAAAGAAATCTCTGAAATTTAAAGAGAAAAGTTATCACACTTTCCACTGTGTATATATGTGTGTGGTATATGAATACTGCACATATGCATTTATATGCTTTAGGGTCACTAGTATACCTAAAATTATCGTAAAATTATTGGAATAAGACTTGGGTAATGAGATTCTGGAAAATGATGTATCCCCAGTCTCCAAGAAGAACATACATGTCCCCTGCTGAGTGAGCATACGCAGGCCCATCTGAACTGATAAAATGTAAACAATAGCAATCACATCAATAATAGTAGCTAACACCATTGTAAAGCAATTATACTCCAATAAAGATGTTAAAAAAAAATAATAGTAGTTGCTCACACTTACTGAGCACTAACTATGTGTGAGGCACTGACTGAAGTGCTTTACATATGTCTTTACTCAGCCTTATGAAAAATCAGTTAGGTAAAGACTGCTGTCATCCCCATTTTACAGCTGAGGAACCTCAGGGCCAGAGAGTTGAAATGACTTTTCCAAGGCCATGCACTCAGTAGGTAGTACAGCTGGAATTTGGATCCAGACGCTTGGATACTAGAGCCTGTGCACTTAATCCTACTGTAGACAGTCACTGAGGAAGACCTAACTGAGGTTGGCAGTTGTTATCGGAGTTTCAACCAGTCTAAGATTTATAATGCTCTTCGTGCGAGACCTTGGTGCAAGACTCATGTGGAGGAGGGAGACTACAGGAAATTCCTACTGGATGATACCCATGGCTCCTCCAACCCAGGGCATGATCTGTGATGGAAGCTTCAAGGGTCGGAACGCGGGAGGGTCTAGTCTCTTCCTTTCTGTAAAGGTTTGGAATAGGGCTCATCTCCTCCACAATTCTCTTAATGACCCCCGAGGGACTTGTCGAGCAGAAGCTTACCTGTTACCTGTACCTGCTTGCCTATAGGTTCTTGAGAATCACTATACAGAGAGGTTAAAAGCACAGACTCTAGTGTATACTGCCTGGGTTCGAATTTCAGCTCTGCCACTTGCCAGCTGTGAGCTTTGGGCAGGGACTTCTATGGGCCCCACTTGATCATTTCTGGAGTAGGAGTGATGACAGTACCTACCTCACTGGGAGGCTGAGAGACGCCCGGAGTTACTGGTGGTAATGTGTTTGGAAGAGTGCTGGCGCACAGCACGTGTGCTTTGTGAGTGTTTGCTTCAGTTTCTGGACTGCTCTGCCTCTTGCCCTAATCCCTCAAGGCTCCAGTCCAGTCTCCTGCCTGCCAGGACTTATTCCTATGTTTCCCAGACACAGCCAGTAGATACTTGTGGAGCGTTCCCACATGCTAGATCCCACGGGTGAAGGGGGAGCATCCTTTCTGCTTCCCTCCAGTGTGGAGGCTCAGGGACCCAGGACTCTCCACAGTGGGTGAGAGAAAGTGTGGGCTCCACGAGGCAGTGAGAGGGCAGGAGCTCCCCCAGCGGGAGGATTGTGGAGGGCTTTCCTGGGTGTATTCGTTTCCTAGGGCCTCTGTAACAAATACCAAAGACTAAGTGGTTGAAACCACAGAACTTTATTGCCTCACAGTTCTGGAGGCTGGAGGTCTAAGATCAACGTGTTGGCAGGGTTGGTTCCTTCTGAGGACTGTGAGGGAGAATCTGTTCCATGCCTCTCCCCTAGTTTCTGTGATTGGCTGGCAATCTTTGATGCTCCTTGGCTTGTGGAAGCATCACCCCATCCCTGCCTTCCTGCCCACAGGGCCTTCTGCCCGTGTATCTGCATCCAAATTTCCCCTTTTTATAAGATTATAAATTGGATTATTTTATTTTATAAATTGGGTTATATTGGGTTAGCTCACCCCACCCCATTCACGTATGACCTCATCTTAACTAATTTACATCTGCGACAAACTTGTTTCCAAATAAGGTCGCATTCTGAGGACCTGAAGGTGTGAACCTTTGTGGGAGATGCGAGGCAATCCATACCAGCTGAGAAGTGCCCATAGCTGGGCTGAAGGATGAGGCCGAATTAACCGGGAGCTAAGGGGCTGGAGAGGAGAGAGGGGGAACTATTCCAGGCAGCCCTGTGCAAGGGTCCTATGGTGGGTGGGAGCTTCCCTTTTCAAGGGGCCAGAGTAAGCCAGTGGGTGAGGGGGAGAGGTCTGTGAGATGTGGGAGATGGCACGAGGCACGCCTGGGGTGTCTGGTCAGCCATTTAAAAGACGTTGGGTTTTACTTTGGGCACGTAGGATACACCTAAAAGGCTTTAAGCAGGAGTGTGCCGTCATTTAATGAATGCTTTAAAGATCTATTATCATTGAAATTTTGTTTAATTTTTTATTACTGGTTTTGTATTATTGTGAATGGAACATTTTTTTTCTTTGTTTTGTTGCCTACTTGTAATTCCTTACATGTATTTTTCTTTTCATGCGTTCTGTATGTTTATATGTTGGTGGCTTGTTTTCCTTATCATTTATACATTTTTTAGTATGATATATAAACTGAAAGCATTGTTGAATCTGATACCAATATTTCCCCCATTCTGTTTTTTCCTGTTATCATAGTTTGGCTTTTCATATAGTAGGAGTTTTACATTTTGTAAATAATCAAATCTGCTAATCTTTATTTTTAAAAAACCACATTCCTTCTTAGTTTTATTTAAGATCGAAGAGCTCTCACCTTCTTAATCTATTCTTACAAAGCAGCACATCATCCCTTAGATGGGAAACATGTGCTAAAAATTGTCGAATAAGCTGTGACATTCATTTTGGGGAGACATCTGCTTGTTTTCTGCTCAATTATCTCATCCAGTCCTCCCCCAAAACTTACGAAGTAGATACTATTATGCTTTTCTTATTTGAAGATGGGGAAACTGAGTTTTTTAATAAAATGAGTAATCTGCTAAAGTTCACACAGGTAGATTTAGGCTCTTAACCCAGATGAACAGCTCATGACTTATTCATAATCAAGGAATTTCTCCACTGGAAGCTTCGAGTGGTTTCTTGGGTGGCTTCCACCCTGTCTCTTCAGAGCTTAGTATCCATTTCACAGATGAAAACTAGGAGATTCCCAGCAGAGCAAATGCTTCCATAGATTTTTGTTCTAGCCAGGCCACTGCCTCACTTCCCGACAGCCTTTACTTATGCCACGTGCCATTCTGGAATTCCCTCTTCTCTCCTCCTAACTGCTTTCAGGACATATGTTCTACTTTCTTCCGGAGACTTTCTTGAGCACCCTAGCCCAGAATTCTCTCTCTTCCTTCTTTTGAGTCTCTTAGAATCTCCTCTTCTACCCACTTACCTGCTACTTGGTTGTACCACGTGTGGCTTCTTGAGATCACCCACAGCACGTGGCTGTGTGCTCTGTCATATGTGCTGAATAAATGTCTTTGGGGTAGCCAGGTCCACCTGGGTTTCCCTGGTCTTGATACGGGGAGTCTGTTGAAAGCCTGGCTGGATCCAGCAGCCTCAGGTCCTGCAGGGACTCTGAGTGCCAGGCAGCCCCCAATAGACACTTAGTACTTGGTGCCCCTTCTGCTCCTGTCACCAGCTTTGCAGTAGCAGTGTTTTCTGCTCTGTAGCCTGTCCTCTGTCACAGTTAGATGGTGTAGGATGGGATAAATGCATATTTTGGAGTGACAGCAATGTGTTGAAAGCCAGCCAGCTCAAAACTGAGAATGCACACACAGAATGCCACAGTTTTCAAAATTCACTGGCCATTTTGAGGCAGTTGCCAGATTGTTTCATCAGGGTTGACAAAATGAAAATTTCCAAGAGATTGGGGGATAAGTGGGGGTGGTATGTGCTTGGGGGCAGTTTTCATACTCGTTAGGGTATACTGAATGGCTGCTGTGCGCCAGGAACAGGTACTTTCTCATATTATCTCTAATGTAAACGTGCTGATGGCAAGATGTGTAGAGAAGTGCTGGGTATAGTATGAGCTGAGCAAGACGCTGCATGTGTATGGAAATGTTACGTGGAGTTCTGGCTTTGCTATCTTGTTCAGGGATGTCAGAAATTATTACGTGTCTATAAAAGATGAAGATTAAAAAAATTAAGATGAAAAAAAAATTTTTAAAGATTTTCCTCGGCTAAGGATCTGTAGGAGTTGGGGAGAGCTTAGGGTTACTGCACCCACAGCCCCAGAGCCCTAGCGAGCATGGCCTCCCTGGAATCACGGGATGGGTGCAGCCACAGAGGAACCTGTCCAGCCTCGGGCATCTAAGTAAAACCTCGTTGATCTTTTCATACAGACTGGCACCAAAGCCAAAGTCAGTCCTTTCAGGGTCCAGCTAAGGATCTCACTGGGTGGTACTATCTTTCTTTCATGGCCCTTTGGTGTGTGCTGTGGTGGACGGCATCAGCCGGTGAGGGCTGGACCAGGGTGCTCCCAACATCTTTGCATCAGAAATATCACTGGACCCGTCAGTTTGCTCCGCACTGTCCACGATTAAAGCATCAGTGACGAGGTGAATGCACCAAGTTCATCTAGACCCATAAGAGCAAATGGTGGAGTGATAGTGCGTGCCGCCCCAGATCACCAAAGGCAATCTGGTGTTCTCTCAGTCTCTTTAGAACAAAGCAAGCTTTTTCGTGCCTGGGGACTTCACAGCTGTCTGGAACACTCTCATTCTCCTCCTGCCCCGAGTCACATTTTTCACAAGCCTAGTTCTTTACTTTTTATTTCTTCAGTCTAAGCATCTCTTCGCCAGAGAGGTGTTACCCAGCCATCCTCTCTAAGAGAGGTTTCCAAGGTGGTCCCTCTCTCATTGTCTGACGGCACTAATTATTGTACAGCTTAAAGTCATTTCATTTTATGGCTTATGTAAGGGTTAGTTAGTTATTTCACTCCTGTGCCACCTTCCCCACTAAACAGAGATCCACTGAGAGCAGGGGTGTGTTTGTCTTATACAACATTCTTTCTCACCACCAAGCGCTGTGCTTGGCACGCGATAGGAGCCGTGCGACGAGAGGGAAGCAGGAAGTGGGCAGCGGGAATCTACAGGCAGAAGCCAGGGCAGGCAGGTGGACATGAGATTCCCAACTCCCTGGATAGCAGTTCTTGACTGAACCCCTTGTAGAGCTCTTCCTTCACACATTCTCTCAAGTAGATTGCTGACATTTCGAGTAGGAGAAACGTGTATCATCAAGCCTTCCCTCCAGGTTGTAAGGATGAGGAAAGTGAGATTCAGAGAAGGGAAGTGACTTTCTTCATGTCACTTGGTTGGGGCAAGATACTGGACCAAAACTGAAACCATCACACTTTCAGATGGAAGGCAGGCAGCCCTGAAAGGTCTTGGGAGTCCCGTCCTTAGGGGCTTGTGACTAAACCCTTTGCCTTTGAACCAAAGAAGAAGTGGGAAACTGAAGACATGGAGGTGATCAAATTCCGGGCTCTCACCCAGGAGAAATCTGGCTGAGTCTGAAAAGCCTCTCTCCAAGAGGCCCTTGAAAGAACACGGCTTTTTTCTTTTCCCTAAAGTGAAGCTACAAGCTGAACACAATGCACCTGACAGCGAAAGTCGGGCTCTGTTTCAGAACACACCAGGGATGGAAGGCTCATGCATCTTTCACCTTCTCTGCACGGCTGGGCTTCACACACAGAGGCTGACTGCAGTGCTTCTGTCCTTGGTCACGAGGCTTCATGGGAGGCAGATGTGTAGGGATCAGACAGTAGTTCTCTGTTCATGTCCCATATTCATCAGCTTGTGGTTGACACCTCATATGCATTATCCCTGAAATTTGAAAAGGAAGGGAGCAAGGAAGTACATTTAAAATACAGCCAAAACAGTGAACAGTGCGTTTAAAAAAGGGTCTGAGAGGGAAAAGGGACACAGTTGTGGTAGTCTCTTTTGAGGAAGTGACCTAACGTTTGACTTAATGTTCAAGGTCAGGTACTTGAGGCAGAGAGGTCTGATCAAGAAGGAAAGACACAGATTAAGTAAGGTAAGGGAGCTATTAGGTGTTTACGTACCAGAAGTTAGTAAGTCTACGTCACCTCACCGTACAGTAGAAACTAACACAATATTGTAAAACAACTGTACCGCAATAAAAAAAACCTCCAAAAAAACCTATTATGGTGGGAAAGTAACAGGATGGATATTTAAAATATGTAAAAAGATATATATTTCCAAAAAACATTATTTAATTGTGTTGACTACTCTGACTTATTGGATTTATTGATCCAGGAATTCTTTAGAGTAATCAGAGTTGGGAAGAGTCATGACCGTCAGTAATTGTTATGTTTATAACCTTGAGTCCTTGAAGTTAAATCAGTCTAGATGCTTTGTTAGGCCACGTGAAAGAGTAGTTTTGGTGTTTGCGGAAAGCTGCATTTGAACACTGGATGCCTCAGTTATTCTCTGTAAAGTCATGGACAGAGTATGTAACCTCTTTAATCTTCACATTAATGTCCTCATCTGGAAAGTGCAAACAGCGTTTATTTCAGAGTGTTAATGTGAGCATTAATTGAAATAATCTAGAAGTGCCTATTATAAGCGGGTTGTTCATTCATTATTTCCATTTTTTTCTGTCAACAGTTTGGGAAAATGTGGCTCTAATGCTTGTGGAGTTCACAGTTTTTGAATATCTCTTTACTAACTCAGGTGCTTTTTTTCCCCCCCAAGTCTCGTTTGGAGTAGTTCAGTTTTGAACATGCACCCACAAGACTGTTTCTTTCTGTAAAGTATAATATCAGGAGGAAGAATAAGGGTTTAGGAGGATTTTGTTGGTTGTTTATAGAGTCATTGCATACCATTCTCTTCAGAGGTTTTCACATCCTTGTTTTTTTTTTGTTTTTTGCGGTACGCGGGCCTCTCACTGTTGTGGCCTCTCCCGCTGCGGAGCACAGGCTCCGGACGCACAGGCTCAGCGGCCATGGCTCACGGGCCCAGCCGCTCCGCGGCATGTGGAATCTTCCCGGACCGGGGCACGAACCCGTGTCCCCTGCGTTGGCAGGCAGACTCTCAACCACTGCGCCACCGGGGAAGCCCTAGGTGGCACTTTTCTTAGAATGGTTAGGGGTCACCTCACCTACGAGCAGGGCTGGGACTAGGGTGGGACAGAGGAGGCAGGTGAGCTGCCCAGGGTGCATTATTTAAGGAGGCACCCCTCCTTAGGGCCCTGCATGGGCCTCCTTACATTTCGTGCCTTAGACACTCTGCTTGCCTATCTCCTGCTGGTCCCAGCCCTGCCTAGGAGTTGACCTTTGAGCTGAGACCTAAAACATCATGAGGACGGAAGCCTTCAGAGAGCTGCGTGGTCGTCAGCTAAGCAAGTGAGTGAAGATCGCTGTTGCCGTGGCTCATTTCAATGTGGTGCAAAGATAGCCGCGTAAATCCTGTAATTGCCAAAATTGACCCATCGATGTTAAAGACCCTTTTTAAGTGGATCGTTTTCCTCCTTTTCCACAGCCATCAAGTGCAGCACTAATGAGGGGTGGTATTCCGTGGTTTTACAACCCGAGCTTCCCTGCGTTCATTAGCACGCAGGGCTCTGGCTCCGTGTGACTCTTAGAAACACGCCCCCCCCCACCCCATCCTTGCTTCATCTTTTCATATAGGGTTGTTTTTAATCGCTGAGGAGCCTCGTGGCTCAGCCCAGGTGATTCCATCCATTTCTTCCTTTACTCTGACTTCAGAGTGCTTTAGGGGTTTGTTCTCTGACTGAGGGAAAATGTCTTGGCTGCTTTCTTGGGGAAATGTCTCTTTATAAATAACATGTGCAGCTAGAGACCATTAATTAAAAGCATACCAGTGATACTAACACATCATTGAGAAATGCCACATTGCGAAGTTCCAAAATTATGAGCAAAATTCTAATTCCTGAGCCGTGTCTGATATTACTCTTTCTAATGTGGACTCTGTAGGAGCAGAATCTCATGCTGTTGCAAAGCTGTGTTCTCATGGGACCTCCCCATCTCCCGTGCTTCGTGTAGTTTGCCAGGGATCCTCACTTGTGTCTTTCAGTTCAGATATAGGCCCCTTTAATCTAGCTAGTCCATGGCCATGGCTTCTAGGACAGGCTTTCCCCAGCCAGTCCAGCCATCTTTCCCCCTGGCTCTGATTTCCTGATGGCATCTCTCAGATGGACCCCTCTAGGCAATGCCACCAGACATCTCTTCCCAAACTCGAAGCAGAACACACCATGTGTCGTGTTTGAATGTGTTAGATTAAATGTTTGAACTCAGGACTAGGAATTTCAGGAAGCATGATCACTGCACATATTGTGTCGTGCTGACTGCCTTGGTTCTCTTGCTGGCCTCGTCACTATGAGCTGCAAAACATTTCCCGTTGTTGTACCTTGGCGCCCTCATCTGCAGAATGGGCATAATGATGATGGCAACCACTACATAGAGTTGTTTCCTGGAGTAACAGTGCCTGGCGTATCACAAGAGCTGTCGTAATGCTTTAGATGGTTGTCATTAGTATTTTTATTGTTAGTATTTCTGTTATTATTATGGTTGATGCACAGTGGATGCACGTTCTAAGTCCCAACAGATCTCAAAGGATGGTGCACACTTTACCCTATGTTTGTCTTTCAGATAAAACATACGTAAACAAAAGCACTCGATTCAGTTAACATTTATTTTTTCCATACTGATCCTATCATCTGGAACTGTCCTTCTTGGCCAATCTAAATCCTTGGGAAAGGGAAGCATCGGGCCACCTTTAGAAAGTGGCAATGAGTGGGAGCCATGTATTCATTCATTCATTTGTGCACACATTTATTCAACACGTATTTGTTAAGGCCCACCATGTGCCAGCCCCTTGATGAAACTGATGGATCATTATTATATTTAATAAATATTTTTGTTCTCATTAAAAACTGTATTTCAAACAAAAGTAATACCTGCAGCGGCTGACATCTCCTGGCACCTCAGTGTGAGGGAAAGTTTTGAGAGAGACTTTGATGGGGTGGGTACTGGGGAAAGCATGAGGGTTTAGGTTGCCTTGGTCCTGGGGACGGCAAAGGGTATAGGGCGGCTGGCCAAGAGTGACTGGAGGAGTGGAGGGAGGGAGGGAGAAACGAGTTCAACGTGAAGGAGAGGCTGGCCGTAGTGAAGATGGCCTCTGCTATGTTGAGAGTGACCCCGTGGGCTCTGCCCAGCTTGATTTACATGAGGCAGGCCCGTCCCACACCCGTCTCCTCTAACCACTGCCCCTCTCACCTCCCCTGGTTGTCTGTCTTGGAAGGGCTCTTGCAATGAGGCATCATTCTGACTCTGTTGCTGGCCTGTCTTCTGAGCATCCTTTTAGTGAGAGGCCAAAGGATTTAAGGCTGTCGGCCCTCAAGGAACCTAGAGACCGACACAAAGCACAGGAGTGAGCAGAGGTCACGGTGGGAGAAACAGCCCTACATGCGCACGGGGACCCTGTGTAGTTGAGGGGAGGAGCAACTGGAGAAGAAACAGGCCGGTGCTGGCCAGAGGGGCCAGAGGATAAAGCAACAGTCGTATCTACTGAGAGATTACTGGGTGCCATGCACTGTTCGAAAATTAATACACTTACTTTACACATAGTATCAAGAGTGTATATGTGTCAATCCCAATCTCCCAATTCGTCTCACCCACCTCTTTCCCCCTTGGTATCCATACGTTTGTTCTCTACGTCTGTGACTCTGTTTCTGCTAATGAGAACCTACTGTATAGCACAGGGAACTCTACTCAATGCTCTGTGGTGACCTAAATGGGAAGGAAATCCATAAAAGAGGGGATTTATGTATACACATAGCTGATTCACTTTGCTGTAGAGTAGAAACTAACACAACATTGTAAAGCAGCTATACTCCAATAAAAAATTTGAAAAGAAGAAAAGAAAATGACTTGTAGATTAAAATTCTCACACCAATCTGAAGAGGTGACTACTCTCCTGATCCCCATTTGAAGATGAAGAAATGAAGGCACAGAGAACTCAGCTCCATCGTGGATTTGGCCTTGCAGCAGGGCTAGGATTTAATTAGGCAAAGAGACAGGGGAGAGCTTTCCAGGAAGGGAGGAGGAAAGGCATGCGGTCTACGTATGGGGTCCCCTTAACTAAATTGGGGGTGCAAGCTGATGTTTAGAGCTGGGACCCATCGGAAGTGCCTCATTAGAGTCCGGCCACTTCAGAAACGTGAGGCCCCTGCTCTTTGACCCTACTCTGCACGTTGGCCCTGGGCTTCTGGCAATCCAGGTGGACCCTCAAATGCAAATCGCCAGAAAGATGACTGAGAACTGGCAGCTGTATTTAATTATGCAGCCTTCTGCAATGTGTCTACAACAGACATTTTTCTTACAGAGGGTAATTATTCTTAGCATGCCCATCTGAGTGAGATGATACTTTGGTAATTGGTTTTGAATCCTCGATCCATTTTTATTGGAGCCGTCTTGCTGGGATCCTTTCTATCAGTGTTTGTGAGCCGAGGCCCAGGTGATCCTGCCCCTAAGACACAGCTCTACGGTGATCTTGTTTCTGCGCTTCCTGGAAACCTGAACGGGGAGGGCAGGGAGTCCCCGGGGGGGTGCACAGAGTCTGGATTGTGGGATATGCTTGCTTGGTGCTCTCAGACCCTGCTGAGAGGTCTTTATTTTATTCCTTTGCCTCATATTTCTGATTAGAGTCTTAACCGATTGGAACACAGTCGTACTTTAGGCGAGGAGGTGACTTCCGCCCTGTCCCACACTGACTGCTCTGCTCGCTCTGAACATTTGATTCAAAGTAAGATCATTCACACGTAGCCAGACACTGGCCTACGCGGCTGAATAAAGGACTCCAAGTTTACACCCTAGTCAACCACATCCCACTCCAAGTCCCTATACCCACGTCTGTCATAGAAATATAACTGCCACGTGAAACTCATAAGATGCTGTGAATAGCGCATGTGATGATAATTGGCCAAGTGCTCTTAAATTATATGTTAAATTATAAATGGCAGGCATTGTCACCAGCCTGGCCTGGTGCCAGCAGTGACTCCCGTGTGACCTTTGGCAGGTTGGTTTTCCTTCCTGGACTTCAGCTTCATTGTCTGGAAAATGAGGGGATTGTGTCTGATGATACTCCTGATTAAGCATTTTTGAGAATCTATCTGCACGTTGGGGTCTTTGGCTTGGACAAGAAAAGAGAGGACTGGTTCTCAAACTGAGTGCCCATCAGCATCACCTGGCCACGACAGGCCACAATCCTGCTAGATGCCAGCTTCCAGCTCCCATCCTCCAGGGACCCTGTTCTAGTAAGTGTGAAATTGGACCTAGGGATCCTCATACGTCTGCAAATGTCCCAAGGGATTAGTCCGCAAGTCATCGTTTGGGAACCCCAGCAACAGGGGAAGAATAACAAAGGAGATGCAGGTAAAAGCTTCTTGTGTTGACATACATCTCCTTTTGGGTTTCTGATGAGCTTCCTTTCTTTAGCTCCATTTTCTTGTGCGGGTCTCATGTGCTCGCCCATATGTGCACGCGCACGCCCATTCCCATGCACCATTACAAACAATATGGGTTGAAAAGTTTGTTTTCTGAAAAGCACAGTATGCTGGAGTCTCGGCAGAAGGAAAATTGTGTTATGTGCTGAAAGCATCCTCATTTGCCATGACTGAGAGCTTATGGCTCGAAGGATTGATCTTCTGTTTGCAGAATGCGGTTATGATCACATGCGCGCACACACACACACATACTTGAGTATCCTCCCACACAATAAATGTGGTAAGAAAAGAGCAAAGAAAGATCTGAAGAACCCGTGCCCTCTTCAGCAGGGAGCAGGGGATGCCAACGTGTCATTTTCACAAGAAGGGCTTTTGCTTCCTGTTTTCAAAACTAGAAGAAAATGGAAACGTAGCGAGGGCTTCTGAGGCAGAAATGCAGTAATGTGCAGTGCAGGATGTCTTTGTCCCCTGGACTACTTTCCCTCAGCGATAGAAGACCCCTGGTTTTCTGCTCTTCCTTAGTTGCTGGGCATCTGTTCATTCCTAAGTGAACTTGACAACCTTCGTTCACTCCAGAGTGCTCCCCACTGAAATGTGTAGGTTCTGAGCAGTGGGACCCAGTTCTGAGCAGAGCAGAGGCGGTCAACAGCCCCATGTGACTTTTACTTGACTGTCTTTAGAAGAAGTACTGTTCTGCCTATTTAGAAGGAGAGTGTGCGTGAAAGGTAATTTCCTCCTTTTTTTTTTTTTGTAGCAGAAACAATTGCCTTTTGGAGGTAGGGCCCCAGCGCTCTCCTTTGGATGCAGTAGTCATACAGTCACCGTTTGCAGATGCACAGACTCTCTTTTTTTTGCCGTACGCGTGCCTCTCACTGTTGTGGGCTCTCCCGTTGCGGAGCACAGGCTCCGGACGCGCAGGCTCAGCGGCCATGGCTCATGGGCCCAGCCGCTCCGTGGCATGTGGGATCTTCCCGGCCCAGGGCACAAACCCGCGTCCCCTGCGTCGGCAGGCGGACTCTCAACCACTGCGCCACCAGGGAAGCCCAGTCTCTCATTTTTATTATAATTGTGGCATGTCTTTAATTTGCGTGGCTTAATGCACTTAATCCATAATTATAAAATATGCGACTAGCCCTTGGCCTCATCCTACTCTCCCACCACAGAGGCAGCTTGGTGTTTTTATTAATTTAACTGTATACAAGCTAACAGATTGCCATAAAGGAAAACAGAATTTCTCAACCAGTTCGGCTAATAGCTGTGCTCCGGCAAAGGGCCCTATGGTACGTGTTGAACAATAACCACCTCTCTCCAGCTCTACTTGCAGCTTCTAATTGAATTTCTATCCCACGGATATTGCAATGCAGCTATTAATCTATCTGTTCCACTAAGTCTTCTGATATTAAACAAGTTCTTGCAGGTTATTATTGTAATACAAATACTGTTAGACAGTTGATTTGCATTAAAAATTCATTGCTGGGCTTCCCTGGTGGCGCAGTGGTTGAGAGTCCGCCTGCCGATGTAGGGGACACGGGTTCGCGCCCCGGTCCGGGAAGATCCCACATGCCGCAGAGCGGCTGGGCCCGTGAGCCATGGCCGCTGAGCCTGCGCGTCCGGAGCCTGTGCTCCGCAACGGGAGAGGCCACAGCAGTGAGAGGCCCGCGTACCGCAAAAAAAAAAAAAAAAAATTCACTGCCATGGTGACATGAACACAGTGATGGGAGTTTGTCCTGAGCAAGGCCATGCAAAGAAATCACATTAATACGGGTGAGAATGCTGTGTGCTTATCTTGTTTGCTTCCTTCACACCCTCCTTCTTTGTTTGAGAGAGAGAATTTGGTCATGCTGACAAATTCCGATAAATGACAAAATACCAGGCATTTTCATGTAGTCCTTGGTTTGGCCGTAGGTAGCTGCCATTCTGATCTGCCACCGAGAGGCACGTACATTCCGCTAAGTTTCTCTTTGCGTCCGTTTCCCTTTGCTATCTCGTCTCTAGCACACATTGCTGTTTTGGTCAGCGTTGGGAATATCTGCCACTGAGGGCTATTCTGTTATGAGAAACATGTTAAAGGTCTTATTGCCGCCTGGATTGTGTATACTGGTCCCTTTCGAATATTCGTCACCTATAATTTTTGATTTTTGTGGACTGGCTAGTTCACCAGAGTTTTGGGGCATCCAAACTGTGGAGACCTTCTGAACTCCCAAGAGGTAGTTTTCTTAATAAATGAAAGCCAACCTTATATGTAATTGGGATGGGTGAAATTAGGAGTGGCTACGTCTATGCCAACTCTGAAGGTGTCATAACGGAGGGCAACTACTGTCCTGCCTACTGTTCCTTTGGGTTGTAAGCTAACCTCAAGTCTACCTAGCTGTGTTCCTTCCCACGTCCCAGGCTTACAGCTGTGCTCCTAATCATGTCCTTTAATAACCTCTGTGGTGATGTCTCCATTCGTATCAGAAGATACCTTCAGTACTCTGACTTCATAGTCTGAGCTCTCTTTTTCAACCATGCAGAAGCATTACCAAATCTTGGTCCTCATCATTGTTTGGAAGTACCTTACTTATAATAATATGAACCCTGCAATTCCCCTCTCTGACCACATTCTCTTCTTTCTCCAATTTCCTCACACTCTTATGTCTGCTGAATTTGAGTTTTTGTTTGAGTACCTGATGTCTTCCATCTTCTTGATTCCTCCTTAACCTTAAGCCCTCAAGTCACATGTCTTATCATCCTTAAAAGACTGTCTTCTTCAAAGGCAAGGATCAAGCTTTCTCCATACACAGTGCTTTGCTTGGAATAGATGCTCAATGAATGTTTGCCAATAGGTAGATTTTTTTTCAAGTCAAGAATGTTTGACCAATCAAGAAAATTATACCCTGTCTTCTATTTTGGGATGTGCATTGAGTCAAGGGTGCCATCTTGGCAGATAAACCATTATTTGCGCTTTGCTTTCACAATAGTGGTTTACGTGAACAGTCAATCTTGAATTTAAGTCCTGGCTCTGCCACTAAATATCAGTGTGACCTTGGGCAAGTTACTCCTCTTATCTTCAACTTTCCCATCTTCAAAACGGGGCATGATGATAGGGTCCACCTTATAAATTAATTGTGATAATTACATTAATAAATGTTTGTAAAGTGGTTAGCATAGTTCCTGGAACTTAGTAAATGCTTTAAAAAGTGATAATTATTGTTAACTAGAAGTCATTGACCTGCTAAAGTTTCAAATCAGTGTTTGCCTCCAGTGAACCTCTGAAATTTCAGGTTCAGCTCTGAAGTGTTGAAGACATTTGAGTCTATAAACTGTGGCTGAGACCCAGCTGCTCTAATGCAATTCCTAGTTCGTTATTGTCACTGGCCTGCCCATGTCCATGAAAAAATAGATGATCTCATGAGCTCAATGGTGTATATTAGAAATGTTTCTAAATTGTAAAACCTGCATGCCTGTCTGATTAAGTTCCAGGCTGATGGTCAATGCAGAGCTTCAGAATGGACATAACAGTGTTTTTGAATCTCTAGACACCATATCACTGATGGGAAAGCTTTAGAATGGCTAAATAGACTCACGTGGCAAAAGGAAACTGGCTGTTTTTCACCTAACACTGCCAAACATAAGCCCACAGGCTCCTCAAGTTTATTTGGGAGTTTTCGAACCATGTCTTTTCTTTCTAGTTAGTATTACTCCACGCATCAAGGTCAAATGCCAGTAAGTAGCAAATCATATTTCTCACTTTGCCGTGGTTGTTAAACCTGACATTTTAAAAAAAAATTTTACTTTCATTTATGTTTTTATAGAGCAGGTTCTTATTAGTTATCCATTTTATACGTATTAGTGTATATATGTCAACCTCCCAGTTCATCACACACCCCTGCACCTCACCACTTTCCCCCTTGGTGTCCACATGTTTGTTCTCTACATCTGTGTCTCAACTTCTGCCCTGCAAACCGATTCATCTGTACCATTTTGCTAGGCTCCACATATATGCATTAATATACAGTATTTTTTTTTCTCTTTCTGACTACTTCACTCTGTATGACAGTCTCTAGATTCATCCATGTCTCTACACATGACCCAATTTTGTTCATTTTTATGGCTGAGTAATATTCCACTGTATATATGTACCACATCTTCTTTATCCATTCGTCTGTCAATGGGCATTTAGGTTGCTTCCATGACCTGGCTATTGTAAATAGTGCTTCAATGAATATTAGGGTGCATGTGTCTTTTTGAATTATGGTTTTCTCTGGGTATATGCCCAGTAGTGGGATTGCTGGGTCATATGGTAGTTCTATTTTTAGTTTTTTAAGGAACCTCCATACTGTTCTCCATAGTGGCTGTATCAATTTACATACCCACCAACAGTGCAAGAGGGTTCCCTTTTCTCCACACCCTCTCCAGCATTTGTTGTTTGTAGATTTTCTGATGATGCCCATTCTATCTGGTGTGAGGTGATACCTCATTGTAGTTTTGATTTGCATTTCTCTAATAATTAGTGATGTTGAGCAGCTTTTCATGTGCTTCTTGGCCATCTGTATGTCTTCTTTGGAGAAATGTCTATTTAGGTCTTCTGCCCATTTTTGAATTGGGTTGTTTGTTTTTTTTAATATTGAGCTGCATGAGCTGTTTATATATTTTGGAAATTAATCATTTGTCCATTGATTCATTTGCAAATATTTTCTCCCATTCTGAGGGTTGTCTTTTCGTCCTGTTTGTTTCCTTTGCTTTGCAAAAGCTTTTAAGTTTCATTAGATACCATTTGTTTATTTTTGTTTTTATTTCCATTACTCTAGGAGGTAATGATCTTGCATAAAATACCTTGCTGTGATTTATGTCAAAGAGTGTTCTTCCTATGTATTCCTCAAAGAGTTTCATAGTGTCCGGTCTTACATTTAGGTCTCAAATCCATTTTGAGTTTATTTTTGTGTATGGTGTTAGGGAGTGTTCTAATTTCATTCTTTTACATGTAGGTGTCCAGTTTTCCCAGCACCACTTATTGAAGAGACTTTCTTTTCTCCATTGCATATCCTTGCCTCCTTTATCATAGATTAGTTGACCATAGGTGCCTGGGTTTATCTCTGGGCTTTCCATCCTGTTCCATTGATCTATATTTCTGTTTTTGTGCCAGTGCCATATTGTCTTGATTACTGTAGCTTTATAGTATAGTCTGAAGTCAGGGAGTCTGATTCCTCCAGCTCCGTTTTTTTCCCTCAAGACTGCTTTGGCTATTTGGGGTCTTTGGTGCCGCCATACAAATTTTAAGATTTCTTGTTCCAGTTCTATAAAAAATGCCATTGGTGATTTGATAGGGATTGCATTGAATCTGTAGATTGCTTTGGGTAGTATCGTCATTTTCACAATATTAATTCTTCCAATCCAAGAACATGGTATATCTCTCCATCTGTTTGTATCATCTTTAATTTCTTTCATCAGTGTCTTATACTTTTGTGCATACAAGTCTTTTGTCTCCCTAGGTAGGTTTATTCCTAGGTATTTTATTCTTTTTGTTGCATTGGTAAATGGGAGTGTTTCCTTAATTTCTCTTTCAGATTTTTCATCATTAGTGTATAGGAATACAAGAGATTTCTGTGTATTAATTTTATATCCTTCAACTTTACGAAATTCATTGATTCTCTATAGAATCATAGAGAAGACAATAGAGAAATGTCTTTTAGGTCTTCTGCCCATTTTTGGATTGGGTTTTTTTTTTTTTTTAATATTGAGCTGCATGAGCTGTTTATATATTTTGGAGATTAACCCTGTGTCCGTTGATTTGTTTGCAAATATTTTCTCCCATCTGAGGGTTGTCTTTTCATCCTGTGTGTAGTTTCCTTTGCTTTGCAAAAGCTTTTAAGTTTCATTAGGTTCCATTTGTTTATTTTAGTTTTCATTTCAGTTATTGTATTGTTCATCTCTGTTTGTTTGTTCTTTAATTCTTCTAGGTCTTTGTTAAACATTTCTTGCAAATCTCTATCTTTGCCTCCATTCTTTTTCCGAGGCCTGGATCATCTTCACTATCATTATTCTGAATTCTTTTTCTGGAAGGTTACCTATCTCCACTTCATTTAGTTGTTTTTCTGGGGTTTTATCTTGTTCCTTCATCTGGTACATAGCCCTCTGCCTTTTCATCTTGTCTGTCTTTCTGTGAATGTGGCTTTTGTTCCACAGGCTGCAGGATTGTAGTTCTTCTTGCTTCTGCTGTCTGCCCTCTTGTTGGATGAGGCTATCTAAGAAACTTGTACAAATTCCGTGATGGGAGGGACTGGTGGTGGGTAGAGCTGGCTGTTGCTCTGGTGGGCAGAGCTCAGTGAAACTTTAATCCACTTGTCTGCTGATGGGTGGGGCTGGGCTCCCTCCCTGTTGGTTGTTTGGCCTGAGGCTACCCAACACTGGAGCCTACCTGGGCTCTTTGATGGGGCTAATGGCAGACTCTGGGAGGGCTCACTCCAAAGAGTACTTCCCAGAACTTCTGCTGCCAGTGTCCTTGTCCTCATGGTGAGACACAACCCCCCCCCCCCCCGCCTTTGCAGATGACCCTCCAACACTAGCAGGTAAGACCTGACATTTCTTAAGAAAAACAGCAAAGCCTGCTGACCAAGGGGGACTGGACTTCAACTGCCATAAGTCACTAAGGGCAGGAAGCATTCTGGAAAGGCATTGAATTCTAAGGACTGTAGTCATCTCCTATTGTAACCAGTGTGTACTGGATAACGTTACCATCAGATGTTAATTACTTGCTTTGATTTTTCTGTCTATTGGAGAGTCGTGCTTGTTTTCATAAGGTTATCCTTTCTCTTTGAGTTTCTGCATTTTCTTGCAGCTAACTAACAAAGCAAGTCAGGTTTCAAAATACTTTATAGTTATGCACCCTTCAAATTCATCTGTAGAGGTATAGAAATTGTATGTCAGTTAAACATCTGTTTCTGTGAGCATGATACCAGAGACCCCAAAAGACCTTTAGATCCTTTTACAAAATAATAATATCTCAGTTTGATATGAAAGAGCTGGAGGTTAGGAGGCTTGGATAGAGCTTTTCATGGCTCTGATCCTCATTGACTGTAGAATGAAAAGGATACCTTCTCCACATGCCACACAACTCTGCATGGTGGTTGAGTGCTGGCATGTAACATGCACACCACACCCTGGTCCAGGTCTAGCTGCTCTGATTATAACATCTACTATTTCTCAGTAACTCTAACTTCTGCTTCAGCTAGTCCACTCCCCCACTATCCAGCATGCCCTGTAGGTTCCCACATTATTATTGACCCTAAAATGTCTCTCTCCTCATTCCTTTGTCTTTTTCACTTTCTGCATCTTTCAATGCCCACCCACACTTCTTTCCAAACCACAGTGATCTATGTGACCTTGGACAATCGTATTGATCCCTCAGAACCTATTTCCTCATCTGTAAAAGGGAAGCAGTCTTATCATACCTTTCATGACGATTAAGTCAGTAGTTAGTGCACAGGCATTTGACCCATAAAGATGTTCAATATATATAATTTCCCACCACTATTAATTTAGCTTATTGTCATTTATTCCTTCAAGCCTTGTGTGTAGGGACCTGGCCTGGGCACTGGGGATAAATAAGTTAGAAGCAGCTGGCCACAGTTTCCAGGGGCTCAGGATCAAATAAAGAAAGGTGTATACAAATAATTTCAAGGCAAGGCCTTATAAAGGAATGCCACATGAGGGACAGAAAACAGGCCAAGATAGGAAAGGAAGGCTAATTATACAGGGAGATAGGAAGAAAATCTCCTGGGAAGGAATCAGATACCACACAGGATGTCCTTGCTCTATCGTTACCTACAATTTTCCAGTTTCAAAACGTAATTGTGTCATTCACATTATGACTTTGAGAGTCTTCTGTAGCCTCTGTGTTATAAAGTTAGTTTTCTTAAAAAGAGGTCTCTTCGGTAATAACATTTATATTTAAAAAATGTTTACTTGTGTATGCATATATAATTACCATTTTTCAGAAAGGACTTCAGGTGACTTGACAGTATCTCGGAAAAATTTCTCCCTTCCACTGAACAGGCTCACAGCCTGCCTAGCGGAGTGCAGATTGGGTCCACTCTCTCCCTTGACACAATGTCCTGAATCTGCCCAGCACTCTACAGAGACCCTGGGCAAGGTCAAGGGGTGGAAACATCTAGAAAAGAGTGTTGAAGTCCAGTGACTTTAACCTGCCACCCCTTTCTGGGGATAGTAATGGCTGTGGTGGTAAATCTGGGCGATGCCAGGTCACTTGGGGCAGGTGAGGGGTCCACAGCTCAAATCCTTCTCCCCAGGGCCCAAGCCACCCTGGATTCACTTCCTCATACTTTCATCTCTACTTTTAAATAATTATATATCACCTCCCCAGCCAGGCTGTAAGTTCCTGGAAGGACAGCAAGCCTGCATTCTCTTCTTACATTCTTTGTAGCCCAACTTCATTATTAGATACTTAATGACACGGGTGGCCTAAGTGAACCCATGGCTGAGATAAAATGTGGTGGGAATTGTAAAAGACCTTTGAGACTTACCAACACATGCTGTCATTATCTTTTTCTTACAGCCACCCAGTGCACAAGTATCAGACAGCAAAGTTTATCTTCCTTCCCTGAGCACTCCTTTTCTCTGCAGGACCTCTCGTCCTCCCCTTCGGCTGCTGTGTGCTCTCTGCCTTCCCTTTCCTCTGTCAAAATCTGCTAGCGGGTATTGAGTTTATCACTGTAGTCTGCCTTTCAGGGATACATGCCTTTGATGCCTAATTACAGGATTAAAGCCTTTGCTTTGTGTTAAAAGAATTGTCAGAGCAGGTGGGAAAAGCACTTTGGAGTCAGGGGCTTCCTCCTCCCGGGGACGCCTATCCCATTGGTTGTTGCCTCTTCCACCAATGCCTCTAGCAGCCTTCCCCCTTCTACCGCCACCCCCCACCCACTGTGGGGAGAAGGCCTTGCTTCAAAACATTTAAGCACATTCTCCAACCCCGTATTAGAAATCCTGCTTTCCCCCAGCCTGGCCTCCCTGCTTTGCTCTGTAATATTATAGTGCAGATAAGCAGGGAGGTGCCTCATGTTGACGGGGTCATTACTAAGCGGATCTCCCATTACGTGCTGTCCATTTTGCAGTGGGAATGTCAGGATGTGAGCCACAGTTGGATTTCGAAACCACGTGTTTGTCACTCTCCATACAGGGGAGAAAGAGATTAGTATTCTAAAATTCCTGACATGGTTCTTTGTATCTGACTTGTTAAAATATATAATCTCTGTAGTCTGAGGGATAATGCCTTGAAGTTGAAACTGTGATTATTTATTTGCTCCAACTTCAGCATCATTTATGCAGCAAAGAATGAAAAAAGAGTTACACTTCTTAATCACATCCCTGAAACCATTTTTAATGCAGATTTAGAAGGATAGCTGCTAGTTTGCTGGTCCTCCTTGATCATCAAACACACACCAAGGTTTAGCAACTGTGCCGTAGCTGTGTGCAGAGTACAAAAGTGATTTGAATGTGGGTGGGTGCATATAGATTGTAGTTTAATCTGCGGAAATATTTCTGCTCATCAGTTACTGTAGCATTGTGGTGTGTAAACTGTCCCCTTTTAAACCAAAATGACCTGCCTGTTTGTGAACTCCAGCTCTGTGCTTTGCTGGGGGAAAGAAGTGGGAAGAAAAATGTTAAAAATGCAGAGAGCAGTACTTTGTAATCAGAATATTAACGTTTTGATTGAATTGATGGTGCATTTAAATGGAAATATTCAGTTGCAAAGACCAAGCTTGGGAGGGAACCTACAACATGCAGACAGAGTCTGAGCCTTTTTGCTTGATTAAAGAGAATTCTTTTAATAGAAAAAAAAACTAACAAACTAAAGAACTTCATATTAAGAATGGAAGGGCGGGCAGTGTTCACTTTTTCAATTGCTTATATTTAAATATAGCTAAGTACACACACTGACAGCTATAAAGGCAGAAGCTTTGCTCTACTGAAGAAAAGTGTAGTAGTTTTTTTTTTATTGTGGTAAAAGTCACATAATATAAAACACACTATTTTAACCATATTTAACTGTACAGTTCAGTGGCACTAAGTACATTCTCACTGTTGTGCAACTCCCACCATCATCCATCTCCCGAATTTTTCACCTTCCTAAACTGAAACTCCGTCCCCATTAAACACTAAGTCCCTAGTCCCCCTCCCCACCCCCCCAGCCCACCCCCCGACCCCTGGCATCTACCATGTACTTTCTGACTCTATGAATTTGACTATCCTAGGTACCTCGTATAAGTGGAATCAAACAGTGTTTGTCTGCACCTAATGTATAATGGAACGCATTTTTTAAGGTTAACTTAATATATGTCCTGCAAATAGATTGTACCTTCTTTTTTTTTTTCCCCCTGGGCTATACAGTAGGGCCTCACCAGCCATCTACTTCATATATAGTGGTGTGCATACATTAATCCCAATCTCCCAGTCCATCCCACTCCCCCCGACCCTTGGTGTCCATATGTTTGTTCTCTATGCCTGTGTCTCTATTTCTGCTTTGCAGGTGGGTTCATCTGTACCATTTTTCTAAATTCAACATGTATGTGTTCATGTACTATACTTGTTTTTCTCTTTCTGACTTCAAAAACCTAGCATAGTAGCATAGCAGAAAGGCCACGGAATGCAGTATGTCCGCAGGCTTGGATACCAGATCCACCTCCATCCCTAACTCACCACATGACCTTGGCCAAGCCACCTCACTGTCTGGGCTCAGTTTTTCTCACTGGTAAAATGAGAGCATCATTACTTAGCTTAAGGGATTCATATGGTTTTCATGTATATTGAATGGGATAAAAGCTCTTTCCATCTTCAGCAGTTAGCAGGCATCTCTTTCCCACTGGGAAAAAAGTAAATTTCCAAATGGGATCTGAAGGCAGAGGTGATGCACAACAGATGCACAGTGAATTTTGGAAGGTAGATTCCCCTTTAAAAATTGTAGATTCTCGGGCTTCCCTGGTGGTGCAGTGGTTGAGAGTCCTCCTGCCGATGCAGGGGACAGGGTTCGTGCCCCGGTCCGGGAAGATCCCACATGCCACGGAGCGGCTGGGCCCGTGAGCCATGGCCGCTGAGCCTGCGCATCCGGAGCCTGTGCTCCGCAATGGAAGAGGCCACAACAGTGAGAGGCCTGCGTACCGCCAAAAAAAAAAAAAAAAAAAAAAAAAATTGTAGATTCTCCTTTGAAGAGTTTTAGCAGATCACTGTCACTGATCAGTACTCTAGTTTGGAGAGTTGAGGAAAAAGTATGAATTTTCTTTCACAACAAATTGTGCATAGAGATCCACCTGACTCGCTTTCTATGCAGAGATTTATTGAGAGATTTATTCTCAATCTGACTGCTTGTGAAATGCCCAGATTTATTATAAACGTGGCTCCCAAGTCACTTTTTTTGGTTTGGCTTTGATGCACGATTGAAAGGGTGACTACGTCCTTGGTCAAAAGAAACCTCCTGGCTTCGGACACTTTTGGAGCAGAACTTAGTATTTGGAATGAGAAAGGAGAAATGACTATCAGAGCATCAGTTTATGAAGCAAGTATCCTCAGAATGCTAGTTTTGAAGGGAAATCCTGATAGATACCGCCTCACTGTTTGTGGTGGGAGAAGAGCGTGGCCTCCTAGAGCTGTAGAATTCTACAGAACCATTTTACAAATCGATACACCAAAGCCTGAAGAGAGAAAGCCCACTGCGAAATGTGTTCATGGATTTGACCCAACCCACCTATCTAGGGAAGAAGCATCCCGATGGCCACTCCCTTGTCTGTAACATATTGATACATTGTGATTTGTATATTTCCTTGGACAATTTTCGAATTTGGTGCTGCCAGTCCCATACTATAGCTGCCTGGAATAGCGCCTGTTCCAAACTCCCCATCCACTGCCCCCTCCCAGCCACAGCCTGGGACGAGAGAATCTTTGCAGATAACCCAAAGGCTGGTGAACATTTGGACTAGAAGAAGAAAGCAAATTCACCATTTCACTGTCACACAATGTTTCCCCTCTTGCCCCCGCCCCTTCCACTTCAAAGAGAATGCCGCTGATGGGCAGTGAAGGGTAGAAGAAAGCATCCTGGTCCCCAGGAAAGCAACATCACAGAATCACGGGGAGGAAGGGCACACATTTTAAGGTTACAGGTTGCTGCACCATTTGCTTGGTTCATTCTCAGTAGACAAAGTAGGAGCTTCCTTTCTCTACTCCAGAGCAGAGCAGTGGGTGTGAGGAAGTTTCCTGGACCTCATTTAAGCCGGTTGCCACAGGGTCTGGGGAGCCCAGGAGTCTCCGCCTTGGGGTGAGCGGGTTTGACAGCAGAGGCAGGGAGGGAGTCTATGGGAAAGAGAGACCTAATTAATCACAGTCTGTCAGAGCCCATCGCAGACAGAGTGTCCAAGGTTTTAATGACACCCCTCAGTAATGTTAAAAACCAGCTTGGTATGACTTCACTTTCGTAGAGACACATGATTCATCTGGTTATTGGTGAATGGAGACACGGTGGCTTCTCTCTGTAGACAGTGTCATTAGGTGAGAAAATTAACTGCCTTTGCACAAAGACTACGAGAAGACTGTGAGGGGTTCATCGTAAATGAAGGGAAGGTAAAGAAAACTCTGAAATATGTACTTTAAAAGGCAAAACCTTAGATTTTACCTCATTTATTAGCATCATAAAAAGCTTGGTGGAGAGGCTGAGCTAAGAAAAATGGTTCTTTGGGTCACGTCTTGCAGGGATGTTGCAGAAAACAGCCAACTGGGGCTGGAATCTATGGGGAACGTCTTATTCCTTACTGGTGATCCTGCTAAGCATTTCAAGGCTCTGAAAGGAGGTGGGCATCTTTGTCTCGGAGCTTCTTAAGTACTAGGGAGCCAGACTGGGGCAACTCAACTTTTTTCCCTCTGAGGAAGGTGGGAGGTGGGTTTGTTAGCATGGCCCCTGAGACCAATGCTCCACCTTTCCCAAGCTTTCCTGAACTTCTTAAAGAAGGCATGGAGTCTTTCCTTTGGGCAGCCAGTAACTACACCTTCATTTCCTTCTGTGTGTGAACCACGGAGGGGACCAGCCTCTCTACTTTTGTAGATCCAACTGTCCAGTTGGGGATAACGCTAACACCACTGAACTTTAAATGCACAACACCAGGCCCTTACTGTTGACTATCAGATTGTGTAAAATCGTCTCCATGTCACCTTATGGATGTGAAAAGTCCCTAGAACAAGTTCTGGCACAAGTGAATACCCAATAAAATGCAGTTATTGTCATGATTCATTTGTGTATAAACGTGAAATCAAGGATTGCAGAATCAAAAATTCAGAGGAGAACAAATGGGTAAATCAGGACAGGTAATAGAGAGAGGCAGGGCCTGTGGTCAACAGGAATATTTGTATTCCCTCTGAAGTTACTCAAGTTCAGATGTTTAAATACTTCTTGGCAGGCCAAATCAAACATGTTCAGGAGGACTTAGCCCACAAGCTTCCAGTTTGCAATTCTACAAGTGTTACAGATCTTTAGAAAAGAGAAGAGATATTTAGCACGAGTGTGCTTTGATCACTTAATTATTTAATTCATTCCTCAAACATGGAGGGACTACCACCTGCTAGGTTACCCTGGAGGGGATGAAAAGATAAATAAGATGTAACAAGTGATATAAAGCAATCCAACATCTGGTATCTGTGATATAAAAATCAATATGTTCTATCAGAGACCTTTAAATAAAATACTGTAAAGTTCAGGGAGGAGATAGGATAGTGGACTTTGGATAGCTGGTTAAGGAAGCAGTCAGCAGATTTTGGGGAGCTGTTGAAGGTTTGAGCTGGGTGTGGGCAGATTAGAAATAGAAGTTAGGAAGAATAATCAGGTAATAGTGTATGAGATGTATGTGACAGGTTGGTCGTAGAAAAGAAGGACCAGGTTCTATTGGTACAGACAGGAGGTGACATTTTTGAGAAGTAGCATGGATACAAAGTCCATCACACTTAATGGACGATTTGGGTGTAAGGAAAATAAGACATTTCCACGAAGAAGTATTGAACTCCTATAGGTAGCAATTTGGGGGAAAAAGAAGGTGCACATCAGCAGAGCTCTCCAGAACCTGGTTCCATATACCTTTCTAGCTTTTCTTTCTTCCATATCCCTTCACGATGCTTGCTACTAATCATAGTAGACCTGCACTAGTTACTTTGCCCAGAGCATCCCTTGCATTTCCTGTTTGTAGATTGCTTTCTCATTCCATTTCTTCTGCTTCATCAAAGTTGGTAGGAAGTCAGGAAATTGTGGGTGGACGAGTAGTAAATTTCCAAGTCAGTATTTTAACACAGAGTTCCCAAGAATCCACCAAGTGCCAGGAACCATGCCAGGGGCTGGGAATACAGCGAACATGCTACTCTCTCTAAAGCCAGGGTGGTGAAAGGAGCCTGAACTGCTGCTCACCCATGCAGGAAGCATCGTCTCCACGTCACCTTATGGATGCTCATAGGCAAAGCCAAGTGCACTGCTGCCTCCTGTCAACAATGTCTCTTTACTGGATGTTCTGGAACCAAAAATGTTACCTTTATTAGGGTCAGGTAAACAAAGACCTCAAGGATAGCAGATTTCAGTTTACACTGCCAGGGAGACTTAGATTTCTGAGGGCACACACACTTTTGTGTTTCCAGTGCCCAAGAAGCACTTCAAAACTGTTCAATAGACATTCCTTTCTATTCCAGAGACACTGCTGTGTAGGTGGTCCTGGTGGTAATATGGTCTTCAGTACTCTGCAGGGCTTTTAAAGTATATCTTAATGCATTTTAATTTTGTTAGACTTAGAAAAAAAAGTTAACGGTCATTATCTTTTAAAATGCTTGCAGGGTATTAAGGCTTAGGAGAAAAAGGTTCTCCCTCAAATATAAAATGCATAACCAAGAAATTATTTTTTAGTTTGTTTGTTTCTACTTCTCTTCCACTCCCATGTCAGCCTACTTACATGAAGTGTATGACGTAAAGCAGATACCGCATCAAACTAGACAGAACATACACAGGATGGATATCCCAGTATCCTGGGCAAGTTTTGAGTGCACCTTAGTGCAAAATAACTTCAATTTTTAGGATTTCTACTTTTCTCTTAATATTGCCAAGAATTTCTCTTAATTCACGTGATCTGAAGTGGAACAGCAAAGGCCACAATGTCAACAGAATAGTTAGAAAAGAGAAAAAAGAGAAAACGTAGTTATATCTAGTCTTGGTGACAGGTGATTTGGTAATGTTCAAAGTAAAGCAAGAAGCTCTGAGTCAGAAATGACATCATAGCCATTCCTCTTGTTTAACAGACTGGCAAACTAAGAGTCCAGAAATATTAGGTGATGATCTCACAGATTCCCAGCTAGATATTGGATTGGCCAAAAAGTTTGTTCGGGTTTTTAATGACGTTGCCTTAAACCCGAGTGAACTTTTTGGCCAACCCAATAGTAGTTGTGTGAGGACATTTACGTCTCTTGACTCCCTGTTCCGTAGTCTTTAAATACATCTTTATTTTTTTCTAGTAAGAGTTACTTGATCCAGGGTTTTATATAATGGAGTGGGGGTGGAGGCTTTTATTTTGGGGATTATGATGCATAATGATTGGTCATCCCTGTATGGAGGCAGCAAAATCTATTTGGATCCCCTTATTCACATCAGCGGTCCCCAAATTCTTATTCAAGTGCTACTTCTCTCTTTTCAGTATTCTTGGAAATTGAATTTGAATATCTTTGTCACAAGGATAAATGATGAATTCATTCCATTTACTTTATGGACTTAATTTTATATATATTTCTGTTTGTTCAGAATAGGCACCTACACAGAATGTGCCCTGACGCCATATAAGTAATAAGTTACATGTACTTATGTATATGTATAGTATACATTATATACAATAATGTATAAAGTACACAAAATACTACATATATATATGTATGTATGTGTGTATATATATATATATATATATATATATATATATATTTATTTGTTTATTTATTTCCCCTAGACATAGATTTAGAATTATAATCTTTCTTTAGGTGAGAGCCCGGGACAGTAACTAGGTATCAGCCAGAAATGGCATGTGAAATAGAACCTGTTTACCTTTGTGCTATATGTTTAAATTAATATGTAAAATTCATAAGATAGTGGAGAAAATATTTCTCTTCAGGCTTGCTTTGAGTTTTTTTTTTTTTTTTTTTTTTTTCCTTCCCAGTTTTCCCCATCATCTTCTTGGTCCAACTTTTTGAGTAGCCTGATCAGAATTTCTAATATATGACTTCCTTTTACTTTCCTGTCTGTGAGCTCAGTTGCAGTGCAGGTTGACAGCAGAGTTTTCCAAAAAGAATATTTAGGTGGGAACATGTGGGTAATCCTAGAGATTAAAATTTCTTCATTCAGCAAGTAATTTAATGAATACCTCCCTAAACATAGTAGGGAAAAGAGTTTATTTTAGAGTGTCTGTTTTATAGGAATTTATGATTTAGTTGGGAGATAAAAGATTCACGTAAGTGGTAATTATATGAAAATTTAAAACCCTCTATGAACAAATGTCATAGATATTTTTCTGTTTGTAAATGCTAAAGTACTCCAGAATAAGAAACAATCATTATGGGCTGGAGTGGTTGGGAAAGGGAATTTGGGTGGGAGCAGCTTGAGCTAAGGCTGAAAGGATGAATAGGAAAGAGCTGGGCAGAGAGGAGTCATGGAGGATATTCTAGAAGGAGGTTTGGCATGAGCAAAAGCTTGGGTCAGAAATGAACATGGCTTTGTGGGACACTTGGACTCATTCATTCCTGCTGGCGTGGAGAGGGAGTGCAGAGGAATAATCAGAGACGTAGTTACACAGGGAGGTGGGAAGATATAGATGTTAGAGGGCTTTAAAAGCTCCAATGAGGAGTTTAACTTGCTCCTGTGGGCTTGTGACATAGAATGCAGCTCTTAGACAAGAGTCCAGTGACAGGAAGGACTAGACTTGCCACTCCCGGTCAGGTGATTGGGTGCTTACCCCAGCATCCTCTCTGCCCCAGGATTTCCAAGTGGTGATGTTGATGGCGTGCAGCTCTCATCCATAAAGTTACCTAGATCCCGTCTGAACTGGATTGTTTTCAAATGGTGCCACTTTTGAGAGTCATGCTTACGTCTTCTGAATCTCTGTTACTTTGTTTTACTCATGCTTCTGTAGATGTTTTAAGCTTTACTGCATCTGTCATGGTGTACAGTGGCCAGATCTGCAAGGGGTGTGCAGGTACAGATGCTTGCACATTTAGTACAAGCCAGGTGACCTCTCTTATCTCCTGTACCTTCCCAGCAACACGGGGACAGGTGAGTCCATGGAGACAGCCTGAGACCAATGCGAGTTCTAGTAAGAGTTTGGGGTTTATGGTCTTCTTTTCAAAGGTGGCCTGGAAGCTGTGCTTTCCCCCAGGATCTCTTTTCCTCTTGCTTGCAACATTGAGACATCATAGATTTCTTTTAGAGAGCATTGTAAAACCGTTCCCCTTCCTTTCACTTTTTAGAGTCTCATACAGTTGTAACACGTAACCTCTTTTAAACAATTTTACTCTTTTATTCCCCTGCTACTGAGAATAAAACTGAGAATTAAATGTTGAAATCAGACCCATAAATCCCTAGCTACCACCAGAGCAAAGTGACAGGCAGAATGGTTGGGCCAAGAGACTGATACGCCCGTTGATCCCAAGGGTTGAGCTGAATTGTATTTTCCTGCAGAGCATCAGACCTTGTGGTGTTCAGTGAGAAATGTGAAATGGAAGAGGCCCTTGTTTCCATGTTTCTACAAACACGTGTTCTACACATACCACCAATGCAAAATAAGGCCACTGTCCATTCTTTCTTTGCTCCAACCACCCCTCCAGCCCTCAGTCTTTTCTCTGTGTTGAGTCAACTTAAATACATGAAACGGTAAAACCTTAGACACGGCGGAAAATTTGGATATTACCTTCATCTAAGCTCAGAGGTTATATTTAAAATATTAAGTAGTAGGTATCAATCAATCAGAGTAGACTGAGGCAACAGGGCTGGAACAGGGTAACGAAACTCCATGCTGTACAGATGTTACTCTTTTAGTTTCTGAATTGTGGGAGGAACCTGGGGGAGAAGCAGGGGTGGTTGGGGGATATTTAGGGGCCTTGGGGAAACAGCAATTTACCAAATTCCATTATTTTAACATTATTATGTTTGAATATTAGCCTTGCTTGTGCATTATTATGCTTCACGTATTTTGAAATTCCATTAGGAGGTGCATAAACATTAGGATTGTTATGTCTTCTGGACAGATTGACTACTTTTTCATGACGTAATTGTCCTCTTAATCCATGGTAATATTCTTTACTCTGAAACCTACTTTTCCTGATAATAGTATAGCCACTCCAGCTTTCTTTTGACTGGTACATCTTTTCCCATCATTTTCCCCATCATTTGCTTTTAACCTATTTGTGTCTTTATATTTAAAGTACTGTAGATGCTATATACTTGGGTCTTGCTTTTTTTTAATCCAATCTGACAATCTTTGCCTTTGATCACTTACATTGAATGTGGTTATTGATGTGTTTGGATTTAAGTCTGTCATCTTACTCTTTGTTTTCTATTGTCCCATTTTTCCTCTTTTCCTTCCTCCTTTGGATTGAATTTTTCTTTATTCCATTTTACCTTCTTTTTTTTGGCTTATTAGATATGACTCCTTAATTGTGTTATTTTAGTTGTTGCTTTTGCATTTATAGCACACATCTTAAAACTTATCACAGACTAGATCCAAAGTGACATTTTGCGACCTCACATACGGTGTAAGAACCTAACACCAGTGCACTTCCATTTCCGCCTCCCAGCCCTTGGGCCACTGTAGCCATGCATTTCATTTCTACGAATGTTGTAAACCTTACAGTACATTGCTATTGTTTTTGCTTTAAACAATCAGTGATCTATGAAAGGTATTTAAATAAGAAGAACATATTTATCCATGTAGCAGCCCTTGGGCCACTGTAGCCATGCATTTCATTTCTACGAATGTTGTAAACCTTACAATACATTGCTATTGTTTTTGCTTTAAACAATCAGTGATCTATGAAAGGTATTTAAATAAGAAGAACATATTTATCCATGTAGTTACCATTTCCATACTCTTCACTCCTTTGTGTAGATCCAGATTTCCATGTGGTATCAATTGTTGTTATTTTTCTATGCAGTATTTTTAAAATGTTGCTTAACTTTCTTGTCATTTATGTTGTTTCTAACAAAATATCTGCTGACATCCGTATCTTTGTTGCACTCTGTGTGCCATACCCTTTTTCTCTCTTTCCTTATGTCTTTATTACTGGTGTTAAGCAATTCGATTATGATGTACTTTGATTTTGTTTTATGCGTGACCCTTCGGGTTTTTTGTGCTTCTTGGATGTCGCTTTATAGTTTTCATCAAATTTTGAAAATATTCAGCCATTGTTCCTTCTAATATGTTTTCTCCCCTCCCTCTTCAGGAACTCTTAATTACACATGATGTCCTGCAGCACCCTGATGTGCTATCCCTTTTTTCCATTTTTCTCTTGTGTTTCATGTGTACAGTTTCTGTTATTATGGTTTTAATTTCACTCGCCTTTTCTTCTGCAGTGTCTAATTTGCCATGAATCCCATTTAGTGTACCTTTTAGCTCAGCCATTATAGTTTTTCTCTCTGAAAGTTTGGTTTGTATCCCCTTTTTATTTTTTTCATGTATATAATTAGCATATACGCTTTTCCCTCTAGCTTCTTGAACATACAGAGTACAGTTGTATTAACTGTTTTAATGTCCTTGTTTATTAATTCTATCACTTGTATCATTTCTGAGATGGTTTTGAATATGATTTCCAACAGTGGTAATAGTGACATCTTGGATTGGCTAATGTTTTGCTGTGGGGAGGATTTCCTGTGTATTGTAGCATAACCCCTGTCCTCCCCCCACTAGATGCCAGTAGCATCTTCAGTCTTGACAATTAGAAATTTCTCCAGTCATTGGCTAATGTTCCCAGATTGGAGAGGGTGGAAAATCGTCCATAGTTAAGAACTAGTAGTTAAATTGGTTAATTTTTCTCCTCATTATGGGAGTGATTTTTCTGCTTCCGTCAATGCCAAATAATTTTTTTTATTATTTTTTTTTTTGCGGTACGCGGGCCTCTCACTGTTGCGGCCTCTCCCGTTGCGGAGCACAGGCTCCGGACGCGCAGGCTCAGCGGCCATGGCTCACGGGCCCAGCCGCTCCGTGGCATGTGGGATCTTCCCGGACCAGGGCACGAACCCGTGTCCCCTGCATCGGCAGGCGGACTCTCAACCACTGCGCCACCAGGGAAGCCCCAGTGCCAAATAATTTTTCATTTGCTGCCAGGTACTAAGATTTTTATCTTCTTGGTTGCTAGATATTTTTAAAGTCCTATGAGTACTGTTGAGCCTTGCTCTGGGACACACTTAAGTCACTTGGGAATGTTTGAATTCTTTCACGTGTTAATGTTAAGCTTGATAAGGTGGGACCGGGAGAGCATTTTGTTTAGGATTGATGCTGCCCCACTACTGAGGCAGAACTTTTCTGACGTATTCTACCAGATATCCCATGATTTATGAGGGTTGCCACTCTGGCTGATGGGCACAGTGATGCTTATTGACCTTGTGTGAGCTTCTGGGATTGCTCCCTCTAATCCTTTCAGGGGATTCTTTCTCCAGCCTTCGGTAGTTTCTTCACTTGCATGAACTGATTAACACTCAGCTGAAGACTTGAGGGGGGGCCTCTGCGTTTCTCTAGAGTTCTCTCTGTTTCTGCAGCTTCTCCGGCACCATTTCTTGCAAATTCTAGGCACCTTTGCCTGCCCAGATTCCCCATTCCATCACCCCAACTCAGGGAGATCACTGGGCTCTATATAAATATCTTACCCTGCGTGTAGCCTGGAGACCCTCTCCGTGCAGTGATCTGGGGCAATTGTAACGCTTATCTCATTTGTTCCCTGTCTCTCAGGGATCCCTGTTTTTTGTTGCCTGTTGTCCAATGACTTGACATTGAAATGGAAATTGTTTGATATAATTAATTAATTAATTAGTCATTTCATGTGAAAGGTTAGATTCAGTCCTGGTTACTCCATCATGTCCAGAATCAGAAGTACCTATTCCTTATTTTTATACCTGAAAAACTGAGGTCCAAAGAGGTGAATGTTTACCTAAGGTTAATTCAGCTGGTCTAGAGGCAAAGCTGACATTAGAGCCCAGGTTCCTTTCTTCCATGTTTGTGCTCTTTTAGTCATTTTACACACTACCACTGTCACCCCCAAAGGTAATGATTTGGCTACTGGATCTTCTAGGACAAGATGTAAATCCCAGACACACAGAAGCTCATGGAATTCCTGCATCTTCTTTGATTCTTATTTGTCAAACACGTGCTTCTGTAGACAGGGTTGTGACCCCCGGGAAGAAGAGGCAGACTGTGTGTCAGCGTGAATATATTGTGCAGATTCTTGATTTAAGTTTTACAACTTTATATTGTTTGATGTTGTAAAAATATGTACTGGGTTGTTGATGTGTCCCTTTAAAAAATTCCCTTTTGATGTTTAAGATATCCATTCAGGTTTCTGTCCATCACTGTTGCTAAGGAAGCTAGATTTTAAGTGAACAAAAAAAGCTTAGTAATAATGCACCAGCTCAGTGCTGTGTTTAGGAAGAGGCATCAGGCTAGTTGGGATTGTTATTTTGGCTGAAGGTGCAAAATGAGATTGTTTTACCCACAAATTCTTACCAAACCAAGACCAGTAAAAACACCTCCAGCATGACTGACTGTATTCTCTCTGTAAGCGTCTACAGGTTGAAAAATACCTCTCCCATATAGAAGACATAGAAGGCAGGCAAGATATGTTCGTTACTTTCTCCCATCTTGTGTCATCCCAGTGTGAAACATGAGACTGGGCCACAGGTGTATACCCCTTGCGTGCCTCTCTCTCCCTTGCTCACCATACCCTAGCCTTACTGCCTCTTTAATTCCTTAAGCTGGCCAGCCTCTTTCCTGCCACAGGACCTTTACAAAGCACTGTAGTGCTTTTTATTTCACATTTTGCATATGCTTTTATACTTCAGGTCCAGCCTAAGTGGCACCTCCCCTTAGAATACATTGCCCCCGGCTTGTCTCTCTCCTAGTCCCCCTTTATTTCCTGCAGCATGCTTCATGATTTCAGGTTTTGAATTTACTTATTATTATACTGGTTCACTGTTTATCTCCTACTTTAGATAGTGAGATTCATGAGAGCTGGGATTTTATTTGCTTTATCACCCCTGCAGTGGTTGATTTGGGCAGTGGGACAACGGTTCACACTTGCTGGATTTGTGTTTATACAACAGCATCATAATGCAGGGCACTCAGTAGGCACTTGTGGAGTAGAATCTCCAAAAGCAATGAGTCAGTTTTCTGGGCATCACTGTGTACAAAGCATACCCTCATTCTGGGTATAGAGTGACGGATGGCAAGGACCTCTTCCATCTGATCCCCACACTGTCTGCCTTGTCAGCTTTGGCAGTCAGAACATGGTAGCGCACAGTTCACTCCAGTTTGATGTCACTCGTAGTGTGATTCCCTGGCTTTGGAACTCTAGCAGTGATACGTACTGGTTGTTTTCAGTGCCTCTGACATGTGACAAACCTTTTGTCCCTCTTGTCCACTTTTATGCCTTGTCCCATTTTGGCCGCCCAGTCTCCTGGTGTGAGACCTTTAACAGGTGCTTCTGTAGATTCTGTTTGTTTGAATTAGGGCTCGTTTCCTTCCAGGTATTCATGACTCCTTGCCGTACCTGCTCTGCATGTTGAGAGGAAGCTGGCGATCTCCATGCCAGGATGAACGGCTCTGTGCTTCTCCAGTTATTTCCTCCTCAGGCAAACCCTGTCACACTTACTAATCTGGTCAGCCTTCTTCTCTTCTGAGATGCTCCTTCACCCATTCTGATACGGACCTGGGGTTTTTCTCCTTTGGCAAATGTATGCCTCTCTCCAGCACCTGTTCCCTCCCCCTTTCCTGCAACACTCCTCCCCCACAAATTCATTTCCTTGTTTAGCTATATCTACGCCTCATCAATAAATTACTTCTCCCTCACTCGCCCAGGCCCTTCAGTTTTATTCCCAGACCTTTCTGGGCCTTGCTCTTAATTATTTGGGCTGCTTACCGACTAGGCTGCCTCCCTGTTATTTGTCATGAAGTCTGGTGTAATCGCCTTTCTTCTTTCCTCCCTTTGCTTTCTTATCATTGTTTTACACACTTGTAACTGTCAAATCAGTTCAGTTTTATAAGCCCACAGGTCCTCTCGACAGCAGCATCTCTCCCAAGTGGCCATAGAGGAAAAGAGAAAAAGCATCGCTCTCCTCCATATTCTTCATTCATCAGCTATTTCATCATCAGGGAATTACTGAGATTCAACTGTGTGCTCTGCCCCCGGTGTCGGGGTGAGCAGTGGTGATGGAAGGCGCAGACGGGTATTGAACCAGAATTATATTTTGTGGCAAACATGGAACCATGAAGGTTCTTGTGCTGGAAAATGACTGCTTATAGCTATGCCTTAGGAAGGTAGATCCGACACCACTGTGAACCCCGGGCTGAGGAGAAGGATGTCCAGAGGTGGGGCAGCAAGCTAGGGGAGTATTACAGCAGCCCAGGCAGCCCATCATGTTAAACTTGGATTGTTCAGAAGGACAGAGAGAAGGGTCAATGCAAAAGGGATTTCTGAGGCACAGTTAACATGACTTGATGGTGATTAGAGGTGAGGGACGAGGAGAAATAGTCATGATGATTATAAGATTTCAGACCTGGGAGGGTGGGAGGGTTTGGTTCCGTTACAGAGTGAGGGAATGGAAGAGGAGAGGGGGGAAGAAGTGGGGAGGAGAAACATTGTTATGGGGGAGGGTTGATGAGCTCGGCTTTAGCATCCTGGAAGTGCAGTGCCAATGGCTTACTGCACAACATTTGGAAATGTGAGACTGGAGCTCACAGGAGAGGCTGGAGCAGGATAAATTTTGGGAGTCATCCAATTAGAAGTGGGAGACATACCAGAGGAGCAGTTGTATGCATATTAAAAGGTAGCTAATACTGCGGGCAGTGGGTGTGGAACCCTAGTGTCGTGTGGGCCGGTCCTCTGGGCTGTGGACACTCAGTGGATGGAGCCCCATGGACAGAAGTGTCAGGGGCGATTTTCTCCAAGAGGTGGACTTCCCTTTGCCCCATCGTGTCATTTGTATTTTTTTTTTCACGCTTTTCAATCCCTTTTCATATCTGGACACTATTTTCATTTGCATTAATTGTCTTTAACTTCAGTGTTTTCCTTCCTTTCTGTTTATCATCAGTCTGAAAATGGAGAGTAGACCACAGAGGAAATAAAAGCAACCAGTGCAAACTGTGAGCGATTGCCTTTCTGTAAAGCACGCTGGGCAGCAGAGATGGAATCAGAAATTCCTGTTTATCTCCCACTAACGCCAAGGAGGAAAATGATTAAACAAAAGTGTGTGCACTTTGCCTTCCTGAGAACCCCCCCGTGCGCTGTGCATCCTCTTTACTTGTCCAGAAGACTGGTTGCTCCCACGTCTTTTAGCCCTCACTCTCCTTTACAGCTATTTCTCGGTTTCTGTGTCTCTGTCCTGTGCTAGAATAGAGAAATGAGTCCAGCTTCCTCAGTTGGGCTTATCAGCTGATTTCATTCCCACTACACTGCGTTATGGCTTTGCTGGCAACGAAAGGGCTCGCTCTGCTCTCTGCGTGCATGCCGCCGCGTCTATACAAGCTTACGCGTGTGTCGGGGGAAGAGGTTGGGAAGCTCTCTCTGCCTGCTTTGCCAAGACCATTGAATTAAGCAGGCAGCTTCCTCTCGCGTTGCCTTTCTGTAAATTTCCCAACCATATGGTATGAGGGGAGTTTTTGGATTATAAATAAACAACTGCTCATAACTCTCAGGGTTTTTGTTTCTCCCTCCAGTGGGAATAAATAGAAACCGTTGACTTGTAACTTCAGAAAAATGTGTTGGAGAAGAAGATAATGTCTCTCTCTCTTTCTCTGGATATAAATATTCCCCCCCCCTCCCCGCCCAGTTCTCCTTATGCAGTGTGTCTTTTTTGCTGAGAATCATCTCTCTGGCTGGGTTCCATTGATTTCTTATTGCTGCCATTTTCCAACCTGGATGTAGACTGTTGCTTTAGGCAACATGAGTTTAGCCACATGGGCCTGGCCAGATTGCACTGGCCAGATGGGTTTGGTGCACAATTTCCCCTGCTGGAGTTGTCAGTTCCCCCCGTTTACAGGACACATGCTTCCTCACTGGGCTTGTGGCAAAGAAAGTGAAGCGGTGGATGCTTCCCGTTCTTTTTTGGAAGAAGCCCAGCTTGGGCATCGTGCATGTTGGTCCATGGGGTAGGCTGCAGCTTGGCCTCCCTTAAAGTGCAGATCTTTTGAAGGCATGAAGAAGCACAACGTTTGGCAGCCCTTTCGTTTGCTTTCCCACTACTAAATCTACCGTGACTCGGAGGAGCATGTCAGCCGCCAAGGACAAAGGCCAGGATGGTATCCTGGGACTGGGGTGGTTCAGGCAAGGCACAGCTCAGAGAAGGCATAAGTCATAGTGTGAATGCAGATTCTGGCCTAGGAGGTAAGCTGAGTGTCGGTGCCGCTAGGTCAGCATGGGGTAAGGGAGCTCTTAGTGGGGAGGGGGCAGGAAGGCAGGGGCCAAGGGCAGAGGTCAGCAGACGGTGGCCCATGGGCCAAACCCAGCCTACCTCCTGGTTTTGTATAGCCTGTGTGCTAAGGACAGCTTTCACATTTTTCAATGGTTGAAAAACAAATCAAAAGGATACCACGTTTTGAGTGGGGTAGTTCAACTCATGCTTGCCAGCCAGCCTTTGGGAGCACACATCCAGATATCTGCAGTCCATCCTGACTTCTCACGCTCAGTCCAGCCTGTTTATTCTCATGGAGGTGGAAAATAGAGGGCTAAATCTCCCTGGTTAAACATCTGTTCCTTAGCACCATTGAGAAGCTGATTTTAGGGTTGGGTTGCGATGGCCTCTCTTTAAGGCATCTGCCAGTTTCTTTGGCTCAGAGAAGTATGACTTGCATTCTGAAGTCAGGCAGACATGATTTCAGACACCCACTGCGCTACTTAGCGGATGAGAACTTCAGCAAGCCGCTTGGTCTCTTTGAGAGTAGTTTCTTCCTTCCTCCCTCCCTCCCTCCCTTCCTTCCTTCCTTCCTTCCTTCCTTCCTTCCTTCCTTCCTTCCTTCCTTCCTTCCTTCCTTCCTCCCTCCCTCCCCCCTCCCTCCCCCCTTCCTTCTCTCTCTCTCTCCCTTGCTCCCTCCTTCCCTCCTTCCCTCCTTCCTTCTTTCCTTCCTTCCTTCAACATTAAGGTCTTTCAGTCTTGGAACTGAAAATGTGTGTCCTTTTGCAAGCCTCTCGCTATTTCCTCCACCACACAGCCCCTGGCAACCACTATTCTACTCTCTGTTTCTATGAGTTTGAATCTTTTTAATTTTTTAGATTCCGCATATAAGCGATACCATGCAATATTTATCTTTCTCTGACTGGTTTATTTCATTTAGCATAATACCCTCCAGCTTCATCCATGTTGTCACAATTGGCAGGATTTCTTTCTTATTTAAAGCTAAATATTTTTTCATTGTATATGTGTAAATATATGTATAAATGTATATATATATATATACACACACACATATACACACATATATATGTATGTATGTCACATTTTCTTTATTCATTCATCCGTTGACAGACACTTAGGTTGTTTCTATACCTTGGCTATTGTGAATCATGCTGCAGTGAACATGGGAGTACAGATATCTCTTTGAGATCCTCTATTACCTTTGGATATATACCTAGAAGTGGAATTGCTGGATATGGTATTTCTAGTTTTAATTTTTATTTATTTATTTATTTTTTGCAGTACGCGGGCCTCTCACTGTTGTGGCCTCTCCCGTTGCGGAGCACAGGCTCCGGACGCACAGGCTCAGCAGCCATGGCTCACGGGCCCAGCCACTCCGCGGCATGTGGGATCCTCCCAGACCGGGGCACAAACCCGTGTCCCCTGCATCGGCAGGCGGACTCTCAACCACTGCGCCACCAGGGAAGCCCTAGTTTTAATTTTTAAAGGAAACTTTGTACTGTTTTCCATATGGCTGTTCCAGTTTACATTTCAACCAGCAGTGTATGGGGGTTCCCCTTTATCGATATCCTCACCAGCATTTTTTTTATTTCTTATTTTTGTTTAGATAATAGACATCCTAACAGGTGTGAGGTGATATCTCATTGTGGTTTGATTTGTGTTTCCCTGATGACTGGTGACGCTGAGCACCTTTTCATAAATCTGTTGGCTATTTGTATGTCTTGTTTGGAAAAATGTCTTTTCAGATTCTTTGCCCACTTTTAAGTGGGTCATTTGTTTTTTTGCTATTGCGTTGTATGGGTTCATCATATATTTTGGATATTAACCTCTTATTGAATATGTGGTTTGCATACAGTTTCTTCCATTCCATAGATTGCCTTTTCATTTGTGGATGTGAAAAAAAAATTGTTTCTTTTTCTATGCAGAAGTTTTTTTGGTTGAGGCAGTCCTATTTGTTTATTTTTGCTTTTGTTGCCTTTTCTTTTGGTGTCAAATTAAAAAAAAAAATCATTGCTAAGACCAGTGTCAAGGAGCTTGCCTCCTATGCTTTCTTCTAGGAATTTTATGGTTTCAGATCTTACATTCAAGCCTTTAATCCATTTTGAGTTGATTTTTGCATGTGGTGTAAGTTAATTGTCCAGTTTCATTCTTTTGCATGTGGATATCCAATTTTCCCAGCACTATCCTTTTACTGAAGATACTATCCTTTTCCCCATTGTATATTCTTGGTTCCTTTGTCAAAAATTAATTGACCATATATGCATGTATTTGCTTCTGGACTCTCTTATTATGTTCATTGATATATGTGTCTGTTTTTATGCCAATGCCATACTGTTTTGATTACTATAACTTTGTAATATAGTTTGAAAACAGGACCTGTGATGCCTCCAGCTTTTTTTTTCTTTCTGTTAACATCTTTATTGGAGTATAATTGCTTTACAATGGTGTGTTAGTTTCTGCTTTCTAACAAAGTGAATCAGCTATACATATACATATATCCCCATATCTCCTCCCTCTTGCGTCTCCCTCCCACCCTCCCTATCCCACCCTTCTAGGTGGTCACAAAGCACTGAGCTCATCTCCCTGTGCAATGTGGCTGCTTCCCACTAGCTATCTACTTTATATTTGGTAGTGTATATATGTCCATGCCACTCTCTCACTTCGTCCCAGCTTACCCTTCCCCCTCCCCGTTCCCTCAAGTCCATTCTCTATGTCTTTATTCGTGTCATGCCCCTAGGTTCTTCAGAACCACTTTTTTTTTTTTAGATGCCATATATTTGTGTTAACATATGGTATTTATTTTTCTCTTTCTGACTTACTTCACTCTGTATGACAGTCTCTATGTCCAACCAACTCACTACAAATAGCTCAATTTCGTTTCTTTTCATGGCTGAGTAACATTCCATTGTATATATGCACCACATCTTCTTTATCCATTCATCTGTTGATGGACACTTAGGTTGCTTCCATGTCCTGACTATTGTAAATAGAGCTGCAGTGAACATTGTGGTACATGACCCTTTTAGAATTTTGGTTTTCTAAGGGTGTATGACCAGTAGTGGGAATGCTGGGTCGTATGGTAGTTCTGTTTTTAGTTTTTTAAGGAACCTCCATACTGTTCTCCATAGTGGCTGTATCAATTCACATTCCCACCAACAGTGCAAGAGGGTTCCCTTTTCTCCACACCCTCTCCAGCGTTTATTGTTTGTAGATTTTTTTGATGATAGCCATTCTGACTGGTGTGAGGTGACACCTCACTGTAGTTTTGATTTTCATTTCTCTAATAATTAGTGATGATGAGCAGCTTTTCATATGCTTCTTGGCCATCTGTATGTCTTCTTTGGAGAAATGTCTGTTTAGGTCTTCTGCCCATTTTTGGATTGGGTTGTTTGTTTTTTACTATCGAGCTGCATGAGCTGTTTATATATTTTGGAGATTAATCCTTTGTCCGTTGATTCGTTTGCAAATATTTTCTCCCATTCTGTGGGTTGTCTTTTCGTCTTGTTTATGGTTTACTTTGCTGTGCAAAAGCTTTTAACTTTCATTAGGTCCCATTTGTTTATTTTTTTTCCATTTTATTTCCATTTTTTTTCCATTTTATTTCCATTACTCTAGGAGGTGGATCAAAAAAGATCTTGCTGTGATTTATGTCAAAGGGTGTTCTTCCTATGTTTTCCTCTAAGAGTTTTATAGTGTCCGGTCTTACATTTAGGTCTCTAATCCATTTTGAGTTTATTTTTGTGTATGGTGTTAGGGAGTGTTCTAATTTCTTTCTTTTACATGTAGCTGTCCAGTTTTCCCAGCACCACTTATTGAACATACTGCTTTTTCTCCACTGTATATCCTTGCCTCCTTTGTCATAGATTAGTTGACCATAGGTACATGGGTTTATCTTTGGGCTTTCTATATTGTTCCATTGATCTATGTTTCTGTCTTTGTGCCAGTACCATATTGTCTTCATTACTGTAGCTTTGTAGTATAGTCTGAAGTCAGGTAGTCTGATTCCTCCATCTCCGTTTTTTTTCCCTCAAGACTGCTTTGGCTATTTGGGGTCTTTTGTATCTCTGTACAAATTTTAAGATTTTTTGTTCTAGCTCTGTAAAAAAATGCCATTGCTAATTTGATAGGGATTGCATTGAATCTGTAGATTGCTTTGGGTAGTATAGTCATTTTCACAATATTGATTCTTCCAATCCAAGATCATGGTATATCTCTCCATCTGTTGTTATCATCTTTAATTTCTTTCATCAGTGTCTTAATAGTTTTGTGCATACAAGTCTTTTGTCTTTTGTAAATGGGAGTGTTTCCTTAATTTCTTTTTCAGATTTTTCATCATTAGTATATAGGAATGCAAGAGATTTCTGTGCATTAATTTTGTATCCTGCTACTTTACCAAATTCATTGATTAGCTCTAGTGGTTTTCTGGTGGAATCTTTAGGATTCTCTGTGTATAGTATCATGTCATCTGCAAACAGTGACCGTTTTACTTCTTCTTTTCCAATTTGTATTCCTTTTATTTCTTTTTCTTCTCTGATTGCCATGGCTAGGACTTCCAAAACTGTGTTGAATAATAGTGGTGAGAGTGGACGTCCTTGTCTTGTTCCTGATCTTAGAGGAAATGCTTTCAGTTTTTCACCATTGAGAATGATGTTTGCCGTGGGTTTGTCATATATGGCCTTTATTATGTTGAGGTGGGTTCCCTCTATGCCCACTTTCTGGAGAGTTTTTATCATAATAGGGTGTTGAATTTTGTCAAAAGCTTTTCCTGCATCTATTGAGATGATCATATGGTTTTTATTCTTCAGTTTGTTAGTATGGTTTATCACATTGATTGATTTACGTATATTGAAGAATCTTTGCATCCCTCGGATAAATCCCACTTGATCATGGTGTATGATCCTTTTAATGTGTTGTTGGATTCTGTTTGCTAGTACTTTGTTGAGGATTTTTGCATCTGTATTCATCAGTGATATTGGTCTGTAATTATCTTTTCTTGTAGTATCTTTGTCTGGTTTTGGTATCAGGGTGATGGTGACTTCATAGAATGAGTTTGGGAGTCTTCCTTCCTCCGCAATTATTTGGAAGAGCTTGAGAAGGATGGTTGTTAGCTCTTCTCTAAATGTTTGATAGAATTCACCTGTGAAGCCATCTGGTCCTGGACTTTTGTTTGTTGGAAGTTTTTTTTTTTTTTTTGCGGTACGCGGGCCTCTCACTGTTGTGGCCTCTCCCGCTGCGGAGCACAGGCTCCGGACGCACAGGCGCAGCAGCCATGGCTAATGGGCCCAACTGCTCTGCGGCATGTGGGATCTTCCCAGACCGGGGCATGAACCCATGTCCCCTGTATCGGCAGGTGGACTCTCAACCACTGCACCACCAGGCAAACCCTGTTGGAAGATTTTTAATCACAGTTTCAGTTTCATTACTTGTGATTGGTCTGTTCATATTTCCTATTTCTTCCTCATTCAGCCTTGGAAGGTTATACCTTTCTAAACATTTGTCCATTTCTTCCAGATTGTCCATTTTATTGGCATAGAGTTGCTTGTAATAGTCTCTTAGCATGCTTTGTATTTCTGCAGTGTCTGTTGTAACTTCTCTTTTTTCATTTCTAATTTTGTTGATTTGAGTCCTCTCCCTCTTTTTCTTGATGAGTCTGGCTAATGTTTTATCTATTTTGTTTATCTTCTTAAAGAACCAGGTTTTAGTTTTATTGATCCTTCCTATTGTTTTCTTTGTTTCTATTTCATTTATTTCTGCTCTGATCTTTATTTCTTTCCTTCTGCTAACTTTGGGTTTTGTTTGTTCTTCTTGCTCTAGTTCCTTTAGGTGTAAGGGTAGGTTGTTTATTTGAGATTTTTATTGTTTCTTGAGGTAGGCTTGTATAGCTATAAACTTCCCTCTTAGAACTGCTTTTGCTGCATCCCATAGGTTTTGGATCATCGTGTTTTCATTGTCATTTGTCTCTAGCTATTTTTTGATTTCCTCGTTGATTTCTTCAGTGATCTCTTGGTTATTTAGTCATGTATTGTTTAGCCTCCATGTGTTTGTGTTTTTTACGTTTTTTTCCCTGTAATTGATTTCTAATCTCATAGCATTGTGGTCAGAAAAGGTACTTGATATGATTTCAATTTTCTTAAATTTACTGAGGCTTGATTTTTTGACCCAAGATGTGATCTATCCTGGAGAATATTCCGTGCGCACTTGAGAAGAAAGTGTAATCTGCTGTGTTTGGATGGAATGTCCTATAAATATCAATTCAATCTATCTGGTCTATTGTGTCATTTAAAGCTTCTGTTTCCTTATTTATTTTCATTTTGGATGATCTGTCCATTGGTGTAAGTGAGGCGTTAAAGTCCCCCACTATTATTGTGTCACTGTCGATTTCCTCTTTTAGAGCTGTTAGCAGTCACCATATGTATTGAGGTGCTCCTATATTGGGTGCATATATATTTATAAATGTTATATCTTCTTGGATTGATCCCTTGATCATTATGTAGTGTCCTTCCTTGTCTCTTGTAGCATCCTTTATTTTAAAGTCTATTTTATCTGATATGAGTATTGCTACTCCAACTTTTTTTGATTTCCATTTGCATGGAATATCTTTTTCCATCCCCTCACTTTCAGTCTGTATGTGTCCCTAGGTCTGAAGTGGGTCTCTTGTAGACAGCATATATATGGGTCTTGTTTTTGTATCCATTCAGCAAGCCTGTGTCTTTTGGTTGGAACATTTAATCCATCACGTTTAAGGTAATTATCGATATGTATGTTCCTATGACCATTTTCTTAATTGTTTTGGGTTTGTTTTTGTAGGTTCTTTTGTTCTCTTGTGTTTCCCACTTAGAGAATTTCCTTTAGCATTTGTTGTAGAGCTGGTTTGGTGGTGCTGAATTCTCTTAGCTTTTGCTTGTCTGTAAAGCTTTTGATTTCTCTATGGAATCTGAATGAGATCCTTGCTGGGTAGAGTAATCTTGGTTGTAGGTTCCTCCCTTTCATCACTTTAAGTATATCATGCCACTGCCTTCTGGCTTGTAGAGTTTCTGCTGAGAAATCAGCTAGTTAACCTCATGGGAGTTCCCTTGTATGTTATTTGTCGTTTTTCCCCTGCTGCTTTCAATAATTTTTCTTTGTCTTTAATTTTTGCCAGTTTGATTACTATGTGTCTCTGTGTGTTCCTCCTTGGGTTTATCCTGTATGGGACTCTCTGCACTTCCTGAACTTGCGTGGCTATTTCCTTTCTCATGTTAGGGAAGTTTTCGACTATAATCTCTTCAGATATTTTCTCAGGTCCTTTCTCTCTCTCTTCTCCTTCTGGAACCCCTATAATGCGAATGTTGTTGCATTTAATGTTGTCCCAGAGGTCTCTTAGGCTGTCTTCATTTCTTTTCATTCTCTTTTCTTTATTCTGTTCTGCAGCAGTGAATTCCACCATTCTGTGTTCCAGGTCACTTATCCGTTCTTCTACCTCAGTTCTTCTGCTATTGATTCCTTCTAGTGTAGTTTTCATTTCAGTTATTGTATTGTTCATCTCTATTTGTTTGTTCTTTAATTCTTCTAGGTCTTTGTTAAACATTTCTTACATCTTCTTGATCTTTGCCTCCATTGTTTTTCCGAGGTCCTGGATCATCTTCACTATCATTCTGAATTCTTTTTCTGGAAGATTGCCTATCTCCACTTCATTTAGTTGTGTTTCTGGGGTTTTACTTTGTTCCTTCATCTGGTACATAGCCCTCTGCCTTTTCATCTCGTCTATCTTTCTGTGAATGTGGTTTTTGTTCCACAGGCTCCAGGATTGTAGTTCTTCTTGCTTCTGCTCTCTGCCCTCTGGTGTATGAGGCTATCTAAGAGGCTTGTGCAAGTTCCCTGATGGGAGGGACTGGTGGTGGGTAGAGCTGGCTGTTGCCCTGGTGGGCAGAGCTCAGTAAAAGTTTAATCTGCTTGACTGTTGATGGGTGGGGCTGTTTGGCCTGAGGCGACCCAACACTGGAGCCTACCTGGGCTCTTTGGTGGGCCTCATGGCGGACTCAGGGAGGGTTCGCGCCAAGGAGTACTTCCCAGAACTTCTGCTGCCAGTGTCCTTGTCCCCACGGTGAGCCACAGCCACCACCCGCCTCTGCAGGAGACCCTCCAACACTAGCAGGTAGTTCTGGTTCAGTCTCCCCTGGGGTCACTGCTCCTTCCCCTGGGTCCCCATGCGCACACCACTTTGTATGTGCCCTCCAAGAGTGGAGTCTCTGTTTCCCCCAATCCTGTCAAAGTCCTGCAGTCAAATCCCACTAGCCTTCAAAGTGTGATTCTCTAGGAATGCCTTCTCCCGTTGCCAGACCCCCAGGTTGGGAAGCCTGACGTGGGGCTCAGAACCTTCAGTCCAGTGGGTGGACTTCTGTGGTATAAGTGTTCTCCAGTCTGTGAGTCACCCACCCACCAGTTAGGGGATTTGATTTTACTGTGATTGCGCCCCTCGTACCGTCTCATTGTGGCTTCTCCTTTGTCTCTGGATGTGGGGTATCTTTTCTGGTGAGTTCCAGTGTCTTCCTGTCGATGATTGTCCAGCAGTTAGCTGTGATTCTGGTGTTATCGGAAGAGGGAGTGAGAGCGCGTCCTTCTACTCCGCCATCTTGGTTCCTAATCCTCACTTCCTTGATTAAATTTATTCTTAAGTATTTTATTCTTTTTGATACAACTCTGATGGGATAGTTTTCTTAATTTCTCTTTCTAATAGTTCATTGTTGGTATATAGAAACAGCTGATTTTGTGTTCTGCAACTTTACTGCTGCTTATTAGTTCTAACAGATTTTTTGTTTTTTGGGTGTTTTTGATGGAGTCTTTAGTGTTTCCTATATATAAGATTATGGCATCTGCAAACAAAGACAGTTTTACTTCTTTTTTTCCCCCAATTTGTATGCCTGTTATCTCTCCTTCTTGCATTATTGCTCTGGCTAGGACTTCAAAGGTTATGTTGAAAAAGAGTGGTGAGAGTGGGCATCCTTGTCTTGTTTCTGATCTTAGAGGAAAAGATTTCAACTTTTTACCACTGAGTAATAATTAATAATATCATTAGCTGTGGGCTTGTTATGTGGGCTTGCCTGTGTTATGTAGAGGTGAATTCCTTCTAAACCCAATTTGTTAAGAGTTGTTTTTTTTAAAATGTTTTATTATGAAAGGATGTTGAAATATCCTGGTTTCTTTATTTGAAATATTGGGATAAAAGTAAAAATATCTGTCTTAATGAAAGTGCCTGACACATGGTTTGTTTGTTCGTTTACCGATTAACATGGTGTTTTGAGTATTTAGAATAGTGTCAAACAAGTCATAGGCACTGTGTAAATAATTTGCCAATGACTAGGTAATCAGCAAAGTATATTCCTGTTCTTTTGGTGAGTAGAATGTGTCTCAAGTGAGCTCAGAATATTTTTGGAAGCAAGAAGGCATTAGTTGGTCAGTCTTTTATGTATAAGACAAAATCCTAACTTCAAAATTCTGAAATCTCACCTCATGTTCACGTGGCAGAGACTGAATAGAAACAGGCATACCAGCAAGATATTATGGGTTTGATTCCAGACCACTGCAGTAAAATGAATATGGCAATAAAATGAGTTATCCACATTTTTTGGTTTCCCAGTTCATGTAAAAGTTATGTTTACACTATACTGTAGTATATTAAGTGTGCAGTAGCATTATGATCAAAAGAACCAAGGTACATACCTTAATTAAAAATACCTTATTGCCAAAAAATGCTATCATCTGAGCCTTCAGCTAGTCAGAATTTTTTTGCATTAGTAACATGAAAGATCACTGATCACAGATCATCATAACAGATAAAATGATAATGAAAAAGTTTGAAATATTGTGAGAATTACCAAAATGTGGCACAGAAACACAAAGTGAGCAAATGCTGTTGGAAAAATGGTGCCGATAGACTTGCTCGATGCAGGGTTGCCATGACCCTCCAGTTTGTAAAAAACCCAGTTATCTGCCAAGCACAAAAAAGCAAAGCACAATAAAATGAGATGTGCCTGTATGCACTAAGCCTGTTTCATCTTCATCCAGGACAAACAATTAGACTACATTCTTTCACTGACATATAGCCATATGACTGAACTCTGGCCCATAGAAGGAGGCTAGGAGTGATGGGTGCCACTTCCATACATGGTAAAAACAATGCTCACTCATTTCTCCTTCCACCAGTTCAATTGAGAATTCCTAAGATTTGGAAGATAGCAGAACCCTGATATGAGAGGAGCTCAGTTCTTTGAGTCATGGTACGGAACCAGAGCCCCTTCCTGCCCCTCACCTCCCTGCTAGTCCATATTGGACTGTGGCGTGAGAAGTACACTAACATAGTGTTAAGTCACTGACACATTGGTGATGTTTGCTACTGCAGTTAGCTCCTCCGTGCATACAGTCTCTGGAATGCATATCCAGCCCTCCTACTCCTACATTCACTTTGTTCTCCAGCCAGAATGTCTTTTTACTATTCCCAAGATACACTGTATTTTTCCAGCATCTAGCATAGCACCTTTTACACCATAGGTGCTCAATAAACGTCTTTTGATTGATTTCTGGGTCGAAGAATGAAACAGCAGCTTCCTATAAAATGCAAGCATGTTTTATGTTAGACCGATCTGATATTTCAGAGGAAATATACATTTGGGGGTGATTCTCTACTACAGGATTTAGTATACAGCTCTTAAACAGAGAGTTCAGCTTACCTGGAACATTAAATCTAATGTTAAATTTACACACAGCCTTTCAGGGAGGTTCCTACCATATACAAGGAAAATCCAGCCATATAGAATTCTAGATGTGTTAGAGCAGCTTTGCAGATGGGCTCCATCCAGGAGAGATGGTTCTAGGCCGGGATATATGACCTTGCAGTAAATTTTAGGGGCCCAGAGGTCTTCCCATCCATATTCAAGTGTTTACAATAGAAACAGCCTATGTTTCCTCCACTTTTAGAAAGACTCACCTAGCTTTTCTTTCACGCTCTTATACCTCTGATGAATTGTATGACTGATGTTGAAAATCCAGAGTATGACCACTACTTAACTTTCTGCTGCTTTTACACAAATTAGGTCAGAACATGGAGGGGAAATGAATTATACTCTCGGTCAGAGGTTGTACAGAGAACTGTAGTTGCCCAGTGTTGTTTTCTTTCATCCATCAAGTATGTTGGACATCTTGCCATCTTCTCAATGCTAACCGTCACAGTAATGATAGAAGGCATTTGCTGAGTGTTACGTGCTGTAAGCCTTAGGTTAGCTTGAGGTTAACCTTCCCTTTACCCACCCTTCAGCTGCTGGAAGAAATGTGATGACTTCCTCCAGAGGTCACCCCTTCCCACCTGTGGGATGGCCAAGGACTGGCTGGTATGGGGCACAAAAGCCTGGCCCTTTGCCTCAGAATGCCTTCAGTCTGTGGTGAGAGTTCTGCACCAGAGTCCCCCTGTGGATCAAGCTTTACCTGGAACCACAACCTTGCTGGTCTGATGCCCCTTCCCTATCTTGCCTTCCTCTCTTCCATTAGGTTTGGCCTAAGAGCACTCCCTCAATCATTCTCAAGCTTCCAAATCCCAGAATCAAGCTCTGATTTTAGGCAACTCAGCCTAGGATGTTTTTTCTTTTTTCTCAAGGTCACTTTATACTCTGCTCCAGAGATGTCAGTTCTACTCTTGCTTCTGTCCATGGTAACAGTATTCTCTTAGGCGCTCAGGCTTAGAACCTTGACGTTGTCTTTACCTGTTCCTTCTCTGTCCCTGTCCAGGAAACACAGTGTGCGTCTTCTTTGCTCCTCTTTCATTTCTTACAGCACAATGTCATCAGGTTAGTGGATGCATTCCTAGTAAGTCTTTCTACCTCCAGAAGGACAGGCTTCACCAGCCCATCGTATCCATCAGCAATCGATTAGTCTTTCCAGATGGGCTTCTGTCATGTCCCTACCCTATTCCAGAACCTTGGGGGCCCCAACTGCTTGTAAGATTAAGTTCAAGCTCTTCAGCAGATATTCAAGACCCTCCACAAAGTCTTATTCTACTTATTTAACTTACACCCTTTTATGCCTGTGTATGAACATTTCTTTCAGCCTGGGCCCATCTCCGAATTTTCTTCTGAAAATACTTGCATGTTTCATGTTCCAAGCCTTTGAACATGGTCTTTGTATTCCTTTGGGCTCCTAATACTCCACCTTTTCCTCAAAGTTCACCTCTTCAATGAAATCTCCCTTCCTCTCCTCTGAGCTCCTCTAGCGCTAATGAATATCGTTATCTTCATCATTTTCATCATCATTATCGCCGTCACCTTAAGAACCTGTATATAATATGCCTGAAATTGTGATAAATGTTTTACATGCATTTCCTCATTGAGTTCTTATTGAGTTCTTCACTGAGTTCTGAAACAACCCTGTGAGGTACTTAGTTTAGGTAGTTTTGCCTGTTTTATAGATCAGAAAACCTAAGTTCAAAGAGGTTAAGTGACCTGCCCAAAATCACATAGTAAGGGGTGTGGAGCCAGATTTTGAAGCCGCCATGACTCCAAAATGTGTGTACTTAACCACACTGCTATCCTATTGAATTTGGTCTAACTTCTTCCTACTCATTTATCCTTTATTCACTTATTCATTGAATATAGTGACTGAGTGCCAGGGACTGGACACTAGGGACTTAGTAGGGCCCTTGTCCTCACAGAGTTTTATCTAATTGTTCTCTTGAGCCCCTTTCCTAATTGCTGTCCCTCTCCCTAAGCTTCTCCCTCCCCACTAATCTCTCCAGGAGGGACTCTTATCGAAGTTTCACCTATGTGCTGTGTCATTTTGCCTATCATTTCCTGATGGTTCAGGTGCTGTGTTTACAATGACATGTCCCTTGGCTTTCAGGACTGACTCATGCCATGCTTTTTAGTTATTTAGTGAGAAATGGTCTTGTCTCCCCAAGACCGTATGATACTTTCTGAGAGCATTCCCATAGGTGCCTAGATTAGGTGATCCATAGGCTGGTAGACCTTTGGGAAGCTGAACACTTATTCCAGAGACATGCCCAAGCCCAGGCAATTTTTTTTCAGGACCTCAGTAGCCCTTGGTGATGACAGATTTGCATCCCTAGAGCATTGATCTGTATTTTGAAAGCAACCAGAAGCCATTTGGAGCTTGGTCAGATGCACAGAAGGTTGGAGACGGCAGGGACTTTTGAGATCACTGATTCCAACCCTCTCATTTTACAAAAGAGGAGAGTAAGCAAACTGTGAAGCATTGTTTTGGGTTGGAAACAAGGAGTGTCTGTAACGACAAGATTCTGGAAGCCCAGTAGACCAGGACGTGTGGGCCTCGCTGAATGCTGAAGTTCGAGCCCCTGGGGGCAGTCAGCGCATTGTGTCGCTGCCAGTCCTGGTGTTTGTTGGTGGGCTGGGAGGTACTGCTCCCAACCAGGCGTCTGGCTCTTCTCAGCATCTTGACCTGCACACTTGAGCACTGCCTTTCCCCATGGGAGCAGCCTGTGTCAGGAAAGGCACTGAGTTCCAGGGACTCCGAGAGGATGTGAGCCTGAGGAGTGTCTGTGTATGTTGAGGGGGGTGGGCTGTGCGGGGCTGGCTTCTACAGGCTCTCGCATGAATTGGCAGTGAATGTCTTTTAGTATAAAGACACCGTCCTTTCTTTCCAGTGATACTTTTGGCCTGGGCTTCTGTAGCCTCTCTCTACCAAAGACCCCAGACCCAGGTGTCTGGGATAAAATATTTTCCTGTTCAGTAGATTGTTCAGGCTATAGGAAGTGCCTGTCATCATTTCATGCAGCCCTTCTCATTTTTCAGAGGGGAAATAAAGGATGGCGGTTAAATGGCTTTAGGAAGAAATGAAAGTGTATCCAAGAACTAAGCTGATTCTTGCACTGTGCTTTATGTAGATTTTCTCGTTGGGTCCTCCCAACAGCCCTGCCTGGTAGCAATTATTATGCCTATATTAGAGGTGGGAAAACTGAGTCCCAGAAAGCTAAGGCAACGTGCACAGGGTTATATTGCTAGTAGGTGGGAGAGCAGGAATTCTAGCCTAATTTTGACTTCAAATGCTCTCCGTTTTAATACCTGTAATACCTCCTAGTAGGAAATGTCTTCAGAGATTCCCTGAAAGGATGAGTCAGTGAAATCTCTACTATGTGATACTTTGAGAAACAGATGCTTAGTTACCACTGCTTCCAATAAACAGCCACGAATTGAAGTAGAGCGCACGGGATTCGGAATCCGTTGACCTGGGTTCAAGTTCCAGCACTGTCATTTACTTAGTCACTTAACCTTTCTGACTCTCTATTTCCTCATTTTTCTGACAAAGATAAAATACCTTTGTCAAAGGGTCATCGCGAGAATTAAATGAAATATCTCAAGAGAAAGTGTTTCGTGTAAAGCACTACGCAAATGTTAGTTCCTTAAATGCCACAGCGACTTAGGTTGGCACTCTCCCGAGAAATCAGTTATTGAGCCAAGTGTGTGCCACAGGCTTGATCCTCGACCTCAAGAAGCTTATAGTTTTGGCGGGGAAAAGAGGCAATGAAAATCAGAGGGTACAGGCCAAATTGTGCTGCAGTGATATAAAGGTAGTAAAGAATCAGAGAAAGGAAATATCACCGTAGGGCAAGGTAGATGAGAAGGCTTTACGTAGAAGGCTGGATTTGAACTTTATGGGGTCTGGCGAAGAAGACTGTTTGAGGTGAGAGATTTGCAGGAAGTCCATAGCTTTAATTACAATTTGAAAAGATCTCTTTGTAAGTTGCAGTCCTCTGGGACCCAGTTGTTTGACATAGAGCAGCAGTTCTCAAAGTGTGGTCCTGGGAACCCTGGGGAATGCCCACAACCCTATCAGGGGATTAATGAATATATTTTCTGATAATAATAAGTGTTATTTGCCCTTTTTTATTCTCATTCTCTCACAAGTGTACAGTAGAGTTTTCTAGAAGCTACATGACATATGTGATGTCATAATGATTAAATGCAGACGTTGATATGAGAATCCAACTGTCTTCCATTAAGTCAGATATTAAGGAGCTTTGCAAAAAATGTAAAAAAAATAAAAGCCACACTTTCTCACTAAATTGTTTTTGTTTGGGAAACTGTAGTTGTTTATCATAAAATTATGGTATTTATGTTTTATTATTGTTATTTTAAAGTAAATGAATAAATATTGTAAAATTTTATCAGATGCAATTTCTAATACAGTACAGACTGATGGATATAACATATGAATTAAATCTCTTAGGGTCCACAATAATATTTAAAAGTATCAAGGGGGTCCTGTGTTAAAGACATGGTATTCCAGTGTAAAGACACAGTTAGGGTCTCATATTTTTATGATGCGTTGGTGCCAACACACCTATTTTTGGAGATTTTAAAATACTAATGCCCAGTGTTGGCCAGTATGCAATGAAACTGGTGCTCCCATGTACTGTTAGTGGAAGTGCAGATTGACCAGAATATTTACGTCATGCAGAATATTTTGTAACAATTACCACATTAATGATAATTTTTACCCTTTGAACTAATAATTACATTAACATGGATGTACTTTAAGGAAACAAAGACGCATACAAAATTTATGTAGAAGAATACACACTACAGTTATTTACTATAAAAATTTGGCCAGAAACCAACCATCTGACCGAGAAGGCAGTTAAAGTAAATTATGATACATTTATACACTGGGATGCTGTAAGGCTTTTAAAACGATTCTGGAAGAATATTAAACAACCTGGTGAGGTGCTTAAAATATTATGTTAAGTGAAAAAGTAGGACACCAAGCTGTATGCAGAGAACAACCCCCAATTTTGTAAACATACACATGCACACAGATTAGAGAAAAAAAAAAGTACCAAAATGTTAAGTGGATTTTTCTCTGTATAGCGTGGCTATAATTGATGTCTATGTTGCACATTATACTTTTCTATACTTTATGATATTTCTACCGTAAGTTTTCAGTCCTTTTAGTTTTTAAAAAGACCCCAGAGTGTGGCATTTATCTTCTCTAAGGCCATGGGCACCAGTCTACTGAGCCAATCCATGGCACCAGGGCTTCAGATGAGTGATGCCTCAGGTCTCAGAGGGGCATTTCTCTCAGGGCCAAATGATGGTTTAAGAAATACTCTGTGACTTGAGAACAAACCCAACTTCTAGCTAATTGCTTCTTCTTCTTACTTAGCCTTTCAAAGGAAAGCTTTAAAAAACTGCGATTGGTTTTCATGCCCTATAGCTCTGGTCTGTTGTCAAGAGCGTTTGGGGTGTAGAATGTGGTGTCCAAGAAGGCAATTGTTTAAGTAATGTTGTGTAGCCGGCATGGTGCAGGGAGCATAGCAACCAACATATAATTCTTTTAGAGGAAGAGGTAAATGAGATTTCAGATTTCTGGGCCCATAAGGAGATGGAGTGGCTGTGGTATAAGAGCTTCAAATGGGAGACCTGCAATTCACTCCTGGGTATCTGGGAGTTTCCAGTTCTTTCTTGGGCTGGGAGGTATCCGGTGTTGGAATACATTAGTCTTGTTTCTTCCCCAAATGACCAGTAAGATAACCGATAGAACCAGCTCTGCCTGAAGGACATCTGCTTTGTTGTTAGTCTCTCCCAGGAGAACCTCTCCCAAGCGGAAGGGAATCTGAATGTGACTATTTAGTCCCTGGGACACATTTGCTCAGCCTGAGTATTCAAACTACATGGCATTATGCAGCATGCATTAGGGCCTAAGAGAGATACACAAGGTAGTTCCTTGACCTCAGAGGACTTACTCTGTCTGGAAAAAGAAGCCTCATGCACAAAAAGTTAAATAATGCCATAAAACAACAGCAGAAGAGAAGAGATGTACATCTCCAGAGAGCGGGTACGATGCTCCCTGAGAGTGACACAGATGCTGAGCGCTAGGAAACCAGAGGCAGGAAAGATGAGAGGCTTCTTGGAGGAGGATAGAAGCTGGAGAAGCCACTCTCTTTTCTACGGGGCTGGTTGCTCAGGGGAGAAATCGACTTGCTTTAACTGATAAATTAATTAATGATTTGAGTGCCTACCACATGCAAGGTATTATGTTTATCCCAGAGAAGAGAAAGATTTACAAATAAATGGGGCACAGAGTTTAGCTTCTCTAGGGTAGCGGGATGGTCTGGAGTCTCTCCAACAGTTTACATCTCTCCATTAGGCAGCTACGCACTTTATCCTGGGGGTTTCTGGATGTGCACAGATATAATTCTGGCATGTCATAGGGACCCAACTGGCTGCATTTAATTTTGAAGGGAAATGGTAAACATCTACTCCCCAGATAGAGATGCCTTGCTAAAACTGTCCAGAACCTTCTAGTTTGTGCCTCATTATTTTTTTTCCCCAGGAAATCTTACTGAACAAAGTGAATTCTGTTTTCCCTAGACTTGAATTTGTTAGTATTGGCCACCTGCTGGAGGCTGTCTCTGATTATGCGTGGCAACTCCTCCAACTTCCCATGTACCTTTTGGTAGCTGACTGCTGATCTGGTGGGGATGGGATGGCTTTGGCCTGCCCACTGGTGGTTATGTAACTATAACCCACCTCCTGTTTGCCCAGAGATGCGTGGGACAATTTCTCCTCCAATGATCACATTATTGTTCTACCATGGGGTCTCCCAGCAACTGGCAGTGAAGTGAACGGCGTGGTGTTAGGGCCATTTACGCTTCACAGTAATCCTAGGAAGGAGATATTTATATTTCCACTGAGCAGATATGAAACAGGAGACTTATGTAATTAGCCTAAGGTTACACAGGCTGGAGTTGAAACCAAATCTGCATGACTCTGAAACAAATCCTCTTATGGTTATGTTGGGTTGTCTTTTCGAATGCAAATGCTTACCTATAATAGAGCTCCTCTACAGATGTGTTGATTTACTGATCTGCCTCATAACTGCACAGTAACAAATCACTTTATTGTGATTATTTTTAACCGCATGAGTGATACATGGCTATATTTTGGTTTGGAAAGCATTGCAACATTACAAGTAAACTCAAGTTCTTCTAGCCAACCCACCCCACCCCGGGCCCCTACTCAGAGGTAACTTCTATTACCATGTATTTGCGTTTTCCTCTAGAAATTTTACAATGCCCTGGTGTACACACTTACAAACCTAATGGAAATATATTGTTTTGTTTTGTTTGGGTATACTGTTTGTATCTTTAATGCATTATTATTCAGTAGCCTTTTTCATTTAGTAATGTCTTCGAGACTTTTCTAGGTCAATAATCTTGATATCTACCTGATTCCTTAATGCTGTTGTATAGTGTGTGTATGTGTGTGTGCATGTTGTGTAAAATACGCTATATTCACGTGAACAAAGGTGCAGTGAATTATAGGATGTCACATCCTCTCAGGGTCTGCTCGTGCTCTCTCCTCTCTCTGGAGGACTTCTTTGAAACTCCCTTCCCCAGTATGACACAAACAGGCCTCTTGGCTGATAGGGTTGAGATCTTTTGTCACTTTAAGTCCTCAACGTAACAACCCAGCAACCCTATCATCTTAACTGAGATTCTTCAGTGAGAAATGAAGTGTTCACACTTCAGTGGGAAACAAAGACCAAGGATCTGAACGTTTGCTCCACCCCACGCATGCCAACCTTCCCTCCTAGATCTGAGCTGGAATGGTGCTGCTGGTGGGTCTACATTTGATGTGATATAAACCATGAATTCTGCATGATCTGGTCTCCAGTGTCAGGTTACCTTCAATTTTCTGCACTTGGACCCCGTGATGGCTCTCATTCAGATAGCTGGGGCAGGAGAACATTACCTATTCTGTATCCCTGTGTCTCTCTTTGTGAGACGAGATAATGCGGCCGTGGAGTCAGATGACACAAAGAGGTGACGGAGAGCTGTGTGAGCTTCTGCCTGGGCATCAGCCTGCCTGTGGTTTTTCTGAAGCAGAGGGTGGGGCCGCTATCCACTTGGAGAGTGAAGCTATTTAAGTCACTCGTTTTTGGCTTGGAGTCTGAAATTAATTTTCTGTCTGGTTATTTGCGGTCAGGTTGGGCTTCTGCCATTGCAGAGATACAAATTAACGCGGCCTTAGGCGCTGGCCTTAAGACGGGGAGTGGAACAGGCCAGAGGGGAGCGTCAGTGGTTTCTCCATTTGGATCATAAAGACTGTCTGGGCAGCCATGGGTCTGGAGCTATGCTGTGGAAACTCCTGCCCTGCCCTCGGAGGGGGCTGTGGTTCACCACACACTGGAGCCCCTTGTTGCCTCTGGTCTTTGATTGTTGACTATTCTTGGTGTAGCTCAGGGGAACACACTCAGGGGGAAAGGCTGGTGGAGGCTTTCCAGGGCCCGGCACGTGGAAGCTTGGTTCTTCCTTTTGATTCCCCAGGCGGCTGGGCCGTATTGTACTTTCATGGCATCCATTGGAAACTGGGGCCAAAGATTCCTTAATGATTAATTGGGCGTCCATGTGCCTCAGCCCCTAAGCGGAAGGAGTTTATAAATCAAGGAAAATAACCCAACGTGATTGTCCTTGAGAAAAATACAATCTGGAGTAGTCGTAAAAATGACAACCACACACATTTATGGCACGGGGGTTTATCAGATGCTAGACTATGTTTCTCACTATTCTCTGTGGAGTCCTCCCAACAGCGCCCCTATTGTTCAGAGAAGTGAAGAGCTCACAGGGCTAGTTCATCCAGCACTGGGTATAGTTGTGTTTGCCCTGCTCGCATCTTCCTTGTTTTCTCTACTTAGTGCTCTGCACTTTCAGCAATTCAAAAGAGATTTCATTTGTTGTTTTTCTTTTAAGGAGCTTTTAGTCATTGCTGAAAAGAAAAAAAGCACATAAGCGTATTCAGAGAATAAATAGGGAACTCCTAACGCTGTTGATATAAATGCAGAGGACGGTGTGGGCTGAAGTTGTAGGAAAAGTCTCTAAGATGTAGTTAGTACTAGAGCTGGGAGTCAAAAAGGAGGAAATCTGGACACTTGCCAGCCGTAAGCTCATTGGGAGAGTGGAAGATGGGAGGTAACGGGGGCAAAGGCCTGAGAAGGCCTGAGTGCCAGGCTTAGGCAGACACTTTGACCTGATGGCAGCCAGACAGGGAAGCGTGAGTTAGGGTATCAGAGACCTTGGCCAGAATCTTGGGAAGTTGTCTTAGAGACCAAAGCGGGATGGGAGCCTGGCTGGTGGTGGGGATGGTAGGGGTTGATACTGTAGTCTGCTAGAGCAGCCCTGGCCACCCAATTGTGCACCGCCTGCTTTTGTAAATACGGTTTTATTGTAACACAGCACACCCATTCATTAGTGTATCCTGCTTGGCTTTTTTTGAGCTACAAGGGCAGAGCTGAGTAGTTGTGATAGAGATTGGCAAAACCTAAAATATTTACTCTGTGGCCCTTCTACAGAAAGCAATTTGCTTGCCTGAGCTTTGTAGCTCCTCATAAGTGTCCCTTACTGGGGAGGGAGGAGGGGTAAGCCCAGTCCCTGGCACATGGTGGATGCCATAACAGAGAACAGATAGAGATGTGTTAAGAAATGAGCAAAGCAAAAATAAAATTGCTAACAGGAAAAGGAACTATCAGGACTGAGGTTGTTTGCTAATTTAAATAATATCACAGAGAAGGGAGTCCACTGAGAAGATGAAAGACTGATAAGAGAATCAAAGAGTAAAAGACTTGAAATTTCCCAGTTCCTTCCCAGGGGCGAGGCTTGGAGAGGGAAGGAGGAGGGGGGCTGAGAGCACAGGTGGCAAACAAGGGGAGGCAGCTGGTGGGACTAGGAGAGCAGTGTGCCCGCCCCTATCCTGCACATCTGGTGGCTGGTGAGAACTGGCAGAGTGCCCTCTGGAGCCCTCTCACCTCTGGCAGGAATGTGGCTTTGGGGATGCAGCGAGGGGGGGTGGTGTTGAGCCCCAGCTCAGCTCTACCAGGAAGCTGACTTGGCTGCGTTGGCTAAAAGTTTTTCTTTTCTGTTCTTTCACTTTTAAAATAGCAAGCCATATGCTTGTTGCCACCATCCGCTCCCGCAGAAGCTCACTAGAGGAGTGAGAGCTTGCTGGGCGGATGGAAGTATAGTGTATTCACAGCTCAACCCTGGAAACTGTCGTTGAGAGACTGGCTTTGGGTGACTACCATGGGAAGTTAGGCTGAGGGGGTCCTCCTGGAATGTACTGGCCCACACGGAAGTCTTCTGGAGGCCTATCAGGATGGGACAGGAGCTCTAAATAGTTGAAGGGCTCAGACTAGGAGTGCTGGGAGGCTGAAGAGGATGGACACATCTTGTCTACCAGTCAGCATCGGGCACCTGGGGAGGAGTGTGAGTGCTTGGCAGCTGGGAGGCCCAGCCCGACAGCAAGCGGGTCCTTGGGCAGGCAGTGGAGCCATGGAGCAGGTGACCTACAGTGATGTGAATGGGAAAACCAGACACGGCACTCGTGAAGCCGGGACTCAGGGCCCCAGCTGCTCTCTGGGTTCAGATGCTCTGGAATTCAGGATTCCAGAGACAGAGATAGCTGGGACGAGACAGGTCAGGAGCTATGGACTCAGGCCCTGGCAATAAAGAAGGACCCAATTTCTGGAGCTGGGGACTAAGGGAGTGTCTCTTTGAAGGCCTCCTTAGAGAAAAATTTGTTAAATACCAGCAAAGAAGTTATGCATGGAGTATGAGTGGTAATTGCACATCAAGATGTCTCTCTAGAAAAAACTTTTCTTTACAGATGCACAAGAAGCCACGTGTACAAATGGCGATTGAAACATTTATCATAGCAAATTTTAAAGGAAAAAGACAAAAATATTTATCAGGGGTTGAAAGGATAAATAGACAGTGGTTTATTGGTAAGCCACAATGCTCTACAGCAGTTAAAATGAATGAATTATGGCTAGGTGTGTCAACATGGATAAAACCCCCCAAACTGAATGTTGGACAAAATAATCATGCTGCAGAATGTATATCCTGTATGATAACATTTATGTGAATCTGAAAACACTCCAAAAGATGGTCAAGCATTTGTGTTCCTAAACAACATATAAATCTAGTAGTGGGTATATGACTGGGCATCTTGTATTTTTCTGTGTTCTGGAAATAATTCGTAACGAAAGACAAAGAGCAAGAGAGAGGGAGATACAAACATGTGCACACGTGCACACACACACACACACACACACACACACACACACACACGGCAGTGGAATAACCTTCTGGAACTGCAGGAATCTGAGCCCAGAACAGAAGCTGGGAGCCCTGTGGCTGGGCACTTCTCACATGCTGCCTGCCAGGTTAGCTGTGTGTTCTGAGCCATTCCAAATGGTAACTGGCATAGTGCCCGGCCTATGGCGGGTGCCCCATGCATGTGTGTGAAGTCTCCAGCTTTCAGGACATTTCAGCGTTAGGAGCTTAGCGTCAGGATGTCAAGATTTGGGAAACTAGCTTTAAGTTAGGGGAAATGAGCCTGCTTCCTCTAAGAGACCCCGCCGGTAGATGTCTGGAGTCACAAGGTGGAGGATGGTCTGCTTTCCTGTCAAAGCGACTTCTGCAGGCACAGCTGGCTCTGGCAGTGGTGCTGAGGCCTCTCTGCCAGCTGCCCCTCACCCCAGGTGAAAGGGGCCCACAGAACTCTGTGGTCAACGCGGTGTGTGGCCTCCATGCTGGAAAGGGCAGAGACCAGGCCTCCTTTGGTCCCAGGGCTCAGTGGCTCCTTGAGGTGTCCTCACTTGAGTGAGACTTGTTTCTGTTTGCCTGAATGAGCAGCAGCTGCCCAAGGAACAGAGGAAGCTGAGCCGTGGCGTATCCTTTGTTGGGAAGCCCTTACCCTGTGCAGCCACTTTTGGAAGACAGCAAAGTCAGTGGGAATCGGTTGTGCGGCTTGCAGGAAGAGAGACTGTGCGTCATGCTAAGTACACTGCCTTTGATGAGGGTTATTTGGATGCGGGAAGGAAGTTCGTTGTGACACCAGTCATGCAGGGAGCCCTGAGAATTTAGCTCTTATAAGTAAGATGTTTGCTATATATAGCATGAGGAAAAGTTGCTCTTTGGAAACAGCTTAGCGCTGTGCTGGTGGGATAATAAGATTTCAAGTCCAGAAGGGGCCTTATGATTAATCTGAGTTAAACCTGTTGTGTTGATGATAGAATGGGGCTTGACAAAGATTCTCTTCTTGACCAAGCTCTAGTCAGGACCCTCCGAGCTCTTTTTCAGCCAGGCCCTGTCCTCGGATATGTCCTCAAAGAGCCCATTTTTAGCAACAATTCTGCTAAGTGAGTTTAGCCAGGATCCCCCCAACCCCTTGCAGTATCTCATCATACTCAATATCTGGTCAAATTCCTCATCCTCCACCATCCCCCAGGGGACGTCTGACCACCCTGACCTGCCTTCAGTGAGAATCCTGTCGCGTCGGCTTAGCAAAGAATTTCCCTACCTTCTTAGTAATGTTCTATCCACTGACTCCCACCCTTCTCTTTGGCTATAAATTCCCACTTTTTCCTTGTTGTACTTGGAGTGGAGTCCAATCTCCCTCCTCTACTTCGAAACCTCACTGCTGTGGTCCTTGTACCTACTGCAATAGTCCTGAATGAAATCTGCCTTTCCATTTTAACAAGCGTCAGAGTAATTCTTTCTTTAGCAGGATTAGAGAGTTGACCTTTCCAGGGTGACACTTTGAGTACATTTCAGAATCACTCTAGACCCTAGATTTCCAGATTCCAAGTTCAATTTTCTTTTCCCACCCGGTGCCATCTTTATGCCTTCAAGAGTGTAGAATCAAGAAGCAATTTGTTCTATAAAATATTTTATTTGTATTAAGAAAAATACACTGCTGACAGTCTGTAGAGATTATGGTGTGTCTTCTCCCCTGCCCTGGGTAGGATAGGAGGTCAGAGTGATTGGTCATTTCACCTTAATTCTAGTGTCATTTAACTTAGTTCTAGATCTTTCCCTGGCACTAAAAGACCTTACCATTCTGCAAGTTGTATCTGAAGTATCAGGTGTGTTTTCTAGGTGTGGCTGTCTGTTGAGCTACCACTAAACGTTAGCAGTTGGTCAGGAACTTGTGAGTGGGTTTGGACAGGTTCAGTCGTTCATTCACTCTTGCAAATAAAGACAAAGCAAAACAATACAAACATCAGTACTTGCTTTGTACCAGGCACGGTGCAAGGCATTGGGCTGTTACAAGAAATGGCTTTTGCCCTTAGGAAGGTATAGTCAAGGGCAAAGTCTCAGGATAAAAATAGCATGATGACAACAATAGGATAAATGCTAGAATAGAAATATGTACAAGGTGGTATGAGAACACAAAGGAAATGGTGATTAACTTCCCAGTGAGAAAGTTGGAAAGAGAGTGGTATTGGAGTTGAGTGTGAAGATTGCAGAGAAGTTTACCAAGTAGAGGAAACAGAGGCTGGAGGTAGTTCAGGCAGAAGGGAATGATGTGCCAGAAATGGAGGCCACAAAAATGTAGGACATTCAGGGAAGTTGAATGAGGCTGGACAGCAAGGGGCAGAGGAGCAAGTGGCTGGAAATAGGTCTAGTAAGGGAAGTTATAACCAGATTTTCCAAGACTGAGCTTGGAAGAAAGAACTTTACTGTGTGCAGGCAGTGGGTAATTACTACCACGGAGTGAGGTGGACAGATCTGTGTGGTTGATATATAACCTAATGACAGCATGGAGATTGGTGGGAGGGGGAGAAGGTTGAAGAAGAGCGTCCAATTGGGGAATCGTTGCAAAAACGATGATGTGTGAGCCACAGCGTTGGAATGAGAATGGGAAGATCGGGGGTTCTAAGTTATTTAGGAGATAGAATCATTAAGACTTGGGGACTGAGCTGGGTTCGAGAGATAAAGGCAAGGATTTCTCCGATTGGCATTGAGTCCTAGTGCCTAAGGTAAACAGGAGACAGAAGATAAGAAGTCAGTTTGCGGCGGCGGGGGGGGGGGGGTGCTAAGTATTAAAGTTAGCATAACCGATGACCGTGTGGGGCCTGTAGCCTAGGGACGGATTAGAAATACTGATTTTTTTTTTTTTTTCAATAAACGGGCCAAGCGCGCATGATGTGTAAGACCTGGTTCTGTACAGTTTGGGGAAAGGAGAAGTGAACGTCCTTTGTATTTTTATTTATTTTTTGACATTTCAGAATGCCTACATCCTGTTAGGAGGTTTCCCATGTGTTGTATTTTTGCATCCTCAGAAATGCCTTGTGAGATTAAATTATCCCCATTTTTCCAAATAAGAAATTTGAGGCTCCAGCAGGTGAAGTAACCTGCACATGGTCATGTGACCAGGGAGCTGCCCATCTAGGAAGTAACCAGAGATTTTGCTGTGCCCCAAGTTCATGTTCTTTCCTCTCCCCATAGCGTTCTCTGAAGTTCCGTGTCCTTGAGGAACTTACACTGTGGTTGGAGAAACAGAACATAAGGAAACTCATCATGACAATATGGGGAAATGAAAGGGGCATGTACAGTGTGTGCCTTGGGTGTACAACAGATGGGGAACTTTGTTCTGGTGCAGAGGAGAAATGAGTGGCAACCAGGGAGAGGACCAGTGAAGCCTTAACCAGAGGTAAGGGTGGGTATTTCAGCCGGGCCTGGGACATGGAATTTGCCAGGTTGGATGGGGGTGGAGACAGTTCTTAAAGGTCGTCACAGAGCTTGGCTGCTAGACTTATAAAGCCAATCTGTGGGCCAAGGCAGAAGCAGGTTAGCGTTAGGAGGTGGCTAAAGGACCAAGGAAAGATAGGGGCAGGTAGTTACTAGGGGGACACAGGGCCGGCGTCGGAAGGCAGGCACCCATGAGGTCACTTCACCGTAGAGAGAATGAATGGGCCTCTGTGGCCTTCTAAAGCTCCAGTGGGAGAGGTTTCCTGAGTCTAGCCAAGGGAGGCGATGGCAGAAAGGGGGTGAGGACCTGAAGCTCCTGGTGGTCTGAAAAGGGAGGGAGGTGTCTGGGATGGGAGTGGGGAAGCAAGGCGGGAGCAGCAGGGGTTTCGGCTACTTGAATCCGTTGTCGGGTACTCGCTGTCCCTCCTGCTCTGTGGAAAGGCGGGATGCAGAGGAAGGAGCCTGTGGCTTGGTTGGCCCGCCTTTGTTCTCTGAGCCCTGACTCGTGGTCTTGGTATGAGGTCAGAGCCCTGGACATTAGGCCCAAAGGAGGGGCGGGTGGCCAGCAGGATCGTTGGGATGATGAGCTATGGGCAGCAGTTCAGTGTCGCTGGCTCTTCAACCGACACACCATCGCTCCCATGTAAAGCCTCAGACTCTGCCGGGTGCGGCCAGATTTGGCCTTTGGACCCCACAGCTCCTGGATACAGTGCTTCCTGCCCTTCTGAGGGGCCCTTGGCTTCAGGCTCAGTGGAGGGGCGTGAAGTTGGTTGTACCCAGGGACCTCAGGAGAAGGTCCCTGCAATGCCCCGTGGGGACAGAGGGCTGATTGTGGCAGGTGGCCTGGCTCCCCAGCAGCCCCTGTCACTCGCAGCCGCCCAGAGGGCGGGAAAGTAGGTCTCTGAGAAAGGCTGGGAGCAAAGGGCAGCGAGCTTAGGTAGTAGGCAGCTGCATCAGTCTCATTGCTCTTCTCAAATTAATGGGGCCTTTTATCTCTGAAGAGCACCTTTAAGCACTCGTGTGATTTGGGAACAAAGATGCAGGTTGGGGGAGAGCTGGGCTCCCCTTGAAACACAGTCCCCCATTTGGTAAAACAATCTCTCCCTTTCTTTCTTTCTCTCCTACCTGCAGATCAACGGATTACGGCACCACCTATGAAAAGCTCAATGACAAAGTGGGCTTGAAGACTGTCCTCAGTTACCTCTACGTCAATCCCACCAACAAAAGAAAGGTGAGAGGGGGTGGTCAATGGGTCCTGGGCATTCCCTGCGGAGTGGCAGGGCTGCCAAGGCCTAGGAGTTAAGGAAAAAAACCAGTAGCCGTGGAGTCACTTACAGAATGCCTATTTTATATGCCAAGAACACCACAGACATTGGAATTCTAACGACTGCCTAGTAGCAATAATAATAATAATAACAACAACAATAACAATAATAAAACTATATAACTACGTAAGGGGTTCCTCTCAGCCAAGGATGGCGGTGTGTGCTTTACATACCTTATCTCATTTATCCTCACAATGAATCTCTGGGGTAGAAATGACTACTGTCCCCATTTTACAGATGAAGAAACTGAAGCTCAGGGAGATTAAGTAACTTTCTAGCCTAATGCCAGACAGTAACAGATAACATGGTGAGCAACAGATCTGGGATTTGAAAATGGGTCTGCTTGACTCCAGAGCCGAGTCCTCCTATAGCCTCCTTTTTGCTGCTGTTTTCAGAGAGCTCCTTGTAAAGAGGGAGTCGGTTTCCTCCAAGGGAAGGATAGGCAGCCCCTGGATTCTTCCACTTGCTCCAGAGCTCCTTCTGAGGCCCAGGGGAGCACACTGGCTCTGCTGGCCTCTTCTTTTCTGTCTTTCCTCTTCACTTAACAGCCAGGACATGGGTGAAATCATATAAGGTCAGACTTTGGTCACCGAGACCTCCTGGGAGGAGGGGGCCTGGGATGATGGATGGTTTTAGAAAATAAATGCTGTGTCCCAAAGGGTTGTCATTTCCCCATTTTTCAATATTGTTATTTGAATTACTGAATGTTAGAGCTGGAAGGGATCATAGATTTCATCGATACAAGCAGTTATTTGTAGTTTTTGAACTGCAGTCTTCTGCCAATGTGATTAAAGCTCTAGAGCTTCCCTCTGGACACATGCCCCCAAAATTTTTGCAAACAGTTTTTAGGTGTTTAGGAACACCTTGAATCCCCCCTCTGGACCCAAGATGTCCACGGAGCCTTGGTTGAGAATCTGTCATCTATAATAGTCTTAATTCCCAGATGAGGAGACTGAAGCCAGAAAAGGCTCCCAAGCCAAGTACGGAATGGAGCCATTAGAGCTCAGGGCTCCTGATGCTCAGTGTAGGTTTCTTGGCTTCAGCCCACGCTCTGCTCCTTTCCCTCCCGTATAGCCACAGCCCCGTGCTTCAAAACTCGTGGTCTAGTCCTGACCGGGGAGGTTGAGGCAGTTGCTTCGTGGCCTTGAATTGAAGCCACGTCCATGATGGACACATGATAAAACTTGACTGAATCAAGTCAGCCATGATCTATCTCCACTCTTCCTCTGCCTTCTCCCTTCATTAGGAAGGAAGCTGAAGCCCACAGAGGACAGATGTCCCACCCATGTCACTCAGCTGGTCAGCGGCAGGATGGGCAGTTGGTTTTTAACTCCCAGCTTAAAGCTCTTCCCACCCAACACAGTGACTTGGGGTCAGGTGGAATCATAGGGGGTGTCTGCACTCTGGGAGAAGCAAGAAGGGGGTATTTGACACATGGCAGATGTCCTTTAGCACTGATCTGGACCACAGCAGAATTAATCACATCTTCATGTAGGTGATAGATCAGCTGTCTTCATGAGGATTTTCCCAAGGCGCACATGAAGGGTCACACCTGTTGGCATCCATTCTGGTAGTCATCTGTCATGTATGTTTCCCATTGGACTCCTACTCATAACATCTCTTTCAGTCTTTTTTTCCATTTTTCTCCACTCCTGACTGTTTTATCTCTTCTTAGTATGACCTAGAGGTGCTCAGTAGTGTGGGAGACAAAGGGCAGGATAAGGCAGATACCCAGGGTTAGAAGGATCATAAAGCTGGGATTTGGAGCCCACTGGTGCAGAAGTGCACCTCCATTTCTCCTTCCCAGAGGTGGTGTTCAGACCATGGGCTCTCTGGAGCACTTCCTCACAGGAGTTATTGCCCAGTTGACAAAAGTTAGGCTGTTTTGCATGCCTTTTCAGAGAAACACCACCAAAACACAGTTAAATCCCACCTTAAGAGGCACTGCCGCCCAGAAGGTTAAAAGTGCAGACATTTTCTTCACTCAGATAGGGGACAGACAAAAGATAGACTAATATCATGGATTTGTTTATTTATTTATTTTGGAAATACCAATAGACATTAATTTCATAAGGAGACTGTGTGCTCCTGAAGGACTTTCCGAATCATCCAAGGAGAGATGAAATTAGATTTGGTTTCATTTTGGTGTTGGGTGTCTTTGCTTGTATTCTGAGCCTTGGGGTACTGATGATACACAAATATTCTACATGGTGACTTTCTCTTAACTAGAATAGTCAAGTTCCCTAGACTACGCTTCTCAAGCCGCTCAGGCAAATTGACAGTTAGATGGAAATGAAAACACTCTTATTTGTTTCTTTATTGGTCTGGCGCTCTGGGTCATTATGACCTTGCAATGAAACTTTTTTTCTTTTTTTTTTAAGTGTCCTGCTTACATGTCTTGGAGTTTAAACCTTTGGTCACCTGGATTCTCATCTGAGCTTGAATTAAGCAGGATTCTTTTGATTCTCAAAGCATTCAAATTATCGGTAGCTGCCCATGTTTATCAACCAGCTAATGGAAGTAGTCTCCAGCAGATTTTTTAGTTAATCTTGTCGAAACACTTGCTTTTCACCTAATGAGTTACTTATGTAACAGATGGCTACTGCTTTCCTTGGAGGCTATGAGTACATCAGAGTTCTGTCACCCCTAGCCAAACAGTAGCGTGTGCTTGTATTTATATAGTTGTTCCCAAAGCTAATTGTTGACGTCTTAACACTTTTTTGAGAACATAAAACCTCCAAATGTAGATAGCTAATAAGCTATTAGGTTGAAAGTAGAAGTGGTTAACATGTATACAGTCTCCTACCAGTGATAACCTTAGTTAGCATTAACTATGCTCAGACTCCTTTTAGAAGCTTTATCTATATAATTGCCAGTCATCCCAGGCACTTTAGAAGTCAGGCAAGATAAGGAAATAGCCTCTATGTAAATCACACCAAGCTTGTTTTACTTATAAATGGTGAGTCTGCAACAGTCTTTCCAGGAGGTTTATTTGGGGGACAAATTAGGATACATCTGGCAATGCTGGACTCCCTCAAGGAAGTTGAGATTTAGGTTAGTGGTGTCTACTAGTTTTTTTTCCAAATGAGAGTATTGGTATGAAGTGCTGGGTGCTACTTGAGTTGAAGTGTTCTAGACCATCCTAAGGTATGGGGCATCAGCGTTATTTTAATGGCGTTGACCTGCCCCACTTGTATTTGATGTGATTCTGCATCCCTTGCTGTTTGCTTTTCTCTGGCCACTGGCCAGTTAGCCCATTGCCTGGGTGATGTCTGCGTCTGGCACTTTGAACACGAAGAGCACTGCATTAGTTCCCCATGTGGATGTGAGGCTCGCCTCTGGAGGAGGGCTCTGCTCACAGCCTCCCCTTCCCTTTGCAGGAGATAAACGTCCCTGGGTTCCTAGAACTCATGACCGTCAGCTGGCTCTGTCCCTAGGCCCATGCAGAATGGCATGTGCCGAGGTCAAGCCTGCATTTACCAGCACTGTGCTTTGTACAAACAGGCTGAAGTCTTTGTGCCTCAACAAGGGAGGGGCTTAGCTTAGACACAGGTATCTGTTTAAGAGCAAATCTTTGAGTGGATGGAGAAATGCAGGCCTGTTATGGCCTAATTGCTCTGGCTCGAAAACGGCTGACACCTGCAGATTTGGAAAGAGTGTTTTGGAAATGCCAGAGAGCAGACAAAAGTCCTGACTGCCAGGGAATGTGATCAAATTACTGCAGGGTAGAGGTGTGTGCGCCTGTGTGGGGTTGGAGGAGGGCGGGAGGACCATAAGGGCTGACATCAGAAGAGGATAAAGACTTTTTAAAGTTGAGCTCCTAATAAGTTCTGGGCACTAGGCTAAGTTCACTTCTATACTCTGAGTTTCACTCTTAATCCCCTGAGCCTGGTAGTTTTGTTCCCATTTGGCAGGTGAAGAAATTGAGGCTCAGGCAGATGAGCCATTTGCTTTCTCTAAAGTAGCTAGATCACCTCTGTCTGACCACCTCTGTCTGAGGTGGTCCATCCACCTCTGTCTGACCACACAGGGCATGCTCTCTACTCTGACCTGCCTCAGCTCGGCTGCCCCTGCCACAGGTAAAAAGACCAGGTGAGTGCATTCATCTCTCTATTCGTAGTAACTCTGTTGCCTGGGGCTTTCTGCCCATTACTGTTAGAGGATTAGCAGTTTTTTGGAGGAGGAGAGGAGTGTTAGATCCTCCTTTCCTAACTGATTTACCAGGGAGAAGGATAATTACTTCCAGGCTACCCTGCAGAAATACAGTGGGAATTACCAGTCAGATTTCTTCGATGAGCAGGCTGCCTTTGTCAAGCTGTTAAGAGGCATTGTGTGTGTGGTCAGGTGTTGGTTATTCCCGTGTCAGTCTCTCAATACAGCAGCATAACCCTGAGCAATCTTTGACACAATGGAAAACCTCTAAGCAAAACAAAACACAGACTCTTAAAATCTTGGACCCCTGCTTTCCTTCACCATGTCTCCTGAGATCGTTGGAGGGGTCAGGGAAAGTCAGCTCTAAGGTAGTACACTTTCAGTTCACAGATATTAAAATCTCTTACACTAAAGCAAAGCAAAAAACGAATGTGGAAAGGTAATTTTAGGCTATTAAACTGTTAAGTGTCTAGCTCTGAGCAAAGTATTTTGGACGGGAGTTTCCGGCTTTCAGAAATGTGCAGTCTACTTGGGCAGACGAGATGCACACAGAAAACAGCTGCATGCATAGACCTAGGGACTCAATCGCAAATGCAGACAAGGGCCAGGCAGGTAATGTCCATGAGAGATGTTGGCCAGGTGGGGACTGCAGCAGCCGCTCTGTAATCTAAGCTCCAGATAGATGACTGTCGCCCTGCGAGAACAAGGGCTCATTACAGCCACACCATCATTGTCATCAGTTCCTGATTTTCTTAACAGATTTTTCTCTGCATATTTTCACATGAAACTTACGTATTTTGAAATGTTTTAGATGGGCTAGGGTGTGGAATTCAGGGTGTGGGGCCTGGCAGGGTGTCCCAAATCTACTTTAATCCTTGTATCCAATTGGTGTCATGTGCCATGACCTGAGTAGTAAGTCAGTCTCCAGGTGAAGAGTCGGTATTTGCAACGTGGTTTTCGGGGCAACAGAATAAGGATAACATTTAGAAGCTGCTCTTGCTGGGGGCCTGCAGTGATGCTTTTATGATCCGAGTGAGATAAATTAAGCTGAGCATGGCTCGCATGCTCCCTTTGACTCAGAGGAATCACATAGAAGGTTCTGCAATTCAGAGGGACCTTTTGTGTCAGTTCAGAGTAAGACCATTAGAGTAGGAGAAGGCGGCAGACATCTTCTTTCTGGTCCTGGTTTTCTGCCCCTGGGTGACGGGGTATTCTTGAGTAAGACATCTCCCTTGCAGAGCCTCCATTTCCCTATTTGTACAGTGGCAAGGGTAGGTCCTACACTTTTTGGGGCTCCTTCCAGCCTAGATGGTCTGGATGACCACCATTTGGACTGTGCCTCTCAGAGGGCTACATGGTGATGCGTGCGCAACTGTGGACTTTGGGCTCAATGGATAGCCAGTTGGCTAGTCCTTGGAAGGGGTGGTCCCCAAAGCTCCTGGTTTTATGGCCACACATTGGCCAGATAAGCCCTCCCATTCAGGCCAGCTCTTCTGAAGTCCCAGTTCCTTGTTCAGAAGGTGGGTGGTTCCCTGAAAGCTGCTGTCTCTGCTGGTGGAACTCAGAACTGCAGCATCCTCCATGGCACAATTGAGGGGTTCCACCAGCATGAGCTGATGCAACTTCCCAAGAGCATCACTGTGCTCACCCAGGCGTGCACAGCCCTCCTCCAGCAGGAAGGGGAGCTAGAGATGCTATCTACATCTGTTCTGGCAACCCGGGGGTGAGGACACCAAGTATCACAGTAGCAGGCAAGGGACCAGCTCTGCTGCATCACACTTCTTCCTTCATGGCCACCTACTTCCTACAGCCTCAACCAGGCACCTCATCTCTGTGGACCCCGCTTTCTTCCTTCAGAAAATGTGCACAATAAGCTATATTTAAAGAGCACGTAAGAGAAATCCCTCTTAGCGCGAATATTCATTTCTGTTTCCAAGGTAACAAGTGTTTATGAAAACAATAAGAATGACAATAGGGCTTCCCTGGTGGCACAGTGGTTGAGAGTCCGCCTGCCGATGCAGGGGACACGGATTCGTGCCCCGGTCCGGGAAGATAGCACATGCCGCGGAGCGGCTGGGCCCGTGAGCCATGGCCGCTGAGCCTGCGCGTCCGGAGCCTGTGCTCCGCAACGGGAGAGGCCACAGCAGTGAGAGGCCCACGTACCGCAAAAAAAAAAAAAAAAAAAAAAAAAAAAAGAATGACAATAATAATGGTGAGGAGGGGGAGGGGCAGCAGCTAGCAGTTGTTGAGAATTTTTACTGTGTGCCAAAAATTATTCTAAATGCTTTATGTGAATCAACTCATTGAATACTTCACCGGCGACTCTATGATGCTGGTGCTATCATTAGTCCATTTGCAGATGACGAAGGTTCGGCACTGAGAGGTCCGTTCGACCTGCTCAGATTCCGTTGCTGATGGTCACTTACCTTGGTCTAACGTGCTCGTGTAACTCACCTTCACTCATATTTAATTCTTAGACTCACCACGTGTTGGGGATGAAAGGGCCCTCAGAGACTGTCTAGACAGGCCCTCATTTAACAGAAGAGACCGCCTGTGGGCTTGCCCGAGGTCATGAAGTCATTTGCAGCAGAGCCAGTGCTGGAACTGGGTCTGCTGACTCCTAGTGCAGAGTTCTCTGTTCAGCCCATGGGCTGTTGACAGCTGGAGCACACGGATCTGGTGGAGAACCTGGACTGGGGGACGGGGGTGGGTGCAGGTAGGGAACAGTTGGGAATACGTACTCCCTGCCCATCTCAGTGAGCGTGTGTTATAAGCTGTAGGCTTCATACAAGCATCCATAGCTTCTCATCTCTCTGGTCTCAAAGTCTGAGCAATATTGCAGCTGGAATCCCATTTCAGATGAACCTGGATGAGAAATCAAGGGTCTGGAATCCAAACTGCCTTGAGCACGTTGGAAGCACAGAATGGTTGAGTAGCGCGCCCGAGGCGCAAACGGTTATCAAAGAAGTGAGGCTAGGTCGCCTGGGCCAGAGTGTCAGGGAAGGAATCAGGATTTCTGGTTTAGACCTTTCTCTTCATTAGCTGTTGGGCTTTGGAAAAGTCATTTAACTTGTCTGAGCCTCCGTTTCTCAAGCTGTAAAGTGGGGATAAACGACCATTTACCTATCCCCTCTTTCTGGGACCATAATTAGGATAAAATGAGAAACGTCATATTTTCTTGCAGGAAACCAGCTACAGAAAGGGACCCCTCATATGGAGCTGCCCTCAGGACCACACCCTGGAATCCAGGGACCCTGCAGGCCATCCACAGGGCTGCTGGGCCTCCCCTGCTGGGCTCCTGCTTCTTAGCTTCCTTGAGGAGGATGTAGACCCCAGAACCCTGGGTTTTTAAAGAGTCTCACATCCTGCCCTGTCGAGGGGGCATGCTGCCACCTGCGTTTTTCCAGTCGTCTTCCCTCTCTTTTAAAACCAAACCTGCTGACTGCCTGAGAGAGATTGACTATTCTGCTGACGGAGAGAAATGGTCCCACTCTTGTTAATTCACAACCACCTCGTTTTTCTTGCCTCGTAAATTAACAGTTACCGAGAGGCTAGAGCAGTCTTTCGGAAGTTGAGTTTAGGGGGAAATGTGTGAGAGGAAGGAGTGAAAAAAAGGAAAAGAACAGAACTTGGACCAAACCGTCTTCATTTACTGATTCCAAGTTCAAACCTTTTTCTTCTTGGTATGTTCAGAAAAAGAACCAGAAAGGAAACCCCCCCGAAAGTGAAAGTATCCGACTTCATCAGGGCCTGAGAAATCAGAACAAAGGAAAGTTAAGAAGTCGGAAGAGAGGTGGATCAATGAAGGGGCAGACACTGGTTTACAAGTTTGCCTTTGCAAGTGTGACCCAGTGATGGAGTGGATATGAAGTGTGGTTCAATTCAGACTAATCACTTAAAGGAAAGGAATCTAGAGTAATTCTTGGAAATTCACTCTTTAGTCACAAAGTCCCTTTCTCGGCAAATATATGCATGTGGTCCCCTGTGTAAATTGCTGCAGTGTGCTCTAGCCAAGAATTTATTTAAAGGCTCATTAAAATGATCACTAGTTTTTTTTCTTTTGCATTTTATTTGAAAATGGGAAGAATATAAACCTATAGCCTGGCTTCTCTCCAAAGTGCCCTTTGGGGTTTGCATTGAGTATATCATATTTTTTAAAAAATAATGATATGATTTGCAGTAAGATTATCCAGGCATTTAAGAGAAATAATAAGAATTAGCTCTTTACTGTACTTCTTCATGATTTATGTTTGCCTAACCTATTTTTTTAATTTTATTTTTCTTGGTTTGGGGTTTTATATACACACACACACATGCATCTGTGTGTGTCTAGAAGATGTTCAACAAAGAGCATTGTGCAAACGTTAGAAATAACTGAAAGAGTTAATACTGCACCAAGCTTGAAGAAAGAAGCTGTCCTGTGGCATAATCAGAGCCAGTGAAAGATAGAGGCAAAAAATTGGGTAGACTTTGGAAGAAATCTTGCGATTTGGAGAAGGAGGGAATAGAAATGACAAGCTCAATAGGAGAATGAGGGTTTGGAGGTCTTAATAGGCGTATTGCGTTTAGCAGCAGCAAGCCGAGAGAGAGATGGGAGGGGCTATATACTGTAGACCCATCGAGGCTCAGGGATGGAGTTATGACTCAGTGCAGAGGGCATGGGGAGCCATAGCAGGCTTCCGAGCTAGGGGCTGATAGCGTGAGAGCTGCGTATGAGAAAGGCTGACTGACGAGAGCCCCTTGGACCAATGAGGTGCCTGGATCAGGCATCCTGTTCCATCTCTTCTCCCTGCCCTGCCCTCACCAGACCTTCTGGGTGTGTTTTCTGAGCATCACAGGCAAGGGCAATTTTTGCAAAGAGCCTGGGAAGCCAGAGCGATACGTTCTTCCTAATATTCTGACGCACAAGTTATACAGCAGATGGATCTCACTGCCCCTGAAGTAGAGATATTTGTGACAAAAACCACCACCACCAGTGAAAGAAGCAACTATTTTTTTCTTCCTTGGTGAGCTCAACCAAGCAGAGAGATTGCTACTGCCACGCACGCCTCGCCCCCAGCCGGTCCCCGCATTACCAGCCCAAGGTCAGAATGACAGACGTCAGCGCTCAGCACACGCTCTGCTGCGGAGCATGTCCGGGTAATGAGGGGCGAGCATCCTGGGATCCTCGGGCCGCCAAACGGCTCGAGGGCAGGTTTGGAGCAAGCAAGTCCCGGTCGCCGCACGTTGGCGTCAGAACCAGCCATGCAGAGTGAGACACTGACCTCAGTGACAAATGGGGACCCAGCTTGGTGTTGGCAGCCCCATGCGGAGGGTCCCCGGGGACAGGAGCGGACAGACAGCCCTGTCCCTCTGCAGCCCGAGTCTCACCCTGAGCAATGGCCGGGCTGTCTTATGATGACCAAACGGAGGAAAGAAATGAACCAGAGGGGATGGAGGTACAAGAAATGTATGTGAATATCTCTCAGCTGCCAGAGATGGGAAAGAGTGCGGTTCAGTTTAGAAAGTTTCCCGCTGTTCCTGGCTCCTCGGCGGTGCCCAGCGAGGAGTGATGATGAGGAGGGAAGGGCTTCACAGCACACCCCGCGCCTGGCTGTGTGACCTTGGGTGTACAGTTTCCCTTCTCTAAGCCTTAGCTTTCTCATCTGTAAGTGGGGCTCACAATGGGATTTAAAAAAGCAAATTTAAGAATGAAATAACATAATGTATATAGAGCGCACAGGGTAGGGGTTCAACAGTGTGACCCCAGTTCCATGGACCTCCCTTTGGCTTCCCCTCCGCTCAGCAATGCCTCCCAGTTCCCAGGTAGCCCATTTCTAATAGCTGACTTTTTCATCCTGGGAAAAGGAATCTACCCCTTCCTCAAACCAGCATTAGGCAAAGTCTGTTCAACTTCCAAAACAACAAAAGCATTGTCCTCTCTCTATCCCTTCCTTTTCTCCCTCTATCCAGCCACCTGCTTTGTGTGCCTTCTCACCGATCCATTGATTGCTTCTATCTCACTTAATGGACAATACAGTAAAAGTGATGGTTGCCAGCCCTGGGTAGTATGTGCAGAGCCAGTTTCCCCCCATTATCACCCAAGCCCCATTAGGCACGTAGAGCTGCTGGAACAGGGCTTCGCATCCGGGTCTGCCTGGCTCCAGAGCCCCAGGGAGCCCTCCGGCATTGTAACCCCACGAAACGCCACCTCCATCTGTGCAGACGCACACCCGGATTCATTGCTCCCTCTTGGTGGTGTACAGATGATCTGTCTCGAAAGCGCACATCTGGGGAGCTCGTTGCTGTTGGGTGGGTGCTCTGCGCCAGGCCCAGGAAGCACACAGGCGCTTCAGGCTTGGACCCTGCACTGGCAGAGGTGGTATTTAAGTGGGACTTTCATTTGGGGCTGAGAGCTGGGAGAGAAGCAGTTTCCCCAAGACCTCAGAGACTGTAGTTATGACAGCAACTGCTAGACGAGACGTCAGGACCGGGTTCTAGGTCCAGCACGAGTGTCAGAAAGAAAGAGATTTGTTGAGCACTTACTGTGTGCCATGCTCATGGTTTTACATGAACACTTTCCTTACAAAAATATATAAAGTTAGGAACTTCCCTGGCGGTCCAGTGGTTAATAAGACTTCGCCTTCCAATGCAGGGGGTATGGGTTCGGTCCCTGGTCAGGGAGTTAAGATCCCACATGCCTCGGGGCCAAAAAACCAAAACATAAAACAAAAGTCATATTGTAACAAATTCAATAAAGGCTTTAAAATATACACATATATAAAGTAAATACTGTTATTATCCCCATGTTACGGGAGCGCTAGGGAGACGAGAGAGTGAGAGTGTTTGCGGGCACTCATGGGGGGAGAAAAAGAGAACACATCAAAGCAAAAAGACAGAGGTCTCCGAGCTATGGAGATGCCAGGCCAGGCTTCAGACCCAGGTTGCGCAAATTGGAAACATAAGCTTTTAGTATGCTGTCATATTGGCCTCCCTCGGCTTAGATGGACATGGTGACCTTCTGGAAATGGCTCTTTATATATCTAAAAAAGGAGTGTAGATATGCAGAGGGATGTGTTTCCTTCAGTCCAACAATGCCGTGGTCCTGTGCTGAGAAGTTGTGGAAGATGTTCACTGTGGAGAGGAGAAGTCAGAGGAACACAGGGGTGCCGAGTTACCTTCAATATCGGACAGACAGTAGACTAGGGAAGATGGGGCGGTTTGTCGCCTGTGGAAAATGCCTGAGCATTCAGTAGTTCTCTGGGGTGAGCACCAGCCTCGGCTCTGGCATTCCCACTCTGGAGCCCCCTAGGGTGGGGCTGGCCGGGTCCCCAGGGGTCTCTTACAACTTGGGCAAGAAGCCACTTTGTGCAAATCCTGGCTCTACCTCTTAGCAGCTGGTAGCTTGGGAACATTATTAACTATTTTTTTTTTTTTTTTTTTTTTTTTTTGCTGTACGCGGGCCTCTCACTGTTGTGGCCTCTCCCGCTGCAGAGCACAGGCTCCGGACGTGCAGGCTCAGCAGCCATGGCTCACGGGCCCAGCCGCTCCGCGGCATGTGGGATCTTCCCAGACCAGGGCGCGAACCCGTATCCCCTGCATCGCCAGGCGGACTCTCAACCCCTGCGCCACCAGGGAAGCCCCATTGTTAACTATTTCTAAGCCTCCGTTTCCTCGTCTGTGTAATCAGGATAATGCTAGTACCCATCTCATAGGCTGATAGGAGGATTAAATGAAAAATGCTTGCAAATGGTTGGCCAGTGACTGAGTCCGGGTGTCCGGTTAGTAAATACCATTACTATTACTCTTATCATTGCCCCGATGTCAGGACAACCGGTGCCTACAAACAAGGGGTAACCCCATGTTGAAGCTGCCCATGTACTCAGCCTGGCTGGGCACCCAGGCCCTCTCCCTGGCATCAAGTGATTGGTTTGGAGAGGTGTGGCTCTGGTAGGTGACTTGAAGGTTGTCTGGTTCAAGCCTCTCATTAAACTGATGAAGAAACTGAGTTCCTAGGGGGGGGCTCTCACTTACTCAAGGTTGCCCGGCCACTTAATGGACATCAGATTTCTGGCTTCAAGCCCAGCGCTCTTCCTGTGAAGTGACACAGAAAGACGCTGCACAGTGCAGACAGACCTAGGCAGACGGGTGACCAAGGACACTGACAGCTGCGAGCTTTGAGGCTCTTGTTGTCCATCCAGTAAACCCAGAGTCTCCAGGGCACTGGGACCAGAAGAGGCCAAGTCAATCTTTCAGACCAGGGTGACTCAGGTGGGGAACTGCCCAAGGGCACATGGCCATGGAGAAGGTCTCCAAGGCCATCTTGTACCCAGAGCAGGCAAGGGCAGCAAAATCAGAGGAGAGTCTGAGAAGAGGTTGAATAAAGAGGGAAAAGGTCCAAGTTGGAGAAAGAAGGTGTGCTAAAGTCCAAAGGGTGAGAAAAGGCCCCAAACAGAAAGACCAGCCAGAAGGGAAGATAGCAGGAGGCCAGGCCACGGAGTGCATGGCAGGCCTGGGCACGGGGTTCCTGACTGGGACTGTCAGGCTACGGGCAGCCCGTTTTCATAGGGTACCTTTCCCTAGTTGGGGGATGGTAAGAGGAGAGGCACTTGACTGATCAAAACAGTCAGGCCAGACAAGAAGGACAGACACAGGAGAAGAGTAGCAGAGAGATGGGATGCAATTATCCAAAGTGGTCGCTGGCCTGAACCTCCAAACTTTAATCATCCTTGGGGGGTAGTGACAGCAGATATATGCATGGAAGATTTCCTGACTCTACTCTGGACCTTTGGAGAGGAGTGAGTTGATGTCAGAGCAGAATCTTAGCATGCAGCTTAGCTCTGGAAAGTCGGCTTAGAATAATAAAGTACTGGCTTCCTGGTCTCAGCCTCCCTGCCTCGATCCCAAATCACAGAGCACCGGCATCTGATAGCTCAGAGGGGACCAGCCTCACAGACGCAAGGTTGTAAAAAGTTATCTCTCAGAGAGGATTTCCTCAACACTAACAGCTTCGTGATGTGGCTGTCCGGAGAGCCTGTCTTGCTGCAGCTGGACCTCAGACAACTGTAAATGCTTACAAGTACTCCAAGCCATCCTCTCCTCTCGAGCAGCTATAAAGATGCTTTCTCTTTAGTCCTCCAGCTGCTTGCATATGAACTCATGTGTGCTGAGTTTACCCTGAAGTTTTGGGGCGGGTACTTGGGGTCTTGGACCATCAGCCTCTGGAAGCGAGGGAGGGAGGGGAAGTGGTGAGGAAGCAGACCCTTACCCCAGCCACCCTCTCAAAAAACGACAGCAGTCAGAATGGGTCATTTATTTTTAGGAATCACCACTTTGATCATGGCACTCCTTACTCGGAAACTTTCACGATCTGCCCAGCATCCCTGGGAGAAGTCTATATGTGTTTGTGGTTTAGCACGTGGTTCCGAGCTTACCCGTCCAAGCTTCTCTTTGTCCTTCTCAACAGTATCAGTTCTTTGACCTTGGACACATTTTAAATGCATCAAGAGCCACTGGTCTATTTGGAGGAAAGATAAATGCATTTATCTAACGAATATGTTGCAGTGTGTCTTGCGTCCTGGACTTTGGCTTTGATGGAGGCATGTCCAGGAGGGTGATAAATGCTCTGGGTCACAGAGGAAGGAGGTGCTGATTCTACCAGGCAGGGCCAGGAGGGCTCACAGTGAACCTAATATTGAAGCCAAGTCAGTGCATCAGGAGGAGTTTACTGAGGACTCTTGGCAGGGGTGGGTTGGGGAGGGTTTTCCGGGCAGCGGAAATAACATGTGTGAAGGCTTAGACATGTGAGAGAGTAAGGTATGTTCAGGAAGCCCCAAGAGCTTTGCAGGGCGTGGGGTGAGAGCACATGTGAGGAGGTGGTAGAGGACGAAAGAGAGGTGGTAAAGGGCCACATGAGTAAGGGTCTCCTGTTCTGGGCTAGGGTGTTGAGTGTTTTTTTCTTTGTTTGTTTTGTTCTTAGCAGAATATGGAGTGGGGAGCCATTGCACCTTTCTTAGAAAGGTCACTCAGGGAACAGGGTGAAGGATGGTGAGACTGACATCAGAGTCCAGTATGACATTGCCTTATTATAAAAATTATTATCTTTTTTAAATGATTATTTAAAAGATTAGAAGTCACATGAATGCCCAACCATGAGAGGTTTATTAGTCAATTAAAATACGTTGGTATATCAATCACTATGTAGTGATTGAAGATTAGGTTTGTTGATGTTAAAAGCTGTTCATCACATATAAGAAAAAACAAAAACCAGGTTATAGAACTGTATATCTGAAATAAAGCAAGCAGCAACCTAGGGGCTGACATGATGCTCTGGGCAAGGGATGAGAGGACATGGACTCCTGCAGCGGTGGAAGGATGGCGAAGAGGTAGGCTTTGAGAAGGGGTAGAGAGGTGGAATCAGCTCAACTTAGTGCTTGCTTGCATGTTGGGATACAAAAGATTTAAGGGTGGTTTTCGGGATTTCAGTTGAGTGGCTGGGTAAATGAGTGGAGGTTGGGGATGTTTGTAAGACATAGATGAACTACAGAGAAAGAACAGATTTGGGGCAAAAGATAATCAGTTTGGTAGGGGCATGTTGAGTTTGACAACATCCAGGTATGAAGGCTTTTAGGCAGTTGGATTTATAGGTCTAGATCCTAGGAGACAGGCTTATGCTTAAGAGCACATGTAAGTCTTGGCAAACAAAGGTAAATTCCACAATACAGTATGTTTGCGATTCTTGTTGTTGAACCTAGGATTAAGAACAAATAAACCCTGTTCGACATCAATTCAGAAAGTATTTATTAAAAATTTACTCTGTGGTTAGCACAGTGCTAGGCACAGGGGTCATCAAGATGAACAAGACTTGGTCTCTGACCAGGGAAACATATTAGAATAGAGGTATGTGTCAAATGCTTTGGTAACACAGAGGAGGGAGTGATTAAGTTGACCATAAGTGGTTAGTAGGAAGATTTGGAACAGAGGTCACATTTGACTAAGCCTTAGAAGATGAGATAGAGTTTGCAAAGTGGATCGGTGGTTTACACATCGCTGTTGCAGCTGAATTTCGCTTTAGAAATTAAGCATATTCTAGAAAAAGTGGGTATTAATTTGAATGCCAGGAAGCTGAATATTAAATTTATTACAGGCATTCACTATAAAATTCAAGTTCCATTCTAAGAGATTGCTAACACTGAATATGTGTTTTGTAAAAGCCAGTTTAAGTTCTCTCTGTTTGGCCGAAAGCTCATGTCACCTTCACTTACTACGAGGCAAAGCAGCATTGACTCTCTGAATATGGACGGTGCCTGTGATATGTTTTCCTCCAGTTCATCCCAGCCACGTCAAGCTTGGGTTTTGGGTGGACAGCCCTCCACTAAGCTCCAGGCAGATGCCCCACTCCCCATGCCTGCTTCAATAGGAATGGGCGAATCTGTTCTCTCTCGCCTCCAGGGGGTGTATTGAAGGTCACTCAGCAAAGCGGCGGCAGAATCCCACTGCTGCACGCACCTTGCCACACCACTGGGCACTTCCAAATGATGCTTCCCACGTGTTTGACCCCTCTCCTCTGGCAGTGCTTGTGTGTACTCTTCCCTTTAATTACAAGGCACAGCAGTGAGGACCGGTTCACATTTGAGCACCAGTGGGGATGGAAGCCAGCCAAGTGGCAGACACGTGACCTGGTGGAGGGTGACTGATGGGCAGAGTCTGGACTCCAGTCTTAACCCTTTGATTTTGCTGCTGCTTAATGTGTTCTCTGTGCCTCCAGGGCCTCCTTTTGGTGCTTTGGGAACCCATTTAACCTCAGCTTGCCTCTTTCTCTACTGTTGGTAGTGCCTTAAATTTTTGACTGGGAAATCAATTTGGTGCAGAGACCAAACCTTCTGAAGCTGATATGGCTCTCAGTAGTTGGGAGGTAAGTTTATAATCTGAGACTAGGCTGTGCTTTGACATCTTCCAGTTGAGTGGCCTTTATTGGTCAGGGAGGGATGTTTTTCAGGGAGAAGTGTTATGTGAGATAATTTGCTTTTATGCAGTCCCTACCCCACTCAGAATCTGCTAGCAGGGCTTCCCTGGTGGTGCAGTGGTTGAGAGTCCGCCTGCCGATGCAGGGGACACGGGTTCGCGCCCCGGTCCGGGAAGATCCGCAGCTGGGCCCGTGAGCCATGGCCGCTGAGCCTGCGTGTCCGGAGCCTGTGCTCCGCAGCGGAAGAGGCCACAACAGTGAGAGGCCCGTGTACCGAAAAAAAAAAAATCTGCTAGCTACTGCCCGTTGCCTTCAGGACTCAGGCCAAACTCATGGGATTAAAGCTACCCCCTCACCTGCACCAGATGTTTCCTCCTGCCCCATCTAACTTGTACTCTGCTACTCTTGTAGGATTCAGACACTCCACGTTCTCTTTCGCCTGTCCTGGCAGCTCCTGTGCTTGGGCTCATAGTGTCTTCTTGGAATTCTTCTCCCTGTTCTCTTTCTACTTACTTGAATTCTGACCATCTTCAGGGCCCCGTGCGGAGTCATCTCCTGCTAGAGACCTTTACCTGTCAACTCACCCAGTATTTCCTCGCACGTTGACTGGCGTTTTTCACTTTGTGTACCATCTTTTAATGTTTCTGCCTATAGAAATTTGGTTAGATCTTTCAGGGTCTGGACTGAGTTTTCCCATTCTTGTACCCATCACAGTGCCTGGTGCAAGGTCTTGCATGCTCTCAGAGCACAGCATTGCTGCCTTGGAGGGAGACCATAGTGCAGGTGTTGGAGGCATTTCCAGGGTTGCTGGATCCCAGCCATCTGTCAGCCTTTCCCTGGGCACGGCCTGTGGAGGGCTAACTGAGCAAGAGGGCTTTTGCTTCAGGTTTTAGCCCAGCTTCCCGGATCTGCTTTCCGGGTCCAGATGGCACCTGAGCTTGGCTGCCCCATCCTGGACTCTCCTTCTGCGTTCAGCCTTCTGCTGGCTTCTCCTGTCATTGCAGCGGGACTAATGGCTTCTAGCTGTGATAGCTTATAATCTTTCCCCAGCATTCTCTGCCAGAATCCAGAGTCTAGCACCTTCTGCTGGGGGATGGGAGATGAGGAAGGGGAGGGGGACATTTGTGGTGGAATGGATCACTCCCTCCCTGGCGCTTTCACAGCATTCCGTGTATCTCCTCTCCTAGTATAAATCTCCCTGCAGCTCAGCCATTCACGTCTCTGTCTCCCCTGCTAAACACTGAATCCCTCAGGGCCAGAACCATGCATTATCTGTCCAGGCTTCCTGGTGCCCAACACAGTGGGTGGCACTGGGTTGACATTCATTTCAACTGAGCTGAAATTAATAAGCCATTACTGAGTGAAAATAACCCAAAAAAGTGCCCAAAGCAGGTGAACCGTCTGAACTCCATCCATCACGTTCCTGCCGCTACTCTTCCGAACTTCCTTAAGGCTGTCCCATTGGGCCCACACGCTGGATGTTTAGAGGACATTTTCCGTCCTCTGGGTGGAAGTACCACTGGGAGAGAGGGAGGTCAAGGCAGGCCAAACTATTTCTGAAGCTCTGTGAAGTGACTACCCTCACCAAAACCTACTTAGAAAATTAATTTCCTGGTCGGTTGCCACACTGACCCTGTTCCAAAAAGTGCAGAGAGATGCGAGCATAGTTCCACAACACTCAGAGATTAAAAGATAGACCACATTTAAAATTCTTAAATTTGTTTTTATTGAAAAATGAAAAAAGAAGTTGGGAGCTGGAGTCCTTAATTGCTAGACTTATTGATCTATTTCATACCAGTTATTCTTTCTGGCTCTCTCCCCCGTGGGTCATGTAAAAACGCTGGGCTTTACACAACCCAGGGAAGAGTGGGAACATCTTTAACCTCATTTGGTGACGGTCTTCACTACACTTGGCCCTTGACAAGTGTCCTTTTGGTCCGTTCAGCCATGGCTCCCTCCGAAGCCATCTCTATTCCCTCTGTTTTGGATGGTGCTGTGCATCTCTTCCTGAGGGTTCTCAAGGCTACTGACTTCATTCACAGGCTATATATATATATATACAGTCGGTACTCACAGGCACCCCTGTTTGAGTTTCTGCCGCTCCGAATGCTGCTGATCAGGCTAAGAGAGCAACAGCTCTTCTTACTGTTATTGAATAAGACTTTAAGGATTTGGACTTTTCTCTTTTCAACCAGAGCACCAAAACTTAGACAATCTGGCTAACTTCCCTGGACTGGTCTAGGCCTTGGAGAAACAAGCAAAGATGATTTTAGCATTGGCTTCCAAGTACAAGCCTCTTTCTCTTCGTGCTCAGGCTCTGAAACACAGTAACAAAAAAGCTGTGATGTGATTTCCCCTTTGGGGGAAAAGAGAGTCCAGTGCTTCGAAACCAAGCCCTGGCTGCTTGTCTAGGGAGGTTTATGTGGGGAAATGGGACTTAGCTTTTGTTACACCTGATGAATCTGGAGCACTGAGAAAGAAGACACAATGTTATGTCTTAATAGGTTATCCTGCTGTGTTAAATTCTCAATAAATCACGCTGCTGCAAGGACAGGGGTTGTCTTTTCTTTTTTAATGATAAAAACATCTTGTATTCATCAGAGAGGCAATGCCAAGATAGGATGAGAGTCAAGGAGATCCAGCTATAAAAGATCTGGACTGTGAAGGAGAGTCTGACCAATGTGGAGGGAATCTGACCAGTGGAATGGGTTGGAGCATTTCCTGAGGACTTCTAGGAGTCAGATACTATAGTTTTCTAGAGAAACTGTTGAAATATTCTGGAATACTAGAAAATTTCAGGAGTCCAGTGTCTATTGGAGAAACTGAATCTGTGATGAAAAGTCTTCCCACCAAGAAGTCACCAGGCCCAGAAGGCCTCACCAGTGAATTCTTCCAAATGTTTGGGAAAAAAAATAACAGGAATCTTAGAGAAATTCTTCAGAGAATAGAAAAAGGCAGAAGTTTCTCCAGCTCATTATGAGGGCAGCGTAACCTGGATACCAAGACCTGAGAATGACATTAAAAGAAATAAAAATTACAGATTAATTCCCCTCATCAACATAGATGCAAACATCCTTAATAAAGTATTAACTAATTTGAACCAGCAAAATATAAAAAGGATAATACATCATACCCAAGTTGGGCTTATTTCAGGAATGCAATGTGACTTTAGTATTAAAAATGAAATGTAATTCGGGGCTTCCCTGGTGGCGCAGTGGTTGAGAATCTGCCTGCTAATGCAGGGGACACAGGTTCGAGCCCTGGTCTGGGAAGATCCCACATGCCGCGGAGCAACTAGGCCCGGAGCCACAACTACTGAGCCTGCGTGTCTGGAGCCTGTGCTCCGCAACAAGAGAGGCCGTGATAGTGACAGGCCCGTGCACTGCGATGAAGAGTGGCCCCCACTTTGCCACAACTAGAGAAAGCCCTTGCACAGAAACGAAGACCCAACACAGCAAAAATTAATTAATTAATTAACTCCTACCCCCAACATCTTCTTAAAAAAAAAAAAAGAAATGTAATTTACCACAATTACACAATAAAGGAGAAGATCATATGATAATCTCAGTTGATGCAGAACAAATATTTGATAACACTCAGTACTCATTCATATCAATAACTCTTAGCCAACTGGAAAAGAGAACTTCCTTAATGTGATGAAACAAATATACAAAGATTAATATCAAGGATACAGTGACCACAAGTGTTGCAAAGACCATAAAACCTGGATCTCCTAGCTTGTGAGACATTTCATTTAAAGTCTCAATCTCCTCTTCTTTTGGAGCATGAATAACCATAACTGTAGATCCCAGAATACTTAGCAAACATCCAGTTTTTCCATGAAGGTTAAGTCTTTCATTTAGAAAGTATGAAGAAAGAATGGCACTCACTAGGACACTGAGTGCCCCTAACGGAGTCACTACAGTGGCTGGTGCAAAGGCACACACAGCAAAGTTGGCCACCTTGCCAGCTCCCGTTGATAGCAGTCCAGCCCACCACAACCATTCTTTAAGATATGCATGGCCACCTTGGCCTGCTCTCATGGAGCCTTTTCTGGCAAGTCGCAGAAGGCCTTTTTTTCCAAAATGAAACTCCCTCCAATGAAAATGCTGGAGCTCATAGCCAATCCCAGACCAATATGAAAGTCATATTTTCCACTGCCCTGGCTCATTTCGTTTGTTACTTTAAAAGTTCCTGTGAATCACATTGATCAAGAACAGAGAAACTGCTGGTGCTGGAGGCAGGATGAGGCAGTCTTCAAATAGTTTGAAAACAGGATATCCATGGACACAGCGGCAAATCGGAATCTGCTTGGAAGTGCAGAGAAGTTCCTCCGCGCTATGTGGGGACAACAATGGACACCCAGAAGGGCGTTCAACCCCCAAAGCAGCAGCCAATGATATATTTTGCCTCTGGCCGGCCCGCCGCACGCGCGGCCACCGCCTTCGTCGCCGTCCAGCGGGAAGTGCGAGCGTCCGGGGCTGCAGCCGTGCACGCCTCTTCCTCCATGGGGGAGTGCCCAGGGGAGCCTGTCCCGGACGACATTCGGCCCCCACCGCCGCCACCAGGACCAAGGGGCACGGCCAATATATATTTTTTAAAAACCCACAGCAAACATCACACTTAATTGTTAAATTTTGAATGTTTTTCCCCTAAGATTGAGAATTGAATAGGATGCCCACTATCACCTCTTTTATTCAGCATTATAATGGAGGTTCTATCCAGTGGAAAAGACAAGAAAGAAATCAAATGTATAAAGATTGAAGGGAGGGAAATGATAACGCAATTGTCTATGTGGAAATGTAAACAAACCACTAGAATTAATAAGTGAATATGGCAAGGTCACTGGATACAATATGTATGTGCATATATATATATACACACCATATATCTATATTTTGTATATTTATATAAAATTCTATGTGATGATAAGCAAATAAAAAATATAAAAATGGTTCTGGGTATAATAGCATCAAATAATACCTGATAAATATGTAGGTAATAAGGTAATGAATAGAGTTGTACACAACGAGCAAGGCCTTGATACAGAAGACTACGAAACATTGCTGAGAGAGATTAAAGAAGGCCTAAATACACTGAAAATAAAACCATGTTTATGTGGCTAATTCTCTCCCAAACTCATCTATTAATTCAAAACAGGCCCAGTAAAAATTCTAGTGTACTTTTTCTGTGGAATTTGACAAGCTGATTCTAAAATTTATAGAAAAATGTGATGGACCAAAAGTATATAAGACAATCTTGAAAAAAATAAAATAAGCTGAAGTAATTACACTACCAGATATCAAGACTTATTTAAAGCTGCAGTAATTAAGACAGTATGGTATTAGCACAAAGACAGAAAAATAGCCCAGTGGAATGGAGCCTAGAAGTAGACAGATATATATATATATATATATATATTTGCTTAATTTATAACAAAAGTAACATTGAAATGGTGTGATACAGAGGCTGTGCTTTTAAAAAAATGTAACTTGGTTTATTGAATATCCTATTATTTTTAAAAAGAAGTTTAACTCCTATCTTACTTCTACACAAAACCATTCCTGAAGAATTACAGATATAAATGTGAAAGTTAAAGTCATGAAGCTCCCCAACAAAAACATAAGAGATTATCTTCATGGCTTCTAGATAGGCAAATATTTCTTACTAGGCCACACAAAGTTTTGACCATAAAGGAAAATATTGATAAATTGAACTTTAAGTAACTAAATAACTTCTGTTCAGCAAAAGCATTGTAAGAGTAAAAAGATAAGTCACTTAATAAGAAAAGACGATCGGGGCTTCCCTGGTGGCGCAGTGGTTGAGAGTCCGCCTGCCGATGCAGGGGACACGGGTTCGTGCCCCGGTCCGGGAAGATCCCACATGCCGCGGAGCGGCTGGACCCGTGAGCCATGGCTGCTGAGCCTGCGCGTCCGGAGCCTGTGCTCCACGATGGGAGAGGCCACAACAGTGAGAGGCCCACGTACCGCCAAAAAAAAAAAAAAAAAAGAAAAGAAAAAAAAGAAAAGATGTTCGTAAGATATATGTTACAGAGGACTCATATCTGGAATATATAAAGAATGCCTATAAGTCATTAAAACAAACTGATAATAGAAAAGTGGGCAAAGGACCTGAACTGACATTTCATCAAAGAAGATATCTAAATTTCCAATAAACATACGAAAACTTGATCAACTTTATTAGTCATCAGGAAATGCAGGATGAAACCACTCTGAGATGCTTCATATAGCCAACATATTAGCTAAAATGAGAAATAGACAATACCAAATGTTGGCAAGGATGTAAAGTAACTAGAACTTTTGTACACTGCTGAGAGGGATGGAAACAGTTATAACCACCTTGAAAAACTGGCAACAGCTACTAAACCTGACCATATACGTAGCTTATGACCCATCGATTCTACTCTTAGGTATATATCATACAGAAATGCATGCATATGTGCACCACAGGGCATGTAAAGGAATGTTCATAGCAATAAAAGCCGCCATCTGGAAGCAACTCAAATGTCCATTAATAGAAAATGGGCCAATAAGTTATGGAATATTTATACCATGGAAAACTCTACAGCAAAGAGATGTTTCTGCTATAAGCAAGCAACAAGATGGATTAATCTCATAGAATGTGGAGCCATACAAGCAAGTGTAGCTCCGTTGATATAACATTTAAAAATGGTCAAAAGAAATGAATGTTAATAGAAGAGAGGATAATGGTTACTTTTGGAAGAGAGTGGACACATGGTGGATTTCTGAGTGGCTGCTAAACGTTCTTTCTGTTTATGTCGGAAGTAAATACAGAGGCACACTCACCCGTGAACTCTGTGTATGTTGACTTCAATATATTGTCTACATTAAATTATTTTGTAATGTTAAGGAGGCACCTTGATTTAAGAGGGGATTCATGGCTGCTCTATTTAGCAGCACACAATTTTTTCAAAAAACTAACCACACATACATACACCCACCCAAAAGAAAAGTGTGTTTGCTCCATGCTGTGCTTTTTCTTCAGGCCAGTGAATCCTCATTCATGTTGCGGAAGTTGAGTAGGCGACCCTTTCGGGGGCTATGGGAATAGGCTTTGACTTAGGTGGTTGCTGTTTTGCAGTGGTCTGGTGTGGTTTTTAAGAGCCCCCACGCTGGCTTCAGGCAGACCTGAATTCTAGGCTCTACTACTTATTAGCAGTGTTATTTTGAGTGAGTAGTTTGAGTCCTGAAAGCTTCAGTATCCTTATCTGTGAAATGGGAATAATATTAATGCTTATCCTCTAGGGTGTTGTTATCAAATGAGGTAGCCCATGAAAGTGCTTCGCACAATGGCTGGCATATCGCATGTGCTCAGGAAGTGACAGGTTTGATGGTGGGGACAACAGTTTCTTGACATACTACTGGCTACGGAGGGGGCGGGGGGCTGTGTAAGATGCCCACAGGGGATTGAGAATGAAGAATCACAAACACAGGACTGCCAGGCTGGTTCCTTCTGCTCTCCTGTTCAGTCTCCCGTCTCTTCCTTTGGGGCCCCCTCTCTGTGCTCCCCTTCCTCTCCTGTTTCAAAGCAGCGCAGTGAATTCTAGCCACATTGCTCCCTGCCTGGTCACGTTGTCCCTCCCTTTCTGTCTGAGTGGTATGTATGGTTGCAGTGGAACCAGTCTGGTTCTGTTTTATCAGCAGAAACCAAAATCATTCGCTAAGTGCTTTGTTGTGGTCAGACCACCCCAGGGGGTTTGACTCGGAGAGAGGGCACTCAGAACTCTTTGTAAACGCTGGGACCCTCTCCTGCTTGGAGGGAGGTGAGGTTGGCTGCAGGTCGGTAGCCTTACTGACTCCACTGTTTCTCAGTTTCCCCTGGCAGGGAGTGCACCCATGTCCCGGAATCACACAGCCCATTATCCTTCCCCCTCTCCTTCTGCGGGAGAACCAGTTGCATGTGGCCCAAGGGAGCAAAGGCATCAGAGCAGCTTCTCTTTACCTGGAGTTAATAGTTTTATGCCTCCTTGGTGGGATTTCTACATCCTAGAGAAATAGGAGCCCTCACTCCCTCTGAGCTTTCAGCCTGTCCCGCTGGTTTGGGGATAGGGAAGGCAGATGTAGAAGGAACAGGGATTGTGGGGAACAGGAGTCTACACTGAAGCCAAACTCACCTCTGGGGGTGGCAAGGTGGGGTTGTTTGCCGTGCCCGGCATGGGTGATGGAGGGAAGTGATGGCAGCTCATGTTCCAGAAAAAGCCGTGGTGTGGCCTGTTAAGATTAGCATTGATACCTAGTCTAATCTACTACCCCCATCCTCACAGCCACATCACTTCTTTCTCTTTAACATCTTTATTGGAGTATAATTGCTTCACAGTGGTGTGTTAGTTTCTGCTTTTATAACAAAGTGGATCAGCTATACATATACATATATCCCCATATCCCCTCCCTCATGCACCTCCCTCCCACCCTCCCTATCCCACCCCTCTATGTGGTCACAAAGCACCCAGCTGATCTCCCTGTGCTATGCGGCGGCTTCCCACTGGCTAGCTGTTTTACATTCGGTAGTGTATATATGTCCATGCCACTCTCTCACTTCATCCCAGCTTACCCTTCCCCCTCCCCGTGTCCTCAAGTCCATTCTCTACGTCTGAGTCTATATTCCTGTCTTGCCCCTAGGTTCTTCAGAATCTTTTTTTTTTTTTTTTTTTAGATTCCATATATATGTGTTAGCATACGGTATTTGCTTTTCTCTTTACATTGCTTTTTCTTTTGCTCACATATAGAGAGTTCCTCTGTTTCCCCTGCCCGGAGGGAGAATGTGGTTGACCAAGGAAGGGCTGTTGGAGAGAGGTGCACTTTGAAAAGTAAAGGTTCTCTGGCAGAGACCAGCAGTAAGGTCCGTGCCTGCTGTAGTTTATGCAGATTGGGGAAATTTTTCCCTTCTCTGTGGGTGTTAGAAAGAAGGACTGGTACCATTTAGAATCCCATACCCTACTGGGACTGAGGAAGGCTCAGAAAATACTGGGATTTAGAGAGAAGAGCTTCGTTCTCTCTCCTCTCGAGGGAGGCTCAGCGATTCCAGAAGCCCAAAGGATCTCCTAGAACAGAGGTGCTGCTGTCCTTTTATGGACAGTGAGGCTGACCTGTGCGGTAACACATCAATCCCATCAACTCAGAGAGTTGTCTTCTCCATTTGCTTGCTTACCAAGACCCATTTCCTGACCCAGCACTGCATTTTACGGTCTTTAAAGACCTTGGGCATAAGTATTCAAAAAACAAAACTGCTTTTGTCTGGACGCCAGAGCTATTTTTGTCATTGTAAAAATGAGTGAGAATGTTTAAAGGACTCCTTATAGAGAACTCCCAGCAGGACTGAGAATGGGCTTGGCCTTAAGGAACAAATAACACATAATTAAGCTGCATGCTTTTCCCAAGTGTACATTGCCCACCTCTCTGACCAGTTCAGGATACTGACCTCTGCCTGGCCCTGTCTTGAGTGCCTCTGGGTCCTGCTTACCTCCCCAGGCTTTAGCCGTGTTCCCCCTCAGCCTTTTAAGTCCATCCCCAGGGTTCTGCTGTGCTGGTAGAGGTCCTAAAGGACAGCCTGCAAAACCCATAAATCAGGGCTTTACCAAATCAGTGGGTCATTACCAATAAATTGTTATGTGGGTGCATCACACAAGATAAAGAAATCAACATCAAGGATCTGGGAAGCCAGACTTAGATATCACATGGCATCCAGTTGGGCATGAAAAGTGTAGAGGCTGGGTGGGTATGGAGGTGATTCTAGAGAACTGGGCAAGGGCAGCAGTGTGGAGGTCAGTGGAATGGAATGAGGAAATTCTCATGAGAGAAGTGGTACAGCTGGGAACAGGGTTGACATATGGATTCATTCACTTCACAACACCTTCAGGGTGTCAGGCGGGTGTGGGGGTGGGGGTGGGACACAGTAGTTAAAACCCTAAATATAGCCCTGCCCTCATGTTATTGACTTTCCACTTAGATATCTATCAGTGCCTTCCTTTTCTTTGATCCTGACATGCCTCATGGGTCCAAAGGAAGGATCTTTTAATGAAAGAAACCTCGATTGGAAGAACACACAGGAAGTGAATGAAAATCAGATTTGCCTCTTAGGAGTTGACAAATGGGATAGACAACTCCATTATCCTAGCGTTGATTATTCATAGTTGTGTCTCTATGCAAAGTATTTAATTATAGGCCACTCTTCTCCCTGTCCCATTTGCCACCACCCTCATTCCTCCCAGCCACCCACTAAATATTACTTACTTTGTCAAGGAAGGCAAATTCACGCTAACAGTAGCCAAAGCTCATTCAAGCTAATTTGTTGCAGAAAAGACCACCATCCAGGATAGAAAGAAAAAATAAATGCTTTGATTAGTTACCGTTTGGAATTATACACCGTTCCAGGTCTTCTCCATAGTATGAATAACGAAGCTTTAACAGTAAAAGCCAAGTTGTTTTTTTTTCTTCCATGTTTAAAATATCAATATGTTCCTTGAGCATACATAATCCCTGCCCCACTCCAGAGGCAGAAAATTGAGAGCTGGCTTTATTAAAAATTGCAGTGTTCGCTTTGCCTTTAAATTGCTGTGTTTTCCACAGACACTATGTTTGTGTTTGGGTGTCAGTGGGGAGACACGGATGGTAGAAGGAGCTTTTTTGCTTACATGCCAGAGGAAAAGCAAAATAGTTTGGAAAGTAGTTCAAGCCCAGGAAGTCAGGCTTTTAGTTGGAATTGGCAGTTCAGGAAAATGATAGATGAGCTGAATTATTTTTCCCAGTAAGAAAGTGAAACATTTTAACAGAATAGGCATTCTCTTAGGGGTTCAAAGTATAGAGTATTAAGAAACGAAGTTAAGTATGACTTACACCTTCTACTTCTCAGGAAATATGATGCTGTCTCTTGGAACTTCTTGCTACCTTTCATTAATATATTCTATTTTCCTTCCACATACATATATAATAAAGAGAACCTTAAAGTAGTCATCTGGCCTGGTCTAGGTTTTGGGTCTTTGTTCATTGCAGCTTTTTGAGTAGAAACAAGTGCATGCTTAAATTCGTGTTCCCTTTAAGAAAACCCACAATATAAATATTTCAAATTGTAAAATAGGTGGGCTTTGAGATCCTGTGTATGGAGGAGGGAGGGGTGGAGCAAATAGTGAACTTATTGGTCAGTGCCTTGGTGTATTTCACTGTTCAGTCACAGATCATTAGCTACTTGGTGGAGAACCTAAAAGAGAGAAACTTTAAATTGCACATTGAATTATCAATTTGAAGTGAAATGGTAATGAGTCAGTGGAGGAATAAGATTCGATTTACATGTTTAATTTGTTTTTTTTTTTAATTTTAATTTTATATTGGACTAATAGTTGATTTATAATGTGTTAATTTCAGGCATACGGCAAAGTGATTCCGTTATACATATATCTATTCCTTTTCAAATTCTTTTCCCATTTAGGTTATTACAGAATGTTGAGCAGAGTTCCCTGTGCTGTACAGTAGGTCCTTATCGGTTATCTATTTTATATATAGTAGTGTGTATATGTCAATTCCAAACTCCCAACGTATACACAAGTTTGTGTGCAGGTTTTGTTTAAGCTGCATGAGCCCACCTGTACAGGTGTCAGGTTAAGTCACAGAAAGCATCAATGTAAGATGCAGAGGTTGAAGCCAGGGCAACAAGAGAGAAGGTGAAGGTGGGGCAAATAGAGCGTAACAGTAAGCAGAGTAGAGAAACCAGGACTCCTCTGAGTTTCCCCACCTTTACACCTTTGTGCCCCTCTTTGCAACACTCTTCTGCTCTATTTCCTATCAACCTTCCATCCCATTCAAGGTCATTTTCAAAATGTCACCTTCTGAAATGAAGCCATGTGTGATCACTACCCACAGCCAATGAGATACTGCCTATTGCCTTTTTTGACCACCCCCCAGCCAAAATGCTAATTTTAGCGTAGTATACAATAGTAAGTTTGGGGGTTAGAAATATCAGATTTTTGTTCCTGCAGTGGTACCTCCTAGCTGTATGACCTTGTATGCTTCTTTACCTTGCTGGACCTTTCTCTGAAAACTGGTTAATAGAGTGTTAACTCATAGAGTCCTTGTGCAGGTTAAATGAAGGACCCATGAAAAAAATTCTTAGCATACAGCTTGGCACATAGCAAGAGCAAGGAATATTAGCTATTATGATTGTGATTGTGATTTTAAAGCTGTTTTTATAGATCTGGTTTAGTTACAAAAATGTTTTATAAATTGGTTTTGGAGAAAACCTGCTGTAAACTTCCATTTGGAATACAAGGGCTAGTTTCAGTGCTTGGGGAAAAGCAATATTTTCCTTCAGCTCAGACTGGAGAAGTGCTGTCTTGGAAGAAAAGGGGGCTTGGGAGGTTTATGTTCTTACTTCAGAACTCCAGAATCAGCATCTCCAGAGCATGTAGCATGGGGTGTGAATGGTCTACCAAGATTTCCAGGTGATTCTTATATAAAGTTGAAATCCACAGACTTATATGTAAATACTGTTCTCTCAGTGATCTCATAACTAAAAGGCTGGGTCTTAAATATAAATGATTTCAGCAAAGTGATCGTGTAACAGGAGTATCTGAAGTTGAATGTGTTTTTGAAGAAAGCCTCCATTTTCGACCTTGTAGTCTATAGAGGAATAGTTATTCCTATACAGAGCCCTTTGGGCATCTATAGTGGGCGCCAGCAGTATTTCCATTCTCTGGTTATCTTTACTATTTACAGATAATTTCCTTCTTACTCTTCACTAATGCTACTTAGTGTATTTATATTCTGTCTTGCATGTTCCCTATGAAATGTCTCGCGTATAACAGGCCAAGTTCACACTACTTAGGACTGAATGTCCTCTGCAAGATGATAAATTTCTTGACAGTAGAAACCATATTGCTCAATTCCCAGTCTCAGAGGCACCTTTCACACTGCCTTGCATGGTGTGAGACTCAATTAAATAAATAAATGATCGATCAGTTTTACCTAGCAGTCTACACGTCAGAGCTGGAAGATCAGATGTGGGCAAAGCAAAGCGGACACAATACCCAGATTCATGATTATCTTGACTTCTGGGCAAAGCTGGCTTTTGATGTGATGCCTTATATCGTGAAGCCACATCCCAGGATATTCTTATAATTCAGCCATTCTTCCTTCTGGCTAATCTTGACAACAGGAAGGAAGTTCACAATTGCCCATTGTCGAGGGCCTAACAAACTAGGCTAAATATTTTATGTACGTCTTTTCATTTTAACTCCCACCCAAACCAGTGAACCAACCCATAGATATTAGTTATTATCTGCTTTTACACCAGGTTCAGAGAGCAGAGCAGGTGAGCCCCACAGTGAGATTTGAAGTCATTTCTGCTTGATTCCGTGTCCAGTGTTCTTCTGCTATGCCAGTGGTTCTCAAGTGTGGTTCCTGAACCGTATCATCGGCATCACTTGAGAACTTGTTAGAGATGCAAATTCCCAGACCCACCCCAGAATTCCAGAGTCACACACTGTGGTGGTAGAGGGGGCAGCAATCTACGGTTCCACAAGCCCTTCAGGTGACAGCACTACGTCAGCTGTTTCTCAGAATACTTACTTCCTCTAAGTCCTTGCTAGTCAAGGTGTGGGCTGGAGACCCAGAAGCATTGGCTTAATTTAGGAGCCTGTTAGAAGTGCAGAATCTCACACCCCTCACCACACCTATTAGACCAGAATCTGTATTTTAATAAGGTCTTTGGTGATCCACGAGCATATTCAAGTGTGAAATGCACTGCTCTGAGCCATACCTTTTCTCCCCTTAGTCTTAAATTGCCCTAGTCTAGGTGTCCACGATCCTTGGCGTATGCATTAAACCGTGAGGCAGGAACAAAGACTGAAGGTCCTCTCGTGTTTTACCTTGGGACTAAGTTGAGAGCTGTGCTTACTCCATTCTGATCAGATTCCAGTTTCCGTCCCCACATACATGCTTGCCTCTGTAGCCTAAATGCATATACACAGTGACACCAAATACTTACTTGTTTCCCTTTGACGTCACCTTAAGCTAGGCACGATGACCACGGAGTAGCTCGGGTTGTGTTAACATGTTGTAAACTAGTAGGGATGGCAACTCTTGCCTATTAATGAGGAGAGAGGATGGCTAATTCCTGCTCATTTCTATTCCAGAAACTAAATGTACACCCTGAAAGCAGCAGCTCATTGCTCCACAGTTGATGCTAATTTCTTTCCAACTCTGTAAATAGGTGGTGTTTAGAAAGCCTAAAATGTAGACTCTTTAGGGGGAAAGACACACACCTTTTAGGAGCTTGGTGTGAAGTTAGCAAAGTTACGAAACGGCTATTTGGGGACCTCACCTCTGACAGAGTAGTGGGGATTAAAGGCTATTCAGAGAAGGATATTAACAAATGTTGTCCTGATTCCCTTGCTATGATTGTTCTGTCCCTGGGGCCACATCCTTCTCTCCTGCAGCCCTTGATTTCCCATTGAGTACAGGGACACTGACCCGTCGTGTGAAGGCTGCACCTGCATTTCACGCTCCATTTTACTTCACGCGAGTTCTTCAGACCCTCCACGGCCACCTCCTTGATGGAGGGCTATCAGGCACTAGCAGTTTACTTCTGTTCTGCAAGGAACTGGAGAAAAATAGTTTTTCTTGCTGTAAACACTCTAAAGGTGAGGTGCTGACCCATGTGCGTACATTAGAATAATCTCGGTGCTTGTCCTAAGGCCGATTCAGGGCTCTGGTCTCTGAGTCAGAAATCCCAATTCGGTATGTCTGTGGTGGGACCTAGGAAGATGCAGAGTTTAACAGGCATTTCAGAGGATTCAGATGGTCTTATCCAAGGTGGCGCTATCGGCTAACAATTATATCATTGATAACTGTGGGATTTTAAGAAGATCGCTGAACCTCTCATGTGCCCTCGACTGTATATTGAGAGAGTTGTGATGGATGATTCTGCTCTCTAATAGTTTTCTCGGAGTTAGTTAACTATTATTTCACACAGACACATCTATTAACATCTGCAACGTACCAGATACTGTGCTGAATGCCGGGGAAAAGACAGATAAGTCAGATACAGTCACTGTTCTCAGAGATGTCACAGTCTGCTGAGGATACAAACGTACGGAGCAATAGATGGCAATAAGCATACTAGCTGGTATAATAGCAATAGGACACAGGACCCAAGAGGGTCCAGAGTTGGGAAGGGTGACATGGAGTGAATTCCCGCTGTATTCGGTTAGCACTTTATATTGGGTTCTGTAGGGGTGTCTACAACAAGGGGAGACCAAGAGTCATAGAGAACTCTTGGTCATATGGGAAGGGCAAGATTGTCCTAAAAACGTCCAGTCTGATGGAAGAGGCAGATCCAGATATGTAACTAACTGAGTTTCCTCTGACTGATAACGGAATTTGGTCTCTACGAAACAAAAAACAAACAAACACAAAAAACTGTCAAGAAAATTCATGCTGCCGAGAGAGAATCTCGAAAGGGACTCTGGGGATTTGTGTTATTTCCAGGAAATATGGTGATCCTATTATTAAAAGCTTAGAAGAGACGTGGTTCAGTCCATTGCCTGGAGGTTTGAAGGCTATCCGTCCCATTTTTCATTACCCAATAATAAATATCATAGTGAAAGTCACCTTTAACACTTAAATATTGCTAGGGTTTTATGGGACTGAATTGAACGGACTGCCCTGGTATATGAAAGCCGTATAGGTGAGGCGGTTTTATAACACACGCTTCGTGAAGCTGTATGAAGGCGCCTGTACACACCGCCCTTTAAAATGAGAGCGTTCAGGCATGGTGCTTGGGCATGAAGGGGCCTCTGCTTGTTCATTAAACCTGTTGGTAATGTTAATTTTTAAGGAATAGGAAGAGGAGGCTTGAGGCAATTAGAATGGGATTTGTTCCTGGGAGGGGTCATCTGCCGGGAACTGTCACTTACATCAGCAGGTCATGTGGGTTCTTTATGTAGATTCTCCAGCCTGAGTTGGAGTCGGACATCACTGGGAAGAAAATAGACCAGTGCCAAGACTCATGAGCCAATAGGGGGCTGTTAGGTTAGTAGAGCTGGTTAGGCTTCCCTGATGGTAGTGGTCTGTGGGACCTGTTTTAGTTATTAATTTTCATGAAGCAGAGGAGTTTATTAGACTGGTCACTTTACAAGCCAGGTGGGAGTCAGTTTTGCGCTTACCAGTATCTTCCGCTTAGTATTGTCATCCTAGTTTTTCTTGGCATGGCCGGGGGAGGCTGGAGCCAGCCAGTGCTGGCCATAGCTCTTTTATTTTATTTTTAGTGAGGTGAAATTCACATAACATAAAAGTAACCATTTTAAAGTGAATAATTCAGTGACATTGAATACATTTACCATATTATACAGCCACCACTTCTCTCTAGTTCCGACACATTTCATCACCCCCAAAAACCCTGTAACCATTAAATTGTCACTTCCTGTTCCTCCCTACCCAGACCCTGGAAACCACCAACTTGCCTATTGCTATGGACTGGCCTGTTCTGGATGTTTCATATAAATGGACCTATGCAATATGTGACCTTTTGAGACCAGCTTCTTTCACTTAGCATAATGTCTTTGAGGTTCATCCATATTGTGGCATATTATCAGCACTTCGTTCCTTTTTATGGCTGTGTAATGTTCCATGTATACGTCCCAGAGTTTGCTTATCCATTCAGCTGCGGGTGAATGTTTGGACTGTCTCCACATGTTTTGGCTACATTCTCTGAATAGTGCCGCTGTGAACATGAATGTACATGTATCTGTTTGAGTGTTTGTTTTGGATTTGTTTGAGCATATACCTGCGAGTGGAATTCAGGTGTATTATTTGTACAAGATATTCCTTGCCCCCCACCCTGCCCCTGGGGTTCTCCCCCTGGGGGGATTCTATACGTCACATTAGCGGGAGCAGGCGTGGCCATATGACTTGCTTTGGCCAATGAATGCAGTGAGAGCAGAGGCCTTAGGAACCATTTAGAGGCTCTGCCGTGACTCCTTTCCCACATCCAGTGGTCCTGCGGGGATGCAGCGGTTGCTCCTTCAGGCTGAGTTCACAAAGGCAGGTGGCATAGAGCAAGCAGTTGGTCTTTTGAACTCCCTCTGAAAGACACTCACTCAGACTTTGGGGGTGTGGGGATAAAAAGATGGGGGCACTCTCCCTGCTGTGAAAGAGCTTACAGTTTTACTGTAATTTAAGCAGGTAGTTATAGCTCTAAAAAGCACTGCAGAGGGAAAAGGGAGGAATCCACGGAGCTTTCTTAGAGGATGTTGGGTTTGGCCTTAAAGGACAGATAGGGTTTAGGTGTGTAGAGTGTAAAAAGAGCTTTCCAGGAAGAAGAATGGGATTAGCAGTGGCTTGGAGGTGGCAAAGTAAGATGTTTGAGGAAGAGTGAATTGGGTGACTCTTCAAGAGTTTAGGCACCCTGAGGACATGGGGTTGGAAAGTTCTGTTGGAACCAGTGAGTGAGAGACTGTGACCTCCAGGCTGACGAGTCTGTTCTCTGTAATCTGACATTGTTTCCCAAGCATGCACGATACTGGATGACTGACCCACTGCTCCTTTCCTGTGCTTTAGGGACCAGATACATCCTTCTACAACAGTGGATATCAATCTTTACATGTTTTTTACTTCCCACATCTCAGCTCTGCAATCTGAGTGACTCGCCTCCTTCTTCAAACTGATCCTCTGTGTTTGTCACCATCTTAATTGAGAATAACTGTTCTCAGCCCTGTGGGGAACAGAAGGGAAAGAAAAGCCCCAACATTTGAGTTTGCCAACGTGCGTCAGAAGTTTCCAAACAATAGTTCTCTTTCTTACTTTCTCCTCTAATGGTGGTGGGGCGGTGTGTTCCTTTTGGATTTCACAGTGGAGCAAAAACTGAAGCTTTGAAGTCAAGGAACTAATAAATGAGCTAATAAATGGAGTTGGGATTTGAATCTTGTCTTACCCTGTTTCTCCCATGCGCATCCTAGAATGTGAGCGAATGATTGGCCACATGACCGAATGACTAAATGAAAAATCAAGGGGTGTTTGATTCCAAATCTAAATGTGATGGGATTCTGTAAGGGATCTCTCTACCACCACAAACACCGAAAGAAATACTCTGGAGCTGTGGTGAGGGTCGTCAGAGGGTAAGATGGCACAGCTCTGGTGGGAGTGAGGGGAGCCAGTTTCGTGGGGCTCCTGGATGGAGGGGGCTCAGCTAAGAGAATATTCCCATTTATCTCGGGTCCTGAAACAGGAGGGAAAGGGGCAGGGCACAACTTTTAAAAGAATGACATAGCTATAGAACATGACAAAAACTAGTTAGAACCAACTATGTCCAAGATGGTGGAAGATCTGATTTCCAGTGGACCTTGGGCATCATTATACGCTCATTGTAATACATCAGCATAAGCTAAGTAACTCACCCACACAGCGCCATGACAGTTCCGAGGCTGATCATAAAAGGCCGAAAAGTGGGCAGTGGCCCAATTCCTGGAAATCTCCACCCCCTTCCCCAAAATAATTGGAATAATCATTAGCCTGTGGAATTACCCAGCCCATAAAAACTAACCACCGTATCGGGGCCTTTTGCCTTCTGAGATGGCCCACACTCTGTCTGTAGAGTGTGTTTCTCTCTAAGTAAGTCCACTTCTTACCTATCACTTTTGTCTCTCACTGAATTCTTTCTGCAATGAAACATAAAGAACCTGAGCTTCATTAAGTCCTGAGACCAGGTGTGTGATCTCAATTAAAAGACCGTGGGTTCAAGTGCCAACCTGAGTTCTGGCTGGGTTCGAGTCCTGGCACGTGGGTTTAAGTTCCATCTGAGGTGCACAGTTTCAGTCCCGCTTCTCTGGACAGACTTCTGGGTGCAAGGAAGTCCTTGGGCTGATCCTATTCAAGTATATTGTCAAGGGCGTTTTCTGGCCCTTGGCTGTGGGATTAGAGCTCTTTGAAAACCCTAGCTAGGAAAGTGGGGAAAAGTGAAGAAAGCAAGCTGAAATGTAATTTCCTCTTTAATACAGACTGTCATTTAATCTAATATCATAGAGAATGATTAGATCTTAAAAACCTATAAATTACATTTGACAACTCTCTGGTATGCCTCTGCTCTCCCTCTCGGCGATCAAACGCCACAACAGTGGGCTGTGGCTGAGAGGAGCTCTCTCAGTGTAGTTTGTTTATTGGCTCTTAATGAGAAGCGATTAATCTAAATCACCATAGGGGTGGATCCTTTGCGAGCTTTGGAATCGGAGATGACAGTGGACCTTTATGACAAATGCGCTGCTCCATCCTTAACAACAACACAAAGTTTGTGAGAGTGTGTGTGGTGCTTTCTTCCTTTGAGCAATGGGGAGAGAAAACACACAAACACACACAAAATATAAAACTGCAACCTTTGGGCACTTCCATCTCTCTCCCTTTCAGTCTTTCCTCTCCTGCCTCTTCCCACTCTCCCTGACTGCGGCAGCTGGGGCTCCTCATTACGTTGTTACCTGGAAGACCCTCTTCTCCGTTTATGACAGTTATTGTGGCTTTTTCTCCCCTGCCTGTCTGGGGACCGCCCGGTGCAGGATGATGGATCATTACAGAGAGTACCTCCCCGGCAAAATTGCCACCTCTCTGTCCCCTCCCATCCTGCGTCACGTTGGGAAAGAGAGGAAGCACCACCAAACAAACCAACACCCTGAAAACCCAAAAGGAAAAAAAAAACACATTCTGCCAGGGGCTCTTTTGTTTGGGGAGAATGGGGTCAAATTTGCAGCTGAAGGGATGGAAACCAAAGGGGGAGAATGGTGGACAAAAGTCTCCCCTGCTCTGTTTGATTCTTTTCTGCTCCTGTGTTTGCACTGACTCTGTTGTTCCCTTGCTGCGTCCTCTCACTGTCCTCCACCGTGTCACCAATACAGAGCACAGCAAGGACAGGGCACTCAACTTGGAAGGTCAAGTTCTGAGTTTGAGCCCCAGTTTTCATCCTTGGTGACCAGCTGTGACCTCGGCAAGTCACCAGGTGCAGGCTCGGTATTTCCTTGCCTCTGGAATGGGGTGTGGTAGGCAGATTTATGGCCTCCTGGAAACATCCGAATCCCTGGAATCTGTGAAGGGGGAATTCAGGTTCTGGATGGAATTAAGGCTGTTCATCCTCTGACCTTAAAATGTTTGGCTCTTACTGTGGCTTTCTCTCCCCTGCCTGTCTGGAAACTGACAGGATGGCGATCCTTACAGAGAGCACCTGCCTGGCACAATTGCTAGGGGAGCCCTCTGGACTCTCCAGGTGGGCCATTGTGTTCACAAGCGTCCTTCAAAGTGCTGTGGGCGGAGACTGTTGCCTGCTGCATCAGTAAACAAAGGGTGTGTGGTCGTCGAGCCACTGCAGCCAATCCCAGCTGTGTGCCCTGAGGTGGTTCAGGCTGGGGAAAAACAGGATACTGGCCCGAGGTAGTTCAGGTGCATATCAAGTGAATGATTTCAATGAACCCAGACTCTTGTATCTTCCCATATATAGAAAAGTGCTAAATTCACTTACTTGAGATGTTTGTTTTTTCTTTTCTTTTCTTTTTTAAATATCTTTATTAGAGTATAATTGCTCTACAATGGTGTGTTAGGTTCTGCTCTACAACAAAGTGAACCGGCTATATATATAAATGTATCCGCATATCTCCTCCCTCTTGCGTCTCCCTCCCACCCTCCCTATCCCACCCCTCTAGGTGGTCACAAAGCACCCAGCTGATCTCCCTGTGCTCTGCGGCTGCTTCCCACTGGCTATCTGTTTTACATTTGGTAGTGTATATAAGTTCATAACGCTCTCACTTCATCCCAGCTTGCGCTTCCCCCTCCCCGTGTCCTCAAGTTCATTCTGTATGTCTGTGTCTTTATTCCTGTCCTGCCCCTAGGTTCTTCAGAAACATTTTTTTAATTTTTTAGATTCCATATATATGTGTTAGCATACGGTATTTATTCTTCTCTTTCTGGCTTACTTCACTCTGTATGACGGTCTCTAGGTCTATCCACATCTCTACAAATGACCCAGTTTTGTTTCTTTTTATGGCTGAGTAATATTCCACTGTATATATGTGCCACATCTTCTTTATCCATTCATCTGTTGATGGACACTTAGGTTGCTTCCATGTCCTGGCTGTTGTAAGTAGAGCTGCAGTGGACATTTTGGTACATGACTCTTTTTGAATTATGGTTTTCTCTGGGTATATGCCCAGTAGTGGGATTGCTGGGTCATATGGTAGTTCTATTTTTAGTTTTTAAGGAACCTCCATACTGTTCTCCAGAGTGGCTCTATCAATTTATATTCCCACCAACAGTGCAAGAGGGTTCCCTTTTCTCCACACCCACTCCAGCGTTTATTTGTTTGTAGATTTTTTGATGATGACCATTCTGACTGGTGTGAGGTGATACCTCACTGTAGTTTTGACTTGCATTTCTCTAATGATTAGTGATCTTGAACATCCTTTCATGTTGCTTTTTCTTTAACTAACAGTAATCTCTTAATGTTTGGACTGCCTGGTTTTTGTTGCATAAACTCCTATACATCCTGGCTCCTCCCTGACCTTTTCACAGCTGTCCCTCTGAACTGAGAGGCTGCCTCCCAGGCTTAAGTCCTCAGCAAGTCTGTCAAATAAACATAATTCTCAACTTTTAGGTTGTGCTTTTTTTTTAGTCAACAGTTCGTAAGAGGGAAGAAGGGTCAGAGGGATGTGATATGAGAAAGACTGGACTGGCCATTGCTGGCTTTGAAGATGGAAGGGGGCTTGGAGCCAAGGAGCTGGGGGTAGCCTCTAGAAGCTGGCAAAGGCAAGGATTCTCACCTAGAGCCTCCAGAAAAGAATGCCACCCTGCTGACACCTTGACTTCAGCCCAGTGAGACCCATTTGGGCCTCTGAGATCCCGAACTGTAAAATAATAAAATCACGTTATTTTAAGCCATTAAGCTTGTGCTAATTTGTTTCCAGCCACAGGGAACTAATACAGTGGGTAATAATGCCAGCTCTGCCTTCCTCAGGAGCGGAGTGAGGATGGAGGGGAAAATAGCTGAGGAAGGACTTGGCCAAATATAAAATGCAATGCCACGCGAAGGCCTCGATATTAAGTTCAGCTCAGGGTGAAGGGATGCACAGCAGGTGTCTTGAGCTGGGGGTGGAAAGCACAGATCAAGGGTCTGCCCAGCTCCTTGCAGGGTCTGGTTCCTTTTCATTTTCACTCTTTCTGGGAGCTAAATGTCTCTGGTCTGGCCGAATGGGCTCAGTGCCACCATTCCCTTTCCTTAGGACGGTTCCCGCACTGGTGCGGGACTGTGAGGTACCACTGGTTAGGACAGCCTGGCTTTTAGGGGGTCCGTTGGCCCCAGGGGCTGCTGCCTCAGAAAGTTGCCTGACTCCCTGTTGATCACATCCAGCATGTAGCTGTATGTGAGCCCATCCCTGCCCCTCGGAAGTGTGGGCGGTGATGGGGAGTGAGGAGTTGAGCTCTAACTCTAACTCATATTCACATGCTCAGCATTCTTATTGAGCCAGGAGATGTTCCCAGAATGTAGTGACCTTGTTCCCTATGCTAATGAAGCTCTCCACTGCATAGTCTCTTCCAACTAGGCCGGGACACAGGACACTTCCAAGCATATTTACTCCCCTGATTGTTTTCCTTGGGATAACCTATTGCTTGTCTTGCCTCTCCTGACTAGAATAGTTGTTCCCAAATTGCTAATCCCAGTAGGGTTAAGTCCTTGAAAATTGCCTAGGTTGAGGCCTTCTCATATGAAGAATTCAAGGTCCAATGGGAAAAATAGGATTAGCAGGTGAACTTATAAAAGTCCTTGTCTCTTTTTTATAATGTTCACTGAATGAAATACTAAAGCTAGCACACTAAATAAATACTGTATCACTGACAATCTGCGATTCTTAAATTAGTCATAATGGGTACAGTGCAGTTAATTTCCGTTTACCATCCCTTGTGCGCTAGAATCTTTTCAGGATCTTCCTCCCCCACAGCTTCAACAAGATGCTTGTAAATTAAGTTTCTTTTGTGGTAGATAATATGCGTGCTGGTGAGCATTTTTTCTTTATCTCTTCATATAGTCATTGCCTTTCTGATTTCAGGATTCTGAGCAGCGATTCTTAACTCTGGGCTTCCACTGTGGTCCCACATGTGCACAGTAGGAAGTTGGATGCTTGAAACAGCAAATAATGTAGATGATCTTGATTCAGCTAGTTTGATATTTCTCACAACCTTTCCCAGTACACCTGGTTACCAAATCCTACGCCTTCGTCCCATCTAACCTATGTCTCAGCGCCCTCCATCTGATCTCAGGAGTACATGCATCTTTCTTTAGTGCTCCTAAGATGGACAGAGACCAAACAAATAAACCAAAGACCCTCAAGTCAAACCATAAGAAAACATTAAAAATAATTCAACAAAAGTAATGAAAATGGGGCTTCCCTGGTGGCGCAGTGGTTGAGAGTCCGCCTGCCGATACAGGGGACACGGATTCGTGCCCCGGTCCGGGAAGATCCCACATGCCGTGGAGCGTCTGGGCCCGTGAGCTGTGGCCACTAAGCCTGTGCGTCCGGAGCCTGTGGTCCACAACGGGAGAGGCCGCAGCAGTGAGAGGCCCGCGTACCACAAAAAACAAACAAACAAACAAACAAAAAAGTAATGAAAATGACTTCCAACCCAATCCTATAGATTTCAGGTTTTTTAAAAAAAATTATGAGACTTCTTTTTCCTTCTCTCCCAGGGTTAGACTTGCTTTCTTATAAATATTGGAGTTGAACATCTTGCAGAAAAATAACATGGCCGTCAGTTTATTAACTTATCTGTATTAGACTTTGACAAAGAGGAACTAGATTGACAGAGAGACTGCCCTAAGAGATAATTACCACAGGTAGGGCTGGTGATACCTGGACTGCCAGTGGGCAGTGCTTGCTTTACATAAAGGTTTGCTGACTGCTCTTACTGAGATGGAGCCGGCTTCTCTGGACAGGGCCCTGGTAAGCCACAGATCCAATACAGTGAACATTTGGTCAAGCAAACTTTGAAACCCTTGAGCGACCTTCACTCAGCCACACATCAGATATTGATTGAGTATGTGCTTCACTGAGCACAGCAAAGACCAGGGGATGTGGTATCAGTGACACTCTCTGTCTTTAAGACACTTAACGTCTGGGTGGCAAATTGAGATGAATACAAGTGAAACAAAGTTTAACTAATATGTTAAAATATATAAAGTGTTTATAACTTTTCACATATTTTAAACATGAAGCCATAGTTCAGTGTGATCACGAATTTGCCAATGGAGTTCATGGAAGGTAGAGGTCGTTCCCCTGGAGCAGTTGAGAGGCTTCATGGAAGGGAGGGAATTAAAAAGGGCCTGGAAGGAAGGCATGGACCAGGGAAAACGCTAGGCTTTCTAGGCAAGGAGGAACACTAGCAAAGATAGGAATGTTAGAGGAGTGCTTGGCTAGGGTATATGGTTGGGTTGTAGAGATCAAGCCTGAGCACAATGTGGGGGCACACTTATGGAGTGTCTGAGGTGCCAGACTTGGTTTTCATGACCTGTTGAGGGTACTGGAGTTTCTGACGGAGAGGAAATGCCATGATCATGATCAGAGCTGGGCCAGGGGAGAGCCATCGTGCAGTGCAAGGCAGGCCCGATGGTTTGCAGCATGGGTGGGGCGGACAACCAGGATTCCTGCTAGAGAGGAGGTCAAGACTAGTGCTCCCTGGCCTGGGAGGTGCTCTCGCTGCTTTCTCAGTGAGGTACCCTCGGTAGCTACCCCGCCTTCACCCATGCCTGTCCTGCACTCAGAGCAGTGCATGCAGTGTGGACAGATACTTGTCCAGCTTCCCAGCTTTGCCACCGGCAGGCAATGGGCAGCATGATCCTGTTGGGATTCTCGAAAGGGCTAATGGGAAAGTGTGTGTAGGTGTGGTGAGAGAGAGAGAAACATTTCATTTTTATGAGCAGGTAATATCTGCCCATTGCAGAATAGCAGAATAATAGGGAAAAAATAGAAAAGTGTAAGAAAAAAAATGAAAATGACTCATGATCTTGCTGCACAGGAACGCCTACTGTTAACATGGAGTGAATTTTTCCTTCAGGTTGTTCATTTGTGCATAAATATGGGCATGAGATAGAAACAATTTTTAACACATTTGAAATTATGCCTCATGTGTTTTCAGCCTGCTTTTCATGCACGGCTTCCACATATGATTATTTTTCTCGTGTCATAAAACTATTTGAATTCATACTTAATAGCTGTATAATATTCCACTGAGTGGATTTAGCCTCTACGCTATTTAATTATTCTATCAGCTGTTTGGTTTGCTTCCAATGTTTTGGTGTTATAAATAATGCTGAGATGAACACACACGTGCATAAGTCTTTTATTGGGTCCCTGATGGTTTCCTTGGACGGATTCCTAGAAGGGAAGTTACAGGGTCAAAGGTATGAATATGTATGAATCTTGTTCCATCTTGCTGCATTGCTTTCAGAACAGTCATGCCAATGTATACTTGCATCAACACTGACTGTCTGCATGTTTCACTCCACTGTCTTGGCCATGGTCACCAATATCCTCCGCATTGCTAGATTCAGTGGTCAGTTCTCCAGAACTCGTCTTACTGCACTGTCAACTGCATTTGACACAGTTGGACACTCTCTTTCCTGATACACTTTCTTTCCTTGGTTTCAAAGTTTTGAGGACATCACACTCTCCGGGTCTTCCTTCTCCTTCTCACACTTCATTTCTGGTTCTTCCTTATATCTTTGACCCTTAAACAGTGTGTTAGAGCCCAGTTCTCAGACTCCTTTCTATCTATATTTGCTGTCTCTGTGATCTCCAGATTCATGTCTAAATGCTGTTCAAACACTGAAGTCTTATCTTACCTTATCTGCAGGCCAGCCCACTCTATCCACTGTCCACTCATCAACCCCTCTGGATGTCTATTAGGCACCTGAAACCTGGCCTTTTCAAAATCATATTCCTCATTGCCAAAGCCCCCAATCTGCTCCTCCCGTAAGCTTTCCTGTCTCATAAACAAGCAATTCTGTTTTCCCACTTGTTCAGGCCAAAAACCTACCTGACCATTTGAGTTATTTCCAAGTTTTGATCATGATAAACAACACTGAAATGAACATACAGGTATAAACCTTTTTATTTTCTAATGAGACCCCTCTCTTTCTCTTACTCCCTACAGCGCATCTGTAAGCAGACCTTTTTGACTTTTCCTTTATCCCCACAGATGGACCACATCTCAGTAACTGAGACGGCACTCCGTCATCAGCCTGTCCCACCTGGATCGTTTCAGTGGCCTCTTACTGGTCTCTCTGATTCTTTACCTGCTATCCCCCACCTCCCACAATGCTCTATTCAGCTGGAGTTAAAGGATCAAAATACAAGCCATAGCCTACATCACCTTGCTCGAAGCCCGCCAATGCTTTCCACATCCCTTGGGATAAAGCCAGGGTGCTCATATCACCTACTGCCCCCATGCTCAACCCTCTACTTCCTTCGCTCTGTCCTAGCTCAGTGGACTCCTACATCCTTTCTGAAATGTCGCCTTCTCAGTGAGGCCTTTCCTGACCCTGCTACTCAAATTTCAGACCCTCCCCTTCAGTACTTCCTACCTCCTTTCCTGATTTATTTTAATCTAAAGGACTCGTCATCATCTGATAAGCTACGTACTTTACCTCTTTGTTTGTGTATTGTCTGTTCTCCCCTCACTAGGATGCAAGTTCTCTGAGGGCAGGGTTTTTCATTTGGTTTGCTTATTGCTCTTATCTTAGTCTTTATAGTACAGCCTGGCATAAAGTAAGGACTCTGTAAGTAATGGTTGAATAAATAGTGTTTATACGTCTGATTCGTTTTCAGATTTTCTTAGCAAGTTGTTTTATCTCATCTCATATCTAATTTTTATTTTTCCCCCCTGGTACACGGGCCTCTCACTGTTGTGGGCTCTCCCGTTGCGGAGCGCAGGCTCAGCGGCCACGGCTCACGGGCCCAGCCGCTCCGCGGCATGTGGGATCTTCCCGGACCGGGGCACGAACCCGTGTCCCCTGCATCGGCAGGCGGACTCTCAACCACTGGGCCACCAGGGAAGCCCTCATATCTAATTTTATATTTTTCTTTCTGCGTTTTTTTTAAAATTGTGGTAAAATACACATAACTATAGTTTACCACCTTAACCATTTTAGCCGTACATTTCAGTAGTGTTAAGTACATTCACGTTGCTGTGCAGCCAGACTCCAGAGCTCTTTCCGTCTGGTGAAACTATGCTCATTAAACAGCAGCTCCTCATTCTCCGTTTTCCCCCAGCTTCTGGCAGCTGTTTTTCTACTTTCTGTCTTTCTGAATTTGACTAGTCTAGGTACTCTAATAGAAATCATACAGTGTTTGTCTTTTGGCTTATTTCACTTAACATAATGTCTTTACGTTTAATCCATGTTGTAGCATGTGTCAGAATTCCTTTCCTTTTTAAGACTGAATAATATTCCATTATATGTGTATACCACATTTTGTTTATTCCTCCATCAGTGGACACTTGGGTTGCTTCCACACTTGGGCTATTGTTAATAATGGTGTTTTGAACATGGATGTACAAATATCTCTTTGAGATCCTGCTTTCAATTCTTTACGGCATATATCCACAAGTGAAAAGGCTTGATCATATGTAATTCCATTTTTTTTGAGGAACTACTATACTGTTTTTCACAGCAGCTGCACCATTTAGAATTCACATCAACAATGCACAAGGGTTCCAATTTCCCTAAATCCTCACCAGATATATATTATATATATATATTTTTTTTGAAAAATGTCTATTCAAGTCCTTTGATCATTTTTTAATTGAGTTGTTTTTTGTTGTTGTTGATTTGGGATTTTTATATTTTTTTTTCCTGATTGGCCTCAATGATTGTTGCTTTACTGGTGATGCTTGAGTTAAATTCTGAAGGACAAGTAGAAATATGCTTAATAAAATGGGTTGGAGTGGAAAGGTGAGGAGTCTAATCTTGGTAATGAGAATGGCATGTATAAATACTAATGGGTGAAAGGGACTTGCATATAAACATAAATATGAATTGATGTTCTACCTGAAAAATGTATATGTAGTTTATAAATTTTTCCCAAAACAAGATATATGTGTGTGTATACATATATATATACATACATATATATATATATATATATATATATATATATACTTATAAACGCACAAATATTGTAACAAGGTTTCTCAGTAGCAGCACTTTCGACATTTTGGGCTAGATAATTATTTGTTGTCCAGTGCTGTCCTGTGCGTTGTAATTATTTAACAGCATCACTGGCCTTTACCCAGTAGATGCCAGTTACTCTCTTTCCTGACCCTAGTTGTGACAATTAAAATGTCTCCAGGGAGGGGGACTAGATGAAATAGGTGAAGGGGATCAGAGGTACAAAGTTCCAGCTATAAAATAAATGTCATAGGGGATGTAATGTACACATAGAGAATGTAGTCAATAATATTGTAACAACTTTGTTTGGTAACAGGATGGTATCTGGTCTTATTACAGTGATCATGTCAAAATGTATAAAAATACAAATCAGCATGCTGTACACCTGAAAGTAATATAATATTGTACGTTAATTATAACTCAATAGAAAACAATGTTTCCATACATTGCTAAATGTCCCCTGAGGGCAACCCCCTTTCTTGCCAGGTATAACTTCTGATATAAGAGGAGATGTTAGGTAGAGAGATAAATAGATAGATGGGCGGTGGGGAGCGAATACTGGTATATTGTTATATTGTGATTAAGACCCTTATCTGTAACAGGCTTTATTTGTGTGTAAGTCAATATTCAACAACATATTGATTATGTCAGTAGGTTTAGGGGTCAGCCTAAAGAATATCTCTTATATTCTGTGTGAGCTTGTATTGATATTATTGTTATTTCTTACTGAGCACTAGCTGTGCTAAGAGTCTCCCATTAGGACTCAATTATACAGTAAATTATAGCATTTCTGCTTTTCTATTCAGAGGAAATCTACTTATTCCTATTCAGAGACTGTTTTCAAAGCATTGAACTACAATTTGTTTCCTTTGTGTTTCTGGGATTCTGGCAGAGTAAGAGACTGAGAAACCTATAGCTTTCACCCCATTTTATAGATTGCACACAGGAGAAACAGAGCATGGCAACTGAATAAATAACGTATTCATTAGTTTTACAATTTGGGTATTATAAGACTCACCCAGCAGCAGGAAGGTGGGCATTCTGGAAAGATTTCTGGGGAGGATTTTGACATCTTCAATACTAAGTTTGACTGGTTTAGACACAAATAAGCTTATAGGCTTCTGAAAATCTAAGTTGCTGAAGCAAAGCCTTGCCTGATTCCTGACTTACATCTGTGTCTTTTGTAATTTGCAACCCGCCATTAAAATTAGGGCCACCATTATTCAAGTTTCCCAGGAATTTCCTACAAAAAGAATTACTGGTCCAAAAAAAGAAAGAAAAAAAAGATATTGTACCATCTGTATGTTGATAAACTCTAAAACTTGTCCATCTCTAATCTGAGATACAGACAATTCATGTACCATAAATGCCCAAATCCATAGAGACAGGTTGTATGAGGTTCTTACCCCTAAGGCGGTGGTGTGTTTAATTCCTTCATGGGCCAGAGCCTCCCATTGAAGAGATGAGAGTGGTCATTCAAAGCGCAATGGTATTTAGGGAATTGACAATTACCTACTGATTGGTGTTCATTTTGGCGGTGTTGCTATTTGCTAATAGAGTGTGTTTTTCTTAAAATGTTACTAGGAATGTAAAATAAGTGTAAGTTGTAGTTTTGTTCTCCCTCATCCTTTCACATTTTTTAAAAATTGTGGCACTAAAATGTATAACGTGAGAGCTACCCTCTTACCAAACTCTTGCAATTGCGCAGTGCAGTATTGTTAACTATAAGCACCAAGTTGTACAGCATATCTCTAGCACTTGATCGTCTTGCAGGCCTGAAGCTTTATACACATTGAACAGCATTCCCCCTTTACCCCCACCACCCATCCCTTTGGTTTTTACCTACAAAACTCAGGGAGCCAAGAGGGAGGCAAATAATCCCCAGATCTCCAACCTGCTTGGCATCACTTCTGACTTCAGTTGTGCTCTTATCCTGGGTGATTTATAGATCCAGGTTCATGTTTATTTAGCCATTAAGGCCCTGTGCTAAGCTCTTTAATCATTATCTCATTTAATCCTCTCAAGAGCATTGTGAGTTAGAGATAATTATTATCTGTTTTTTTCATAGGTGAGATAACTGATTGGAAAAACTGGGTAATATCCTCACGTTTACACATAAAGTAGCAGACTGAAGATTTGAACTCAAGACACCTTCCCCCAGAGCCTATGGCATTAATAACTCTGTTCAACCCGAAATGAAAGACCCCCTTCTCCTCTTCCAGCACGTGCATACACCCACTGCAGATCTTGTGTCAGGACAAGCTAGAAAAAGAATCAAAGCAAACTGAAGCAAAAGCAAAATAAAACAAAACAAAAAATCTCCAGTGGGAACCCTTCCCTGTTTATATTAGCAAAATCACATAAATGCAGAATTCACAGGTGTCTTAACAGGTATTGCCATAAATTTTATATGTATATCCCTGCAATTAAAGATTCAAAGGCAAGGGTTGTAAATTTCTTTGGGTCTGTAGGATCAAACTGTCATAACTATGCCAAGAGTCACATTCCTATTTCATAAATTCAGTCCACAGACAGATTGAATGTGAGTAAAATTTGTTTTGTAACAATCTCATTTTAAACGTTTTAAGGAGAGGTGTATACTTTCCATGTTGGCATAGTTTTTTTTTTTTTTTTTTTGGCGGTACGCAGGCCTCTCACTGTTGTGGCCTCTCCCGTTGCGGAGCACAGGCTCCAGATGCGCAGGCTCAGCAGCCATGGCTCACGGGCCCAGCTGCTCTGCGGCATGCGAGATCCTCTCGGATCAGGGCTCGAACCCGTGTCCCCTGCATCGGCAGGCGGACCCTCAACCACTGTGCCACCAGGGAAGCCCCTCGGCATAGTTCTTACTACTCCTTGTTTTGCTTTATCTGCTTTGCTCACTTAGTTTACCTGCTTTGCCCTCTTAGGCATTTACCTTTGAAATCCCTTCTTTCCAGTAACAATCTTGGTGGACATGGGATGATTTTCTTTGTATATGTAGTTATTGAAGTAGTTATGTAGATTCATACACAATATACATATTTTACCCTGAGGCTTAACTTCTGCTGAGGCTTTGCTTTCTGATTCTATTTATGTTAATATTATGGTTCCCTCTTTTTCTTTTTCTTTTTTTTTTTAGCGCTAACATTCTATTTCTCCTTTGGTTTCCTATTCATTAATTCTTCATGTCCTCTTGGCCAAAGGTGGATATGAGTTAGAGGAGGAAAGGGGCTTTCTTGAAACTGCTTTTGGTGTGTGGATTTCTTAGCGTTGCTTAAAAAAGAATAAAGAGCTGCTTCTCTGACATTCCCTTGTCCCTTGGTAAAGCACAAAGTGCTAAGATTTCAAGGTCCAGAAAAGCATTAGTGTTAGTGTGTGTGTGGCAGGAGGTGGTGGCATTTGAGTCCATCAGAGGAGGTAATAGGCAAGTTGCTTTCCTCCTCTGAGCCTCAGTTTCTTTACCTGTAAAATGCAAGTAATGATATGTCACATAATTTGTTTCAGGTTTCGATAAAATACCCTGTTAAGTGCCCAGCACAGGTTAGGATCCAAAACATGTAGGTTTCTATGTCCCTCCTTCCATTCTTCTCAGACACTAGGATTGAATACAGACACTGCCAGTGATATCAAAGTGTATAAAAGGATATTTTTTAACATCTTTATTGAGGTATAATTGCTTTACATTGTTGTGTTAGTTTCTGCTGTACAACAAAGTGAATCAGCTATATGTACCCATATATCCCCATATCCCCTCCCTCTTGCGTCTCCCTCCCACCCTCCCTATCCCACTCCTCTAGGTGGTCACAAAGCACCGAGCTGATCTCCCTGTGCTATGCAGCTGCTTCCCACTAGCTATCTACCTTACGTTTGGTAGTGTATATATGTCCATGCCTCTCTCTCGCTTTGTCACAGCTTACCCTTCCCCCTTCCGATATCCTCAAGTCCATTCTGTAGTAGGTCTGTGTCTTTATTCCTGTCTTACCCCTAGGTTCCTCATGACATTTTTTTTTCTTAAATTCCATATACATGTGTTAGCATACGGTATTTGTCTTTTACGTCTGCGTCTTTATTCCTGTCCTGCCCCTAGGTTCTTCAGAATCATTTTTTTTTTTTTAGATTCCATATATCTGTGTTAGCATATGGTATTTGTTTTTCTCTTTCTGACTTACTTCACTCTGTACAACAGACTCTAGGTCCATCCACCTCACTACAAATAACTCAATTTCGTTTCTTTTTATGGCTGAGTAATATTCCATTGTATATATGTGCCATACCTTCTTTATCCGTTCATCTGTGGATGGACACTTAGGTTGCTCCCACGTCCTGGCTATTGTAAATAGTGCTGCAGTGAACATTGTGGTACACGACTCTTTGAATTATGGTTTTCTCAGGGTATATGCAAAAAAAAGGATTTCTGATGAGAATGTCAGAGAAAGGTTGCAATAAAAATGTCCTCTTGCCAACAAAAGCACCCTAAAACCAACACACAATCTCAATAGACCTTAAATATAAGTGTATTTCTGTACGTGTGCATGCATATATGTGCCACAGTGATATATGTATAAGCGTATGTGTGCACACACATATGCCTCATTTGTGTGTGGCTTAGTGTGTTTGTATATGCAAGTGTGTAGTGTGTGTGCAGGAAGAAACAGGGCTGGACGAAGAGAGTACATGGCACTAGATATTTGATGGTAACCCTTATTCAGTATATTGTAACTCATGGTATATAAAATAAAGTTCATTTATGATGTTGGTCTTACCTTCTAATTAAAATCATAGGCATGAAGCTTCTTTATACCTGCATAAAATAAGCAGTTTAATTTCTCTGCACCAGGGGAGAAATGATTTCATTGCCTGTTATGTAGCTCATCGGTATGTGCCAGGAAGCAAGAGAAGGTGGTTATGATAGCTTCATTCTTTCCCTGTATATTTGTCCTTGCAGACTCTGCAAGGAGCATGGGTGCATCCTCTTAGATTTTTTCAAGGGCAGCAGGGGTGCTTTTACCAGTAGTCCCTACCCTTCGCAGTGCCAAGGGAGGAGAAAGTTATTGTCTATGAATAACCCATCTAAGAGCTTTTCCCCTAGATTATTCACACATGAATGGAAAAAAAGAAAAAAACCATACTGCATCCATTTCTCAGAAACTTGCTGATAACTAGTAATAACTTATTTCAATGAAGCCAAAGCAAGTATTTGAGAAAAAGAAAGTAGACTTGTCTTGGAAGCTATAAAGGAATAAAAGAGGAAAATCACTATGAATCTTAGCAGTTAAAGGCATTGAATTTGTTTAAAGCTTACCTCATAATACTAATATATACTATGGGTAAATTTTTAAAATCCTAGTATTCAATAGTTTTATAAGGTATGGAAATTTTTTTTTACTTTACTCGGTACTTTGGACCCCATGGTGCAGACTGTGTGTAGCAGTAGCCCTAATAACTGGTGGCAGTACAGCCCAAGACAGGACAAATTATAAGAGGAAATAAACTCATTCAGTCACTGGGCAAACATTGGAAATTCAAAGAAGTTGGGTGGAGCTGGGTGATAAAGGTCAAAAGGGCTTTGTTGCTGATGGAACCAAACACATACACAAGGGGCAGATCATACTAGGCTATTTTAAGAATTTTAGAATATAGGAAGATCAAAGATAAGCCACTGAATGGTTTTAGATTATTCTGACCACAGTGTGCAAAGCGAATTGGAGGGGATACTGGTTGAAGCTGTGAGAATGACTAGGGGTGTCTTACAGGAATCCAATACAGAGATGGTCACATTTTGGACTAAGGCAATCACGATGGGCAGGGAGAGAATGGATCTGATTTTAGAGTTAATGAGTAGGTAACATACGCAGAGCTTAGAGACTAATTAATTATAGGAGGTGAATGGAAAAACAGAGTTAGCGGTGGTGTTGCGCATTCGGCTTCTCATGGGATGGGTGGTTGGTGGAAACACTCGCTGAACCAGGAAGCCCTGGGGGGGAAGAGGGCTTGGATGAGGTACATCCTGGGGCATGCTGAGTGTGAGGTGTTGTGAGACATCCAAATAGAAGAAGGCACCAGGCAGCTGAGTTTTCAAGTCTGAAAGTCAGAGGAGACCTCAGATTGACATTTAATTTACGAGTTGTCTCCAGAAAGGTGGTAATGAGAAAAATAAATAAAAGTGAGGGTGGAAGTGGTCACCGAGGAACAGTGTGTTGAGCGAAAAGAGAAGGAAGTCAAAACTGAGGGTTGAGGAATAGCCATATTATAAGGGTAATCAGAGAAAGTTGAGTATTCAAAAGAGGTAGAAAGGAGAACCAGAGAAGTACGGTGTTACAGAAGCCCCTGGAAGAAAATGCTTCCAGAGGGACGGAATTGTCAGTGGTAACAAAGACTGCTAAGTGTTTAACTAAGGGACAGCTAGGTCTGAGTATCTCAGTGTTTATTGGATTTAAATACTAGAAAATCACTCACACCTTTAGTGAGACCAATGCCACTGAGGTCCTGTGAGTAGAAGTCAAATTGCACTGACTGGAGGGGCTTTTAAATCCTGAGAGGTCGATAGTAACCATAGCTATCACTTGTCAAAAATATGTACTATGCCAAGCATTCGACGCCAGTTCTTGGATTGTCAGATCCAGTTCTTGTTGAGGAAACCAAGGCCTCCAGAGGTGAAGTAGCTTTGCAAGGTGACAGTATGACACAGAAGTGTTGATACTTGAATGTGCTCTTTCAGGTGCCAAAGCCTTTTCACTACACCGCTCTGTCCATTTGGCTTGGGGAGGACAAACTTTCCTGAGCATCAGTATTTGTCCCAAAGGCCTTTGGGGATATGTGCTTTGGAAAACATCTAGAGCAAAAGGGTCATGAAACCACTTAAATCAATTACATCACTAAAACAGTTTAGAAAGAACAAAACAGTGGGATCTCTTTCATGACTAAAGAGCAGTAAGAGCAGTAGCGTGATGAAGAGTGACATGGAGAATTGACTGAGGGAAGATGAGGAAGCAGAGGTGTGATGCTCCTAAGGTCAGGGGACAGAGGACCACGGGAATAAACTTCCAGTACTTAAAAGTACAAGTACAAAAATCAAAAATGAAGGTATTTAAAAGAAGGACCTCGGGCTTCCCTGGTGGCGCAGTGGTTGAGAGTCCGCCTGCCGATGCAGGGGACACGGGTTCGTGCCCCGGTCCGGGAAGATCCCACATGCCGCGGAGCGGCTGGGCCCGTGAGCCATGGCCTCTGGGCCTGCGCGTCCGGAGCCTGTGCTCCGCAACGGGAGAGGCCACAGCAGTGAGAGGCCTGCGTACCGCAGAAAACATAAATAAATAAAAATAAAAGAAAAGAAGGACCTCAAAAAAATGAATCCTCGTTTGTATGCAGACCTAACCTTGAACAGTATTTTAGCTCAATTCAGCAATGAGGAACTAAATTGGGTTAGAAAAATATCAATATTTCATCTAGAGGCCCAGATGCCCCTTTCTGTGCTGTGATGTACAAATACAGATGACTTTATATTTATGCTTTACTTTCTTGTATTTATTCTCTCCTACTAACTCTGTCTATATTTTCTCCTCTCCCCTTTAGATCATGCTTCTTAGTGATCCTGAGATGGAGAGCAGCATATTGATCAGCTCAGATGAAGGGGCCACCTATCAGAAATACCGGCTCACCTTCTATATCCAGAGTCTGCTCTTTCACCCCAAGCAAGAGGACTGGGTGCTGGCCTACAGTCTGGATCAAAAGGTGAACAAATACCGCTTTCATTCATGTCCTGTCACTCAGGTACCACCCGGTGAGAAGCACTTGCTTAGTCAATCCCAATGTTGGAGGGGATTCGGTGATACTGTATCCTTCCAGCCACGCTGGCTGTGTCTGCAGCTGACTGACTTTCCTGTCTAGGCTTTCATAACAAAATATGCAGGCGGATATATTTCATTTACTGACAATGTTATTTGTCATTTCACAGGCTTGAGGTAGTTTTCTCTATGATTTTACTCATTTGACCTTTAAAACAACCTTGTGCTGTAAGTAGGAAATGTATATGCATAATAATTTTATGGAACTATGGTAAACAAAGGTGCGGAAAAGCTAAGCTGCTTGTTCAAACACAGCTACTAGCTGGAGGAGCCAGGGCTTGGATGCTGTTGTCAGACTCCAAGTCTAGGAATATCCCATCACACCTGCTGCTTTGAATTGGAATATAACTATTGTTCTCAGTTTAGCAGAGGGAGGGAAGCCTCAAACATGTCCATTTCATTATTTTTTTTATTTTATTTTTTTTGCGGTACGCGGGCCTCTCACTGTTGTGGCCTCTCCCGTTGCGGAGCACAGGCCCCGGACGCGCAGGCCCAGAGGCCATGGCTCACGGGCCCAGCCGCTCCGCGGCATGTGGGATCTTCCCGGACCGGGGCACGAACCCGTGTCCCCTGCATCGGCAGGCGGACTCTCAACCACTGCGCCACCAGGGAAGCCCCATTTCATTATTTTCTAAAAGTACATCCAAGATAGAGTAGCCCAATGAGTCCTTCCCTTTGAGCTTCAGATCCATACATCCGGCTGTGTACTTGACCTTGTCTCCTGTATATCTCAAAAGCTTCTCAATTCAACATATTCTAAAGATGAACTCTTGACCTTCCCCCAGCATAGTTGGTTCTCTTCCAGTATTCCCTAATTGTACTCATTTAGTTGCAAACCTAGGAGGTATCCTTAATATTTCCTGTAGTATGTGTTCATACTATCACCTGAACAATATATTTCCCAAATGAAGATCTTTTCATGCCTTTGCTTAAACTCCTTCAGCATTTTCTCATTACTCGCAGAAAAAAAGACCAAAGTCCTCCGTAGTAGGCTCTATTAGCACCTACTTGGTCTGGTCCCTCCTTCTCTCTCCTGACTCACTGTTAGCACTTCCCTTTCAATGGCCATCTTTCAGTCCCCTCCCCGCCCCAGCTGTCCCCCTTGCTCCCTTTCCTGGGCCTGGGATCTTCTTCCCTAAAGTACACCTCCTCACTGTCAGATCTCAGATGTAGCATCACTTCTGCAGGACGTCTTCCCTAAGCTCCCTGATAAAGTTAAATCCCCCTTGGTGTTCTTTCTCGTAAGGCTATGCACCCTTCCCTTCAAGGGTACCTGTCACGGTTGAGATTTTCCATTGACTGATGTGAATTTGGCATCATTGGCATTTCTCACTAGATTGCAAGCTCTAGGAAGGCAGGACGGTGTCTGGTTTCACTCAGAGTTGTAGCGCCAGACCCTAGGACAGTGCCTGCTACTTACTGATCATCAGTATTTGTTAGGCAAATGAATTAGTGGATGAATGCATTGGTGCTATGGTAATGAGCCCTTTATAGCTGATCAACTTATACCTAAGAGACTTAATTCTTCTTTGTATTTCCTGCTTTCTCCAGAACCTTATACAGTGTTTGATGCCAAACTATTGTGTAACAATGTTTCAATCAGTGAAAGGAAATGGATAATTATGAACACTATATTGCGTAGAGATATCTACAGAATAACCTTGGTTGAAATAGCTTCTTCTTTCTGTTCTCTCTTAAGTCCTGAAACAGTTGCTCTTCAGTATATATTTGAATATATAATTTGTAAATGAGTGTGTGTGCATGTGCGTGTGTGTGTGCGTGTGTGTATGAGATGTCAGCACCTTTAAACAATAATTTCAACATAACCTTTATATCTCTCATTAATAGAGCCTCATGGTAGGCGCCAGGTGCTAAATGCAATTCCCTAAGGACACCCACATGACATTTGCAGAGCAGAAGCCATTGCAAATACATTTCTTTCATGACATCAGGTGGATATTGTATGAAAGACTTAGCCAAATGTCAGATAGTCTGTGAGTTTAGATGCTTAGTATAGCTAGGAATTTTGAAGATGCATTGAAAAAAAAGTCATTTGGATGTTAAATGGCATGGTAATTTATTTAGATGAAACTCAGAACCCTTAACCCATGTTTTTACTTATGCAGAGACAATCTAGGTTAGAGGCAACAGACGTCTCATGCCAAGAGGTTAATAAACCAAATGCAATATGCCTGTGTGTCTATAGAAGGACTCTTCCTTTTCTCCAACTCCACAGCACTGAGAACATCTACGGCATTGCTTGTGATGTACCCTTGTGGATATAATGCATTCAAGATACTTCCCTACTCGGTGGTTGCTTTTTCACTTGGTAAAGATATTTGGAAATGTGGCAGTGGGAGCTGCTGGATTTTTCTAATCACACTGCACATTTCCGGATGTATTCTTCCTTAATTTCTCTTTCTTGTCGGCATCTTTTGTGTGAAGTGGCTGAGTGTTCTTCAGGTCCATAAAGTTTCTAACCAGCGCCCTGCCACTCTTTTAAATAAATGGTGTGAGGAGGTCGATGATGCCCCTGGCAACATTTGTAGAGATGCCATAAAACATCATCCAGGCATCCAGTTTACAGCAGAGTTTTTCTTTATTTCAGGGTAATTTACTGGTTTAGAGTCAAAGAGAGGGATGCCACGGAGCAGCAGGTGAAGATGCAAGGGTGGTTGAGATTGATATACCAGTCTTACTTCAGACTGCTGCCTTCTCTGATGTGCATGTATTGAGGTGCTGGTTTCTTCTAGAGAAAATGAAAAGTGCTAGTATTAAGGTAACTGCAGCATCAAAGGGAGATGTTTGTGGCCAGGAGTGAATCAATGTTTCCATTATTGTGCCTTTGATGAAATGCACTAGCCATTTCTTTAGAATTGGTAAGGTTATCTCTTTAGTTGTACGTATTACAAAAGACCTAATTGAATGATATTTTAAAAGGACAATATCCAATTGCTCTACTTTCCAAATTGCTACCCCAAAGCTGCAGGAGACTTGCTAGGAGTTCTTACTCGGTAAGGGTACTGCTGGAGAATTAAGGAAATACCTTCTGGATAGAACAAAATTGTGTCTAGAAGTTGAAAGCTGCACATGACGTTGTGTTCCTTGAGATGCTGTATGGCAGGTTGTGAATCACCTGGGAAACATGGCTCGCTTGTACTGGTCAGGGCCTGGTGGGGGGTGCAAGTGATCCAAGCCTTCCAACTTCCAAAGCTATGAAGGGGTATGGAGGTGGGGGCAAATGCACCTTGCACTTGACCCTGTTGAAGGATCGTGCCTCTCCAATTCTGCTGTGTCTCGATCTAGCCAAGTCCTTTCTGTGTCCTGCTCAGTGTGACTTGGGCCTTTGACCAAGTCCTTCTATTCTGGCCATCCTGTGAGTCCTGCCACAGGACTATGGCAGCTCCCCTCTGCCTTACAGATTCTCCTGCCATCTTGCATTTTAATATTCACTGACTCAGTTCTTAGTAAAAACAAGAGATTCTTTCTTGGGTACAAGAAGCTTGGAGATGTTTTATAAAAAAATCTTTGAGATTAAAAAAAATAGCAGAAATAATAGGTTATGATTGACCAGTTGGACATAATAAAAGTTACTCCTCTCCTCTCCTCTCTGAACCAAAGCTCTAGAACATCTTAGGAGAACTGTATATTTACCCATTATTTAAGAAGCAGGATTCTCTCTTGCTCCCATCAGGCTACTTCCTTGCTGGTGACCGAAACAGCTAACATTGAGACGTTTTGGATTAGCTGGATGGTTCAATAATCTTATTGAAACTGAGAACTTTTGAAAGATTTTGAGATAGGTTTTGAAGACATTGCAGTCCTCTTAAGAGATAGGTGCTGTTCTCATAGCTATAGAAAGCTGGGTGTTTAAACATCCCTCATTTTGACAAAAGACTCAGTATAGTTTTTTTTAAAAAAATGGGCACATGCTCATGTATTTACAGATGCATACATCCTGGACAGGGGGCCTTCCACAGAGATGGAGAGTTGAAAATAGCTGTTTTTCTGCCTGAGAGGTGGGATCGCAGAGCTCTCTGTTATCATTTATCTTCCTGACAAAATGAAACTTTAACAAATCTAGCTGCTTTAGTCATCAGAGATGAGGATCTCAATGAGATTTCAGACTTATTATTTTTCATATGCTTCTGGGCTAGACTGGTCTAGAATTGCCCATAATTTCAATGTAAAAACCACTTTCTGAAAAACTAGCACACATAATGAAGGGTTGCTGTTATGGTAGTAGGGAGGGAGGTGGGTATGCAACTATGGGGCTTTTCTGGTTGTTGTTTTTGGTTTTGTTTTATGTCTGGCTACCTGCGAAGTTCAATAGTAGCTAACAGAGTGACAAGCTGGTTAGGAAGCTGATGCAATTTTAGTCGGATCACTGGCAAAATAGGGTCTGCAGCAGAGGAGATGGCAGTGGTTCCAGGTAGGTTTTCCTGATTGGACCCTACCTGGTGCTACCACACACGAGCAGGACACTGGTGAATTAGGGTGTATCTGGTGTGTGGAGGGCCTGAAAATTCAAAGGGAAGTTTAACCTTGTACTTGTAGAATGCTGGATACAAATGAAGCTGTTCCTTTCATTTATATTCTCATGTAAACCCTCAGATTAGAAATGTAATTGCACTCAGAGCCTCCAGGATTAGCAGGTGATGGTAACGTTCCTCAGCAGCCACTGACAGGAGCAGGTTTCGTGACTCCCCACCTGGTGGGGACAAAGCTGATGGGGATTGACTAGGGATGCTCATGGTTTTGAAGCTTATTTTCCATGGAATAAGACTAGAACTGAAGGGTGCCTTTTTTCTTTTTTAAGAAAAACATTGCATTTTCATTAGGTCCTCTTCTGTGCCTGTAAAATCATATGTGCATAATTTAAGAGAAAGAAAAATCCATAGGCCTACTCACCTAGGGGGAGCCCACGCTGATCTTACAGATGTCTCATCAATACAATAGAAATGTGTTATCTCCATCACCATAGAAACACCAGTTTCCATGAGGCCACTTTCCTGAAGGTGAAAACAAAAACAGTGGGCCAAGCAAGAATGGCCCTATTTTGTATCAAAAAGGTGGCACAGCCACTGTGTTATTCAGATGTTAGAATTAACCTATTTGAGCTGAGTTCTGAATGACCAAACTGGTTTAATGTACAACATTAGCTCGCAGTCAGTGGTGGTGGTGCAGTAAGAATCTCCAGGCTTTGCAACATTGCTTGCGAGAAAGCTAGCTCAAAGGAACAGCCTTCAGCAAAATATGGATCTGGTGGCCTTTGTCCTTCTAAGCCTGCTTTTTCTATATCGTGTCCCAGACTTCAGTTCTCTGCCGCTACCTCCTATGTGTTCCTTTTGGTAACCTGCCACAGTTCTGTCAGGGAAAAGAACATTTGCTAAAATAATTAATGGAAGATGCAGCGTATATATGTATTAAGAAGGGTACGCAGGTACCTCTTCCCAACAACACTTTTCCCAAAGCGGTTATGCTCTCAGGGTAGAAATTCAGGCGTGGCAATACTTTGGTGAAAGAGGTGACTACAGCTACAGGTGGGCAAGGGGTCACGCAATGCAGCCTCCTCTGGTTGAACGCAACCATTTTCTCTGTGTTCCTCCACCCCTTCCTACATGGAGTGACCTTGTCTTTACCCATGCACTGGTCGTTAGTGCTCACACTGCTGCCCAGGGTCCCTAACTCTGATCCCTTTGCCTAATTCTGACCCTAGGTTTCCAGTTTTCCAGTTGGAACTAGGAGTTCTTCTGCTTATTGCTTCCTTTGCAAGCCTCTCTGGACTTACGACCCAGTCGACCTGACCTCGCCACACCTTCTATCCTCCCTCCATTCTTTGCCTCCACCTTGACCACTCCCCCTGGTGTGATAGCACCTGGCCTTTTAAAGTCAGGTCAGTCTTTAAACATTTTAAGTCAAAGTGTTCTATACATACAGAAAAGTGCACATATCATGAGCTCAGTGAATTTTCATAAACTGAATACACCTATGGAACCAGCACCCCGATCAAGATACACAGCATGACCCGAATCCCAGAATCCCCCTTGTGTACTTTTTCAGTCACTACCTTCCACCCGCAGTGGGACTGCTATCAGTTGGGTCATTTTTAATTTCATGCGGATGATTTCATGCTGGCTAAACTGGTGAAGAAATAGACACAAGGTGAATTCTTTGGAAGAAAGGTTGGAAGATATCAAGTGAGGTAAATGACAGAGAAGGAGACTTCTAAAAATATTAACATAAGAGAATTAGTCTAAGCCAAAGGCAAGAATTCATTAATGTTCAGTAAGTCTAACTAATCCAGAGAATTCATAAGGAAGCTTTCAAAAGATGCTCATTTAAAATTAATTTAATAGGTTGTATTTTTAAATATGTGTTCCTTTCTGTGCCATAAGAAAAATACCCAATGTTGGCAAAGTTATGGGGAAACTCGTTATTACGAAACTGTATTGATGGTCTGCAAATGGGTTTTCCTTCCTGGTGAACCTCTTGGCCACATGTATCAGAAGACATACACATATTCACAAATTTGATCCAATGATTCAGTTACTTCACTTCTGAGACTGCACCAACAGCATAATACCAAAAAGATTTAAGCATAATAATGTTTATCAAAGTCACTCATAATGGGAAAATCTGGACAGAAATTTACTAAATGCCCAATATTAAGGGACTTTACTTATTTATTTATTTTTTGCGGTACGTGAGCCTCTCACTGTTGTGGCCTCTCCCATTGTGGAGCACAGGCTCCGGACGCTCAGGCCCAGTGGCCGTGGCTCACGGGCCCAGCCGCTCCACGGCATGTGGGATCTTCCCGGACCGGGGCACGAACCCGTGTCCCCCACATCGTCAGGCGGACTCTCAACCACTGTGCCACCAGGGGAGCCCCAAGGGACTTTAAATCAGGATATATACATTGGCCAGAATATTATTCAGCCATTAAAATGGTGGTCATGATGACCATGTAGCAACATGGATACATATTAATATCTATTTAGTACATGTATATCTCATATTGCATATATTATATGTATATATAAATTCATACATGATTCATATTAAATAAGCGAGTGCTCTTTGAATACAAGTATGTAACAAATAAAATACGATGAAGGAAGGAGGGAAGCAAAGAGGGAAGGAAGGAGAAAAATTTTTAAATGGTAGGAAATATTCCCAAACATTACCTGAGTTATCTTAAGATGATGGAATTATGTTTGTTTTCTTAATAACATTTGTTTTTTAAATTTTGTACTATTTCATTACAGATTAATTTTATGATTAAAGAATTCTGAAAAGTAATCTACCTTGAACAGCTTATTGAACATAGCTTATGTTCAGTTATAAGGCAGTGATCTTAAAAAAGGTTTTAGGTGTGAATAAGGCCAATTTAGGTAAAATCATCTCAAGTCACTATTAAACTACATTTTCAAGAGGCAATGTGGTGTAGAGGAAAATTTCCCTAACTAGGAATATAACAAGTCTGACGTTTCTCTTTTCTTTAGCTTTGCTTTTCACTGTGGTCCCTTGTGAACTGTGAAACTCTAGGAACTATTTTTTTCTCCTAACAGAAAGTATTCTTGTTGGATATAACCTCAATCGTTACTATTTACAACTCAGTGATAGATAGAGGTTTTATTATTTAGAAGAACCCACTAGAGATGGATGTTAAGGAAGCCCTTTATTCTGGTGATTTTTCAGATGAAATTTGTGGCTATATCCTAAAATTGAATTAGCGTTTGGTTATTTGATTTGACAGCTGTAATGGAAACAAATACTCTGGGGCCAAGAGGTGCAGACATACGCAATGAATTGGAGTTTGCGCCTAGTGACTCTTACACTCCCCATGTTTCGTTACTCGGTGTTGAACATATAGGCGCTTCTCAGAAATGGAGATACATGTCATTAAGTATCTCCTGTCTATGGGCACTGATGGGTGCTTTCATATACATGGTTACGTTGAATCTGCATCGGAATCGGCAAAGTGGGTGTTATTATTTCCAAGTTACAGGTGAGCATATGATTCTTGAAGGCAATATCCACCTGGTCAAGGTCACCCAGAAAGTGAGGGGCCTGGCCTGCTCCTCTAAGCCTGGCTGAGACCCCCCCACTATGACCACCACACCTCGCTCTGGTTAGTAGATGGACAGACTTTCCACCGCCTCAGGGCAGAATTCCATAGAGGCCACTTTACATTGAACCTTAACCCCAGAGAACACGGTACTCGTGAGACGACAAAATCAGCTGGACAGAGGCCAGACCTTCAGATGAATCTAGTTTCTTCTAGCAAGTCCCTCAGCCGATGGCACTTGCCGAGTTGGAACCTTGAGTAGGAAAGCCATCACATTGTTTCCTGATGATAGGTCATAGGACTAGGTAATTCTGCCTACGGAAGAAAATAAACAACAAAGCAGTTGTTGTTTTTTTCGGGTTTCATCCAGTTTTGCACACTTTTCCCATCCATTTGTTCCAGTGTTTGGGTTAACATGTAGATTAAACAAGTCTTTGCCATTCAAATAGGTAATGCTATAATCTGGGTTTTTTAAGGAGGTTTATGGAGACATCTTTTAACATGGTAATGAAGATAGAAGTTGAAACCATTTAACTTCATTTACAAACCGTGAATATGTATTATGCTTTAAATGAAAAGAAGGGCTAAAACAGATATAGTGTTTGTTCAATTTGCTAAAGAGAAGACAATTTGTCAAGATTTTTTTCCCCCAAAACTCAAGCAGTGTGCAAATGCAGGAAAATCAGACCCCCATGTTAATTCCGTGGCATGATGAATACTTTTATAATCCTAATTAGTACCAGCCATTTAGTCTAGCAATTTCCCCCAATCTAGCCAATTTGAAATTAAAATAGATGCCTTGATTACAAAACTCATTAGCAAAGAAGCACCCTTCTCACTAACCAGTTCATTTAAAATGCACAAACTGAATGAAGTGTGGAACACTTGTGTTGTCAATTGGCGTAAGTGAAGTGAGTCTTAATTGGAAGCATTGTGAAGTATTTGTATCGCTGCATGTTTCACTGCAGTGTAATATATCATTTATTAAATGTAACAAAAGCAACTTTTAAATGGTTTAATTAAGGGAAATTGGTGTGCTTGGTAATTTTTATAAAGTCGAATGTCACAATTGTTTGCATTTGGAGTACCGATAGGTATGAAAGTCAGGAAGATGAAGTCTGACTCTGCATTTATCACTCCAATTATGTGGAGAATGGCAGGTTTAATGTGAGAGGAGAAAATTAAATTATAGAGCATTGATTTCTTACTTAAAAGGACCCACATGCGTATTGTCCTTGTGCATTTGGACATGGAAACTCCAGAAATGCCTGATTTATGGCTGAGAATGAAGGGGAAGGCCTGAGGACTTGGAGTGAAATGAAAGGAGAAAATAACAGTTGGGGATTTTATTTTTGTAATTTCTTTTTTAATTTTCTTTTTTTAATCAAGGGAGGAAGTAGTAGGTGGAGGGAAACTCTATCCAGTCTTATTTTTGTCTACTCAAAAGAGCAGTAGAGATGTGCAGCACCGCAGATTGCTGTTCTGTCTAAGCCGAATGTGGTGGGAGTGGGAGAGGAGGGGGAAACTAACTTTGGACCAGGGAAATACTGGAAACGGGATGCTACGGAAGTCCTGAATGGGGGGCCGGAAAACAAGGAGTTCGGGGCTGGTTTTTCAGTGGAAGAGACTGTAGAATGGGTTGCAGTAGTGACCGGTTTATAGGCATAAAGTGTAAGACAAGCACAGAAGTCGCTTTCTGTTGGTGCTTATTCTCTGTGCAGTCCAGATGTCAGCTGTTACCTCATATTTATGGACTGTTTCAGCCCCACATCAATGAGGATGCAAAACTCAGCCATGTCACTGATTTCCATGAGAAATCTAATTTTAGCAGACACGGAGGATGTCCTGCCCATATCCATTTGGCATTCCCATTGTAATACAAATGCTCCCATTGACATCTGATTGCAAGATTTGCATTTCTTTGCGGGCGGGCTTTCTCCAAAGCTTCTAGGGCAGGGGGTCCCCAACCTTTTTGGAACCAGGGACAGCTTTCATGGAAGACAGTTTTTCCACGGGGGGTGGGGTGGGATGGGGAGGATGGTTCAGGCCATAATGTGAGCGACGGGGAGCAATGGGGAGCAGCCCATGAAGCTTCACTCGATCGATCGCCTGCCGCTCACCACGTGCCGTGCGACCCGGGGTGGGGGGGTCGGGGGCCATTTGGGACCCCTGCTCTAGAGGCTACTTTACCCATTTCTATAGAAGTACCAGGGAATTAACATGTGGGAGCAGCCCTCAAGCCAATGACCAACAAAATTTGGTGTAGCGACACCATGGTTTCCTCGCTTCTCATGTGGAACAATTCCCAAGAGTTTTACACTTTTTTTTCCAGAATTTCCCAATGGGATTAAACTGTAGTTGCCGAGAGAGTTAGCTGGCTTTATAACATACTGTATATTAACTGCTCTCCATTGGCTGTAATTTCTCTACTGCTATACTATCTCCCAAATAAACTACTTAGTTCTTGTCTCAGTGTCTGCGCCTAGGGGAACTCTAACCAACTATGACAAGCATTTTATGACTGGTGGTGGTAGCGGAAGATTTCTGAGGTCAAGGACGGGGGCCACAGTATATAAATTTTCACCTCCTTTGACATTTCTGTGTTCCTAAGTTCCTCCTGGACTGTGCCACCCTCTAGTTTTCCTCACTGTTATAATCTGAATAAATGCTCCCTCCCCCAAAGATGTCCACCTCTGAATCCTCAGACCTGTGAATACCCTTCCCTAAAGGGCAAGAGGGGCTTGGCAGATGTGCTGAAGGTAAGGATCTTGAGATGCGAAGGGTGTCCTGAATTACCAGGTGTGCCCAGTGTAATCACAAGGGCTCTTATAAGAGGGAGGCAGAAGAGTTTAAAAAGGAGACGTGACAATAGAAGCAGATGTTGGCATGATGTTCTTTGCAGATGGGGCCACGGGGCAAGGAATGCAGGAAGCCTCTAGAAGCTGGAAGAGGCAAGGAAATGGGTTGTCCTCCAAAGCCTCCAGAAGGAAGAAAGCCCTGTCGTTACCCAGTCCAAGCTCGCTTTGCTCGCCGCACGACAGGCCAATAAATCAGAGATGAGGTGTTGAGGCAAGGAAGACAACTTTATTCGGAAAGCCGGCAGGCCGAGAAGATGGGAGACTAATGTCTCTAAATAACCATCTTATCAGGGTTTGGATGCCAGTTTCTTTTATAGCACAGAGAGGGGGAGGAGATGAGGAAGTAAAGTAAAAAGGCCATAAGTTTTGCAAATGTCCCCTGGAATGGCCAGCCTCAGGGAGGGGATGTGTTAATTTCTTTCTTTCTTGCAGCCATCCACAGGTGGACAGGGTCCGGATGTTTCCCTGAGCAAAGGCACTTTGGTTTAACATTCAGGCAGAGAGGCAGGGTTCCCCAAGGCAGGCCATTATGTAGAGACAGTATCCTTTTAGTGAACAAAAGCAATGGGAAGCAAAGATTAAAGTAAAAGGAACAGATCCAACATCTAGTCAGATTTGGCTTTTCCCCGTTACACTGTTGACACCTTGATTTTAACCCCAGGAGACTCATTTGAACTTCTGACTTCCAAAACTATAAAATAATAAACTCCTGTTGCCTTAAGCCACTAAGTTTGTGGTAATTTGTTACAGCAGCGAGAGGAAACTAACACACTCACTGACCTTCCCCTGGCTTCAGTGGGCCTTCTGTCCCACAGCAGACAAAATCCTCTACTTATCTGCACCTACTTCTTGGAAGCCCAGGCATCCACAGATCCAAATACAGGCCATCTAGGTCATACTTATGACTCCTCTTTACATTGATCCATGCAGTCGTGAAATAAGAAGAGTTCCCCCAAAGAGGAATTATGGTGGAAATAAACACAAACCTGTTCCCCGTCTTGTCACATATTGTATTAGTTTGCTAGGTCTGCTGTAAGACTGGGTGGCTTAAACAGCAGAAATGTAAGGTCTCACAGTTTTGGAAGCTTGAAGTCTGAGATCAAGGTGTCAGCAGGGTTGGTCTCTTCTGAGGCTTCTCTCCTTGGCTTCTAGATGGCTGTTCTCTTTGTACTTCACAGAGTCTTCCCTCTGTGTGTTTCTGTGTCCTAATTTCCTCTCCTTATATGTAGCATATTGCTTTAGGGCCCACCCTAATAACCTCATTTTAACTTAACTCTTTAAAACCTTATCTCCATATATAGTCACATTCTGAAGCACTGGGGATTAGCATTCCACATATGGATTTGGAGGGGATACAGTTTAGCCCATAACATAAATGCATGTCCAGGTTGCTAAGTGATGAAAGTCTTACTGCCCTTTGGGTCTGTAATGCCCTGTGTAAGGAAAGGGTAAGAGTCTCCTCTGTGTAGCATGACTGCTTCTGAGGCAAGTGGAATGGAACCAGCCTCCAGGAAGGATGTGCTATGAAGCTGGGTGGGGGGTTAAGGAAGTGAGGGTGAGGCTTATCCCTGGGATGGAAACCTCATGAGAGTCCCTGAGACTGGTCAGGAAGGTCTCAAGGGCTTTGACCCTGGGTTAAGTTAGGGAATCATGGAGGGCACAAGAGAAAAGATGGAGAACACTGGGGAACAGTTTGAAAGAAATCTCTGCTAGAAACTTATTTTTGAGAATCATGGCTGTTTGCTTGTGTAAGCTAGATTTGGTGTGTTTGATTTTGTTTCTGGTGCTTGATTTTTGTTCTCTCTTTGCATTTGAAAATGTCAGTAGGTCTCACAGAAAGAGGTTTGAATGACCTGAAGGCGTTATACATCTTCTTACAGTTAGTCATTGGCTTCCCCATAGCTTGGAAGATAAAGTCAGCTCAGCACACAGACCATCGTAGTTTGGATGCTGTCTTACTTTCTAGCCCTTTTCCCAAGCCCTTTGTTCACTCATGCAACAGGGAAATGTATCCTCTTGGTTCAGCCCAGAATACCTTGACATAGACACTTCCCTCCCGGAGTCCTTTTCTCCTTCTTTATCTAGTTATCTCTTCATCTTTTACAACTCAGTGCAAATCTGACTTTCTAGAGAAAGCTTTCTCGACTTTTAAGAAAAATCTAGAAAAAAGCTATTTTCATATCAGCGTACTGGAAAACTTTTTATTGTATGGTTTTATATTTTTTAAGTACATGAGGGGTAGAGAGACCAAAATGTATCTCAGTGTTTAGGACATCCAAAGATCTTAAATTGTCCCTGGGCAAGAGATAAGGAAGACCTGAATTAAGATAATAATTTTGGAGTTGAAAAGAAAGGGGAAAAAATTATAGAGGGATTTGAAAATAGAAGCAGACTTGGTGACTGCATAGAAGTCACAGGAAGAAGGGGAGCCTGATAATCCCGACGTGGCAAAAGCCAAAAGGACACCATTGATCCCATAGTCTGATTGCCTGCGAAAATATCTAAGGCCGTGAGCTGTGCCCATGGCACATTTCTTTCCTGACACAGGAGGTGTTTGTTTCTCAAGCACACTGAACGGGAGAGGGGAGGCCCTAGTAGGCATTGCCACCAGGGTGTAACATGGAGGGGACACGACCTTCTTTTGTGGTTGTTTTTCCCTGCGGCTGCTTTTTTGACATTTTGCCCCATGCCTCCCTTGGCTGCTCTTGAGTGCCAGAGGCAGCAGCCAGCAGTGTCTGTCTGAGAAAGTTCTTGAAACAGGCTTTTTAAAACAGAGACTTCTTGGGCTTCCCTGGTGGCGCAGTGGTTGAGAGTCCGCCTGCCGATGCAGGGGACATGGGTTCGTGCCCCGGTCCGGGGAGATCCCACATGCCGCGGAGCGGCTGGGCCCGTGAGCCACGGTCGCTGAGCCTGTGCTCTGCAAAGGGAGAGGCCACAACAGTGAGAGGCCCGCGTACCGCAAAAAAAAAAAAGAATTAGCTTTAAAACGGAGACTTTTTAACTTGAAGCGCTTGGTAGAGATACCAGGGATTGTAATCCAGAAGCTTTATGATAGGTAGCTGGGAATGAGTGAGGAAGAAAAGATAGATTAACTTTTCTCTATTCAAATATTATTTTACTAATATTGGACTTGAATGTTTCATAATTAAGATTCTGAAAGGTGGCTGAGGAATCTACTCTGTCCTGTGTTTATCTGAGGCATGGATGGTCTCTGGAACCTTCTAGCCCAGAGGCTCCAGCCCCGGAAGGGAGCTTTCAGGTCTGACTAGCAGATCATTACGCTTGATAGAGTCTGTCTACCCTTAGGTTTATACAGTCTCTTTCCCTTTTTGATGCTGAAAAATGCCACTTTACTAATCAGGTAAAAAGCTGATATTATTCATTTAATCACCATTACAGGTATCACAACTTAATCATTAAAAATAACTGAAAAGTATGCTGTGACGTTTGTCTTTTTTCTCCCGAGTAACTTACTGACAGATACCAGACAAATTATAACAAATTTTAACAGAGATTCATGTTTTAGAATCTTGAAAAAAATTTTTCTAAAATGAATATTGACAAAATAAATGGGAAAACGAAGAAAAGCTTAAAGAGCAGAAACCATCTCTTATTTTTTAGTGTATTTAATTTCAAGTATCAACAACCTGCTCTTTATCACCCAGACACCAGGTCAAAATACTATATCCAACAAGTACTTATTGAGCGCTTACTGTGTACCAGGACCTAGAGAAGCGGGAATGAAGGATACTGATACTATCTCTGCGGTCATAGAAAGAGAAGCATTGATCAAATGAGTAATTGATGGCAATGGTGATAAGTCTGCAGAGGGTTCTAGGTATTGAATCTTTGCCACAGCAGTTTCATTGCAAGCAGTTTCACTGCATAACTAACTGGCCAGAGGAAAATTTTGCTGTAAAAGATAAAATAATGAAAATAAAAGAGGGGCATTAAAAGGGACACCATGAGACATGAAAAGTAATAACATTTAAAAAAAGATTTCATTGTGAAAAATGAAAATACAAAAAAAAATGAATACATTTAAAATATGTGTAGATTGATAGTTGTCATCATATTCGGGTATATCTTAGAGAAACCTATGATAATTTGTTTCTCAAAGTCGATCATTAAGGATTCAGGATCTAATGTTGGATGTAGATTCTTCACGATATAGAAAAATCTGCTGTAAATCTCTTCAGATTTCCCTGGAAGGAAAACAGAGGAAGGATGCTATTTCTTATAGGTAATGTATATAACTGGTAGAACATATCTGGACTTCATATAAATGTTCCATTACATGCCCAATTCTTATATTACACCAAATCATCAGAGCCAGGTTCGTGCCAACTACCAAAATTCTATCTACATCATGTTCTGTACTATCAAATAGCAAAAATTTTTTACCATTTTCAAGAAACTTAAACTCATCAGGAATCATGTAATCATTTCTTTTTGGGGGCGTAGGAGGAGCTTGATTCTTCTTCTTTTGCCTCCAACTTATGTTGTGTGATAAATTTGGTAAAGATGGCATGATCGAATGAGCCGTTGTATCTAAATCAGACAAAGACTGGATAATTAAAGCTCCCAAAGCCTGGTGTGAAGTACAAGCCGCCTCTTTTATATTTGCCATAGCTTGGTAAACTTTTGGCTTTGACGGGTGGGAGGGTGACTGGGCTTACTGAAAGATTTGCAAACTGCTTTGTTATCATTTTCTAGTATAGCGTGCAGTCTGGCGTCGCACTCTCTTGTCTCATACGTCCAGTAAGTTTTCTTACCACCATATTTTCGAACAGAATTGTTATCATCCACTATTTTCAGACCACCATGTCTACTCATCACGGTATAGACCATTATGAGACCTAAGATTTAAACAATATAAAAATGGGAGTAGTGTGTCAATGCTGAAATGAAGCCAAATTGTCGACCAGTTATTTTATCTTTTATGGCAAAATTGCATTACGGCTAATTAGTTGTACTGTGAAATTGCTTGACCCAAAGGTGTTTATGGTGAAAATGCCAGACCTGACAAAATAAGACTGTAGATTGTTATGAGAGCATATTTTAGGGAGAAGGTCTGACCTAGCTTCAAATATGTTTTCTATAGCACTTGAAGATATATGTATAGAAGAGTTAGGGTATTCTCTTGGCATTAAGTGCTCATAAACATTGTTTAAAATAAAACTGAGGTCACTGTGAGTTGCCTGCAGATGTTTATAAACAACTTTATTGAGGTATAGTTGATGTTCAGTAACTGCACACATTAAAGTGTACCGATTTGATAAGTTTTGACGCTAATGCGCCCATGCATTCATAGCTAGGGTCGAGAAAGTCAGTGTATCCATCACCCCCTTGTTCTCCTTTGTAATTCCTTCCTCTCACCCTTCTTCATCCCCTCACAGCATTCACAGTTGGGCATTTGTTCACAGTAACTATAGATTAGTTTACATTCTCTAGAATTTTATATAAAAGGAACTAAACATTATGTACTCTGTTTTTACACAGCTTTTTTCCCTTATCATAATATTTTGAGATCCATCCATGTTGTTGCGTGTATCAATAGTTTATGATTATTTTTTTTCCTGGGGAGTAGTCCATTGTATGGATATACCAAAATTGATTTATCCATTCACCTATTAATGGGTTAATCTCGGTTTTGGCTATTACACATAAAGCTGCTATGACCACTCCTGCACAAGGTTTTGTATAGACATGTGCTTTTATGTCTCTTGGACAGATACTTAATAGTGCAATAATTGGCTCATACGGTGGATGTAGCTTCAGATTTTTGAGAACATGCCAAACCGTCTTCCAGGGTGGTTGTGCCATTTTACATTTCCAGCAGCAGCAGCACATCAGAGTTATAGTTGTTCCCCTCCTCATCCACACTTGTTATAATTGGTTTTTAATTAATTAATTAAACTGAAATATAGTTGACATACAATATTCTGTTAGTTTCAGGTATACTACATAATGATTTAATGAGTTGAGGTTTGCATATGTTATGACATGATCACCGTGATAAGTTTAGAAACCACCTGTTCCCATGCAGAGTTATTATATTATTATTGACCATATTCCTTATGCTGTATATTACATCCCTGTGACTTATTTATTATATAACCGGAGGTTTGTACCTCTTAATCCCCTTCAGTTATTTTGCCCACCTCCAACCCCCTCACCCCCTCCCTTTGGCAACTAATTCATTTGTTGTCTGTATCTATGAGTCTGTTTTCATTTTGTTTGTTTCTTTGTTTTGTTTTTCAGATTTTACATATAAGTGGAGAATGTGCAGTGTTTGTCTTTCTCTGACTTATTTCACTTAGCATAATACCTTCTAGATCCATCCATGTTGTTACAAATGGCAATATTTCATTTTTTAATGGCTGAGAAATATTCTGTTGTATATATGTATGTATATGTACCACATCTTCATTATCCATTCGTCTATCAGTGGACACTTAGGTTGCTTACATAGCTTGGCTATTGTACATAATACTGTAATGGACATCAGAGTGCATATATCTTTTAAGTTGGTGGTTTTGTTTCTTTGGGTAAAAACTCCTAAGTGGAATAGCTAGATCATATGACAGTTCTATTTTTAACATTTTAAGAAACCTCCATACTGTTTTCCATAGTGGCTGCATGAATTTACAGTCCCACCAACAGTGTGTGAGGGTTTCCTTTTCCCCACATCCTTGCCAACACGTTTTGTTTGTTGTCTTTTTGACAATAGGCATTCTGACAAGTGAGGTGGTATCTCGTGATTTTGTTTTGCAATCCCCTAATGTTTAGTGATGTTGAACATCTTTTCATGTGTCTGTTGGCCATTTGTATGTCTTCTTTGGGGCAGTGCATATTCAGGTCCTCTGCCCACTTTTAAATCAGGTTGTTGGTTTTGTTTGTTTGTTTGTTTTCGGTTTTTTTTGCAGTACGCGGGCCTCTCACTGTTGCGACCTCTCCCGCTGCGGAGCACAGGCTCCGGACGTGCAGGCTCAGTGGCCATGGCTCATGGGCCCAGCCGCTCCGGGGCATGTGGGATCCTCCCGGATCAGGGCATGAACCCGTGTCCCCTGCATCAGCAGACGGACTCTCAACCACTGCACCACCAGGGAAGCCCTGTTTGTTTTTTTGATGTTGAGTTGTTTGAGTTCTTTGTATATTGTGGATATTAAACCCTCATCAGATATATCATTTGCAAATATCTTCTCCCATTCAGTAGGCTGCCTTTTCATTTTGTTGACAGTTTCTTTGCTTTCCAAAAACTTTTTAGTTTGACGTACTCCCATCTGTTATAGTTGTTTTTAAAAATGTTAACCCTTCTAATAGGTGTATAGTGATATTTCATTGTTATTTTTTTTTCTTTTTTTTTTTTAAACATCTTTATTGGGGTATAATTGCTTTACAATGGTGTGTTAGTTTCTGCTTTATAACAAAGTGAATCAGTTATACATATACATATGTTCCCATATGTCTTCCCTCTTGCGTCTCCCTCCCTCCCACTCTCCCCATCCCACCCCTCCAGGCTGTCACAAAGCACCGAGCTAATATCCCTGTGCCTTGCGGCTGCTTCCCCCTAGCTATCTACCTTACTACGTTTGTTAGTGTGTATATGTCCATGACTCTCTCTCGCCCTGTCAAAGCTCACCCTTCCCCCTCCCCATATCCTCAAGTCCGTTCTCCAGTAGGTCTGCGTCTTTATTCCTGTCTTACCCCTAGGTTCTTCATGACATTTTTTTTCCTTAAATTCCATATATATGTGTTAGCATACGGTATTTGTCTTTTTCTTTCTGACTTACTTCACTCTGTATGACAGACTCTAGGTCTATCCATCTCATTACAAATAGCTCAATTTCATTTCTTTTTAAGGCTGAGTAATATTCCATTATATATATGTGCCACATCTTCTTTATCCATTCATCCGATGATGGGCACTTAGGTTGTTTCCATCTCCGGGCTATTGTAAATAGAGCTGCAGTGAACATTTTGGTACATGACTCTTTTTGAATTTTGGTTTTCTCAGGGTATATGCCCAGTAGTGGGATTGCTGGGTCATATGGTAATTCTATTTGTAGTTTTTTAAGGAACCTCCATACTGTTCTCCATAGTGGCTGAACCAATTCACATTCCCACCAGCAGTGCAAAAGTGTTCCCTTTTCTCCACACCCTCTCCAGCATTTATTGTTTCTAGATTTTTTGATGATGGCCATTCTGACTGGTGTGAGATGATATCTCATTGTAGTTTTGATTTGCATTTCTCTAATGATTAATGATGTTGAGCATTCTTTCATGTGTTTGTTGGCATTCTGTATATCTTCTTTGGAGAAATGTCTATTTAGGTCTTCTGCCCATTTTTGGATTGGGTTGTTTGTTTTTTTGTTATTGAGCTGCATGAGCTGCTTGTAAATTTTGGAGATTAATCCTTTGTCAGTTGCTTCATTTGCAAATATTTTCTCCCATTCTGAGGGTTGTCTTTTGGTCTTGATTATGGTTTCCTTTGCTGTGCAAAAGCTTTTAAGTTTCATTAGGTCCCATTTGTTTATTTTTGTTTTTATTTCCATTACTCTAGGAGGTGGGTCAGAAAGGATCTTGCTGTGATTTATGTCATAGAGTGTTCTGCCTATGTTTTCCTCTAAGAGTTTGATAGTTTCTGGCCTTACATTTAGGTCTTTAATCCATTTTGAGCTTATTTTTGTGTATGGTGTTAGGGAGTGATCTAATCTCATACTTCTACATGTACCTGTCCAGTTTTCCCAGCACCACTCATTGAAGAGGCTGTCCTTTCTCCACTATACATTCCTGCCACCTTTATCAAAGATAAGGTGTCCATATGTGCGTGGGTTTATCTCTGGGCTTTCTATCCTGTTCCATTGATCTGTATTTCTGTTTTTGTGCCAGTACCATACTGTCTTGATTACTGTAGCTTTGTAGTATAGTCTGAATTCAGGGAGCCTGATTCCTCCAGCTCCTTTTTTCGTTCTCAAGATTGCTTTGGCTATTCGGGGTCTTTTGTGTTTCCATACAAATTGCGAAATTTTTTGTTCTAGTTCTGTGAAAAATGCCATTGGTAGTTTGATAGGGATTGCATTGAATCTGTAGATTGCTTTGGGTAGTAGAGTCATTTTCACAATGTTGATTCTTCCCATCCAAGAACATAGTATATCTCTCCATCTATTTGTATCATCTTTAATTTCTTTCATCAGTGTCTTATAATTTTCTGCATACAGGTCTTTTGTATCCTTAGGTAGGTTTATTCCTAGATATTTTATGCTTTTTGTTGCAATGGTAAATGGGAGTGTTTTCTTGATTTCACTTTCAGATTTTTCATCATTAGTATATAGGAATGCCAGAGATTTCTGTGCATTAATTTTGTATCCTGCTACTTTACCAAATTCATTGATGAGCTCTAGTAGTTTTCTGGTAGCATCTTTAGGATTCTCTATGTATAGTATCATGTCATCTGCAAAGAGTGACAGCTTTATTTCTTCTTTTCCGATTTGGATTCCTTTTATTTCCTTTTCTTCTCTGATTGCTGTGGCTAAAACTTCCAAAACTATGTTGAATAAGAGTGGTGAGAGTGGGAAAACTTGTCTTGTTCCTGATCTTAGTGGAAATGCTTTCAGTTTTTCACCATTGAGGATGATGTTTGCTGTGGGCTTGTCATATATGGCCTTTATTATGTTGAGGAAAGTTCCCTCTATGCCTACTTTCTGGAGGGTTTTTATCATAAATGGGTGTTGAATTTTGTCGAAAGCTTTCTCTGCATCTATTGAGATGATCATATGGTTTTTCTCCTTCAATTTGTTAATATGGTTTATCACATTGATAGATTTGCGTATATTGAAGAATCCTTGCATTCCTGGAATAAACCCCACTTGATCATCGTGTATGATCCTTTTAATGTGCTGTTGGATTCTGTTTGCTAGTATTTTGTTGAGGATTTTTGCATCTATGTTCATCAGTGATATTGGCCTGTAGTTTTCTTTCTTTGTGACATCCTTGTCTGGTTTTGGTATCAAGGTGATGGTGGCCTCGTAGAAGGAATTTGGGAGTGTTCCTCCCTCTGCTATATTTTGGAAGAGTTTGAGAAGGAGAGGTGTTAGCTTTTCTCTAAACGTTTGATAGAATTCACCTGTGAAGCCATCTGGTCCTGGGCTTTTGTTTGTTGGAAGATTTTTAATCACAGTTTCAATTTCGGTGCTTGTGATTGGTCAGTTCATATTTTCTATTTCTTCCTGATTCAGTCTTGGCAGGTTGTGCATTTCTAAGCATTTGTCCATTTCTTCCAGATTGTCCATTTTATTGGCATAGAGTTGCTTGTAGTAATCTCTCATGATTTTTTTTATTTCTGCAGTGTCAGTTGTTACTTCTCCTTTTTCATTTCTAATTCTATTGATTTGAGTCTTCTCCCTTTTTTTCTTGATGAGTCTGGCTAGTGGTTTATCTATTTTGTTTATCTTCTCAAAGAACCAGCTTTTAGTTTTATTGACCTTTGCTATCGTTTCCTTCATTTCTTTTTCATTTATTTCTGATCTGATTTTTATGATTTCTTTCCTTCTGCTAGCTTTGGGATTTTTTTGTTCTTCTTTCTCTAATTGCTTGAGGTGCAAGGTTAGGTTGTTTATTCGAGATGTTTCCTGCTTCTTAAGGTGGGCTTGTATTGCTATAAACTTCCCCCTTAGAACTGTTTTTGCTGCATCCCATAGGTTTTGGGTCGTTGTGTCTCCATTGTCATTTGTTTCTAGGTATTTTTTTATTTCCTCTTTGATTTCTTCAGTGATCGCTTCATTGTTAAGTAGTGTATTGTTTAGCCTCCATGTGTTTGTATTTTTTACAGATCTTTTCCTGTAATTGATATCTAGTCTCATGGCGTTGTGGTCAGAAAAGATACTTGATACAATTTCAATTTTCTTAAATTTACCAAGGCTTGATTTGTGACCGAAGATATGATCTGTCCTGGAGAATGTTCCATGAGCACTTGAGAAAAATGTGTATTTTGTTGTTTTTGGATGGAGTGTCCTATAAATATCAATTAAGTCCATCTTGTTTAATGTATCATTTAAAGCTTGTGTTTCCTTATTTATTTTCATTTTGGATGATCTGTCCATGGGTGAAAGTGGGGTGTTAAAGTCTCCTACTATGAATGTGTTACTGTCGATCTCCCCTTTTATGGCTGTTAGTATTTGCCTTATGTATTGAGGTGCTCCTATGTTGGGTGCATAAATATTTACAATTGTTATATCTTCTTCTTGGATCGATCCCTTGATCATTATGTAGTGTCCTTCTTTGTCTCTTTTAATAGTCCTTATTTTAAAGTCTATTTTGTCTGATATGAGAATTGCTACTCCAGCTTTCTTTTGGTTTCCATTTGCATGGAATATCTTTTTCCACCCCCTTACTTTCAGTCTGTATGTGTCTCTAGGTCTGAAGTGGGTCTCTTGTAGACAGCATATATAAGGGTCTTGTTTTTGTATCCATTCAGCCAATCTGTGTTTTTTGGTGGGAGCATTTAGTCCATTTACATTTAAAGTAATTATCGATATGTATGTTCCTATTCCCATTTTCTATATTGTTTTGGGTTAGTTATTATAGGTCTTTTCCTTCTCTTGTGTTTCTTGTCTAGAGAAGTTCCTTTAGCATTTGTTGTAAAGCTGGTTTGGTGGTGCTGAACTCTCTCAGCTTTTGCTTGTCTGTAAAGGTTTTAATTTCTCCATCAAATCTAAATGAGATCCTTGCTGGGTAGAGTAGTCTTGGTTGCAGGTTTTTCTCCTTCATCACTTTCAGTATGTCCTGCCACTCCCTTCTGGCTTGTAGGGTTTCTGCTGAGAGATCAGCTGTTAACCTTATGGGGATTCCCTTGTGTGTTATTTGTTGTTTTTCCCTTGCTGCTTTTAATATGCTTTCTTTGTATTTAATTTTTGACAGTTTGATTAATATGTGTCTTGGCGTATTTCTCCTTGTATTTATCCTGTATGGGACTCTCTGTGCTTCCTGGACTTGATTAACTATTTCCTTTCCCATATTAGGGAAGTTTTCAACTATAATCTCTTCAAATATTTTCTCAGTCCCTTTCTTTTTCTCTTCTTCTTCTGGAACCCCTATAATTCGAATGTTGGTGCGTTTAATGTTGTCCCAGAGGTCTCTGAGACTGTCCTCAGTTCTTTTCATTCTTTTTTCTTTATTCTGCTCTGCAGTAGTTATTTCCACTATTTTATCTTCCAGGTCACTTATCCGTTCTTCTGCCTCAGTTATTCTGCTATTGATCCTATCTAGAGTACTTTTAATTTCATTTATTGCGTTGTTCATCGTTGCTTGTTTCATCTTTATTTCTTCTAGTTCCTTGTTAACTGTTTCTTGCATTTTGTCCATTCTACTTCCAAGATTTCGGATCATCCGTACTATCATTATTCTGAATTCTTTTTCAGGTAGACTGCCTATTTCCTCTTCATTTGTTAGGTCTGGTGCATTTTTATCTTGCTCCCTCATCTGCTGTGTGTTTTTCTGTCTTCTCATTTTGCTTATCTTACTGTGTTTGGGGTCTCCTTTTTGCCGGCTGCAGGTTCGTAGTTCCCGTTGTTTTTGATGTCTGTCTCCAGTGGCTAAGGTTGTTTCAGTGGGTTGTGTAGGCTTCCTGGTGGAGGGGACTAGTGCCTGTGTTGTGGTGGATGAGGCTGGATCTTGTCTCTCTAGTGGGCAGGTTCATGTCTGGTGGTGCGTTTTGGGGTGTCTGTGGCCTTATTATGATTTTAGGCAGCCTCTCTGCTAATGGGTGGGGTTGTGTTCCTGTTTTGATAGTTGTTTGGCATAGGTTGTCCAGCACTGTGGCTTGCTGGTCGTTGAGTGAAGCTGGGTGCTGGTGTTAAGATGGAGATCTCTGGGAGATTTCCGCCGTTTAATATTATGTGGAGCTGGGAGGTCTCTTGTTGACCAGTGTCCTGAAGTTGGCTCTCCTACCTCAGAGGCAGAGCCCTGACTCCTGGCTGGAGCACCAAGAGCCTTTCATCCACACGGCTCAGAATAAAACTGAGAAAAAGTAGAGAGAATTAGTAGAAGTATGAGGAAAGAAAGAAGGAAAGGAGGAAAGGAAGGAAGGAAGAAAGAAGCAAAGAAGGAAAGAAAGGAGGGAGGGAGGGAGGAAGGAAGGAAGGAAGGAGGGAAAGAAGGAAAAAAGACAGAAAGAAAGAAGATACAGTAAAAAATAAAATAAAGTATAATATAGTTATTGAATTAAAAAATATTTAGGAAAAAAAAAAGGGGACGGATGGAACCTGAGGACAAATGTTGGAAGCAAAGCTATACAGAGAAAATCTTACACAGAAGCATACACATACACCTTCACAAAAAGAGGTAAAGGGGGAAAAATCATAAATCTTGCTCTCAGAGACCACCTCCTCAATTTGGGGTGATTCGTTGTCTAAAGGAGGGAAGGAAGGAATGAAAGAAAGAAAGAAAGAATGAAGGTAAAGTATAATAAAGTTATTACAATTAAAATTAATTATTAAGAAAAAAAATTTTAAAAAAAAACCATGGACGGATAGAGCCCTAGGACAAATGGTGGAAGCAAGAGTATACAGACAAGATTTCACACAGAAGCATACACGTACACATTCACAAAAAGAGGAAAAGGGAAAAAAATCATAGATCTCGCTCCTAAAGTCCACCTCTTCAATTTGGGATCATTCCTTGTCTATTCAGGTATCCCACAGATGCAGGGTATATCAAGTTGATTGTGGAGCTTTAATCCGCTGCTTCTGAGGCTGCTGGGAGAGATTTCCCTTTCTCTCCTTTGTTCTCACAGCTCACAGGAGCTCAGCTTTGGATTTGGCCCTGCCTCTGCGTGTAGGTCGCTGGAGGGCGTCTGTTTTTTGCTCAGACAGGACGGGGTTAAAGGAGCCGCTGATTCGGGGGCTCCAGCTCACTCAGGCCGGGGGTGCGGGGGGGGGGAAGGAGGGGCACTGCGTGCGGGGCGGGCCTGCGGTGTCAGAGGAGGCGTGACGTTGCGGCAGAGGCCGGCGTGACGTTGCACCAGCCTGAGGCCCGCCGTGCGTTCTCCCGGGTAAGTTGTCCCTGGATCCCGGGAACCTGGCAGTGGCGGGCTGCACAGGCTCCGCGGAAGAGGGGTGTGGAGAGTGACCTGTGCTCGCACACAGGCCCCTTGGTGGCGGCAGCAGCAGCCTTAGCATCTCCCGCCCGTCTCTGGGGTCCGCGCTTTTAGCCGCGGCTCGCGCCCGTCTCTGGGGTTCGCGCTTTTAGCCGCGGCTCGCGCCCGTCTCTGGAGTTCCTTTAAGCAGCTCTCTTAAACACCTCTCCTCGCGCACCAGGAAACAAAGAGGGAAGAAAAAGTCTCTTGCCTCTTTGGCAGGTGCAGGCTTTTCCCCAAACTCCCTCCTGGCTAGTCGTGGTGCACTAACCCCTTCAGGCTATGTTCAAGCCGCCAACCCCAGTCCTCTCCCTGCGCTCCGTCCAAAACCGAAACCCGAGCCTCAGCTCGCAGCCCCGCCCGCCCCGGCGGGTGAGCAGACAAGCCTCTCGGGCTGGTGAGTGCCGGTCGGCACCGATCCTCTGTGCGGGAATCTCCCCGCTTTGCCCTCCGCACCCGTCGCTGTGCACTACTCCGCGGTCCCGAAGCTTCCCCCTCCGCCTCCCGCAGTCTCCGCCCACGGAGGGGCTTCCTAGTGTGTGGAAACTTTTCCTCCTTCACAGCTCCCTCCCACTGGTGCAGGTGCCGTCCTTATTCTTTTGTCTGTTTTTTCTTTTGCCCTACCCAGGTACGTGGGGAGTTTCTTGCCTTTTGGGAGGTCTGAAGTCTTCTGCCAGCCTTCAGTAGGTGTTCTGTAGGAGTTGTTCCACGTGTAGATGTATTTCTGGTGTATCTGTGGGAAGGAAGGTAGTCTCTGCGTCTTACTCTTCCGCCATCTTCAAGGTCCCCTTTCATTGTGATTTTAATTTTCATTCTCTTAGTGACTAAGGATGTTTTGAGCATCTTTTCATATGCTTATTTGCTATCTGGATTATTTATTTGTTGATGTCTCTGAGCAAATATTTTGCCTACTTAAAAATTGGGTTGTTTTGTCCTATTATTGAGGGTTAAGAGTCCTTCTTAAAAACTGGGTTGTTTTTGTCTTATTATTGAGGGTTAAGAGTCCTTCTATACTCTGGATAAAAGTCCTTTATCAGATATATGTTTTGCAGATACTTTTCTCCCATACCATAGCTTGTCTTCTGATCCTCCTTACAGTGTCTTTCAATGAAGAGACTCTTGTAATTTTGATGAAGGGTAGTTTTTCAGTTATTTATTTTTGGATCATGCTTTTGGTGTCATGCCTAGGAAATCTTTGCCTGTCAAGTTTATAAAGATTTTCTCCTCTGCTCTTTTCTAGATGCTGTATAGTTTTAAGTTTTATATTTAGGCCTTAGGATCTGTTCTGAGTTAATTTGCATATGGTGTGAGGTATGAGTCAAAGTTTATTATTATCGCATGTGGATGCCAAATTAGTCCAATGCCACTTATTGAAAAGACCATTATTTCTCCATTGAACTGCCTTTGCACTTTTGTCAAGAATCAATTGTCCATATATATACAGGTATATTTCTGGACTCTATTCCATTTCAACCATTTATTTGTCTATCTTGACACCAGTGCCACATTATCTTGATTATTGTAGCTTTATAATGTCTTGGGAGTAGGTCTCTTGAAGTTGTTCTTACTTATCAAAGTTGTCTTGGTCATTCTAGGTACTTTGCATTTCCATAAAATTTGAAAGTCAGCTTGTCAATTTCTACCCTCCAAAAAAGGGTTCTGGAATTTTTATTAAGATTACATAAAGTCTATAGATCAATTTGAGGAGAATTGACATTTTACAAATATTGAGTCTTCTGATTCATGAACCCATTATTTCTATTTATTTGGATTTTCTTTAACTCAGCAATGTTTTATATAAATATTTTATAGATCTTGAACCTCTTTTGCCAGATTTATCCCTAAGCATTTCATAAATATGATTTTTAAATGGTATTTAAAAAATTCAATTTTTGATTCTTTGTTGGTAGTTTATAGTACAGGTAGAAAGAAAAATCAGTAAGGATGTAGAATTGAACAACACAGTCAACTAACTTGATCTAACTGATATTGGTAGAACACTTCACCCAACGAACCAGAATACACATTCTTCTCAAATGCAGAGACGGCTTACCAGGATTGACCATACTCTGCTCCTTTGTGACTGAGTACACTTATTGTAACTCTTCACCTGTAAAATGGAACTATTTTAACTAGTTTCAGAAGAGTATGAAAATTACCTAGTGTAAGAGAAGATGTTTTGAAGCCATTAGAGGGACTTCGAGAGACAAGAATTAATAATAGAAAAAAATCCTTACTACTAAAATGTGGCTTTAAAATGTCAAGTAAGTACAAACTTCTGCCCTCACATCCTACTAGAGAGATAAAAGTACTTCAGGATTTTAGCGAAGGAAGATCCAGCCAGGTGTGTGGAAGATGAAAAACATGGCTTTTTTGGGTGGATGGTTCCTGGAAAAAAATGTCAGATTAGCACACAGAGGAGCTACTATAGACAATGCAAAAAGCCTAAGTAACCTTGTGAAGGTGGAGAAAGGGGAGGTATAGTTAAGTTTAGCAAGTGGTTTAGTTTGGCTGGAGCACAGGGTGCATGATGGAAGGTAGCAAAGAAGTTAGCCTGAGGTCAGCCAATGGGGGACCTTTGGGTGTTAGTCTACATAATTTGTGCTTTTTTATGCAAAGATTGAAAATTATTTTTTTTCTTGTTAGCATAGTTCATCTGGAGGTTGGGAAATGTCTGTGTTAAAATAACAAAGGCTATTTGAGTAAGTTATTTCTTTACCATAAACTATTCAAAACCTAAAGATGATCTTTAGCTTTGCCTTTCATCAACTTCCCAATTTGTTTCAGAATTTAGGATGTGAACTTTTCTCTCCAATTCTGTTTCTCTTGGTCTGAGACTTGGGCTTTCCATCGATAATCTTATCCCAATTAAGAAATCCAGTCTTGATCAGGTAGTGACCTGTCTTTACAGTCATAGGGAACAGCCCTTTGTGGATGCTTCCAATCTCTGGGAGAAGGAGCAAGCACATTGGGGATTGAGGATAGGGGAGATGTGTATGTATGCTTTTTGTTTTCTGGGGAGTGTCCCTTAGGGACTGTCTCTACAGTAATTAAAATCTGTGACACACAGTGCAGCATGTGATAATCTTTTCTTCAGTATCTGTTTCACATGTATGCCTTGACTCTGTAGCAAGACCCCAGTTTCCTCATGCCGGAGCTTACTTTTCCATTCTGTACACCTTTACTGAGGACTTGAAAGGTTTAAATAATTGTGTACAGTGCTTGTGTGGATATAGTGATGAATCAGACTCAGACCTTCCCTGAGGTAGCTCAGTCTGATGAGAGAGAAAAAGTAATGAACTCTTGTTAATCACATATGTGGACATTGGAACCTTAGAAACTAATGACTTTCTGAGACTACCAGTGAGGAAAGGTCTTTGGAGACTACAGAATTTGGGGGAGGGAGTTAGCTGGACTTTGAAGGATGAGGAAGGTTCGACCAAGGAAAGAAACCCACTGGGGTACTTGTTAGGTGCTTGTTACATACTTGGTGACAGTGGGTTATGGAGAAAGGCTCAGTTAAGGAAACACTTTAGAGCAGGAGTCCCCAGTCCCCCACCACAGAACAGTACTCGTCCATGGCATGTTAGAAACCAGGCCACACAGCAGGAGGTGAGCAGCAGGCGAGTGAGCGAAGCTTCATCTGCTGCTCCCCATTGCTCGCATTACCACCCGAACCATCATATAACCACCAACCCCCCACACCCGTCCATGGAAAAATTGTCTTCCATGAAACCAGTCCCTGGTGCCAAAAAGGTTGGGGACTGCTGCTTTAGAGGACAATTCATAGTTAATTAATATGCAGCAGAAAGTTGACCCTCTTGAGGGGCATAGCATTAGGCTCTGGAGAGAATTGGACTTGGACTCAAAAGGCCTGGATTTATAATTCCATGCTTCCCTTTTTCCCAGATGTGTGACCTGGAGTGGATGGCTTAACATCTCTGAATTTGCTTCATTTTAGGTAGAGTGAGAATCATGACGGACAGCTCACTGGTGTGTTGTAAGAATTCTGTGGGTGAAGGATTCTTGGCTGTGCTAAGTCCCTCTTCAGTGTGAGCTCTCTGCTTGGCATAAACCAGCTTTACCCCGTCAGGCCTCACAGCTGAGCAGATGACACTGATCTTCATATTATTTGGCCTCTGATTGGATGAGCTAACTCAGATTTCCCTCTCCTTCTTGGCAGGTTTTTTTTTTCTGTTTTCTTTTTGTGTGTGTTTTAAAAAATTTCTTCTTTTGCTACCATGAATTTTAACTTTTCTAGGACTTCAGGGGATATTTTCTCTTGGGTGAAGTTACCTCCCAATATTCTTTGAGCCTTCAGTCTCCTTAATGTCTACTTGTCCAAACTCAAAATTAGAAAGGCCAGAGGTCTTAGGCCGACTGGGTAATAGTTGGCTAATAAGACCATATATCAGTGAGGACAGTTTCTCAGCAGAGAATCATCAGCCCTTGATTAACATGGAGTGAGGACAGCTGTGACTGGGCTATCTTTCCTCATTAAGTCACAAGCAGGGATTCTCACTCCATTTGCAATGCATCAGGGCCCATGTTCTGCAAACACAGAGTTGAAGACAGCAGTGCTTAGATGATCCAGCTCTTTCTCATGGAAATATACACAGAAGAGAAAAGTGATGACAATGTGGGAACTATGACATTTTTAGCATTTCAATTGTGCCAGTGTCACTTGGTGGTGTTCCTTTGGATTGCTTATGTGTGTGAGTACTCACCCTCTGTTATGAAAATGGAAAAAGGGAAAGAGGAAAAAATACTTATTATCATTTATTTAATTAAATTCTTTTTGTTTTTATTAATACTTCCAGGTATGGAGTTCATTTTATATATTCTCATTGGTAAATATTTTTGTAGTGTGTTTGCTGCTGCCTTTTTTTATATAACATGTTTATTGGAATATAATTGCTTTACAATGGTGTGTTTCTGCTGTGTAACAAAGTGAATCAGCTATATGTATACATATATCCCCATATCCCCTCCCTCTTGCGTCTCCCTCCCACCCTCCCTAGCCCACCCTTCTAGGTGGTCACAAAGCACCGAGCTGATCTTCCTGTCCTATGTGACTGCTTCCCACTAGCTAGCTATCTTACATTTCGTAGCGTATATATGTCCATGCCACTCTCTCACTTTGTCCCAGCTTACCCTTCCCACTCCTCATGCCCTCAAGTCCATTCTCGATGTCTGCGTCTTTAACCTTATCTCTTTGCATTTTATCTTCTTAGGCTATTCTTACAGAATTCGTGTGCTGGATGGGTCTTTAGTCCAACTCCCAAATCCTTTGTATATTAGCTCTGACAGCAACCACACAGTTTCTGTCTATACACTTCCAGTTTCAGGGAGCTCATTTCCTCAAGCAGCCAATTCTGGTTTTGGAGAATTCTAATTATTAGCTAAGGCCATATCACAGTAAAATGAAATCTACCCTCTTTAGTCTTCTATCTATTGGAAATAGTTTCTCTTTTGGCACCACCTCATTCAGACATTCTTTTCTGAAGCCTACGAGTCCTCTCTCTCTCCGTATGAAAACCCTTCAAATAGGTGGCATAGCTTTAGCACCTGCCCTATTACTCTTGTCCCCTCCAGGGTGAATATCTCTTGCTCCAGGAGACAACTTCTGAAAACCCTGAACTACAGACCTGTTATATATAGGGGAGGCAGGAGGGCTTATGCTCCAGTGGTCCAACTCTTGGCCTTTAAAGCACACACATGAAGTTTAGAAGGATGCTTTATGCTCCTAAGCTTTGGGTTCAAGTCATGGACCCAGCCCATTAGAGTCCACAAATGGAGCTGGAGATTCCTCAGTGGCTCCCTTCTCTATACTGCTAGCTCCTTTTCTCATACTTTTTAAAAATTTTTAACCACATGGCTACTCTGTTGTGGCAGGCAGATAGATTGCCTTTCTCTTGAACTGCCTGCCTCTAGCTTGGCCCTTGGTTCTCCATTATTGCCTTGGAGTCTTTTATTCCTTTTTTTGCAATGGTGTATGAATCAATATGGTGGTAGTACAAAGGACTGTCTTCGTAAAGCTCAGTACTGGTCATGGGCTCCTCTGCTAAATGAATGAATGAATAAAATATAAGAAAACCCAAAATCAATGTCCCACACAGAGACAAGGGCAGAATTTTGGAACCATTATTTAAGGTGTAGAAGAAAAGAGAGTGGGAAGTAGGAACTGTTGAATAACCAATATATACTAAGCCTTATGCTGTTTTACTTATGCTAATTTTAATATTCTAGGTTCTTTCTGACTCATTTATCAGTTTCATTTGTTTCAAATATCATAGTGGTGTGTGTATGTGTTGGGGGGGTTATATGTGTGTTTTAAGTATTAGCTCATCTTCACATGGAGTTCTCTGTTCTGCATTCTTATAGGGTTCCCTGTATTGTAAAATGTCCCCTGTAGGTAGTTTTGCATTTGCTTCTGTTTGAGTCCTAGGAGTATCAGTGGATGTGCCATATATATATATATATATATATATATATATATACACACACACACACAAACACACACATACATACACACACACATCATGCAGGTCATGTGAATTCAAACTCCAGATTCATAGCAATAGCTAGCCTGGGATTTTGTTTTCTTTTGGTGGCTATTCCCACAGCACCCTAATCCAAGACTCTGATCAGAAGGCAATTTGTTGTTGCTTGTGCAGACACTGGCTAACATATTTCAAGGCTCTGTGTCATGTCTGATAGCACTGCAAATTTTCTATATGGGCTCTTTCCAGCTATTTACCTTGTAAGGCATAAAAACTTCTCTTTTCCTTAGATAGATCTTAGAATCCACCCCTCAGTTCCCAGAGCCTATATTTAGTTCACAAAACACCGTGGATCATGATTGAGTCAGCCCCTGATTACCACTTTGGTATTGAGTTTTCAGTTTGATTTTGACATGCTGGAATTTCCTTCCAAGATGGGAAACTATTTAAGATTCTGAGTTTTATTTTATTTAGCATGTCAAAACATTTGTCAGGAGATGGAGTACCATCTAGTTGCAGCCTATTTCTCCTATATAATCTTCAAACTAACCTTATGAAGTAGGTATCATTACCTTGATCTTATGAATAATGATATCAAGGTTCAGGATGGTTAGGTAAGTTTTCAGAGGTTGCACAGCCAGTAAGTGGAAGAAGAGAGATAAACAGCCACCAGCCAAGGAGACAAAGGAAGAATGTTCCTGAAGCAGGAAGAAGACCATAAATGAGCAACACCATAGGAAGAAGAGAGGTTCAAGGTTTCACTGAGAATCAAATGCTGTTAGAGAGGTAAGGGCTGAGAAAACCATTAGGTTCGGCAATTTTCTGAAAAGAACAGATTGTGTCTACGTGATTCTTTGAAATGTGCCTGGAGGCAGGACTGTGTAGTCTTGTCCTCTTCCTTCAGCACCACTTGTGAAGAGGCACTTAAGTGCCTTTTTATGGTGATGGTGATTATCCAAAAACTTCCTTGAAATTGCACTTCCCATTTGAAAAGTTGATGCAAAAATATGGGATCAGGTCCAGCTTTATGTTCACCTTTTGAATACACTTTTTCTTTGAAAAGTTGCCTGTAGAAACGCCCTCAGGGGAAAAACATTGAAAGGAAGGATGGGTTAGTGACAGGCCAATTAGAGGAGGCAGTTGTGGTGACTCCAGCCGTGCAGGGAGAAGCAGAACATTGTTTCCTGAACAAGTACAACACATTGGGCATTGAACTAAGCTCTTCATACTCAGCGTCTCTTTCAACCCTTTGGAGAAGGGCCCTGTTGTTCCCATTTTAAAGATCAGGCAACTCAAGTTTTAGAGTATTGATGTGGCCCAATGTACTGGAGCTAGAAATGACAGAACTGGGATTCAAACAGGGGCTGGTCAGACTCCATACCGAGGCATCTTAATTTTTCAGGTCCCAGAGTGGGATGTGTTTTAAGTGGTTTTTGAAACTTCCCTGGGCACGTGGGGGGATGTGTCCACCAGAATCAAAATGAGAGATCAGTGCATTCCAAATTCTCCTCCAGACACTCAGCTGTATGGCCAGGTGGGAACCAGTTGACAGGATTCAGGATCTTTACGGCCTCTGAGTTTGGCCCACTTGTCTTTCCTTAAGAGCAGACAAGAGCTGAAAGTCTGCAGGCTGAGGAAGGGGTGTCTACATTATGACAGAGGAGGGGAGACCAGGAGACCCGCCCTGCTTCACATGGAGCTGTTTTCTACCTAGACAAGGTGGCAGTTCATTTATTTATTCATCCATTTTACAGACATTATGAGTTCATCTTAGCTGTATAACCCTAGTTAGAGGACAGGCTTGTGAAGACACTAGTGTCAGAAAGATGGGAATAAGGGTTTGTATCCTAGAGAGTGACTGGAGTGCCTACCATACATAGGTCAGGTACTGAGCTAGGGTATAAAGACTCCAAAATTAATAAGGGAGTGAAGAGGTGAGCTGTCCGATACAGTAGCCACTAGTCACGTGGGGCTATAACTTAAATTAATTACAAATAAATAAGATAAAAACCCCATTCCCCAGCTGCCGTAGCCACATTTCACGTGCTCAGTAGCTACATGCAGCTGATATCGTATTGGCTAGTATGCCTGTAGCCCACGTCCACCATCATGGAACGTTCTACTGGACAGCATCAGTGAAAGGGTATGTTGGCGCTGGAATCAGAAAGCCTGGGCTGGAACCCGGCTCTGTCCTTTAGCAGCTGTGAGTCTGTGTGTGCTTTTGAGCACGTTTAAAAAATATCTCTCTGCCTTTCTTCCTTTATCTACAAAATATGGAATATAATTAACAAGAAAATAGGGAACATCTTACAGGGTGCTCACTATGTTTTAGGCACCATGGTAACTGCTTTATTTGATTATGACTTGATCTTACAATCACCCTAGGAGATAAATGCTATTATCATCCCCATTTCATAGATGTAGAAGCAGGGACAGAAAAGTCCTGCAGCCCTTTCATGGAGCTGGATGTGAACCCAGGATCAGGAATCTTGCTCTCAGTCTTTATTATAATTCCTAACAAGGGCATCAATCTCATAGTGATGTCGGGGGATTTAGTCATTTACTCCGCGAAGATCTTAGCATCTGCCTGGCATAGAGTGAAAGCTGACAAAATGTTAGTTATTATTATTCTGGCCTTCAAGGAAGTTAGAAAAAGTCAAATTTTTATTCTCTTTAAGAATCTGGGAGAGGTGGGTACCTTGTTTCCCTTGTGAGTGGAAAATAGCAAAATAGAGCAGGAAAAGGACTTAGTGGAGAAAGGAGCTCTTACCCCTTGCTTTTCCCCACCGTGGCCACATCACTCCCCTTCTCTGCTTTAGTTTCCTCACCTACAACGTGTGGAGGTTGGACGAGAATGTCCTTGGACTGTTTCCTTCTCCAAATTCTCTGATTCTGTGATAAATGGGGCCTAATTTGCATTGCACGAGTGCAAGTCGTGTATATATTAGCTTATGCAACTGGTTAATCACTTAATGTCAGATAAATGTGCAGAGCGAGGTGTTAATATGTTTACAGAAACTGTACAAACCACTTGTCATTAATTTTGCTTACCTGGCATCCTAGCACAAGTGTGTGGAGACAGGAGCTCAGGGTGGGCGCCAGTCCCCCCTCACTGATTCTTCTGACCAGGCTTTGATTGATGCTGTGGGCTCCCTCCCGAGCACTTGGGAGCTGGGGTTTGGAAAATGTTTCTGCAAACAGTGCAGCCCTCAGAACAGGGGGCCCATTAGGTGTTATTTCTGTCTTCAGACAGCCTGAGCTCCTCCTGGACACTTCATTTCTCATCCAGTCACAGAAAAGACAGGAATTACCACTTGTTTACACCTGGATGTCAAACCCTCTTCTTTCTTCTTTTTTTTTTTTTCCATCTCTTTAAGTTTTACCACAGGAAATCCAGGACAATTTCAGGGCAGTTATGGGAAATTTCTCAGGTGTGATAAGGATTCTCTGGGTTTTTGTTCCATTGATTTTTATGAGACTGTGGATGGCTGTAAAATCAGAGCGGGCACAGTGCAGCGGGCCGCCTGACAGCCTGGGCTGTGCAGGAAGATGGGAGGGGCTGGCGCCAGAGCAGGATGGTGCCGAGAGGGGATGCAATTTGACCTTGTACCGGGCAGCATCCAGGCCCGGAGGAGAGGGTTGGCCTTAGCTAGAATTCCATGCGAACTGAGTGAAGGGACTCTTTTCAGAGGGGTGTGCAGGGTTGAGGGGAGCAGCAGAGCATGACAAGGCCCTGAGAGCCAGCAGTATTAGGAAGCTGCAGTCGGAAGATGTTAAACCCCTGAGCCTGAAGGAACAAGCACACCATGAATTCCCGGAGTAAAGCTGAAGTGGTCCAGGGGCAGCGTCCAACAGCTGAAGTCGCAGGAGAGGGAGCCCCTGCTGCACATGTGGAGCCAGTCAGGCAGGAAGGGAGTTGGAAAGACAAATCCTGACCTCTCCATTTTCTCCCCTGCTTTTTAACCAGTTGGTTAATTAATATTTATTAGGAATTACTTTCTATACAGGCCTGTGTTGGGTGTTATGAGAGATGCAAAGAAATATGTAATATAATTTCTGTTCTCCAGAGTCTTGGTCATCTATCAGAGGTGAAACACACACACACACACACACACACACACACACACACATATACACACCAGTAATTAACAGTACTAGGCGATGCCAGTAGTATTAATAGTTGTGTTCCAGACATTGTATCAAAATTTTACATTGGGAATCTCATTTAATTTTTATAACACTGTTAGAAAAGTACCATTGTTATACCTACCCCTTACACCCCTCCGAAGAAAGAAAGAAACAGATATGAGGCAGTGGAGGCCTAGAGAGTATCAGTAACTTTCCAAGGTGAGCGTCTGAATGGGAGTTTGTGAGGATGGGGGCAGTGAGTGAAGTAGCAGAAGCTGGATTCAAAACCACCTGCCTGACTCTCAGTGCCATAATTGCAGACCATGTTTGCTGAGCCCCCAGAATCAGGGCATAAGATCCATTCATGACATGAACAATTGTCAGGATGATTGTTCATTGCTTGTCTATTTATAGAAGGGCTTACTAGGTAGCAGGCAGGGTTTTTAGTGCTGGATATAAAATGCTGAGCTACCCCAGGCACAGGCCTTGCACTCAAAGAGCTCAGGAGGTAGAAGGACATAAATTTGAAATCAAGTTAGCAGGTGAAAATCCGGGCAAATGGAGATCTCCTTCGAGGGAAGAAATCTCTTTGGGCTGGGATGATTGGCTATGTCACTGAGAAGAAGAAACTTAAGGTTGGCCTAAAAGATGGGAAAAAGAAATGGTGTTGCTGGAGAGGAATGGGGAAGAAAGAACAGAAAAATCGCTGTTGAAGAATGATTCTGGTTACGCGGTTTGGTTTCTGTTTGGCAAATTCTCACTCAGCTCAAGTACCTCTGACAAGCCTTTTTCATCTCTACTAGGCGGTCTCAGGTTCCTTGCTGTTTTTGCACAGACACACCTTCACTTAGCATCTACCACTTTGTATTATAACCACCCCTTTTTTGTACAGACTGTGAGTACTGTGGAGAAGACAACTTGTCTTTTCTTTTGTGAATCCCTAGTGCCCAGCACATACTAAATACCGAATAATCAGTTCTTGAACAAAGGTCTGCATTTCCCTGATGTCTAGTAGAAATTCCCCATGAAGGGATATTTTTTTCCCATCATCAGTCCTGTTCAAGGAAATATATTCTAACCTGACTAAACTTGAAGGCTGTAATATCATTATGGGTGCATCTATCCCTCTGATGTGGCTTTGAACTGTCCTTCGGTATCTGAATTACGGTCTTTGTTGCATTTGAGTCATCAGAAGAGGCTGGTGGTGAGCACTTCATAGCCAGCGTGTTTTTAGAGGATGCTGTCCATCTTATTGAAAGTTACTGACAGAGCAATGGTGAGTAGTCTTGAGAAAGTAGGATTGAGTCAAGTTTGGCTGCATAGTTTTTTCTTCTTCTTTTTTCCCCTTGAACTCTAAGGGGAAGTATGAACATAGACACATGTTGTTTTATATTCTCATGTCTAACACATATTTATTGAGCCCCTGCTGTATACCAGATATTGTGCTAAGTGCTTCAGTGTGCTTTTTGTTGCACAATTTTCTGGTGAGTTGGTGATTATTTTTTTTTTTTAATTTGGAAATTGAAGAATTAAAAACAGGTCATAGAGAAGTATGTGATTTGCCTCTATACTGAGAACTAGTGAAGGCCAGAACCAAAATGAGAAATTGATTTTATTAAGAGAATCTGGAAAAGAAAGCAGAGCTTTAACTGTGGAAGGACAAATTCAAGAAGCAGAGGAACATAAATATAAATGTCTGTTAAGGCTTTTAATGCTACTAGCAGTAAACAATAAATGCCGAGGCACATCCAAAGATGTGTTATTTAGGGTCTCTGCCCTCAAGAAGCTCACGATAAAGGTGGAGAGAAGAAGTATTCTGGAGGTACAATATTTGCTCAGAAGAAGAACAGAAAGATTAGACCTTCTTCCTTATGAAAATGGAAGTGGGATGGTATATCAGCGTGGAAATGTATAGATGTATGTTGAAAAAGACCTGGCAGAGATCATGAGGAAATGAAAACAGTTGATCTGTTGGGGTTATTAACTAATAATTGATTTTTAACAATCTGATATGTTAGGATGACATTTTTTTCTCAGTATGTTTGAGAAAAAAACAGGAGTGATACCGAAGGAAATGCTACCTTTTTTTCATGGAGTTACAGGGCCCTCGCTAGGAAGAAAACGAACCATCCTCCCCAGTGATCATGAAGTAAACCCCCTTCTTCTCTGGTTTCCCATTTCTCAGCTTATGAAAGCATATTTAAGAGACTATTGGAATTTAAGAATTAAAGGGATGTTGAAATATCCCCTCTGTTGACAGATGAAGAGACTAAAACCCAGAGAGGTTCCAGGATTTGTTCTAAAGTCGGTCATAACTCATGGCAGAATCAGAGCAGAGACCTTATTGCCAGCTCTGTGGTGGTGGAAAGAGCGCTGGCCTTGGAGTCAGAGGTATGGGTCTGGCACATCTCTGCTGTTTTCTGTGCAACTTGGGTACCTCATTTGTCCTTTACCTTTTTAGTTCCTAAATCAGTATGGGAAGTAGTAACACTGCCCAAGCCACTTAGGAGGAGTTCTCTGTAAACCATAAAGTAACACGAAATGGCAGGGAGTGTCAATAATTCTACTTCCCTATACGATCTTCTGAAGATGGTGGAAAGTTTCTAGCATCTGCCCTTCCTTTGCCTGGTTCTGTGTTTCTTCTAGAGGTGAAAGATGCAATCTGGGTGAGACAGCAAGACAAGCCAAACAAGGTTTTTGGAAAAAAACATTGTTTTTTCATACGAGACCTCTGTAAATTTGTTGAGGGCATCTCATCACACTGGGCCGCTAACCCTGAAGATTATCTGCCTCTTAGAAGCTCAAAAGATCAGGGAGCTATAGCTTTAAGCTGTACTCTAGCTAATGTGTGAGTTTCCACTGCATTGCCCCAGCTACTCTTGCATTCAATAAGCATGAGGAACTGCACTGTAATACCAACCGATGCACCCAGACACACACTTTAATTAAAGGGATACATCACACAATAAAGTGCATTTAAATGAAAAATCTTTCTATTGGAAGTACACTTTCTCTTTTTTTCTTTCTGTGGTACTTTTCTGATGTTTAAACACTTCTAAGAGAACAACAAGGGGAGGCTAGGGTCAGGGTGAGTCTCCTGGGAGATGCTGGGGGTTATGGCTGCCTTGGCCCAGACAGAGTGTTGGCTAAAGCTTTTGTGGTGAGAAGTGGCACAAAAAAACATCTAGGGTGGCCACACAGGTACGGAGATGGATGAGCAGAACTGGTACATGCATGAGATGCTGTTAGAGGATTTCTTCATTTCAGGAGGAGGAGTGGTAGCTGGAAAAAGGGGGAAGGGCAAGTGAGAGAAAATAAACCTACTTTAGAGTTGACACTGTACATTTTGGACATCTGGCCTGATGACTATACCACAGTCTGATTGCTGTTGTTCTTTGGATCCCTCCGTTCCAGTTTCCTTTCATCTTTCCATCAATATTCATGGCACACTGACTATGTCCCAGGCAGTGCTCTAGGCACCTGGGTACATTAAGGAATAAACAGACAAACAAAAACCAGGCAAAAATTTCTCCCATCATGAAACTTGCCATGTGTGTCAAATTAAAAATAAAGTGTTATAGGGCTTCCCTGGTGGCGCAGTGGTTGAGAGTCCGCCCGCCGATGCAGGCTACGTGGGTTCGTGCCCCGGTCCGGGAAGGTCCCACATGCCGCGGAGCGGCTGGGCCCGTGAGCCATGGCCGCTGGACCTGTGCGTCCGGAGCCTGTGCTCTGCAACGGGGGAGGCCACGGCAGTGAGAGGCCCGCGTATCGCAAAAAAAAAAAAAAAAAAAATATATATATATATATATATATATATAAAATTAAAAAAAATAAAGTGTTATGACATTTATTATTGTAGTTGGTTTATATAGTTGGTCAACTCTTGATATACAGTTGACCCTTGAACAACGTGGGGGTTATCCATCTATAATTTATAGTCAGCCCTCTGTTTCCTTGGTTCCTCTGTATCCATGGATTCAACCAACCACTGACCATGGAGCCCTGTAGTATTTACTATTGAAAAATATCTGCGTGTAAGTGGATCTGGGCATTTCAAACCTGCATTGTTCAAGGGCCAATTGTAGTTGGCTAACTACTGTCAGAGTTGGTCTAATAATAACATATGTTGTTAATTATTGTCATAAGTGCTATAAGGAAAATAACACAAGAAAGGATAGGGAGATCCAGGATGGGAGAGTTACAACTTAGAGAGGTCAGGAGAGGTCTCATCAAGACAGTGATATTTGAGAGAAGCAAAATTCCAAAGCAGAGGCTCCAGCCAGTACTGTGGGTCTCCAGCATACCATTAATATCTAGAATGTGATCTCTTGAATGTGGGCAGGATTTTAACAGCACAGAAGGGATGGAGCCACATTACACCCATTCTTGAGTTTCCCAAAACTTTTGCCTCCCTAGGCCTAGGTTCTCCCCTGTTCACTTAAGTTCTCTGTGATGTTTGGTTCTAGTGACTGAATTTAGAAAAGGATGTAGAGAAACTGGAGTAGGTTGAGAAAAACATCTGTGTTCAAAGTGAAGGAAAACCATGCTTAAGGGGAAGTCTGAATGAACTTTTGGACATTGGATGGTTTGGTGAGAGCTTGCCATTTTTTTCCCAGTGAATATCTTTTCAGTCTAAAGTTAAATATTGAATGGTTGACAATGGTAAAGGTTCTGATGAGAAAGTGTGAAATATGTGGAGGTGGACTTGGGTAAATAGATTTGATAGATTCATAAATCTAGATGGAGAGGAGGTGAGGAGGTCCCTCCCCTCCCATTAAGATGGTAACCTGATAAACTTCAAGTCACTCCCTCTAATAGACCTAAGAGACATTTTAGTCTGCGCTTACACTCTTTCCCTCTGGTCTTGGAGTGTGTCAGTGCCAGCAGTTCAGTCATCCTTTCCTCCCTTTATACTCACACATCTAAAAGGTTGACTTTCAAGGTCTACCAGTCAAGTTTAATTAAATTAGCCTGTTGGATCTTACTGTCTCAAGAGCAAAAAACTAGACTAGTGGACACTATACAAATGTATGTCGAGGCACTCTCATGAGTTTTTGACTTCAAAGCATCCAGAGAGCTATGGCAGGTGGTTAAAATCTTGGAGTTTGGGGTCAGACAGGCCTGAGGTCAAGTTCTACCTTTACCCTTGGTCACATCACTATTAAATGACACTCTGTAAGGAGACTGTAAAGCACCTGCTTCATAACGTGAAGATCCAATGAGATAAACTGAATCCAGCAGTGTGTGCAAAAGGGAATATGTTATGATACAGTTTCATTTATTTCTAGGATGCAAGATCATTAAATGTTAAAAAAAAATGTAAAAATGAAATTCACTATATTAAAGGTTTAAGGAGAAAAACGACATTAACATCTCAATTGATTCATGAAAATTCTTGAATAGAATTCAACACCCATTCGTGATTTACAAAGCAAAAACAAGAAACAAAATGAACAAATAAACAAAAATCCTTAGCAAATGAGGGGAAGATGAGTGCTTCCTCAACATGATAAGGATTATCAATGAGCAATACAATGGATATTATTTTAAATTGTTAAATATTAAAAACATTTCTTTTAAAATCAAGAGTAAGACAAAGATACCTACTACTATAGCTTTGAGTCAGTGTTGCACTGGGAATCTTAACCATCATAATAAGATAAGAAAAAGAAAAAAGAGTTATCCTCTGTTGATATGATTCTCTACATACAAGACTCAAAAGAAACTACAGACAGTTCGTTAAACTTAATAAAGCTTAGCAATATCAAATGGATTTTTATTCCTCAGCAATAATCAGTTCGGAAACATAATTGAAAACATAATTTACATTGTGTAATTGTGTTTTACTTTCCAACAGGAATAAAGTTGTGCAAGACCTTTATGGAGAAAACTTCAAAACTTTAAAAAAAAATTTTTTTTAATTTAATTTTATTCATTTTGTTATACAGCAGGCCCTTATTAGTTATCAATTTTATACACATCAGTGTATACATGTCAATCCCAATCGCCCAATTCATCACCCCCCACCCCCACCCCCCCGAAACTTCAAAACTTTAAAAAAATACATTAAAGGAAACCAAACTAAATGGAAAAATACACCGTGCATACTTACTAGAAGCCTCAGTAGAGTAAAAATGTCAATTCTCTGCAGTTGCTTTGTTTTAATACAGTTTGATCAAAATAACAACAGATGCTTGTAGGAACTTATCAAGTTGATTTTCTAATACGTGAAAGACAGGAAAGACCCAAGAATAAGCCAGATTCACCCGAAGGGGAATAAAGTGTGCGTTGTTGGGCTGGAGTGGAGCAAATATCGAAAATTATAGTTTTATTCTGTACCCTTGTTCAGTTTGTACACACACACACACACACACACACACACGTACATACATACACATACAAACATGGGCACATTGACAAGTTGGTAGGGAATAGAGAGCTCAGAAAAGAGTCATACAAAAACATATGGCAAATTAATAATACCAGAGTTGGTATAACAGAACAGTGGGCATAGAATGAACTATTCTGGGATAATTGCCTATGCAGAGGAAAGAAATATATTTGGGTCTGAACTTCTTAACATACACAAAAGTAAAATGCCAGATGAATTTAAGAATTAAATGTGAAAGAAAATATTAACCTTTAAGAAGAACATGCTAGAAGCTATATTTTACACCTTATGATAAGAAAGGGTTTCTTAATTAAGACCCCAAAAATGCTAACCATAAAATGAATACATTCAACTTATATTAATTAAAGTTCATAATAATGAGGAATAGTTTTTCATTAAAGATACCAAAAATGTAAAAATATAAGCCACAAACTTGGAGAAGATGTTGACAATACAAGGATAAGGATCTATTTTACATAAAGAAATATTACAAATTTGTAAGTGAACCAGAGGCAAATTAACAAAATACTTGCCAGAATACATGACAATGCATAACATTGAAGGGGACACACTAGTGGAAAATAAGCTTGAAAAAAATGTTCGGCCTCATTAGTAATTGATGCAATGCTAATTAGTATGACAATAAGATACCATTTAATACCCACAAGACTGGCAATACTAAGGCGCCTAGTCATTTCAAGTGTGAGGATGGTTGAGGTTCAGTGGGAATCCTAGTACATCCCCGTAGCAGTTTACCTTTGAACAACCACTTTGGAAAACAGGCTGGCAGTACCTTTGACACCAACTAAATGCAAGTCCTACAGTTGAACAGTCAACTCCTGGTGTAAACCCTGGGGAAGTGCTTGCCAGGAGACACATGCATGAATATATGAACATAATTTCCTGTTATAGGATAAAAGCTGGAAGTAACTCAAGTATCCATTGATAGGCAAATGGACAACTAAACTGTGTTATACTGACACAATGGAATATTACTCAGCCATGAAAATTAACAAACTAAAACTGCATTGAACAACATGCATGGATGGATCTTGGAAAAATATCCTGGCTGGAAAAAAAATCCCATCAAAATAGGCTTCATACAGTATGACTCCATTTTTAAATTTCAGAAAGAAATACTGCCTAACAATATTGTGTTTAGAGTTACATACTTATGGGATAGAATTATTTTGAAAATCAAGGGGACAGTAAAACTCCAGTTCTGCTGAGTGTTACCTTTGGGGTTCGGGGGGGGCACACAGATAGTTCAATGCAATAGGTGAGGTCTACTTTTAAAATTTTGGTGGTAGGATCACAGGTATTTGTGTTGTGCTTCATAACTTACATTTATTTCATATGTTACATATTATAAATATTACATACATATTTTATAAGAAGAAAATATTACAGGATTTTTTTAAAAACTAAAACACAGCACTGAAGAAACTGTAAAGCTAAGTCAGCTTAGCACCATGTCTGTAGTCTAATTGCTGAAAAACAAAAAATAGCTGTATTATTTTAACTATTTTTGCAAATAGTCATACTTTTTTTGTGCTCCCTCATATATATTATTATCATAAAAGATGAAAGCTGCTGAGGGCTCTATCATGTTGTCAGGAAGGTGGACCACGACCGCAGGCAGTGGTGTTCCTGTCTGCCACTCCAATTTCATGCTGTCCCTGGCAAAAGTTGCTTTTCCTCTCCCCTCAGTGTGTCTGTGGGGAATGGATAGATGGCCTGCTCAAAGCTCACAAAATAAATGTTATTTTGAGTTGCAGGGGGAAAAAACATTTCCCAAAACAACACATACACTATTAATAATCTTGAAAACTGTCTCAGGGGAGAGACGTGTTTGAACTGATTTGACTCTTGGAATCAGGAGAGTGGTTCTCATTTGGAGGACAATATTTTTAACAATGACTTTGATGCAGTGCTAGAAACTCCGTTACATCTCATTTAAAGATGAAGTCTTGCTTCTCTTGTGCTAGTGATATTTTTTCTGCCACTTCTGGGTAATTATCAAGGTTGTTTGTTGTAATGAAGGGAATTTTTTTGAGAGAGCCATCTGCTCTTCTGCTGGTCTCTGCATGAAATGGTTGTACCTTTGGGGTGTGGGTAGCTAGAGGCAGGGTGGGGGGCGCACCACAAAGGCAGTCATGGTGGCAGTGGCAGAAAGGCCCTCCCTTGGATGAGCACAGTAAGAAGGTAGTTTCCTGCTTCTGACTGGTATCAGGCAAATAAAGAGTCTTTGCAGATTCAGGGGTAGGAAAGAGAATAAATTAACCAGAAAGGCTGGTTGGATCGACCAGGCAATAAGAGGTTTCTAGTAGTATAGTTTACTGGTTAAAGCATGAACTTTTAGATGGCACAGTTCAGTCTGAAAAAACTGGAGGAAGCAGTCATGGGCTTTAGGGCTTTTATTATTATTATTATTACTGTTGCTCTTGAGAACAGAACTACAGAGATAGTAAATGTGAGAAGTTCTAGCACATAGAATGTTGCTCAGTAAATGCTCCATTTGAGAAAACCCACAGTCCTCCTTAATTTCGCTTGTCTCACAAGGATGGATCCTTCTCTGTTAGGCTCCACTCTTCATCTCCTTAAACTTTGTTCACTCTTCTGTTGAGTTTGGCATGCAGCTGTTTCCTGCACGAAATCATGAGGCCCCTGATTAGCAGGTGCTGCACTGAGATCACTTTTTATACTCCCTGCAGTGCCCTAAAAAATGCCATTAGCCAAAGCACGGTAAACCAGCTTCCAAGAAGTATTCCCTGGCTAACATAGCCTACAGAACACAAGCCTGTCTCTGCACTTCGTTTCTGTATGATTCAGTGTTACCCATGGTTATATGTTGTGTACAGTAAGGGATGTTTTGGTTGGAGGTTAGGAAAATCCCTTCTCAAGCCGGTGTAAGCAAAAGGGAATTGTAGGCCATTAGGTGTGACATTCAAGAGAAGACCTGACTTCAAGCGTGATCGAGTCTAAGAGCTCACAACATGCTGGCAGTGCTCTCTTTTCCTACGTCTTCCAGCTCTTCTTTTTTTCTCTGACTTACCTTTGTTCTCGAGAAGGAAACTTTACCCTCAGCGTGGCAAGATGGCTGCCAGCAACTGCACGCCCCTGTCCTAATCTCTCATGACCCTGGTGGAAAGAGGGCTCTTTTAACAGAAAGTCTTTGGGTGGGCTCCAATTGCTTCTGACTGTGCTACACGCCCACCCCCTAAAGTAATCACCAAGGCCATTGCAATTGGCTTAGGTCTAGATCACATGCTGACCCTGATGTCAAGGTAAGAGTGGGGAATAGTCGCACCAAATCTCATGAACTAGTTGGAGGATGAGTGGTTGTAGGGAATTTCAGGGTTACTGAAAAACGTGCAAATAAGCAAAGAGAAGGAAAGCAACAGACACATATTTTATGTTGACTTATGTAGAACACAGATTTGGCATTTTTCTCAACTACATTTTAAGATTATTACATGTGAGGCTGTATTTTCCTCTTTTATCTGTTCTAATTTTAAAGCAGAATATACAGTTATTATCTTTTTTTTTTTTAAGATGTTGGGGGTAGGAGTTTATTAATTAATTTATTTTTGCTGTGTTAGGTCTTCGTTTCTGTGCGAGGGCTTTCTCTAGTTGTGGCAAGCGGGGGCCACTCTTCATCGCGGTGCGCGGGCCTCTCACTATCGCAGCCTCTCTTGTTGCGGAGCACAGGCTCCAGATGCGCAGGCTCAGTAGTTGTGGCTCGTGGGCCTAGTTGCTCCGCGGCATGTGGGATCCTCCCAGACCAGGGCTCGAACCCGTGTCCCCTGCATTAGCAGGCAGATTCTCAACCACTGTGCCACCAGGGAAGCCCCTACAGTTATTATCTAATACAGACTCAACACAGTTGAGTTGAATTGCTTCCTCTGGTAGAGTGTAGAAGAAGCCATAGCTCTTCATACAGATTCTCCCTTGACTAATTGTAGTTCCATACTCTAAACTCAGTTTCTCTCTATCTTAAACTTATGTTCATGAGGGCACTGAGGAACTATTAAAATCTTCCACCTCATCTGCTAAACTCCAACCTAATTTTTTTCTTGTCTTTGCTAGTTCTACCAATGACCCATCCATTCTTCTTGTCACGTAAGCTTGGGACTTCCCCTCTCCCCTGTCACCCTTGCTGAAATCATTGTATCTTGCTGTTCTGTCATTGTCTTCCCTTCCTTCCCAGTTCCACTGTTACCATCTCAGTTTTTGTCTTTATTTTACAACACCTGTAGTGGCTTCCTAATTCTTCAGATGTCCCTCTGTGTCTCTGCCTTCTAAGCTTCCTGTGCACTGACACCAAGTTAAAATTCCTACAGAATGACATATGTGATCATTCTTCAGAAATCATCTCTACCCATTTTACAGATAATAAAACTGAAGAGAGATTAAGATAACTGTTGAGTGTCATGAAGTCAGTGTGTGATATTCTACAGGAAGTGGTGTGTCGTTCCCACATGAAAGGATCATCAGTTGTTCTCCGTTGCTCATACTTCGAGTTAGTATTCGCGTCTTCTGTTCTAGACTGCACCTGCCATTTCTACTTTTCCTCTTCATATCCTGCATGTTCTAGACACATGTGGGTTTTGTTCATCTCTGTAAACACTTGTTATTCTGCCACTTTCCCCGCCTTCTCTTACCTCTTCAACCCACATGCTAATGTACTTCCGTGATCAGATGCCACTTTTCCAAGTGCTTCCTTTAGTCATCTAACAAAAAGTGGCCACACTCCTTCTGAAGCTTGACATTCCTTCTTCCTTTCATCTAATACTAAGGGTAGCTATTTATCAGGTGTGTACTTTGTGCCATATCCTGTGTCAAGCACTTATTCTACCTTGCTCAACGATGCCCAGTCCTGTATTGTATATAATAACCGTGCTGGAATTAATCTGTCTTATCAACTTTGTTACTTTTGCATCACCCAGAACAATATCCAGCATGTAGAAGACCATCAATAGGCATTGTTGAATGGGTGAAAGAGCAAATAAATGAAGGAATGCAATTATTTCTAAATTAAAGATCAACTTGATGCAGGAGCCCATTATCCCTGACGAAAGTGACAGATGATCTTTCTGTTCTATATCAGAAGGGGACTGGTTACCATAGAAATGCATTTCTTTCTCTTTCTTTCTCTTCCCTGAATTTTGCAGAAGCACCAGCAACTTATATTTGAATGTCAAGGCCTAAGAGCTCTAATACTTTATGACTTTACTTAACTCAAGTGACCTAACCAGAGCCCAAACCTGCTCACTTGGAAAATCCAGTGTTTTGTTTCAAACACCTTGCCTCCATGGTCTTGCTGCTACATCAGGAAGCTTCTTGGACCTGCTATTGTCATCCATGGGGTTGCCCATACTTACCTGTCATTGGATGTCCCGGATATGGGATTTACTCTTTATGAAATGAGAATCCTTTAAGTCAAGGGCCTCATAAATATTGACCATATAAGACAGTGTCTTCCAAATGAAGTTGCCCAAACTTTATGGCTCTCCCTTGCTGTCAGGGGGAAGTTCAAGTTTTTAAACACAGAATTCAACCTTTACACAGTTTGTATCATAGGCGTATCACCCTCTGATTCTCTCTGCATACCCTATACCCCAGGTTTATCTCAGATGCACATTAAGTATGGGCAGATCATAAAAATAACTATAGTAAATTGGTGTGGACATGCCCTGTCTAAAGCTATTCAAACTCATTAAAAAGCTGTTTTAACAAAAAAATAAAGCAGAGTAACTCCCCCTTCCCCCCCAAACCCCACACACAGAGTAACAAAAGCTGGACTTGGATTACAAGGTTGAGACTCCTGTACCAAAAAAGGGGAGGCACCTGACTGTCACCATTGCCCTCTTCCTCCTTATGCTGTCCTGTTACTGCACTCTTGCTTACGTATGACTTTCTGCCCTTCCTGAAGAGCTACCAGCTCACATATCAGCCACTCAGAAAGCACCTCCCTTGTCTGAGCTCCTATGACACTCATCCTCTATACCTCCATTGCCCCAGCATATAATGTCTAACATTGGAGTTAATTATTGCAAGCAACGCACTCCCCCAGGAGATCATATGCGACTAGTGTGCAGGGCATGTGTCCAAGACATTCACATGTCCAAAGTGCGTTGCACAAAGCCTTGTCGTTGCTACATTCTCAGATAACACCCATTGGCTGGTGCTTGATCCATTAACGTGTGTACACTAAAATAGAATTAACCAACCAATTGAATGAACATCTTTCTGTGCTGTTTCACAGAGCTCAAGCACTCTTTTATTTTTCCACCTGAACTCTGACACATTCTCATTTTAATAATGAATAATTGTAATAATATTCCCTGAGATGGGATAATTTCAGTTGACTCACTTGACATATCTATAAACACGCACTGGATAATATAAAATATGTCTTTGTGGGGCTTCCCTGGTGGCACAGTGGTTGAGAGTCTGCCTGCCGATGCAGGGGACACGGGTTCGTGCCCCAGTCCGGGAGGATCCCACATGCCACGAAGTGGCTGGGCCCGTGAGACATGGCCGCTGAGCCTGCACGGCCGGAGCCTCTGCTCCACAACGGGAGAGGCCACAACAGTGAGAGGCCCGCGTACCGCAAAAAAAAAAAAAAAAAATGTCTCTGTGGATTTGCCCTTAACAATATTAGGACGCACCAGGCTTTTGTTTGATTAGTTTCTCATGGTGTCCCTGATCTGCTTTAAAGCTTACAGTTAAGAGAAGAGAAAGTTGGGAGCCATTTTAACATTTCCAAGCTACTAGTCCCAGCTCTGTGTTTACAGGCTGCTAGTTCCAACAAACAAACAAACAGACAGACAAATGAAAAACAATTCCTCCACGAAAAGACCTGGATGAAGCTTATGCTAAGTGAAAGAAGACAATTTGTATAAGTTATGTAATGTGTGATTCCAACTATATGAAATTCTGGAAAAGGCAAAACTATGGAGACAGTAAAAAGATCAGTGGTTTCCAGGGACTAGTGAGAAAGGAACGATGGATAGGTGGAGCACAAAGGATTTCTAAGGGCAGTGAAACTGTTGTGTGTCGATGGTGGATACATATCCTTCCTTCTACATTTGTCAAGGCTCACAGAATGTACACAAAGAGTAAAAACAGTGGACTTTAGTTAATAATAATGTACCAATATAAGCTTATTGAGTCTAGCAAATGTACCAGCTACTGCAAAATGTTAATAATAGTGGGGAAGAGAGAGGCTATCTGGGAATTCTGTACCTGTACTTTCCACCCATTTTTCTGTAACCTAAAACTGCTCCAAAAAATAAAGTCTATTAATTATAAAACTCTTAATTTAAATAATTAAGACACTAAAACATATTCCAATTGTCAAGAGATGACCTCTTAGATATTTTACGCAGAATACCATTTTGGACATCCTGGGAGGTTGGAGAAAGGCCATTGCAAGGATGACTGTGGTGAAGTGGATGGCAAGTAGAATGGACAAGCCAAAATGACAGTTAATTCCCTTGAGAACTTTCTCTAAACATAGAGCTTTTAAAACAATTTCTAAGATGCCATGAAGATCATTAAGTCTAATAAAAAGACTTTAGAAGAGACAGGATTTAAAAAAAAAAAAAAGATTAGAGCGTCTGTGGGAAGGTAGACCAAGAGTGACCTTGTATTTAATATGCTCGTTGTTTTACCAACCAGTGACACTTATCAAAGTCCTCTCCCCCCTGCCCCCATCCCAGGCTCACTCCTGGTAAGAAAAGCACTGGGATAAGCTGTTTCCACAAACTCTCCTGTTGGGTGAAACACTATTTTGGAGTTCTCACCAATTCCAAATCGACAGAATAAAAGTGAAACCAAAGCCAGTAGATAAATGGGTCTAGTTGTTTTTATTTCAGTTACTGGTTTAATTTTTTTATTATTATTACTGTGAGTAAACAAGGGCTAGAAATAGAAGCACATATGCAGATTTATTATTTTAATCTCCTGATTCCTGTCTGCTGGCTGCTACTCCCGAAATTGCTTGGCCCCTATCAGTGGCTGCCTCTAAGCTCGCAGCCAGAAGAAAGAGCAGAGAGTTCCCAGTGTTGGTTGGAGAGAGGAGATTGGTGGTGGGGCCACTTTTCTGACTGAGGAAAGCAGCCCCCGGTCTTCCCGTCATTGGCACTGATGGATTGAGTCTTTGTTTTTGGTGCTGCAGCCTTTTTTGTGCGTGTGTGCTTGGGGCTGTCGGCAGAAAGCTGTTTCCGTTGGAGGCTGTGTAACGTGCCATCTTGGCAGTTCTGTATTTTCAGCATTTCACCAATGCAGAGAGTAAGGGAAATCATAATTGAGGCTGCCTTTCTATAAATCATGCCACAGAGAGTGAACACATCCAAATGATGGGTCCAAGGGGGACTTTTGGCCCTTGCCTGGGGACAGTGGCGGTAGGGGTGTTGGAAAATCAGTCGGAAGCATCTCTGTAGCTGCTGAGCAAAGCAGTGAGGAAGAAATCGAAAATAAATTCTAAGTTTCCTGGCCAAATTATGAATGCTGGACAGGGATAGAACTGGGAGGGTTGGGGACAAATAGCAAGAAATTAGCAAACCATAAAATCTAGTTGGAAATGGGGGGAGGAGCTCACAGGCAGAGTGATTTCCATGCACTTGCCTGGGCAGACAAGGAGCTGGGAAGTGTCCACTTCAAGGAGAAGCCAGCCTCCCTTTCCCCTAATTATGTTGGCTTGTGTAGTTTGACTTCGTCATGGGGACACTGCTGGAATTTCGTGTTCTTGGTGGAATAACGTTAAATCAAAAAGAAAACAAAATGGCAGAAGGGGGCATCTGTATGTATAGGTGATTCACACTCCTTATGTGATAGGCAGTAGCCCAGAACTGACCTCTGGGTGAGAGCGCATTGAATAGCCCCTCGTGTGACTTTGTGGGTGGTCTTCCTGATTTTCCTCAAGGGATTGCGCACACTTTCTCATTCTCGTATCTACTGATGTAGCTGAGAATGCATTTGACTGTTGGTTGTCATTCACTGTTCTGAGTACGAAATGCCGCCATTGGAGGGTTGAGGGGCCACTTTCCTGTCAGACAAAGATGTAATAAGCCCATCTCATGGTTACTGGCTTCAAAGGGGACTCCAGCATTGATCTCTTGGGACCCTGCCAGCCCTGAAATGCAACGTTTCCATGAAATAGGTTGGAATAAGGGCAGGGGAAATGGAGAAGAGGGGCATCAGGTCTTTACCCAACCCGTGTCTTGGCTGTTATATGCTGGAAGGAATCTGAGTTTTGCCTTGTTCGCCCAGGGGAGCATCAAAAGTCCTGATATGTATACATTCTCCCCCAGACTAGAGTAGAAACTCCAGGCATATATCTAGAAAAGAGGCGGCCAAGGAGTGTGTATAAATGTGTGTGTGTGTATGAGCTGCCTGCTTCAGCATTAAACAGAGCCTTTTTCTGAACGCAGAACTTTCAGACAGAATGTGTAACAAACGGCCTGTGTGCCTGGTAATTATCTATCTATCGTGAGGTCAGGAAGCTCTGCTGTGTGAGTGCAACAGTTTCATAGTTTTATATTTTCTTTGTTTATTTCCCTCTTGGATTTCTACAGTAAGTTCTTTTTGAAAATGCTGGTCTCTACCAGCTATACTGTGGAGTCTAAGGGAAAGGATTGTGTCTTATTTTTCAGTTTGGTCTCTGTCAATGCTGAGACCAGAGAGAAAGGTAGAAACACACTCAGAGGGAAAAGTATCTTGCCTCCTTCAGCAGGGCTTTTCCTCAAGAGAGCTATTTTGTCCTTGCTCAAACCTTGGAGGAAGTTGTGTTTCATTTGTCCGCGGAGGTTTTTCGCTTGCTTGAGGACTTTGAGTTTTGTGTCTCTCTCCTGCCGGGTTGCTCTTGGTTACACGTTCAAAGCAGCAAGCACACCTATGGACAAGTTCAGCAGGTGGATGAATGAACGTGGGGATGCCGGTCCTGGGAGCTGAGGGCTACCCTTTGAGCTAGGAGACATTTGTGTGCCACTTGATGTCATGGCGGCTATTGGCCTGCCCGGCCTTCTCAGAAGCCTTTTCCCAAGGAGAACCTAGTAGTGATTTATTCAACAGCTGTGCTGAAAACTCTTGACTGTATTTATGAGACCAGCAAAATCATTCTTCCTCAGGTCTTTCTTTGGAGAAATTGGGGTTTCTGCAGATTAGGGCGCTTGGATCTCACTCCAGTGTTCTTTCTGTGTTGCACTGGGCATTGCCTGACGTTCTCTGGCTTCAGAACCTGTATTGAAAATAATAAAATAATCACCTGCTTACTTGTCTGTTTCCGCCATTCGATTTCAGGCTCCTCCATGGCGGCTGTCTTTTGTTTCTGCCTATCCCTAGTACTTAGCAGAGCATACACGATAGGTAATTTATACACATTTGATGAGTACCTATTACTTAATTATAATTTTCTCTTTTCTCTTTCTCTCTCTCTCTCTCTCTCTGTCTCACTCACACACACACAGACACACACATAAAAATCCAAAGAGGAATAAATTAATGCATGTACCTCTTGATACCCTCACCCACTCTTAATTTTCCCAGATTTGAATTATAGTAAATGACACCCCTTTCTAAAGGCTCAACATCTTGGAATTGTCTCCTTCTCTCAAACTCGACTCGAGTACAGCAGCAAATCTTGTCATGTCTACCTGCAAAACATATCCTGAATATGATCATTTCTCTCATCTTCCTCTACTACGCAGTTGGTAGAGTCCAAAATCTTTGAGTTGTCTGTGATGCCTCTTTTACTCTCAGATCTCACAGCCCTTCCATCACCAAATCTTATTGGCATTACCTCCAGAACATTTTGCCAATCCCTCCACCTTCCCAACTCCACCATTCATAGGCTAGTGCAGGCCACCACCCCTTTTCCCTGGACTAACCCCCTTTTCCCTGGACCACCCCAATCATCCCTTCTCTGTGGATCCCCTACTTTCTGCAAGTGATCTTTAAAACTTAAATTAGATTGTGGCAGACTTATCTTCAGATGCCTCCATGCACTTCCATCATGCATAGAAGACCCCACATCCTATCGAGGATAGATATGCCTTGTACATGAAGTCCTCCCTGATTTCTCTCTAACTTCATCTTCCAAAGCTTCTCTCACTGTGCACTGCTCCAGCTACACTGGCCTGTAGTGTTCCTCCAAGATGCCACTACACTCCCACTTCGGGGTCCTTGCCTTTGCTCTTCTTCCCTCCTAGGTCACTTTTCAGATGTTCACATCACCTGCTCTTTCATTTCATTCAGTTTTCTGCTCACATGTTAGCTATTCAAAGAGGTCTTCACTGAGCGCCTTCACAAAAATAGTACCCCTTTCTTGCTTTATCCCCTTATCCTGCTTTGATCTTCTTAGTAGTTATCTTTGCATGACATTATACAGTTGATCCTCATTATTTGCGGATTCCGTATTTGCGAATTTACCTACTCGCTAAAGTTCACTTATAACCCCCAAATCAGTACTCAGAAAGTTTTTGTGGACATTTGCAAACATGTGCTGAGTGACAAAAAATTTGAGTCACCTGACGTGCATGTTCCCAGCAGAGATTGAACAAGGCGATGCTCTGCCTTCTTGTTTGAGTTCTCAGGGTACAAAGAACTGTCTTTTTCATGGTCTGCTTTGTGCTATGTTTTTTTGTATTTTTGTGCTTTTCTTTGGTGGTTTCATTATTTACAGTGGCCCCCCAAGCATTGTGCTGGGATCTGTCTACTGTTCCCAAGCACAAAAGGCTGCTGACCTCTCAGTTCATGGAGTGTACATGGTAGTGGGAGAAATGGGCAGTAAGTGAATGAAATATATTTTAAAATATATACACATATTTTTTTGACAACTGTGTTTTCTAGCACCTTGTTCTTTGCTGTATCCTTAGAATATAGAACCATGCCTGGTTCAGGTAAGGTGTTCACTAAATTACTGAGTGATTAAATGGATGAAAATAATTAGTGAAATATTGTCAAGAGTGTCTCCAGAAGAAAAATCTGACAAAAAAATAGTTTGTCTGCCAGACAGTTTCATTTTAGTAGGCATCGTGCTACCCCTAATCTTACCACAGCTCTGTATGGTAGATATTCTTAGAACTCCCCTACCCCTGCCCCTGGAAGCAGCCTGCCCAAGCTCACATTGCTGTCTGGCTCAGAAGCTCCATGTTTCCATGCTGTGAATCTTGGCTTGTGTGGTTATTGAGCACATCGGCCATGGAATCAGACAGCCTGATTTAAATCTGATCTCTGCACTTACTCTGTGTTTTCAGACAAGTAACTTAGTCCTCTCCAAAGCTCAGTTTTCCATTCTGTAAGATGACGATAACCAGATTTCCTCTCAGGGTGGTTGTAGGGTTTAAAGGCGAAGATGCAAACCACTTAATCTAGTACCTGACGTATAATAAGTACTCGTTAGACATTAGTTATTATTATTATCATGTACTTGCGGGCTCCTGGTGTTGGAGAAATAGGTAAAAAGGGTGTGTAACCAAGCTAGGAGGCATTCTGGATAAAATTCCTCTGTTGGGACCTCTTAACCGATGCTAAAGACCAGTACCTAAGGGCAGTGGTCGGCAAACTTTCTGTAAAGGACTGAATAGTATTTTAGGCTTTGCTAGCCATATGGTCTCTGTTGAAACACTCAACTCTAAACGAATGAGTATGGCTAGGTTCCAGTCAAACTTTCTTTATGAGAAAGGGTGGATCATAGTCTGCCAACCTCTGTTTTAGACCAGTAGTATTCAACCCTCTCTGCACACTAGAGTTACCTGGAGACCTTTAAAAATACCTATGCCCAAGTAGGCTATTCCTAAAGATTCTGATTTAAGTTTTCTAAGATGGGGCCCAGCTATCACTATTGTTTAAAACTTTTAGGTAACTGTGATGCAGAGTTGAGAACCACTGACTTGGGTCACTAAAGCCAAGAACAGAAGAACATCAGAGAAGTTGCTGTCTTCCTGGCTTCACCCCAGCTCCCTCCTCACCCCATTTTAGAACCCAGGGATCAGCATTTTCTGTGCGCTTTGGGCAAGGGTTGGCTAGGCTGTGGCAAGTCCCCTTTGCTTAATGCACAGACCATATGACTTTTGGATCTAGAGGGAAGTCTAGTTATCTGTGTAATAAATGCATTGTACTTTCAGGGAACACAGTCCAGCTGTTACTCTGCATTTTAGCTGAGGCTATGCTGTTTGCTATGTAATCGTGTTCCAGCATTGGCAGTTGGACAGAATCTTTTTGAGTGGAAGCAGTCTGCCTATCTTCTTTTCCCAGGTTCTGGTTTCTGGGATGGAGCTAGGAGCGGGTTTCCCAGGAGCGAAAAGCTGTCTGTCTGACTTAAGGGCAAGTCATTCTTCTCTACTGGGCCTTAGAGTGTCTGTGACACCCCCATCTCTAAGGAGCTCCAAATGTTCAGCTGGGCATCCTCTACCTGTGATGAAGGTAGAGATTGGCTGAAGACAGGATGATGAGCTTAGTTATAAATGTCCAAGCTTCCATAAGAATGATCTAGAACAGAGTTTCTCCATGTGTGGTTCCTCTGCATTTACATTAGAATCATCTGATATCTTGTCAAAATGCATATTTCTGGGCTCCACTCTTGACCCTCCAAATCAGAATTTCTAGAGGAGGGCCTGAAATATACATTTTTAACAAGACATCTGAAAAACTTTGACGTTTGAGAGCCACTATTGTGGAGAAAGCCCTTCATCATACTTAGATAAGAAGACTGAGATTGAAGAACTTAAAGTCTTCCTCAGAACAGCTCAGCTAGGCCAGTGGTAGAGCCAAGACTTGTATCTAAGGTCTGTGTAGCAGCTAGCTAATGCTGTGTAACCAACTCTCCCTAAACTTAGAAGCTTACAGCAGTAAACCTGAATTATTGCTCACAACTCTGTGGATTAGTTGGGTGATTTTTCTGGTCTCGGCTAGATTCATTCATGTGTCTGTGGTCAGCTGTGGCTGGGTTGGCAGCTGTGTTGATTTTGTCTGGGCTCGCTTTTCTAGTTAGAGCTCAGCTGGCTGTATGATGGTCTGAGATGGCTGTAGGCTGGGTTCTCTTCCACGTGGTCTTTCATCCTCCAGCAGGCTAACCAAGGTTTGTTCACCCTGGGTGACAGCATTCTGAAAGATTGGAAGTGTCCAAGGCTTCTGAGGGACTACACTCAGAACTGGGATTCTTCTACTGCATTCTGATGCCCAAACAAGGGGTGAAGAAATAAATTCTAGCTCTTGAAGGGAGGAGCTGAAAATCCTTTTGCAAAGGTCTTAGATACAGGGAGGCTGAATGAATCCATCAAAGCTGCCACACAGAGTCCTGGCCTTTCCAACAACATTTGAGTGCCTTTGAAAAAAATTCCTCTGCCAGCTTTTACAAATGTTTAGGGAGCATGATTAGTGAATATTCTCTTGGGTTCTCTTCCTAGGATTATTGCTCTTGGATTAAGAATCAAAGATCATGTATCTAAAGGTACCTAAGAACTCATTGGCTTAAACCCTATCTGACGCTTTAATTTCCTGATGGTATCACCTTAATCAAAGTGCTCATCCATTCTCTACTTAAGCACATCTAGTAACTCCCTGGAGAACTTGTTGCCATGCAAGGAAGCTTCTTCCAGCCTTGGGGAGTCCTTTCCATTAGAATATTATTTCTTATGTCAAGACAACATTTACTTCTGTCTAGATCACCTTTTGGTCCTGCTCTGCCCTTTGATGCAGCAGGAGAAAGTCTCATTGTCCTTCCACAGAACAGCTTTTTCCCATGTTTGAAAACAGTAATAAACCTCTTTGCTCCTGTACCACAACCTCAAGTTTTGACAACCTGTGGCTTTCTGTGCCACAACCTCAAGTTTTGACAACCTTTCTAGGATATTATGGTTTGAGCTCCCTTACGATTCAGATTGTTTCCTTGATAGCACTCATTTTTCAATGGGAGCAGATATTTCGGAATGAACTCTGGTTTTGGAATCAGATGTCTTGGAGTTTGCTTTGGGATCTAGAGCACGTCCTCAGTGTTCTTCTCCAAGAAGTGTGGACAGAAATAACCATCAAAAAGTGTTTATTTTGAGTCAGTTAAACTATATACAGAAATACCTGTCAGGGGCAGATCCTCCATAAATGTAAGTTTCTTTTTGTCTTTATTTTTATTTTTCTGAAAGAATAGACTTTGAAGTATACACTATTTTTTCCCCTTTAATGTCTTGAGTTTGAATGAATTTTTAGAGTTTCTGGTCACGTATTAATACTAAAATCATGAGCATGTTTAAATAGTCCACCTGGAGATATATTTCAAATGGTGTTTCATACGGTAGGTCTAGTAAAGTCTTCATTTCTTCCAAATTAAAGGCAGGTATTATTGTTTGATACTTAAAGATAGTAATTTACATTAAATAAATGACCTAAAACTAAAAAAAAATTAAGTTCTTTCCATGTCTTTTAGATTCATGTTTTGGGGGAAAGAAAAACAAATTTGAACTTGGAAAAGAGTTAAAGACAAATTGAATGCAGTGAAAAGCCAGTAAAGTAGGTGATAAAGTGGATATTAATAGTAGGAGGTGATGTGAAACCAAAACCATGAAGGAGAGAGAACACGGGTATAGGGGGAGAGGTGTGGGTCAGAACAAAGTCAGCTTATGGAGGAATACCAACATTTGTGTTCAAAGGGTACTGCTTAAAATGAGATGCTTCTGAATCATAATGAATAAAAATGAATAGAATCTGATTGCAAAGGAAAATGGCCAAGAGAATAGGACTGTGGAGACAAAAGAATGGATTTTGGTAAATACTATGTGAATTGTTTGTAAGATTGTCTCATGTGTCTGTTAGCTCAGAAAATACTCTTCAGCGTGAAAGAGGATAAAATGAATTGTGAAGATGATTTGTAAATAAAAGTGCTGAAGAGATTCAAGGCACGGTGTTATTCATGTGTGGTATACCCAAATGAGCCATTATTCCTGTGAGGTTATATTAACTTGTTTTTCTTTTAGAATCAAGCAATTAACAAAAAACGACAATACAGCACAATTACAAGAGCATTGAGGTGGGAATCAAGACGCTGGGTTTGAATTCTAGCTCCACAATTAACTAGCTGTGTGATACTAGGCAAGTCACTTAGGTTCTCTGAGCCTTAGATTCCCCATGTGTAAAAAGAATTTTCCAAATTACCTCTAAGGACACTCTTAGCTATAAAAGTTTATGATTCTCTGATTCTGTGTTGTCGAGCAGCTCAGTGGAAGTTTCTTTTAAGGGGTCAAGATTTCAGATGGGATTCTCTCACCCAGGGGCCCCTAATCTATCTGAAGAGATTACCTGAAGTTTTGATGCATAAGTGAATTAAGTGACCAGATTAATTCACTGGATTAATCTGGATGAATTAAATAAAAGCAATTTGAGAGCTTATAAGAGAAACCTGTTACTGGAGTCTGGTTGGACACTTGGTGTTAATTACGAGAAAAGAGATACTATTCATAGGATACTCTTCCTTTCTCTCCAGCTTCTTTTATGAATTTGCTTTTAAAAGTAGTCCTTTAGTTTTCCTTTTATAATCTTGTCTTTTTTGACCAAGTGTGGCTTCATGGACAGGAGACAATTTGAACTAATATTGAAAGAAGGGTAGAATTTAGACAAGTTTGGGAAGGGAAGGGAGGCCTTTCAGGTGGAAGGAATAGAACTTTGAAAGGCTTGAAATGGAATAATCGTGTATTCATTCAGGACATATTTATTGAGCATCTATTCTTCCAGACCTGGCACTGTGTTAAACACCTGGGACTATTAAAGTGGCAATTCCTACTATCTAGAAAGGAGGACAGACGTCAGTCATATAATTACACAAATATATAATTTCATATTTTGGTGAATATTATGAAATAAGAGGATAGAGAGCCATGAGAGCAGATGGCAGGTGGACCTCGTGCTGTCTGGGGCAGGAGGTGACCAAAGAGCTTCCCCTAGGAAGGGCTGTTTCTGCTGAGACCTGACACAGGAGCAGCAGTTGGGTACATGCATGGAAAGAGGGAGAAGGTGCAGAGTGGAGGAAGGGCATTTTAGGCAGACAGGACAGCGTGTGCAAAAGCCCTTGGACTTGAGAGTCCATGGCATGTTTGAGAAGCTAAAGAAGGCTAGTGTGACTGCAACTTGGAAAATAAGGCGGATGGAGAGAATCCTGGAGGAAAAGGCAGGTGGGGAATGAGCACGGTGTCCCCCCTTTGACAGAGTGTAGACACTAACATCCTTATGAGCCAGTTTCTGTGTGCCCGATTGGAAGAAAGCATCTTTACTGTGGGGTGGGCATTGGGGCATCTGGGCGCAAGCATCGTCTATGCTTTGTGTGCTCAAATGGGCCTTTAGAGTCACCAGCACCTCTAGCAAGGAGTAGAACACTGACTTGGGAAACAAAAGTCTTTGCTTATTCAGATGTACGTATGACCTCTGAATTGGAGGTCCAGTCGGGTGGATAAGCCTGAGGAATCCTACAAAAGCCATGACAAAAATAAGGCTTGCTATGTTAGCAAACAGGGTCTAATGGAATTGCTTTCTTGCAAGTATGGTATCACCAGAACTACATGTTTTCCTCTCCCTTGGTCATAAAATTAAATGAAAACCCTGCGCAAGGGTGTCTCCTCATATCAAATCCAGGATTCCAGTTGTCATAGGCACCAAGAAATGATCACAAACCCCGCTTGTAGTCACCCTACAGAAAACACAGTTGAGACAGTTAAATGAGCCGCCCCCATCAGTAGCATCTGGTCCCTAATTATGCATCTGCCATTTTTGGTGTCACTCCCCCCTCTTCAAATTGGGACTCAAAAATGCACCTCTCGGGGACAGTGGTGTAAAGAGAGTATGATAGATATAGAGTGTCTTTCTGGAGGGTCCATTTCACTTGAAGATTTGTGAAGAAATTTATTTTTTTATTCTAGGCACAGATATAGAGTAGACTGTAAAACAACCCTGGAATTTTCTGGTGAAAATTAGAGACTTGAAAATGTTTGCCCTTATTTCAGACTGCTTAAAAGGTCAAACCTCCAGATTCCTGGTGGGATGCTTTATTCCCTTTGGCTGTTAGAGATGTTTTGATGAAAAAACTTTGAGAAGCATTGAGTCTTAAACTGTTATAGGCTATCCTGTGCTTTTCTCACCGACTTCTTAGAGTAATGAATTTTATGAACTTGCTTTTAAAAGTAGTCGTTCATTTTTGCTGTTGTAATCTTGCCTCTTTTAGGTTTCAAGGGAGGATGTTTTGAAACTTGATAAACAAGTGTGTATCTCCTTACCCCTCTCTGCTTTCATAGCCTTCACTCTCACGGCGCACCTTTAAGTCTTCATTTTATCCTCACACCTATGCTCTTGCAGAGCTGTTTTGCCCTGTTCCTCTTGAATCCTTTACATGCCCTTATTCAGACCCCTTTCCATCTCTGCTCTTCCTCCTTTGAGATGTGACAGTTATAGACCAGTGTACACTGATCCATGGCCAAACGAGTTGTACTTTGTAGGAGGATGAGATAATGTTTGTTTTTCCAACATCTTTTCTAATGTCTAGAAATCTTCACCTTTGTTAGCTGCAGTGTTTTGGGGGGAACTTACCCTTCAGGCCAGCTCCTCTTCATCCATTCTGACTCAGTCCCTGGCCCAGTGCCAAGCCCAGCAGACCTGACCACTCCTTCCTTTGAATCCTCCTAGCCCTCCTCTGCCTCTGTTGACAGGGGCTTCCTTGTGTCCTGTTGCACTTACCTGTTGACACATCCGTCTTCTCATCTAGAGATCAGGGAACCTTGTGTTCTTCTCCTTTGTATCATCATACCTGGTAGTGAGCTTAGCACAGGCTAGTGCTCAATTAACATTAAATAGATTGAGTGAAGGGGTTTGACTGAATTGATTACAGGAAGTATTTACAGTAATTTGGAGATTCTTTTATTCACTTGGTGGCATCCAATGTCAAAGAGTAAAGAAGCCCAATATAAGGGGCTGCACCTTATAATTCAGACTTTTAGAGATGGAATGGGAGGGACTTCAAGGTAACGTTGCCAGACAAAATATAGGGCATGTAATTAAATCTGAATTTCAGGTAAATAACAACGTTTTAAAAATATAGGCATATCGGGCTTCCCTGGTGGCACAGTGGTTGGGAGTCCGCCTGCCGATGCAGGGGACACGGGTTCGTGCCCTGGTCCGGGAAGATCCCACATGCCGCGGAGCGGCTGGGCCCGTGAGCCATGGCCGCTGAGCCTGCGCATCCGGAGCCTGTGCTCCGCAATGGGAGAGGCCACAACAGTGAGAGGCCCGTGTACCACAAAAAAAAAAAAATATATATATATATATATATATATATATATATATAGGCATATCCCTTCTGTTACACAGGATGCACTTACACAAAAAAATGGTTATTTTTTATCTGAAAATACAAATTCCCATTCTGTATTTTTATTGGCTAAATCTGGCAGTCTTACTTCAAGGTCAGATAGTCCCACTGTCTCCTGCGGGCAGTTGTAGGTCTGTGCTAGGATTCAGATCGCCAACTGGTGGTCCTGAGGCAGCACTTGGCCATCTGGATTAAGACACATCTTATTTGCCCTGCAGTATGTTTTGAATTTTTCAAGTTTTGCCAAAATTGAAAAATATGGAGATTTCCCATAAAAAATCCGAATTTTCAGGTTCTCTTCAGTGTTCTAAAGCCTGACCACACTGGCTCAGCACTCCTGTCCAGCTAGGGAACAGCTAAGCCCATTTTTCGATGGAGCATGAGCTCTCTGGACTCCCTGCTTCTCCCCAGCATTGTGGGGAAATTTCATCTGCCAAACATTATCAGACTTGTATGGTGTTTTTCTTAGAGTTAAGAGGAAAGTGAAACATTTTTTGAACTCATGTCTCTATTAAAAGCAGGAAAATAAAAGGTAGCCTTTTATCAAGTGTTTCAATAAAAATGGGAAAAATCCTCTTGGATAAGCAAAGAAATTTCCTTAGTGCATTACGTGCCAGCAAAATGAGCCTGTGTCTAAAGAATACAAGTAGTGGTACTGCTTTTCTTATCCCTCCCTCACTTATTCACACAGTGAACTTTAGGGCATTTGAGTTCTTGATCTCCGCTAGAATGTAAAATCCCTGACAGCAGAGACTTTTTGTCTTTTTGGTTTACTGATGTATCCTAAACCCACAGAACAGTGCTTGGTTCTTAATAGACATTTGATCAATATTTGTTAAATGAAGGAATGGATGATGTAAACCATCTGAGAGAGAGAAAATCTTCGTGGCTAGAAACCTTCAAGAAGGGAAGAAAAATGTTGCCATCTCCAATACGATGGCATAACTAGGTGACTGTCTATGTCTTTTTATAAATATCTTTATGGTGTAGATGCCTTATGACTCCTAAGGGCAAAGGAAAATGGTTACTGAGGACAGAAGTTCTTGTCTACATCTCCAGAGCTTAGAGGGACCTTGGATGCAATTGGTTCCCCTCGTTATCAAGAAAGGAGTTCTTTGGAGAACATCTGAGGAAGGAACCAGAGGCACAGGTTGGAAAGGACTCTTTGTTGCTATGTGACCTGGTTTCTCTCCTGCCTACCACTAATATTGCCACAACCCAGGGGATTCTTCCTGAAACCTTGCAGAAACCAGCCAAGCCCTCCCACTTGCTCTGTGGCTACCAAGGAAAAAGGTGCAGAGACCTTATTTTGAGCAGAAACCAGTCTCATTTTTTTTTGAAGACCAAGATCATCATGGCCATAGTTCAGTGGAATGCTACCTAAACTCCATGGGCTTTGAGCAAAAAATCAGGACAGTTACACACTAAGTTTGAATTCGCCTACAGGGGAGAGCTTTTATATAAATGTATTCCAAACCATCCTTCCCTCTACATGGGAGATCTGCTGGCTCTAGGGAATCTGGCTGGAATACCAAAAGCTGCTATAAAATGTATAGTTTGTTGCCCCTTCTGATTATGTCTGGTTACTGCCATATGGTCTTTATGAATTCACAGTTATTCTTAGAAAATATCCTTAGGGGTGTGGTAAAAAGGCACAGGACAGAGAAATATAGGCAAATGAGAGTTTGGTTTTCAACCACAGATTCAACAGTCTGGCCCTAAACAATACTTCTGGCCTTACAACTAAATGCCTAGGAGTGGAGACAAGAAAACCACAGAAAAATGTAGCCAGATCTGTCATTATTACTCCTGGTAGCAAGCGTAAGATGCCTGTATTAGTTTCCTAGGGCTGCTATAACGAAGTGTCACAAACTGGATGACTTGGAACAATAGAATTCCATTGTCCCACCATTCTGGAGGCTAGAAGTCTAAAATGAAGGTGTTAGCAGGACCATGCTCCCTCTAAAACCTATAGGGGAGGCTTCCATTCTTCTTAGCTTTTGGTGATTCGCCAGAAGTCTTTGGCATCCCTTGGCTTGTAGATACATCACTAAAATTCTTTGTCTTCACATGGGCTTCTCTCTGGGTGTCTTCTCATTGTCTCCCCTCTGTGTCTGTCCGTGTGTCCAAATTTCCCCTTATGACAGTATCAGTCATATTGCATTAAGGCCACATTCTGAGATACTGGGGGTCAGGACTTAGACAGATCTTTTTTTGGGGGGTGGGGCATAGTTCAACCCATAACCTCCTAATGCAGTCGTATTATTCTTTGAACTTAAGCTTTCCAGATCCAACGTGTTGTTCTTCCTGTGGAATATTACATTGATTAAATTGCCTCTTTAGTTTTTCAGCTATCAGATGCTTTTCCCTGGCAGGCTGATGTAATTAAGGAACGAATAACTAAATCAATAAGGAAAAGAATGTGCTCTTTCATATTTTCCAGCTGTTCCAATGATTCATTTAGGGCGCTGCGTGTGCATGTCACTACTGAGTGTGTGCTTGTTAAGAGAGATGAGACCATGACATATAGTGGAAGAAGGGAGAGAAGGGGGTCTGGATTGTTCTTTGGTAAAAGTCCAAGAACGACATCCTTGAAGGGAGGGGGCATAATAAGGCAGTATATGGAGGAGAACACCGTCTCATGTGTAACTTTGTGTAAACAAGAAATGTTTTAAACATGTTTAGTGTTTGGAAAATACATTTTATTTTAATGTTGCATGAAACACTTTGGGTTGAAGCCATGCAGGACTATATAAACACTGCGTGAGCTAATACGTTTTCTGTCCAAGGAAGGATTCATTCACCGCTATCCATGAAAATAACCTCTGTGAAATACCATTTTATGGAAGGTCCCATGTTGCTTTGTCTAATTCCAGTTCCCCAGTGGAAAAATTGCAAGTTTAATTCTTGGTCTTTTAAAAGATAGATAAGTATAACATGTACATTATAAAAAGAAAATTATTGTTACATAAATTTAAATAGAATAAACCATAGGCTACTATTACTATTGAAGTATAATATATATCTATTGTAAAGAAATCTAAAAATAATGGGAAGCTTTAAAAAGTATATAAATTACCCATCATTCCACAATTCAGAGATAACCACTACTAATGTTTTGACATATTCTCTTCTAATATATTTCAAGTTATGCAATACTTTAAATAAAATTAGCATCCATATATGCATGGTTTGTAACATTTTTAAATAAATAATATATAATGAACATTTTCATACCATTAAACAATCTTCTAGCACTTTCTGTTGAGTGATTGCCTATGTGCTTTGTTTCTATTGCAGCGTCAGAGCTTTCATTTTTTAAATTACTAAAGTAATACATGTTCACAATAATTTTTTAAAAATCCCAAAAACTGAAAGAAGAAGAAAATATCAATTGCCCACAATCTTACCATTGCAGAGATAAACAGTATTAATATTATGACATATAATGCATGGCAGTGTAATTGTCTGGATTTCTATCTTTTACTATCCATGGTATTTTTAACCTTTGTAATCCCTGCACTTAGTTCAGTGCTTAAAGCATAGTAGTTGTTTGATGTACTTTTAGTGAATGAATGAATGAATGGATGGATGGATGGAGAGGCTGCAAAGATTCAGCTTGTGGGAGAATACAATTCATTTCAGACTCAGCAACTTACTGTAGATTGAGAGACAAGGTAGCTAACCCAAGGCCCTTAATGAATAGGAGCCTGCTCTTTCTGTTCATCTGAATCAGCCTCCAGGCAGAGAATTCAATTTGATTTTTCTCTCATCAGTCAAACTGAAAAGCTGAAAAAGCAAAACCAGAGACAGGGAGGCAGGAAGTGGAACAGGCTTGGATGAGTAGATCGGCACTGAGCTCTAGTTGTTTCTGTTGGGAAGAGCATGGGATGAGAGGAGCCGTGCTTCTCCCAGCAGTACGCCCGAGGAGGAGCTGTGGTGGGTGGCATTCTGCCACGACAAGCAGCCTCCATGATGGAGGGTCTGACGATTTCCCTGGCGGATTCAGGGGTCGGTGTGATCCTCAAGGTTTTTGCCTGACCTGTTGCTAGAGTTTGCAGCAGAGGAAGACACAGTCTTCCTCTCCTGGTTTTATTTGAAGGAATTTGGGGTTCTGTTTGCTCAGATTGGAAGCAGGGCCGACAGAGAGTCTGATTGATATCTTTGAGTTATAGAAGGCACCAACCAAAGTCTCTCCTATATTTAATTGAGAAACATCTGTCTTAAGTCTCAGCATATGCCATGGGAAAGAAAGTGATCTATTTCTTAAAACCCTGCATGAAATACTCAGTTCTTGCAATAAATTATGTGGATATATTCTTCCCATATGGGATGGTCTGGTCCTCACAAACCCTCTCCTTCCTCCCAAGCCCCTCTCCAATATAAATATACATACAGAGAGATATAAAAACATCTGCAAATAGATAGATGGATGGATGAATAGGGAGACAGACAGACAGACAGCCTCCACCTGCTTTTGGCCAGCAACTGTTATCACATCCCTCCTTTCTCTTAGAAGCGCCCCCAGAGCCAAGCTCAAGACCTTAGCCATATTAACACCTTTCTCCACATTGTCTCTTCCACCCAGGAAAATCTCAATCCACCTTCTCTCTGGTCCACACCACCTATTTCCAAAGGCCTAGCTCAAAATATATTTCTTCAGGAAGGCTCACTGTTCCATTTTTACCCCAGTTTATCTTTCCCATCTCTCACCTCCTGGAGCCTTAGCCTTTGCCCCATTTTCCCGTTTGATGTGGTGGACCTGTATGTATATTTGAGGGTCAGAGTAGTTTTACCTATTTTTCCCATGTGCAGAGTTGGACACACATAGTAGTTGGTACTTACTCATGGAGTAAGAGCCTGGTCTGAATAAATACTGTGAGAGTTGGTGGAGTTGATGTGTTGTAGTATAAACCTGGCATCTGCTAAATCAGCATAGACATCCTGGTTTTCCACACGGCTGCTGTAGTCACTTTGTAGGACTGAGCATTGATGTCTTCATCTATAAAGTCGAAATGCTAATATATCTCTTTAACTACCTTTTAGATTATTTTGAGTTATATGTATGTGTGTGTGTGTATATATATATATATATATGTATGTATATATATATACGACCGCACACAAACATATCTGTTATTTACTGGACAAAAAAGAGACTTTAAAAAACGTAGTTCACTCATGGTGCCAATGTTCAGCAATATTTCCTGAATGAAGCTGATGTATTGGATGTACATTGAATTAGAAGACCCCATGATAAGCATGGCACAGTCATATCCATGTATTTGGATAGAATGGATGCCTACTTGAGTGCATTAGGCGCTCTGATGGATTGGAATGTTCATCTCCAGAAGGGTGACACGTGCATTTCGGTTAAACAGTGTCCCTTGATACTTATGCTCTCCTCACTTCCTTGTTTTGCAGCTCTACAGCTCCATGGACTTCGGGAGACGGTGGCAACTCATGCATGAACGCATCACACCCAACAGGTTTTACTGGTAAGCCCCATCCTCAGTCTCACCACCCTCTTGGATAAGGAATTATCAGACAACATAGCACTCGGGACAATTCCTGGACACCTTCAGCCCTTGAAGTCATGTGTGTCCTAGCCCTTTGCTACTCAGAGTTTGGTTCACAGACCAGCAGCATCCACATCACCTGGGAACTTGTTAGAAGCGCACAATCTCAGGCCCCACTAAGACTTCCTGAGAAAGACTCTGCATGTAGCATAATCCCTGGTGATTTATGGGCTGGAGAGCTCCATGAGAAGGTCATGATGGGGTGCTCTTAGCTATGTACTAGTCTCCCTTCTTTTTGGAAAATAGTAGATATTTCATGAACCTATTCTAAAAGCAGTATTCCGAAAACATAGTCTGAAGAACATTAGTTCCACACAGTGGTTCTCCTTCCAAAGGCATTTCTGTGGTCACATAATTTTAGGTAACGGTTCTCTAACTCTGCCCTCCTGGAGACTCAGGATTCACGTTAGGGTACTGAAGACTCTGGAGAAGCCCAGAGGGAGGGAAGCTGCCAAACACAAAGTTACTGATTCCCAAACTCATTTCACTCCAGAATCCCTTTCTCACATCACACCCGAATCCTTCAGAGCCACTTCTGTGGAGCACATTTTGAAAAACTTTTTTAAGAGTGAATATGTGTTTAAGATGAAGAATTAGCCCTTCCTCCAATCAGAAAATGTCATTCTTTTTTAATTGAAAAATACTTCATTAACTATATATTATGTTGTAAATTTTAGTTGGTCTTATCAGGGAGAACAGATTTACTCTTGTACAAGGGGCAAGTGTTGTTATTGATTGGTATTTTTTTAATACATGCGTACTGTTGTTACCTTGGCTGTAGCAAAGTAAACTTGGTTGGGTATAATTTTACCTTTTACTCTTCCTTGCTCTATGAAATGCTTCTTAGTTGTATCTCGTTTGCATTTCGGCAGAAATGATGGCCAAATATATGTAGGAAGCGCACACCAGGGTGTATATATGCTTAATTATGTGCTTAAGTAAAAGCACAAAAAAATTAACAGTATTTGAAAGTAGTACCTCTTCCACGTCTCACTTTAAATACCTTAGTCAGTCCCTTAAGAAGTCACAAGATGGCCATTTATGCCTTCCACAAGGCGGGGGTGGTGTGTGTGTGGGTGGTGGTCATGTAGGTATATGTATCCCCGTATGTCTATACAACCATACCAACATCTTTGGAAGCAGCGTTTTCACCCAGTCCCCTCTGCACCTATAGAACTTTGTCCAGAATTAAAATGATTGCTGAAGCACACTGTGAAAATCAACCGTGTCGTATTATACACAAAGCACTGGGAGAAAAAGGGAATTGGGATCACTGCTTTTGACTCAATACCTTGGCTACGCCCAGTTATTTTTCCCTTTTCAGACCAACTATTACTTGGTCTGTAACTAGTATTACAATGATTATTTGGTCGTATTTAGAATTGTATTAAGATTTTTTTTCAATAGACTAAGGTGGAAAAAGGAAATCTTTGTTTTTCTGATGTTCTAGCTATATAACTACTGCCTTTTTGCTTTTTGCCAGTTTCTCAGTGTGCCAACACTCAGAAGCCCCTCAAAAAGAAAAAAGTAGCCCTCTGCTATTTCTGGAACAAACTCTTGAGATGGTAAGGCAGTTAGCCGACTAGGAAGTCACGTTGACGGAGAAGGAAAGTACAGTAGACTGGATAAGACTTGTCATTGTTTCTGAAGGAAATTAAGTTAAGTGGATGAAGAGCAGCATTTTCCTTTGTTTTGCAAAGAGCCAGAAGAGAATGTTCCAGTTGCTGTCTGCCTTCCCCCTTCCTTTGTGTAGCAGAAAGAATAAATCCCCAGGTCCTGGCAATTGTATTTCACCTCTTCTCCACTCTGTGCTTCTTTCATATACGCCCCCATGGGGAAATATAAAAGTTAGTGCCTGTGCTGGCTAGCCAAGTGGTAGCTGAAAATTCCATTTTTGTATTATCACTTCTCCATTTCTGATGTATAATTGCTGTGATCATTCTTTTAGGTGCCATAGGAGTTGCAGAGGAAGAGCTCATTTTACACAGACCTTTTTTTAATTTTCCCCAATGACAGAATTCATGGCTGTTGAAAGCCCTTATGTTGGAGAGACATGGCTTGTATGGGTTAGGAGTGGAAATATCGACAGGGCACCTCCTTGAGGAAAGACAAAGTGTGCATTTCTCAGGGTGTAGAGCACAGCTTTGGTTGAGAGAGCGCCTCTCCAAGCTCTGGTTTCCGCATCTATGCGATGGGAACAATATTCTTCTTGTCAGTTTCATATGCTTCTTGAAAGGACCAGATATAATCCTTTCAGAACTGGACTCTTGGCAATTTCAGATTTATAATTTGTAAGTTATGTCTTTAAATACTATGTTTACCAGTAGTTCTGAAGACTGTGACACATAAGTGATTTGTCATTTTCCTGGGACGCAAATTTGAATCCCATTCCCAGTGAGACTGTTTACCTGTGGACATCTGATAACAATTGAATGGGTCTAATTTACTGCCAAGAATCCACATCTCAACCTAACTTTATTGTCCTCACTCTTTCTGGAGTCATAATTCTTCTGACATGGTAAAAACAAAACAAATCAACAACCCAAAGCCCTACAGCTGCTTCTTTGGGAGGGTTGCTGCAGGGTGAAGTGGTATTAGGGACGGTGGGGACGCACTGGGGACAGGGCAGTCATGCCAAAAACAAGACATTGAAATAAAATACTTTTATCTTGCGGTATGTAGACAAATAGAGTGAACATGCTAACCCGACAAAATATTGTCCAAATATTGTTATCTATAATTTGGAGATTTTCAAATGTCTAGGGATAGATCCTTCACGAATGCTAGGTTTCTTCTCCCTTGTCGCCTTCAGGTGGCGGAAAGTAGCAACCTAGAAGGGACTTGGGGGGAAGAACGCTGTGATTCAGAAAAGATTTCTGCCAAGTGTGCTGGAGAAGAATCGACCATCTACAGTGATGATCAATGTAATGGCTGTGAAAATGCATTGGGAATCATAAGGGGCTATCATGATCCATTTCCTCCTTAGTGCCCCACAGTGCCTGTGGGTTAGACAGGGCATGGGGCATAATATTCATTAGCATCAATCATGAAAGCTTCATCTAGAGATACAATTTTCTTTATGAATTCCAGATGTTCTAATGCCATCAAGAGAGGTCACCTAGGAATCTTACACCATGGAGTGACTGGGCCATCAAACTCATGCCCTGAGAATCAGACTGACGTGAAAACTCGTTTATATGCGACCTTTTCACTCATTTGATACCTGGTTAACAGGCAGATTATGCTCGCATTCATCACCCCAACTGTTTTAGCAATTTTAGTTTGCACGGAGAGTACAAGAGTGGCTAAGTAGCCTAACGTAATCTTTCTCTAGTCTCTGCTTGGGCAGAGCTATTGTAGGGAAAAAGTGGGGATTTTTGTTTTTGTTTTTTGCTTTAATATCCTACTGAGCTACAAATGAATAGTATTTCCACTCCTCCATTGGAAGATACTTAACAGGCAGGCCCATTCTGCTGTGGGAAGACTGTTTTCGCTGCACATCCAATATGAATACTTGTGACGGTTCACAGCTTTGCCTCTGCAGCCCCTCACCCTTCCTAGGTGTTCACCCTCTTCTGGCCTCTTTTCCATTGAGGGAACAGGCATCCTAGGCCTTGCTGAGTTCTCTGTGTAACTGGACTGGCCTCTAAGTGCCTCTGATCCCTGATGGCATTTGGTCGTACCTTATCTTGAAGGAGAGATAGAATGTGTCCTATGTCTCTTCCTTACTAACTTCCCCTTAATTGTTCTCTCTCCTGGAAGATCAGGGTCCATTTCTTCTTCCTTGCTGTCACTGCAGGAGAGTGTTCTGATAAAGTAATACTCATTAAGGTGCCAGGAACTTAAACTCTTACCTCTTTTCCGGAGTATTTGGGTTGCAAAATAGACTGGTCTTTAGATTTTAAAAACCCTATAAGAATCAACAGATGTAGAGCAAGTTGTAGATTAGCCCACTTTAGGGGGCTCATGGAGAGAGTCCCTTGTGGACAGCTCTTTTGAGCTGTTGTGATGCCTGGTTGCAGGCTGGAGTGGCTGGTGTGTAGGGACAGTCGGGATGGGCTCTATTGTCCTTTGATTAAGGTCGGCTTACTCACTGTAGATTTCTAGCGATGGCTCTGCCAGCAGCTTCTTTTCTCTTCTTTTAGAAAGGTCATGAGGGAGGGTAGGGAGAACGGAAAAGCAAAACGTGTCCTCCCTGGTGTGTATAGATAGGAGATCCTAGGAAAATATCTTTTAAAGGAGAAAGGAAGGATATGGACTAAAAAACCCTTTCATTGCAATATTTCCTTTCCAATCTTTCATCGTTCTTGTTTTTCCCAGTCTCTTTTTGTGTGCCTATGCTCTTTAATGTGTAGCCTAAACATATTGCATGTGAATTTGTATAATCTCCCTTCTCCCCTCTTAATATGCTATTATAACAATTTTTATGTTATTATAAAATCTTTATAGCCATCATTTTAATTGTCTATGCAACTCTTCGTTATGTAAAGGTACATACTGTATTACTCTCTTTTTATTGGACATTGGAAATGTTCATATTTTTCACTATCATAAATAACAGTTTGGTTAATATTTTATGTATATTTCCTTAATATCTAGGATTGTTTTCTTGGACCAGTGTCCTAGGTAGCCCAAATAAAAATTTATGTTTTCCCCAGTCTCAACAGAGTGTCGCATTCAAGTGGTATGACCCAAATTCAACACTGAAAGCATTTTAGAGCAATGTAGGTTTTTACTAAACATTTTCTTGAAGGGGGTTGCAAAGAAGCATTATATCACACACCACACAGTGAGTCTTTCTAAAACTATCCTTTGCCCATATCTGTCTCTCCAAGATCTTGATCGTCATGGTAGTTACCTTGTCAACTTTTCCTTCTCTTTCCATGGGTTCTAAAACTATTCTCAGTCACTGAGATTTATTGTCCACAGAACATCCCCTTCCAGAGCACCCCTCTATCCCCACACACCTTCCTCCCCAAGTATCATAAGCTTTTTTTATATAGAATGACCTACCCTCTCTCCTCTACCTCACCATCTACCACTCTCACCCTACCCCCCAGGAAATCAATCTTTGTTTGCTGTATATCCCTTAGAACATGTAGGAGGGGAAATTGGTGATTGTTAGTGTTTAATGACTTTGTTCTAATTACCACTGAAAGGAGAATAATAACCTCAGAATATATTCATTTGAGTATCTTTGACACCTGTCATTAAAGATATCAATTTTGTGCTATTGTATATTCACACCTGTGCAAGTATGAGTATTTATAGCTAATACTTACTTCATTCTTGTGGCAGGCAGCTTCCGAAATGGCCCCCAATGACCTCTGTCTTCTGGAGACCATGCCATTGTATAGTCCCCTCCCTTTGAGTTTGGGCTGCATTTAGCGACTAGCTTCTAGTGACTAGAATGTGGCACAGGTGATAAGATGTCACTTCGGAGATTTGGCTACCAAGGGACAATGGTTTTTGTCTTAGGTGCATTCTTAGGTGCATTCTTGTAATTGCTTTGTGAGCTGCCCAATGGAGAGGCCCGTGTGACAAGAAACTGAGGGAGGCTAGAGTCAGTAGTCAGTGGGGAACTAAGGGCCTCAGGCCAACAGCTTGGTTCCAGTGAGGAACAACCGAATCCTGCCAACAATCACGTGAGTGAGCTTGGAGGCAGATCCTTCTCTAGTCAAGCCTTCAGGTGAGTCTGCAGCCCTGGCCAGCTCATCTGTTGAAGGCTTGTGAGAGACCCTGAGACAGAGGCACCCAGTTGAGTCATGCCCAGATTCCTGACACACAGGAACAGTGAGATGATAAGTATTTGCTGTTTTTAGCTGCTAAGTTTTTTAGTGAGGTTTTCTGAACTTGTTTCATTCTATTCTATTCTGTTTTGCATTTTGATGGGCAGGATTTTGCTTTGTGAGAATAATGTTTATTGCCTGTGTGTGTGTGTGTGTGTGTGTGTGTGTGTGTGCACACACATGAGCCAAGTGTGCACATTCCTGTTCAGAGAAGTGCTCATTTCACTTACAAAAATCCCAAATACCTGAGTCCTAGACTTACCCAGCTCAGCTGTGAGGGTGGACCAATAGGGCAGAGAAGCAGGAAGTGAAAATGGGGCATGATTACCTTGAGATAATGTGGCTGGGTGAACCCTCTTACACCTTTACTTCAGTTTAAACTCTGTAGATCTCACCTGTTCTGGAATGGATTCTGTTTTGCTTCAAGGATGGGCTCCTAAACTGTGGTTCCAGAAGAACTACATGGCGAGTCACCCTTTGGCTATTAATACATTATCCATGACAGAGACAGAGTTAAGGAACAGGCAGAATGATTTGAGATTGCTTCCTGGAAAGTCAAGATCTTTTCAAACAAAGTTAACATTATTGGGTGAATTTTTGAAGCTGCATCTAAATGTGCATCTACAATTTTGCAAACACAGTCATTTGCAATCTCAAATAATGGGATTTAGGCATCGACCTCGTGGAAGGAATCAGGTTTAGAGGCTCTTTGCGAACCAGGGTATGCCACAAATAATATTTAATTCAACTTTCCCTTACATTTTTTAAATGGTGTAGCAATTTAAAAATACATTACATTCAAAATAATACATGCAGGGTCAGGAGGGGAGATGTGAAAGCTCAGCTTGCAAGCGGAAATCAGTTTCTCCTTTGCTGAGGGGGGCCACCCATATGCTGCATGTCTGGTTGCATCATGGCCTTGGAAGAGCTGCCTTAATGCCGAAAGCAAATGCAGTGTTCGAAAGCTACACGTGGTCGTCAGTCCAGTGCACTGAGGAAAACAGAACACTCACCTCTTTGGTTGAAGTCAAGACCTGTTGGACTCACGTGGTGATCATGCTTAGCATAGATGAGTTCTACAAAGGAGGGGAAATAAGGGGACATAAGTAGCTGTAGACTTAAGTGAATTCTTTACTGTGAAGGGAAGGCATCATATTTGACCCTGCCTTGGGAAATCTGGAAAGATTTCTGTGTGTCAAAAAGAATTCAGAGATAGCCACAACCACTCACCTAATTCAGTGTAAGAAAAATTCCAAGATACAAATGGAAACACCATTTCTTCTTTCCCCAGCTTCTTGGCCGGTTTCTCTGGAATTAGAGACACATGGCTTCCAAATGCTTATTCCACCCTGATGATTATGTGAAGGACATGAGAAGTAGTCCTTCAGCTCAGAGACAGACAAATCTCACTAATAAACTTTCAGAGGGGAGCAAATTTGATTGTTCTCAGTGGGTGAGATTTCAGAGGTTATTGTCCTTTGAGGAGGGGTCAGGAGAGGCCCACGTGGAGTAAAGCACTTTGACTGCTCTAGTCTTCCTGAAACTCAGATTGCCATTTAGGGCTTGTTCCCTACATAAAGAAGTGGGGACATTGAATACATTGATAGTAGTGAGCTGGGCTTAGTAGCCTTGACTAGGGAATCTGAGAATTGGAGGGTCAGGGAGAGGCCTAGAGAGAGAAGAAAGAGAAGGATATTGAGCTGAGTGGCCCAAGGAGAAAGCATCCAGCTGAAGGCTCAGAGGCTGTTTAACACATCGATTGGATACAGGGTTGCAGGCATGCAGAATCACCCTTTCTCTTGTTGAGGAAATCTAAGGGTGCTCTGCTCCAGGTTGGGTTAGGGGTATATATTAATCTGCTTAGGCTGCCATTACAAACTGCCACAGACTGGGTGGCATCAACAGTAGAAGTGTATTTTTTCCCACTTCTGGAGGCTGGAAGTATGAGTTCAGGGTGCCAGCATGGTTGGTTTCTGGAGAGGACTCTCTTCTTGGCTTGTAGATGGCCACCTTTTTGAGGTGTCCTCACATGGTGGAGAGGAAAAGCTAGCTCTCTGGTGTTTCCTCTTATAAGGATGCTAATGTGATCATGGGGACTCCACCGTGATGACTTTATCTAAACCTAATTACTTCCCAAAGGTCTCATCTCCAGATACCATTGCCTTGGGGGTTAAAGCTTCAACATATGAATGGTGGGGGGTGGGGGGGGCGGGCGGGGGCGGACAGGCACAATTCAGTCCATAGCAGGGTGTAAAGCAGGGAAGACCTTAAGAAGAAATGCAAACTTTCCAGAGAACTTCTCACCAAGAAGAGTCCTGGAGTAGAAGTGTCTCAGGCTTGTAGGAAAAGAGGGAGAGGCAATGCCAAAACTACAAAAATAATTTTTAAAAGACACAAACACAATTTAACTACTTTTGTTCTGGTTGTAGAGTCAATACAAGCTTATTGTATACGTTCAAGGAAAGGCAGGAAAATAAAAAGAAAATAATTCCTTCTAATTTCACTGCCCAGAAAACACCACTTAAAAAATCAAGTACTTCTTCATAGACTTTTTCCCCTATTATAATATAGTATAATTTTCAATATATTTAAGTTTTTATTACAATTGAGATCATGCTGTTTATAAAATTTTGTATCTTTTTAAAACATACTTGAACATCTTCCTGTACCATTCTCTACACTCTCTAAACATAATTTAAAACTTGCATTACTTACATTGTATCTTAATGGGTGGCTATATAATAATTTAATCACTCTACTATTATTTTATATTGATCTTGCTTCTGCACTTTTACTATTAAGGAAGGCAGTGGAATGTTGTTTTGAAAACCTTTAAGTAATTATCTTTTCAAGGTCTGATTATTATAATTTTTAAGGATAGACTACCAAAACTACATATATATATAAATATTAGCATGCCAAATTGTTCTCTGGAAAGTTTATACCAATTTGCACTCCAACTAGTGAAATACCATTTCACTGCACCTCATAAAAATTTAATTTAAAAAAGTAATCTGGTTTAATATGCAAAAATGGATTTTCCTTGTTTTAATTTGCATTTCTTATCAGACTGGTGAGTTCAGACATATATTTATTAGCCATTGTATTTCTTTTATGTGACCATCTGTTTTTGCTTCTTCTTTATTATGGGCATTTTTATATGGTCTCATTTTGTTTCAATATCATCTCCAGTTTGTTCTTTGGATTTTAATTGCCTTATGATATCAAACATACTTTTTACTTAAAAAAAATGATCAAATCTTTTTATTTTTCCTGTTATAATGTCTTCTATTACTTTATGTTTAAATCGTGCCCTCAACCTGTGGTCATGTAAATGTTAGCTGAAGTTTTCTGATTTGTAATGCTTCTTCACTAAACAGTATATATAATATGTATATATTATATATTATATTATATATATTAAAGACTGTGCATTCTCCTATATTATGCTTCAGAAATCTCATATTGATAGTTGTCTATTTCCTCTTGTGACTGTAATTTAATCATTTTTATAATTTAATAATTTTATCCATACTGATGGATATTTTATAGGATTTTTATTTTTTTAAGTAATTAAAATCCAATGAACATCTTCCCACTTAATTCTGTGCCCATATTTCTGACTGTTTCCTCTGATGGTTTCCTGCAGGAGAAACTCTGGTCAGAAGTTAGGGACCGTTGATGTTGGTAGCATTTGTCAGCAGCCTTTATTCTGCTGGATTGGTCAGTCCTCTGTGCCCTGAGCCAGACCAGACTGTGTTTAATTATTGTTTATAACACAACATAGTGCCTGGCTGGGCAAGTCTCCTCTCCTGCAAAACATAACAAAACAAAAAAACAAAAATAGAACCTTTTCTTCTTTTTCCAAATATTCTTGACTTATCTTACTCATTTGTCCGTCCAGATAAATTTTTTCTGGGTGTGGTACGCGGGCCTCTCACTGTTGTGGCCTCTCCCGTTGCGGAGCACAGGCTCCGGACGCGCAGGCTCAGCGGCCATGGCTCACGGACCCAGCTGCTCCGTGGCATGTGGGATCTTCCCAGACCGGGGCACGAACCCGTGTCCCCTGCATTGGCAGGCGGACTCTCCACCACTGCGCCACCAGGGAAGCCCCATCCAGATAAATTTGAAATAACTTCGTCATTTTTCAAAATTTCCCTCTTTCCCCCTCCCTATAAAGCAACTATTTAGATTCTTGATTAGAATTGCAGCAAAGCTGTAAATTCATTTGGCAAGAACTGAATAGTTTCGATATCCAGTTTTCATTTTTGGCCATATGGTTTGTCTCTCCTTTTTCACTATTTCTTTGTTCCTCAGTAAAAGTTGTATTGTTTTCTTTATACCAGTCTTACACATTTCTAGTTAATATTATTTCTAGGAATTGTTACTTTTGGTGCTATTGTAAGTAAAGATATTTCGTACATAACATCTTTCTTCAGATTGGCATGACCGAATTGGATAGCCATGAGGTGTATTTGTAATTTGCCTACATGCACATATAGTTGGTGCCCTAAGATTCTTCTGTTTTTCTTTTAAATGTTGATTTTTAAAAATTTATTTATTTATTTATTTAGGCCGCGCTGGGTCTTAGTTGCGGCATACGGGATCTTTAGTTGCAGCGTGTGGACTCTTAGTTGCGGCATGCAAACTCTTATTTGCGGCATGCCCAGACCAGGGATCGAAGCCTGGCCCCCTTGCATTGGGAGTGCAGAGTCTTACCCACTGGACCACCATGGAAATCCCGGTGCCCTAAGATTCTTTACATTATAAAGAAAATACATGTTTTAGGAAATTTTAAATGACTAGGAGAGTGTGATATGGCTAGAGATTCATTCCTGTCGGGGGGTGGGGGGTTGAGGATTTACATAGGAGAAGAGCTTTGCCCTTAATAGCTTTATGACATTGGGCAATTGTACTTAATCAGCTGGTGTCCTTTCTGACTGATGGGGCATCAGTACACCCTGCCATTGCCTCCTGGCTGAATGTCAGTCCTCTAGCCTGGCAAGTAGTAAGTGCTTAATAAATATTAGATATAAAATTAATAGTAAAACAACTTATAATATGAGAGGATAATTGGAAGAAATGACCATCCTCATTAATTTGGTGGCAGATAACACTTAGCACCTCTTTGAAAGTGAGCAAGGTCTGCATATCCTTTTTTTCCCTCTACATTCAAATCACATTTATTACCTAATAGTCAGTGTTTGTATTTCTGATCTGTTTTTCCAAGTATCAGCATATGTCTTATTATTATACATGTTAAAGCTATTTTTAGAGAAAAATATTTCTAGCTTGATGTTAATAAAATTCGTAAAACCATAAACTAAAGATTGTGTTGAATCAGATCCTGTGTGCTTTTACAGACGTGATGCAAATGTTGAGACAAATCCACGCAGATTGCCAAGGGAGTGTGGCCAGAAACGGCAAGCACCAAAAGAATATTAGAAGAAATGTCATGATTGCTCAGAAGCTGAAGGGCCCAGGTTAGCCTGGTATGCCAAGTGAAGGCTTCTTGGAGATGGGATTGAAGAACCTTGAAGAGTGGGTTGACTTGGCAAGTAAGAAAGGGAGACAGGTTTTCCTGGGAAGGGAAGCTGATTAGAACAAAGCCGAAGTCATAGTATGTTTGGAGAGCAGTTAGTAGATCTACTAGAATAGGGTTTTTCCGCCTCAGCATTTTTGACATTTTGGTCTGGATAATTATCCTCTGCATTGTAAGAGGTTTAGCTGGATTCCTGGCCTCTATTCCATAAATGCTCACAGTACTCCTCTAGTTGTGAAGAACAGAAATGTGTCTAATCTTCAGATACTGCCAAATGTTCTCTGAGAGGCACCCCCCTCCCCCCATTGAGAACCGCTGTGCTAGGAAAATAGGATTTGCACTGAGGGGCAATGAGAAATGAAGCTAGAGATATAGACTAGATTCAGACTGTGAAGGGCTTCAAATACCAGGTGAGTGGTTTAGACATGTCTCTCTGGGTAATGGAGGGCATTCATATTTGTGCAGGGGAATGACATGATATTCGTGTTTTATGAAGATTTATTAACATTAGGCACTTTCCTTGAGATGCTTAAGTGCATTGTGTGCAACTCTCTGTCAATAGATAAGCTACTGATTTTCCTCAAGACAGATGCAGATCTTCTAAAGTATCTTGATCTCAAGTTTCATTCTCCAATGAAAAATTATGGAGTTGTGGACTTTTAAAAATATATGCCTGGTATATATTTTTAAATAATTCATTTCTGTTTATACCTTAATTGATACAGATTTTTATTGAACTGATGATTTAATCATTTTAACACACACTTTATTCTTTCTTGTCCTCTTCTAATTTTTGTACACATAAAAGTAATTTTCACCAAATTATGGTTGTAATATGTCCCTGCATTTATGTCTTTTTTTTTCACTTTTAACCAACCTAAGTAATTTTCTGTATCTGGGCCTAGTATTTATAATGATCATTTTCAAGTGGCAGAATATTCCACTGAATTGATAAACTCTCTTTTATAGTAGAGAATTATGGAAAAGTTAGAGTGGAAAGGACCCTGAAAGATGATCTGGTCTAGTGATTTCTCCACTAGTGCTCTCAGAAGTTCTGTGGGGCTTCTGATAAATTGCCCCAGGCACTACCTGCTACACAGAGAAGCCTTAGGGGTGCTAGGTGATCAGGTCCTTGGCCCCATCATTTTTGCTTCAGCCAGAACTACTCAGCTTCTTAATGTTTTATATATCAGGCTTACGCGTAAGATTTCTTTTGAAGATAGAAGACCATTCATTAAAGAAACGAACAAAAATGTTTATAAAATCATTGATCTAGACTGGTCTTTTCATTTTACACAAGCTGCATACTGGTATAAGAGTCTTCAAGTTATCCTTCCTTAGTGCTTGCATCACCCTGAAATGTCCAGTTCCATAGTGTAGATGCTTACTGAATGGCTAAAATCTTGCCAAAGAACCTAAGCTATTGTGCTAATGAGGACACTACCTGATGACCCTCTACTCTGTCAAGGGGCTCACCATGTTTTGGTGAGAAGATAAATGTCCACACTCACGTGGAAATGATTTTGACAAGTTAAGTGATCAGTTATAGAGCCAGGTGTGAGAGAGGGTGAAAGACTATGGTGATTGGATTGGAGGAAATTAACACTTCATTTACTTGGTGGCAAATGGCACTGAGCCCAGGTGTTGTGACTACACCCTAGCTTGTTTTGTTCTCACAGGGATGTTTAAAACAGGAAATACCGTTAGGCAGTTAGGCTTTTTCATCTGTCAGCAAATTGCTTTTCAAAAGCAGCAGTTTTCCTTCCATGTACATGTTTGTTTGTATCTGAATCTAGCAGTTGACGTGTGTATTACTACCTTGATCTCCTTTGCTTACAAATACAATGAGGGAAAAAACTGTCTTTCGAGAATCCTCAAATTCTCCCAAGTCAGGACTCATTCCCCCCCCCCCTTAGGCCTCTTACTCAGATCTGCTCTTTGGAAAGACAGCCTGAATGATGGATTAGGGCCATGTCCCACCCCTTTTCATCTCCCCACTGGCCAGCTGTGTCATATTCAGACATTCTCCAACCTTTTCCCTTAACGGTGTTGAAGAGAATCTGTCAAGTAATTCAGGCAGAACCATGCACAGTAGAGGCAGAGAGAGAGCCCTGGGGTGGGGGTGGGGGGGGTCCCTGCTCTGCCCACTGAGCATTTCAGATGGATACGAGGAGATTGAAGCGTTGCAAAGGTCGGACCCTGGAACCCGTCTGATCTATAAAAGGTACCAAAGTGTGCAGTAATTGCCAAGGAGCTGGGCCAGAAGCACTGGAGGGTTTAAAATGGGATGGCCATGCACTTGTCCGAGTGATGCTGGGAATGAGAGGTCCAGGAACCTGCGTCATACATTTCTAAGCCCCCCTCCCCCACATTTAACAAGTGTCGCTTAAAGAAGTAACAGTGAAATAGGACAAATAGAGCTGGGTTTTATGACTATTTTCTACTTCCGTGGAAGAAGAGGTTTGAAACATGAATGACATGATAGGGGGAGTGATGCTATGTCTCCTTTCGTTCTTTTCTGTCTTTGTTTTTCTTTTTTATTATTTTAATGTGAGATTTGTTAGGATTTTCCAGAGCAAAGAGAAACTCTGCACGTTAGGAAGAGAAAATCCCTGACCTGTGAGGTGTAGTGAAAAGAGCCTGAGAAGGAGTCAGGGCTTTCAGGTGCTAATTGTGTTTCTGCCACTGGAGTAGCAGTCAGGCCTTGGGGCACTCATAGGCTTCCCGTGGCTTTCTGCATCTTCGTCTGTAGAATTTAAAGAGCTGACTAGAAGGTCTTGAAGGTTTGGTCCAATGCTTTCATCCCAGGAGTCAATGATCCACTTGTAGCCTGAGTGTTGATCTCCAACATTAAGTGGTGGCAGGAGAGAAAATCCTGTCCACTCCCCTGATAGAGAGAATTTTGTGTCTCAGATGATGGACAAGGGAAAACCTGCGGTGGATTGACCCAAGGTGCTCGTTAAAAACGCAAATTCTTGGGCCCCAGCCTGAAACTCTTGATCTGAATCTGCAGACCCTGGCTTCAGGAATCTATTTCAGCTCTCTCTCTCAGTAATTTCTTTGCCCAGTAGGTTTTAGAAACCAGAGGAGGTGGCTAGGAAGTGGTTTTGAAAACCAGGGAGGCAAGTGAGTGGGGTCCTAGGTGTTGTGCTTTGAGTTGTACCGACTGGGGCCCCTTACCAAAACCCCTCTCCTTTCTTCACAGTACTTGACATCCACCGTGAAAGAGTAGTTCCAACCAGTGAAGACATTGCCACCTCCAGGCATCTTTTAAAAATGCATACACTCCATGCTAAATGAGATAATACATTTAAGTGTGTTTTGAAAGCTGGAAGGCATTATTAAAATGCTTTGTAACTGTAAAATGCTGTATAGATGTTAGTCATTATTAAAATAATACCTCTAGTTTTTATTAACCCTATGGCATAAATGAGGTTATGGATTTTATCTATGTCCATTTAGATGTACTTACTAAGGATTTCTATTCAAGAGACTGTTTGGAGTCCCTACTCTGTGAATAGTGTATTATTACAAAGGGACATAAAGGACAGTAGGTGTGGGTTATTGTTCCAATGCTTAATTATCTCTTAAGTAATAAAATTGTACTTCCAAACCCATTGCCGTGGAACTTTGCGGTGCCTTTGGACTGTGTGTGGCAGGTATTTTCTCAGCCTGGCTGTGGGCTCATCCCTTTGACTTGTGTTGACAAAGTTTAGCAGATGTGACACAGCAGAAACTTTTAAAGTGCCTGCCTGGTTGGGGTATGCGTCTTTTCCTTCTGCCATCCCATGGTAGCTGTGACCCCCTCATTCCAGGCTCCACAATGAGGAACATGAGGCACACATACACCTGTACCTCTGCACAGCCCAGCTCTGCCCCAATTCCTAGCTTGGAGCAGAGTCTTCCATGGAGCCCAGTCTAGACAAGCTAATTCCCTAGCTGGCCCTGGATGTATGGCATAAATAACTGTTTGTAAGCCATTGCATTTTGGCATGGGTTATTATGCAGCAAAAGCTAGTGATACAGTAGGGCAAAGAAAATGGTGACACATGGACTAGTGTCTGATACAAAGGACAGTTGGTGAAGTGCCACAAGAGAGGTACCACCTGAGATGGCGGGGCCAGGGGAGGTGACATCAGTAAAGCCTTCATGGAGGAGGTGGCATTTGAGAGGAGCCTTGACAGATGGTTTCAGTTTCCATAGGCAGACATCTGTTTGTGCTCATGGGCCTTCTGGTGTGACATAATGGTGGCATATCAGGCAGAGGAAGGAGCAGGAGAAGAGCCTCAAAGTAGGAGAACATGCGGTGTGTTTAGAAAATGTTAATAGTTCAATCTATCGGGAAGTTCAAGTTCTACGCTCATGAGAGAAGAGATGCCGGTAAGGCTGGAAAAGAAGATTAAAACGATAACTTAGAAGCTTTAAATGCTAGGTTGAAGATTTTGCAGTTAATACACTTGAAAGGCTCTGCTCAGTGATAGGCATACTTGGGACCAGCCATCAGGAAGGTCATTCTTGCAGTGAGATGAAGGGCAAATCATAGAAGGAAGAACTGGGGTCCAGGTGGCCCATTAAAAGGCTATTACTGGGGACAGCAAATATTGGAAAGAGTAGATGGACCTTCAGGAACTTCTAGAAAATGTGCTTCACAGTTGAAAAAGAAAAAGAACATCTTGAAGAATAGAAAATAAATCTAAATCCTTCTTCCATTCTAGAATGTTGTTTCCTGTCTTTATAATATCTAAAAACTCAAGTTCTACTTGGAACTAAATCAACAAGTTATAGTGACCACAGATTCAAAGACTTTACTAATAAAATTTTTAGTGAGTGTTTAAATGCAGCATGATATTAACACACTTAATGGAAAACCATACTCTGGACTTAGGTGTAATTTCCCCCAGTGTAAAAAGACACTAAAGCAATATTCCCTGTGCATTTTTGTATTTATTTGCTTGTTTTTTGGGGGCATGGGTGGGTGTTGTAGGCAGTGCCCTCTTGGTAAGTAGACTTTGAGACAGGAATTTGTGTGCAGCGGGTTTACTGGAGCTCAGGAATAACACCCCTTTGAGGGGTGAGGCGGGCAGTGTTGGCCAGGGAAGGAGTCGGCTGGGAAGGAGTTTGCAGTGACTGATCCCACGAGAGCTGTGTAGCTGGGATGGCCCTTCAGAGATGTCCAGCCTTGAGCCAAGGGACTGAGCCTTCCTACCTCCACGCTGACTGTCCTTAAGTTGTGGGCTACCACTGGGGAAGAGTGTGAACTTGGTGAGGTGCTATCACCAGCTGTGGGAAATTCCGGAGAGGGACTCAGCTGGGAGTCATCAGCTAGTCACACTTCCAACACTGGGAGTGAGTGCCTGGAAGAGAGTGGGGTCTGGATAGCACACCACTGTATCCACTACAGTGGGGCCAGAGAGGTTTGCTCCCAATCCTGTTCTTGTTCCTAAGAGGGAAATGAGTTTTGATAATAATCACAGTAAATAACAAGGCAATCATAAACAACGTTGTAAAATAAGTAACGCTGACAATCATAAATTATCATGTATTGAGGGCTCATGCTGGGTCAAGTAATGTGCTTTGTCCATGACACCTGTTACTGCAATTATCTTTTAACAAGCGTGCAAGCAGAACAATGCAGTGGCCCGAGGTCGAGGGGGTTGGCTGCAGACTGCCTAGGTTGGAATCATGGTTGTGCTGCGTATTAGCCGTGTGTTCTTGGGCACCCAGGGCCTCAGTTTCTTCATTTGTAAAATGGGATTAGCACCAATAGTCTGTCCCATAATGTTTGGGTGAGTGTTATGAATGAGGAAAGAGTGGGGCTGATATTTCTGTGTTGCAAGCCCACACTGTCAAGTTTAATTTTTGGTGTTTGTGGGAGGAGAGGCCAGAGAAGGGTGCCACAGCAGGGGTCCTGCTCAGCAAGAGGGTGTTCGGTGTTTTGGCAGTGGGAGGGTCAGGGCTAAAAGTACAGTGAAGGAGGGCAGTGCGATGGGTAGGAGGCTGCAGGAGAGAGTCAGCTCACAGGTTCTACAAGCCTTTCTCACAAAAACCCTGCCGCAAAAAGAGCGAAACCTAGGGAGTCAACACTTTATTCTTTTGTTCTGAACCTCATCCTTGGTGGTTTGTCTGAGGGAGCTCCACTGCTAGCTTTCCCCCAGGCCATGGAACGTGTCTATTTAGATGCTTTCATTCAGCCCCACTATGGTGCCAGGCTCCATCAGATACTTTTTGATGGAGGTAAAGGTCTTTTAGGCTCAGAAATCTACCCTGGTTATAGAAAGAGGCTTGTCACTCCAGGTGTGACTGCTGAGACCTGAGAGAAGCCGCAGCAGCAGGGAGGTGACCATGGAGGAACTTACAGTTGTATGTCGTTAATCACTAATTGCTGAATGATTTTATTTTACGGCAGCCATAAAATACCACTTGAGGTTTTACAGCCAGTTCTTGCTTTAAGAAAACAGTTTCTTATGTCAAAATGACTGTTAAATTAAGTGATTCCGTATTAAATATCCTGTGGACTCCAGATGATTGATGGGGCTGCATAATGAATAAGAACCTTCTGGCTGCTCAGAGGAAATCAGCAGCCGTGTCTGGAGCAGCTATTGACCTTGGGAACCCAGGAGAGACATTACTGGCTTCTAAGAGACACCTGGACAATTAAAGTGGGAAGGGAGTCTTGAGAAAATAGACTCAGCTTATGGACAAGGAAACTGAGGCCCAGAGAGGTCAAGAGACTCACTGGGAATCATGGTGTAGACAGTGACGCGGCACTGCATATATCATGCCGCTGTTACCCTTAATTATATATCGTTCCCATTATTCCCAGCTGTCCTTACTATCCCCATTTTATAAATGACAAACTGAGTCTTGGAAAACTCTTTCATACATTACCTCAAGTACACAAGTACAGCCACTTCTGAGATAAGTTGTGATGTCTTCCAATGACACCTATGTGCATTTTGCCCTGAGTTTGCTTTTACGTATTCTAGGTGATGGTAGATCCAGTAAAATCACCTAAAACTAGATTGTTTTGGCCTTGCTAGGTATTTCCATTGAAGCATTCACAATTTCAGACTGGAAGTACTCTGGGGACTGTGACTATATACCAGCCACAGTTGCTTCCTTCAGAGATCAGCTGGGAGACCTGATCGTGAGGTGTCAGATGCCTGAGTGTTCACCTGTGTGATCCAGATAATTGTGCCACGAGAAACTGGAGGGTGGGGTGGGTCTCACAGGTGGCGGCATTTGAGCTACGGCGGCAAGGTGAGAGCTAGCAAAGCCAAAAGAAGGAGAACGTTTCAGCCAGGGCCGCAGCAGGAGCTAGAGGGTCCAAGACAGAAATAAGTGTGATGTTTTGGAGGTGCTGAGGAAGTCGGGGTTTCTGATGTACACTGGGTACACCTTGGCCAGGTAGGATGGGATCTGACTGTGAAGGGCTTAAAATCCAGGCAGAGGAGTTGAAACTCCTGGAGCTCATGTTGTCTTAATGTTTATCTTTGCTGATTTTTATCAACCGATCATTTGCACTTCTCTCTTCCCCCATCTATAATGTAAACTTCTTCTAGGCAGAGATCCTGCCAGACAGTTTATCTCTATATACATTGCCTCACACAGTGTTATATACAGAAATAATTACAGGGAAGAAAGAAGGAAGAAAGGAAATTAGGAGGCAAGAAGGGAGATCAGGAAGAAGGGAGGAGGGGAGAACAGACCTGCCTGCCGTATTGATAAAAGGCCCCTTGAAATAAGCCTGAAGAAGTTGCTAGGCAGAGGAGCTAAGCTGCCATGGAGAAAACTTAGCCAGGCTCAGCTCTGCGGCAGTCCTGGTGTCCTCATGGTGGCAGCACTGGGCATCCTGCTAGCTCCCGTAGTGCCTGCAGGTGGCCCCAGAGGGCTACCCTAGCATTACTTCTCCACTCATTATTTAATTCTTTCAACAAAATTAATTCTTTCATTATTTGCTCAGAGCCAGGCACTGTGCTAGGCACCAGGCTATGATGGTAGACAAAACAGACATAGTCTTTGCCCCCTTAGTCCTTATAGCCCAGCAGGGAAAACAGATGGTAGTGAAATAATCAGGTAAAGATGTAATTGCTAACTGTGGTAAAAGCAACGAAGGATGAGTAAATATTGCGATGTGAGGGTAAAACCGAGGGACCCAGCTTAGTCTGGGAGTCTGGAAGGCCTGCCTTAATAGTGTATATGTAACAGGGAGTCTGACCTTGTCAGATACACAAATATACTTAAACTCAAACTATGTAGGGTGCAGGTATTGAGGAGTCTTTGTGCACGGGTCCATCTTTCTTAATCTCAGTGTGAATGAATATGAGGAGATTCAGTAGTTGTGGCTAGCATCAGGAATCCTAGTCTTAATCTAACTCTCCTGCTAAGAAATTATGTGTTTGTGGTTAATTGCCTTGTCCCCTTACACTTCAGCTTCCTTACCTGAATGAAGAATGAGAAATTTGTACCAGCATCATAGCTTCTCAAAGTATAGTCCAGGGACCAGAGCTGGTCCACAAACTGCTGCTGATTTGTTATAAGTATAAATAAGTACATCCATTGAGAATCTTTAGAAACTTCTGTAGCAGTGTGACATTCTATGATTTTTTTTTTGTGGTACGCGGGCCTCTAGCTGTTGTGGCCTCTCCCGTTGCGGAGCACAGGCTCCGGACGCGCAGGCTCAGCAGCCATGGCTCACGGGCCCAGCCGCTCCGCGGCATGCGGGATCTTCCCGGACCCGGGCACGAACCCGTGTCCCCTGCCTTGGCGGGCGGACTCTCAACCACTGCCCCACCAGAGAAGCCCATTTTATGATATTTTTATTGCGTTTACAAAAATGTCAGTCTGTAATAGTTTGGGAAAATATATTCATTCCCAATTGGTTTGAAAACCAACTGTAACACAGTGACCTCTGAGAACCCTTCTGGCACCAAGAGCCTTTGATTCTAATTGGATGGGGTAGAAACTTTTAGATCAGTGTTATAAAATACCCAAGGTGAGTTCTAGAGCCTGGATTTGAGTGATTATGAATGAGAAGATGTTATTGTAGAAAGAACTGTTCTTCATCCTGGATCTCTGAGACATTAGCCAGATCAACTCCAATGCCAAAGAACACAGAAGACATGATATCATTGGAGTTGGGAAGTTGGTAATCTAAGAGGACAATCACAACATGTTCTTTTCTGGCAACATACCTGATCTCCAGGCCAAAGCTGAAGACACCAGACCTGGCTCAAAGTATCTTCACGGAAGTGGTTAGAAGTAAAAATAAAGAAAAAAATCCAATTAATTCAAATGACCAAATATATATATATATATATCTATGTATATATATACATATATACATAGATATATGTTTATTCTTAATCCATTTCACTCCCATCAAATTCCTCAAAAGCTACTTTGATTTATAAATGGAATTTAGGAAGTGAGTAGTGTGAAATATAAACAATTTAAACTTTGAAAACTAGCTCCCATGAAGCAGAGAAAAAGCACTTAAAGGATTTCTATTTCCCAAGACCCTAGAAACACAATGAGTTACGGTGTTTAACTACTGTTATGGATGGTCCCCTGGGTAAACATTGTGCTTTATAAAAAGCTAATACCCAGAAAAGGTTTTTAAAAATTAATATTCATTCAGGGGCTCATCTGGTGGAACAATACATGGCTGACGTTTTGTCACCATGTTGCACAAAAGACCTGCATTAATACTAAGAAGCAGCTTCTCCCTCCTTCCTGTCCCCACTGAAATCTTTCCCTGTGAACATCCATTCCTCGGCTGTCTTTTCTCCAATGTTGAGGGCTTGGAGGATCTATTCTAGATTTGTGGTCTTGCTAGGAAACAGTGGACTTGAGGAAATGGAGATAGATGAGAGAAGGCTCTGGGTTTAGAGATTGAAAGAGCTTGTTTTGGAAGAGTTGGAGATAAATCAAGGACAGACTGGGGCTGCCATCTCACTGGCCGCAAAATGCTGCTTTTTCCTTGTCAGGAGCAGAGCTGGTGTGGGGTTGTGGATTTACGACATCACATTTGGATCCTTACACCTAGAGACCTAATTAGCTTTGTCATCATTGTCTGCCATTCATTCGGTAGGCACCACTGCATGTCACTCCATTCTTTTTTTTTTTTAAACATCTTTATTGGAGTATAATTGCTTTATAATGATATGTTAGTTTCTGCTTTACAACAAAGTAAATCAGCTATACATATACATATGTCCCCATATCTCCTTCCTCTTGCGTCTCCCTCCCACCCTCCCTATCCCACCCCTCTAGGTGGTCACAAAGCACCCAGCTGATCTCCCTGTGCTATGTGGCTGCTTTCCGCTAGCTACCTATTTTACATTCAGTAGTGTATATATGTCTATGCCACTCTCTCACTTCATCCCAGCTTACCCTTCCCCCGCCCCGTGTCCTCAAGTCCATTCTCTATTTCTGTGTCTTTATTCCTGACCTGCCCCTAGGTTCTTCAGAACCATTTTTTTTCCTTTTTTTTTTTAGATTCCATATATATGTGTTAGCATATGGTATTCATTTTTCTCTTTCTGACTTACTTCACTCTGTATGACAGACTCTAAATCCATCCACCTCACTACAAAAAACTCAATTGCATTTCTTTTTATGGCTGAGTAATATTCCACTGTATATATGTGCCACGTCTTCTTTATCCATTCATCTGCCAATAGACGCTTAGGTTGCTTCCATGTCCTGGCTATTGTAAATAGAGCTGCAGTGAACATTGTGGTACATGACTCTTTTCGAATTATGGTTTTCTTAGGGTATATGCCCACTAGTGTGATTGCTTGGTCATATGGTAGTTCTAATTTTAGTTTTTTAAGGAACCTCCATACTGTTCTCCATAGTGGCTGTATCAATTTACATTCCCACCAACAGTGCAAGAGGGTTCCCTTTTCTCCACACCCTCTGCAGCATTTATTGTTTGTAGATTCTTTGATGATGGCCATTCTGACTGGTGTGAGGTGATTCCTCATTGTAGGTTTGATTTGCATTTCTCTAATGATTAGTGATGTTGAACATCCTTTCATGTGTTTGTTGGCAATCTGTATATCTTCTTTGGAGAAATGTCTATTTAGGTCTTCTGCCTATATTTGGATTGCGTTGTTTGTTTCTTTGATATTGAGCTGCATGAGCTACTTGTAAATTTTGGAGATTAATCCTTTGTCAGTTGTTTTGTTTGCAAATATTTTCTCCCATTCTGAGAGTTGTCTTTTCGTCTTGTTTATGTTTTCCTTTGCTGTGCAAAAGCTTTTAAATCACATTAGGTCCCATTTGTATATTTTTGTTTTTATTTCCATTTCTCTAGGAGGTGGGTCAAAAAGGATCTTGCTGTGATTTATGTCATAGGGTGTTCTGCCTATGTTTTCCTCTAAGAAGTTGATAGTGTCTGGCCTTACATTTAGGCCTTTATCCATTTTGAGTTTATTTTTGTGTATGGTGTTAGGGAGTGGTCTAATTTCATTCTTTTACATGTACTTGTCCAGTTTTCCCAGCACCACTTATTGAAGAGGCTGTCTTTTCTCCATTGTATATTCTTGCCTCCTTTATCAAAAATAAGGTGACCAAATGTGTGTGGGTTTATCTCTGGGCTTTCTAACCTGTTCCATTGATCTGTATTTCTGTTTTTGTGCCAGTACCATACTTTCTTGATTACTGTAGCTTTGTAGTATAGTTTGAAGTCAGGGAGCCTGATTCCTCCAGCTCCATTTTTCTTTCTCAAGATTGCTTTGGCTATTCAGGGTCTTCTGTGTTTCCATACAAATTGTGAAATTTTTTGTTCTAGTTCTGTGAAAAATGCCAGTGGTAGTTTGACAGGGATTGCATTGAATCTGTAGATTGCTCTGGGTAGTATAGTCATTTTCACAGTGTTGATTCTTCCAATCCAAGAACGTGGTATATCTTTCCATCTGTTTGTATCATCTTTAATTTCTTTCATCAGTGTCTTATAGTTTTCTGCATATAGGTCTTTTGTCTCCTTAGGTAGGTTTATTCCTAGATATTTTATTCTTTTTGTTGCAATAGTAAATGGGAGTGTTTTCTTAATTTCACTTTCAGATTTTTCATCATTAGTGTATAGGAATGCAACAGACTTCTGTGCATTAATTTTGTATCCTGCTACTTTACCAAATTCATTGATTAGCTCTAGTAGTTTTCTGGTGGCATATTTAGGATTCTGTATGTATAGTATGACGTCAAATGCAAACAGTGACAGCTTTACTTCTTCTTTTCCAATTTGGATTCCTTTTATTTCTTTTTCTTCTCTGATTGCCATGGCTAAAACTTCCAAAACTGTGTTGGATAATAGGTGAGAGTGGACAACCTTGTCTTGTTCCTGATCTTAGAGGAAATGTTTTCAGGTTTTCAGCATTGAGGACGATGTTGGCTGTGGGTTTGTCATATATGGCCTTTTTTATGTTGAGGTAAGTTCCCTCTGTGCCTACTTTCTGGAGGGTTTTTGTCATAAATGAGTGTTGAATTTTGTCAGAAGCTTTTTCTGCATTCCTTGGATAAACCCCACTTGATCGTGGTGTATGATCCTTTCAATGTGCTGTTGGATTCTGTTTGCTCGTGTTTTGTTGAGGATTTTTGCATCTATGTTCATCAGTGATATTGGCCTGTAGTTTTCTTACTTTGTGACATCTTTGTATGGTTTTGGTATCAGGGTGATGGTGGCCTTGTAGAATGAGTTTGGGAGTGTTCCTCCCTTAGCTATATTTTGGAAGAGTTTGAGAAGGATAGATTTTATCTCTTCTCTAAATGTTTCATAGAATTCGCCTGTGAAGCCATCTGGTCCTGGGCTTTTGTTTTTTGGAAGATTTTTAATCACAGTTTCAATTTCAGTGCTTGTGATTGATTTTTAATCACAGTTTCAATTTCAGTGCTTGTGATTGGTCTGTTTATATTGTCTATTTCTTCCTGGTTCAGTCTCAGAAGGTTGTGCTTTTCTAAGAATTTGTCCATTTCTTCCAGGTTGTCCATTTTATTAGTATATACTTGCTTATAATAATCTCTCATGATCCTTTGTATTTCGGCAGTGTCAATTGTTACTTCTCCTTTTTCATTTCTAATTCTCTTGATTTGGTCATTCTTGAACAAATAGAATCATAATAGCTCAACACCAGCCACGACCTGCATCCTTCCACTCCTCTTATTTGATTAGCCAAACAGCCCTTGCTTTTGCCACAGTGTGTTCTAATTGGCTGTCCTCCTCTTCCTGATTTGGGTTTGTCTAAACCTTTACCACAGCTTCACCACTCACCTTAGCCTCCCACCCTTCCCTGTCCCTTACTTTGAGCAATCATTGAGCCTTCTGTCTCACCAAAAACTAGAGGCTACAACATATAAACGCCTCCTACTTTCCTTTGCCCCTCTCCCCGCAACGTTTTCTCTTCTGTATTTCTCTGCTGTGTTGAAGAGTAGCAGTACCTTCTTAGTGAACTAAATTTCAGTTGCACCTTTAATCCTGTCTCTTCCAGCTTTTTAGGAGTTTTGTGTCATCAGTTACTATCTGGGTGCACTGTCTTCAAACTGTTTACTCCCTTGCACCTAAAGACATCATTAATTCTTCTCCCTCCTGAAAAAAAAAAAGGAAAAAGAAACAAAACTGTTCTTCTTTCCACTCAAGTGATTTCTCTATTTGTCTCCTTTCTTCATTGCCGTATTTTATGAAATTATGTGTAATGAATGTGCTTCCTCACCTTCAGTCCACCTCTAAACCCACTCAGTCTCGTCTCTGCCTCACCACTCCTTGGACCATGATCCTCAGGGAACTCTTAATGTCGAATCTCTTTTCATTCCTCTTTCTACCTGATTCAGCAGTATTTGCACTGGTGCCTGCTTCCTTCCAGAGTTTCTGTCCTTCCTTGGCCCCTGTGATTTTCTTCTGTTTTTCTTTCTATCTCCCTGACCATTCCATTGTTGCATTTTCTTTGCCTCTTCTTGATTTGGGGACCCCATAAATGTCAGTGTTTCCAGGATGTTCTCATCATTTTCTTGTTTGCTTTTAAAAAGATTCATTTTCCCAGAAAAACATACCCATTATCATCATGACTGTTAGTTCCTGTGAAGATCACCAAATCCTTCCCCTACTCTACTCTTTCCAGAATTTCACACTTCCCACACTCCATGCCCCACTAGACATCTCTACCTTGATATTGCTCAGATACTGCTGGATAGCTCTACTGGGATATTTCTCATAGACCTCAAAGCCAAACTCTCCATGACAGAACATATTGCATTCCTCCTTCCCCCAAGTTGGTTAAATTATTCCTCTTGAGTTCTCAGATGATCTCATTGAACAATCTCACCATCCATCTACTTGTCCAACCTGGAAATCTCAGATCACCCTGGACTCCCTTCTTTCATTCTCTTAACCATCCCCACCCACTTGATTCCCATGCCAATTCATAAATTGACACCTGCAAGATATTTTTTCAACTGCATCTTTCTCATCCCTACTGACTTCTAAAAAAATCATATCCTCATCATCTTTTGCCTGGATCAGCTTCCCTTCTGTCCTCTCTCCCTTCAGTTTTGCTACACTTAAATTGATCCTTTATGTCACCTTGTAAGTTTCCTAAAATGCAGACTAAATGATGTTATCCTTTGGTTAAAAACTGCTGTTGAAGTCAAGAGAGACCTATAAAAGAATTTTAAATAAAAGTGTAATGACACTGGTGAGTCATGATTACATGTGAAGTGTGTCACAAAAATTTTGTGGCCAATAATAAAGATTGATGTTGATGAGTTATCGCTCCTCCATTTTTTTTTGTTTTGTTTTTGGTAAATTTGAGGCAATTCAAGGTCATCAGTAAAATTATGTCATACTTGCATTCCTAAATCAACAAAAATCAACTGAGTGACAGCTAATGTGTCCCCATCCTTTTTTCTCTTACTGCCCATAGTAATCTGCCTTTTTGGACAAACCATAAAGAGATGCCGTGAATACAAATCATTGCTGGGCAGGATTTCACTGAAGATTATTAGAGACATTTTAAAAATTGTGGTATGCGCACCTGGTTGTGTCTTATGTGAACAGCATCACCATAGATTTTTCAGGGAATCAAGACTGAGACAAACTAGCCTAGAGATCTTTTAAACTGAAGTATAGTTGATTTACAAACTTGTGTTGGTTTCAGTTGTACAGCAAAGTGATTCAGTAATGCATACATACATATCTTTTTTTTTAGATTCTTTTCCCTTATAGGTTATTACAAAATATTGAGTAGAGTTCCCTGTGCTATAGAGTAAATCCTTGTTGATTATCTGTTTTATATATAGTATTGTATGTATGTTAATCCCAAACTCCTAATTTATCCCCCTCTTTCCCCTCTGGTAACCATAAGTTTGTTTTCTCTGTCTGTGGGTCTAATTCTGTTTTGTATATAAGTTCATTCGTATCATTTTTTTAAAGATTCCACATATAAGTAATATCGTATATTTGTCTTTGTCTGGCTTCCTTCACTTAGTATGATCATCTCTAAGTCCATCCATGTTGCTGCAAATGGCACTATTCCATTCTTTTTTATGACTGAGTAATATTCCATTGTATAAATATACTACATCTTCTTTATCCATTCATCTGTCGATGGACATTTGGATTGCTTCCATGTCTTGGCTAGCCTAGAGATTAAATCCCAAAACCTTTAGCATGGCATAGACTGCCTTCTCACACCAAATACCTGAAACATCTTTCCAAACTCACACTCACCTACTGATCCTCAGTTCCCCACCCACACTCTACACCATCACCCCTCTGCATACATGCTGTGAGATTGTTTACCTCTGGCTCTTCAATCATGCCTTCCCTTTGCCAGGACAATGGAAACAGAGCATTGCAGTTCCAGGCAAACTACTTAATAATCTAAAGTTCTGCTCAAAAGTTACCTTACTTTTTTTTTTTACATCTTTATTGGAGTATAATTGCTTTACAAGGGTGTGTTAGTTTCTGCTGCATAACAAAGTGAGTCAGCTATATGTATACATATATCCCCATATCCCCTCCCTCTTGCGTCTCCCTCCCATCCTCCCTATTCCACCCCTCTAGGTGGTCACAAAGCACCAACCTGATCTCCCTGTGCTATGCAGCTACTTCCCACTAGCTATCTGTTTTACATTTGGTAGTGTATGTATGTCAGTGCTACTCTCTCACTTCATCCCAGCTTCCCCTTCCTCTTCCCCGTGTCCTCAAGTCCATTCTCTATCTCTGCGTCTTTATTCCTGTCCTGCCCCTAGGTTCATCAGAACCATTTTTTTCTAGATTCCATATATATGTGTTACCATACGGTATTTATTTTTCTCTCTTTTTTTTGAATTTTACTTTTTTTTAATACAGTAGGTTCTTATTAGTTATCTGTTTTATACATATTAGTGTATATACGTCAACCCCAATCTCCCAGTTCATCCCACTACCACCCCCCCCAAACTTTCCCCCCTTGGTGTCCATACATTCATTCTCTACATCTGTGTCTCTATTTCTGCATTGCAAACCAGTTCATCTGTACCATTTTTCTAGATTCCACATATATGCATTAATATATGATATTTCCTTTTCTCTTTCTGACTTACTTCACTCTGGATGACAGTCTCTAGCTCCATCCATGTCTCTACAAATGACCCAATTTCATTCCTTTTTATGTGAGGAATATTTCATTGTCTATGTGTGCCACATCTTTATCCATTCATCAGTCGATGGACACTTAGGTTGCTTCCATGTCCTGACTATTGTAAATTGTGCTGCAGTGAACATTGTGGACAAAACATGTCGCTTTTTGAATTATCGTCTTCTCAGGGTATATGCCTAGTAGTGGGATTGCTGGGTCATATGATAGTTCTATTTTTAGTTTTTTAAGGAACCTCCATACTGTTCTCCATCATGGCTGTATCAAGTTACATTCCCAAAAACAGTGCAAGAGGGTTCCCTTTTCTCCACACCCTCTCCAGCATTTACTGTTTGTAGATTTTCGGATGATGCCCATTCTAAATGGTGTGAGGTGATACCTCATTGTAGTTTTGATTTGCATTTCTCTAATAATTAGTGATGTTGAGGAGCTTGTCATGTGCCTCTTGGGCATCTGTGCTTCTTCTTTGGAGAAATGTCTATTTAGGTCTTCTGCCCATTTTTGGATTGGGTTGTTTGTTTTTCAATATTGAGCTACATAAGCTGTTTATGTATTTTGGAGATTAATGCTTTGTCCATTGATTTGTTTGCCAATATTTTCTCCCATTCTGAGGGTTGTCTTTTCATCTTATTTATATTTTCCGTTGCTGTGCAAAAGCTTTTAAGTTTCATTAGGTTCCATTTGTTTATTTTTGTTTTCATTTCCATTACTCTAGGAAGTGGGTCAAAAAAGGTTTTGCTGTGATTTATGTCAAAGAGTGTTCTTCCTATGTTTTCCTCTAAGAATTTTATAGTGTCTGGTCTTACATTTATGTCTTTAATCCGTTTTGAGTTAATTTTTGTGTATGGTGTTAGGAAGTGTTCTAATTTCATTCTTTTACATGTAGTGGTCCAGTTTTCCCAGCACTAGTTATTGAAGAGACTGTCGTTTCTCCTTTGTATATTCTTGCCTCCTTCATCATAGATTAGGTGACCACAGGTGCAAGGGTTTATCTCTGGACCTTCTCTCCTGTTCCATTGTTCTATATTTCTGTTTTTGTGCCAGTACCATACTGTCTTGATTACTGTAGCTTTGTAGTATAGTCTGAAGTCAGGGACTCTGATTCCTCCAGCTCTGTTTTTTTCCCTTGAGATTGCTTTGGCTCTTTGGGGTCTTTTTTGTCTGCATACACATCTTAAGATTTTTTGTTCTAGTTATATAGAAAATGCCATCGGTAATTTGATAGGGATTGCATTGAAGCTGTAGATTGCTTTTGATAGTATAGTCATTTACACAATATTGATTCTTCCAATCCAAGAACATGGTATATCTCTCCATCTGTTTGTATTGTCTTTAATTTCTTCCATAGGTGTCTTATAGTTTTCTGAGTACAGGTCTTTGACCTCCTTAGGTAGATTTCTTCCTAGGTTATCTTATTCTTTCTGTTGCAATGGTGAATGGAATTGTTTCCTTAATTTCTCTTTCTGATCCTTCATTGTTGGTGTATAGGAATGCAAGAGTTTTCTGTGCGTTAATTTTGTATCCTGCAACTTTACCAAATTCTTTGATTAGCTCTAGTAGTTTTCTGCTGGCATCTTTAAGATTATTTGTGTCATCATGTATGTATCATGCACATACAGGTTCATGTACACATGTGTACCATGTGTGCATACATATGTGTCATGTACACACATGTACACATCATCTATGTATCATGTCATCTGCAGTGACAGTTTTACTTCTTTTCCCATCTGTGTTCCTTTTATTTCTTTTTCTTCTCTGATTGCTGTGGCTAGGACTTCCAAAACTATGTTGAATAATAATGGCAAGAGTGGATATCCTTGTCTTGTTCCTGATCTTAGAGGAAATGGTTTCAGTTTTTTACCATTTAGAATGATGCTGGCTGTGGGTTTGTCATATATTGCCTTTATCCTGTTGAGGTAAGTTCCCACTATGGCCACTTCCTGGAGAGTTAATGTCATAAATCGGTGATGAATTTTGTCACAAGCTTTTTCTGCATCTATTGAGATGATCATATGGTTTTTATTCTTCAATTTGTTAATATGGTGTATCACATTGATTAATTTGCGCATATTGAAGAATCCTTGCATCCCTGGGATAAATCCCACTTGATCATGGTGTATGATCCTTTTAATATGTTGTTGGATTCTGTTTGCTAGTATTTTGTTGAGGGTTTTTGCATCTATATTCATCAGTGATATTGGTCTGTAGTTTTCTTTTTTTGTAGTATCTCTGTCTAGTTTTGGTATCAGCGTGATGGTGGCCTCGTAGAACGTGTTTGGGAGTGTTCCTTCCTCTGCAGTTTTTTGGAAGAGTTTGAGAAGGATGGGTGTTAGCTCTTCTCTAAATGTTTGATAGAATTCACCTGTGAAGCCATCTGGTCCTGGACTTTTGTTTGTTGCAAGATTTTTAATCACAGTTTCAATTTCATTACTTGTGATTGGTCTGTTCATATTTTCTGTTTCTTCCTGGTTCAGTCTTGGAAGGTTATACCTTTCTAAGAATTTTTCCATTTCTTCCAGGTTGTCCATTTTATTGTTATAGACTTGCTTGTAGTAGTCTCTTATGATGCTTTGTATTTCTGTGGTGTCCATTGTAACTTCTCCTTTTTCATTTCTAATTTTGTTGATTTGAGTTCTTTCCCTCTTTTTCTTGATGAGTCTGGCTAAAGGTTTATTAATTTTGTTTATCTTCTCAAAGAACCAGCTTTTAGGTTTGTTGATTTTGGCTATTGTTTTCTTTGTTTCTATTTCATTTATTTCTGATCTGATCTTTATGATTTCTTTCCTTCTGCTAACTTTGGGTTTTGTTTGTTCTTCTTCTGCTGGTTCCTTTAGGTGTAAGATTAGATTGTTTGAGATTTTTCTTGTTTCTTGAGGTAGGTGTGTATTGCTATAAACTTCCCTCTTAGAACTGCTTTTGCTGCGTCCCATAGGTTTTGGATCGTCGTGTTTTTGTTGTCAGTTGTGTCTAGGTAATTTTTGATTTCCTCTTTCATTTCTTCAGTGATCTCTTGGTTATTTAATAATGTATTGTTTAGCCTCCATGTATTTGTGTTTTTTACATTTTTTTCCCCTGTAATTTAATCTCACAGCTTTGTGGTTGGAAAAGATGCTTGATAGGACTTCAGTTTTCTTCAGTTTTCTGAGGCTTGATTTGTGACCCAAGATGTGATCTATCCTGGAGAATGTTCCATGTGCACTTGAGAAGAAAGTTTAATCTGTTGTTTTCAGATGGAATGTCCTGTAAATATCAGTGAAATCTATCTGGTCTTTTGTGTCATTTAAAGCTTGTGTTTCCTTATTAATTTTCTGTATGGATGATCTGTCCATTGGTATAAGTGAGGTGTTAAACTCCCCCACTATTACTATGTTACTGTTGATTTCCTCTTTTATAGCTGTTAGCATTTGTCTTATGTATTGGGGTGCTCCTATGTTGGGTTCATATATATTTATAATTGTTATATCTTCTTCTTGGATTGATCCGTTGATCATTATGTAGTGTCCTTCCTTGTCTCTTGTAACATTCTTCATTTTAAAGTCTATTTTATCTGAAATGAGTATTGTTACTCCAAGTTTCTTTTGATTTCCATTTGCAGGGAATATCTTTTTCCATACCCTCACTTTCAGTCTGTATTTGTCCCTACATCTGAAGTGGGTCTCTTGTAGACAGCATATATATGGATCTTGTATTTGTATCCATTCATCGAGCCTGAGTCTTTTGGCTGGAGCATTTAATCCATTCACATTTAAGGTAATTATTGATATGTATGTTCCTATTACCATTTTCTTAATTGTTCTGTGTTTCTGTTTGTAGGCCATCTTCTTGTCTTGTGTTTCCCACTTAGAGAAGTTCCTTTAGAATTTGTTGTAGAGCTGGTTTGGTGGTGCTGAATTCTCTTAGCTTTTGCTGCTCTGTAAAGCTTTTGATTTCTCCATCAAATCTGAATTAGATCCTTGCCGGATAGAGTAGTCTTGGTTGTAGATTCTTCCCTTTCATGACTTTAAATATATCATGCCACTCCCTTCTGGCTTGTAGAGTTTCTGTGGAGAAATCAGCTGTTAACCTTATGGGAGTTCCCTTGTATGTTATTTGTCCTTTTTCCCTTGTTGCTTTTAATAATTTTTCTTTGTCTTTAGTTTTTGTCGATTTGATTACTGTGTGTCACAGCATGTTTCTCCTTGGGCTTATCCTGCCTGGGACTCTCTGTGCTTCCTGCACTTGAGTGACTATTTCCTTTCCCATTTTAGGGAAGTCCTCACCTATAATCTCTTCAAATATTTTCTCAGGTCCTTTCCCTCCCTTTTCCCCTTCTGGGACCCCTGTAATGTGAATGTTGTTGCATTTAATGTTGTCCCAGAGGTCTCTTAGGCTGTGTTCATTTCTTGTCATTCTTTTTTCTTTATTCTCTTCCATGGCAGTGAATTCTACCATTCTGTCTTTCAGGTCACTTATCCGTTCTTCTGCCTTGGTCATTCTGCTATTGATTCCTTGTAGTGTGTTTTTCATTTCAGTTATTGTATTGCTCATCTCTGTTTGTTTCCGCTTTAATTCTTCTAGTTGTTTGCTCTTTGATTCTTCTAGGTCTTTGTTAAACAGTTCTTGCATCTTCTCCATCTTTGCCTCCATTCTTTTTCCAAGGTCCTGGATCATCTTCACTATCATTATTCTGAATTCGTTTTCTGGAAGGTTCCCTATCTCCACTTCATGTAATTGTTTTTCTGGGGTTTTATCTTGTTCCTTCATCTGGTACATCATCCTCTCCTTTTCATTTTGTCTATTTTTCTGTGAATGTGGTTTTTGTTCCACAGGCTGCAGGACTGTAGTTCTTCTTGCTTCTGCTGTCTGCCCTCTGGTGGATGCAGCTATCTAAGAGGCCTGTTCATGCTTCCTGATGGGAGGAACTGGTGGTGGGTAGAGCTGGATGTTGCTCTGTTTGGCAGAACTCAGTAAAACTTTAATCCACTTGTCTGCTGATGGGTGGGGCTGAGTTCCCTCCCTGTTGTTTGTTTGGTCTAAGCAACCCAGCACAGGAGCATACAGGCTCTTTGGTGGGGATAATGGCAGACTCTGGAAGGGCTCATGCCAAGGAATATTTCCCAGAACTTCTGCTGCCAGTGTCCTTGTCCCCATGGTGACCCACAGCCACCCCCTGCCTCTGGAGGAGACCCTCCAACTCTAGCAGGTACGTCTGGCTCCATCTCCTATGGGGGTCACTGCTCCTTCCCCCTGGGTCCTGATGCACATGCTACTTTGTATATGCCCTCCAAGAGTGGAGTCTCTGTTTCCCCCAGTCCTGTCAAAGTCCTGCAATCAAATCCCACTAGCCTTCAAAGTCTGATTCTCTGGGAATTCCTCTGCCCATTGCCATACTCCCAGGTTGGGAAGCCTGAGGTGGGGCTCAGAACCTTCACTCCAGTGGGTGGACTTCTGTGGTATAAATGTTCTCCAGTTTGTGAGTCACCCACCCAGCGGTCACGGGATTTGGTTTTATTGTGATTGCGCCCCTCCTACCATCTCACTGTGGCTTCTCCTTTGTCTCTGGATGTGGGGTATCTTTTCTGGTGAGTTCCAGTGTCTTCCTGTCGATGATTGTCCAGCAGTTAGTTGTGATTCCTGTGCTTTCACAAGAGGGAGTGAGTTCACGTCCTTCTACTCGGCCATCTTCTCAAGTTACCTTACTTTTGGAACTGCCTGAACTCTCTCTTACATTTTCAGAGATGTTAAGAACATGTTTCCTGAAACAGACATCTCAGCTCCTCCTTTAGAAGCTCTAATATTTGGGGCCAGTTTTCTAAGCCTCAGTTTCTTCATCAGCCTGATGATGGTAATCATGCTGTTCTCCACCTTACAGAGTTGCTGTGGAGATGTGTCAGGTAATTAGCCGTGCCTGGGGTGGAGTGGGGGGATCTTCTGCAGCCCTTTCACAGGTTCGGGTCAGTTAATATCTGCAACTGATTCAGACAGTACGTGGTAATGCCACGCTCGGCTGGGGTCAGCTTCACTTTGCATCTCTACAAAGCACCTAAACTGCGGAGTAAATTAATTTTCAGCATGTTAGATGCTGTCTCAAGGTAATTCTCCATGATACTTCTCAGCAGGGAGGCTCTGAAATGCCACCCCTCTTTAATTAAGACTTTGTTCTGTGCTGCACTCGTCAGCAGATGGATTTATCCTTTTGCACAGTTGGACTTGACAGAGGTCAACCATCATCTCTCTGCACGTGTCCTTGTATGCTCCCGACAAGCTGGCTTCTTTCCTTTCCTTCTTTCCCAGCTGCCCTCATCCCATCCTACCTCCTAGTCTAGCCAGATCCTTAGCTTACTCTCTGAAAGTTATTATGATATCAGGCTGGGGTTTTGAGACTTGGAAGAACTCCATTTTCTGTTTAGATTTCATTTCTGACCAGAGTCATCAAGCCATCACAGTATCAAAGATGCCACATTTACTCCTTCCAGACAATGGAGGACATGGGAATTAGGCCCTTCCCAACCTTTTCTCTGCTTCTTAGATTCATCCCTGGGTACAGTTCCATTTAAAAATTTCTTGATTTTGTTCATATGGTGTATCACATTGATTCATTTGTATGTATTGAAGAATCCTTACATTCCTGGGATAAACCCCAACTGATCATGGTGTATGGTCCTTTCAACTTGCTGTTGGATTGTGTTTGCTAGTATTTTGTTGAGGATTTCTGCATCTATGTTCATCAGTGATATTCGCCTGTAGTTTTCTTTTTTTGTGACTTCTTTGTCTGGTTTTGGTATCAGGGTGATGGTGGCCTCGTAGAATGAGTTTGGGAGTGTTCCTCCCTCTACTATAGTTTGGAAGAGTTTCAGAAGGATAGATGTTAGCTCTTCTGTAAATGTTTGGTAGAATTCACATGGTAATCTCAATAGATGCAGAAAAAGCTTTCGACAAAGTGCAACACCCATCTATGATAAAACCTCTCCAGAAAGTAGGCATAGAGGGAACCTACCTCAACATAATAAAGGCCATATATGACAGACCCACAGCCAGCATCGTTCTCAATGGTGAAAAACTGAAACCATTTCCTCTAAGATCAGGAACGAGACAAGTTTGCCCACTTTCACCACTATTATTCAACATAGTTTTGGAAGTCCTAGCCATGGCAATCAGAGAAGAGAAAGAAATAAAAAGAATCCAAATCAGAAAAGAAGAAGTAAAGCTGTCACTGTTTACAGATTACATGATACTATAAATGGGGAATCCTAAAGATGCCACCAGAAAACTACTAGGGCTAATCAATGAATTTGGTAAAGTAGCAGGATACAAAATTAATGCACGGAAATCTCTTTCATTCCTATACACTAATGACAAAAAATCTGAAAGAAAAATTAAGGAAACGCTCCCATTTACCATAGCAACAAAAAGAATAAAATACCTTGGAATAAACCTACCTAAGGAGACAAATGACCTGTATGCAGAAAATTATAAGACACTGATGAAAGAAATTAAAGATGATACAAACAGATGGAGAGATGCACCATGTTCTTGGATTGGAAGCATCAACATTGTGAAAATGAGTATGCTACACAAAGCAGCCTACAGATTCAATGCAATCCCTATCAAACTGCCAATTGCATTATTCACAGAACTAGAACAAAACATTTTACAATTTGTATGGAAACACAAAAGACCCCAATTAGCCAAAGCAATCTTGAGAAAGAAAAACGGAGCTGGAGGAATCAGGCCCCCTGACTTCGGACTATACAAAGCTATAGTAATCAAGACAGTATGGTACTGGCACAAAAACAGAAATATAGAACAATGAAACAGGATAGAAAGCCCAGAGATAAACCCACGCACATATGGTCACCTTATGTCTGATAAAGGAGGCAGGAATGTACAATGGAGAAAAGATAGCCTCTTCAATAAGTGGTGCTGGGAAAAGTGCACAGCTACATGTAAAAGAATGAAATTAGAACACTCCCCAACACCATACACAGAAATAAACTCAAAATGGATTAAAGACATAAATGTAAGGCCAGACACTATCAAACTCTTAGAGGAAAACACAGGCAGAACACCCTATGACATAAATCACAGCAAGATCCTTTCTGACCCACCTCCTAGAGAAATGGAAATAAACACAAAAATAAACAAATGGGACCTAATGAAACTTAAAAGCTTTTGCACAACAAAGGAAACCATAAACAGATCGAAAAGACAACCCTCAGAATGGGAGAAGATATTTGCAAATGAAGCAACTGACAAAGGATTAATCTCCAAAATATACAAGCAGCTCATGCAGCTCAATATGAAAAAAACAAACAATACAATCCAAAAATGGGAAGAAGACCTAAATAGACATTTCTCCAAAGAAGATATACAGATTGCCTACAAACACATGAAAGAATGCTCAACATCATTAATCATTAGAGAAATGCAAATCAAAACTACAATGAGGTATCACCTCACACCAGTCAGAGTAGCCATCATCAAAAAATCTACAAACAGTAAATGTTGGACAGGGTGTGGAGAAAAGGGAACCCTCTTGCACTGTTGGTGGGAATGTGAATTGATACAGCCACTATGGAGAACAGTATGGAGGTTCCTTAAAAAACTAAGGATAGAGCTACCATACGACCCAGCAATCCCACTACTGGGCATATACCCTGAGAAAACCATAATTCAAAAGGAGTCATGTACCACAGTGTTCATTGCAGCTCTATTTACAATAGCCAGGACATGGAAGCAGCCTAAGTGTCCGCTGACAGATGAATGGATAAAGAAGATGTGGCACATATATACAGTGGAATATTACTCAGCCATGAAGAGAAATGAAATTGAGTTACTTGTAGTGAGGTGGATAGACCTAGAGTCTGTCATACAGAGTGAAGTAAGTCAGAAAGAGAAAAACAAATACCGTATGCTAACATATGTATATGGAATCTAATTTTTTAAAAAAAAGTGGTCATGAAGAACCTAGGGGCAGGACGGGAATAAAGACGCAGACCTACTAGAGAATGGACTTGAGGACACAGGGAGGGGCAAGGGCAATCTGGGACAAAGGGAGAGAGGGGCATGGACACATATACATTACCAAACGTAAAATAGATAGCTAGTGGGAAGCAGCCGCATAGCACAGGGAGATCAGCTCGGTGCTTTGTGACCGCCTGGAGGGGTGGGATAGGGAGGGTGGGACGGAGACGAAAGAGGGAGGGGATATGGGGGCATATGTATACGTACAGCTGATTCACTTTGTTATAGGGCAGAAACTAACACAACATTGTAAAGCAATTATACTCCAATAAAGATGTTAACAAAAAATACATAACTAATAAGAACCTGCTGTATAGCACTGGGAACTCTCCTCAATACTCTGTAATGGCCTATATGGGAAAAGAACCTAAAAAAAGAGTGGATATATGTATATGTATAACTGATTCACTTTGCTGTACACCTGAAACTAACACAACTCTGTAAATCAACTATTCTTTAATAAAAATTTAAAAAGAAGAAAATAAATTAAAAGTAAAATTTAGACTTTGATTGATCTTAAAAAAAAAAGGAAAGGAGTTAATGTGACAACGCTACCTGGACTTAATTGTTTCTACGACTATTTCCTTGACTGGTTGTGGAGGGCAGACCACTGAATTATTAGGCTTTGTGTATCCCTCACTCTCCTTACTATTCTCAGTGGTGCCTTGTTCGTTGACTTTAGTAGGTGTCTGATGAACGTTGGTTGAATTAAAATGAATTCCCACTCTCAAAAAAAAAATTCTTGGAAATGTAACTGGGATCAACAGTATGACCATTTATGACTGTCGTCATCACCTTTGCCTTTCGTGTCATTAACAGACCCTCTTTCACAGAAGAGGAAACTGAGGTGGGGAGTGGTTAAGCTGGCAGCGCCAGAATCCAACCTAGGCTTTCTCCAAAGCTGAGATTTTGTCTACAGTTTTATACCACCTCTCTGTTTCAGATGGGTATCTCCTTCAAGACTATTTTTAGATTCAGCATGAAGGAGATTTCTGGATCAAATAGACTTGAATCAGAAATACCTGACATCTTCACAGAAAGGGAGAAATCCCAGGACCTTTGTCGAAGAGCCGCTTCCCAGCCTGTGATCAAGGAGCTTCACATCACCTCTTTCAATGGAACCACTGTCCGCAGCCCTTTGGAGAACCCTGCATGGGAGGGAGGCAGCCCATGTTTTCCACAAACCACAAGACCCTCCCTTGATAGTTAAACAGGATGATCTTGGCAAAGCTGACAAGATGTTTCCATGTTTGTTAAACAAGAACCTTTTGTTTGGCTCAGGAGCATCTGTTGAATAAACAAGATATCTGATGTGCCATTTGCTCATTGGAAATTAACAAACCCTTTAAACATGGCAATTTTTCAGGAGTTATATGAGGCAGAATTCATTCTCAGCAAGTGCACAAATTGAGACTTCCTTCTGGAATCCCCCAGAGCTAGTTGTGCAGAAAAAGTTCAGTTTAATTCTGCCATAATTAAGGAGAATATGCAGACGTGATGGGGGAAGCGAGGCAAGTGTCCTGTTAAGGAGATGAAGGGTCCTGGAGGATGCATTCTCCTGAACAATTGGTATGAGCTAGTCCCCTTGTGTTTCCATTCAGAGAATGTATGTCCTCCGGATGGGAGGCATTTTTTTCTTCCTCCATGCTGTTTCCAGGAATCATTTGGTAAAATTGTCATCAGCCAGCATTGTTCCTATATGTGGCTTCCTGTGGGGAGGGAGTGGAGGAGAGGAGGTTTTAACTTATTACAGGAATAAAGGAGATAGGGAAAATAATAAAAGAAATGCAAAGGCTGTCACTTCTCTTAGGGACGCAGCAGCTACTAGCACACTGGCTGAAATGAAGTCTGAGTATAGTCCTGTGTTTCCTGTGAAATACGAGTGCTTCATAGTGTTGGTCTTTTTTTTTTTTTTTTTTTTTTGCGGTACGCGGGCCTCTCACTGCTGCGGCCTCTCCCATTGCGGAGCACAGGCTCCGGACGCGCAGGCTCAGCGGCCACGGCTCACGGGCCCAGCCGCTCCGCGGCATGTGGGATCCTCCCGGACCGGGGCACGAACCCGTGTCCCCTGCATCGGCAGGCGGACCCTCAACCACTGCGCCACCAGGGAAGCCCGTGTTGGTCCATTTTGACTTCATCCTTGAATGAGTACAGTGTGCGGGCACCAGGTGGCCCAGGAAGAATGGAGAGTGAATGATAGCTAGCATTTATCAAGCGCGGGTACCACGCTAAGCACGTTACTGGCATTATTTAGTTATATGCCGGCAAACCTCTACTGTTGCTCCCATTTACAGATGAGGAAGCCAAGGCTTTGAAAGAGGTAGAAATGGGATTTAGACTCACACAGCCTGAGAACCCATTGACTTGATCGTGATATCGCGTTGTCTCGGATAGTCTTTGAAGATGCAAGGTCCCTGGGATGCTCGATACGAAGACTGAGAAGGGCAGGCTCTGAGCTCAGGAGCCCTACACTGGGCTGAAGGATAAGTGTATCCAGCGAGATCTTCCTGAGATTCCTGGGAAGTGCTGGCTGGCTTGAGTTTGATATGCTTTTCTTGCTGGGTTGCAATTCAAATTCTTTATTTAGAGGGGGTTTGCAGATGGGAGGGGCGATTGAGCCAGGCAAGTTCTCAGGCTTTATGTAAGTGAGTCCCTGTGGGCTCTAGTTAGAAGCTAAGGAATTAGCTGACTCTGGGCCCAGAGCAACTTGCTGCCTCATCTCCTCACATTAGCCCTCTTAGCAATTGATCTTGTAAACTTTCTGAATTAGAGAAATTAAAGATGAAAAAGGGCCTATTAAGTGGTGTTGCTCTAGCCCTGGACCAGGCGGAATGGCTCCCAGGAGAGGATTTCAGAGCATCTGGTTCAGTTTAATTGTGATCGTCCCAGAGGGCATGACTTCTTGCTGTTCCCCTGGGCAGCCCTTCTCCGGGCCGGCAGATGCAGGTGTGAGCAACGTCTTGGAAGATGCTGCTGCCCTGTGCCAGGTCTGTGCGTCCCCATCTTGCTCTCAGTTTTCCGGGGCCTGGGAGTCTTCACATTTTGCCTCTGGAATGTGCTCAGGTTTAGGAGGAATCCTCTTCTGGGGGTAGATGAAACAGCTCTACGTGTAGATAAAATCTGGTGATTGTACATGTTTCTCCTCTTAGCCAGGAGATGTGCCTCCAGCAGTGTCTATGCAGGTAAAAGAGGGGTGTGGGGACTCAGGACAGTAGTGGGGGTCAAAGACTGATGATCCATGGGGAAGACCAGAAACACTAATGGGGCGTGTGTTGAGTATTCCTAAGCCTAGGAGTGTCCTACTGCTACCTACTTTAATTCTCACAACACTTAGAAGTAAGTATTGTTGTTATTCCCTTCTCAGAGAAGGAGATTCTGGGGCTCAGAGAGGTCAGATGAGTGTCAAGGTCACTTAGCTTGGTGGTGGGGCTGGGATCCGAGAGACCAAGCTCTCTCTGACTGCACAGTGGGCTTGCGTCACTGCCTCCTAGTGAAATGTACTGAACAAGATAGAAGTCAGGGAGAGGAAGAGGCAGCAAGGGACCAGTGCTGACTGTGAATTGAAATGGCCGATTCTCAGATCAACCAGGTCTAGTTTCCTAAACTGGGAAGCTTGGGTATGTGGCATGAGCTCTCATGCCAGGTCTCAGGTGCAGAGATCTTGGGATGTTTGCAAATCTGTGAGCGCTTAGGCCATGCTCACTTCCAGGCCTAGGAAAGGGGGTATTTCATTCATGTATACTCTGCTTAGAGATTGAGGCTGCTGGGCAGAAGGTGTTCAGTGATTGGTCTATGCGTAGTCAGGGTAACTGGTTAACATTCAGTGACTCTGCTGCCCCTCCCAAGATATCCTTGCTTGTTACTGAAGGAGATCTTTTCATTCATTCATTCGGTTACTTTTCCTTGGCTGCTATTGGCTGAGGGCCTGGGCATAGACATGAGCTGCTGGTGGTTGATTTTGAGCCCAGAATATTATCCAGAAAGGGCAGGCCTAAGTGGAGGACTGTCTTGGGTCCTGGCACAGGTGTAGGGTGAGAAGCATGAGGCCACTGAATGTAGGAAACGGAGAGAGAAGTACAGAAAGGGGAGCTGGGATCAGGGATGGGCGTGGGGGTGATCATCAGAGAAAAATTACCTGTGCCACAGTTTGTCCCCAAGTTGTCCCTAAAAGATTTGTTTGAAGGAACAGGAGACCATACGCTTTTATTTTCCTCTCCTCCATGCCTTGTGTTTTTAGGGTTAGTTTGATCTGTGCGGTGTCACTCTATGGGACGAATGAAGTAAAGGGAAGCTCTGTCAAGGTTAAGTTACAGAATCATTTCAATCTTCTCTCTTCTCCTTTGCCACCTGAGGAACCTTGGGCAAGCCACTTAAATTCTCAGGACCACCATTTCTGCATTTTCAATTTGTGGGCAATACTTCGTAGGTTTCTTCTTAGGATTAAATGACATAAAGAAATAAGGTGCCTGGCACACTGTAGCTGATGAACATGCACTGGTCGTTTGCTTGCCTCCCTCCCTGTTTCTCCAGGGGAGAAAGGAGGCCTCCATGGTGCATCACAGAATGTGCTCCAGGGCCGAGTCCAACTGACCTGGGTTTGAATCCGAGAGCCGCCATTGATTAGCTGTGAAGTCTTAGACAAGCCATGTCCCTAGCTCCTCTGAGCCTGTAGTCCCTGGCTAGTGAAATGCAGACAACAATTAGGAGTTTTGATCATTGGTTCAACTACATGATTAAGTGCTAGCTTTGTGCTAGGAAGTGGATTCACCATGGTGGGCAAAGCAGGCAAGGCCCCCTCCCTCCAAGAAACTTACAGTCTAGAGGGGAGGCAGGCATTATTCAAATAGCCACACCAATTACTATGAGGCTTAAATAGGATCACACACACGATGCATCATATCCCAGGGGCCGAAAGATAGCACGCATGTACTAGTTATTGGTACATTATCATCGGGGATGCTGTGGTTACCTCCTTCTTTATGAGGGTCCCACGTGATTGCAGCCTGTTTCCTATGTGTACAAATGAGGAATCCATAAAGCAGATACCCATGGACCCATTTATACACATGGACCCGTAAAGCAGATACCCTCTTTTCTAACTACTCCTTTCAACCCCAGTTAGGTCTGGGACAGCTGTGAGTAAGGTTTTCCTATGAAGTGGGCCGTCTTTGTAGACTCTGGGCAGGTATGTCCACGCTACTGTAGTGTACCAGAATGTGTGCCCCTAGCAGTCCTGAGGCAAAGACTAAGAAATTCTGTTTTTATTTTCTTCGGAGCTAAGATACAATTAAAAATGTTACCACAGTAATTGGCAACATCCATTAACTTGATGAGAATTGCCGGGCAGCACGCCCCCTTCTGCACAATTTTGGTCTCTAAGTATACCTGGTTCCTTTCTCTTTCTTCTCTAGAACGTCTACAAAACATCCTCCCAAGCTGTCTCCCTAGTGCCCTTTGTCTTTTTAAATTAACTCTCAGTTCCTCCAGCGCTTCCAGTCGGTACCCCATAATCTTGTATCTGATTACATACGGCCTCGTGGCCGATGTGCAGGGCGGCCGGGAAAGCCCACAGCACTGAGAGCTCTGGGCTTGGAGTCAGCAGAACCTGGGGCGAGCACCAGGTCCACTTGGTGACCTTCAGCGACTTTGGCTTGGAGTTTGGTCATCTGTAGAATGGGAACAATGATGTCTTCCTCCCAGGACTAAGGCAGTGAGGTTAGAGGCTGCTGAGGGGAAGCAGCTCTGTAAACCGGAGAGTGTGGAGCCCTCCAGCTCGTTGGTCCCCAGCAGTGACTTTGTCTGCTCCCTGATTGATCTTCTGGTCCCCATGGAGGTGCAGGGCAGGCAGGTTCTGGCGGCACGAGGATGTTCAGAAAAGCCCTCTCCAGCTGGGTGTGGACCCTGCCGGTGGTGAGCGACACCTCAGGGACCTCCCCAGTAGGAGGTCCCTCCGCCTTCGGATGCACTTAGTTGATTAGAAAGGTGCCCCGCTCCGCCTCAGAGAAGGGGGCGGAGCAGGATGGAGCAGGAAGGGCCCTGACCATCAGGGGCATAAGAGCTGCCAGTGCAAAGAGGCAGCTCACGTGTCTCCATGTTTGTAGCTGTGGAGTCACCCAGTGCCAGAGAGCGGCGGTAGAGAGGATCCCGGTGCTTCCGCCTCACAGCCATGGCAACCCCTGCAATTTGCAGAGAGAGGAACTGTGCCCAGAGTCCTCAAGTGACGTATTCAAAGCCACAGTGCTGGTCAGTGACCAGACTGTGACCAGAATTGAAGTCTTCGCCCCAGCCCTGTGCTCTTTCTCCTACACTCCAATGCAGATTTTCCTTAGACACTTTCTACACAGTCAGTAGGTATTCAAATGAGTGTACGTGTGTGTGCACATCTGTGCATATGTCTGCCTGTGCAAGCTCCGTAAGATGCCTGGAACCCAATGGGCACATTCTCTAAATGTGTGCTTGTGCCATTTCGTTTCATCCTCATCAAGACCAAATGGGGAAGTTTCGGCTGTTTTAAGAGAATTCGAGTTTTAGAGAGGCTAAGTAACTGGCCCAAGGTCACACAGCTAATAGGTGTGAAGCCAGAATTAGAATCTAGGACTGAACGTTGGTTCCTGTCTCAACCACTGGACATAGAAGAGACAAGTTCTTGTCCTAATAACACATTACGAGTTAAAAATAATACCCAGTGTGATCAGTGCAACCCCAATAAACATGAAGTGTGTCATCCTGAGCTCCAACTTGGGAAATATGGGGCAGTGAGACTTTTCTTCCTTCCTAATTGTTTTTCTTTAACTGGTCTCTATACGTTTATTAACTTATTTCTCTCTCAAATTATGTTCTATGCCACTTTTCATCCCCTTCACTGCCTCTGACTCCTGACCCTCATTTTACTGCTGGGGTCCATGCTGGACACACAGGAAACGGTTGGGAAGTGCTTGCCTTGGGTGCCAAAGAGCTACACTTGTGGGCCAGCAGGAACAACCTGTGCCTCATCTAGGTACCCCTCCTTTCTACTCACTTAAAGACCCACCGCTTTGCGGGCTGTCACAGCCCTCTGTGCAGAATACTCCATTCTGAAAGCATGCGCCACATTTTCTCATAAACACCTGCCTCCCTCCGTTTCCTGTGTCAGTCTGAGCTGCTGGAGGGAGCTGAAACCTCATCTTACTCCTTTTGGCATCTTCTCTCCCATATCATCTTTTCGTACCAGACTCCTAGCCGGTGCTCAGTGTGTGAATAAGTTGAATGAACTGTTTAGTTAGCGTGGTCATCTGCCCAGAAGAGACCTGCAACGCGATCCTGGGGATGACAGAAAGATGCTCCTTCTGCATCCAAGTGTTCATGAAAATTCTTGCCAAACACCTGTCTCGTCTCTTCTTACATGGCAGAGTTGGGTGGTTTGGGACGGGTCAGTGGGTACTCCCTTTGTTCTGAGTTTGCGTTTCACCCCTCCTGAGTGGCCATGGGTATTGGCTCAGGCCCTCAGTGAATGAGGTAGTGAGAGTCTCTCCACAAAGCGCTGCCACTGGGGGAGTCACGCCTGTTCCAACCCGTGATCATTTAAGCACATCCCGTAGACCAAAACTAAATAAGTAAAGGTAAAGCAACATTTTTAAAAGTATAGATTCTTGTAAGTAAACAGTTTATAAAGGTTGTTTTAATACAAATTAAATTCTAAAGAAATAAAGGGAATATACCTTCGGAAAGAGAAGCATTTGTCCCATGGTATAACCAATATGTAGGGAATGTTGCAGATTTTAGTTTGCGGGAACCAGTCCATAATTCCTGGCATAGCAGCTTGTCACTGCCTTCAGATTCTTTCTTATTCTGTCTCCAAAGTGGTCTCTTATGACTGCTGTTCAGTATTCTCCTCCACAGCGTGCCTATTTGCACCATCGTGCCGTGGGCCATAGCATCCCTCTCTCCTTCCTGACTTTCTAATCCCACACCTTCTTCTAGCCTGGTCCTTGTTTTTCCATCTCTGTGAAACCCCATCTGATCCACTGCAACTTTCCAACAACACCGCAAGTTCTTTGAAGTTCCCTTTATGTGTTACCTTATAAATACCTATTAAAGGTACTCTCAGGAGATAGGTAGTAGGGTCTGAGAATGGACGTTCCAAAATCTAATGGCTGGGAACAAGGGCATTGCCGGTTCTTTGCAACCACTTTACAAATGTGGCAGTGTACTTGGTCTGTTTAATAGGATTATTAGGTTTTCTATGAGTAACCTTTTTTAAGGTGTGTCATGTGATATGGTCTTGTTCACTAGAACTGTGCTAAGCTATAGCCCTCATGTATACAGCAAACAAATGGGCCATGCGGTAGGCTGGCTGGCAGTCCCCTAAGCGATGACACATAGTGGGTATTCAGTAAGTACTTGCCAAGGGATTACTGGCTGTATTCCTAGCAGACCAGTTATTCAGTTGTATTTAGGTAAAGCCTCATGGATTGTCACTACATTAGCACAATCACAAAACCCCAGTGACCAAAGCTCAGCCTCAAATTGCTACTGCCAGCATGTTGTGTGGTGTTGGCTACGGTTCACTGAGATCCTTCAGTTGAGTTCAAACTCCTCAGCAGTTTCAAGTGACCTCTTGATGTGCGTATGCCTTGTCTTGAAAATAGCTCATGTGACCGCTGAATTTCATTCTAGCCATCTAGGATTTAGAAAGATATTATATTAAATTAGACCATGTAGTTCCTCCCTTCTCCCCTTCCTCCCTCCTTCCTTTCTTCCTTCAGTACTGCTTCCCTGGTAGGAAATGCTATACTTATGATCCTGTATAAACCTATGTCTTTTTATATATCTTAAAGTTCCATGAAAAATAGTATACCACACGAGATGCTCTCTTATATCTTGTATTCCATTCCATATTGTTTTATAAAAAAATAATTGGGGTTGTGATCCACTAGATGTATTTTATGACCCACTAGTGGGTCATAGAACATAGTTTGAGAAACACCGGTATAGTAGTCAGTAGCCCTTTTAATTTGCTGGGAGAACCGGAGTGCTGAAGGGATAGTAGCTAATCCAAGTGTCAGGAAATGGCCCTGCACATGCTGAGCAACTTTTAGGGAGCATGTTGGTAGTGATTCTGTGGTACGAGAAACAGTAACTAACTTAAGCTAGAGTATTGAGAGAGAGAAACAATTATTAGAATCCCTGAAAAGGAATGCATTTAGATCTCACAAAGGACCCTATTCCAGAATCTCACAGAGTGCTTTCTTTCTATCTGCCATCTCTGTTTCTCTCTTCTTTCTGGCAGAACAGGTAAAGGTGTCCAAGGCAAGTTGCTCCGTGTCTCATGCTGTAGCCTCTCAAAGCAATCCGAAAGCCCCGGAAACAAATATCTTTGACCCAGCTTGGCTTGTGGGTCTAGCCCTGGTCTGATCAGCTTTAGACAAGGGACAGAGACATATGGTACTGACACGGGCGTGGGGGTCTGCACGTAGAAATCTATGGATCGGGAGGGGCCCGCAGTTGACAGAGGTGGGTATTACTGTGATTTAGGAGGAGAGCTCCCAAAATGCCCACTAGAGGAGCCGTGTTCACTTTTTTTTTTACATCTTTATTGGAGTATAATTGCTTTACAATGGTGTGTTAGTTGCTGCTGTATAACAAAGTGAATCAGCTATACATTTACATATATCCCCATATCTCTTCCCTCTTGCATCTCCCTCCCACCCTCACTATCCCACCCCTACTACTGGGCATATACCCTGAGAAAATCATAATTCAAAAAGAGTCATATACCCCAGTGCTCATTGCAGCTCTATTTACAATAGCCAGGACACGGAAGCCATGTTCATTTGAGCTGGACAAGATCCCTGAGTTTTCACTGCCCTAGCATTTTCACAGGACGATCATGCATTTGTCAAGAAAATCACAGATGACTGTATTTGGCAGATCTAATATTGCTTTGAGGATAAATGGTGAAAATAACAGCATAATAATGGAAAATGAAGGCTTTATTTACTTAATTGCGTAGAGATTAATTGAATGAATGAAGTCTGTTTCACCATTTTATAGAGCTATTTTCAACATTTATCTTAAACATATTGCTGGGGTTATTACTGCTCTCATTTGTGTATTCATCTATTCAAGAGATATTTAATAATACAGAGCAAGGCACAGTTCTAGACACTAGTGGAAAAATAATTTAATCCGATCTAGAACCTGTCTTTAAAGACACTACAATAAAGAAAGAGAAAACTATTCAGGTACACAGATAATTGATGGTGGAGTAAAACAAACGTGTTTGAATCCAGGCTCCATCTCTCACACTCCGTACCTATGATTAGGCAATTTGCCATCTCAAAATTTTCATTTCCTCATCTGAAGAAAAGAATGATACTACCAACTTCAAAAGTTTGTTTAAGGATTAAGTGAGATAACATATTAAATTAATAATAAAAGGGGAATTCCTGGGTTGTCCAATGGTTAGGACTCCATGCTGCTACTGCAGGGGGGCTCAGGTTCAATCCCTGGTTGGGGAACTAAGATCCCAGATGCCACATGGCACAGCCAAAAAAAAAAAAAAAACATGATAATAAAATTTTTGGTACATTAGATGCTCAGTAAATACTTGTTACACTTAAAAAGTATTAGTTGCACATAATGTGAGCGCTATAATAGTAAGCATTATATAGAGTTAAGTGTTGCTATAAGCCCCTCTCTATTAGAAATGTTTATATGCATTTAGTTCATTTAGTTCTCATAAAAACAATGAGAAGGGTGCTATTATCATCTCCCCAGTGTGCAGATTAGAAAAATGCAGCAAGGAGAGGTTGAGTTAATTGCCTGTGATCCCACGGTGAGTAACTGACGCAGCTGAGACTAACTCAGAGCGTCTGATTCCAGAGTTCACGTTCTTAACTACCCGACTGATACATAAAAAGGAAAGGCTTTTCAGCTTGATTCGTGAAGGTTGCTTTCCGAGCTCTAATGAGTGATTCTCAACTCTGACTGTACACCCTTATCACCCAGGAGCATCTAAAAGCTATTGATTCTTGGATTATACTCCAGGCTAGTGGTCCTCAGAGTGTGATTCCTGACCATTATCATCATACCATTTACGCGTTTGCTAAGAATGCAAATTCTTGAGCCCCACCCCAGACCCCCCAAATCCAAAACTCTGAGGGTAGAGCCCAGCATCTGTGTTTTAACAAAAAGATTCTGATGCAAATAAAATGTGAGCGGGGGGCTTCCCTGGTGGCACAGTGGTTGAGGGGTGCAGGGGACACGGGTTCGTGCCCCGGTCTGGGAGGATCCTACATGCCACGGAGCGGCTGGGCCCGTGAGCCATGGGCGCTGAGCCTGCGCGTCCGGAGCCTGTGCTCCGCAAGGGGAGAGGCCACAACAGTGAGAGACCCGCGTACCACCAAAAAAAAAAAAAAAAAAAATGTGAGGGGATTATTGCTCCAGAGCAATGAAAGCAGAATTTATGGAATCGGGATCTGTGAATTGGCATTTAGTATTTTTAGAAAGGTCCCCATGGGATTAGAATGTCCAGCCAGGGTCAGGAAGCTTTCATGGAAAGTGGTATTGAGCTGGGCCATAAGCAGGGAATATGCAGACTGGGACAGAAGGAGTATTCCAGGTGGAGGGGCAGTTTGAGCCAAGACATCAAGGGGGAGAATGTTTGTGGTGTGAATTGGAGAAACATGTTGAGATAAAATTATTTTGAAATTTAACAGTCTAGCGAATCGGTTTGTCAAGCAATTGTCCTTTGACTTCAGCAGTGTTTTACCCTCATTACCTCTCTCATGCGTACCCCAATGTCCAGTTTTCTTATTTCTGGGGAAGGTTTTGCTCCGGGATTCACATCCACAAGGAGAGAAAAGCACACAGCAGTTTAGCCCCACCACTTCCTCACGGCAGGCACGTGTGCTACGAAGAGGCTGGCCTGAAGTTCAGAACTGGCTTCTAGACACAAGCTAGCTGTGTGCCTTTGGACAGTTGTGTGAAGCTCAATTTTCTGATCTACTAAGTGAAGGGGTAGAAAGAGATCACGGTGTTTCACAGTTGCCGTGTCCAGCTCTCTTGGGCGCTGTTGTGTCTGAGTGAGCCGTTCCCGGTTTCTGATAAGTTCCTGTTTGACCTGTTACACGTGTTAGGACTTGGAGACCGTGTTTGAACAGAGGGTTCGGTTGCTGGAAAATAAGTTTGAAAGCTGCTTGACCTTTTCCAGGTACTTCCATCGTAACATCTGTGAGCGCGCTGTTCCAAGAGCCAATTTCAGTTTCTTCCTTGGAGGCTTGGCCATGGCTCCTTCTGTCCTTGTGTTTCCTGTGTCCTTGGTCCTTGCTCAGAACTCAGGAAGGCTCTCAGTTTTGGAGAATAATCCCTCTCCTTCCTCTCAGACTTTCACATGATTCTTGTGGGCTGGTGCTGAGCTTGGTAATTGTTAAGAAATGAAATATCCCCAGGAGGAAACCACTTCACACATTATTCAGGTCTGTATAGATTTCCCTCTCCCCCCTTTTCTCACCAGTTGAGCAATCTGCATGATAAAAATGATCTGGAACATAGACCGGAAAGTGAGATCTCTTTTGAGCAGCGGTCCCTAACCGTTTTTGGCACCAGGGACCGGTTTCGTGGAAGACAATTTTTCCACGGACGGGGACGGTGTGGGCATAGTTCAGGCACAGGCTGCGGACCGTATCGGTCCGAGGGCCAGGGGTTGTGGACCCCTGCTTTTGAGCATAAAAAAAGTTCTCTTGGAGACCCAGACGTGAGCTGAAGGCTTACTCAGGGCTTTAGGAAGTTTGTATGCCTGAATGAAAGTGCTGTAATCATTCATTTGACACTTATTTACTGATGGTCTGTTATTCACTGTGAAAGAAATGTCGGTATAAGAACCAGCAAGAGGACCAGTGAGATGGCAACATACAAAGATCTCAGCCCAGTGTTGTTGGCTTTGAAGATGGAAAAATGCCATGAGCCAAGGAGTGCTGGTAATGTCTAGAAGCTGAAAAAGACAGGGGAATGGATTCTCCCCTGGGACCTCTAGAAAGCAACCCAGTCCTGTGGACACCTCACCTTTAGCCCAGTGAGACTGATTTTGCACTTCTGACTTCCAGAACCATAATAATAAACTAAAAATAATTTTAAAAGATGATAAATCAAAAAAAAAAAAAAAAAAGAACCAGCAAAAGCTGGTGAGGTCAAGGACACAAAAAAAGCACTTGCAATCCAGTGTAATGATTTATCCACTGGAGAGGAGAGAATGGGGCCTTACAGGAGCCCTTATCAAGGGTGGGTTCCCAGGATTTGTGAGATAAACCAGTCTGGAGAGTGAGAAAGGTGCCTGAACTGAGCTCCTTGGTAGCAGAACTTTTCTTATCCAGTGCATAGAACAATGCTGTGACTATATTAGGCACTTAACAAACGTAGAAGGAAGTTACAGGGGAGGGAAGAAGGCAGGCAGGAAAGCAGACTAGTTCATACTGTCCCTTAAATGAAAAATAATAATGCCTAAAAGGCAAAAAATGCTTTCTGTGTGTCAGGCACTGTTCTAAGTATTTACTGCTTAGCTCATTTGACCCCCCTGACTCTATGAAGCAGGTGCTATTATAGTCCCATTTTACAGATGTGGAAACTAAAAGTCCTTATTGGTGCATGTGGGCAAAATGTGATGGGGAGTTTGCACAACTAGTTCTCCACTGGAAAAGATTAGTTGTTTTCCAGTCATGGGTGTTAGGTTTCAGAAGAAACTTGTGGTAGAAGAATTCACTACTGAGGAATTTAAAAATACTCATAAAGCCTTTCATAGATTCATATCTGTTCTTGACACCTTAACTCTGTTTTGTTCTATTAAATTTTGTTTTATAGTCACTTAATTAAAGCCAGGAATACAACATTACCAAAGAAAGGCACTGTCGATGACTTGTTTTCATTTTGCATTAGTAATAACATGTACTGATACAATTTCTTTTTACCATCTGATACTTTCTAGAAACTTTTAGGGAGGTTCCTTTCCTGTGATTTCAGTGGGATGCTTGCAAATTCATTTTTCCTTTGTTGCAAACATTAAGCACAGGGAGCTTGACCTGTGCCACGGCTGGTTCTGCACTAAATGTTGTTTCTCATCCTCTGGTCCACCCTGGCCCCATTTTGGTCCTGGAAATGTGAAGGAACTTGGCTGCTAGAGATGGAAGAGGTGTCAGGGGCGCTTACTAACCTGCTTGGCATATCTGAGCAGACATGCCTCTCATCCCCTCCCATAGACTCATGACAGTTTCACAGTCCTTCTTATACATGTCTTGGCTCGTTCCATCCTCAGAGACCTAAAAGGGAGTCAAGCCCAAGTCCCCAGTTTTCCTTTCCTCAACTTTGTCTTTCTTTCTTAAGGTATTTGTCTTTCTTAAGGTTTCTCTGCAAAAATTTCTATCTGCTACTCTTCTACCGTCAGCCCAACATCCTTTTTCTATTCCCAACATTTTCTTCTTATTGATTATCACCAGTATGAGTGACTCCCAGTTCATGTAAAATAGAACCAAAATTTTCTGAGATGTAGAGTATGTATACACGACACATTTATATTTCCTACAATGCTGATGGAGTTACATGTATGGGGAGAGCAGGCAATGGGGCACCATGGCTATGATCCTCAACTCTGGGAGAAATGACTGGGTTTAAAGCCTGTGTCTCCTCTCAACAGCTGGAAGAGTCAGCTTACAGGGGAGGTTAAGCTCCTGACTCAAGGCCACCTGTCTGGTTCAGGCCCTAGTTTTGCTGCTTCCTAGCTGTGGACTTTCTCGGCAAGTTGCTTAAGCTTTCAATGCCTAGTTGGGCCCTTTTAAAATATGGAAGAAGAATGATTCCAGACCCATAGGATTGATATGTGGATTAAATGAGATCAGCATTTACATTTAAAATAGTGCCTGACATAAAGTACCCTCAGTATCTGTGAATTGTTATTATCGTGTGACTTGAGGTATGTAACTTAATCTTTCTTATTATCCCCATTTTACTGAAGATGAAAATTAGATGAATGGTACCTTGAGGACTAATTAAGATAATGAATTAAAACACCAAACACAATACCTGGCATGTGAATGGTCCCAGTATCCACTGACACTTATCATTATTACCACGTGCGCTTTTCCAAACATTTCCACAAGTTTACGCCCTGCAGCTTCGCCCCCACAATAACAACAAACAAATCGCTAAATGTCTGCATATTTATTGTATTTCTTCGCTTGCTGTATCTGTGTGCACGCTCCAGTCATTAGGTTTTTAGAAGTGGGGACATCGTGAGGCTTTAAGATCAGGGACCTGACTGCTTCCACCTGGCAAGTGTCAGATAGTTTTCTGGTGAGATGGTGTGGTCCAGAATAGTCGGAGTTCGTGGGCATCTCAGCAGCGTTAGGGCTATAGGTGAGGACGTGAAATCTCCACCTGCTTATATTTGCTGCCTTGTTAGCAGGGAAGCCACAGAGTTCAGGTATCAGCTAAGTGTGTCCAGGTAAGGCAGTGGTTCTCAACCGGGGGCAGTTTTGCCCCCAGGGGATAGTAGGCAACGAACGTCTGGAGACAGTTTTGGTTGTCAGAACTGCAGGGATGCTACTGCATCTAGTAGAGCCCAGGGCTGCTGCTGAATATCCCACAGTGCATAGGGCAGCCCCCACAATAAAGAATTATCTGGTCCAAAATGTCAACAGTGCCCTTGTTGAGAAACTCTAGGCTAATGCCAGCAGTACTGCAGAAAGTGGGCAGTGGCATTCCTCTGTGAGCTAGACAAGGGCACGGGTATTCTCCTTACCCTCAGCCCTCAACATCTTTTGCTCCACCTCTGGCCAGCTGAGCAACTTAATCTCTTTCCCTCTGGATCCAGGGACAGAGCAGCTTTGAAGTACAAATCTCTTATCCTTATCATTTAGTCTGAAGGTATGCCTAGTCCTGAGTTGTGTGTGGTAGAAAATATTGGAGAAAAATAATTAAAGTCTCTGTCCTTAGGAAGCTCACTGTCTGATGGGTTGTATATTAATAAGACCCATTCTTTTTGTAGTTGATGGTCTAAGCAGACAAATATTGCAGACACACTCACAAAGGTGCGTTATGGGCTTATGTGGATAAACGGACTGCAAAGTTGGAGCGGGACTAAGAAGCAAGTTGTATTAATCAAGGCTCTCCAGAGAAACAGAACCAATAGGATAAACAACCAATACACTTACAACCATTCTGTACCCATTTAACCATTCTGTTTTACATTTTCAGTACAGCATTCAATAAATTAAATGAGATATTAAACACTTCATTATAAGACAGGCTTTGTGTTAGATGATGTTGACCACCTGTAGGCTAATGTAAGTGTCCTGAGCACATTTAAGGTAGGCTAGGCTAAGCTGTGATATTCAGTAGCTTAGGTGTATTAAATGCATTTCAATTTGATATTTTCAACTTTCCATGGGTCCATCAGAACATAAACCCATCGTGAGTTGAGGAAGATCTCTACTGTTGAATTCAGTTTGCTACATCATTTGTTGAGGAGCTTTGCATCATCTGTAATTTTCTTGTAGTGTCCTTTACTGGCTTTGGTATTAGGGTAACACTGGCCTTGTAAAATGGGTTTGGAAGTATTTCTTCCTCTTCTAACTTTTTGGAAGAGTTTGTGAAAGACTGGTATTAGTTCTTCTTTAAATGATTGTTAAAAGTCACTAGTGAAGCCATCTGGCCCTGAACTTTTCTTTGTTGGGAGGTTTTTGATTATCGATTCAATCTTCTCACTAGTAACTCGTCTGTTCAGATTTTCTGTTTCTTCATGATTCAGTCTTGGTAGATTGTATGTTTCTAGGAATTTATCTATTTTTTCTGTGTTGTCCAATATGTTGTCTTATAACCGTCCATAGTAGTCTCTTATAAGTCTTTGCATTTTTGTGGTGTCAGTTATAATGTCTCTTCTTTCATTTATAATTTTATTTGTTTGAGTCTTTCTTTTTCTTGGTAAATCTAGCTAAAGATTAGTCTATTTTGGTTAACTTAAAAACAGCTCTTAGTTTCACTGATCTTTTCTATTGTCTTTTTAGCCTCAGTTTCTTTCCTTTCTGCTCTGATCTTTGTTATTAACTTCCTTCTAATAATTTTAGGGTTAGTTTAGTCTTTTTTTGTTAGTTTCTCTAGGTGTAAAGTTAGATTGTTTATTTTGAGGTCTTTTTTCTCTTAATGTAGGCATTTATTGCCATGCATTTGCATCTTAGACTGTCTCTGATGCATCCTGTAAGATTTGCTGTGTTGTGCTTCCATTTTCATTTGTCTCAAGATATTTTTTGATTCCTCTTTTGATTTCTTCCTTGATTTATTGGCCGTTTAGGAGCACGTTGCTTCATCTCCATATATTCGTGGATTTCCTCTTTTCTTCTTGTAATTGCTTTCTAGTTTCATACCGTTGTGGTTGGAAAAAGATGCTTGATATGATTTCATAGTTTTACAATTTATTCAGACTTTTTTGAGTCCTAACATATGATCTATCCTGTGGAATGTTCCATGTGCACTTGAGAAGAATGTGATTTTGCTGCTGTTGGATACAATGTTCTCTATACAGTAGCTCCCCCTTTTCCATGGGGGATGCATTTTAAGACTCCCAGTAGATGCCTGAAACCATGGATAGTACCGAACCCCCTCTATAATATGTTTTGCTCCTATGCATACATACCTATGATAAAGTTTAATTTATAAATTATGCACAGTAAGAGATTAACAACAATAACTGATAATAAAACAGAACAGTTGTAACTAATACTGTAATAAAAGTTGTGTGAATGTGGTTTCTTTCTCTCAAAAGATCTTGTGGTACAAATTTAATGCCTTTCCCATCTTAACTAAGCATTTACCATGCGCTGTAGCCATAACTTTTGCAGTTTGAAGTGCAACAGCAAAACCAGCATGAATTTCTTTTTTCCTTCCTCAAAGTTTCGTAAATAGAAGGTTCATTCTTCCTGTAGATCTTAGGAACCTCAGCATATCATTTTTTTCTTTCCTTTATTAAATTGAAACCTTTCACCTTTTCACTTAAAGGAAGAATTTTATGGCTTTTCTTTGGCATATTTGAATCGCCAACATCACTACGCTTGCACTTTAGGGCCATTATTAACTAACAAAAGGGTTATTTGAACACAAGTACTGTGATGTCTTGACAATCACTTTGGTAACCAAGGCAGCTACTAAATGAGTAATGGGCGAGGTGTGCTGGACAAAGGGATGATTCACTTCCAAGGTGGGATGGAGCGAGTGCAGTGTTTCATCATGCAATTCATACAGCATGCAATTTAACACTTAAAAATTGTTTATTTCTGGAATTTTTCATTTAATATTTTTGGATCACACTGACCTCCAGTAACTCAAATCACAGAAAGTGAAAGGATAAGAGGATAAGAGGGGGGACTACTGTATGTCTGTTAGGTCCGTATGGTCTAAAGTGTAGCTTAAATCCAGTGTTTCCTTCTTGACTTTCTGTCTGAACAATCCATCCACTGGTAAAAGTGGGGTATTGAAGTCCCCTGACATTATTGTATTGCTATGTCTTCCTTCAGATCTTTTAATACTTGCTTTATATATTTAGGTTCTCCTGTATTGGCATAAATATTTCAAATAATATATCCTCTTGATGAATTGCCCCCTTTCTTATTATATAATGACCTTCTTTGTCTCTTACAGTTTTTGGCTTAAAGTCTATTTCATCTGATATAAGAATAGCTTCTTCTGCTTTTCTTTCCATGTGCATGCAATATATTTTTCAATTTCTTCACTTTCAATCTGTGTGTTTTTTTTAATGCTGAAGTGAGTCTTTTGGAGGCACATATAGTTAGGTCTTGTTTTCTTTATTCATTCAGCTATCCTTTGTCTTTTGTTTGGGGAATTTAGTCTTTTGACATTTGAAGTAATTATTGATAGTCAGACTTACCATTACCATTTTGTTAAATGTTCTCTTGTTCTGTAATTCCGTTTTTCCTTGCTTCATCTCTTGCTCTTTTCCTCTGTGATTTGATGATTTTCTGTAGTGGAAAGTTTGGATTCCTTTTTCTTTTTCTTTTGCGTACCTACTATATGCTTTTGGTTGGTGGTTAATGTGAGGCTTAGATAAAACATCTTCTATTTATAACAGTCTGTGCTAATAGCTTCAAACGCATACAAAAGCACCCCCCCTTTCGCATTTTATGTTTTGATGTCGCAATTTGCATCATTTACATTGTGTATTCATTAACAAATTAATGTCGTTATAACTTTAATATTTTTGTCTTTTAACCTTCGTAGTAGACTTATCAATGATTTACCCACCACCATTAGAATAATAGCATATTCCGAAAGTAACTGTATTTTTACCTTTACCAGTGAATTTCATGCTTTTGTATATTTTTCTGTTATTAATTAGTGTTATTTAATTTCAGCTGGAAAAACTCCGTTTAACATTTCTTGTAAAGCTGATCTAGTGGTAATGACCTCCTAGAGTGTTTATTTGTCTAGAAAACTCTTTATCTTTCTATCACTTCTGAAAGACAGCTTTGCTGGGTAGAATGTTCTTGGTTGGCGGGTTTTTTCTTTGTTTTCCCTTCAGTACTTGTAGTATGTCATCCCACTGCCCTCTGGCCTGCTAAGCTTTTGCTGAAGAGTGTGCTGATAGCCTTACGGGAGTTCCCTTGTACGTAACAAATGGTTTCTCTCTTTCTGTTCTTGTGATTCTCTCTTCGTATTTAGCTTTTGGTCCTATACATTAATTATACTGTTTGGTCATATACATTAATTACAATGTATCTGTGTAGAGTCCTCTTCAGATTCATCTTATCTGGAACTTTCTATGTTTCCTGGTTCTGCCTGTCTGTTACGTTCCCCCAGTTAGGGAAGTTTTCAGCCGTTATTTCCTCAAATAAGTTTTCTATCCCTTTCCCTTTTCTCCTTCTTGGACCCCTATAATGAGAACATTAGTCTACTTGATGTTGTCCCGTAAGTCCCTTAAGCTATCTTCACTCTTTTTTTTCTTTTTTCATTTTTGCACCTCTAGTTGTATGAATTCCACTTCCCTGTCTTAGACTTCACTGATTCTTTCTTTCAATTCATCTATCTTTTGTTGACCCCCTGTATTGAATTTTCAGTTCAATTATTTTCTTCTTCAGTTCTATGATTTCCGTTTGGTACTTTTTCATAGTTCTGTCTCTTTGTTGAAATTCTCACTGTCTTCATGCATTGCTCTCCTGACCCTGGTAGGCATCTTTGTGACAGTTGCTTTGAACACCCTACCAGATAAATAACGTACCTCCATTTTATTAAGCTATGTTTCTAGACATTTATCTCGTCCTTTTGTTTGTAACGTATTTGTCTGTTCCTTCATTTTTCTTGAGTCTGTGTTGGTCTCTGAGCATTAGATAGAACAGCACAAGATGTGTCTCCCAGTATTGACAGAGTGATCTCCTGTAGGAGATGAACCTCACTGATCAGCTTGACCGAACTCATAGTTGTCTCTCAAACCTTTGTGATTGTCCAAGCCTCCTTCTTTGTCCTTAGTGGCTCCCAGTAGTTAAGGGTGTGCCAAGACCTATCAGTGATCCAGGGGGAGGAGTGCAGTCAGCAGCTAGATGCAGGCTGATGAGAAGCTGGACCCTCAGGCAGCAGCTAAGAAAGTATGTAATTAAGCCCCTTCCAGGGAGAAACAAGGCAATGACATTTTTGCCTGCTCCCTCTGTGCTTCCTGTTGGTATATAGCTGCAGGGGTGGGTGTGCCCCTGTGCCCATAATAACTGTTTGTTTGTTGCAGTCCTTGTGCCTCATGAATGTAAGGCCCATTCGTTATTAGAGCCAGATGTTTCAGGGGCTCATCCTTCATGAAGTTGTCACAAGAGCTGGGGTGCCAGATATGTATACAACCTCCTTTCAGGGAGACACTGGTGACTTGGTTTTATTATTGGAGTGGCCTGGAAGGAGAAGATGGGAGGAGTGTCTGCAACCTTCCTCAGTCTTTGAGGAGGACCACAGCCCCGAGGTGCCTGCTAAATTAGAAGCCTCAGGTGGCAGTGGCAGCTTTTTTTTTTTTTTTTGCGGGCCTCTCACCGTTGTGGCCTCTCCCATTGCGGAGCACAGGCTCTGGACGCGCAGGCTCAGCGGCCATGGCTCACGGGCCCAGCCGCTCCACGGCACGTGGGATCTTCCCGGCCCGGGACACGAACCCATGTCCCCTGCATCGGCAGGCGGACTCTCAACCACTGCGCCACCACGGAAGCCCCAGGTGGCAGCTTTTAAAGTATCCACATAAAAACCTTTATCAGGGAAAGATGGGGAGCTGGGCGTTTTTTTGTCTGCTCCTTCTGTGCTGAACCTCAGGGAGATAGATGGTTAAGAACTGCTTCTTTGTTTGTTACAGTTCCATGGGACTCATGAATGGCAGCTCCACTGGCTGTCAAAGCCAGGAAATCTGGGGACCCATCGCATAGGTGGCGGCCCTAAAAGCTGGGGTGCAGTCATGTATGAGCTCCTTCCAGGGAGATACTGGCAACTTGGGGAGGACCGGAGGCAGAAGGTGGGAGGGATGTTTGTTGGCCTTCTCTGTCTGGGGAGATTCACATGCAGTCTCTAGAAGCCTGCTAAATTAGAAGACGGGCCCTCAGGCAGCAGCTGTTATAGTATTCAGATAACACTTGCAGGGAAAGACGGGGAGATGGGTGATTCTGCCTGCTCCCTCTGCACTCAGCCCTGGGGCAACAGCTGCATCAGTGCTCGTGCACCCGTTAAGAATTGCGTCTTTGTTTGCTATCGTCTTGGGGACACAAGCCCCGCTGGCTTTTAGAGTCAGGTGTTTTGGGGGCCGTCCCTCTGTTGCAAGTCTTAAAATTTGGGGTGCTAGATGGGGGCTCCAAACCCTTTGCTCCTCAGGGAGAATATGAGAGTTGATGGTTCACTTCCAATTGTGTGGTCGTGTGCCAGGGGCGGGGTTTATGGTGCGAGTGTGTCTTAGCCTTTTGTACCCTTAGCCTTTTCGGTGTGGGTATTTTCTCATTCATTTGATGTGTAGAAGTTACTCAACTAGTTTCTGGATCTCTTTCAGAGGGAATTTACATCCACGTGTACATTTGGTGTATCCATGGGAGGAAGGGAGCTCAGGGGTCTCCTGTGTTGCCATTTTGGTCTACCCTGTCCGTTTCTTTCTGAATCTCTGTCTGTCTGTCTCTCTCTTTCCTGTGTGTCTGTCTCATCTCTGTCTTGCCCACTATCTTCCTATCACCCTTTGTAGCCCCGTCTCTCTGTTAAACTACCTGTCCCAATGTCAACTCTCTTTTCTTTTTCTATGTGTAGCTACACTGCTCCTCTAGACCTATTCTTCCTATCAGGGAACATTTCTCCCAAGAGTTCTGACTTGATGATCAGAGAGGAAAGGCAGTTTTTTCCTGCCAGCTCAGTTAGAGAAATCCTGAGGAAGTCCTCTAAACTGTCCTGGCATGTTCTGACCACCACAGCCAAGATGTCTCATGATCACGCTGGATCATGTGCCATCCTGGGGCATCAGAGGGATGGGCTCCTATGACTGACCACCCTGGACAAAGCACATGGCGTGAGTTGGGTTGAACAGTCCTGCAAAGGATGGAAGGGTTGTAGGGGTGCTAAGCCAACCATGACCACAGGTGTCCGCTCTCAGGAGCCAAGACCAACTCCAGAGAAACAAACACACAACTTAATAACAATACAAGTGCTGGAGGATGTTCAGTCTTGATTCTGGATTCTCTAGCAGTTCAAAGGTGGGAGAGCTAGAGTAATCAAGGAAGACTTCCAGGAGGACCTGATTCTTGGTTTTAACCTTAAAAGGTGCATAAGATTTAGATAGGTGGAAAGGAGTGAGCAATCCTGGATGAAGGAGCAGTTTCTGTGCTTGTTTTATTGGTGTTGTTTGCCTTGTTTCAAGCTCCTAAGAGGCAAGGACTTTTCTTTTGTTAAAGAACATAGTGCTTGATGCCCGTAGTTAGACTGTCATTATGGTTCCAGTTCTGACCATCCTACCCTGCCATTGACCTTGGGGGAGGATAGAAGAATAATACCTGAGAGGCCTCTAGTTCTAAGAATACCAACTTGCTTATAAAGAAGCAGGGAGGCTGTGGAACAGAGGTGTCCATATAGTCCCTTCTGTGTGTCTGACCTCAAGTGAGTTTCACATCGGAATTTTGTCATTGTCATGGGCAGATTGGATTGTTCATTAATTCAGTAAATATATCAGTAGCACCTAATATATACTAGGCACTTAGGTGCCAAGGATTCAAAGATAAATAGACAGAATCCTACTTCTTTGAAGTTTATATCCAAGTACAGAATTCACAGAAGTGCAATTACATGCGACGTGATTGAGTCATGCAAAGCAGTGGTTCTAAGACTTGGCTGTGCATGGAAATAACCTGGGAGCTTTCAAAATTACGGATGCCAGGGCTTCTCTGGTGGCGCAGTGGTTAAGAATCCGCCTGCCAGTGCAGGGGACACGGGTTCGAGCCCTGGTCCAGGAAAATCCTACATGCCACAGAGCAACTAAGCCCGCGCACCACAACTACTGAGCCTGCACTCCACAGCCCGTGAGCCACAACTCCTGAAGCCTGCGCGCCTAGAGTCCATGCTCCGCAACAAGAGAAGCCCGTGCACCGCAACGAAGAGTAGCTCCCGCTCGCCACAACTAGAGAAAGCCCGTGCACAGCAACAAAGACCCAATGCAGCCAAAATAATAAATAAATAAATTTAAATTTAAAAAAATGCGGGGCTTCCCTGTTGGTGCAGTGGTTGAGAGTCCACCTGCCGATGCAGGGGACACGGGTTCGTTCCCCGGTCCGGGAGGATCCCACATGCCGTGGAGCGGCTGGGCCCGTGAGCCATGGCCACTGAGCCTGCGCGTCTGGAGCCTGTGCTCCACAACGGGAGAGGCCACAGCAGTGAGAGGCCCACGTACCACAAAAACAAAAAATATCAAACAAAACAACAACAAAAAAAATGCGGATGCCTTGAGATTATCCCAAAAGTTTTGATTTCATTGGTTTGGGGAGGGGCCCAGGCATCTGGATGTTTCACAGCTCACCCAGTGGCTCTCGTGAGCAGCCAAGTTTGAGAACCACCAAGGTTAGGATGCTATGGAAGCAGATAAAGGTTCTTCAGTGAGATGAGGGATGGATAGGCTGCTGGAGGGATGAGACCAACTGAGCATTGAAGGAAAGGGGAGAGGTAGCTGGAGAAGGAAAGGGGCAGGGAGAGAGTTGCATCTAAAGGACATTGCAAGCAGAGGGGAGAAGAGCCAAGAAGGCTGGGAGCTGCTCTCGATGGAGAAGTCTCAGTCAGTCAGTCAGTCTCTCTAGTTCTGGCCTAAGTCCCCGTGTCGTCTTAGATACATATCCATTTCTCTGTGCCACAGTTTCCCATTCAGTCACATATAACTAATGATACCTGTTCTCCTTACCTTAGGCATCAAATGAGGTGAGGAAAAATTAAAAGATAGTGTATCAGTGATCACTGGGAAAAAATACAGCATTAGAGTAAAACTTCTTTTATTCAGTATTTTTTGGGGAAAGAAGTATTTTCCATAAATGAACTTTTAAAGCAACTGAAATTTAGCCATTCAAGACAATAATCATTAACAAATAAAAATCATTTCATTTTTCCTAACATAGGTCATTTGCAACCCTATTTTCTTAGAGTAAACTGATATCATTAGCCTCCTGCTTCCCGTTCTCTGCATTCAGCCCCTCAGCAGAGATGTCAGATACTGAACCGTGCTATACAGCTATGGCCTCAGCATCAGAAGAAGTGTAGTAGATTTATGATGTAGAAGATTGGGTTTTGAGTTCTTCGGTCTGTTTTTCATAAGTTTTCAATTTGTCTTGCTATCTGGGTACCTTGATTCTCATTGTTTTAAATTCTCCTTTTTCTTTCTAACTTGCTGCCTCTTCCCTATTGAGGACTGTAAAACCAGAAAACCAATCTTAGAATGAAATTTAAAAGTAAAACGACTGTGAGTCCAAGCTTGCTGGAGAGGGTGGATTATGTGATGCCTTTAGTGCATGAATGTTTTAATGTCTGTGTTGCCTCTTTTAGCTGACTTTCTGGGTCTTACGCTGGCCTGGATATCTCATGCAGGAGGTAGCTGACTGGACTTTATGTGTGGGAGGTTGGAGGCCCACAGGAATTAGTTCGTCAGGATTCTCAGCCTTCCTTTTTCTGACTATTGACCATCAACCTTTAAAGTTTCCCACTCCTATCACCAGAATTGTGTCCCTGTTAGACCAGATTTTGAATGTTTGTCACCAAACATTTATTGTTCACGAGGCAGAGGTAAGGAAGGGCAGATAGGTCCAAACTCAGGAGGGTAGGAGTGTCTGGAAGCAGATAGCCAGAACGGAGGCTAAACCACCTTCCTCAGGGGCAGAACGTGGGAGTAGCACACCCCAAGTGGGAGGGCAGAGGGGAAGGAAGTGGTGGAAATAACCGGGTGTGACAAGACCGGGGAAGTGGAAGGTATGAGGTGGGGAAGGGTTGAGGACAGAGGTTTAGACCAGCTTTACTATGGAGTACATTACTCTGTGCTCCTTTATGTTTTTTTGAGAGTTACTGACTCCGTGACACTGCTCCAAGACACATGAGTTGTGACCATTATAGGTGGCGGCTGCTAGAGAGAGAGCCACCCTGCAGGGGTTGCAAGTCGCCATATTCTGTGGGTCCCCACAGCGCAAGACAGGCCATCTTGAGAAAGTGGCTTGCTGAGTAATAACCCTGAATGGTTCCCCACTTTGTTGTCTGCCATCCTCGTGGTCACTGAGCTTCTGCCTCTCCTCTCCTTCCCCAGGTCGGTGTCCGGATTGGATAAAGAGGCGGACTTGGTGCACATGGAAGCGCGGACAGCTGATGGATGTGAGCGCTGAGGCCATCAGGCTGGGCCCCGGAGATCTGCCTGCAGCTCTCCCTCCTCCCCCAATTTGCATTTTAATGGCTTGGGAAGAGGAAAAGCCCTGAGCTCCCTTACTGCCATATGCATTTTATTTCCTAGAGTCGGGGAGAGGCCTCCAGTCCCAAGGGAGACATTTCATTGAAATAAACCCTCAGGAATGAATTTGCTGGAGATGGGAGTTAATGTGACCAATTTTGAGGCTCCTGTTAGTAATTTCCTGGCATCTTCAGTGTAATTCACATAGGGATGGCCGTAGCTCATCGTGGTATTTTGCATTCACGTGGTGAATGAGACGATGCCAGCTTTAAGAAAATAAACTTTATATAGTCAAGATTACAAAAAAAAAGGTAACTGGACAAACTATTTCCAGAGTTGTTTGTTCATTCATTCAGCAAATATTTAGGGATGGCCTACTGTGTGTCAGGCAAGATTCTTAGCCCTGGAGATACAGGGGTGAGCCAGACCTCTACTGTCCCCGCACATCAGCCATGGAATCCAGGACTTCAAACATTGACCCCTTTGTACATCGTACACCTGTCTACATCTTGAACAGAATTTGACTGATAAAGTATCATTTGGCACCAACTTAAGTATCTATAGGGCTCTTCCCTGTCCCAGAAAGATAAAATCAACTTAAATATGTGAAAATAGATGATAAATATGAAATCTGAAAAATATATGGAAATATAATTAGCATATACTAGATCACAAATAGAGCCAAATAATCCATGGAAATAATAGTGACCTAGGGGTGCAGCAGTTCAAAGCACCGGACTGTGAGTTGAGGTCCTGGGTCCTGCCACCCACTAGCCATGAGACCATGAGACCCCCTAACCTCTCTGTGCTCTGGCTTCCTACTATCTGAGGATGCTCATCCTTGCCCTGCCCGCCTCATAGGGTTATGGGTTGAATGTACAAGCAGAAGGAGATTCTTTGTGACCTGGATGCAGGTATCGGATGTGCTTGTGCTTTGTCCATGGGAAATCTACTGCTTTTGAGGCCAAACTCAGATGTATGCTAGAAACATGCACTTTGGGGAATATATTTTATTTGCTTTATTTTTATTTTTAAAAGAGTTAGAAGGCAAATGACACTTGTTACTATATGCCTGGCACTCTGCTGAGTTCCTTCCTTCCTCCTTCCTTCCTTCCTCCTTCCTTCCTTCCTTCCTTCCTTCCTTCCTTCTTTCCTTCCTTCCTTCCTTCCTTCCTTCCTTTCTTTCTTTCTTTCTTTCTTCTCTTTCTTCTCTTTCTCTCTTTCTCTCTTTCTCTCTCTCTTTCTCTCTTTCTCTGATGCAGCCAGGGATGAGGGATGACCCACACTATTTTTACATTTTCTTTTTTTAACAGAAGAGTTATATTTTAGGGAGGTAATGCCACATATTCAAATTCACTGATTGTCAAGCATGGTGAAGCCTAAATTCGAAGTTACTCTTAGTGCTAAGAAAAAAAAACGTGGAAAATTAGAGGACTAGTGGGATGGAGGGAGGGGTTTGAAGGAGCATAGCAGAAAAGCAGGAGGGGAGCAGACAGCAGCTCTCAGAAGATGACCCACAGACATGTTTTCAGGACAACCCCTGCCTTGGCTTTGCTTGTCATGTCAACATTTTTAAGCTGTATATGTGATCTGTGGTGGTTGTAATATTTTAGACTTGGAGAAAACTTTATATGCCTGTCTGACCTCCTACATAGTGTAGGAATCCCTTCCCCCAGAATCTCTTATAGTGTGTCCTCAGGTTTCATGAGCTCAGGCTTAAGACATATCCTTTTCTACTGCTGGACAGCTCCTTTTTTTTTTTTTTTTTTTTTAAGGTAATTTCTTACATAAAGCTCAAACTTACTTTCTGAAAGTTCAAGAATTCTGGTCCACATTGGGATAAGGTCTGTGGTACAGAACTGCTGTGAAATTTTATGAGATTAAAAATGCAAAACACATAGAAAAGTTCCTGGCCTATTGTCAAGAATTGAAAAAAGCAGACAGAAATATAACAGGGATAAGTGTCATATGCCACACTTAGGTTAAAATATATATTAATTCTATGTCTTTTTTTAGGTTTTTTAAAATGAGTTTTTCAATACTTCAAAGTATCTTCTTTCAACCTAGTGAATTGGCTCTAACCCCCCTTTATTTAGAAAGTGCACGTAACAAGACTGAACTAACCAGGGATGTTTTATTTTACATACCCTAATGAAATGTATGACTCCTTTCTTCTTTGGTATGTAGTGAATGCTTTCTTACACTCACACACTCACACATACGCATACATCTCTATCTTTCTGATCATCACAAAAAGGCACAACATATATTCTATTTCCTTTTTTTTCCCTTGATGTGGTAGCTTGGACTTGAATTTGCCCAAATTCACACAGATAGCCTAGGGATAGAATGAAAACGAGAACACAAAACTCTCAACACACTACAAATAGAGGAGAGTCCTGATAAAGAACAAGTATAAGAGACCCACAACTAACATCATATTTAATGATGAGATACTGAACGCTTTCCCCCAAGGGCAGGTAAAAGGCAGGGATGTTTACTCTTTCTTTCTTTTTTTTTTTTTTTTTGAATTTTTCAATTTTATTTAATTTATTTTTTTATACAGCAGCTTCTTATTAGTTATCCATTTTATACATATTAGTGTATATATGGGATGTTTACTCTTAACACACCTTTTCAACATGATGTTGAAAGTCCTAGTCAGTGCAATAAAGGAAGAAAAATGAAATGCAATTCATATAGATTACAAAGGAAAAAAATAAAACTGTCATTATGCTCGTTGACGTGATTCTCCATGTAGAATATCACAAGGAATGTACAAAAAAAGCTGCTAGAACAAATATGTAAGTAGAGCAGGGTTGTTGGATACAAAACATTCAGTGGAGAGAGGATGATTGTTTTTAACAAAGGGCGTTAGAAAAAATTGGGCAGCCATATGGGGAAAACGAACTTCAACCTATGATTTACAGGTTATACAAACTCTAACTCAAAATGGATCACATTTCTAAATGTAAAACATAAAATTATAAAACTTTTGGAAGAAACTGTAGGAGAAAATCTTTATGACCCTAAATTGACGCCAAGAGCAAAATTGATAAAATAAAGAATCCATAAATTGGACTTCATCAAAATTTAAAAATTTTATTCTTCAGAAGGTACAATAAAGACAGTGGGAGAAACTATTTGCAGATCATATAACTAACAGAGGACTTATAGCCAGAACACATAAAGAACCTTTAAAGCATAGGAATAAGAAACAACCCCATTAAAAAAAAAAAAAGTAGGAAAAATTTGAACAGAACATTTACCAAGGAAAATATAAAGATGACAAGTAAACACAAGTATTTGCTATATTTGGAGTAAGTAATACCTAGATCCTTTGAGTCCTTTTGTTCTGTGACTCATATGTTTAAAAGAACAATAACAAAATTCTCTAAGAATCTTAAATCAGGAGAAATAATGGATCTTAGATAATTATTTTTCCTTCCTCAGATTTTCCTTCATTATTCCACTTTTTCTGGCATGTTCAAGAGTCTATTCCTTAATCAGCCCATTTCAGACCCTTTACCCTGTGTTATAGATTTTTTGCTAATTTGAAAATTATCATCAAAGGGGTCTTGAGCAGTAAAATTCCATTTCTCTGCATCTGCCTGCATCACAGTTCTCATGGCCATTTTGCCCAACCAGTAGCATTCATGGTCATCCTCTGGTGAGCTGATTCCACTACAGACTCCTGGGGTCCACCTCAGAGGTTTTGGTTTAGGTGGTCTGGTACAGGACCTGGGAGTCTCCATATTGTTAAGCGCACTCCCAGTGTGATTTTGATCCAGGTGCTATTCAGGAACACTGCTGTGTGGATCCCTTACCTCATGTGGTGCTGGAGTCACAGCTTGGGGACAGTTATACCCTGCGTAAGCATGAACAAGGAGCCTTGGTATTGGAGTCGGGAACTACTCTGTTCCGTAGCACCTGGGCTGTCACAGGAATGCAAGTGAGAAGAACGTATAAAGAGAGCAAATGGGTCTTTCTTTCCCTTCTAAGAAACAAAAATCAGCAAGTCATAATTCATTATAAAGTGCTCCCCACATCACGATAACTTTCAAATGTCTAAAATCATGGACGAGAGAACTTCTTAAATATTAGCAGGAATAGTATGAGCTTCGTAAAGATCTTCCGGGGATGGAAACAGGATATGCCTATGAAAAAACAATTAAATGTTGCTCTGTGTACTTCCCAGAGTATGGCAGAAATATAGAAATTTGTGTTATCTTTATTTATTGACCCACTCATAATTCACTCCACTGTGACAGAGCCCTTTCCATGTGTAGAAGACAAGAGGTTCTCAAAACCTAGCATTAAAATTGCCACACACACACACACACACACACACACACACACACACACACACTCACCTGGTCCCACCACAGATCAATGAAAGAAGATTCTTCAGGGGAAGGTCATGGGCATTGCCCTGCATAAAATTGTCCTAACGATTTTGAAGTACATGTGGGGTTGAGAACCACTGCACGAGATCTGAGCTTCTCCCAACATTAACATACAAATGAACCATCTGGAGAGCTTTTTTTTTTTTTTCCGGTACGCGGGCCTCTCACTGCTGCGGCCTCTCCCGTTGCGGAGCACAGGCTCCGGACGCGCAGGCTCAGCGGCCACGGCTCACGGGCCCAGCCGCTCCGCGGCATGTGGGATCCTCCCGTACCGGGGCACGAACCCATGTCTCCTGCATCGGCAGGCGGACTCTCAACCACTGCGCCACCAGGGAAGCCCTGGAGAGATTTTTAAAACACTTTCCGTATTTCTGACAAGCTCCCAGCTGATGCTGCTGGCCAGTAGACCCCGCTTTGATCAGCACTGCACTGCACGAAGCTGTGGAGGGTGTGTGGGTAAATAGGACACAATCAGCATTGAGTAGCAGAGGCAGATAAGTACACAGATTATTAATGCAATATAATGTGCTAACGGCCATGGGGACTCTGTTTTGTCTCATGAAGAAAGTGCTATCTGTGCGAACCAAAAGGCAGGGTAGCCCAGTCGCTGAGGAGCGACTGAAGGCTGCACTGAAGAGCCCGTGGTTAAGTTTCATCTTGGGAGATGAGTTGGATTTTCCCAAGGGGATGGTAGAAAAGGAGAGTGAGAAAGTTATGCTAGACTTGTACTGTCCAATATGGTAGCCATTCAGTTACACGTGGTTATTGAGCACTTGAGATGTGATGTCCAAATTGATGTGTGCCGTACGTGTGGAATACACACCAGATTTCAAAGACTTACTATGAATAAAATGATGGAAAATAGCCCCTTAGTAATTTTTATATTAGTTACATGATGAAATCATAATATTTGGGGTTAAATCAAATATGTTAAATGTACACTTTTCTGTTTACCTTTTAAGTATGGCTACTGGGAAATTTAAAAGGTCATTAGTAGCTCCCATTGTGTATCCATTGCACAGGACTGCCCTAGACTGAGGGGCTGCAGGTGCAGCAGCATGGAGTGTGGCTCTTCAGTGCGTGGTGTGGCATTGACAGTCCTGTCTCTAAACCTGGCTCCCACACTCTGGAGCAAACCCAGCATAAACAAGTCCCTTTTCTTGTTTCGGTGTAAGAATCTCCACTCTTCCCCAGTCCTGGTCCTCCCCTTTGGGAGTCAGACTTCCTTAAACTAAAGCCATTGAATTATCTCTTGCCTTGGCATGGTTTAAACAGGGCAGAGCCAACCAATTTGGTTAATAACAGTGTGAAACCTGTTTCTGCCATGAGATTCAGGATTCAAATGGCTTTTTCTCTCATTCTCTTCTGGAAATCATCTCTCTCTGAATGTCTCAATGTCCCCTGTGAATATTAATATTTATATTCATATTCATGTTCTCTCTCCCTCTCTCTCTCTCTCTCTCTCTCTCTCTCTTTCACTCAGTTACTCAGTCACACACACACACCATCAAAGAGACCATTGAGTGTCAATAGAAAGAGTATTAACTTGGTGCCCTAAGAGTTAAGTTGGAGAATTAACTCTGTCAATTAGAGCCTGTTTGACCCTGGACAATTTTTTTTTAAACTTTCTGTGAATCTTCTAGTGCTTCACATGTTTGAATACACAAATATAAGAGGTATTTTTATAATTTTTTTCATCAGTTGGATAACAAAGATCTTAGTGTAGAGTAAAATTTACTCTACAATAATGAGGCAGAAATTCAGTTCAATGAGGCAGAATTCAGTTCAATGAACTGAGGCAGATTTCAGTTCAATGAACAAAGGAGGAACAATTAAGAGGACCCCAAAATGATGCAGACTGCTCTGTTAGGTAGTTGATTCCTGTTTATTGGAAATTTTCAAGCATAAGCTATATGGGGGCCTTGTAGGACACTGTAATAAGTGAAACTCGACATGAGCTATAAGTTTTTAGACATCTAGACTTGAAATTTCTAGAATCAAAACCACAGCACATATACTACCATTCCTTGTCCTGGTACTATTATCAACTCTCTTCATCAATTACTGCACTTTCTCACTAAGCCAAGATAAAGCCCAGGACATCTTAACAGAGCATTCCAGGCAGTCATTAGTAATCAAATGGGCAAAACTATTAGCCCTGAAGTCTAAACTGTAGGTTCTAGATACATAGAATAATGGCTCTTAAAAAACTTTGGGTTCCTGACTAGTCCAATGGTTGTAAACTGTGTAACTCAGAGATCCAGCAGTATTCTAAGAACTCAGAGGCCAAGAAGAGGCTAAGGGGGAGCTAAACCAACAGGATTGCAAGCCTTCTGTTCCTTTAGACAAGGCACACTAAAATCTACTTGATATAGTGAGAATATAGGATTGTTTTTGATAAAGGACCTCAGAATTTTAAAAAAGGGTTGGAAGGGATTAGAAATTTTCAAACTGTATCACTCTCCAAAATGTGTAACAGTTTGCCCAAGGTTACGTCGACAGCCAGTGACAGGGACTGAACCAGAATGTAGATTCTGGTCTGATTCTCAGCCTGATTTTCCTTCCATGGTTCAAGTACATAACGATTAGGATCACTGGTTCTGGTGTCAGGTCGCCTGGGTTCAAATCCCAGAACCCGGGGGAGTATCAGGAATCCTAAGGTATTCAGGATCGCTGTGGTTTCTAAACGTCTATAACTCTGCCAGGTTCCCCTTCTTTTCTAGAAGGAAAAGACACTAGACTTCTCCTGTGAGCAAATCCATAAGCACAATAGGAAGGAATAGTCGCTACGTTTTCTTGCTTTGCTGATTTTTATTACCTACCTTGTCTCAGGTGCTGTGTTAGGCATTTGGAACAATGTCAGTATCCTTTGTTTTGCCCTGTGCCTACAAATAGTTTAGCCTCACTCCCCAGTCAAGGAAAAGGAGGCTTTTGGAAGCTAAATAACTTTTCAGAGTTTCTTGGAATCTGCTGGATTTCACTTATTTGCATTTGACAGTCAATGTTGTTATTTAAAATAAATAGCTCCTGGGTATTTCTCTAAGAAGAGACCTGAAGAGCTGAATTTGCTTTTTGTTCACAGTTTTAATTCACTTTTTCAATTTTGACAATATTACCCAAAGGGATGGAAGTTGAGCGAATCATGGAAAGCTTTTTTTCTCGGAGATGGCAAAGAGGCATGACATTTAGGATAGTTTGAATATTTAATAATCTTAAAGGTAAAACATAATTGCAGGTCAGAATATAGCACAAATGTATCGGCTTTTAATGTAATTCATTTCAGCTTAACTTGCATTTACTGAAGCTTTATAAAGGCAGTGCCAGGAGAGAAACAAAGATGACTAAGACTTTATCCAGGTTTCTAAGGAGGTGATCCTTTTGGAAAGGTTTGACAGAGTGAGAAATGCTGGACTTCATGGTGAAACTCATTGATATAGATGCATGAGAAGCTTGCCTTACAAAACTGCTGGTGGAAAAGCAACCTCTTAGGAAGATAAGACTAAGGATGTTGGGTTATCTGCTTCGTTCTCTTTCCACATACCTCAGTTCTCTGATCCAGCACAGATCCCAAGGCATGTTCACTTGTGAATATCCCGTCTCTATCACTGGCCTGGGATTCTTCTGACGGCAAGAACCAGTCTTACGTTCTCTGCTTTCTGGAACCTCAGGGAGCGTCTGATGCATGCAGCTTCTCTATACACCTTGACCCAATACAGAAGAAATTAATCCGTCAGTCTAAGGTCACCCTTTCTCACCAAATGAGACCCTTGGTCCGCCATCTGTAAGATGAGGGGGCATGAGGCTGGACACAGTGGTGCAATGGTACCACCTTCCCTAAAGTCTTGCTAGCAGTACAGCTAGTTGAAATAGGGCCTGGTCCTGATAAAGTTATGGAGCAGATCTCTCTATTCACAGGGAACAAAGCTTTTGACTTTTAGTTTTTGTAAGTGACCGCACCAGCTCTCAGAAATACATTAGAAAGACATTCGATATTTAGAAATATACTGGGCTTCCCTGGTGGCGCAGTGGTTGAGAGTCCGCCTGCCGATGCAGGGGACACGGGTTCGTGCCCCGGTCCGGGAAGATCCCACATGCCGCGGAGCGGCTGGGCCTGTGAGCCATGGCCGCTGAGCCTGTGCGTCCGGAGCCTGTGCTCCGCAACAGGAGAGGCCACAACAGTGAGAGGCCCGTGTACCGCAAAAAAAAAAAAAAAAAAAGAAATATATTAATTATGAGGATGATGTGACTTAACCATTTGGGGAATCCCCGTCTTGTTTTCCCATTAGGGTATCCTAATGAGATCTTCATTCAGTTTGGTCTTTCTGGTTTTCCGTTTGAGCATGTTTTGAAGGAAAGGATGGGAAATAGCAGTTCTAGAATAAATATTAATCCATGTCCGCCCATTATCGTGTAATTATATAGTGCCTTCAGCGGGCTTTCCTTGCCTAAACGTCCACATGCAGTTTTCACTCCCTTTTTTAGAAATTCCCTTCTCCCACAGAACACTTCTCTATCCATGCTAAACACAAGCACTGTCTCCTCCTTCAAGTCCTCCTTAATTATTCCAGCTCAGATGTGCTTTTTCTTGTCTGAACACCTATAGCATTTAGAGAAAGTAAACAGTGAGGTCAATCCAGTGTATGACTTTACTAGTAGGACCTGTGCTATCATGATCTTTTGATCCTCCACAATAAAACAGAACATTACTTGTTAATTGTACGTAAGAAGGATGCTGAGTGTTAAATCTCCTTCCTTCTCTCTTCATGATAAAAAAGAACTAGCATTTATTGATCCTTTAAAATGTATTCAACAACGTACGAACCTTTTTCATACATAATCTTATTTGATCCTGACGACAGCCCTGAGAGGCAAACACCTACTTTGCTTGTACCTCACAGATGAAAAGTGGAGCCGCTGCTTAGCCCAAGGCCATCAGCAAGTTCAGGATTGGAACTCAGCACTTTCTACCTTCAGAGGCCTTTCTCTCACACACCACAATATGCTTGAGAAATCTGGACCGCTTTGCTTCCTTTTTATCAGGCATCTTGTGTTTTTAAAACACACATACACACAAACGAACAAGACCGCAGTTGTTAGAAGCCTATTTGGGGATTTCATGTTACATGATAAGTACCCGCTCTCAGTTTCGTCATAGAATCCTTATGACTGTATTCAGCCCCACTTGGAGATAATGCCCGAAGTCCAAAGTTAAGACCTTTCGCAAGTTGGAGGCTTGAGCGAAGTGGTGATTCCTGCTCACCTTTGACACCCCCAGTCCCCTGTGACACCCTCGGTCACTTCCACCTGGTAGCCTGGCCTGCCTGACATGTACCTCTCCCCAGACCCTCATTTGGGGTTCTCACCAGGCAGTGGGTATCTCTGTGTTTAGAAAATTAAAAGCGTTGAGACTCCTGATATATGAGTCCGGCTAAAGACTGCAAGGCCCCTGAATTTTAAGTGGATTTCCCAAACGCGTTTTAGTGCTGCTTTCCTGTTAAAGTGGACCTTTTGTTCCATGCTGGGCAGTGGCAAGCAGCAGGGGAGCCAAGAAGGAGGATGAGTGTGACCCAGTAGCTCATCTACCAGGGGCCTCAGTTTAGGTAGGTTTCGGTTTTGTATGGGGTGGCCTCGAATACACTTGATTCTTTTTTCAAAGTGTCCAAGTATGGGAGTAAATAGTAAATAGACAGGGGAGAAATGAGCCCATGCTGGGGATAAGCAGATGTCCTCCTGTGCACACCTTTGATTACCAGTACAAGGGGCTTTCCAAGACACCCTCTGGCGAGAAAGAAGCAGGTTGTCAAGTCAACCCTTGTGGTTTCTTTACATGTCTTCACCGCAGCGTTTCACTGGGTTTTAGTGCTTTATGCTAGGAGCAAATCACTCAGGCTGGGTGGGACCAGTACTATGCCTGGTGCTCCAAAGCGCAGCCTGGGCTTCTTGCCTTCCCTTGGCCTCTCAGCCAGGAGCGGAAAGCCAGGCCATTCTCGGCTTTCTCTGTGGACAGAGACAAAGAGGAAGGGGTCGGCAGGTGGTACTCGCAGAATGGGGAGCAAGGTGGTCTTGCTAACAGGTCAGGGAATGTGGGGACAGGGCACAGTCTATTCTCTGGAGAGGTAGGTAGGGACCAAATTACGGAGTCGAGGTACAAAGTGAATGGCTCCTGGTGGACTGTAGGCTTGTTTTGTTTGGCCTAATACTGTTTGGCCTGCACCATATTTTAAATTTAAATTAGCTGTCAATTTATAAACATTAGGAAATGTCACATTTAGAAAACTGGGACACTTAGCTTTATGTAGAAACTCAGAACATCTTATTCCTGCATCTCAGTGATGACTGATGCTGAGAAGCAGCTCCCTGTAAAGATGCAAGTGTTGGCCATTTTCCTGTAGTCCCAGCTGTTCCTCAGTGATCCCTGACACTGAGACCATGTGCCCGCTGCCATTCGTCATCTCACTCCAGCTCAGTTTCCTCTTATACGTTATTTGCCTGGCCCCTGAGACATTTGACTTCATTAGGCTAGTTGTAAAAGGCGTTCTATTTTACAGAAGAATATTTGGGCTTTGTCCCCGGGCACTCAGAACTGTGGGTGATTTTGAAGCCGAGAAGGCTCAGCTGAGGTTAGGTTTGAGAGATGATGCTGGCTTCTTGCCTCGGGTCCACCCAGCTTCCAGTCCATCCTGCACCTGAGCACCAGTTGTGAAATGGACGCAGCAGGCAACGCAGATGGGAAGGCCTTTTCCAGGCAAGTGGCAGGGGTCGTGGAGAGAAGAGAGATGCTGGAAGCACTTCAGAGGCAGACTTTTCAAGGCTGGGAACCAGCTGGATTGCATGGCATGTGGAGGAAAGAAAAGCGAAGAGGCTTGAGCCACTGGGCAGGTGACGAAACTGCTGATGGAGAGAATGAGATCAGTGTTGGACGCGTCTGGATGAAGGGCACCAAAGCAAATTGGCTTTGCCCAGATACAGACGTTTGAAAAGTAGGGCTATAGCACATAATGAATTCATTTCCTACCAAAACATGTTTCTTTGTTAAATTAGCATTTTGTTTATTAATAAATGTGTGTAATAGCTAGCTATAAATTTTATGAGTGAACCCCTTCCCAGACAGCAGGGCCTTTCACAATAGAAAATCTGTCTCATTCACTGCCATACTCCTGGTGCTTAAATAATACCCAATACATTATATGCACACAAGAAATACTTTCTGGATCAATCAATCAATAAATTAATTAAAGGTCAATAATTAGGGAAAATTTAAAGTACCCTTGTTTTACACTCAGTTGTTATAAATTTTTGTTTATTTAAACTTTTGCCTTTATTTATTTCTGCCGCTTACCACCCCTTCCAGTGTAGCCTCCAAAACGTACTCACACCTGTGCACATATTTAAGTGGGCAAGCGCATCAGATGTATGTAGTAATGCAAGTCATTTTAGATGATAACAAAGACTTCTCTGCTTTTAATCCTAAAATGACCTCTATTTTTCACTTGGACCCATTTATTATTTTTAAACACCATTAAATAAACAGTATACATTTTTAAAGCAAGTGTATACAGAGGTTTCTTTATAGAGATTCACTTGTGGTTTTTCCTTGGGGAACAAATAACTGAATGGATCGTCTTCCTCGGGTGACCCTGTCGTCATGATCAGAATGCTTAGACTCGAGGATTTCTCATTCAGCTACAGCTGCTGCCATAATTTTGGGGGGTTGGTTGAGGAAGCTTCAGCTGCTGAGATCTTTAGAAAATTTTACAAGTAATTATACAGGTTTTACTTATAATAAGTAAGTACATTCTTATTGTAAACACAAGAAAGACGTATATAATATAAAAAGCCAAGGCCCCACTTCCACTCTCGTTAAGTCCATTCCTTTCCCCCAAAGTAGTCATAGCTAATTTATAGAGATGTCCTTTAAAACTTTTTTTCCTATGCAGTTATGGCACAAACCTGTATGTATAAAGACATTGTTCTTTTTTGTCTTTTTCATAAATTGGGTTGTGCCATACATGTTGCTAAATAATTTTTTAAAAGGTCACAGAACAATGCACCTTGGGGAAATCAGCACACGATGCATATGTATCTACCTAATTCTTCTGTTCACAACATGGTGCTTTGTTATATGTGTACGTTTGTTTTTCTAAATGTTCTTTAATTCATGGACACTTAGCCAGTTTCTGGTTTTTCACTGCTATGAATAATGCCACAATGAACATTTTTGCCCTTGCCTCTTTGTGAAAATATATGAGTATTTCTCTAGAAAACGTCCCTTGAATTAGAGTTGCTGGTAAAAAGATATGTACATTTAAAATTCTGATAGATATTTCAAATTTGTTCCTTCAAAAATCTGTACCAGGAATAAAGACACAGATGTAGAGAATGGACTTGAGGACACGGGGAGGGGGAGGGGTAAGCTGGGACGAAGCGAGAGAGTGACATTGACGCTACCAGATGTGAGATAGCTAGCTAGTGGGAAGCAGCCGCATAGCACAGGGAGATCAGCTCAGTACTTTGTGATCATCTAGAGGAGTGGGATAGGGAGGGTGGGAGGGAGTCGCAAGAGGGAGGGGACATAGGGATATATGTATACATAGAGCTGATTCACTTTGTTATATAGCAGAAGGTAACACAACATTGTAAAGCAATTATACTCCAATAAAGATGTTAACAAAAATAAAATTAAAAAAATCTGTACCAATTTACTCTTTGGCTGGTAGGATATAAGATTAACTCTTTCCTCACTCCCTTTCCTGAACTAGATATTCCTTTTCTTAAAAAAATTATTACAAATTCTTTGGACAAGAAAATGCAGTCTCCTGGTTGTTTTACCCCAGGAAGTAGGGCTTTGTGGGCTGAGAGGTTTGATGGCCATTGCCCCTTGTGTCTAAGTGTCTCTCTGCCATCCCATTTCAGATGCTCACTACCTCACCTGCAGGATCCAGGAATGTGCTGAGACTACTCGGAGCGGGCCTTTTGCCCGCTCCATTGACATCAGTTCCCTGGTTGTCCAGGATGAATATATCTTCATCCAGGTGAGTCCAGATGTGCAGTCAATGGTAGAGGGAGGATGCGTGGGGGAAGTCAACTGCTGGCTGGGAGGATGAGGATGGCTCTCCAGAGGCTGTGAAGATGCGGAGCTGGGGTGCTGTCCCTCCTGTGCTTTCGGTACACGGTCCGCTGGGGAGATCCCAGACTTCTGGTGAAAGATGAAGATGTTATGGGTCCTTATTGTTTACAGGGAACTTTAGTGGCCCACTGAATCCTTCAGTTGAATTGTCCTTTTATTATACCAAAGGGGTCTTGAAATGACCAGGACTTAGGCTGGAGTTTGAGATTACTTAGAATCAAATCTCATTAGAGATGAGTAATTAGAGATAAGTAATTTATCAAAGCCACATTCTATTTCTGTCCAAAGTGACTTATCTAATGTGGGAATGAGAATCTCCAAGAAATTAAGCATCTCTAGGATCTTCTTTCTGTGAAAATTGAGGTCTCACTAAATCTTCCCCTCCCTTTCCAGTGCTGACCACCCCCTCAAATGTCCAAGCCCCAAATCCTTCACTCCAATAGCTCTGTGACTCCTAGAGAAACTGGGGGACTAATATTTTTAGGCAGGCAATGGAAGCCTCGTTTTAGATTTTGAGTTTCACTGAAAGGAGGTGCAAGATAGATCAAAAATGAGGGAAAACAAAAGAAGATGCTCCGTCGAGTGATGGACTTTGTGTGTGTGTGTGTGTGTGTGTGTGTGTGTGTGTGTGTGTGTGTGTGTGTGTATGTATGTTACTGAGCTACATCATACTTGCATTTGAGGGCAACCTTGATCCCCCTGTCCTCTGCCTTTCCACCCTTCTATGGTCTGTTGTTTTCCAGACTGCTTCCTATAGGAACCTTGAACTTCAGAATCTCCCTGAGTTTGCTCAGAGCTGAAAACACCTAAAGGGCTTTCTCGGCCTCACTCCTGGTCTTTTAGTCCAGATCAGCCCCATCTCCCCTATAAGACCTTCTCTGAACTTCCAATCTGGGTACGACTCTTCCTCTGAATCTTTGGAGCTCTTACTACCTGCTGTTCCTCTAGCCCATAGGCTATTAGGAATTGTTACTTAAGTCTTAGTGGATTTTTCTCCTTCTTTCCAAACTGTGTTTTACACTCTCTGAGAAGAGGGGCAATATTTTATACACACATTTTACCCTGAACCTTGGCCTTTGCAAATCAAGGGTGCTCGATGTCTACTTGTTTTATTGATTGACTATGCATGTAGCGGTCACTATTTTTTACAAATCAGTTGCGTGAATTTTTTTTTATTATTATTGGAGTATAATTGCTTTACAATGTTGTGTTAATTTCTGCTGTAGAACAAAGTGAATCAGCCATATGTATACATATATGAAGCCTCATGGATTTTTGAGCTCTACTATGATATAGGAAAAGTAGCCAGCCAGGCAAAAACGAGCTTGAAAGAGGGAGTGAAAGAGAGACCTTTGTGCTTATATAATCACTGTTTCTCAGCCAGAATTTCAGGATTTTTTTTCTAAATCTTAGCAGGTCATTGGTACTGCCATTTTCTTATTCATAAGTATTTATTGAACACATACAATGCAAAATATACAGTACTAGGCACTACACTTGGTGTTGCCCAGCTTTCTGCCTTTGACCTTCTAATCTTTGCCCTGCCCCCTCACCCTCTGGGAGATCTCATGATTTTGAGCATCTTCTCCATGTTCTGATGACTCTCAAGTCAATGTGCTGTGACCTCTATCATGTACGGTAGACCTACATATCTAACAGCCATCTCAATATCTTCACTTAGATATTCCACAGGTTAAATGTAATTGACATGTCCCCCATGAACTTGACACATTGGTGGCACTGCCCTCTACGAGGTCATTCAAGGTAGAAACCTGGAAGCCAGTCTATGTCATCAAATTAAATGAATCCACAGCCTCTGCTAATATCACCTTATTTCTCAAGTGTTTCCTTTCATTCCATTCCCATTGTTATGGCCCCAGTTTAAGGCTTTATTGTTGCTTTCTCTCTATTTAATGTTTTTAAGGTAGAAGCACAGGGATGACTTATGAATTTACCGATCTGATTGCCCTTTTCTTAATGCTAATCCTGCATAAAATGATGAACATAGCAGAACTGTTTCTGGGCAACATGACTTAGAATTTAAAATGTTCAATTTTCTTGTTTCCTTTTTCTTTGTATTGCATAAAGTTTTCCGTAACTGCAGGCAGAAGTCCAGAATTTTTTTCTAACTGTTCTGAAATACTCCTTTTTAAAAGAATTATTATGCTGGAAACCAATAGAAGTTTTTCTCTTTAATCAGCATCAAATTTTATTCTGTTTGAAAGAGATATGCATTCCCATTATTCAGTAAAGTTTTATTGATCCCCTACTACATTGCAGCCCCCTGTTTTAGGTGCTGGGGTTAAGCTATTGAACACAACAAAGTTCTTGCTTTTGTGGCATTTACATGCTAGTGGGAGACAGGAGAATATGTAGGTGATATGTATACATCCACACATACATAGATATGAAAGGTTGTGAAGGGTAGTGGTCAGTGACCTGTAGTTTGAAGCCTGATGGCCAGCATTTATTCCAACCTTGGTTTGCCACACTTAGCTGCATGACCTTGACCTAGGCCTCATTTGACTCATCTATAAAAAGAGGATAATTATAGTACCTACTTCATGGGTTGCTAGGAGGATTACATTTGTAATCCCGTAAAGCACCAAAACAATGTTCTGTAAATGTTGCTTTGTATCTTTTTATCTATCTTCTACTATCGTCTGTTTATCTGTCTACAAAGTATAGCAGGTGATGGCAGTGCTATGGATAAAAATAAATGAGGGGCCTTGAATGTTGGGTGTCTGTGGTTATTGCTATTTAGGATGACCTGGGAAGGCCTTGTTGGGTGATGACCAGGGAGAGAGTGACAGAAGTTCGTAGTCAGAGGGGAATGTGGAGCTAGGTCTGTTGTGCCCTGCACTTCCTTGTGCCCCTTATGCAGATGTGGGGTAGGCAGCTAGAAATTTGAGGCTGGGTTTAGAAGCAGGAATGGTGGGAAGGTAGGGGCTGGAGATATAAATGGGAAGGGTGTCTGCATATTGATATTTTTGAACTGCAGCATTGAAGTCACCGAGGGAGTAAGTGTAGCTAGAGAAGAGAAACCATCTAAAGACTGAGCCACAGGACACTCCAATATATAGAGTTCAGGGAGATGAGGGAGGTAGTAAATGACACTTGGAGAATATAGAGATTACATCAGGAAGGCACAGGGTGGTAGATCCTACAGGACCTTGAAGACTGTTTTAAGGATTTTTTTTTACTATGAAAGAGATGGGAAGCAGTTGAATAGCAATGCTCCAAAAAATGCAAAAGGCCAATACTCTTGAGAAAAACATTGAATTTCATTAATCATCAAATAAACACAGATTAAATGCTGTTATTTGCAACTATCAATTGGCTACAATAGAAATAAAATAAAGGATGTCAGTGGGTTGCAGGTAAACAACTACACATACTGTGGGTGCAAATATAAGTTGGTTGCCCATCAATATTGAATCAGAGTCTTTTCATTCTCATAGGTGAGTTTGAGGATTGACTGACTGATGTGACAAATATATCTTAGTTCTGACAGTGTATGCTTAGTTTTTAGTTTTAATTGCTTCTTTTTAAGAAAAAAATCATTATGTGGTCTGTTTTCCTTGCTTTCCTGCATATGTATTTGTTTGAGGATTTTGAATATTTGTTCTAACCAAGCTTTATGAATATAACTTTATACAACATAGGACATCTACTTTTGTATAATCTATGGATTTCCTCTTGTGACCAATTTTAAAATTAGTGCATTTCCATGCCTTTCTATTTCTTCCCCTCTCTCTTTAATTCCTCTACTACACAGTTTTGGTTGGTTATGTTATCTCTTAGTGTTTGCTTTCCTATAATTCTGTTAGTTTAAATATTTTATTAAGCTCTGCTGAAGACAAGTAGAAAAAAAAATAGCGTGTGTGTTTATGACCTCCTTCATTCTCCCTTCTATCCAACCCCAGTTTTGTTAATTAAATCATTTGGAGCATTTATATTCTGCTTGAAGCATCATTCCTGCATTTATTTTGATTTTAGTTTTAGGTAAATTTATTCAGTGGTCCTTTTACTATAGTTTTCCCATTTGTTTCTTGGTTGTCTGAAATTTGTCCTTTAGTAATGTCTTCAAGAAAGGTGAATTCCGGAATGTTGAAAATATGTTTGTTTATCCCCTTTATGCTTTAATATCATCTTTTTTTTTTTTTTTGCGGTACGCGGGCCTCTCACTGTTGTGGCCTCTCCCGTTGCGGAGCACAGGCTCTGGACGTGCAGGGTCAGCGGCCATGGCTCACGGGCCCAGCCACTCCGCGGCATGCGGGATCTTCCCGGATCGGGGCACGAACCCGTGTCCCCTGCATCGGCAGGCGGACTCTCAACCACTGTGCCACCAGGGAAGCCCTAATATCATCTTTTAAGGTATAAAAGATGTCATTTGCTTTCCATAAAAACTTTGCTCCCTTAACTTATTGAATGTTACTGTGTCTGGCTAGTCTCATATTTTCCCTTTTAGATGTCTTGATATATTTTCGCCCTTGATACATAAAGTCCTTTAAAAAATATATATATATATATATATATTCACACACACACACATATATTTGAATACTATTTACTTTATTAGTGTATGTTTTGTGGTCGTTAATACTATGTTGATTCTTTTCCATGGAATATGTCTCATTCAATTGGTTCAATTTCTTCTTCCTTTTTAATTTCTCAGAAGTTTCTGTGATATATATTTTGAAATGTATATTTTATTTATTGTATACGTTAGTTTTATTGTTTTGGCTCCCTTCCTTCAAGACAATTAGGATGTGTACAACAGGCAAGAAAGACAAAGGGGAGACATCTTTTTTTTCTTCTAGCATGTTTAACTCCCTGAGCAAAATGAAATTTATAAAAACAGTTTTACTCATACTGTCCTTGAATGAGTATGTAGCCGTGTCCAGGCTCCTCTTTGCCTTTTTTGCTGCTGTTGTTTTTAACTTTTTTCATGAGCTTTGCCAGCTTATATTTTATCTCTTTTTGTTGTCTCAACATATCTCCCCTGAGCTCTTGTATTTCTGCTTGACCTCTTCTTTTATAGAGGTGATGACATCATGTGGGTTATTTTTATTTGTAGCAGTGTGGTCACAATTTTTATTTAGTTCATGGAAACATTTTTTGTTCTATGTCTGCTCTTTGTTTTTCCTGTTCCTTTCTCTCTTTTATTTTGTTGTATTATTTTGTAACTCTTGTGCTGTTTTCTTCTCTCTTTATATTTTTCATCATTACTTATTTTTTAACGACATGAGCTCGTCTGGCTGAACTATTTGAGGAGGTTCATCTTGGGGATCAGGGCTCTGATCAAGGCTCTCTTTCAGCTTAACAAGAGTCCCCCTTTGTTCTCGGTGAGGTTCCATATAACTAAAGATTATTAGTCTGTTAGTGGATTCTTCTTATAAGGTAAAACTGCCTGAGCGGTGCTCTAGCAGCCATGCCTCTCCAGCTTCTCCTTGTCACCAGTGAATTCTGGAAACGCTCCCACTGCCGGTTCCTGAGCCACATTCCCTTGGTTCCAAATAATAGGCTGTTAGTTTTACTCCTTAGGAAATATCCTCTTTAGAGAACTCTATGTCTCTAGCTTGATCTAAGATTTGTAGCTGTAGGCATTTTTGCTCTGGTGCCTGTCTGTACCCTGTTTGTCCTTCACTGCCTTTGGCTTCCTTTCCACATTTAGTGTTTCAGGGTTATGTTTTCCTTAAGTATAGAATTTGCATTTTTCTTTCGTGTTTTTCTTGTTGCTCCAGGATGATTTATGAAAGGAAAAGGGGGGAAGCACCATTATTACTTGGCTATTTAAAACCATTTATAAACCCTTATCATGTATTTTCTGAAATGTTGCAATAACTTGCTAACTGATTTTCTTGCTCCCAGATCAGCATACCTCCAATCTGTTCACAACACTACCTCCAAAGTAATTTATTTAAAATAGAAATCAGTGTCCTTGCCTTCAGTGGCTTCTCGTCACCTATAGGTTAAAATCCAACTTCCTTAACATTGCCTACAAGCTCTTCTACTATCTGGATCCTACCTACTGCATCAGCCTCATGTGAATTCCTTTCCCACCACTGTTCCCCATATACCTTCCTTTTTATATTTTACCCTTCAATAAAAATAAACTATTTTAGTCTCGATGCATACACCATGTCGTTTTTGCACCATGTCATTTCTTGCCTAATATGCCTTTCTTGTACTCTCTTTTCTGGCTTGGAATGTTCCTTTATCAAATAAACTCATCCTTTAAGATTCAACTTAGACAGTGCCGCCTATAGGAAGTCTTCCCTGACATCCTCAGTCAATCAGGATTAGACCAAACTCCTTTGCTGGTTACTTATCCGTGTGTGTTATGCTTCACGAGCCAGGTCTGTAAACTTTAAGGGGACAGGACTATGTCTTATTCATCATAGTTTTTCCTGCACTTAGCATAATGACTGGAACTCAATAAAAGTTTGTTGAACTGAACTGAACTGAGAAGATAAGATGCGTCCTTATTCTCAGGGAGTGTAGTTAGTTATCTTTTTAAAGCAAGGGAGTCTTGTTTCTCCAACTAACAATATAAGACAATTTAGGGTAATTGGCAATTGCTCACTGTATAAGAAATTACCATATGTAGAATGTCTCTGCATTTTTATAGAACTGCTGTCCAGGAATTATCCATTATATTATTCAGTGTCCTTTTTATATTCATTCATTTAAATGTATTCAAATACATTCAGCCTAGTGGGGAACACAGACAACAAAGCAATTACAATGGAGTGTGATGAGAGCTGTATTTGTGGAAAACATGCATTGGTCTTGGATTGAGGAGGAAGGGCTCTTCACCCTGCCCTGGGAGGAGGGTCAGTACAAGTTTCCTGGCAGCAGGACTGTGAGTACCAGTTAGACAAGTGAAGGACAAAGGGCACTGCAGGCAGACGGGAAGACATAGGTAAAGTGAGGGAAGTGAGAGACCATGGTATGGGTTGGCCAAAAAGTTCGTTCAGGTTTTCTGTTCTGGAAAAGCCCGAAGGAACTTTTTGGCCAACCCAATATATCACAACCTCTATCTAAGGACAGCTGTAATTATGGGAGGGAGTGAAGTGGCTGGAAAGTAAATTAGAAAATTGTCCTGAAGAGGTAAACCTTGTCTATTTCCTTTAACTGAATACTGATAATTTTGTGTTTTCCTCTTTGCAGTTGCTAAAAAGCTCACAACTGATTGTTTGGGTCAATTTTAGCAGTTTCCCTGCATTAAGCTTTATGCTGTTCTTCTTCCTTTCTCCTATACCACTGGCCATTTTTGATGACTTGGCACCTTTCTTATATTTTTTTATATTTTTGCTTGATAATTGCCTTTTTTTTTTTTTTTTTTGCGGTACACGGGCCTCTCACTGCCGTGGCCTCTCCCGTTGCGGAGCACAGGCTCCGGACGCGCAGGCTCAGCGGCCATGGCTCACGGGCCCAGCCGCTCCGCGGCATGTGGAATCTTCCCGGACCGGGTCATGAACTCGTGTCCCCTGCATCGGCAGGCGGACTCTCAACCACTGCGCCACCGGGGAAGCCCGTTAATTGCCTTTTTTTAAAAAAAATTATTGGATGCCATCTCAAATACATTTCTGCAATCAGTGTGGGTCTTTTTTTTATTTTATTTTTTTGGAGAGTATGAGTTTTGAAAATTGAAGTGGGGATCAGTAAAGGCTTTATGGAAAAGGTAAGATTTGCACGCAGTGATGAATATCTACCTCTGAAGCAAGGAAAGAGCAAGGATTTTTCATTCTGTTCATGGAAATAAAGCTGCTTCAGAAGACTTTTGTGGGCTTCCCTGGTGGCGCAGTGGTTGAGAGTTCGCTTGCCAATGCAGGGGATGCGGGTTCGTGCCCTGGTCTGGGAAGATCCCACATGCCGCGGAGCGGCTAGACCCGTGAGCCGTGGCCGCTGAGCCTGCGCATCCGGAGCCTGTGCTCTGCAATGGGAGAGGCCACAGCAGTGAGAGGGCCGCGTACCGCAAAAAAAAAAAAAAAGAAGACTTTTGTAAGAGAAGAAAACCCTCAGACCAACAGTAGCTTCTCCTCCATTGTTTAAACCCACAGATTTGTATCTGAACAAGATATTAGGGCATCAGGGTAGGTTGTTTTCTTCCTACCCTGGCTAGAAGTCTGCCAAAGAATGGTTTTGGGAAAAGCTATAGCGCACCCGGGCTTGGGTCCAGCCCAGCCTTTGTGGGTGACGTCCCTGTGGAGAGTTGGACACCGAGGATTATGCTGCCACTGAAAGTCTTGCCATTTTTCCATAGTTTGACTTTCAAAGGGGAGACTTGCAAAAGCAGATTAATCACTTCTATGCCTACAATTTGAATAGCTAAATAACAGCAGGATGGGCATAAGGGGCTTTGGTGTGTTTGGTTTTTCATAATTTTAAGGGATTTACCACTTAAATTTCCTAACTTTTAAAAGTATTGATATCTTATATTTTGTTTTAGTGCTAGGAGGTAGAACTCTAAGGGAGAAAAAGACAAAACCTCGCAGAAAAGGAGACCAGTCTATCCCCTCACTCTTTGCTACCCTTTTGTGCCCGATGTTTTTCTTGGTGGCTCTTACATTGGCTCTTAGGGAACTTGTCTCAGATGCTAACAAAAATGGAAGAGAATGGGGGTTCAGGACCCTTAGCCCTCCTTAAAAAGTATAATTCTGCTTTTGTTTGCTCTGTGTATCAGCGTCCTTAATACTTTTATTTGACAAAAGGAATCTGCTGCTAAGAAAGGTTTGAAAACCACTGACATTTTTATAGCACTGCTGACTGCATAGGTCAAAGTCAGGCTTTTGTGTGTGTGGACAACTGAACCACTAGGAATTCGGATGACATCCAGGCTTATATCCTCTCTCTGCATATTTACAAATGAGGTGCATGTATTTAAGGCATAATTATTTACCCACAGTGAGTCATTATGTACAAACGTATATGCATTTGAGAATGCAGCTTAAATAACCAAGAACCTAGCTAACCTCTTCATAATGCGCTTCCCATGATATTAATTTTGCATAAAATATTCACCCTCTCCCATTTGTTCCTCTAAAGGAAAGCTTCCCAGGCCCAGTCATAATTTCCTTTTTCTGGGCGTGATGTTATTATTTTTTATCCTGTATCTTGTGTGGTAGGAGGGTCCATAGACTTATTCATGCAGCTCCTATAATTTAGACAGATCCCAAAAGTTCTGCCTCACCTTTTACTTTTTCATTGACAAAGAGGTAAAGGTAGCCATCTTGATGGTTTTGCTTAGGGAACCTAGTGTTTGATCTCCTGCTATTGGGGGTGCTGAGCTGGAGATGTACAGAAAACTGTGAAATGTGTTAATCTGTCAATGCCTTTTCTGTGCAGGAGGCCCAGGTCCTGGGGTATTGTAGTAAAATCAAAAGGAGCTAATTCTTCCCAAAAGAGCCCTTGTTTTAATGGGAAAGTGTCTGCCTGAAATGCCTCCGTTCCACATGGATAAAAGAGAAATCGGCTTTCTCCTGTAGGGGCAGAGGGAGAGAGAGATAAGTTGGTTTCTGTGTCCTGAGCCAAGATGGTTGGAAATCTTGTCTTTTCTCCTTATGGAGTAGCTTTTGTAGTGATTATTCTGGAGAATAGGTAGTTCAGCAGTGGTTAGCAGTAAAATCCCTTCAGTGATATGATTCATACCCTGGCTATGAGGGAGTGTGTTGAAGAAATAGGAGCAGAGCCCTAACAAGTTATCACAAGAGATTTGTATGTCTTTCCTGAGCTACATGAAGCCCGGTCCTTTCCTCTCTTCTGGCACAGGAGGTGGCGTTTAATGTGGTATGGTTTCAGTTTCACTGCGCATGCAATTGAATTAAAAAAAAAAAAAAAAAAGCAAGTATGATACTGACCTATCTTCAGGTATCTAAAGTATAAGAGAAAAAAACAGATCTATAATTAAGATCCGAATAAAGTACTCTGGAGGGGTGGACAAAGCAGAAAATTTGAAGGAGGGAAGAGGCCATCCCAACCTTGCCAGATACTTCTTCATATCCACAAGGAGATCAGTAACAGTGCAGAACCATCAGCTATGTAATGCCCCTTTTGACCCCTGGTGAAGTTGTGTAGAGAAGCCCCCTCTACAGCAAGGAAATCTGAGGGTGGAGCAATGCCATACATAAGAGTGGTTCTCAGATGATTCCAGTAGTATAATGAAACCAGTGGGTAGTTTAGATACAAGTTGCTGTTCGTTTTTAGGAGTTGTGTGTATAAACATAGAAAAATAGCACCATTGTACTATTTTTGTGCGTTGGGAGATGTTCTAGAAGTATTAGCAATTAGCAAGTACAAGTAATCAATTAACAGATATTTGTTGAGCCGCTAGAAATACTCCAGGTGCAATGGAGCATGTTAGAGATGGAAGACGTTGTCCCTGCTCTGAAGCAGTTTATGATCCGAGTAGCTAGTGGTCTGATGTGGGGAAAAGAACCCTGAACTCAGAGACCTGGGCTGTAATTAGGAACCTGCCCCCTGCCAGCCAGGGAACACTGGGCAATTCACTTGCATTCTTAATTTCCTGATCTTTGTAGAATGGAATCATGCTACTTGCTCTGCCTAAATTGGAAGGTTGTTGTGAGGATCAAGGGAGATACTACTAATGGCTTTGGAATGCTTTGAAACTACTAATGGCTTTGGAATGCTTTGAAAATTAGGAGCCCTATAAAATGCAAGAATCAAGAGACTAATCCACGTGCAAAACTCAGCCTCACTGTATTTTGTGTATGCACCTTCTCTTTGAAGGGTTTTTATAAGCCTATCACATAAAAGATTACTAAATCTTTCCCCCAAATTCATTCTTTAATTATTCATGGCTTCAAGTCATTTATCGACATATGTGCATAATAAAATCGTCCCACATGTCTTCCATAGTGTTGGTTATCAAAGAAACCAACTTTTAATGATACACATATCTGTGTATAGATAGCTGTAGATATCTTTCAAGACTCTTGAGTGCCTTCTTGTAGCATCTTGGTCCCCAGAGCCCTGGGTTTTGATACTTTAAGAGCCCGTTTTACGCACCTACATGAGAGGTAGAAGAGCCTCGATGATGTGGCTACTGTATCCCTAATAAATTGTTATCTTTCTGAAAGAAAAAAGCCCTGAGGCAGAAATTGAGTGTAATTATTAGAAGAAAAGCTATTTGGCAATATTTTAAATGATGTTAATTTGGCCTTAATGGGAGAGATTTTGAATGTTAAATAGCAATTTCATCATTAGGGGCACATTTACAACACAGGAGTTTAAAGAAAAATGAAAGAGTTTCAGAGATGATCTTCAAAAGAAATACAATAAAAACATCTTCAGGTGAATATCCTTGAAGCGCTTTCAAAATCTTAAGTGTTTTTAACAGGCAGCACTAATGGAAGGTCTTTATTTATTTATCTTTAATGTTCATCAGATTATAGTTCATTTATAAGTTGTGTTAGTTTCAGGTGCACAGCAAAGTGAATCAGTTATACATATACATATATCCACTCCTTTTTAGATGCGTTTCCCATATAGGCCATTACAGAGTACTGAGAAGAGTTCCCTTTGCTGTACAGCAGGTTCTTATTAGTTATGTATTTTATATATAGTAGTGTGTATATGTCAATCCTAGTCTCCCAAGTTATCCCTCTCCCTCCTCATCCCCTGGTAACCATAGATTTGTTTTCTACATTCGTGGCTCTACTTCTGTTGTGTAGATAAGTTCATTTGTACCCTTGTTTTTAGATTCCACACTAATGGAATCTTCAGCTCAAAGCAATATCATATGATATTTGTCTTTCTGTGTCTGACTTCACTCATGACGATCTCTAGGTGTATCCATGTTACTGCAAATGGCATTATTTTGTCCTTTGTTATGGCTGAGTAATATTCCATTGTATATATGTACCACATCTTCTTTATCCATTCCTCTGTCGATGGACATTT